>NC_135784.1:181696927-182896927 GCF_051106095.1 Pogona vitticeps
AAGTAAGCCTGAAGCTGATCAGCCACCACCCTCTCGACCACTTTGCTCATGAAAGAAACATTGGCGATGGGCCTAGAATTGCCAATTTCGTCCGTCGCCATATTAAGTTTCTTTCTTATGGGCCTAATGAGTGTCTCTTTAAGGAAAGACCCATTTATTATTGCTGTGGCCCATTCAGTTGTTATCAGCCTGGCTGCTTTGATTAGCCAGGCCGGGCAAGGGTCAAGGGAGGAGGTGGTGGCCTGGCAGCGATCAAGCACCTTGTCCACAGTGTCTGGCGTTGCAGGCTGAAAGGAATCGAAAGATACCGGACAAGGTGGAGCGCTAGACATCTCTGCTCAACTAACTGTGTTCAGAAAAGGAGAGAGCTCCTGGCGGATAGCCTCCACTTTAGATTTTTAAAAGGCTGCAAACTGGTCAGGTGAAAAACTAGAGGGAGGCCTGTCACCTGAACCAGTTCTGGATAGGTCGCGCACTATACGGAACAACTCCGCCTGCTGATTTGACGCTTCGCTTATCCGGTTAGCGAAGAATGATCGACATGCAGCCTTTACCTTAGTCAGGTAAAGGTTAGTTGCGACACTAACAGCTATCCAATTATAATTCGTAAGGTTCTTCCTCCACCTACGCTCTAGCCTTCTCCTATATCGCTTCATCGCTCGAAGCTCCTGGTTAAATCAGGGCACAGGCCGAGCTCTGCTCAGGAGAGGGCATTTAGGCACGATCGTGTCTATAGCCCTAGTGGCAGCGGTGGACCAGCTGTCAACCAGAGCCTCGACAGGAGCGCCAGCCAGGTCAACCGTAACACCTCTCATGGCCTCCTGGAATCCAACATGATCCAGTAGCCTTCGTGGGTGGACCATAGAAATAGGTCCCTGCTCCCTGCAAGGGGGGAGTGCCACTGAGAGGTTACATTTTATTAGGTGGTGATCTGACCATGACAAGGGGACTGACATGAGGTCAGTCACCATCAGAACACACTCACTCCAACTGGTGGAAAAAAACAGGTCCAACGTATGGCCACCCACGTGGGTGGGGCCGATGACATGTTGGGACATGTTCAAGGCAGCCATGGCTTCCAAGAACTCAAGAGCAGGCCCTGTAGTCTCTGCCCCCGCATGCACGTTGAAGTCACCCAAGACCAGAAGCCTTGGGGATCCCAACAATGCCGCGGAGACAAAGTCGGCCAGCTCCGGTAGGGAAGTGGCTGGGTCGCGAGGAGTGCAGTAACCCAGCAAAATCCCAATACCATCCCTAGCCCCTATCGGCACGTGGAGTGCCTCTAGGCCTGGCTTTACCACTGAGGAGCGCCTAGTAACCTCTAAGATGGATTTGTAAATAATGGCTACTCCCCATTGTTTACAAATTGTTGTAAGCTTCGGTTTCAGGCATGCTGACAGGGCTAACTTCTGAGGAGGGGAGGGGAGCGCTAACCTCCAACCTCCACTCTCTTCTCTCTGACTCACTGGCCCTGACTCTGACTCCACCTCTTTATTACATATCTCTCAGCTCCGCCTCTTAGCAACATTAGCCTGCAACATGAATATGCATGACTACTTCATAATCAGGGTGAAAGCTACATGAGGCTATTGTTTTTTCAACACATAATGAGAAAGACAAGACTCACTACAAAAGATAATGATATAAGGAAAGTGAAGGGAGTACAAAAAGAGGAAGACTTAACATGCTTTGTTTGGTAAGAAGGGCTTGACCTTTTAATTCATAAGAATTGGAAATTACTCAAAAATCACATAACAATAACAACAGTCTTTTCCAAATGAATCAATGGATTTACATAAGTGATAACCTATTCAACAAGTGATTAAAGAAGTCAGCTTTGCTGCTAGTATGGTGTGGTGGACAGAGTGAGGAACTAGGACTCAGGAGACTTGGGCTCCCATCCTTGCTTGGCCATGGAAATTCATTGGGGTGGCGGCGGCGGCAATAGTAAAGCCACATCTTAAAGCATCTCACATACCTTGAAACCCCTATTAGGGCTGTTTTGGGTATGCAACTTGACAGCACATAATGACAACACTTTAGTTGGGACCAGTGACTGTATCAAGCTGTTGTATATACCACGTAAACACACTTTCTTTCCTCTCTTTTTCACAGGGCAGCTGGTTGAAATCATCCCTGAATCTTGTGTTGTCCCCGTGTTTTTTTCCTACCTCTTTTCAGATTTCAGTTTCTGGAATCAAACTAAGAGCAAGTGAGTGATGCACCTGAGTGTAGCTCATATTACCATGCTGCTTCATGAGCAAGATTGCTCAGTGGTCTAGCTGTGGAGCCAGAGGTTCAGAGTTCGATTCCCCACAGTGCCTTGTGTGAGTACAGCCAGCCTGTGTGGCCCTGGGCAAGCTGCACAGTCCCAGGGCACCCTCCAGAAGAAGAGATTGGAAAATCACATCTGAATATTCTCTACCTGGAAATCCCTGGAAAAGAGTCTCCATAAATTAGAACTGACTCGACAGCGCATTATTATTTTAATGATATTATGGATTGAACCTACCATCCTCAAGCAGCTACTTTAGCACACCTTTGTTATTTGCTTTCATGTTGGCAACATTTTATTAGTGTTTTCTTCTGAAACTAATATTTTAATTTGGGCTCATACACAATTTACAACAAAAAGTCCTGGGGCAGCAAAGGAACTAACAACTCCTTTGCAGCTCACGTTTTCATGGACAAACATCAGAGGCAACAAAGCATATGCTATAAAAAGTTTCCTTGTCTTTAAGATGCTGCACAATTTCTGGTCTGTGTGTGTGTGTTTGTGTGTTGCTGCAAAAGGGGTACTATGCTTACCCTTCTGGAAACTCGTTTCAATGCCAAAATATTAATGCAATGGGGCTTGAATCTGAAGGCGTCCTAATGCAAATTAAAAAAACTGATTTCAAAAGGCACACAGCTTTTCTGGTCAGGAAAATTTTAATATATGAATTTTTAGACAATTTTTAAAATACTAGAAAGCCCTCTTTTGAGTTTTAAAAATAGTGATATGAACATCCAATAGCACTGAAATAATAAACACTATAGAGCACATGAATGGGGGGGGGACCCAAAAACCCTAACGTTGTCTACTGAACTTTGTCATCTCTCCCATCCCTGCACACCCAGTGGGGTCTCTGGAATGATGATACGTACACCATAAAGTACCACCACTTGAAGTGATGTGATGCTTGCCTATTGGTGTGAGGGCTTGAGCACATTTCCTAAAATGAAGGAAACCAAAAGTGCCATTGGTGAGTGGTGGCTTAGGTTTTGGGGGTGTTGGACTGGGTGTTGGGAAACCAGGTTCAACTATTCACTGAACTATGAAACTCACTGGGTGGGCTTGGCCAGTAATCGTTTCTCACCCTGACCTACCTGACGGGGTTGTGGTAAGAATTAAACGATAAGGAGGAAGTTTTGTATGAACTCACCAAGGGAAAAGTAAGATGTAGATACGTACACACTATACATACATCTGATACATGCTGTATATATAACTACTTGTCCCAGCAAGTCCGTGCCTCCAGCTTATGGAGATTTTCTGCATAAATAACAAATTATTAGCCAGTGACTAGATATTAAAATGACATTTCCAGTGTGGTGTGGTGGATAGAGTGAAGGACCAGGACTCTGCAGAACAGGGTTTGAATCCCCACTTGGCCACTCACTGGGGGGATGGAACTGATAAAACGGGTCCTTAAATATCTCACTTCCCTTGAAAGCCCTATGAAGGGGTTGCTACAGGTCATTTTCTGACTTGACGGCACAGAACACACACAGGTATTAAAGTACATGGTACTTCAGAGATACTGTGGGAGATACGAATTCAAAGGAAAAAAACTCAGACCCTGATAGAGTTCGAAGATTCAGGCTCCCCTTACAAGGGGGAAGGCAGGGTGAGGGACAGCTTTTAACATCAGGGAGCAGCAGGATGCAGAGATTTGTGTAATGTCTTGGGACTTTGGCATTTATGGAAGCCTCCTTTCTTCCAGGCAAGTTTCCAGTGTAATGAGTAATCTCCACACAAACCTCCAAGGCTATTGTAAACCTAGGCAGCTTTGTTAACACCATAAAGTTTAGCAGAGCTTGTAAAATCTACTCTTTCTAATTAGAATTCCCAGAATGCTCCAGCGTCTGTATTGGCTTGGGGTTACTGGGAACTGTAGTCCAGAAACAGGATAATGTTGCCAGCATCAAGTAGCTACAGTGCTTGCCTCTCTCTCACCTTTGATGCTGCAGTTTCACATCCAGCGTCACCTTTCAGATTGGGGAATCCTTAACTGAATGGTGCCGAGTTCACAAACCTCTGCCAGGGTTTCCCATGTTGCCCCTTCTCTCACTAGAACACACCCACCTTCCCCGTCTTTCCATTCCATGCGGAACTTAAGCCAGGTTCTAAATGAAATGATGAGGTCCAGTTGGTACTTGAGCTCTCCTTAGCAGAATCTACCATCCATTGGAAGGACGAGGGACTGCTTATCTGTTCTCCTATTCCTTCCCCCATGAAATGAACTGGATAGGCCAGAGGTGGGAAAGAATATCTGGCTCATCAGGGAATTCACAAAGAGGCACTGTACCTCTCTGTGTTCATTTCAGCATGTGTAACAAGAAGGCCAAGAAGAAGAAAAAAGCACGGCAAAGTTTCCCCTTGCTTCTGTATGACGCTCCCACGTGTGGTGAGCTTCTGAACTGCATGTGGCATCTTTTCAGCTCAGTTATCTTAAGGCCCTAGCTAGTCATTATTATTGGACTCTTTGGACAGGAAGGAGTACCGGTAGATGGGGTTTCCTGTTCTAGCTGAGCGTTGCTTAGGCGACAGGATCTTCCTGCGTGATGATCATTCTGTGTGAGTACCCAACTTGCTTGGGGAGGGGCAATGTGTAGCCTGCATAATTAAATTGCAAACCACCCAGTGAGTGCTTTAAAGTGTGCAAAGCATGCTGCTTATATACCGCCCCATAGTGCTTCAAACACTCTCTGGGCGGTTTACAACTTAATTATGCAGGCTGCACATTGCCCCCCCCCCCCCGCTCCCAGTGAGCTGGGTACTCATTTTACCGACCTCGGAAGGATAGAAGGCTGAGTCAACCTTGAGCTGCTACTTGGGATTGAA
This sequence comes from Pogona vitticeps, assembly GCF_051106095.1. Lineage (NCBI taxonomy): Eukaryota > Metazoa > Chordata > Lepidosauria > Squamata > Agamidae > Pogona > Pogona vitticeps. Next base: position 181,702,035 of record NC_135784.1, read on the forward strand.
CCCCAGGTCGTGAGCACAGTTTTGGCTGCAGTACAGCGGTTTAACCACTGCACCACGAGGCTCAGTGGTTAAACTGCTATTGGGTGGTATATAAGCAGCACACTTTTTGCTTGGTTATTTCCCCCCCCCCAGGCCATCATTTCTGTCAGGAATTAAGAAAGTTTGGGACATTTGGCGCCCCAATGTTTAGTAAGTGGATTTTTGGAGCTGTAGCCCTGGAGGGCCAAAGGGTCAATGCTACTGCCTTTTTGGTTCAGACCTTGGTCTTTCTTTCTGGGATATCCTCCATTTTTGAGTTGTCTTGCAGACCTGACTTGGAATATGAATTAATCTTACAGGTTGCCTTGACATGGCAAGACGGCTTGTGAAGCCGTCTTCTCCAAACCACATGAGAAGTCTTGCTTTCAGTGTGAGATCAAGATACCAAGTGTCCCCGCCACCCTCCATTCCAGCTTCAGGTCTGTCTTCTGTGATTTGTACAAAAGGTCTCTCCAGGCAACTGGCTCTTTTTCTGTTTGTGAAGGGAATCACGCAAATACAGCAAACACAGAAGGACAGCTGGTTGATCACAAAGCTACAGGCAACTTGTCCCACTTCGTAATAGTCCATGCACAAATACACCAATACCCAAAAAACAATTTTGCAAAGGCCCTGAAACTCTCCAGGATCACCAAAACAACAACAATTCTCACCATCTCTTGCTAAGAGTTAAAACTCATGTATTGCCTTGTTAACCACTCAAGGACAAACCTGATCCAGAGTGACATGCCTCTGGCTTGCCTCTGAACTCTGCATCCCAATTCACTCATAAGTCACTATCTTTTTGGTCCTGGACTCTTTGGTGGCTGCTCTTCTCAGCTTCTAGTTCTTCTGTTCTGCATGGCCCAGTCCTAATGCTTTGAGTCCATTTACTCGGGTGGTAACAGGAGGGCTCCATTGCCTTCTGCCACTTGTCAGGGAGAAAGACACACAGAGAACCTGGAGAACAGGTACAACAACCCCAAGAGCCTCTTCTCCAAATGTCTAGCTGTTACATCATGCAGAAGGAGACAAACTTCAGGTGGGATACTTGAGGTATATGAAAAGGCAGCAAATCCCAGCAGAATCCTACTAGCACTAAGTGCAGGGGCATAAACTGTGGAGGCAAATTGCCACTGGTTAAAAAGTCAGTGCTTGCATGTCTTGTGTGTATCTGCCATTTGACTTGGGGCATGTTGAAGAATACAAGCAGCAACTTTGCAAGTTGTGGCAAATTGCTTCTGCAATTTGCACTACCACACTTATTGTTAGTGTAAATGTCCAATAGGATTCTGGCCAGGGCATCCCATGACATCAAGCAATCCAATGTGGCTCTACCATTCTGCAGAATCAGGCAGCTGCCTCAGGCAGGAGATCTGGGGCATTGTGAAAAGGCTGCATGTGTCCCACTGCAACAGCTTGACCATTAGCCAGAACGTGTCAGCCACCTCAGGTTGGAAATGTGGAGTATTGTTGAAAAAGCAGAAGAGTGTCAGTCCTTATGTTTGTAATGTTTACTGTTAGGAGATGGAAAGGGTTGCGTTTATGATTTTATTGCCTTGGGTGCTAAAATAACTCAGCTGGTTTGGAGAGCTATGTACCATGACTTGTGGAGAAGGGGTGCCACTGGCTGCTCTTCCTCAAGCAGCAAAGTGTCTTTTCAGACTGACTCTGGGGCCGCCATTTCCTGAGGTAAGGTACCCCTTTAATGCCATGCACTCTTCATGGATTATTTCCTGGCACAGAGTCTTGTCCAGGGCTGACACCTGGCAAGGACTTTCTCAATTCCCCAAGCTTTTTACCATCTTCACCATTTCCGTTCTCATTCCTGCAATTGTGGCTTCATCTTGCTTGCAATTTTCAGCTATGCTTGTTCTTCTTTTATAAGCTGGTTGTTTAGTTGTGAGCTGCTGTGGGAATTCTGAAACTGAAGGGTGGGGTAATAAAAGGTCCAGATAAATAAACAACCCTCTCTGACAGGGTGTTTTTTGGGGTGCTGGAGGGGAAAGGTGTAGGGTGTTCTGATTGATCCCTGATATATACTCACATGTTTTGCAAGGAAAGCAGTTTTCTTCTCTGCTGCTGTATTTCCCCACTCCTCCCTCTGCCATTCGGCATCCTGGTGGAGTCAACACAAGGATATTGATGGTACCAGCCAGAAATTCCACACTGGTGACAACTTGCTGGAAGAAGTTATTCAAAGGTACCACAATTGTTTATTAATAAACATTTTCATGGAAAATTAAAACTGAGCAGGGTGTTTACGTATTCCACCCATGATTCACACACAAACACACAAAATCACCACCAACACCACCCTCTTAATCTGTGAATGGTCTTAATCAAGAAAACTGGGGAAAAAAAAGAATTGTGTTTCTAAGACTTCTCTTTGCGTGAGAGTACTAGCCCAGAAGAGCGTCGTACCTCAGGGCAGCCTCTCTTGTAGGAACAAGTCCTTTGTGCTTGGCGTCTGCTCTCTCTCACGTGCCACTGGGATTCTCAGGCCAAAGGCAAACTGGATTGGAGGGCAGGGAGAGTTTGAGTGCAGGGAGTGGGATGAGATTTCCCCCCCCCCCAAGTGGGGGTGGCAGAGCACATGTTGACAAGAATCATGGGTTTCAAGAAACTGCCACACACCACGCGGGGCTGATTCTGCTTTGAAGAACATTGCATAAATATGCACATTCAAAACAGGCTTCCCCGAGGTTCTCCTCCCAGCTCAAGCCTGGCTTCCCACATAATCTTCAAAACAATTTTTTTTTTTTTTTTTTGGAGATGTTGAATGGAGCTAAACAAATGATATCCAGAGGAGAACAAGTTAGTTTGGATTACAGGTCCCAGAATTCCTGAGCAAATATGGTCAACTGGATAGAAGGTTCTGAAGGTTGTATATTCCAAGCGCGCTGGGCCCTTGTCTTGTTTCAAACTATCTATTTTTTAAAAAAATGCAATGCACATTGTTTATTTGATGGAAGAGATAACCTTCTTTTTAAAAAGCAGGTTAAAACAATCCATTAGTGCCTTGCCAACTGATGGTGTGCTTCATTCAGCTTCTGCAGCAAATAGGGCTTCTCTTGGGTGTGAACCAGGGAGACATTAATATGTCTGGTTGCAATACAGACAGCGTATATACGGCTAGCCCCAAAGAGGAAAGCATCACCATCCTTGTTCTTAGCAAAAGGAGCTAAGATGTCCCTGAAAAATAGCTAACCACTCTCTTAATTTTTTTTTCAGATTCAAGCTAATGTTTAAACTGAGGTCATTGAGCTCCATACCAAGAAGGAATGCACAAACATTTATTGAGACCACAGGTGTATTATTATAGGAGCAGGTGGAAGGTATGCATCACTCATAAGGATTTTTTGATAAGATGGGTCCAGAAAATGATGTTTTGCTAATATTGACCATTTAAAGAAGGATGTTGGACAGAAACCAGAATTACTGACAAACAAGTCTCTGTTCAGAGCATAATTATGAGAAGGCAAGTGAAGCAACATGTATGTATACACAGACAAACACACACAGAGGAAAATGTGGATGGCACAATGCAAGTTTGCACAGTGTATGAGGAGACAAAAATGAGCACTTACTGAGAATGCATCATAGCAGATTGTGTTCTGGTTCTCAGAAAAAAAGGCTGTTTCAACAGACACACCAAGAAATGCAAGGCACTCTCAATGACATTGGTTTCAAATCTGCTGAGTAGCACAGTCCTCTTTGATCATATGCACATAGTATGTGGATTTTTTGCTTCAACCATTTGGGATACAATTCAGCTCCTTGTTTTGAGAGAGAAAGATGAAAACCTTGAGTTGTCAGATAATCATAGAATCACAGAAAAGTGAAATTGGATGGGGCCTACAAGGCCATCAAGTCCTAATCTAGACTGAGACCCTCCCACCTCGTACTTTCTAAGCAGTCTTGAAAATAGCTTGACAATTTTCATATTCTTGTGAGTGGCTCCAAATATATCGAAAGCTAAAATTCCTATTTTGCACACACTTGTGTAGGAGTAAGTCACCTTGAACCCTTCTAATTGAACATGTCTAGGATCAAGGGTTATTGTCTGGCTTTAAACCTTTGTATAAGGGTCATTGTCTGGCTTCAGGCTTTGAGAATCAGCATGCTGTAGAATTAACTAAAGCAGAGTGGTTTGAAAACAATCCTAAATAGTTTCCCTCTGCCATTCAGCTATTTCTGCATCAGGGCTCCTAGCCTGAATGGTAGACTTCCAATAGTCATCCCAAGCTTGACATCCTCCCTGTATGTTGCACTGCAGTTGCCAGTGATACCATCTCTGCTGGGGATAATGGGGCTGCGGTCTAGCAAATCTCGATAGTTTGGAAAAGGCTGGTTGGGAATCTTGAATTAAAATGGAATGTCTGGCCTTCACTTAAAGGCATGTGGCATACAGTAACTGAGAAGTCACTGCGCTCTTTTGATAAATTCTTCCTTTGCTGGCATTGCTTGGTGGTGGCTTTTCTTTTACTGAGTCAGACTTCGGAAGCTGCTCTTGAAAAGTAGCCTTGAAGATCATGATTGTCTACCACAGTTTCGTCTCCTTGAGGTTTTCCCCTGTAGCCAAAACCACAAGAACCTGATGACTGCCTGAAAAGGCATGTAAATTTCAGAAAACAGACAGAAGATCTTGAGAAAATTGGTGGTGATGGAAACCTACATGGTGAATTTCCATCGATGCTTTGATGGGCTCTTAGCACAGAGCTTCTGCGATTCAAAGCAGAGACTCCCAGTCTGTCAACCAATGAGTGTCCACCTACACCTGTATATATGGAGCAATCACAAGCTACAGTGGTACCTCAGTTTACGAACGCCTCGGTTATCGTAATTTTTGGTTTATGAACGAAAATCCATTGAAAATAATCCCTTGATTTACGATTTTTCCCTACAATACAAAGCAAGTTTGCATTGTGCCTGGGAGGTTTATAGCGCTGCCCCCATGCATACATTCCCATGGGAAACCATGCAAATTTTTCACATTACACAACATCCCAGAGAATGCATTAAATTCATAAACCGAGATATGCCTATATATTTTATTATAGACAATCTTATTTTTGCTACAGGAAGTGAACATACCCCAAAAGTATAGTATAACTTGGGAGAGGTGCTCTCAATGAATGGTGAAGGATTGAAGGATGAATGGTAGCACAATATAAAACAGGGTGAGGAAATCTGTGGCCCTCCAGATATTGCTGGAGGAGAAAAACTGTCAGCTCTGTCAGCTCTAGGCAGGGCAGCCAAAGGTGCAGCACAACAATTCCCTGTGTTTTCAGAGCCTTGGCATAAAAATGGTATAGGTATGAACCTAGTTTCCTCCATAGTGCATCACAAATCACAGGGGACTAAGCCAGAGGAGTGGCACTTGTCTATCCGACCATCCCCTTCTTGTTTGAAAGACTAAAGAAAATCCAAGGGCTAGAGTTTCTGGATTTCATCACAGGCCACCCTTATTCTCCTTTTATAATCTGAACCCCTTTCCTCACCAGGTTTGCTACTGAAACAGCAAGAGTCTATACCTGCAAATCTAGCTCTAGTTCAACTGCTAATCTTGCCACTCTTCCCCCTCAACACCCTTATTTCAGGCAGACTCAAAAATAAATATTGCGTGCTCTACACAGCTCTGCAGAAACGACTGGAACTAATGTGCAGGACAGGACTGCTGAAACAGCAGGGAGCTGTCCACTAAGAAGGCAAGACTACACAAGGAGGTGGGCTGGCTGGCTGGATGGGTGGGTGGGTGGGTATCCCATTGGCACAACTTGCCTGGTTGCATCTGAGGCTTCTCATGTAGGCCTGGCAGCCTATCCTCCTCAGCTTCCTGTAAGCTCCATCTTGTCCTCGGAAACAGGCCATCTTGAGTGAGTGAGGCCTTGTGCCACTTTCCGTCATGGCTTCTGCCACGTCTATTGCTATCTTTGCTCTGGGAAATCAAGGAGATGATCAAAACCAGGATCCTGCCATGTAGGAAAAACAACAGTCTTGTGGCATGATCAAGGCTAATACAATCTCCATGGTAGGTGTTTCTGTGGACTTCAGTCCATTTCTTCAGGTTCACATGAAGAGAGCACATGTCTGTGGGAAGTAGGCACATGGCTGAGTCCCTGGGTTCAGTGAAACCCAAGAGTGCAATATTCTTTCTTAGCCTTTGCCACAGAGCCTCCACTCAGGGAATTCAACTCCTTGTTCCAGCCTGCCTGCTGGAGGTCTCTGTTCCTTTTTTTGGAGGAAACCCCTTCTATCAATAAGAGTTCTCCTCCTGTCACACACACCAATTCGTCTACACTTCAAGCTATCTTATAAACCTGCTGCACAAGGTAGCTGTGTTATAGCCCACAGTAGGAGCATCTTCAAGGCTTGTCCAACAGGGCCTTGGAACTATGTATGCACAGCAAACTCTTATGAAGAATATCCTCCAGCTTCTGGGTGCAGCCATTTAAACTATGGTGGGTAAGGTTTGAGCTAGGGGTATAGCTCAAAATGGTTTAGGATGAAAAGTTTGGTCTCCAAATCAGTGCTGCTTGAGAGGCTGAAAATGTCAATAAACTAGGGGATTTGTTAGGAATGTTAGTGAGGTATTACCACAAACTGTAGCAGGAAACGCAGATACTTACCTTCTCCTCCTCTCTCCAAATAGCAAGTGGAAGAGGATTCTTCTGTGAGAGATCAGAGCTGTTTGTTGGCACTTTTATTATTCTCCCTGAGAAGACCACCCCATGGGACTGTCTCTTTACTAATGACTCCCTCAATTGAACCTTCTGCCTGAGGGGTGTCCTTCACATTGCTTCAAGATTGGGCCTACTGTCTTATGTGGAGCTTAAAGAGATAGCAAGCCAGGCCGTAGGCTGGATTGTTTCTGTGTCCTCTCTTGCAGCAAATAGCTTGCATAAATTCAGGAAATCAGAGGAAAACACGAGGCTCCACCAAAATCGGGAACTGCCCTGGTCCCAGAGAGAGAAAGGAAGGGCAGGCAGGATGCGCTGCAAATGCTGAGAGGAAGAAAAGATGTGGAATTGTTTGTGCTTGTTTTACTAATGAGTCACTCAATGTGTGCAGAGTGGGAGAAATTAGTTTTGAGGAGGAACTTATACTGAATTGAAAGCACTCAGTTGGACTTGTATAACACCAGCTAAGAACTTGCAACCAGCCACCACCTTGCCCTGTGGAGTAAGGAAGGCACAGGGTATAAAGGCAGAGATTGGTATGTGACAGGGAAATGTTCCACAGTTACACCACCAGCCGGAAAAATGTCACCATCTTGTTTCTGTGTCCTGTGACCAGAAAAAAAAAGCAACAAACTAACTGGGTGATAACGAGAGAACATTTCCCTCACATGACCAGGGCCTTAGTATCCTCACTTTCCACAATTAAAACCTACCAGCTCCAGAAGAGAAGAACAGTGTTTTCACCTACTTTAGGAATTAACTGGATCCTTTCAGAGGGGAAAGGATCAGGGTAGCCATAATTTCTGTCCCCACCTTCATTCCAGCCCTATCTGCATGTCCAGCAAAGATTTGGCCCTCCTTTCTAAGGAAGGTTTGGTGGATCTCCTCAATGTCCTTACAGCTGGCAAACAAAAGTGTATTTATTCAGACAGGATGTTATTTTAAAGACAGGTGTTGTTTTGCTGCTGATTTTCATGTTTTTAGATGGGGGAAACTGGTTTTAAATGGTTTTGAACTGGGTTAGTTAAGCATTTCTTTTCATTTGATAACTTATTTAACATTATTTTAGTATTATAATTTAGTGGGCTTTTTTCCTTGCACCTTTTTAAACCACCTTTTAAGCCACCTTTTAAGGGCGAAAGGCAGGATGCAAATGAAATGGAACAATCGAACAAAGAAATAAAACCTTTAACACCAAAATACAGAGCAAATATTAGCAATATTTGATGGTCCTAAAAAACGGAGAAGAAAGAGTGGTGGCAAATGTCTGTCCTGGTGTGAGGAAACTTCCAGAAGCCCCAGCCAGCATGGCCAAAGGCGGAAGGAAAGCGAATCTAGCACATACAGTATACAGGACAAAATATTTTCTAGTCTTTGCACAGTGGAAATGGCGAAACCAGAAGTCTTGTCTCTCCCTTGAGATGACCAAGGTTTCATTTTCCATAAGAGGGATGGCCATTTTCCACAGGGGTGATAAAACATCAGCCTATACATGAGTGAACAAAATGCAACACTAGGGATGTAGTACGTGGTGAAAACTTCTCTTTCATTTGGGGTTCTTTGGGTGAGTGTGTAGGAATTCTCTTATTTTTGTGTCTTTTGTGTTCTGTCTTTTCCTTAAATGTGGCTCTTTCAGGTTCTTTCCTTTTGTGTTTCCCTATTTGTGCTCTCTGGCCTGGCGCGCCAACTCCCCTTCCATGTACCCAAACAATCAGCTGTGGTTCTTCATTTATTCCTCTCCTGCCTGACCTGAAAGCAACTGCACTCTCTGCCTTCTCCACCACCCTCCAGGTATCGCTCCCACCATTCTTATCCCAGAGCTGTTTCCCTTTCTACTGGTCCTTCTCTTGTATTGCCCGGTTGTCCACATCTACCCTTTCCTGTTGGAAACCTGCTCTCCTCAAACTGCTGCTGCTGCCCTATATATTTGCCCGCGGGTGGGGGAGCAGGAAGGAGAAGAGAAGGACACTTCAAGGGGTGTGGGATCTTTTCATTCTTGTGTAGAAAATCTTGGTAAATTAAAACGATGTGAAACTGGTTTCTATGTCTTGCCAATCCTGATGCCTGAGTTGTATTCCATTAATTCTTTTGCATAGAGATTGTCCTGTTTGGTCCTATGCGTGATGCAGATGGGCATTGTTGACAAAAGATGGCATAAATAACATTGGTGGAAAAACAGGTAAAAGTATCTTTGATGTTGTGTGTAACATTGTTAGATACAGCAATCAGGTTGGAGAATTAATGTGAAGGCAGAGCTGGCCTCTGGCTTTGTAGCAGAGTTTAGATCCCATCTCTGTCCCAGTGTTGTGTAGTCTTTTGTGTGTCAGTAAAAGTTTGAGATTAAAGTCTCAGCTCATGCAATGGTGTTTTCATTCAAAACACATCCATTTTTTATAGTTTCACTTAAAATATAGCTTTAATTGACCTTTTAACTTATCATGATAATTGTTTCTTGCTTAAACTGTCATTATTTTGTTGCTTTGGAAGAGATTGTCTTGTTTCAACATGTCTAACAAAAACAAAAATGAAAAAAGCAAAAGTTCTGTGGCACCTTTAGGGCCAATAGATTTATTTCAGCATGCAATTTGCTGATTACACTCCACTCCCTCAGACACGCAACAGTACAATATTTAGGTAACATATTGTGGTGACCTAGAGTGGTCTTATAGACCAGATGGGCGGGGTACAAATCAATCAATCAATCAAACAAACAAACAAACAAATAAATAAATATTTATACACACAGTGGTCATGGTTGTGGGCATGGTGACTGGATCAAATGAGGTACAGATGGAGTTAATTAGCTCTCATACTAACAGTGTTATGACACAGGTAATGAATATTTAAAGTTCATTAAAATATATCCTGGTAATAGCTACAGTAATTAGCTAATATAAATAGTCTGCCAGATAATATACCATGGCTAGTCTGAAGTGTTGAAGACTTTTGGTTTTGAGTTGGTTATAGCAAGGCTGGCTAGCTCAGTGGTTTAAATATCTGGCTGTGGAATCAGAGGTTGGGTGTTCAAGTCCCCACTGTGCCTCCTGTGAGTAGAGTCAGGCTGCGTGGCCTTGGGCAAGCTGCACAGTCCCAGGAAGCCCCCAGAAGAAGGGAATGGTAAACTACTTCTGAGTATTTTCTGTCTGGGAAACCCTGAAAAGGGTTGTCATAAGCCAGAATTGACTTGATGCAACATGACTATTATTATTATGGCAAGGCAAGAGTTTTTGGCCACACAGAAGATTAAAGAAAATATATATTGTTTAAAAGCTGTCATTTTAGAGGCCTTAAACGGAAAGATCAGAGCTGGACAACATGCAATCCCTAGGATCATTTATGTGGGTTTCCCAGCCTCATAAAGCAACATAATATTTTTGAGGTCACGGATACAAAGAGTTGCCATTTGTTGAAAGCGACTTGATGGGGCACACAACAACAACAACAACAACAACAACAACAACAACAACAACAACAACAACAACAACAACAACAACAACAACAACAACAACAACAACAACAACAAGAGCTCTGCTGGGCCGCCTTATCCCTATTTTTTTAAGGGGGGAAATGTTGACCGCTAAGAATGTACACAAGGCTTTTTCAGTTTTAATCCCTTTCCATTTTTACTTAACTCCATTTCTCAGTTCGCACAAACCCACTATAACAGCCTTTATAGTACATAACCACAGCATTTAAATATTAAACATGTACATATACATATACAAATTAGCTTATTTAGCCTAGACTCGCCCTTTTAGTCCCATGTTTTGGACAGCCTGGCCCATGGGCTGCTGAGCAAATTTGAAAAATTGCTCCAGTTACAGTAACCCCCCACAACACCCTGATGTATTAAACTACAGAATGTACCATCCCCAGTCAGCATAATCAGAGAATGATGGAAGTTTTAGTCTAACACCTCTGGAAGGCAGCAGGTAGAACAAGGCTATCTTAGAAGACATTGATGTCCATAGAACTACTTTCACTGGAGACTCTGGGGCATTCAGGCAGAAAAGACAGCAGTCCTCTTGAGGAGATTACAGTCAGAAGCCTGGTAACTCAAGGAATTTCTGAATATTGTTGCTGTTTTTGAAATTATAACCAGTATTTTTAGTTATATTTTTGTGCTAAAAATGTTCTATGAATGCACGCCGCCTGGAGTATTTTTATATGGCAGCATTTTAAGAAAATAGATGTAGAATATTAGCCAAAGGGAGGTTACACCTACTATATGAACTTTAGTCTGGCCAAAGCTATCAGCTGTAAAAGCCATTACGGCTTTTAGTACCACCTTCACGCTTTTAAAACATACGTATGCTCCCCTTGAGGTGGCTCCTTCACAACTCCGCACAATGAGCCCCTTTGATAGGCAAATGATTCTGTTACTTGAATGTGCTCGTGTTTTCCACTCTACCATGCCAAGGGGAATATAATTTGACACAAAAACCTAGATGCACCACATAAAACATAGCTATGGTCTGGGTTATATTTAGCCTCATCTCCACCCCAGCCCACCTTGCCCTCTTTTGAGAAAAAAATACTGACATTCATCAGCTTCCAAAGTGGGAGCACGCTACTTATTTTTATTTAATTATTTGTTACAGTACAATTTTGCTTTTCCTTTAGAGGAGCTCAGCTGTATGCATGGTCCTCCTCCCCATTTTTATCCTCCCAGTAACCTTTTAAGGTCAGCTGGCCTGACAAGAGGGGATTGGTTCAAGGTCACCTAAAGAGGTTCATGGTCAACTGAAGATTTTAATCCATCCCTGCCAGTCCTCTCGATCCAACACTCTCACCCCAGCTAGACTAGACTAAGCAACTCTCTTGGGTGGCTGTCTGTCTTTGCCACTTTTAGGGCTTTTTAAACATATTATTTAACATATTTATTGATCATTTTTTTAAAATAAACCTTTTAAAGGAAACTACAAGCATTTAATATGAATGCAAATCTGCATAACGGAAACACCAACAAATGTTGAAAGAAAACTGACCAATAATTGGGAACAGATTTTTTTTTTAAAAAAAAGTTGAAACACCATTCCAACAGGATGCAAAAAATAAAAATACAACAAGTGAGTAAATAATTCCAGCTAATATTTTTCAATCTGTCCATTTTTTTTCAATTTGTATGGAAAACATATAATATAAAAACTAGATTTGATTCAGCAGGAGAAATAACAATTTGTGGAAGAAATATCAGTAAGGGCATGGTTTCACTATGAAAATGAACCAAAGGATAGATCAGGGTTTTTGAAGTTGGCTTAAAATCATGTGGAAGTCCCATGGTGTTTGAGTTGGTGTGTTCATCCTCTTGGAAATAAATTTAATCAATTTTTTATGCATGGTATATGTGTTAAGGGGGCTACATGGGCTTTTAGAATAATTGCATTTGAGGTTTTGTTCTGTGCTCACCTACCTTTGTGCTGGCTGCCTCTCATAGCCACTAGCTGCTGTTGCTGTGGTGTTTTAATCTTTTTTTAAAATTACTTATTGCAATCTGGCATAGCGCTAGTTCAGTATGACAGACAGAAATTATTTAAAAAACAGATCAGATTGCAAACCCACAGACACAATTTACATCGACAGAGATGTTCACATATGCTGAAACAATTTAAAATAAATTGATTGCACAATTTAAAAATAAACAACCTTCTAATGGCCAAGTAAAATACCTTAATGTATTCACGAAGGCTTTCACGGCCGGGATCTAATGGTTGTTGTGGGGTTTTCGGGCTCTTTGGCCGTGTTCTGAAGGTTGTTCTTCCTGACGTTTCGCCAGTCTCTGTGGCCGGCATCTTCAGAGGACAGCACAGAGGACAGAGTGCTGTCCTCTGAAGATGCCGGCCACAGAGACTGGTGAAATGTTAGGAAGAACAACCTTCAGAACATGGCCAAAGAGCCCGAAAAACCCACAACAACCATAAAATACCTGACTTTCCCCCCTGGGGGGGGGGAGAAAAAGAAAAAGAGAAAAAGAATCCACACTTCCTTGTGTGTTGTGTGGTCAGAATTTTTAAAATCAATTTCAAACATGCTAAACCTGATTCAAAAACAGTTTTTCCCCCACGTGTAACTGTGCCTAGTTTAAGAGATGTAAATGATACCATATTACTGGCAGAAAGCAGTAATGACCTGACTACTTCAGCTGATGAAAGTAGAAATTGCAAAAGCATGAGAACAATTGAACATTAAAATGAGAAAAAGCATGAATAAAGAAGAATTATATAACTTTAATATGGACAATAAAGAGATTGTTAAAGATTTTGTATGCCTCGCTTAAGTCAGCAAACCAATGGAGTCTGTAGCCAAGAAATCAGAAGAACACCCAGACTCAGAAGGGCAACAGTGAAGGAGTTAGAAAAGATAGCCAAGTATAAAGATGTTTCAGTGGAGACCAAAGCCAAGATCTTTCACACTCTTGTGTTCCAGTCACTATATATGGGTATGAAAGCTGACCAGTGGGGAAAAAATAGATTAATTCAAATTTGGAGGAGAGCTTTGATGATATTCTGGAGCACCAGAAAGACAAAAGAAGTGCATCCTAGATCAAATCAAGTCTGAACTCTCTTTAGAGGCAAAAATGATGAAACGGGCTTTCATGCTTTGGGCAAATCACGAGAAGACAGGATTCACTAGGAAAAAAGCAAAAAAGCAAAGCATCCTGCTTATATACTGCCCCAAAGAGTTTCAAGCACTCTCTGGCCAGTTTACAAGTTAATTATGCAGGCGGCACATTGTCCCCCGCTCCCAGTGAGCTGGGTACTCATTTTACTGACCTTGGAAGGATAGAAGGCTGAGTCAAACTTGAGCTGGCTACCTGGAATTGAACCCTCTGCCGTGAGCAGTTTTGGCTGCAGTATAGCAGTTTAATCACTGCACAACAAGGCTTTTCATTCGGGAGAAAAGACAATAATGCTAGGAAAAGTTGAAAGCATTAGGAAAAGAGGAATACCAAATATGAGATGGATTGACTGTATCAAGGAAGCCATAACCTTGAGGACAGGACATGTTGCACATTCATACGGTTGGCCTAAGTCAAAGTCACCATATTACTGCCAGAAATCAGGAGTGATTCGAAACAACTAGTGAAAAGGGTTAAAGAAGAAAATGGAAAAGCAAGATTACAGCTGAACCTCGGGAAGACAAAATAACGACCATGAAAGAATGACATAACTTTCATATTGACTGTGAAGAAACTGAAATATTTAAAATTTTCTACTCCTTGACTCAATCATCAGTCAAAAGGGAGATTATAGTCAAGAAATTAGAAGACTGACTTGGAAAGGGAAAAGGAGCTAGAAAAGATTCTTTTCTATAAGGATATGTCACTAGAGATTATCCATACTATGGCATTCCTGATTACAATGTACCAATGTGGAAACTAGACAATTAAAAAAAATCAATTCATTTGCACTGTGGTATGGGAGGAGAGATTTACAGATACCATGGACCACCAGAAACAGAGATAGCAGCATTCCTGATTGAATGGAGCCTGAATTCTCAGTTGAGGTAAAAATGACTCAACAGAAACTATTGTAATTTCAAAAGACCATAATGCTAGGATGAGGGGAAACCGAGAGGAAAAGAAGACTGAACATAAAAAGAATTGACTGCATAAAGGAAGCCATGATTAATTGTTAGGGTGGTGCCATAAATTGTAAGTGACTTGGTGGCTTATAACAGCAGCAGCAGCAACAGCAGCAAAAACAAGCATTAAATTTGCCAACCTATAAATTTGCTCTGAGAAAAAAAGCTAGAGAAAACACATTCGTCTCCATGTTTCTTCTCAAGGTCTCTACGAATGGAACCTGACACGCATGAGGAGGCACCGTGTTCCACAATGATGGCACCACTTTCCATTCTTTGAGGCAAAAAGGGGAGCTCCCCCCCATTCCATCCACTCCATCCTCTGTGTACACTCCAATAGGCCTTATTTCATGGATGCGGCCCTAAATTTATTGAGTAGCTATTCCTTTTAAATTACGTTTTATGTTTTGTCCCTATTCTTGCCTTTTGACATATTTTTAAATTTTATTTGGAGACTTTCCAGAATGGTTCATGAAATAAAAACAACAGAGCAATAAATGCAATAAAACAACCAAATTACCATCAAAATCAGAATAAAAGTACCAGTGAAAGACCAAATAATAATAATTTAAAAAAAACACTAACCAGATGCAAAAAGACTGAGAAAATTATAAAGACCATTGCCTGGATCTGAACAGACATTCAAGAATGCATCAGGTGGGATTCCTGAATGGATGGTTTTATAGCGAGGGCACCACAGGGAGAAGGTCTCCTTTTATCAATTGCCCCCTCAGAAATTCCTTCAAAGATGGCCAAAAGAAAGGAAGAGGAGGGAACATCAACAGAGAAGGGCACTGAAGACTTTCAGTCACTATCCAACCCATGAAAAGCCATGATAGGGAGGACAAGTTGATAACATGGCATTCCCATAGCCACTGTGTTCGTCTTGAGTAGCGTGGTAGCTTAAGAATACCTACATCCAATTAAACTTTAATTTCCCTCTATTTTTTTTCTGTAGGAGTGAAAACAAAGTAATGATTTGCATGTGAGAAAACAGGAAGTACCAACATGTATAACATGCCATATTAGTAACAGAAATATTAACAAGTACTATTATTAATATTGTTAATATGGATCTGTTAATATGGATCTTAATATATTAATATGGATTGTTAATATGGAAACGATGGGAACATTTTAAGAACACTGTTTATAACACTGCCTTGTCCACATTTGGCAAGAATACCAAAAAAATGGCAGACTGGTTCGAAGCCCATTCGGAGAAGTTGATGCCAGCCATCGAGGATAAGAGGAGAGCTCTAGCAGCATACAAAGCCTGTCCTAGTAAGTACAACTTACAGGGTCTTCGACTTGCTCGTAGCAAAGTCCAACAGGCTGCCAGGAGATGTTCCAACTATTATTGGCTTTGGCTCTGGTCTCTCTGGTGGATTAGCCAGTTGCACCCCTACATGGATAGGAAATGCCTAGTAACAGTAGTTCATGCATTGGTAATCTTAAAAAGAGACTGCTATAATGCTCTCTACAGAGGGTTGCCCTGGAAAACAGTACAGAAATTTCAGCAGGACTAGAATGTGGTGGTCAGATTGATTTCTGAGATTAGTAAATCCGATCACATATCCCCAGTATTGGTAAGCCTCCATTGGCTCCCTGTCAGTTTTTGTATTCCATTCAGGCGGCTGGTTATGACCTATCAAGCCCTTCATGCTTAGACCTTAAAACTTGTTGGAACATCTCTTCCAAAAATTAGCTACCCATTTTACTTGCTCTTCTCAATCCTTGGTTCTAAATGTGGCCACACTGAGGGAGGCCCAAAAGATTAAAACAAGGAATCAGGTTTTCTCGGCGGTGGCCCTGAGTCTCTGAAATAGGTTACCTGTGGAGATAGGGCAGGCTGTTTCCCTCCTTATGTTCAGGAAATGGTTGAGAACAAAACTATTCAAAGCTGCCTTTGACTTCTGGATGTTGTTAATATTAATACTGTATTTTCTTTTTCTTTTTTCTGTTTTCCATTTTAAAACCACTATATTGCTATATGTATAGCCATGTGCAATTTCCAGGATTTGTATGTTTTAACTTGTAAAGTGCCCAGGATAGGATGTGCACTAATGGAGTGTTATAATATCAAATAAATGAATAAATGGTCAACTGTGAGATGGGAAGAGAGTCGGAGGCATCTCTCGCAGGAGTGCCTATGAAATAGCCATGCCAGACTAGAAAAAGACGCTGCTGGTCCAACTCGTGAACCTGCTTAAACTATGGGTAGACCGAGAATCTTTGTTTAGAGAATATAGAGAGGAGGAATTTGGACCTGAAGTGGGAAACCAATCAGATAAAAGGGGAACCCTATCTAGTGACAGAAACCGAAGTAAACTCCCAACAAGCACAACAAGTAAAGGAACTGGAGGAAGAGTTTCCAGATGTCTTTTCTAAGCATGCGGATTATACTCACCTCATGGAACAAAGGATCAAGGCAGAGCCCAGGGTAGTGGTAAGGTCTGTTGGATGTATATGGCTACATCAATTAACACTGGTCATAGAGCAAGAAGTAAAGGAGATGTTGAGATTGGGAGCGATTGAACCAGCTAATGGACCCTGCCATAGTTTCCCAGTAGTGGTCCCTAAGCATGACCGGAGTGTGAGGTTTTGCTTAGATTACCACAAGGTGAATGCCATATCTAAGTTCGACGCATACCCCATGCTGAAGGTGGGGGACTTGCTAGACAACCTGGGCGGGGCAAAATACTTATTCATCATGATCTCACCAAGGGTTACTGGCAAATTCCCATAAGGTAGGAAGACAGGAAAAGATGGCTTTCTCCACACCACTGGGTCTCTTCCAGTTCCAGCGCATGCCATTTGGGTTGCATGGGGCAGTAGCCACATTCGAACGTCTTCTGGATAAAATACTTAGGCTTGTACAAGATTGCGCTGCTGCCTGCCTACATAGACAACATAACTGTGTACAGTAAAAACTGGGAAGAGCATATACACCTAAAGAGGGCCCTGAGGGAGTTAAGAAAGGCTGGACTAATTGTCAACACAGGGAGATGTAGGGTAGCTTGACCCAAGGTCAATTATTTGGGGTTTTTGGTAGGTAGTGGAGAATTACAACCCAAAGAGGAAAAGATTTCAAAAATTACTCAATGGTACCCACCTTCTACCAAAAGAGAAGTGCAGCAGTTCCTGGGTTTAGCTGGGTACTACTGCTAGTTTGTACCTAGGTTTGCCACAATAGCAGCTCCTTTAACTGATCTGACCAAAAATCGGGCAACCAGACAGGTGAAATGGAACAAGACCCATGAAAGGACATTCCAAACATTGAAGGCTATCCTTTGTGAGCTACCTGTATAGTTCACACCAGACTTTAACCTACCACTTTAACCTACTTCTTACGGATGCTTCAGACTGAGGAATAGGGGCCATCCTAGCACAAATCAGGGATGGGGTAGAATATCCGGTTCAATGTCTGAGTAGAAAATTGACATCATGAGAACAAAGGTATGCTGTAATTGAGAAAGAAGCCTTGGCAATTAGGGCTACTCATGCTTTGAGATATTACTTGTTGGGGGCATCTTTTACGTTGGTCACAGATTATGCTCCCCTCCAATGGCTTATCCAAATGAAGGACACTAATCTGAGGTTAACCCGATGGTACTTGGCTCTCCAACCTTATTCTTTTAAGGTCGTATATCAAAAGGGTAAGTACCATGCTAATGTAGAATATTTCTCCCGGCAGGGACCGTGGGCGAAGAGCATCGAGGAAGGGACAGCAGTCTTGGATGGGAGAGTATGTGAGATGGGAGGTGAGTCAGAGGCATCTCTCGCAGGAGTGCTGTCCATCCACGACCCTGAGAATAGGCCTGAGGAGAAAGATGAACCACCTATTGCTCAGATGGGAGCACAGAATAAACATCCCAAGGGGAAGGAACAGAAAACATTGATCCAGTGTATGAGGGGGATGAAAATTAGTGAGGAACAAAAAAGGTGAGAAACAAGAAGGAGGAAGGCAGAAAGAGAGAGAGGCGGGGCAAGGGGAAGTTATAAGGAGAGAGCAGCCCTTGCTCCGGGTTGGGAGTGTATATGGACCAAGGACCCCTGGACTGATAGATGGGAAAGAATCAGAGTACAGAAAGAAGAGGCCGACTATCAGAGAAGGTCCGCTATTCCTGTACATCCCTCTTACCGGGGAAAAACTGAGGCAAGGGAGTGAAAATTAGGGAGGGGAGGGAAATTGCTGAGGAGGACAGGCGTAAGAGATGTGAATGGAGAGTTCTGGCAATGAAGATGGAGTTGAAAAAGTCTGGGAAACATTGGATCGGCCGGGGAATACCCTCTGGGACGACCTTCTCAGAGATGAGGCTGAGCCCCTGTTGCCTGGCCCGCCAGCCACCACGATAAGAGACTGGACATGCCCAGATCCACTGGGTCAGTGGAACTCTAGTTATGGTAACCCCTTTGTTGTTGAAGATTGGAAACGCCTGACTGTCCCATTGACAGAAGGAGACAAGGACACAGAAATGTTTAAGGGCACTAGTCTATTTGTTCAAGACATAATAAATGTTCCATTGATAAAAGAGCAATCCTTGACGGAAGTCTTTCTTGCAAAGGAGCCGGCCTTAGCTCTGGTACATATTGAACCCATGTTTGTTTGTTCTTTTCCACACTAGCACATCTTTCTGAACTTTATCTCATGATTTGCACAAGGTGAGGGGGAAGAGCTTTTCCAAAATAGAATAAAATAAGTGAAGAGGGTGAGAGCTGAGGGGAACTTGTTTCCCAAAACAGGAGGAGGGCAAGAGGAAGCAAGTGCCAAAGATTCTTGGCTGGTTTGTGGGAACATTCCTGAGGCGTTTGACACCTGCTTTCCTCTCAGTTCCCTTCCCACTTTTCTACTTCCTGTCGTAAGCAAAGGAGAAGCGAAAACACACAGCTTGGCTGCTCCTGGAGAGTGTCATCGCTGCCGCCATCAATTTAAGAAAAAGACTCCAGGCTTGACCAATGTTGTGTTGCCACCCCCAGCTTCTCTTCCTGGCAGTAGTTACTAATAGGTAATTCGAGTCCTCAGCTCCCAAAGTTATCTTCTAATAGTGGGTGGTAAAGGTAAAGGTAAAGGTTCCCCTTGACAATTTTTGTCCAGTCGTGTCCGACTCTAGGGGGCGGCGCTCATCCCGCTCTTCAAGCCATAGAGCCAGCGTTTTGCCTGAAGACAATCTTCCCGTGGTCACATGGCCAGTGCGACTTAGACACGGAACGCTGTTACCTTCCCACCGAGGTGGTCCCTATTTATCTACTTGCACTTGCATGCTTTCGAACCGCTAGGTTGGCGGGAGCTGGGACAAGCGACGGGCGCTCACTCCGTCGCGTGGATTCGATCTTACGACTGCTTGGTCTTCTGACCCTGCAGCACAGGCTTCTGCGGTTTAGCCCGCAGCGCCACCACGTCCCATAGTGGGTGAGGGACATATTTTTACCTGCAGCCCGCTCAGCTGAATTAACAAGAAACAGGAGATGGAGGGGAATGCTCTAGACCTCTCCACTGCATCCCTGGAGAGTGGTTAGCCTGAAGAAGGAGACGGTTCCCATATGAGTCGGAACAGCCACCCAAATCCACCCATGCATCTACGTATAGGGTATTTGTGTGCAGACCCTGCTGAGTTTGGAGAAGTAATGGTGCAATTCACTACCCATCCCAAAAGTTGTTTATCCATGGCAATACATGGAGCCAGTATTGATAATCATTTGTCCTCATCTGGATATCAATCAGCAATTATCAATCATCAGACCAAACCCAAGAGAAATTGTGCCCTGCATGCAAGGGACTCAAAAGATTGCCTCTGAAATAACCATGCTGTATTTTATGGTCCAGTGGCTTTTTCACGAGATCTCTGATCCACAGTTTGGTGGAATAGGGGCCAGGAAGTTGAGAAACCCTACTTATAGTTAACAAAGAACAGCTGAGTGCTCTTGAGTCTGAATTTTCTTCTCCTACCGCCATTTTGATAAGAAAGCCCTCAAAAGATGGAAGAACAGGATAAACAGTGGTACGTGGGGTGGATTCCACAGACTATCTAGCTTGAAATCCTGTAAGGACATTTAGGTTGTTGCAATCCTTCATGTGTTTCCCTGGGAATACGCTCCACTGAACTCAGTGGGGTTTGAAGCAGTCAGTTCTGCAATTTGTAAACAATTAAAGAATTGCAGTGCAAGGCTAAGAAAGTGTTTCAAAAAATCTTTACACCATGGCAGGCAAATTCCCAAGACACTGTGATGCCAATCTACATTGTAAAGTAACCCTAATACTTGTTTTTGAAAAGCAAAGGCTAGGGTAACTACTATTAATTATTCTAATTTCACCAGTGTTAATGCTGCCAAATCTTGAGTAACAAGAGCAACTTACTTCAACACATTATTTGGAGAAAGAATCAATTGAGAGAATATTTAGCTGTTTTTAAAATTTCTGCTTCTAAATTACCACTTTTTGAACAATTAAGTACCGGTAAGTTGGTTTTCTTTTTAATTAATCAGCTTGGTTTTTTTTTTTAATTAAGTAAAGACATCAATTTGTTCTTTTGCTACCAAACAACATGTATTAACAGCGAATTACTAGTTTTTTTTTTAAAGAAGAAATGGCAATATACTGGCTCTTAAAATAAAAAGTACATGCTCTGGTTAGATGTGGCATGGTTTCCTTGAATGTGGATGCCAGGATCACCCCTGATGACATACAGCACCTCAAAGTGACTGACTCTGTTTAGCCGAATCCAGTCCAGGACAATTGGCCATCATCTAGTAGGAATGCTGGCAGATCTTTTGAGTCTGAGCCTTCAGTACCAAGTACCAAGTTCAACTACAACTCTTTGGTAACAAGTTGCCAGTCCCAAGCCCCAAGTCCGGATCACTATTTTTAAAAAGCAAGCTCTTTTCCCCAGAAAAAAGGGAGGGGTGGGTGGGTTCCAAGTCATGAGTGGGGATTGAGTCACGGGGGCGGGCGGAGAGATTGTTGAGTCCAAGTTGAGTCACCAATGTGAATCAAGTCTGACTTGACAGCGAGTCCCGGAACTGAAGTCAACCGTCCCTGCTGTCTAGTCCTACCCACAGATCCTGCATGCTAGCTAGACGAAAGGATAGAGACATTAAAAGGGAGACGTTTGTTGCTTTTCACTTCATGAATTCAAAAATAACATCCATGCATTCCTGTCTGTACATGGCAATCACCATCCACAGTTTTAAAATACCTTTTCTCCATGACAAAATATAGCACATTCCGTGGTAGAAGCAGAAGTGCATCACAGAAGAAAGCTTGAAAACAAGGCATACACTCCCCAGGTACCTTGTGTTGTTTTTTTTTGTTTTTGTTTTTTGTTTTTGCTACTGCCACTGCTGCAGCATTGATGCTTTTGGCAACAGAGCTTATTTTCAAAAGAATATTTTTGGGCTGTCAGCCCAACATGTAGCAAGGGCAAAAGCTGATGGAGTTCATGCAGTCCATGGCTCATGTGCTTTCCACCCTGATCTAAAAAGTTGCAGAGGTAGGAGGATGCTTTATTCTCATCCCATAGAAGAGAAAGGCACAGTGACTGTTCTTTTAGGTCTGTCGGTACACCGTCTAGGGTGCTCTAATACGGTCAAGATATTATTAAAGTACCCACTTTGATGTACAAACATGACATGTGCCGTCACTCTTTGATGTCTTAAACAGCCTCTCAGAGACGGTGTGGTGGTGGTCATGACTGCAGCAGCAATTATTCTTGGGTCCAGTGTCAAGGCTATCTCTCAGGTCCAGCACCAACGGCCTGCTACAAGAGACAGGCTGAGCTTTTCAGTGGCTGCTGCCAGGCTGGTCCCTTCCTTATTGTTCTTCTGCTGGAAAGCAAAATGCCTTTTGATTCAGTCAGATTCTTGGCAGGCAATGGACTAGCTGTTAAGGAAGGGGCTTTTAATTGGTAGACGTTGCACTTTTTAATTATGTATTTTTAAACCACTTTAGATCTACTTGGCTTTCAATATTACAATTTGTTTAATTGCACGTAAATATTATAACCTTTTGTGTTGCTGTTTGTGGAAGGTTTTTTAATCTTGTTTGCCAAGCTGAGAGAAAACGTGTTCTTGGAAAATGTGGACGCTGCAATTTTCTGTATAGAGACTGTGGTTTCTGTAGAGTACTGATCTTTTTGCACCCTTCAAGTCTCATTAGTTAAGGCCATGAAGACAAATACTATAATCAAACGTTTCTTTGAATGTGTATTAGGCAATTATATAGAATTAATTATATACTGGCAAAAAGAAGGCTACTTGGAATTTGATCGGTGGACGGGCATTGAACGATAAAGGTAGCTCCGATAATGAAATTCTGAACTTAAGACCTGGTCCTGCTGCTGGGATAATTGGGTGGTTGAGTGAGAAGGGGTTGATGTTTTGGGATTCAGGCTAAAGTCATGTGGACTTTGGCTGAAATCCAAAACTTTTGGGATGGTGTGTCTCCTCACTGCCACACCGCAGCCGCCTCCCCCCTTTGCTGCCTACACCACCTCCTTGTCCTGCCCTCTGCTGAGGCCCCACCGCTGCCACCTTGGCCTCTTTTGCTCAGCACCAGCTGCATGGCACCTGCGCAGCACCAGTGGCCCGGGTTCTCCACAGATGAGAAGCCAGGGGAGAAGAGTGGCTGCCACAAAACCGGCTCATTGCCTCTGACTGGGTGCTGCCTAGCCCATTTGATCCAGGCAGCAAAGCCCAGGGCTGCATCTTAGGTGCGAGTCTCTCTCTGTGTGTGTATGTGTGTTGGGGGAGACAAGCAACCAGGCAGATGGGGAGGTGAGTGAGCAAGCGAGCGAAAGTGCAGCAGCCAGACAATTGGGGGGGGGGAGCAAGAGATCTGGTGAGCAAGGGGGGGTGAGCTAGTGATCAGGCAGCAGTGGGGTGAAACGGGGATGAGCACTGCCCCCTAGAGTTGGACACGACTGGACTAAAAGTCAAGGGGAACCTTTACCTTTACTAATATTCCTTGTGGGTTAGTTGAGGAATCAGTGAAGGAAGACGTCCATACATTCATACATTTGTTGTTATGTGCCATCAAGTGAAGACCAATTTACAGTGACCTGAATAGAGTTTTCAAGGTACGTGAGGTATTTAAGCAGTGGTTTTAACAGTTACACACACATACAACCTGTGAGTTTCCACAGCAGAGCTGGGAACTGAATCCAGGTCTCCGGAGTCCTAGTCCATTATTCGCTCCACTACACCACATTGGATACCCCACATTCATACATGCATGCTGCTAATTTCTGTTGCCCTTTCCATGACCGGAAGAAAAGAACCAGGTGCTTGTATGGTTCCAACTTGGGTGGAAGACGAGATAGCAAAGACACATATGTGTCTTTGGGCACATACACACATGCACACACATGAGGGACAGCAGTAATCCTAATAAAAATGCACAGTTCTGCCGCCTTGAACACACAGGGCAGTGAGTATGTTGCAGTAACACTAGCAAAACTGTTGACTTGTTTTCCAGCAGCTGGTGTGTGTGTCTGTGCCCGTATGTGTGACTGCTATGGACCCCTGCTATTGTAGAGAATTGGTGTCTTTTCAAGATCCCTCACACCCTTCGGTTTGCTGATGCACTACAGCTTGCCTGCCTGTCTCTCTCTCTCTCTCATGCCATCTGGAGGCTGGGTCCACTTGACAGGAGACCGCCCTTCTGACTCACCTTCGGAGGGAGTTTCCTGCTTGTTGCTTTCCGCAGCCCTTGCAGCAAAGGCTGGGTCTTTTCCCAGCTCAAGGAATCTAATTGTGCAGGGGAAGCAAGGCGCCAAGAAGGCAAGTGGAGTGACGCCAGGGCTGAAGAAAAGCTCGTGCCACCAGGCACAAGGACAGGGTGCAGGCGGCACGGTTCAAAGGCAATCGCTGATTGTCAGGGACCGAGATCCAAGGTTGCCCCTTCTGTCTCCCTGTGTGCCAGTCTCCCAGGGCCTCCTGCATGCTTGCTTAACTGTTTTGCAAAATACCTTCCAAATCTACAGTAACAGCCTCTGAGCTGTTAGTTTAGCTACACACTGGCAGAGCACAGTGTCGTTCTCTCCCTCCCCCCCCCCCCCCGAAAGAGGCTGCATCATAAGATTTGACAGGGGTTGGCCAGGACATTTTACAGTGTTCCCAGTGGAGGTAGCCCAGCCACTGAGCTCAGCAAGGCAGCCACGTGCTGTGGTCGGTGCTAGAGGAAGCAGCACCTGGCACTGCAAATCCTTTCATCTCTCATTCATTCACCGAGAACAAGAAAGTCCAGAACTTTATCCCTCATGGCGCAAGACGATGAAATATTTTCTAGAGTTTTTCACAGGAGTTCTCACATTTACAAGACCTATTTATTTTTTGTACACATTTGTAAACTGCACAAAGTGCACAGGAACTGTGGTAGGTGCTGTCCTGTTGCATGGCTTTTAACGATAACAAACACCGAATAGGTACAGTATTTGGGCTCTTCATAGTCTATCCCTTAGTCTTTCTTTGCTTGCTCTGCCCATGTGTGTGCATACGTACAGACATGTGCCTGTCTGTGTCATTGTGCGTCTGTGTGTGGCTGACTTCACAAAAGGAAAGGATGCAACATTTGCTCTGAGATACTTTGTGAAAACTGAAGCAAACCTTGATGAGGGAGAAAACAACAGCAAAATAGCACTGTGTCTCATTCTAGTGCTGGAGGCTAGAGTTTGTCTACACAGCTGGGTTGAAGCAGGTCGGACAGGGCCGCTAAGATGTCTGGTATAAGACTTGATGCGATTCTTGCATCCAAATGGCATACAGATCTCAAGCAACCTTATTTGGCCCACTTTTTAAATGTGTGTATTAGGTATGTATATTAGGTATGTATTGCTCAGAGCCTGACACAGCCGAATACACATGTCTGATACACAAATACTGTACTCTCCTTCCCTCTCCATTTGAGAAACTGCCACGACAACAGACTTGGCTACAGGAAGGTTCTCAACTGGCTCTTTAAGACAAAGGAAATAAACGTGGTTTTTTTTTTTAAAAAAAAAAGGTTTACCACATTTTCACAATCCTTTTTTAAAAAAAGTCCTTTGTCCCTCCCCTGAGGAGCAGAAGAACATTAAACATTTGTTTAATGAGCCATTAGCCTGAAGAAAATTGTATGCCCTTGTCTGGGATCAGAAAGGTGCAGGCAGGATGCTTCTGGGTGTGTTTGTGTGTGGCTGGTTCACTCCAGCATAGATGTCTGATCAACATTTTTAGGAACAAACCAGCCCATCCCTGCGGCAGACCAAACAGTGAGCTGAATGACCCTGCAGTCAGCCTTTCAGAAATTTCACAGGGATTAATGAACTCACACACTGTGTCAATACAGCCTATCTTATAAAAAACCCAAATCATTTAGCTATTTACCCCCAGTAGTATCTACCCCGTCACAGCTTCCCTCTCAAGCCCTTGGGCATTCCCATTTCTTGACAGGGAAAGCTGTGTATGCCACACAGTCTCTCCTGCACCCCCTATACTGGTGTTCTGCCCTTCTGTGTGGTGAAAGAGGAATCTTTCCCACAGCCAGTGTGGTCCCATTGGCAGTCCATTTGGCTGCGGAATATGCAGAAGGTGATCAAACTGAACACCAGATGCCTTATGAAGACCTATCTCCTCCCCTTTTCCTTCCTCACAGGATTCCAGGTACATCTTTGCGAGAGTAAGATCACCTCTGGAAACCTGCGAGTAAAGAAGGACCTGAGGGAAATGTAGGAGAGCAGAGATTTGGAGAGAAGAAACTCCTCACCATATCAAGGAAAAAAAACCACAACAATTAAAAATAAAAATAAAAATTGCAAAAACGTTGCACTTTAAAGACTCACTGCTGTATTTTCATGTGAGCTTTTTGGACAAGTCCACTTCCTCAGACCACATTCAAATATGCCAGTTATAGTTTTTAAGTTGCCACAAAGTTATCTTTTTTATTTTTTTTATTTTCATTTTGTTTTCAATTGATATACTAGCACAGACTAACATGGCTAACACTACTAGAACTTCCTTCTCATAACATGGTTGCTCCATTCTACGCCACCCCTTTGGTCATGGTGACATGCTGGAAGCACAGCAGTGGGTGACAGGTATAATTGCATGCATCCTTTAAATCGACTTTTGGATTATGTAGAATTAGGGCACACCTTTCACACTGTGCGCCACTTATGCAATAGCATCCCTAGAGAAGCAATTAAAGTTGCTAGGAGGCCCTTTGCAAGGGTTTAGGTTAATTCAGGGCATGCCCAATAGTTATTACTTTGCCCCCACAAGTCTGGGAAACCGAAATTTTGTGCAGAGAAACTAGACATCTCTAATGGATAATTCTCTCACAGTTTCAGACAGACGCTTGTCTCACCAAACTAGATTTCCAACCGGGCGGGGGGTGGAGAGGGATTGGTTAGAACTTGAGACAGAAGGAAACACAAAAATAAACTGGTATAAAATCATGCTTTCATATAGTATACCCTTAGGTGGGAATGTTGAGAAAATGTATTATTCCCTCTCTTGGCAGCTGCAAGAGCAATCTAAGCAAACAGACACAGTTGTTTCAAACAATGGTCTGAAAGCAGAGACTCCAGTCTCATAATAAATGTTCAATGAGCTTTTTCTTCTCGCTGACAGCTGTTGCCCTTAGGAGATCTTGCAGTAAAACTGTGTGCGCCGAGAGTTTCAGGTGCCCATTTTATTAGTTGACCACCTGGGTCTATCACATAATTGTTTGAATTCAAGACTGTAGTAGTAGTAGTAGTAGCAGCAGCAGCAGCAGCAGCAGCAGCAGCAGTAGTAGTGGTGGTGGTGGTGGTGGTGGTAGCCAGTACCTAACAAACAGGATTTGTGTGTGAGGTACCAGCACATGGGGATTGACTTATATTGATCCTAATAGGCAAACGTGGGATATTCAGATTTTGTGGACTTCAGTCGCCAGAATTCTGGGAGCTTTAGCCATGAAATCAAAATCCTCACAGGAATTTTCAGTTACACACAAGTGGGAAATGAAGGCTCTATCAGCCATTTTGTCCCTGTGAAAAAGAAAGAGGAAATGTGTGGGAGCGGTTAGCTCTGTGGAAGCTACAAGGTATTGGGGATGGGTAAGTCTCTCTGCCTATGAGCCCATTTCCAGTCCCCTAACCCCTGGTGGAGCCTTCTTTTCCCATGCATGAGTAACTGAAAATTCTTGTGAAGATTTAGATTTCTTGGTTTAAGCCCCCAGAATCTGGCTGAGGGAATTCTTGCTGAATTCTGGGGGCTGAAGTCCAAGATACTGTATCCTAAAGTCCAATGTCCACTAATAGGGCTTTGAAGGCAAGTGAGATATTTGAGGAGTAGTTTCAGCAGTGCTACCCTCTCTCCATGACTTTTCTGAGTCCTAGTCTGTCATACTGGGTAAAAATGTACAGGGAGGGTTCTGCTCAACCATGGAGCCCAACTGGTTTACTAAGAAGGCAATGAAATGAGTGGGGCGGTGATTAAAGTGGCAGAAAACTCAGACTAGATTCGACCACACACGGCCTAGAGCCCATTGGAAGGCCTGATCCGTGGCAATCATTCTTGTCTGCCACCATTGTGTAACATCATCCAGCAGTGCACTTTCAAGTGTTCAAAGAGTTATGCACTGGCCCCCAAGAGGAGAACACAGGGCACTCTGTGAAGAAATTGCACAGTTCTTTGTGAGTCAAATCCTTGTGACTCAAACCCCATCGTTGATACACATCCTGTGAATGTACGTTGTGCCCCTGCTTGTCCAATGCTGATGGATATTTCAGTTTTCAGAACCAGAGGATGCTTTGAAAGAGGTGAGAGGGAGAAAGGGGGAGTAGCAAGAAGAGAATCAGTAGACAGAGAAGATGGGTGCGGGCACACAGATGCTCAAGCAAACACAAAAGCAGAGTGCCAGGGTGCCCTACTTTGCAGAAGACAGCCCTTTATTTGAACCCAGGTCTGTTTTGAAGTTAAAGAATCATAGAAGGAGAGATCAGAGCCTTTGAAATTTCCCATCACCAGTTAGCACCGCAGGGGCAGCCGGGTGAGATCAGTCTCTTCTGTACTACGGCAAGAGAGATTGTGTTAATTGGTATCTCTACCTATAAAGGAAGGTATGAAACTTTCATGCAAACCAACCCCTCTTGGGATAGGGGTGGGTGAGGAGATGATGTCTTTCCTCAGCCAAAATGACACACTCCAGAAAAAAAACCCCATTAAATTAGTATCGGCTTCTATTATATCCTATGATATTAAGTCCTAAAGGTAAAGGTTCCCCTTGACATTTAGTCCAGTCGTGTCTGACTCTAGGGGGCGGTGCTCATCTCTGTTTCCAAGCTATACTGTAGAGCCAGCATTTGTCCATAGACATTTTCCGTGGTCACATGGCCAGCACGACTAGACACGGAACGCCGTTACCTTCTCATTGAGGTGGTACCTATTTATCTACTCGCATTTTTACATGCTTTCAAACTGGTAGGTTGGCAGGAGCTGGGACAAAGTGATGGGAGCTCACTCCGTCGCATGGATTCGATATTACAACTGCTGGTCTTCTGACCCTGCAGCACACAAAGGCTTCTGCGGTTCAACCGGCAGCGCCACCACGTCACCAATATCAAGTCCTACTGTTGGTCAAAATAGTGCACAGCCTGATTTTTTTTCTGCTCAGATTTTTACAGAGGCATCACCATATCAATTGGTACATGCCTGCCCTTTCCCCCCAAAAGTTGTCTCTCTGTTCCCTGCCTTCCCATTCACCACACTCTTGCTCCTCCCTCGACCACCATTGTTTCTTATATTCCCCCCCCCCCCACTTTGTGCCTCACAAGGAGCCCTCTCGGGCAGTGCTAAGGAATCTGTGACCCTCCTTATATATATATATAAGGAGGGTCACAGATTCCTTAGCACTGCCCGAGAGGGTTCCTTGTGACCCAGGCCAGTCTGCCCAAAATATATTGAGGCATAAAAACAAATAAAAACCAAATGGCAGATTTCTTTCCCCAATGAATGTGGGAAACAATTCACCAAGAGATTCCACCCAAGCCTCATTTGAAAGATATAACAGCTGATGATCCATATTTGAATGGGTGGGTGGGTGTCTGCTGGTGTAAGGGCATGAGATAGTGCTTAGGGGATG
This sequence comes from Pogona vitticeps, assembly GCF_051106095.1. NCBI lineage: Eukaryota > Metazoa > Chordata > Lepidosauria > Squamata > Agamidae > Pogona > Pogona vitticeps. Next base: position 181,731,420 of record NC_135784.1, read on the forward strand.
TGTGAGAAATGTGAATCTTCCCTTTGCCCATTCTTTTAAAACTGCTATGCCGCAGCTGCTTTTTTCCTGTTGTGTACCAAAATAAAGCAACCACATTCATGGTAAAAAAAAAAAGACAGTGGGAGGTTTTTGCCTCTCCTCTGATCCTGTGCATTATTTATCACCACCACCGTTGTGGTGTGGTGTAGTGGATAGAGTGACAGACTAGAACTCAGGAGGCCGGGGTTCACTTCCACGCTCAGCCACAGAAACTCACCGTGGCTGTGGAACTGGCAAAACCACTCCTTAAATATCTCAGCTTTCCCCATCTGGGCATGTCTTCAGTTACTCTGAAAGCCCTATTAGGGTTGCTATCAGTTGGTTCTGACTTGATGGCACATAACACAACCTTACCTCCACCCCTGTTCTACAAGATTCTGAGTTGAGTCCGCTCTACTGATAATCAGATCATTTGTGCAGTCAGCAGCTCCCGGATGAGTGTACCCACACAATGCACACACATATTTACTGCCTGTCCATGTGGCATCTTGCATGGACATCATTCATGGGTGGGCAAGTGTTGCCTTCACAGTTGTTGTTGAAATGCTGCTCCCATCGGCCCCAGCCAGCCTAGCCCGAGGGAAGGTTTGATGATGGGAGTTCCAGCCCAACAGGCCCTGGAGGACTGCAGGTTGGTGAGCTTCTAAATCTGAAACATCCAGATGATACGCCTGAAATGTTTTATATGAGCACATGCTCTGTAGGGTCAGACAATGCTGCTTCCCCCATTCTGTGACAGGAAAGGTGGTCTGAGAAACAATCTTGTGCAATTCAGTCTTTGCATCTCAGTCAAAGAGAGATGGAAAGCAGATTTTTCAGAAGTTAATTTTGAACCGTAACTCCCAGAATGCTCTGCTAAAAAGAAAATTTCTCCATGCCCCAGTTACAAGGACAAGGCTTTGTGAAAACTGGGCAGCTGTTCTATGGATGCAGAGTGTGTAAACATAGTAATTTCCAACCTTTCTGCTTGCTTGGGAGTTCCAGAGGCTTAGAAGGTCTGGGGAGTCCATACTCCAGCATGACCCAGAGTGGCTGGGGTCAAAGAGGTCACTGCATGCAAGCTGAATCAAAGAGCCTTTGTGTGTGCAGAGCCAGAATCCTGTCACAAGGACCCCACCCAGCCAGTGACTCACTGGCACATTGCTAGGGGCTGACACACCTACAGGCCACCCTCCCTTGCTACTTCCACTGTGGCTTCCCACGCGGACCCAGTGCCAGTAGCATATGGGGAGGAGAAGGAGGTGCTTAAAGGCCCTAAACACACACACACACACACACACACACACACACACACACACACACACACACACACACACACACAGAGAGAGAGAGAGAGAGAGAGAGAGAGAGAGAGAGAGAGAGTATGGAAAAGTTACTCTTTAAAGCAACTCTTAACATTGTGCCTAGGTTACTCTGTGTGTACTCCACATAAAGCTGCCCTTGTAAAAACTCCCAGAATCCCCCAGCCTGTTTGTGACCTGGCTGTACTCACAACCAGGTTCTGGGGTGGGGTGGGGTGGGGGTGGGGTTAGGCCAAAAAAATAAGCTCTGGAACACATCCAGCACATTATGCCTACAAGAGCCATGCCGGCATCCGTGAAACATTACCCAAGATCCCTGGAATGGCAGACTGTGCACACCGAGACAGCGATGTATGAAACCGAAGTGTTTTTGTTCCTTATATGTCAGGTCCAACTCAGACCTATGAAAGGCAATGTGGCCCTTTTTTCCCTCCTGACTTGGCTCTTGCCCAGGGTCTTTCCAGACTATGACTAACCATGCTGCATCCCGTGGCTTTGATCAGCTGCTTTGCTTGACCCACCCCCACCACTAGCTCTGTTTTTACCTCCTTTCATCTCTTGCATCCCGTTCCCTCCGTCATAGCGAGAGATCCCAGGAAAGCTCATTCTTCATTTGGGCCTGGAGATATGCTAAGTGTGCAAGGGACACGTGGTCTTGTGCAAGCCGAACACCAAGGAAGGTCTCTCACACACACACACACACATCCAAAAGGAAAACCATTTTCAAGCAAGGGAGAAAGCCTGGAAGCAATAAGAAACATTCGCAGAAAGTTGAAGGGATAAAATACTTGTGAGTCAGACAGAAGTTGGAAACTAGACTGGACAGAGACTTTGCCCCAGTCAATCGTGGTACAAAGGAAAACATGCCAAAACAACGCCTCTTGCAAGATGTGCCAGCTGCTGTTGCTCCATGTACTTGAAGGGGAGCTCACTATGGATTCTTCTCAATCTGGCCCTATTTTTGCACGCCCAAGTGACAGGTGTGGTTAAATGTGCTTTCAGCCAGTTCCAGTGTATGCACCAGTTATAGCATTGCCTGTAGCTACAGTAAGACCTTGAGTCTCTCCTCTTGGTTATATAATGCATAGGCTACTGCCATGTGCTCTATGCAGAGCGGCTCTTGAGACTGCTTAAGAAGTTCCACTGAGTCCCCTAAATGCACCGTCAGAATGCTATCTGATTAGTTGGAACAAGGGAGCCCCCTGCTGAAACAGTTGCACTGGCTTCCATTTGTTTCTGAAACTAATCCAAAGGGCTGGCAATGCTTTTTATCAATCGAGACCCAGATGCCTCAAGGGCTGCCCTTTGCTCTAGGAAGCTGTCCACTCAGCAAATCTTTGAAAGTCCTCGTATGTGTTCCATTGAACCTCGTGTCCCATGTATTTGGAATCAGGACGAGAACCTCCTTGGAAGTTGTGTCCAGGCGCTGAAACCTCTCTTCCAAAGGGAGGCTCATCTTAGTTTCCTTTCCTTTGACCTTCCTTTACGTGGCAAAGATCTTTCTTCTTTGTTTGCTCTGAATGATACAGCTAAAAAAAAACCCGTTTCAATCTTATCTGCTAATAGTCTGTCACAACCAATGTCTTCCTGCAATTGTTAATTGGCAGATGTGAGCTTTCAATTATGTTGTACATCTTGTAATACAAATGAAATCTTAGTGTGATTCAGTATGAGACGTTTGCATGCAGTACCCTATTGCAACCACAGGATTTTAGCAGGACTTCAGATCTTGCCACCATCTTCTCTTCTCCTATGTTTTCCCACAATCTTCTTCCATCTTTTGTCCTACTGTGAAAAAAATATATCTTAAGACTGGAAAGATGAAATAAATGCACAATGTTTTTAATAGGCAATACTAGGCATTTTCAACTTGGAATTATTGTTAATCTGAACTTTTTCACTTTCACTATTTTTATACATACTTTTTTCCTTATACGTTTTTTGTGAAAAGTGAATTAGTTTGCTACACTGAAGATCAGCTGCAGTAAACATGTTTCTAAGCAAACAATCAAACAATATTCCCCTTTTGCTGCCTTCCTCAATAATATGGAAGAATAATACTGTAAATGTCACATAATGTCATTGTGCTGTATTTTTCCTTCCCTGCCATATTTTCCAAGCAGGAAAGCCCAAAAGCCTTTTGCTGTCTGAGTCAGAGCAAGAAATGGCGCTTCCTCTCTGTGTCAAGAGGCAATATAGCCAAATCCAATTAAAAACACACACCAAAACAAAATCAACCCCCCCCCCACACACAAAGACTTCCCCCCCGCCACAGTTTGGTATGCTTGCACAGACCAACAAGGCTATTTCTTTGAAACATCCAGTCATGTTACATTAGCACCTGGGGCTGAAAATCCTGGAAGTATAGCCCTCTCCCTTTCATTGATATTAAAAATAAAACAGTACATAATAAACCACAATTTGCTTCTCTTTTGTAACACCCAAAATCAATCGTCCCTTCATTTTCCCCAATGGCAGAGCTGATTTCTAGTTTGTAAGAATTGTAGAGCTGATGGCAGCTGCAGAAGAACAAAAGGTCTTGGTGAGGGCACCCAAGAGGCCCCCATCCTTAGAGAGAGTCCCGCTGAACTAGACACGCCTAAGATAAACATGGGCACTGTGGCAGAAATTGTTCATGGGTTCAATTTCACGTCATCAGGTGGAATGAGTGGAAAAGCTGATATGAAGCAACAGTTCTAAATTCCTTGTAACATCTACTGCCATGAAAAGCAGGATGAAGACAACTCGTGTCCTTCAGATGGCTCCAGCTAACACGCGGCAAGTGGTTCACTAGATTAGGGGAATGCAGCAGGCATAACATTCATAAAATTCTCTCTTAGCCTGATCTACCCCACAAATTTGTTGTGAGCACAAAGGAAGGAAGGGAAGAGTCACATATAACCATCACCAAAATCACTGTATTAAATAGCAGGATATAAATATAACTGGGCACCCAGTGTGGTGTGGTGGATAGATTAATGTCCTAGGACTAAAGAAGCCTGGGTTCAAATCCGCACTCAGCCATGGAAACTCACTGTGGGAATGGAATGGGAAAAGCCTCTCTTTAAATATCTCACTTACCTTGAAAACCCTATTAGGGTCATTATAAATCAGTTATTACTTGGCAGCACAAAATGACATGTACGTAACTAATGAATATAATAATACGTGCATTGCATACATGTGGAAACCCCATGTTATTTCAGAATACAAAATTAAAGTGGATTTTACAGGAATGTTCTGTACAAAGGAGCAAGAAATATAATCTTCCCTTGTGCATGAACTATTTTTTTTCCTCCTGTAATGTTACTAATCCCCTGGAGAAAAAAAAAGTCAAGTCTGGATTTGTATTGTTAACAGCATTTGATACCATTTCATACAACATTCTCAAGTAATTTAAAGAAATTTGATATGGATTATGTCATTGCTTCAACATTCAGTTCAATGAAAAAAAGTGGCATTAATGTTGTCTTCTAATTATGTACTGTACTGTATATTGCATTCTTGTTTTCTACTTTCTCTTGCCACTTTAACTGAGTGCTGCATTTACTTCTGTTAGCCAGCAGGAGGTGGAACTAGGTCATGCAGTTTAGTTAGAAAAGAAGCAGACAGACCAAATTATTTGGCAAGGGCAGATAGTAGCTGCTGCACTTTGAGGACTATCTTCTTTTGATCCTGGTTGCTTCCATACTAGACATTTTGTTTGGAATTGTCATCCTTTATTCTCTATGGGGTATCCAAACACATCTGCTCTTAAATCGTTGCAGTCTGACGTTTTCCCATAATCTCTTCATCCATAGATTTAATTTGTAATTATTCTTTCACCAACTTTGTGGACAAAGTACTGCCAAGGTTTTCAGGGGCTGCTACACTCGTCATTAAAAGTTTCCTGTTTCCATGCTGTTTTTTTTAAAATAAGTTTTCTTGTTGATCAGGAATTAGTGGTAAATAGCCTATTAATGATTCCCAGTGTGGTGTAGTAGATAAAGTGACGGACTAGGACTGTCTTGGACAGGGTTCGAATCCCCACTCGGCCATAGAAGCTCACTGGGAGAGTGGAACTGGTAAAACCACTCCTTAAATATCTCACTTAGCCTGAAAACCCTATTAGGGTTGCTATAAGTTGGTTCCAACTGGATGGCACAGAACACAGACAGCCTATTAATTGCCGGTAGAATGTCACCCTTAATTACTCAAATGTGAAAGGACAGGACCTGAATTATTTCTTTCTTCTCATTTGATTCCTAGTCATCACTGCTCCATTAGCTGCAATCACAGGGAAGCAATAAAACAGAAACAACCTGCAAACAAGAAGGTTTTAACCACCATTGGAAAGGATATTTTTCCTGAGTGGGAATAGTTGTGATTAAGCAGTACAGAGAAATGTTGGCCAGGCTGGATAATATAGCATTATATTCAGCATAGTGTGGAAAATGTGTTTCAATTTTACTTCCAGCTAATTATGGGGAAACTATCTTAGGAGTGCAAGTTCTAGTTTCTAGTTTGAAACAGTTACTCCTTTGACCAAAACGCACAAACCCCTGCTCCTGAACCAGCACTGCTACTGGCCATAGTGGCTGGGGAATTCTGAGAATTTAGTCAAAAACTGTAACTCTTCCAAGCTTTAGCCTGGAAGCAACTCCTCCTGTACAACTGGCACTGTTGCTATGAGTTGGCAAAAGGACGCAGAAGAAAGCCAGGCTTCCAGTTAAGGTCAAACGAGATGTAACAGTGGCAGATCTATATTCCTAACCTTGAACCTGCACCAGTTACTTTATAAGTAGATTGAGGAAAGAGATTCTAAAAGCTAAAAGTAGTGTGAGTTTGGAAACCCTGTTAGGTATCAGCCTCCAATTTGAAAAGTGTGACAAAAACAAAAATAAAATGAACATTGTTGTGGCATCTGGAAGCCTAACAGATTTATTTCAGTGGCTGAAATCCTGTTGGCGGAGCTGTGTGGCACAAGAATGATGTTATCAACTGTGGCTGTGCTACAGCCATTTGGAAACCATAAAAAGCTTCCTAGAGTCTCCACTGCATTTCAGAGAGTCATGAAAGATCCCCTTCATCCTGGAGCAGCGTCCAAGATCTGTGGAATGGGGGGGGGGAGATCTGGAGCTAGAAAATTGCCACCATCGGTCCTGGTTCTGCCCACTGGTCCCAAGGACAATGATTTTCCAGTCTGGATCCCCCCCCCCCAAACCTGGACGGGGGAGCAGGCTTTAGGATGTTTTTTATTGCCCCCAAATGGCTTTGGGGTGTAAAATTGTTCTACAGGATTTCAGCTGGGGTGAGCGATCCTCAGTTACAATTTGATAAGAGCACCTTTCACATCTTTTTCAAAACCACCAGCAAAGATGATGAATGTCACACCTGTGTGAGCTTCTGGTGATTATCCCATTTTCCTTGATGTGCATACCAATATATGATTTTAATATTTCTCCTAATTCTTTCTCATGCCCCTAAACCAAGCAGTTTCCCCCTGCTGGCAGGTACCATATTTGCTCTCTTCTGCCTGCTTCCGTGTTTTCTGCATTACAAACATTGCTGTGGCTGAGATCGACATTGCCCATCTCCCTCCATTTTTATGGGTGATCTTGGTCAAGATGCTGAAGTGGGCATTCCGAAACCTGTGTAATTGTCATCTGCTATGGTTGTTTTTCCTTCCAATGCTTCGTAGTGTGTCTCTTCTGTTTCTTTTCCCCATTCCCCCTCCTAACAAGCTACATGTATAAAAACTGAATGACTCAGCTGAGCCCTAAGTAGTGCTGAGGAAAGGGATGGCTTTCCCCACAGCTCATGCCTACAGTGTTCCTGCTATGGTAACTCTGTTTACTTAGATTCCTAAAAGTATTTATAATAGGCTATTTACTTTGATGTATATTCCAGTCCAATACCCATAAGTTTCAGATTACTCCACACCGTTTCATTTACTGATTTCAGACAAGGTTATTTCTCCGTTCTTGGCAGGATATAACTGACGATCAATGGGTCCTCTTTATTATTAAATATGATTATTTCATTGAATTTGAATCAATTCCACCAACTGGACAATTTAAATCTACCCCATTATCTGTAACTCTTCATGAAGAAGTTTCTTCACTTCTTCAAAAACAGGCCATACTCAAGTTACCTTCATCTGACTTGTATAATGTTTTTTATTCCAAATACTTCACAGTACCTAAAAAGGATGGGGGACTCTGTCCCATCCTTGATCTCAGACACCTCAACAAATATATTCGACCCCAAAGATTTCGAATGTTGACTCTAGACACTATTATCCCTCTGCTTTCACAGGGAGACTGGTTTGTTGTTATCGACCTGTAGGATGCCTACTTTCATATTTCGATTCACATCTCATCAAAAATTTCTCAGATTCCAATTCAACGACATTGTATACCAATTCTGTTCCCTACCATTCGGTCTTTCCCTGGTACCTAGGACTTTCACGAAGTGCATGGCACCAGTCGCAGCGGATCTCTGCCTTCAGGGTACAAACATCTACCCATACATAGATGACTGGTTGATAGTTGCAATATTATAATAACAATAACAATAACAATAATGACGACGACGACAACAACAACAACAACAACAACAACAATAATAATAATAATAATAATAATAATAATAATTTATTGTCATTGTAAGTATATACACATACAACGAAATTCACAGACACCCAGAGACCAGACACATGCACACACATAAAATTCCCCAAACACTCCCCACCCACTAAAAGTCCCCCACTAAAAATACAAACATCTACACCGCAGGTCAAGTAACACAGTCCAACTAATTATTCACTACTGGTGGTTTTTAAGCTCATTATTAATTGCAATTATAGTTCTGGGATAAAAACTATTGAGAAAACGTGTGGTCCGAGTCTTAATTGTTCTATATCTTCTGCCAGATGGTAACAGTTCAAAAAAGTTATAAGCAGGATGGGAAGAGTCTCTCAGGATGCTATGTGATTTCCTTATACAGTGGACCCTCTATTTAAGGAATTAATCCGTATTGGAACGGTGGCTGCAAGTCGAAAAGTCTGTAAGTCGAATCTCCATTGACCTACAATGCATTGAAAACCGATTAATCCCATAACCAGTGGTTTTTATTCTATTTTAATTCCATTTTGGTTTTTTTCTGGTCTGTAAGTCGATTCTCCGGCTGCAAGTCGAATCTAAATTTTGCAGCCAGAGAAGTCTGTAACTCGAAAAGTCTGTAAGTTGAGCCGTCTGTAAGTCGAGGGTCCACTGTACAGCAGGATGTGAAGATGTCATCCAGGGTTGGTAGCTGGAGCCCAATGATATTCTGGGCAATTTTAATGGTTCTTTGTAGAGCTTTTTTGTCCGCTACAGAGCTACTCCCAAACCATGCCAGAATGCCATAGGTTTCCAATGCCATATTGTACCACAACACCATGAGAGCTACAACCATCACACTCAAAAGACTTCACAGTCTCTGACTCAAGGTAAATTATACAAAATCTCATCTCAGAACATCACAAACAATCACTTACATTGGAGCCCTCTTCGACTCCTTGCAAGCCAGGGCTTTCATTCCTTCAGAACAAATTATGAAGTTAAAGAAAGCAATTCAACCCTTCCGATCCCGAGCTTCCATACCAGCCCATCACGTCCAACACTCCTCGGGCTCATGGCATCTACAACACTGGTAATTTAGCATGCCTGACTCAAAATGAGTTTGCTCCAGTCATGGTACCTGTCACTATTCAATCTGATGACAGACCACCCATCCATGAGACTGACAGTGACACCAGAGTTAGCCAAACAACTCATTTGGTGGACATCGATGTCGAACCTCCATGTCGGACAACCCTTCCTGTTCTTCCAACCGACAGTGCAGGTCACCACCGAAGCCAGCCTGTCTGGTTCCTGCTGCAGAAAGGTGTCATGGCATTTGGTTGCACTACTGCATGCAGCTGCCACCACTCTGAATTTCAGTGACCATTTTGGTGATCACAGAAAAGAATCAAAGCCATGGATTTGCACTGCTACCAGTAGCCTGAGAGGGTGCAATGTGGCCCCTGAGCCTCTGGGGCCTTCTGTGTGCAAAGCATAGTCTCTAGTACTGAGTTACTGCTCCACTTTCTTTTGAGAATTGCTGAGTCTCTTAGTCAACTTTTTGGAGAAAGGAGGAATATGTTAGGGTATGGCTACACTAGCAGCAGCTCGAGTGGGCTACATGGGAGCAGTCAGGTCTAATCTAATCTTGATCTAATCAAGCCTGACTGTTAACATGGAAACGGCTCCTGTCAATATCGAGGTCCAGTTGAGAAATTGCCTGCAGCTGAAGCTAATATCATTGATTTGACTGTGGGCAGTTGACTGGCTCTTTAAGGAGTGGCCAAGATTTTTTTTTTAAAAATTACAATTTCTGTACAGCATCAATGATAGTCTGCATGAAAAGAAAGAAAGAAAGAAAGAAAGAAAGAAAGAAAGAAAGAAAGAAAGAAAGAAAGAAAGAAAGAAAGAAAGAAAGAAAGAACCCACATTTTTAAAACTTCCCTTGCCAAGCTGGGGAAGTGATTAATTTACCAATATCCGGAAGTGGCTCCCTTATTATGTTGGGAAATTGAAAGAGGAAGGCTTGTTCTGGACCAGTTCCAGAGATCACATGGGCTCCTACCCACACTAGAAAAGTAGAAGCCTCTTGAGAGGGACCAGAAAGATGTGAATAGGAATGCTCTTAGAGAGTAAAAAGGACAGAACTAGATGGAGGTGAACCCATCTTCTTGCTGGAGCAGGGAGATATTAAGTAAGAGACCAGTATGAGGAAAAAAGAATGTATGCCGCCTTCTCCCTGGTCTCAGTCTGGGCATTTCCCCTCCCCATAGCCATTTTTTGTGAAATAAAGAGAGGGAGAGTTGTAAGCACATGGTTCAAAGGGCAAGGCCATGCTTATGGCATCCGACCCTTCATTGAACACTCTGCCATCTACAGCAGAGATTCACACAGAAATGCAACAAAAGAATGAAATAAAAATATTTATGGCACTGTGCACATTGATTTTAGTGAGGAAAAGACTGAACAACATGCAAGAATGTTTAAATATAATTGCTTGTACTGTTCTCCCATGGCTGTACAGGAAGAAACCCAGTGTCACCTCAACCTATGGTCCTTTCCTGCCGAGTTCGTCAATTTGTGGTAATTCACCCTCCAATAAATTTGTCTCTATTGTCAGGAAACAAAGAGCCAAACGAGAAGAATGTCCCGAGCTGTTTTCGGACACTGGGTTTAAGCACGCTTCCAGACTAAACTTTTATAGCTTCCTTCAGAGAGTGTTGCAGGGGTCCTGCCAATACTGTTGTTAGGTGTCCGTGGCTCAGTAACAGCCTGAATAAGGCTGCAAAGCGAGGGTTTGGCAAAGCAAAGGTCAGAAAGAGAAGTTTTACGTGAAGTCCAACTCAAGGAGGAACTTTTTCACACCATGCAGCTGCTGGAAAATATTTCCCATCCTTGTGACCCTTCCTTGGATCCAATGCTCTTTACATGCAGCTATTTAATAAACTCCACACAAAAAATAATAGGGATAGCTCTAATCCAGCAGTGGGCAATTTGGGCAGGTCTGGGGTCCAATTTTCTGCCCCAAGGCTATCCAAACTGGGGTAGTGGCAGTGGCATCTTTTACTTCAGACAACAGAATGAACAGCTGAAAAAAATCAATGCTAAGGGACCCCTGAAACCACATGTACAGGCCTTGGAAGATAAAATTAACAGCTCCTTTTCGGATGGGTGTGATCCACCACTACAGCGTTTCCAATGACCAGCTTCCATTTTTAACCTTCCTATATTTTTCCTACTGTTTTTTTTTTTATTCCTACAAAATTTAGGGGAGAAAGAATATCTTCGCAATGCGTTTTGATTGGCAAGAGCTCTCCATTTTGAAAGCACTTTGGCATCAGTCCAATTACAAGGTACAACTAGATCCGTTTTTACATAAGTGTTGACTTACTGTTCAGCAATTGACTGGGTGAGTCAACTGTAGCTGGGACAAATTTCAAAGGCCTCTCCCTTCTGCTCTTGGTTTGGACCGTTGATTCCACCCAAAACTGTGCAAGGTAGCTTAATTTTGCAAAAGCATTACTAACTTATTAATCATGCTCAATTGATATCTTCCCTTCTCAGGGAAATTTGGGGACTGAGTTTTGTGAGGAATGGGTAGCTTGATGTTTCAAACAGAACTCTCAGCACCTTCCTATAAAAATGCAGTTTTTGGTAGTGAGCAACTGTAATGCTTGACCTGGTATCCAAAGTATATACCCTTATAATATCAGTTTGTTCTCAGTTGAAGCAAGATCATGTCTTCATGCAGATCAATATTGTCAATTTGTTAATGAAAAAATTGACAACCCACTCACAAATGTGCATTAGAAGAAAATATATCTCCTGAACAACCAATTCCTTTGGCAAACCTGTGTTTCCATTCAGGTTTTTATTGGGAAATTTACAGCACTCCTAAATTTCTTTATCACTTCTTTTCTTCCTCTTTTTCATCATAGACATATAACAAATCAATAGTCACTGGCTTTTGAGTGTTTTAACCCTCCCCCAGAAGCATCCTATATCGCAAACCGTCCAGTAAGGAATAGATATTTCATATCTGTAGTGTTTCGCAGGATGTGTGTGTTCGTGTTAGGTCTTGGGTTTGCTCCAAAAGAAACAGACCACATAAAATCCTATAGCCTTATTAGTGTGCAAAGCCCACATCTACATTTAGGATATGGCTTCACATGTTCATCACACCATGTGTTTGGTAGAACTGCCATGTGTCCTAATTTACGGAGCAGAGCCCTCTGCTGGTAGGGCGGTCAAGAAGATAGGAGTGTCGTTTTTGCTGTGAAGGAATGTCCAGAACGGCCCAAGTTGGTTTACACATAGTAAGAGTCCCAAGAAGCAAGAGCAGAGGTCTCACCACAGCAAAATTTTGCATCAATGCATATGCGTAAATGAGTCCATTTTGAAGTAACAGGAATAAATTTAATTACATGTGTTGTCTTCTGTTTTGGAAATGCATTTCTGTTTTTTGCAGAAAGCAGTCTCCAAAATCCATCACGCTGTTTGTGGGTGGTGAACGTAGGGGAAAGGCGAGAAGTAATTGATCTTCAGTTGTGGGATGTAAAATTCTTCCAATGCCTTAAAGATAATGCTTATTTGCAGCTAGTGTTAGTGCTTTCATTAACCTTTTTTATGAAGCATAATTCTATCATCTTAGAGGTCTTAAGTTCTGTCTTCCCCACTCCCCAAATTTTAGCAAAAGATTGATCATAGCAACTTTTGGTCAAAACCTACTGGAGAGGAAGAGTCACACATTTCAGCTTCTTGATCTTCTCAGAACTCACATTTTGCTCCTGTGCAAAAAAAGCGCCTCACCCTTAGGGCTGCAAACAACGATTGATGGCAGTGTTTCCACGCTTCTAACGGGTAGCGCACAATTATTTTTTTTTCTCCAAAAACTGGAGGTCTTTTTCAGCCTTCCAGAGGAATCTCTAAAATATGCACGGAGAGTGCCATGCGGAAAGGATCCCATGCCTTCTGGTTTCCGTGTCCCTCTCATTAAGAAGAAAGCAGTTCCCCTGCAATTAATCATACAGAGACGCAATGGGAAAATTTCTCTGAAAACAGCTAGGTCTGCTTCACTTTTGAGCCAAGAGCTACTGAATTATCCATTAACACTCAACACAGAGACACAACAGGATTTTCTGTCCAGAGCAAGGCTGATTAGAAGGAGACAGTAAACCACGCAGAGATGAAGTGGCCATTTTGCACTCAAATCAGGTTGGGGAACTACTACCCCAGGCTGCAATATTCTACCTACAGTAGATGTTTGAGTTATTTCAGGCAGGAGTTGGCATTCATGCACTCTGTATCTTTAAGGCTACTCCGTGCATGCCTTAAAAAGTTCCCACTCAGAGAAGCCACATGTTAAGTCCCAGCTAATTTGTGAGAGAGACTGAGAGCCAGAGCGAGCGCGTGGAGCAAGGGAGGGCTGCACTGGCTTCTAGGCCACCGCCTGGCGAGGCCTGAAACCTGGCTGCCGGCCAGGCTAGATGGTTCTGTTTCTTGTGAGTCATGCCGCTGTGAGTCACCTCCACAAGGCAGCCCTTTTGGAGCATTAACAAACACTGTGTTGCTGGGCAACAGCAAACGGAATGGACAGAGAGAGAGAGAGAGAGAGAAGGAGCAAGAGGGAGAGGGGAAGCCTTCGTCTGCCCCACAGGGACGAAAGAAAACCAGGCTCCCTGTGGCAAAGCCCCAGAGCCCCTATTCCAGGCTCCCCACAGGTGAGCCTATGCCGCCAGGCCTCTCCCAGTGGCTGGACAGGAGGGGCCTCGTCACCTCCTTCCAGGAAGTCAACAATAAATTATAGGCTGATGGGGTGCCTTTTGCTTCCTGTGTGTGTGTGTGTGTGTGTGTGTGTGTGTGTGTGTGTGTGTGTGTGTGTGTGTGTGTGTGTGTGTGTGTGAGAGAGAGAGAGAGAGAGAGAGAGAGAGAGAGAGAGAGAGAGAGAGAGAGATCATGCACTGCTCATTATTGCTCAGATGGCCATATATGGCTGCTTATATTAAAGAATTAGTTTAATCCTTTTAATAACACCACATCGAAACTTTCACTTTCACATGGAGTCCGCTCTGAGGGAGGGATAGGACTATGCGGTAACTGACCTGACAAAAAGTGAGGAGGGACAGGGAAGGGAACCCAGGATCCCCTGTTCTACACAACCCCTTGTGAAGCGCCTCTCACGCTGCATTTTTAAAAGAACTATGGTTTTTAACATGTACTGTACTTGATTGATACAATAGCAGTCCATGGTTTGGCAACGCTGTGGGGCCTATGAAACCTGACAGTGCTTATTACAGTACTGTATATTTGTTTCCTTTCCGTCCTGCTTTTCCATTCTCCCCTCTTTATCCTTACAACAGCCCAATAGAGCAGATCAGGCTGAAAAAGTGTGGCTGGCTCAAGGTCACCCAGTAAGCCTCATGGCCAAGTGGGGATTTAAAGCCAGGTTACCCAAATTGGGAGTCCCAAACCATGTCTCGATCTGACCCTGTGCAAGTTTTCTATGTAACTGGCACGCCACAAACACAGCAGAAACTAAGGGTCCCGAGTTGGGCCATCAGACCCCATGTGGATTATGCGGCTTATTATTCAGATCCCCCTGTTGCTTTGGACAAGTGAGGACAACCGCACAAAGGATGAGCCTGCTTTCCAGGATTAGATATGCTTAAAGGCAGCCTTGCCATGGCGTGAAATGAGTCAGTCACTTCAGGAAGTAAATTTTGGGTGCCACCAACGGCTGTACAATATGATGTACAAGTCACTGGAATTGTTTTCCTGCACAAGTAATGGCACTTTGAAATGCATGAGTAAGAGGCTAGGATTTTATTTTATTTTTTGCTCCAAAGGGGCCTAGCATGGGAAAACTCCGTAGTGCAATGTTTCCTCTTTCTAAAGTTATTCTGCCATTCACATACACACCCCATCACCAACTAGCTGTTGTACAACAGAACTGTAGAAGTCTTTGCATGGACCCATGTGAATGCAGCCTGCCCTAAGGCCCAATCCAGCTGATTTAAACAAAGCGGGGGGAGCAAGTCTTTGCTGACCCCTCATAAAATCATCAAAGGGAAATACCATTGGAACAAAGCAATAGCACTTCAAAGATTAGATTTGATGCTGCACCCTCTCCCGCACAGAACAATTTCATGGAAATAAGGATTTCCATTAGGGGCAACATTCATCCCCTCTGGGTGTATTGGCTGCTCAGGGTACAGCTTGGAAATTTTACTTTTTTGGCCTACAAAAAAATCCAGCTGTGCTGGACAGGAGATTGTGGGAGTTGTAGTTGAAGAGGTATCTTTTCCAGCCTCTGGGTGATAGAAGAGGGGAAAACAGCTCTATCTACCCACTTCAGGATCCTGTCCATCTCCAGAATGTTGTGTCCCATTCCAGACATTTCAGACCATTCAGGGACCCTCACACAGTTTGAGAACTACCCTCTTGGTGGAGTCGGCTGTAGTCAATGGATGTGGATGTGTGTGATGTTTCATTTGCATGTTTCCGCTACAGGCACCAAAATGTCACCAGGCTTGGACTCCATGCAGGAGCCAGGAGTAAAACCTTGCAGGTCAAGCTCTCCAGACATGCTCCAAACAGCTTTCTGGATCATTGTGTATAAAAGAACCTTACTATTCTAACCAGGAGATGCCACCTCCTCTCCTGGCAAGCCACTTGGAATCTTGGAGGCCTGGGAAGGTTAATATTTTCATCTGTGTCACTCGCTCCCTTTGGAAAATCTGGCAATGCTGTTAAGAGTTCCAGTGGCAATAAGAGTGAGGTTTCTTTATTTTGGATGCTTTTCCAACACAGTATTCTTGCCCAGAAGAGCTGGTAACTGAAATAGACTGGGATAGAATCACAGAGCTGCTAATACAACCAACCAACCTCCCTCCACCCCTTAAGACTGCCTAGTTGAGGTAGCAGCCCAAGCAATATACGTCGAGAAATCAGATATAAATTCTGGATGTACACTACTGTGCTGATTTCTGGTTTTGGACTCCCAGAACTCCCCACATAGCACACCTCTATTCAGGAATATTCTTTTCTTGCATGTATTACAGTTCTCAGAACTCCAGTCAGCCTAAGGATTCTTGGAACTGTAGTGTGGAAAAGAAAACTTTTCCTAGGTCTTTCGAAAAGGTTGTCTGACAACCTGCATTTCGAATCCCGTGAGTTCAGGACAAGCTGCTAGACACCCTTGAGTGCTTTCCATCAAAGCTTGCTCTGGCACTGTTCACCTTTTTAAAAAAAACTGGTAATGACCTGGGTATATTAGCAAATGAGGTGAAACTGCACAAACTACAAAACATCATGGACTGCAGAGAAACCAAAGGAGGGGATCCTTCTGGATATCTAGAAAATTACTTTTGCAATAGTAAAGGGCACCGCTGTTTTCCGATGTACTTCAGGCATCCCCTGCTCTCCCCTTTCACAAATAAATGATGCTGTTGTTCTGCAGAGAAGCCTGACATGGAAAAAGGTGGCCAAGGCCTGCCAGCTCTCAACTGAGACCATATCTCCCCAGCTTCAGGAACACTGAGTTCTCTGATCTACTCTTTGTGTCACAGTTGGGCAACAGCCGCTGGGTTGGTGCTTGCAAAAACCCGTCTGATTCCATACCAGAGCTAGGATGCTTTCGCTCATTCAACTTCATGTAATTAAAGGGTGGAAACTGACAAGCTCACACTTTTTTTTTTTTTTGGGCTTGGCCAAAGTCCCGTTTGCTTGTTTAATTCAATAACATGCTGGGGCAAAACACAGAGGGCTCCCCCACATCTGCCCTTGGGCCCCCAAAACACGTTAGATAGGTTTTCATTTCTTGTCTCCTCCCCCGCCCCCGTTAAGGGTTGCCTTCTGTTGGCTTTGTTTAGGAATCAGGATCATCAGGCAAAGATGAATGAGCTGAGAATACCTTCTTGCACGCCCCGCTCTCTTGTAAGCTCTGTCTGTGAGGAAGTGCCCTAAATCATTGTTCCCAACCTTGGGTAACCCGGGTGTTCTTGGACTGCAACTCCTAGAAACCCTGGCAAGCGCAACCAGTGGTAAAGGCTTATGGGAGTCGCAATCCAAGAACAGATGAGTTGCCCAAGGTTGGGAGCCATTGCTCTGGATCACTGCAGATTATAGTAGTGACAATAATTATCTAGCAGTTTTATTAGTTCTTTTCATCACTCCATTAACAAGCTGTCAACTGAAAACGAAGCTATGACGAGGTGGGGCAACTCTTTAAAGAAGAGTTCCTATGCAAGTGCCAGATTCAACTACCGGTGAGGCAATGTGGACAGGGCATTTACTGTGGTTGTACCCATTTCCTCGTCTCCGAATGTTAAGTCATGATGTCCTTCTTGCTAGGACATAGTTTAGCAAGACGTAGTTTAGATTTACCATTTTTCCTTCTCCAAAGGGAGCCCCAGAACAGCAGTTCCACACTATGGGCTACGGAGTGTGAAAATATTTCTAGAAATCTTTCACAGGATCCAGAACATTGTGATAGGTAACTCTGGCAAGAGTGTTGTGTTGACCCAGTCTAGAATTTTGTCTAATGCATTCTGCTTGATTGGAAAGTGTTAGGGCCAAATAACTTGTTCCATCATGAGAATGTGTACCAAAGAGTCCATTCAGATGAGGAAGAAATCTCTTTCAAGAGGAAAACAGAGAGAAACAGAGAGGGCACTGAAGCTTATGCGAATGTCAAAACGGTCATCATGGCTTTGACTTATTTTTTGAGATTGCAACTCCCTGAATCTTCAACAGTGGTTGTCATGTTATTTGAGGTAAATCTGGGAGGCTTAACCCAAAAAAGTATATATTTTCTTCAAGCTCTGTTATTACACAGGCTCTTTCTACTGCACTCCATGGTCTTATGTTCTGCCCACCCAGCAGTGCCTGATGGAGCAAAAGGCCTTCTGGTGGGAAAAAGAACATTGGTTTGTCTCCTTGCCCTGGGGCAGATCACCGCTCTCAGAGGAGCCTCCACCCTGCTGAATTATTGAATGCAGCTAATGTTTTAGGTCAGGCTGCCTACTTACTGCCTGGGTGGCCATTTACCCATGAGCAGTGATTGCACTGTGGCAGTAATGATGTTGTCCACACCTTGCACTGGAATCAGCAATTATCTAGAGATGAGGGCAAGACAGGAGGAAAAAACAAGAATCTTTGCAGACATTCAGCAGTGATGCACTTGAAGCCCTGGAGAAAGAAGTGTGTGTGTGTGTGTACACATGCATGTGGGCACATGTGTGCGCACACGTATGTGAGCAGAACAAGGAAATGGTGATTAGGGAAGGATTAAGTGCACCTTCTGTTGCTGCTTCTTAGTTCACAGTCGCAGTTCCTGAAGCCAATGTCTAAAGCACAGAACAACGTTAGGATCCGATTTACTTGCTTACTTATTTATATAATCAGTGACATCAAAGTCTGCATGGTATTTTACAGAGCGGAAGGACACACATCTCTGCCCTGAGGAGCTTACTACACAAAATTCAACCAAGAGGAAATAACAGAAGCAGGGACAAACAGGGAATCAATATGTAATTGGTCCAGGTATATGTGTCTATATTTTCCAGGTGTACTATTTATACAGGTAAGGACAAGACTCCCTTGCCACCTCCAACATCCATATGACATTAATGGTATTGCATATCATACAAGGCATTTTTCCCCTTAACATTCTATGCTTTTTCCCCCTTGCTCTTCATAGCATCACTTTTTTCTTTTTGTGTGTTGGTATGTTCTTGGCTATTTTCAGTAGCATCTGTCTTCATATTTAACCATTCCAGTTTCTTAGGCTGACCAGGTACAGTACTTTAATCTCGTGACATCTGTCCTGTGAGAGTATCTTCTCTCTGCACACTTGATTGCATTCCACAAGTCTTCTTATTTGCAGTTTCAGGTTTTGTCTGTTCCATCAATGCCCACAATCACACGACAAGCATGTTCAGGGAGCATTATTTACTTTCAGTGCCCATTTCCCACCCCTGCCTTTGTTTCCAAGAGTCCTTTCATTTAAATCTGTCCAGATCCACAGATTACCATCTCACTGCTGTCTTCTCTACAGAATTCTTCTCTCTTGTGCCTTTCTTTTTTTGTCATTTCCTTTTCACCCTTTTGTTGTCTTTCTTTTCTTAATAGAGTCGAGCCAGTCTCTTCCTTCTCCCCATATGCAATGTACCTGCTGTTTCTGTTGGTCCTTATAGTTCATACTTTTTTTTAAAGTATTAGTTAACACTAAGACACCTCTCAGTTTATTTACTGTTGGTCAAGTTGCTCTCTAAAAGGTGGTTCATCAACACACCCCAATATTGTCTAGTTATGATTCAGAAGAGCCTTCTGCCTGTAAATGTATGTGCTTTGTCACTGATGGTTCAGCATGATTAATGTTACAGAAACATTGTGGTTACTCTGTGGTGATATTACCCCCATCCAGCACTTCTTCCCTTTTTTGGCACCCCTTCCTTTTTTTATTGCATTATGTTACGCTCTACATTTGTATTTCTTTCAGTTTGTTGCTTTGCACTTCCTTCTTTTGACCATATTGAATCATGGCCAGCCCGCCACCATTTGCCAAGTCATCTCTGTTGCTTCTTGTGCAAGCCCATGTGCTATGTGTGACTGTTATCCACTTTAGGCACATTGATTTGTCATACCATGAGAGTGGGACGCTCTCAGCCATGGCAAGTATTGACCTAGATGCATTCCATAACCCCTTGTGTGCTGGCCTGCTAGAGGGTGATGGGTGGTACTCTTCACCTAGGCATTACCTAAAATGAGATGAGTCCTTTGGAGATGGCTTTGATAGCTGTGCACTACCCAGGAATGCTGGGAGGTGGGAAAGTGGGAAATTACTGCAAGCTGGTGGTCTTCTATTAGAACCACATCACCAGAAGGTGAAGTGATAGTGCTGTTTTTCTCCTCCTAGTCTCAAGGACGTCTGTGTTTTAAGCCACCACTGCCAAATAGGTCTACCTACGTCTGTGTCACATCTAGTTTGCCAGAAGCCAAGGCCTTGACATCCACAGGTATCTTTTGTAATGTGGCACAGAGTATCTTTAACAGCCGCTTGGAGTTGATGTGATGCACTTCTCCACTTATTAATCTGACTGCTCAATGGCCTCTAGTGCAATTTGCTTCACAGAGTGCAGGATGTGATCTAAAGCTATTTCCTTCTGTTGCATGCCTGATAGTTAGGGGCATTGTCCTTAACAGATGTAGATACTTGTAACCAGATGTAATTCTACTGTAATACCATTAACCCAATCTCTCCCTCTTTTTCCTTCTCCATTTCTACACTTTTATTTGAAATTCAAATCCTGGAATGTTGCCCCCCCTCTCTCTGTGTGTATACGCATTTTGTGTGATCCCAAATATTGATGGTCTGTGACATAACAACTGCTTCTTACACCTGTTACGCTCATTATTCTTTTTTTTTAACACATTTTCTCACAAGTATTTGCTTTTAATTTACAGTAAGTTCCTCTTCTAGAGGAACCAGCTTTAGATGTACTTCTTGCAGTGTCTAAAGCAGTTACTGTCAAATACCAAATGGCATCACAATTCTGTCACAGATTATCCCTCACCTGATCACCACATTCTTACTTAAGGTTGAAATCCTTACTGTTGCACCATCAGGCTCATGATAAACCAGTGGTAGTTCTGGGGCTGACTGGATGTGTGTACAATCCTTGTGCCAGTGTACGCTGTAATCCATATGCACTTTGCTATTTTCCACATGACGGTCGTCAACCCTTCCCCATCAGTCTTGATTTCCATCTGGTTCATCCACCAGTGCAAATCTCAACTGAGTTTGAATCTACCAAAACCTACGGGACAAGGAATGCCACTTGAAATCCCATTTCCCCCTTTCTTGGTAGCTTCATAACACCACCAACTCAAGTTTGGCTTTTGATGTTGTGATAATTGAATCTGCTGCTCCTGAGCAGTGAGTCCATAACTGGCATGATTGTGCCTTTTGTTTGCATCCACATACATTAACAGTTTGCCACAGTCAAAGAGGAAAGCAGGGGGAAAGGGATGGAGAATAGGCAAAACTGATGGGCATAGGAGTCAGGCAGTAGATGCAAGTGTGCAAGTAAAACAAGCCAACGTTCTGCTTTGCGTAACACTTGTGGCTGGGAGGCACTGGAATGTTCCAGGTTTCCAGGGACAAAAGACTTCCTCTGTGTGGTTATTTAGGGTAAAATGCATAGCTGATTTCTGAGAGAGATGTTCCAACAGGTACCAAGGATCTGAACCATTATGGGTTTTATAGGTCATAACCAGCCCTGGAACTGAGCAAGGAAACTGACAGGGAGCTGATTAAGGTGTGCCAAGATCGGGGATAGATGTTCAAATTTTCTAGTCCCAGAAATCAGTCTGGCTTCCACATTTTGCACCTGTTTGATGTTTCCATACTTTTCTTCATGGTCAGAGTGTGCTACAGTGTCCTATTTTTGAGATTACCAACGCATGAACCACTGTTACTAGGCGTTTCTTGTCCAGGTAGGCGTACAAATCAGGGAACAACCAGAATTGATAAAAGACCATCTTGGTCACGGCTGATATTTGAGCTTTCATAGAGCGTGCATGGCCCAGAAGTACCTCCAAGCTTTGGCCATGATCCTTCAGGGGGACTGTGACAGCATCAAGGCCAGGTAAGTTTCCCTCTCATCTGTCAGACAATTCTCCTAACAGTAGGACCTCCATTTTATTTAGATTGAGTTTCAATTTATTGGCCCTCATCTGGTCCATTATCAATGCTAGACAGTGCTCAAGGACCTGTACAGTATCAACTGCAGATTATGCCAAGGAGAGAAAGAGCTGTGCATCATCAGTGTACTGGTGACAGCACACGCTAAATCTCTGAATGACTTTTCCCAGAGGCTTACTATAGATGTTGAAAAACATCGGGGGAGATGGTCAACTCCTGTGGGACCCCATAGCAAAGGTCTCAAGGGGTGGAGACAGCATCCCCAAGCTGTATCATCTGGGATCGGACATCAAGGAAGCACTGGAATCAGTGGAGAACAGGGTCCCTAATCCCTAAACTGGATCACCTTCCCAAAAGGATGTGGCTGATGGCATCAAAGGCCGCAGAAAGGTCCTGGGGGACGAGTAAGGGCAAACTCCCTGGTCTGCCTCTCTTAGGGGGATTGTCTTGCAGTGCAATCCATGCAGTTTCATTCCTATTCCACAGTCAAAGCTCCAATTAGAATAGATCCAGACTATCCATTTCTTCCAAGAATGCCGGCAACTGATCAGCTACCACCCTCTGACCCAAAACAGGAGATTTGGGAAGGGTCTATAGTTGTTCAAATTACCCATTGCCAATTTAGTTTTCTTAAAAATTGGCCTTATTATAGTTTCTTTTAAACAGGAAGGGACATGGCTTTCCTGAAGGGAGGCATTGATGACATGGGAGGCCCATTCTACCCTAGTGTCCTTGGCAGATTTCAATAGCCATGGTGGGCAAGGATCTAAGGCAGAGGTATTCATTTATTTATTTGATTTTTTACCCCGCCCCTCTAGATCATGTCTACTCGGAGGTAGTAGCTTTACAGCATGCAAGTGCCTTGTCAACATCATCAGGCCCTACTAATTGAAACTGATCCCATGAAACCTGACAAGACAATGCATTGGGCTTCTCAATCTGATCTACTAAGATAAATAAGAAGTCAAGGTTCTGATCGTTGAGTTCAATCTTTGATCTGAAATGGGCTGCCAGTCAGTTGCAGATCTCTATACAGTGGTGCCTCGCTTAACTATGTTAATTGGTTCCCAAAAAAACATCGCTATGGGAAAACATCGCTAAGTGAAACACCATTTCCCATAGGAATGCATTGAAAACCGGATAATCTGTTCCAATGGGAACGGATTACCGTCCTTAAGCAAAAATCGCCATAGGAAACATCGCTAAGCGAAACAATATTTCCTCCATTGGAATGCATTGAAGCCTATTCAATGCATTTCAATGGTTTTGACCGGTCCATTTTTGCTATTTTTAAAGTGTCTTAAAATGTTCAAAAACTGTTTTAAATGCTTGGGATCATTAGTGCACCTTGTAAAACCTTTGCAAACTTAATTTGGCTTTGTTCTGAGTCTTCGTTAATTTTTGGTGTCAAACCTACAGTTCAATGCATTCCAATGGGGGGGGGGAAATTCACCAAAAATTAACGAAGACTCAGAACAAAGCCAAATTAAGTTTGCAAAGGTTTTACAAGGTGCACTAACGATCCCAAGCATTTAAAAGTTTTTGAACATTTTAAGACACACTTAAAATAGCGAAAACCGAACATCGCTAAGCGAAACCGGGGGACCTAAACTGTCATCACTAAGTGAGGCAAGGTCCCGAACATCACTATGCGAAATTTCCCCATAGGGAACATTGCTAAACGGAGCGCAAAATCACTCCAAAAACCTCATCGCTAATCGAATACATCGTTAAACGAGGCAATCGCTAAGCGAGGCAACACTGTATTTGGTTGTAATGTTTGCATCTGACCATTTATAAGGCTGCTGACAACTTGGAAGAGTTCTGCTATTGATTAGAAGTGCTATTAATCAATTTGTTTTTATAGCCTCTTTTCGCTACCTTAAGTAAATTATAGTATTTTTGCTGGAGATCTCCCTGACAGCAGCCAGATTGTATTCCAAAGGAGTTTTTCTCCATGTGCTCTCTAGTTGTCTTCCTAAATGCTTCATCACCCTCAGCTCTTCTGTAAACCATGGTGAGGGCCGGGCTCTGCAATGAAGAGGACGTTTAGGGATCACATCTACTGCCCAGATCACCTCTAAATACAAATGAGTAACCTGAGCTTCAACAGGAGCACCAACCAGATCAGCTGGAAAACACCCAAGGATGTTCTGGAAACCAAATGGATCCAATAGGCTTCCAGAGTGGGTTATTCTAATAGGTCCATACATCTTGCAGACCGGGGAAGATGGATGTAAATGCAGAGACCAAAGGACACCATATTTTGCAAGGAAAATATCAGTGGTAGGGTTGAGCACACTTTCTTCCAACCCCACGTGTCCTCTTTTGCATTCATGTTCCAAGGCAGCCATGATACTGAAAAACCAATGCTTGTCCTGCTACCTTTAATGCTGTCCCACTTTTTTTCCGCAGAATAATGATGTGCTCGATGTATGTTGCTTCCTCTGTGGCAAATCTCATGGTGCTCTGTGCCCTGCTAGAAAAGTCATAGAAGTGGATACCGGAGTCAATTTCTCTCTCTTTTTCTTTCTTTCTTTTTTTTAACAGAAGAGCCACACTGTACCAAACTCCTCCCTTTCAGCAGGGAAATGGCCGAAGGGGGAAATAAAGTGTTCTACATTGTTTCCTTTATCATCTCCCTCCTCAAAGCCAACCTGCTTTCTTTCTCATGTTCTAAAGCAGTGTTTCCCAGCCTGGGGGTCGTGACCCCCCCAAGGGGGTCGTAAAGTGTTTTCTTGTGGGGGTGATGAGTTGCCTTATACATGTTGTTGCCCTTGTTTAATAATTTCTTCCTTGGCCTTTCAGGACAGGATAGTAAAGTTAGTGTGTATGCGTATGTATGAGAAACAGGCTCTTTGTGGGGGAGAAAGAGGCCTCTGCTTTCTGAGAAGAGATGACTTTACCCCATTAAAAAGGCCTTTTAATGCAAACGTAGTGGGTGGGTCGCAGGTTCCTTGCCTATTGTAAAAGGGAGTCACAACTCGAAATAAAGACTGGGAACCACTGTTCTAAAAGATGCAAGTATATTTTCCAGTATGGGTAAAAACAGCAGCAGACAGCTTCATTGTTAAGCAGGAGCGAAGAGAAGAGAAAAGGTGGCAACAGAGAAAACGGACTTTTGCCGCCCACCATTCTGCCACTCAGATTTCCAAGGTTGCTTTTCCGTAAAACAAACAAATGCAAAACAAAGAGGGAAAGAGACATGCCCCCACATGTAACCATCTGGGTTTTTGGCACACAGGTGCGGCTGAGAAGAGACTGTATCATTTATTGTATAATACGGCGCAGTAGAATACTTGACTGTACCATCTCAGATTTCAGATGGTGTCTTTTTTTAATGCTTCCCTGACAATGAAAAAAAAAAAACCCTCCCTCTCTATGCAGTAAACCAGCACATCACAGGGAGGAACATAAGGGGAAATGTTCCCTCTGATGTGTTAGCTTGCTACAGAAAGTTAGAGCATCCTCCTCCTTTCTTCCAGATGTGCCGCGCCATTTTGTAAACCTCACAATATTCTTCAATGTCCAATCAGTGCCTCAAATGATTACTTTCTGGAATGAAACTCCCAGGATCTCCCAGACAGCTATTTAGGGGGATTCTGAGCATCACAGAATGGGAAATAAATTTCCAAAGCTCTGTCCAGAATGCAACCGATTGCATCTGGAACTAGAAAGCAGCCCTTTCTCATCTCTTCCTCGCTTCATATTCTTTGATAATACAAAAGTGATATGAAGTCATCATTACATGGGTTTCCTAGATGTTTGTATTTTGAACTACCGTTCCCACAATAATCTAGTCAACATGGTTACCATGTTGGCTGAGATATCCTGGAGGCTGTAATAAAAACAACAACAGACATTTCCTATCCCCGGGGGTTTCCCTGTCCCAGTGAACTTGACTGGCTTCACTTGGGAAGTGGGAAAACCTACAATGGTCACAGCCATTGTTTCAAACGTTACTGAGGAGGAGGCGATCGCAATACAGAGCTGCTGCCATCTGGCATACATCATGACATCTCGTTCTGGCTCTTGTGGACTTGTTCTGAAATAAGGAGATCCTTCCCTTCTGTCTCTGACTGGGACCCTTGTCTTATCGCTCCCTAGAGCCCATACAGGTACTGTATTGGATTTGGAGGTGGCAAAGTACACGCAAATTCCACCAAGTATGGGTCGATCACACCACCATAGCCTTCGTTGGCCAGCTTCCTATGCTGCTGTCTTCCATCAACACCGGACCCATATTTTTGAATTCCTATGAAACCCCATACAGAGACATCATGTGACATCGTGGACAATGTTCTCTGTTCCCAGTTAATTAGAATTAAGTGCTATTAAATCAATCCTAACTTACGATGACCCTCTCACAGGCTTTTCTAGGTATCAAGTACTCAGAAATGGTTTGCTGACCGACCTCTCCTTGCTTCTAGGGGGGCTCTGGGATTGTGCAGCTTGTCCAATGCCACACATGCGACAGGGTTCATAACCCTATCAGCTGCATCTCAGCTGCTCCCTCTCCCAGGAAGTACCTAAGGGGTTCAAACTTCTGGTGTCTGGCTCCATGGCTGTGTGTTCCTACCCTGCCTAATTCTATTTCCTGTGCATTCCACAGGACTAGCAACATAAACTAAAGTGAGTTGCCCAGCTCAAGCCACTGATGCTGAGATGCAGCCATGGCACCCTCTTCCCTATTCCTCCTGTCATACTCTAGTCTCCTCTGTTGAAAGACATGGCTGTCCTGAGCTCCCTAAAGTATCTTGAGGCCTCTGGAAACCATGGGAAGACTGCCCCCATTATCAGTGCTTGCTCTGTTCACTGCTGTATGTAGAATGGTGTGGCTGGAGTCTTCTCTGTAGCCTCAGACAGTATTTAAGCACAAAAATTTATTACTTTCGAAAACATCTGGCTACATCTGGTTTAACCTGAGGGTGCATGGAAGGGTAGATTACAGGGTGAGAAAGTCGATCTTTGGAACCATCAGCATCACTTATCTCCATTTTAAATGCTCCTACACTCATTGCTGGTTTCTCAGGATCTCAATTTTAACAACTAAGATGGTGGTTGGGGGGGAGGAGGGTGTGGTTTTCTCTGGTAAGTGGTATACATTTTCATTGTGCTCAGGGGACTGGAGGAAAAGGCAGGGCTTGGGGTAGTGTTACTGGAGATCATGTGTGAGCCAGATTGGGGACTTCTGTGGAATAGGCTGGAAGACTGGGCTATCCCTTTTCTGTAAAATTAGGTACACTGCAGCAAGTGAAAGATTTCACTGGAAGACTTTAAAAAAGAGAGATTCTGAAATGAAGAACAGTTCACTGAAAACAGCAGATTGGTGAGACAATGAAAAGGTCTTACTGATGTCTGTATTTCAAGAATGCAGAACAAACTACCTCCAAGACCCATCAGGTGTGCTATCAAGTTAATTCTGATTATGGTTACCCTTTTTAGGGTTTTTTTTAGGGAGAGGGTACACACAAGTGGTTTTACCATAACCTTCTTCAGGGGACATCCTAGGACTATGCAGCTTGCCCAAGGCCACACAGGCTGTCTCTTCTGGGAGACACAATGGGGAATTGAACTCCCAACCTCTGGCTTTGCAACCAGATATCTGACTTACTCAGAAACAGTCACCCAAATGAATAATCATTTTTCACTATTTGAACAAAATCCTTTAAGCAAAGAAACTATTTTGACCGGGCACCAATTAATTTATCCAGTCTCAAAAACTAAAAAAGATAATTGAATAAAACTCATGGAAGAAATAAGCATGTCAAGAAACAGCTAAAAGGCCTGGAGATTATTAAAGCGGCTTAACAATGAACCCAACTAAAGGCACTACTCATGGAAACTTTGAAGCAAAGCAAATTGCCCATCAACTCCTCATTAATGGCAGATCTGATCACCATAGGAAATCAGAAATTAAACTTGAAAGAAACAAGCAGCTTGAGACCAATGACCTTACAAGACCATTCAGTTTAAGCGAATTGGGGGGGGGGGAATTTGTAGCTACAAAAAAGGTAAGGCCGCAGGCTTGGAGGACATCTAGGGTTGCCAGATGTCAGGCAAAAGGAGGACATGTCCTCCTTTTTAGCCTAATGTCCTCCGTCAGGCAGGCAAAGGTAAAAACCTTTAAAATGTCAGGCTTTTGTATATTTTATGTTATAATTTTGGATGGGAGGGGGAGAGGTGGAAGGACCCCCTTCCCCCTGGCTTTCCCTGCCCCCACCTGCCTGGCCACCCCTGGTATTTTGAAAAACAGCCTCCATTGAATTTATTTTTAATTTTTAACATGACTGTTTCTTGGTCGGTTCACTAAGAGACATTTATTGGCAGCTATTGTAATAAAATTGCATTGATTGTGGGTTTAATCTGAAATGTTTCAAATGAAACATTCAATATGTCCTCCTTTGTCCTCCTTTTTGTCTTTCTATGTCCTCCTTTTAGTACCTGTGTATCTGGCAACCCTAAGGAAATCTACAACTAACAGATAAAGCATAATAACACAAAAGTGGCTTCATAATTTCTTTATAATTCTCTTGACTCTCAGGATTCTGAACATTTGGAGGAAGTCACAAACAGTGGCTATTTTGAAACCTTGGAAAGAACCCACAGGTCCAAAAAGGGAAAGAAGAAAAAGAAAAAAACACAAGTTAGGCCCATCTCTTTTCGTCATGTTTCTAAAATCCTCTAAAGAATTGTTTTTAACCATCTAACGGAGGTAGTGGAACCACTCCTCATCCCACAATAGGCGTTTTTTAAATCCTGCAACATAATATAAATTGAAAGCTGTTGTTGACTGCTTGGTCATCTACGACCCTATTCCTCACTGAGTATTACTGCCAAAATTCTATAATCTAACCAAGGATTGTAAGAAACATAATGTAATTCTCATTGATAACAAAAGGCAACAAAGGTTTTATTTGTGTTGGAGATCTTGCACTGGCTGCTCAGTCAGACAGCTTTTGGTTAGTAGAACATTTTCTGATAGATGCATTAGGAGGACTTTGTGCATATTTTCACAGGGAACCACTTAAAACCAACCATAAGATTCAAAACTGTGCCTTTCATCTGAGAAACAGGTAGGCATCTCATAAACGTCAGGATAAACGTCAGGATACCTGGAAGACAGCATTCAACAAGATCATTATTTTGCTCTCACAGTAGGTGTTCCTTTGGATGGCACTCAGACCCTGACCAAAATACAAAGCAAAAGATCTCACAAGGGGCAGTATTCTTCAAAAGCTGTTCAGAACTAGTTGGGGCATGCAACAACAAACATTAAGCGCTATAGGCTTGGCCCTACACTACTCCACAGGTGAATAAGCCAGCCTGGTGTCGGATAGTTCTTCCATACAAAGCAGGTAGATGCAGCAGTCAATGAAAGCTGTAGAATCATTACTGGATGCCTGAAGCCAATCCCAACGGATGAAATCAATGAAAATAAATTGTGCCCAGTGATAAAGAGAGAGGTGGCAATTAATAGTGAAAGGCTCGGCATTTACATCAAATGCACACCCACTTTTCAGCTACTACCTTGCCTCTCCCAGATTATAATCAAGAAAAGGTTTTTCAGAAGATCTGTCAATCTCGAAGGAACAGAATATCCAAGAATTATAATGTAGGGGTGGTGGTGGAAAGAACTACCCACCGGTTACAATGGACAGAACCACAGGAAAACCTAGCCCCTCATCACACTGAGAACAGGGTTACAGAGAAATTACCTAATAGGCTGTGGACTGGAGTTAGCAGAACCAAGGTGAACCTAAGAAGATGGGGATTTTGTGCCGATACATTATTTTGCAAGTGCAGAGAAAAATAGGCACCTCACGTCTGTTTTAACATGTACCAAGGAAGATTTGGGTGAAATCATCCAAAACAATATATTTGTTAATTGTTTCCAGGTGCTTCTGACATGTTGACTGGATAGCTCGGTGAAGTAGGTTTCTAAAGGTTTGGAGTTCAATTCCCCATGGTGCCTCCTAGGAGAAGAGACAGCCTATACAGTCTTGGGAAAGCTGAACAGGCCCAGGGCACCATTGGAAGATGGGAATGGTACGCCATTTCCGAGTACTCTAGAAAATTCTGGAAAGGGTTCACATAGGTCCGACGTGATTTGACAGCTTGCAAATATTATTAAAGATGAACAATTGGATTTCCTTGTGAGCTTTCTGGATCAAAGTCAGCTTCTTTGGGCACTGGAATACATAATTGTATACATTTTCCCATGACCAAGGGAGGATACAAATAGAAAACAAAGCCACAAAAGTTCGTTAACAGAGAGATGGGACCATGAAGCTGTCAATGACTGATTAGTCTTTGAAGTCACACAATATTTCATTTTTTCCTTTTCTTTTACCAATAAGCATTCCTAATGATCTTTATGACAACAAAATAACCTGAACTAATTACAAGCAACCAGTAGTGAGGCAGGATTCTTCTTCAAGGACAGCTTGGATCTGTGGAATTGTCAGGATGTGAGTAGAATCCTGCATCAGAGACAAAACAGGGGATCAAGGTGTGCCGCTACTGTGGAGTCAAACCACTGGTGTCAGAAGCAAAAATAAAACACTACTTAAGGTTTTGGATCCAAAATTTTAATCAAACATCCCATGTTCCCAAACAAATCCAGGAGGATACTGGTTAATAATGTTAGAGCCTCGTGGCGCAGTGGTTACACTGCTGCACTGCAGCTAAAACTGTGCTCACAACCCCAGGGTTCAATCCCAAGTAACCGGCTCAAGGTTCACTCAGACTTCTATCCTTCTGAGGTTGGTAAAATGAGCACCCGGCTCACTGGGTGGTGGTGGGCTGTGTGTGGAATGTGTAGCCTGCATAACGAACTTGTAAACCTCCCAGAGAGTGCTTTAAGCGCTATGGGGTGGTATATAAGCAGCACATGTTTGCTTTTGGGTTTTTAATCTAAAATGTAATGAACGTTACATTGGGAATGAATTTGTAATGAGTGTACATGAGTGTACAAACCTACGTACCTATCTTTCACACACACACATACACACCTCTCTTTATTCACACCATCATTGTGGGGCTTTCCAGATACTTGTCACCACACCAAACAGCTCTTCTGGATGACTGTATGGGACTTCTTGTACTGCCACAGAGGGTCCTGGGCTTCAACCTTTGCATCATGGGACATGTAGAGACACTGTTGACTGAAAAGGTTCTAGCGCCAGTATCTATAAGTTCTCAAATAATATTTGTGGACTTCTAAGATGCCACCGCACATCCTTTTTATTGTGTTGGGCTGCATGCAAAGCTGTGGTTGCCAGAGCAAGTATGTTGCTGTTTGCGTGTGTGTGAGTGCGAAACAGAGAGAGAGAGAGAATTTTGAACTCCCTACTTCTATCTGCCTTACGCCCACACCCATCATTCTCCTAGATTGTGGCTGAAAGGCCGTGATTCATTAGTGGGTTTGCGCCAGGCAAAACTTTCCATCACCACACCATAAACTTTAAAACAGCTCCAGAAAGAGAGAGGGTGTGTTGTCTTGTGTGTGATTCGAAGTTGTGCTTCCTCCCCCCCGCCTTTGGAACTGGGTCCATGTGCTGGGAATCATTGTGTATTCTGAATATCATGTTAACTATATGGGGGTAAGGAGAAATTGAAATAGTTAGAATTATGTGGTATTTATACTGGCAGAATGTAGCAGCCTAGTACAGAACTTCTGATTATTGAAGCAGAAATAACTGCTTTGGGAACTAGTAGTAAGGCAAAAAGGAAAATCGCATTGTTTGTTACCTCAGGAAACCCATTCAGAATAACACAAGAGGAAAGACTTGTAAAATTTATCCCAGCAAACTGTAGAACTAGCTTTCATGTTTAGAGATCTACCCCTCTAAGTAAAAATGGAGGAGCAAAAGGAAACAGGTTTAGAGAAAAATAGGAGGAAGCCAAAGAATATTAATCTACAGTAGATCTAGAAAAGACAATATAAAATACAATTAAGCAAAGGACTTAAAAAAAAACATGTTGTGACCCTTTTGTAGGCCTGTGTACTGCTCTTCTACATTCATGTTGTAGTTTGTTGATACTAGGCTTCTAGTATTGAATCAGGGTAGGGGAAATGCAGCCTATGGGCCACATAATCCCCAGCCTCCCAATGCAGCTTCAAGGCCTCTTGCAAAAAAAATTATAATTGGCATGATTTCCTCTATTAAAAATTCCTCCTTAACACTATATATTTTTTAGAAAGTGGAAGTGACTAGTATAAATATGAAAGTAAATTCCTATCCTATGATTTAAACTTTAAATAGGGTATGAATTTATTTAAAAAAAATATAAAGTTACCTTGGTTAGGTTTAGTCTAGTATTTGTTTCTGTGTAGTAGAACTAGTGAATATTCTAGGAATTTTCTGTGTCTTTTTCTAAACTTCAGAATACTTGCCTAAGTTCCTCTGATTTCTTTTAAAATGAAGATAAATGTGATACAATGAATGCAAAACTCTTGCAAAAATGACAATAAACTTAGACAGTCCTAAAATGAATTATTGGCATTAACTAGGGATGAGAAAATCAGAGATTTCGACTTGCCCTCGTATATACATATGCCAATATTGCTAAGTTAATCAAGAATTATGAAATTAAACAAATTATCCTCCACTCACACCAGCTACATTATTAACACACACACACACATCCATTGCTTTTTTATATATTAAGCTTTATTTCTTTCCCCCCCCATAAACATAGAATACATAAGCCAAAATACAAATTGACTATGTTCCCCACCACCATAATCAGGACCTCTTGCAGTAATCCTCTTCTTCCTCTATCTTTATTCTTCTTCTTCCTTTATTGTCCTCCTCTACAGAACTGCATCGATTCCTGATTTGGAGCTTTCCCTTTTCCTCTTGTTAGCATATATTCAATAAAACTGTCCCATAGATCTTAAAAATTATTCTTTTTCATCTCTCCTTTCTCAACCTTTAAGTTACAAGTTAACTTATCATTTACAGCAGGGGTGTCCAACCTTTCACCTTCCCTGGGCCACATTAGAAGATGAAAAGTTCGTTTGGGCCGCACATGCATTTGGTTTGGGCCGCATGGGGGGGCAGTCCTAGCCGTCTTCCGCAGCCCCACTCCAAGCACGCTTACCGGCAGCTGCAATCTCAGGCAGCAGAGGCTGCCAGCTTTGACTCCGGCGGCTTTATGGGGCTGGGAGGGGGTCCACCTATTGACGGGGACAGCGCAATGCAATCATGCAGCCCCCCTGTCTCCTCCCCTCCCACTCCTTCCTTCCTTCCCTCTCTCCCCCTCTACTGTTGTGACTTGCCCCTGCCACATTCCGGCCGCAAGAGCCGGCAGTGTAACTTGAAACTTTGGAATTTCTTTTAAAATAAAAAATTGCACTGGGCCGCATTACGAGCTGACCTGGGCCGCATGCGGCCCTCGGGCCGCAGGTTGGACAAGCCTGATTTACAGCAATGTTCCATATTTCATTATACCATTCTTCCATTCGAAATTCAGACTTTGATTTCCAATTCCTAGCTATTATTAATCTACCTGCTGTTAATAAATTAGTAATCAATTGTTCTAGTCATCTTATCATATTCCACATTCTCAAATATTGATAACAGAGCTATCTCAGGATTAAATTCTATATCTTTTTCACATGTCATTTAGTTCTTTAAAGATTAGCTTCCAAATTCTTTGTACTTTTTCTCATTCCCACCACAAATGAATATATGTACCATTTTCCTTCTCACATTTCCAACAGACATTCAGATAACCAGCGTTAATTTTATTAAATTTTGTCAGTGTCAAATACCATCTTAAATCCAGTCTGAATTTTTTTTCTCTTATTCTCACACCCATTGCTTTCTGTGCAACATGTCACCCACTTGTTTCTAGAGGGCTGTGGGCAGAGGCTGACAGATTTCTGGCTGTAAGGCACAGATCTGCTTTAGTGTTGTGTACACAATATGCTGGCATGGTAAGATGATGGATGGCAGTGAGTTTTTGACAGTCTTCAGCATCTGAGTGAGGAGCCCAAATTCAGAGACTCATAAAAGGCTTCTGCTTTTTGAGAGCTCAGCAACATTCCATAATAGTCAAAACAAGAACCCCTCCATACAGTCCCCTTCTTCCCTCAACACACATACACACAAAGAGAGCACAGCTGACTCAGCCCTGTGGAATGCACCCTGTCTGGGTGTGTAGGAGTGCTGGGTACCATGCCAGTCCCAAAGACCCTGGCATCTGCAAAGAGTAATTACCTAGAAAGGGCAACATTGCTAGAACAAGGCTGCCTGCCAGTCAGTGTGTGTGTGTGTGTGTGTGTGTGTGTGTGTGTGTGTGTGTGTGTGTGTGTGTGTGTGTGTGTGTGTGTGTGTGTGTGTGTGTGTGTGTGTGTGTGTGTGTGTGTGTGTGTGTGTGTGTGTGTGTGTGTGTGTGTGTGTGTGTGTGTGTGTGTGTGTGTGTGTGTGTTGTCTAGAAGGGAACAAAATGTCATTCTCATTCAGAGAAGACCCTGATGCCTAGACATCCACAACTTGGTTTATTATTTTTCTGGCCAGCCGAGAGCAGAAACAGTGCTACAGACAAAAAATACAGACGGTCCAGCACCCAACCCAGAAAGGCCATAAAAGAGATCCATGCCCAGATTTGGAGAGAGAGTCTTCAAGTGAAAAGGTAAAAGTATTGGGCAAAGACTGCGGGGCTTACTTGCCTGCACAGCGTCCGGCCACATTTCTAAAGCAGCAGCAGCAGCCCTCCTCACCGTCTTCATGCTAAAATTGTGGAATGACTCATAAAACTGGGGAAAGGAATTTTTGTCCCTTCCTTTGTAAAAGCCAACATTTAAAATAATTTACAGTGCAATGCTATGGTCCTTGGGCAAGAGGGTCTGCAGGAATTTTAAGTGGCATGTGTTAATCTAATTCCTGTGCCTAGCATACAGAGTGCACAACTACAACAGAGTGCATCTATCTGAGTAAATGAAAACGGGAAATACATTTAGGGTTCCAGGAGTGAAATACCTCATCTTCCCACTATGAATACCCTTGTCCTTGGGAAAATATTCCAGGGCCCAGAAGATGTTTGGGATTTCTCTCTCCAAGGGTGGGTACAGAGAGATGTCTGCCCTTGAAGGGACATGTCTAATTATGGAAAAACCTTCACCAGGAGAACCTCCAACTCTTGCCTCATCCACATCACAGCTTGGGTGCTGGAAGAGGCAAAGAGAGAGTGTGTTTGGGGGAAAAAATCCTTTTTGGACGATAATTTGCAGAGTCTCCTAGTCAGCATGACCAATGGCCTTGATTGTAGGGAGATTCTTCTTTCATTATCTCTGCTTCAAACATTTTTCAACTCCTTTTTTTAGATGTGATCTTATCACATTCTCTGCTAAGATAAGTACTGCACTTCACAAAATATTAAAGATGTTCAGCAACATGTCAGTCCCAAGGAAACTTCAAGGGGATGAAAGGCAATGCAGGAAAGAGATGGCAAAGATGGTGATACAAATGACAGAGGAGGATGACAACTGCAGTAATTTGAGGTGTGTATTGTCTCTTGCCCTGAAACTACCTGGGTAATGTTTCTGTGGGAAAGGAAGTATCAGTTTAAATGCTATTAATTTCCTTATCACCCCAAATAAGCCTGACCTAAACCAAGACAGCTTTCCTGGCTAGTCATATCCAGAAGCCATTAATAATCCTAACAAGAATATGCCAACAAATATGGAAAACAAAGTAGTGGCTCACATATTGGAACTATTCAGTACATCAAAATCGTGAAGAAGGCAGAAGCCAAGGACTGCAGTTAACTATTTGCCCATTGTTTTAATTTCCCCTGGAAGCAAAGTGTGAACAGGTCCTTCTCCCGCCATAGGCGGCCCCCCTGTAGGCACGGAAATGAGAGACGGAGGCTGACTTAAAACTCTAACACAGTGGTCCTCAACCTTGGGCCTCCAGATGTTCTTGGACTTCAACTCCCAGAAATCCTGACCAGCAGAGATGGTGGTGAAGGCTTCTGGGAGTTGTAGTCCAAGAACATATGGAGGCCCAAGGTTGGGGACCACTGCTCTAACAGATTCCTTTTTATTACTCAACATTTCTTGCTCAACAGCTTCAAATGAGTCTATCAAACTTAACTCTGGAAGGACTTTGTAACTCCGATCCCTTATTTCTGGTGTTGTCCAGTCGCTTCTTACATTGGGGTTGGCCCAAACCTCTCGCGATTGATCATCGGCCTCAAAGGGGTGGTCCGAACTGTGCAGATCGTCCCACAACAGGGATGTCTCACCCACTCCCCCTCGCGCAGCTGCTGCAGTAAAGAGGGACTGGGACGAATCACCCTCCGTCCCCCACACTGGTTGTGTGGGTACACGACCACCGTCCATTCTAACGGCTCAAGTTCTCCTTTTATCGCATTGTCTCCCACAGGATCTGGCAGCAGACCTCCTCCAGTGCAGAGATTAGGGAACTCCTTTAATAGTCCAGTTATGTCTCCTTGTTCACCTTCTTGGTCTGTCTGAACTGCCTTATCCTTCCTTTCCTCAGCAGGTTTATACGTTATACAAAAAGCGCACACATTTTCCCCTACATTTAAGACCTCCTCCCAAGCAATCAAATCCTGCTCCTCCCCCTTGTTGTCAGCCAGGCAAACCTCCACCGCCTTCCTCTCTGCTTTCTCTTCTTGCTCTATCTCCACTAGCACCCCCTCTATACAACCGTGGTCTTCATCAGGAGCAGATGTATTGGAGGACAGCACACTGATGTCTCTCTGCTCACACAAAATGATACAGCTTTGTGACAAAAATTCCTTCCATGTATTGAGTGAAAAATATTAGATGTTCCAAGCAGATTCTGAATAGGAAGAGGCACTACAGATCATTGTGCAAATAAATGTTGGCTACTGGAACTTTACAAGAAAATCAGTTTGTGCTTTATAGATTAACACAAAGCCTTTGATTGTGCAGGATCACAGAAAGCTATGAATCATTGTGGAAGAAATGGGTGTGTCACCAAATCTGATTGTTCTAATGCCTAATTTGAGACTAGAGCATATGGAGAAACAGAATGGGTAGCAAAGGTGTCAGATAAGGCTGTAATTATCTCCCTGACTTTTTAATTTGTACGAAAAATGCATCATCTTAAAATCTGAATTAGATTCAGAAAAAGAGATGTGTGGAGATTGGTACAAAAAATTTAAGATACGCATATGACCCTCTATTATTGGCAAACCAAAAATCAAAAACGCAGCAATG
This sequence comes from Pogona vitticeps, assembly GCF_051106095.1. NCBI lineage: Eukaryota > Metazoa > Chordata > Lepidosauria > Squamata > Agamidae > Pogona > Pogona vitticeps. Next base: position 181,768,272 of record NC_135784.1, read on the forward strand.
ACTTGAAATATATACTGAATGATGTTCAAGCAGCACATGCCAAAACAAGACTACAGTTAAATTTTAACAGTATGATAATAATAGCAGAAGAATTGCAACTGCAGCTTTGATGATGTTGAAATCATAATTGTTAAGGATTTTCTACAGCCTTGGTTCAGTCAGTGACTGCATTGGAAAATAATTCACAATTCGCTCCAGAATCACCACGGATGAATTTGTAGCATTTTTCAATGATCACACAATGTAAAGGTTAATGCAAATCAGCCACTCCTTTTTTCCCTTCCAATCTAGACTTTTTCCCCACTGGAGGCTTCTTTTTCTAACTGCAGTGATTCAAATGGTGTACAAAAGGACCAGATTTTGAATGTTTTTCTGACGGCATAGTAAGTTGGAAGCATGATGTTTTAGAGTAGCAGGAACACTAATTGCAGTGATTTTTCTCCCTAGTTTTCCTAAAGTATTTTTTTCTTTACTTTTAAAAACAAATTATTGAGTCTAGCACTAGATCACTTTATCTTTGCATCCGTACATTGGTTTAGCGACAGATCGCCTCCTCACAGAGGGGAAAAAAGCAAAAAAATCTACAGTATATAAAATCAAAACAACTTTGACAATCTCCTGCAGACAACAATGTTTCCATGGCATGTGTGTAAGTTTGTATATATATGAAGAACTTTGGAAAACTGTTGTTTTTCTCCTACTGCTGTGCACTCCTTTAAACAGTCCCAGTGGCTTGAGGGCAGACCATAAAAAGGAGAGCTGGGGATCAGCTGGAGTGTGATAGCAAAAGAAGGACATGTGGACATGGCGTGAACGGCATTGGATTGATGGGTCCATGTGGACTCTGGGGCCAAATCAACCTGGATCTTCATAGGGTCACCTAAACTGAAAGCAGTCACAAAAGAGACAGTGAATCAAGCCAATGCAAAGCCAGATTGCTCCAGATCAGCTTGTTAATGTGGGAATTAACGGCTATGAAGGAACCGGGAAAGATCTGTAAGTGTAAGGATGTGTTACAGGAAACCAAGGCTAAAATCATCCATACATTTGTGATCATTAAAATGGAAGGATGTGAAGAGGTAAAAAAGAGCAAGCCTGTAGTGAAGACGTATCAGAGGTCTAAATTTGCAGGAAGAGGCTCACCCAACTAGTATGTAATTGCACATGTCCAAACTATTTCTTTTTGAAAAGAGGTGGGGCATCGGCAAAAATAGCACAGTGGTGATCTATTACTGTGGAGATCTGAGACGGTGCTGCTGTTTGGATGTTCTTTTCAAAACCAAAACCAAACCATCAGGAGCTTCTTGCAGTCCGAGGAGAGATGAGATTGCTACAGGGGAAATGCACAAGCCTGGTAAAATCATCATGTGGATGCCTCTGAAAAAGAACAACTGCGGGCAAAAAGCAGCTGTTCCACAGTAAAAGCCTCATGTGAAAGCATCACATGTTTCTGCCTCTGTACGTTTTTTTCCCCAGTATCCTTGTGTTTCTGTTAGGTGGACTTCTTATCGGAAGAAAAGACCAACACATGTAACAACTTTACCCATCTTTTAGAAAAATCGGTTTCCTCTTGCTCTATGCCAAGCAGATTTCTTGTAAACCATATATGTCCACAATAGTTTTTTTTTCTCTCCTTACTGCCTGTGTCCACAGCAATTACTTCTCAGTAGCCACAAGCTCTGCACTAGGCAGCGGCACTTAAATACCAAATAATCCTAAAACTTCCTGATTCCCCTCTTTCTTTGTGATTATTGTGATGGGGCAGGGGAACGGTCCCTAGAATGGATGGTACTCCCCTCCCAGTTTAGGGACCAAGTGCGTCATTTGGGCATTCTTCTGGACCCGGCTCTCTCTTGGGAATCCCAGATTGCAGCCGTGTCCAGATCAGCCTTTAATCAGCTTAAGCAAATTGCCCAACTTCACTCCTACCTGGACAAGGACTCCCTCAGGACTTTGGTGCAGGCCCTGGTCATCTTCCGGATTGACTACTGCAATGCCCTCTACCTGAGGCTTCCCTTGAACCTGATCTGGAGACTTCAGCAGGGCCAGAATGTGGCAGCCAGACTGGTGGCTGGTGCAAGTAAATTTGACCACATCACTCCAGTTCTGGCTCGCCTCTACTGGTTCCCTGTGGCATCCTGGATCAGGTTCAAGTTTTTTTCACTCACATACAAAGCCCTCCACGGTTTGGGCCCATGTTACTTGTCGGATCGTCTCTCCTTAATTTCATCTGCCCAACCCACAAGGTCATCCCAGTTGAGGCTCCTCCGGGTGACCACCCCGAGGGAGGCTCATAAATCCTCTACAAGAGGTAGGGCCTTCTTTGCGGTGGCTCCATCCTTATGGAACCAGCTTCTGGAGAAGTTCCACCTAGTCCCCTCCCTGTGGACTTTTAGGAAGAAATTAAAGGTATTGCTTTTCAGGAAGGCTTTCCACACTAACCAGAGCTGACCAACTTTCTCCCCCTTTTTTTCCTCTCCCTTCCTCCTCTCTCCCCCCTGATTATTGTTATCAGTTTACATATTTCTATTTTCATTTTCTATTTTACGAGTTGTAACCCTCCCAGAGTAGTGCTGTGGCACTAATGGGAGCGGGATACAAATTGAACGAACAAACAAACAAACAAACAAATTATTGGTTAAATAAAAGCTGTTTCTTCCACCCAGCACAATAAATGAAGGGAAGAAAGAGTAAAGGAGTATCTCTGGCTGAATGCTTATATCTTTGGAGGGAAAGATAAAGAGTACCATGAAATCCAGAGTCTTCCTCAGCCCTCCATTCCAGCCAAATAATCCATCTCTGTAAAGGCTTCCAATTTTTTTATTAGTTTTGCTAGCGTAGGGTTTGGTGATAAAAGAGAATCTGTTTGACCACAGATGGTGGTTCTTTTGCTACTGCACAGAATAACTGTCTCTCGCGTGTTGATAAAGAATCTGAAAGAGTTGGTTGCAGTCCTTTCATGAACAATGATGGAAGAAGTTAGTCACAATTAAATTATGTCTTGTTCATTTCAATGTGCTTAATTCATTTGATGTGATGCTGCGAAAGTACCGGTTATTAATTGTTTCCATGTCTCATTCCTCAGCAATCAGGAAGCGTTCTTTGTCATTCTGTTATCTTCAGACTTCAGCTTGCTAACCTGTATTTTCCTCTACTGTGAGCAAGTAAGTTCTGTTTATTTCGCTGGAGCAAGGTAATTAAGACTAATGGTTAGGACATGACATCGGCTATAGGGATGTTGCACGAAACAGGACGTTCTCTGACTCCTTTAAAGGGATGGGATGGCTGCAGCCACCTCTGCTTGTTTCTGCTTCAACTTTCTACATCTACAAACCAAAGATATAGAATGCGGCAAATACCAGACCTACTATTAGCATCCCAGCCAGCAGATGGTGGAGGTGGAGCAGTGGCAACCACCCAACTACTGTATTCTTCCAGAAGCCCACGGCCACTCTTCTGTGTTGGAGGACACAACTGTACATGTCACACAGCTTACTCTCCATTCCCTAAACTAGTCTGCTTCCCTTAGAGATGGTGTCCTGTGTCAAAGTAACGTTCAATTGCCATTTATAAGGTGTTTGCTTTATAAATGGAGCCCATTTTGTTCTTTGCCTCAGATAGCAAAATATATTAGTCTAACCTTTTGGTTGACCAAACCAAGTCAAAGTATCAACCAGAAGAAAATTTGATGTCAAGTGGGAAGGTTTTGGGTTCAACAATCCCCTTCAATATATTTTTTGATTCCTTGCCCCCAAATTCACAGACAGGTTGTTCCACACAGCCCTGTGCAGTAAGGAATACAGGAAAGGAACTAGTACAGAAATAAGGAGTTGTGGTATATATTCTACTGTTCCTGCACTGTTTTATGGGGTTGCAGCACTGTGCAGGAATAGCTGACCACCCGCTCCCTCGGTCCCCTACTCCAGTGGTTCCCATTTTTTTTTGTTATGGAACCCTAAATGATCAACCTTCTTTTGGTGGAACCCCAACTCCTATAAAGAAAGTTAATTGGCAATTGTGAACATACAAACCAAATTTATTTTATTTATATCTTATTGTTAAGACCCCTGATACCTAGTTGTTTGCATATTGTCATGTTCGACTTGAAAAGAAAAACTACAAATTGAAATTAAAATTCTTTATTGCACGTTGATATTATTGGAACATAGTTACTTAAGTACATTTATGTAAATGCTGCTATATTTAATGTGAAGAATGATTTTTTTTTATTGTTTTACTTATAATAGCCGTAAAATTAGGTTTAATGTCCAACAATTGAATTTGCAGATCTGGAGTGGCATCCAGTCTAGTTCTGAATTTGATTTTGGTGTAAGTGTAAGCTGAAAAGCCAGTTTCTCATTGATATGTTGACACAAATGGAAGCAGCTGCAGGGTATTCATCCTTAAGTCCAATCCAAAAGTTGTTCCATCGTACTGATTCAAACGTGTGTTTTAGACACAATGAACTCTTAATATCAATCAAATTGTCATACTCCAACACAGTTAGCATTGATGGTTTGGTCTGATTTGCAAATGGATTCTGTATCCAGTCAATGTCCTGTAATTCCTCTGGGAAGTATTCTTTCAAGTTTTTTTTGTTTTTTTTTTGAGATCCAATAAATGTTCACTTACTTTTTTTCCACATCTGAGATTAATTGCAACTCATTTTCTCTGAGAAATCCATTTAAGAGAGGAAAACATTCGTAACTTTTTTGTACAACACATGTAATCCAGAAGCTTAATTTTGTTTTTTAGTGAAGACATTTTGTCTCTAACTGTGACTGTGGTGGTGGTTTTTCCCTGTAAGGACATGGTGACTGCACTGAGTTTATTGACTACGTCAGCCAAATAAGCCAATTTCATAAGCCATTGCTCATCGTGCAATAGTTCAACATGACTGAAGGATGTAGAAATTGGTTGTCCAATCAAATAAACTTTTCCTCTGGACAGCCATCTCACTTCAGTGTGCAGAAGGAGTGAACGATACTGACTTCACGTATCTTCACACACCTTTTTAAAAAGTCTTGAGTGGAGTAGATGAAACTTGACATAAGTGATCATTTGTACGGCCTGATCAAGAACGTTCAAGTCGGATGGCATTTGCTTCGTGACAAGGGCATGGCGATGCAAAACGCAATGACTGCTGTTACATTTTGGTGCAACATTTTTTATTCCTTTTGTTTTTCATATCATAGCTGCAGCCCCATCGCTGCATACATCAATACATTTGTTCCAATCAATATGGTGTTTATTCATGTAACTATCAATGACTTTAAAAACTTCTTCTCCAGTTGTATGGGTCTCCAAAGGTGCGCAGAGAAACAAATCTTCTTCAATAGATCCTCCGAAAGGGTATCTCACAAAAACAAGCAGTATTGACAGTCCAGCAACATCTGTATTTCCGTCAAGTTGCATTGCAAACGTGTTACTATCTTTCAATCTACAAAACAATTCATCTTCAATATGGTCTGATATCTTATGGATCCGATCAGATAAGGGGTTGTTGGAAAATTGGACGGCTTCAACTTTCTTCACTGCATCTTCTTCAGGTACGCAGCCAACTATTTCTGACATACATGGTTTAATTAGATCTTCTGCAATTCTGTGGTTTCCCAGCTCAAGCAATCCTGTAACTTAACCGGAAGGATGCTTCTGTTGCATTTTTATTATCATTTTTTAATATCTGTGTAAGACAGCTACACACAACTTGATGTACTTCTTTGTGTCTTTCAAAAAAAAACACCTAATGTTCTTATCTTTCAGGTGCGGTTGGTTGGTTTCAAGGTGTCGTTTAAGCTTTGCAGGCGCCAAAGAGCTATTGAACAGAATTTTGTTGCAAATGACGCATTGTCCATCAGGATTTTCAGCAATTCGTACAGGAATAAGTCTAAAAGACAGATAGGATTCATTATATTTCCTCTTTTTTGATGATGTTTGCTCCTGAAGTTCGGCACAAGAATCATCCACCGCATTGGAGCCCTAAAATTAATAAAATAATGAAACAATAAACAAGTGTGTGTATCTATTGGTACGGTACATGTGCAATTTATTGATAGATTTTTGTTTCATAAACACTGTAAATATAATTTTCTTACCAAACAACCAGCAACAGCATCTTCCGAAATATCTTCATGAGACTCTCCTCCTGGTTCAGGTGATGCGGTTTTGACAGCTTGGTTAGTAGAGCTTGAACTACATTTGGTACTTGCAAGCCGCCCTGTTCTAAGCCAATTATCCATTTGTGATCAGGGTTAAAGTCCTTGACTCCTTTCGATACATTTGTCTGTAAAGGAGGCGACGGTAGCCTGAAATCTCCTCACAAAACAGGTTTATTATCTGACAAGTTATCAGTCTCAAACATGTTCACATTATTCGGTTCCGCTTTTAACAAGTCGTACTTCTTAACTTCCTTCAAACCAGATAACTCTCCTTGCAACCAAAGAGGAGATGAACTCTTAACTCTAGGTGTCCATTTCTGCCCAGTGCCCGAGGTGTCTGGCGTCTTGTCTGCCAGGGCTATGGCTGTGGATGGTGTACCCAGCCCGCCTGGGGCTCCCAGGCTTTCTTCCCCCTGCTCTGTCTCAGTGGGGCTCTGAAAGGACTGAGCCCACGGGATCTCCCAGTTGGCGCCACACAATCTCCTCTGTTCTCTTGCTTGGTCTTCCCTCTTTAGCCAAGCTTTCTATTCTTTCTTCCTTTCCCTTTCCTCTGTCTCGCCCCAATAGGGTGGCTTTCTATAGGTTTGTCTTCTCCATTCTTTCTCAGCATATTCTCTGGGTACTCAAAACTCTACCTATTCCCCTGTCCAGGATCTTCTTGTATCAAATCAACTAAGTCCTCTCTTTTTTTCTGTAATATCCTCCTCAGCCTAACACACCTCTCTCTCTCTTCCTTTTTCAGACTGCTCCCCACCTCCTTCTTCCCCTCCTTTCTACCCTCCCCTTTTCCCACCAAATTAGTGCCCCCTAGTGCTTCTGTACTTATTTTCAGTTGCTTTAACACTTTTCCAATGATCTCTGTCTCTTCTTGTGCTCTGTTGGTATGGGAGTCGGATGGTACACCCTGGAGAGTATCCCTGGGGTTACTCTCATCCTCACACCATTATAAACTGAAATAAAAAATAAGTACAGTGGAACCCTGCATTACGAAATTAATTCGTTCTGCGCGGCAGTGAAAAATTGCACTGCAATGCAAGCATTTTCATAGGAATGCATTGAAAATCAATGAATGCTACAGTTACTGAACAAACACTCCACTGGCAAGCAGGGGGCGGGACTATAACCTTCTCAGGCACAATGCAGCATGGGAAAAAATTTTTTTAAAGTGAGACAACCCTATTTAAAATTTCGTAATGTGAAGCATTATTTCCACAGAAAACCCTTTTACAATACGAGGCAAATGTAATGCAGGGTTCCACTGTATAAAACACGTTAGGCAAATAATAGAAATTAAGTAAAATTATGACCTTGAGCCAGACATCCTGGAGAGCAAAGTCAAGTGGGCATTAGAAAGCACGGTTAACAACAAGGTGATGCCATTCCAGTTGAACTATTTAAAATCTTAAAAGATGACTCTGTTAAGGTGCTACACTCAATATGCCAGCAAGTTTGGAAAACTCAGCAGTGGGCAGAGGATTGGAAAAGATCAGTCTACATCCCAATCCCAAAGAAAGGCAGTGCCAAAGAATGCTCCAGCTACTGTACAAGGGGACGTGGTGGCGCTGCGGGCTAAACTGCAGAAGCCTGTGCTGCAGGGTCAGAAGACCAAGCAGTCGTAAGATCGAATCCACACGATGGAGTGAGCTCCCGTCGCTTGTCCCAGCTCCCGCCAACCTAGCGGTTCGAAAGCATGCAAATGCGAGTAGATAAATAGGGACCACCTCGGTGGGAAGGTAACAGCGTTCCGTGTCTAAGTCGCACTGGCCATGTGACCACGGAAAGATTGTCTTCGGACAAGCGCTGGCTCTATGGCTTGGAAAAGGGGATGAGCACCGCCCCCTAGAGTCGAACACGACTGGACTAAAATTGTCAAGGGGAACCTTTACCTTTACCTTACTGTACAATTGCACTCATTTCACACTCTAGCAAGTTTCTGCTCAAAATCCTCCAAGGTAGGCTTCAGCAATATGTGGACCGAGAACTCCCAAAAGTACAAGCTGGATTTCACAATTTTATTCTAGTAATTCGAATATTTACAGTACGCCCCTCTCGGAGCCCATGTGACCCTTCCACGGAACCCCAGGGTTCCGCAGAACACCTTTCAACAATGCTCATGCTAGTATAAACCTAGCTTCCAAATAGGTCCCCCAAAAGTGTACGCCCTGACAGATGCCACCTCTTGCCAGTGTAATGAGTCACCAAAAGACGGCCACCTTGTCTATCAGTGGAGTTTGCACCAGACCTTCAGGGTAGAGTCCACACTGAGCAATATTCCTCTGGTAGATGTAATATGCTCTTCAGTCCTTCTCTCAGCTCACAATGGTATTTGGTTATTATTGGGTTACACAACATTATACCCAACATCCTCAGTTTAGAAAAAGCTGGTTGTGCTTCTTTCCTGTACACTGATAAAGTTTTAGCAAGAAGTAAATTATGGGGTGTTCATTTTGAACAGACTTAAGAGAAACTAAGTGGGCATCTGAACTTTTGAAGTAAGGGACTGGGGAAATACACTTGTTGTATTTTGTTTGTACCTAGAGTTCTAGTTCCCACATTACACCATGAGAGCTAAAAAGCTATTTCTGTATATGTGGCAGAAAGCCAATTATGGTTTGTGACATCTCAAGCACACTCTCTAAAAAGAGTCTTTCTAAAAACCATTTGTGTGTGTGTGTGTGTGAGAGAGAGAGACACACAGAGAGAGAACACGTGTGTTTTGAGGCATCAAATGAATATAAATTTTGGATATTTTGTAAACAAATTGTTAGTATCTGTGTATAATATAAAGAAATTAAACATAAGAGAAGATTAAGATAAGCATTTTTAAAGGTGCACAGGTTGTTTGACATGTTTGAGTGCTTCTGGTTTTGTGTGTTCGTATGTGTGAGCATGCACACATATACATATGCATGTGTGGCTTGGTGTATAATTGTCTGCTGCAACTCAAACAGTAGCAAGCTGGCTAATAAATATACCTGTCTATAGAATAAACAGGTACCCATTGTGGTGTCATGGATAGAATGATGGATTAGGACTCTGGAGATGATGGGTTAAAGCCCTACTTGGTCATGGGAACTCACTGGGGGGACTGCTAAAACCACTCCTTAAATATCTCACTTACATTGAAAGCATTGTTAGGGTTGCTGTAAGTCAGTACCCAGTTTCCTACTTTTCAGATGTACACTGGTCATACTGTCTGGGGATAATGGGTTAAGTAATTAAGTACATCTGGAGAACACTGGGATGGGAAAGGCTAGTACTGTATATAACACATAAGAAAAGTTGGAGGAAGGCAAGCATGATTCACTCTGGCACAGAATTTGCCATGCCAGACAACCTATCTCTCCCATTGGACCCATCCTTACTTCTTTTAGATGGTGGTGCACGACAGCTGTTTTCCATGACTTTACCAGGTAACTCTAAAATATGAAGAATGTTTTTCCTCTCAGGGCTGCAGATGTTTCTATGCACAATGTGCTCACCACATGCTTGCACAGACATGCATATTCAATATTATGATAAAGGCCTGTCATTCAGGTATCTCTGTGTTGGAGGAATGAATGAATGAATGAATGAATGAATGAATGAATGAATGAATGAATGAATGAATGAATGAATGAATGAAAAGAACTGAGGAAGGGGTAGAGGTCGGCCCCCCACGAGCAGTCCAGGCAGTTCCCCTCACCCACCATCGAGACAGCAGACACCTATTCAGTGGGCTCCTTCTGTTTTACTGGCAACAGCTTGTGAAGAGGCAGGCTGTAAATACTGAATGCCCTTCTATGAGAGTTTCCTTCCTTTTCCTGATAAAGGGGTAGCCAATAAATGACCTCTGACTGTCCAGGAATAAGGCCGATTGTCCCTCACTCTCTCTTCAAGCTCCTGGACTGGTTTTTTCCCAGCACCCTGGAGGCCTTAGATGTGTTGTTTATGTTTTACTAGCCCCAAAGAAAAATGGTATAGCATCTGCATCCTTATTAACTGCTCACTCCCCTCCCCACCCCACCTCCAGACAAGTTACAAGCTTCACAGTAAACACAAAGGCGACAGCAGATTCCAGAGGGCCAGATGTCTCCCATTTGAAGGGTTGCCACTATTTTGAAGTATTGCCACTCTTATTCCAAAACATTAGGCCTCTATAGGATGGAGGGTTGCCCTGAGCAGAACACGCACACACACACCCTGCTAGAATGAACTCCAAGGTCTGTCATTATGTAATATTATCTCCACGGAGGCCTTGGTCCACACAGAAAGACAGTGTGCAGCACTCCTAATTAGAAAGAGCAAGGATCTGTATTTAAAAAGTTACACTGGTTAAGAAAATCCAATGTAACCCTTCAATTCTGCTGCCAGGAAAACAGAATTGTAGAGAATAACTCTGTGATCCTTATGTGCTGAGCTATTTTAATCTCATCCAGACTGGTGGGACATTTTTAAACCCCCTTGAGTCATGTTTTGTTGTAGTATTGTATTCACATAGAACAGAATCTATGACATTAGCACTGTATGACATTGTCCCCTGAAAATTTGCAAACAAATGTGTCTGAAGCCAAAAACAAGTGTTAGAATTCTTAATGAATTTGAGCATCTGCCTGTCAGAGAACAAGTTTCTTTCATCTCTTGGATTATGCAGATCAGTTTATTTTGTTGGGTGGTCGGTCTTTGGGATTTCAGTGTGGGATTCCTCTGAAGTCTGATTTCACGAATGTGGAAAGACAGCTACACCCACTTCTCTGCAATACTAATGTCTTTTCAGCTATTATGGTGGGATATCTCTATTGCCTGTTTCTACACAGTTTTCGGTTTACATAAAAACCCACTGGAACAGAAATATGTCTCAACAAATCTGTTGGAATTTAAAAAAACAAAGCAAAACATTGGGGCACCAATTTATCCCAATCAATTTAACAGACTAGGACAAAAAAGTCACATACATATTTTTCCCCCAGTGAACTGTGATGCCTAGAAGCTGAAGTAAAATTCCTTGGCTGCTAGTTTGTTGCCTCTTTTCTTGGGAGATGCTGGAATTCTCAGTGGCTTCAGGAAATAGGAGACTTGTAAATGTAAACTTCACCCTGGATCCTGATGCTAACTTTCAATACGTACACTGAAATTGCCATTATGTCAGAAGATACCTGGAAACTGACCCAGTGCAAACTAAGGACTATCTACCTTTCCTCCCATAATTTGATTACTGCTGAATACCAATTCCTCCTAGACTTGCTATGTGTCTCACTAAAGGGATGACAGTCCTCTGTTTGAAAGGCAGTCCAGTGTACCACCAACCCTAAAGAATCATCAGGCGAGAGGGAGAGAGAGCAGGAAAGGAGGAACCTGGAATTGCCTGTCAACTGGAAGCATTTGGAGAGCAGACGCAGGTGACCTGGTCACAGTCTTCTTTTTTGGTTTTCTTAAAGACTGTCTCTTTCAGAAGCCTCCATTATCTATGGCCACTGGGATTCTGGTCGCTGAAACCCAAAAAAGGAACCCCCCCCCCCAAAGTCCTGATAAAGAATCAGCTAGGTAAGAGTCTGTGTGTTTTTCCTCAGCCTCACCACTATGAAAACTGTGGAGGTAGATTACAAATTACAATCCCAGAGAGCGGGTCCTGGAAGCTCACATACTGTTCCACAGTTTAGACTTTCTGATCATTAGCCCTGCACCTACGACAAATCAAACGAGCTGTCCCCATGCTTTCCACTTAAGGACGGAATTTCCAACAGACGGAATTTATCTGGCACTGAAAAGTCATCCCTTTTAAAACGAGCAGGTCCTACTCCCTTTTCCAAGCTTTGGAGATGGAACGAAATGTAGAATCCGGCTGGGTTCAGCTCATTGCTTGTGACAGTCCTTCAGACTCACAGCTTGGAAAAAGTTTTATATATAAATATATAAACATGCACACTATTAAATAAACATTTCTTCCAGTTGTGGTAGGCTGGGAGACTTAAGGAGTTCCCGTTCCAGAAGTGGTGCTCCTAACTTTCCACACCCTGTTCTCGTTCATCTTCATGCCTGTATCTGCTACTTTCCAGAGATGAAAACAGAACCCACAGATCTCCAGACACTTTTTCTATGATCCGTTGCCAACATTTCATCTTCTGAATGTGTAAATGGCTGGTATGCATGGATCGAAACCAAGAGCCATTCCAGGCAGGATAGACTGGATGCAGAAAATATCTCTGCCAAGGAAAGAATAAAAAAGCCGCTCACGTGAGATCAGTTTTTAGCAAGCCAGTATTTATATCAAGGCAGACAGGGAATGTAAATCAGTGCTGATTCATAACGGAGGCCCACACAGCCTTCCCAAAGAGGATTTTCAGCACATAATCAAAGTTCAGACACACAAAAAACTGTCAAGGGTAGATTCTGGTGGGTCAGACCCTACCAGGGTTGTTGGTGGCACATTAGAAGACATCCAATCTTCCTCCCACACCCACTCTTGCAAGATGGAGATGTTTGTAACTTCAAGATGGCGCCGGTAGCAGGCGGTTAGCGTTCTCCTCCGCCGCGCCGGCTTGCCTCTTGCGATCTTCTCCACTATTTCTTTCTATTTTTTTTTCTTCTCCTTGTCTCACTTCTTCTCTTTTCTTCCCGTCCCCTTCCCCGACGTTCTGGATCTTTTCTGCCCTCCTTACCTTGTGAACGCTCGCTGCCGGATCGAGTGCGGGGCCGCGGGCTGGAGCCAGAGCGTGGGCGCGGAGCCGTGGCTGAGTTAGTTCTGGGCTTTTCGGCTTCGGCGCAGCTCGGACGCTCGGGCGCCTGCGGTCCGAAGAAGGTGGCTGTTTGTTGTCTGTGGCGCTTGCCGCTGAGGACCCAGCTTTTGGGATCATCTGGGGGTTGCTTGCCAGAGAGTGGGCTTGTCGGTCAGGAGCCTCTCTGAGGAGGAAAGTCGTCCGCTGGTGGCTGGTAGCTGGGCGCTTACACCCCCCCCCGAGCGTGGAAGTCTCGCGTCCGGAGCCTAATTGGGACATTTTCCGGGGTGAGCGGAGGCGGCTTGCTTTCTTTCTGAGTTCTGTGGTCCCTGCTGCTGGAGCAAAATAAGGCGAAATTCCGGGACGAGGCGGTGGAAGGAAGACCTTCTCTGACTGATTCCAGCTTGTCGGATGACCGCCATGTTGGGCTCCCTCTGGGCAGCTCCTGCCTCGTTCCTAACCCCAGACTGCTTACCCTGCCTTCTCTGGACTATCTTGCTACTCTTTCAAAGAAGGGCAAAGGGGAAAACAGGGACTATTTATTACTGCATCTGGCTTCTGTCGCTCCCGTTGCTGCCTGCTGTTTTTAAACTGAACAACTCAGTGTGCAACATCTCTACTCTGGCACCTTCTCTGGACTTAACACCAATCCAAACAGCCTTGGAAAAATCTATTATTATTAATAACATCATTAAGATCAGTAAAGCTCAAAAGGCAAGGCTGCGATTCACTAAAGGATGGACTTGACCCAGCTGGGGAGTGGGGGGGGTAATACTATTATTATTTTTTGATGTTCCTTATAGCTATTTAATTTAATTTAATTTATTTTGTATATGTTTAAAATTGTATTAGAATATTTGTGTTATTAGCTTTTTTTTTTTTTTTTTTCTCCTTTCCCTCTTTTCTTTTCTTCCTTATTCTGTCTGGTATGGAGGGGGAGGCCTGTTTGACCAGCAAGGGGCCTTCCAACATCCCTGTGGTCATGGGTAGAGGGCGATATGGCGTTGGCGCAGCCCCCACTCGTGTTAGTAGAACGGTGAACAGATGTTTGAAGGCTGTTCACTGTTCTGAGGCTGTGGCCAACCTCCAGAATCGAGGTAACCAGTTCAGCCAGCCTTCCACTCTAACCCTGCTGCTGTTGAATGCCAGGTCTGTATCCAACAAGCCCCAGCTAATTCATGATCTTATACTGGAGGAGGATGCAGACCTGGCATGCATAACCGAGACGTGGCTTAATGGGGAGGGTGGACCTCCTCTGGCCCTCATCTGCCCGCCCGGTTATGATGTCCAGCACCAGGGTAGACTGGAAGGGCGGGGGGGGGGAGTAGCCATTGTATATAAATCCATCTTGGAGGTTACCAGGCGCTCCTCGGCGGTAAGGCCTGGTCTAGAGGCCCTCCACGTGTCGATTGGGGCCAGGGATGGAATTGGGATTTTGCTGGGCTACCGCGCTCCCTGCGGCCCAGCCACTTCCCTTCCGGAGCTGGCTGACTTTGTCTCCGCGGCATTGTTGGGATCCCCGAGGCTTTTGGTCTTGGGTGATTTCAACGTGCATGCGGAGGCAGAGGTTACTGGGCCAGCTTCTGAGTTCTTGGAAACCATGGCTTCCTTGAACATGTCCCAACATGTCAACGGCCCCACCCACGTGGGCGGTCACACACTGGACCTGGTCTTTTCCTCCAATTGGGGTGAGAGTGGTCTGATGGTGGCGGACCTGGTGTCAGTCCCCTTGTCATGGTCAGACCACCACCTGATTAAATGTAACCTCACAGTGGCTCTCCCCCCACGCAGGGAGCATGGGCCTATTGCTATGGCCCGCCCTCGAAGACTACTGGATCCGATTGGTTTCCAAGATGCCATGAGAGGGATTACCGCTGACCTGGCTAGCGCTCCTGTCGACGTTCTGGTGGACAGCTGGTCTACCGCTGCCACCCGGGCAGTGGACACGATCGCGCCCAAACGCCCTCTCCGACGCAGAATACGTCCGGCGCCCTGGTTTTCCCAGGAGCTCCGGGCGATGAAGCGAATAAGGAGAAGGCTAGAGCGTAGATGGAGGAAGAATCCGACGGACGATAATTGGATAGCCGTTAAGGTCGCAACTAACCTTTACCTGAGTAAGGTGAAGGCTGCCAGCAGATCATTCTTCGCTAACCGGATAAGCGAAGCATCCAACCAGCAGGCGGAACTTTTCCGTATAGTACGCGACCTATCCGGAGTTGGCCCGGGAGATCGGCCTCCCCCTAGTTTTTCTCCGGACCAATTTGCGGCATTTTTTAAATCTAAAGTGGAGGCCATCCGCCGGGAGCTCTCTCCCTTTTTAAATACAGTGAATCGAGCTGAGATGTCCAGCGCTCCGTCTTGCCCGGTTATTTTTGATTCTTTTCAGCCAGTTACACCTGACTCTGTGACCAGAGCGCTTGACCGCTGTCGGGCCACCACCTCCTCCTTGGACCCTTGCCCGGCCTGGCTAATCAAAGCAGCCAGGCCGAAAACAACTGAATGGGCCGCAGCTATAATAAATGGGTCTTTCCTTGAGGGCAGATTTCCATCTGCCCTCAAGGAGACACTCATTAGGCCCATACGAAAGAAATCTAGTTTGGCGGCGGACGAAATTGGCAGTTACAGGCCCGTCGCCAATATTTCTTTCATGAGCAAAGTGGTGGAGAGGGTGGTGGCAGACCAGCTTCAGGCGCTCTTGGATGAAACAGATGCACTGGACCCATTCCAGTCGGGCTTCAGGCCGCGCCATGGGACAGAGACGGCATTGGTCGCCCTGTATGATGACCTGCTGAGGGAGGCCGACAGGGGCAAATTGTCTCTGTTGGTCCTCCTCGATATTTCGGCGGCCTTTGATACCGTCGACCACGGTATCCTCCTGGGGAGGCTCTCCGAGTTGGGAATCGGTGGCCTGGCGTTAGCCTGGCTCCGTTCCTTCCTGGAGGACCGTCCCCAGAGAGTTCAGCTTGGGGAGAGGTTCTCGGCCCCGTGGAGCTCCAATTGTGGGGTTCCACAGGGTTCGATTATCTCCCCAATGCTATTTAACATCTACATGAGGCCGCTAGCGGGGGTCATCAGGAGGTGTGGAGCGATGTGTCACCAGTACGCTGATGACACTCAGCTCTATATCTCCTTTTTGCCAACTGCAGGTGATGCCGTCCTGACCCTTCAGCGCTGCCTGGAGACTATACTGGAATGGATGCAGGAAAATGGTTTGCGGCTGAACCCGGACAAGACGGAAGTCCTGAGGGTGGGGCCCCCCGTGGTTGGTGGCCTGGCTGGCCCTCTCTCCTTTGGGGGGGCGACCTTGGCCCCGGCGAGCGGGGTCCGCAGCTTGGGCATACACTTGGACCCGACGCTCACCATGGAAACACAGGTGACGTCGGTTGTCCGCTCCGCCTATTTCCATCTCTGGCGGATTGCCCGGCTGCGGCCCTATCTCGACACGGGGGCCCTCACTACCTTAGTACACGCGCTCGTAATCTCAAGATTAGATCACTGCAACGCGCTCTACGTGGGGCTGCCTTTGAGGCTGATACGGAAACTTCAGATGGTGCAGAACGCAGCAGCCAGATTTCTTACCGGAGGGAGAAAATACCATCATATTTCTCCCATTCTGGCTAGACTGCACTGGCTGCCCATTTGTTTCCGTATCGACTTCAAAGTTTTAATGCTCACTTATAAGGCCCTAAACGGTTTGGGACCTCGATACTTGGCGGAACGCCTTCACCCACCAAGTTCTACCCGAACCACCCGCGCGAGCCTGGAGGTGAGGCTGAGGGGCCTGACGCCGAGGGAAGCCCGGAGAGAGAAGACAAGAAACCGGGCCTTCTCGGCGGTGGCCCCTCGCCTTTGGAACAATCTCCCTCCTGAGATTCGCGCGGCCCCTTCGCTGGGTACATTTAAAACTCAATTAAAAACATGGCTTTATGTCAAGGCCTTCCCTCCTGCCAGCGTTTAATTTAACTTAATTTACTTTTTTCTTCTTTTTCTACTTATTATTTATGATTTATTATGTTTTGTTATTGACATTTGTTACTTTTGGATTTATGTTGTTATAATTGTACATTTTATGTTAGCCGCTCAGAGTGGTACTGACCTACCAGATGGGCGGGATACAAATCAAATAAATAAATAAATAAATAAATAAATAAATAAATAAAAATTGTAGGAAGAAGAGGAGCGACAAGAAAACTGAGCCAAGATTTGGGAAAGGCTGTGAAGCCACTGCGGCAGGCACATACACACCTGCGCCGGCCAGCACACCCAGGTTTCTGCATGCTTGGTTTGAGTTAAAGGACTGTTGGATTTCTTCCCTCCCTCCAACACTCCCAGATTCTTGGAACTTACAAGCCGTTGGCTAGCACTGATGAGAGGTTACCGGCCACATAAAGGAGCTCCTACACATCCAGCAAAACAGGCTGGAGGAGCAACACCGTTCTCAGTAGCAGCCATGGTGGCCCTTCTGTTCAGCCTATTGAATGCCAGCTGAACCCACCCACTTAGTTCTGGCTTTCTTATTCTGTGGGATACAACTCTTCTGGGTAAAGTTGATATGTATCTTGAAAATATGGTTCCCAATACTTTTTTCCCCCTTTAAGACACTGGATTGGTGGCTTTCAGGCTGTGTTCCAATTGTACCTAGGTAACAGAAATAGCGCTACGCAGCCCATATGTAGTCCCTGGAGCATACTTTTGAGTGGCCCACATGTAGTCCATGGACCAGATGAGTCCCATCCTTTGTTAAGTGTATACACCTTATATTGAGAGTGAAAGAAAGAGCAGCAGCAGCAATAGTGGCAGCTGCCACCACTGTTGCTACCATTGCCTCCGAGGTGTACTGTGATACATGCAGGGTGGTGCTAAGGCTTAACATGTCGCTCTGGAGTTCAGGATTGACAGTCCCATTTTAGGATATGTCCCAGAATCTATGGTGGACATAAAATGTGGCAGATGTATGTGGAAAAAATAAATAATAGCAAGGGGTTTTAACTGTATGAATTATGACAACCATCCCTAGTGTGTTTGCTCAGGTGGTAGTGAATGTGCCATAGTGGTCGAACGTTCCATGTCACCTGAGCAGGTACTCCTCTTGTGAGACCAGACTTGGGTATTAACAGGGAGCACCTGCAACGAAAAGATTGCCCTAGTGACTTCTCCTGTTTGCTGTTCCAGACAATCCATCAGTGCATTTCCTTCCACAGTACCACTTCTCTTTCCCCTGGCAGATAGTTATCAGTTAGTCATTCTCATTATATATTATCTTCAATATCAAAGGCAGAATGATTCTGAATACCAATTGTGGGAGAACATGAGTAGAAATGCTATTACAGTCCTGCCTTGCTTGCAAATCTCCCACAAACACTTGGTTGGCCATTGTGGGAACAGACTGCTGGATGAGATGGGTATTTGACTTGACTCTAACAAGGTTGCTCTTAGGTTTAGAGCTTTCAGGGTCTGAAACTTTAAACAATGACCAAATGACCAGTGCTTTTGCATCAGTATGGTTTGATGATTGAGGTCTGCAACAAACAGTGTGTTTTCAAGCACACACCAACATTATTTTCTTTGGTTTTGACTAAAATGCTCTCACACAAAAATTTTATGCACAGATTAGGCAAATCTTTCCATCCTGTATTCCCACTAGCAAGTCCAGGTTTTATGCCATGGATTGTGTAGAAAGGTCATAGCCAGCCCTACCACTTGACAGAGTAGGGTGGCCACTCCAGCCAGCTGATTTTGGGTGTTGGAAAAAAGAGTAGAAAATCATTAACTATTTAATAAATTATTATGCTATTTTTTTTTCCTTCCAGGGGAAATGTTTTGAGGATTTCTTGCTTCATATATTAAAATACATTGGCTCCCTTTGGGTACAATATTTTTTGATTTAGTGTGGGGAGAAGGTCCTATTTGCTGTTCTGCTTTAGGGAGAAAAACATCTTGGCCCAGCTCTAGAAATGTCCAGCTAATGTTACCTGAACGGATACATTCGAATAAAGTTTGTAACTCAGTCAACCGGGGTTGTGCGTGGCTCTGTCACATTCCCTTATACAATACTTTAATTTGCACTTCAAAAAGTGCCACTTTTGTTTTTGTGTTTTGTTGCTTCAGGGTCCTTTCTCCTCAGCATGCCTCACTTCTAGTCATGGAGGAGTTAGGCTGCCCACGACCAGTTGTAGGACTCAAGAAGCTGTAGTCCAAACAAGCAATGTTTCCTATTTTTGGATACGAGAAGCTTCCCTTTCCTTCATCTATTTATTTATTATTTATTTTTAAATTCAACTTCTATCCCGCCCATCTGGCTACCAAGGCCACTCTGGATGGTTCACAACACAGCCAAATCCATGTATGGCTTTTGATGTCAATCAAGACATGCAGTCGGCCACCCCAAACCCTACTTTTATGGAGAATCAGACTAAATAGGTGAACACACAAAATATAGTTACTCTGTCCCACTTAGTCTGGACTTTAATCTGAAGCCGACGGAGTATGAGTGTTTGTCAACGTGGGTGTACAGTATGTATGTGAAACCATGATGTTTCATGTGCTTTTGAGAATCGTGAGTTTATTCATGCATCTGAACACAGCATGTACATTTCAGATTAGAAGCTGGCACACACTTCTTCTTAACTGATCCCAAATGTATATGCTGCGAGGTTGGAGGCACTTAAGAGAGTATGGTTTCCTCCACTTCAGCTTTTGTAAAAATCTCCTTTTTATTTTTTACCTCCAGCTTTTATCCTCTGCAGAGCAACAGGAAGCAAGCCTTATGTAGCCTTCCAGATGTTTTGGGAATGGACACAGCTGGACCGGCTGCAGAGCCTGTGATGTCTAGGTACAGCCCCGGGAAGCGTCAGATTTCACCCTGTCGGACCAAGCATATTTTTAGAAATTAAGGTCACTCAAACCTCACGAGCTTAAGCCGAAACCGTTCCCTCTTGCGGGTGATAAGTTCCCTCCAGCTTCTCTAACTGGCAAGCAGGACATGGCAACCCTGCGCGGAACAACCAAACAAAAGCAAAACCGGGGGTGGGTGGGGGGAGCTGTCTGGAGCAGCATCCTCCGCTCAGAAGCAGTGAGTCACCACCATGTGAAACGTGCCTCTCCCACATGTATCCCAAGTCATTTCGCCTGGAAAGCCATGCCAGGGACTCTGTAGGGTCCAGTGGTTGAATGGGGCTGTCCCTTCCTCTGGGCTGTCAGCGCCTTGCCAGCCTTCCTTTGTCCCCCCTTTCCAAGGCTGGCTACAGAGAAAATACAGTGTGGGGAAAATAAAATAAAGAGAGAGAGAGAGTGAGAGAGAATGACAGAAACCAGAAGATGAGAACTTGGGCAGCGTGCGACTACAATGCTGGGGAGACGCACATGTCCTTGCTCTGTCCACAAGTAGGCTAAGTGGCAGAATACTTCAGAAGTAAATAGGACTGACCAGTGGTGTGAAATGCAGGACAGATAAAGGGAAGCGCATCTTTTCACCGGGAGAGTTTATTATCACAAGATGCATTGATGGCCACCAAAGTAAGCCCTATTCAAGCATTCGCCTGATCAAGTGTCGGGCTCAAACTGGGGATGTGGTCAAGAGGCATGCATAAAAGACACCAAATCCGGGAAGTAGGCGACACCTCTCTCCTTTATGTGCAAAGATCTAACCTACGTGGGGGACGTTGCATGCTCACACAACACTGTTTCCAGTTTTAGCCTTAAAGCAAACACCTCAATAGGGCGGTGGTAGATTTAAAAGGGGATTCTTGGTGGATAAGACTCTCCGTTGCTCCTATCTCAGGGGCTATATATTGGCTCCCAGATCAGAAGAAGTCAGACTCTGTATGTAGGTTCCTGCTCATCATGAATGGGAGGATGCTGTTGCCCTTCCCCCATCTTGCTCATAGACTTCCTCTGTACGTAGTCTGGCAGGCCACTGTGGGAACAGAAGGCTGGGTTAGACAGATTTTTTGGTCTGATTCCCCCAGGACTCCTCGGGTGTTCTTAACCACTCTTGCACAAATCCCATTCATTTCAGTGAGGTTTACACAGAAGAATTTCCTTACGGGTTCTTCCCTATCTTCATCAGTGTATATATAGGGAACAGAATTGCTTTTTCAGGGGAAGGCAAAGGTGGGCGGGCCCCATTTGGATTTTCTTCCTTGGGTATCCGAATGTCTTAGACAGCTGCTGATCAAAAGTATTGTATCAATTATGAATCATAACTATTGGACTATTCTTTGTAAACATGAGCATAAAAAGAAGAGTGACACATGCCTCTGGCTGCAGCATAGATGCATTTTCCATATAATTTCCTGCTCCATTTCTGTCCTAGTTTTGGTCTTTACAGCACTTTGTGGCAAAGATTAGTCATATTCTGGTTAAAATTAACTCCTTTTTTATTTGTTTTAACCCCACCATTGCATTGGATACTGACATTCTTTTATAATGAGAACAGTTTCCTAGCCACTTTTTTCATACAATTACCGCTCTTCTTGAAGAAAAAAAGAATGAGATGATGCAGAAAAATAAAAACTTTGAACTTCAGGAAGTCTACTAACAAGTAGCACTCACAAATTAGTTTCATTGATATCTGGGGGGAAGGTTTAATCTGTGCCAAATCCTCAAACTGAAATAAATGAGTTTTCTTAATTGCTTAAGAAACATTTTTCTTGAACATGGCACTTTTCAGTATTTCCAGGATTTAATCTTGGGATATGTTCTTTTTCCCACCCAAGCAAGAAAAGAAGAAAGTGTGTGAATGTAATCTTCTGAAAGCAAAAGGTTAGAAAACATCAGTGGTACAGCTGGGATTCAAGATATTGTTCGGGGGGGGGGGGAATCAGGGTAACATTTGGGCCTGGTTTTTTAGAAAAGGAATGAATAGTAAGTAGCACAAGACTCTCAGCACTCTAAATTTCAGAGCAATTTCATGCGGTGAAAAGGGAGGATGTGATAGACATCAAAGAAGAGAAATGCATAGTGGTTTCCATGAATCACAAGATACAAGCATCTGAATATGAGGCTGTAGTGAAGAAAATTAATGCAGTTTGGTTAGACAAAACAGTGGAACACATACATCAAAGGATCAGTTGTAGGGCTGTGAGTCAGGTTTCTAACCCTGAGACTTAGGGGTTGTAGTTTGGAGATAAGCAAGCAATATGAGACAGGAACAGGGAACATGATAGAGTGGGATAGAATATAGTGGTAAATGCTGGAGGGAGGGAATGGAACAGAAGATGCTGAAGGGCCAGAACTAGGAGTGAACAGATCATAGGATTATAACACAACGGAATCATGGGATTGTAGATCTGGAAGATAAACTATTTCTAATCCCCGGACAAAACAATAAACATATAGCTGAAGTATTCTCAAAGGCTTTCATGGCTGGGAACTGATGGTTGTTGTGGGTTTTCCGGACTGTTCTTAAGGTTTTTCTTCCTAACATTTCGCCAGTCTCTGTGGCCATCATCTTCAGAGGACAAGAGTCAGAACTCTATCTGTGCTCTGTTGCAGTTTATTGGATAGTTGAGTATTTATAGCTGTGGGATCAGCTTTTGTCCTTTTCAGGAGATTGAGTGATTATGGTGATCAGCATGTTTTTTGTTGTCGGTGTATTGTGATAAGGGGGAGAGATTATCTGTCACTGTGACTGATTGGTTTCATTAGCTGGTCTTTTGTGTGCAGTGATCACTGGTTCTTGTGGCTGGGTAGAGTTCATTGACCTTTTGCAGGCTGTATTTGCAGAAGCTCTGCTGGTGTTTGTGGATTTCAATGGCTTCCCTTGCAGTCTAATATAATGATTGCTGGTGTTGTCCAGTACTTCAGTATTTTGAAATAGAATTTCATGTCCAGCTTGTTTTAGGGCATGTTCAGCTACTGCCAATTTTTCCAGTTGCTTTAGTCTACAGTGTCTCTCATGTTATTTGATTCTGGTGTGGATGCTGCATTTATTGGTTCCAATATATACCTAGCCACAACTGCTACCATCTTAGTTGCCTTCCTCTGCCAAGACAAATGTCAATATTCCTGTTGAATAGTGGTGACCCCAAATAAGAGAATGTCAATATCCATGTTGAATAGTGGTGGCCCCAAATGGGACATAGTATTCCAAGTGAGGTCCTTCTTACCAAACCACACTAGAGTGGCATTATTACTTCCCTTGATCTAGATACTGTCTTTGATGGAACTTGAACCAATGTGAATGCATTTGTTCCAAAAAGAGAGAAGTCCCAGCAGTGGAGGAAAAATTGGATTAAAAATTTTGGGGGAGAGGAAATCTGGGCTGATACACATTGACTTTTACATTGTCTAGTCAATAGTAAAAAAAAAAAAAAAAAAAAAAAAAAAAGCAAATCTGACCTTTCAAATCCTGGAACCATTTCAGCATTATGTTCCATGACAGTGGTTTATTTTCGTTTTGCTTTTTCACTAAATTGGTGTGAAATACTCTTGCTGAAATTGATTGCCATGCTTGCCTCAAATTTCTTTGCATACATTCACATGATCAAACTAGGTGTTTCAGCAGTGATCACACTTGTTTATTTCTCTTGCTGTATTTTTCCATGTACAGTTGTGCCCCGCTTAATGATTACCCCGCATTATGACGAATCCGCTTCACAACAATGTTTTTGTGATCGCAATTGCTATCGTAAAATGATGTTTTAAATGGGGGAATTTTGCTGCCCCATTATCGGTTCCCTATTTCGGGAACCGATTCTTTGCATTACAATGATCAAAACAGCTGATTATCAGGTTTTCAAAATGGCCACCGGGTGCTCAAAATGGCTCCCCACTGTGCTTAGGAATGGATTCCTCGCTATACAGGCATCGAAAATTGCTGCAGTGTGGAGGATCTTCGCTAGACGGTGAGTTTTTAGGCCATTGGAATGCATTAACTGGGTTTTAATGCGTTTCAATGGGTTTTTTATTTTCGCTTTATGACGTTTTCGTTCTACAGTGATTTCGCTGGAACGAATTAACGTCGTTAAGCGAGGCACCACTGTATAAGGTACTACTTTTTCCTAAAGTAGAGTAAAAATTGAGGGTTGTCTTATACATGGAAGTAAGCTGAACCTATGGCATGCGTGCCACAGCTGGCATGTGAATCCCTGTCTGTGGGCACACGAGCTATGCTGCTGCTGCTGCTGCCCATGCTAGCCTGGTGCAGGGCACGCTGCCACTCACTGCCGGGGCTCAGCTCAAGCTTCCACCACTGTCTTGTCTCCCACCCGAAGGGAGCCCACGAGTGGCACTGGAGGCGGTGATCAGGCGGCAACAGCAGCAGCAGGAGAAGGCGAAGGAGGAGCTGTGCCTAACTGCCCCTCAGTGCAAAATCGCTGCTGCCCATTGACTGTGACTCCGGCGCCACAGGAGAGGGAGGGAGTGGGGTGCAGCGCAGTGCAGGAAGCCTGGGCAAAGGCCCCTGCCTATGTTTGGGGAAGGGGAAAAGGCATCCCCTGGCTGCCGTCCAGAGAATGCAGTGGCCTGGAGGGTGCCTGCTGATTTGGGCAATCAGGCTCAAAAAGTTCAAAATTTGGTGGGGGGCTCTCTTATACATGCGGGCATCTTATACATGGGAAAACACGGTTCTCCTGGCAGTTTTGTTACCTCCGGCATTGTACTGCCTAGTTCCAGCACAGTTGGCACAAATGCCTAAGATGACAACATGGAGGAAGGCGAGGCTGAATGAAGGGAAAATCCACCTATCTTCACATGTGGACTACTCATGATACTAAAGGGACTTTAGTAGTGAACATGGCAGACACATGAATAAACAAATACAGTGGTGTCTTGACTTACGAATGCCTTGACCTATGAACATTTTGAGTTACGACTTGCAAACAGAGCTTTGACTTGCAGACGGAGCTTTGACTTATGAACAGAAAAAAGGCAGGGGAAAAGGGCGGGAAATTCAAATAGCTAACTGTAGGTGGAGATGAGGCTGCTTTTTTGTAGCTCTTTTGCCCCAGCATTTAGAGAGTGTGCGATCCTGCTAAGGTAAGGTGCTGCTTTATACTTTTAAAAAAACTGTTCTGGGTATTTTTGCAGCGTGATTTCCGGCTGTGGGGGCTTATGTTTCCGTGCTGTGATGGGTCTTAGGGGTGTGTGTGTGTTTTGGTTTCCCTGAGGGGGATGGTGGTTCCTTTTTGGAGTGTTTTCCCCATTTCTGATGGGTCTTGGGGAATTTGTTTGTTTTTTTGTTCCCCTCCCCATTTCCGATGGGTCTTGGGGGATTTGTTGCTTTTTTGGGGGCTTCCCCATTTTTGATGTATCTTGCATGCTTTTTGCTTTGTTCTCTTTCCATTTCTGATCTGCTCCGTTTGTTTTTGCAATGGTTCCTACACCGTTTGGTTTTTGTGCTTTTGCAATGGTTCCTGCATGCTTCCCTTGCAAATCAGAAAATTTTCTGCAAGTGTCTGTGCTGACTTGGTTTAAAATGGGTTGGTGTAAAATGCGAGAGTTTAAAATGTGTTGGTTTAGCATGTGTTTTAGACTCCAAACTCCTTCCTTCATTGTCTTTTCTCTCTGTCTCCCTCCTTTCCTGCCCTTTTTCTAACCTAAGTCATTAGGCTAAAAAAATTCTCCCCCTAGTGGTAGAGGACGAATTAACCGGTTTTGCATTAGTTCCTATGGGAATGAGTGCTTTGACTTACAAACCGTGCCTTGACATAAGAACAAAAAACAGCCAGAACGGATTAATCGGGTTTCAATGCATTCCTATGGGAAATGCTGCTTTGACTTACGAACATTTTGACTTAGGAACACCATTCCATTACGGATTACGTTCATAAATCAAGGCACCACTATATGGCTGCCAAAGTTATATCTAATGAAAGAAAACAGTGGCTTTGTGCCCTTTTACTAGTAAGGCACTTGCCTCAGGCAGCAGACGTTGGGGGTTCAGAAGCCCCTAAATACTCTGAATCCTCTAGGTAGACTGTTCTGAAAATGTTCAGATAGCCATCTGTCCTCTTGCAAACTATACAGTACAGTATTCTATAGCTAATTTTGAAGTAACTTTCATATTGGTCCATGTTTGTACAGAGGAGAGACAGAGATGCACTTTGTTATCCTTTTCTTCAGGTAGAAAACGTAAAACAAAACCCAGCCCTGAAACTCCCTTCCTGCTTTTGGCTCCAGAGGTGTAGGTAGGTAGGTGTTTTGTAGTGTACATTCAGCAAGCTAGTAGGCACGGATGTTGGCCTTCAGTCCAGCCAGTTACTAAGCAGAGAAACCAAAGATGTTTGAGCTGAATACAAGCTTTGCCTCTCCCAGTCACATGACTGTCTGCTGCCATATCTTTTTTTCCTTTATTTTAATCAGTTGACTACCCGTGGGGCTGTTGCTACCCAAGGCAGATCATTCAAGGTCATCACTATACTTCAAAATACACATTAAAAAAAAAACCACACAAATCCTCATGTCTAAGCATATAATTACATGTCAACACATGTCCACAGTACCACTCCTCCCACAATACTACAAGTGCTGTTTTTTTAAGCAAAGCTATCGTAGGAGGAGGGGATTTAGGATGAAAGAATGATGCAAACAGTGAAGGGAGAGAAGGCATTTAACCCTTTTGCCATCTTCCATGTCTTTACTCTGCAGTTCTCTGCAACCAGTTCTTCTCTCCATTTGTTTCCAGTATGTGTTTGCCTTCATATGCAACATGCAACTAAACTCTTCTCCTATCCAAACCTGAATGTAGTGAGCTGCAAGTGATGCTATTCATTTGTTTATTTTTATTATTATTTTTTTGCCACCTTTCTCCCTATTGGAGAGCCAAGCTGGCTCACAGCAATTAAAACTGCACAATAACAATAAGATACTATGCAAAACTTGTCATCGAAGCTACCAACATGAATTTGACCCAACTCCGGGAGGCAGTGGAAAACAGGAGGGCCTGGCATGCTCTGGTCCATGGGGTCACGAAGAGTCGGACACAACTTAATGACTAAACAACAACAACTATATAAAACTATGTATTAAAAACAATTAAACATCCATCAAGATTTTAAAAACAAATTGTAAAACTTTTTTTTAAATTAAAAAATATCTAAATTACATAATTTGGGGAAAGAGGGAGCTTTCCCAGATCCCCCACTTACTGCTTAAAAACCTGCCTGCAAAACAAAGTCCTTGCCTGACGCCTTATAATGACTTACTCTTTTATTTTGGTAACAAGGGTATAATAAAGTTACAGTAAAAAAACCTAACGTAATAAGAAGAAACCAGTTTACCCTGCTGGTGTGAAGTATAATATTTTCTCATAACTTTTAATAGTTACCTCTAAACGGCACTTTTAGAGGCATTTGACAGGAATTGTTTGAGTTTTAAAGGCTACATCCTGTTTCTTTTAAAAGGCCTTTACGTTTTCCGACCTAATAATGACCGAAAAAGATGAAATTACATTTAGAGACTAGATATTCCCCCCCACACACACACACACACAAAACCCCTTCTGGGCATAGTTCTCAGTGCTGGGGATTAATATTTGAGAAGGGGTAAGAGGCATTTGAGATGTGGTGGTGCTGTGGGCTAAAGCGCAGAAGCCTGAGCTGCAGGGTCAGAAGACCAGCAGTCGTAAGATTGAATCCACCCGACGGAGTGAGCTCCTGTTGCTTTGTCCCAGCTCCTCGCCAACCTAGCAGTTCGAAAGCATGTAAATGCGAGTAGATAAATAGGTACCATCTCGGTGGGAAGGTAAAACGGCGTTCCCTAGTCACGCTGGCCACGTGGCAACGGAAACTGTCTTCGGACAAGCGCTGGCTCTACGGCTTGAAAAACGGGTTGAGCACTTCCCCCTAGAGTTGGACACAACTGGACTAAAATGTCAAGGGGAACCTTTCCTTTACCTAAGAGGTTTGTGGCCCATGAAGATTTACGGGAGAGCCAAAATGCTTCTGACCCCTCATAATTTGCCAGCCCATGCTTCTTAAGACAGGGTTCCTAATCGGAGGTGGGGGTGGGCTTTAGGCCAAATCAAACCCTCTCCCTGGGTTCCTGTTGCCTTCCCTCATGCCAGATTTTGGGGCGTGAGGTGTTCCGCTCTTTTTAACTACCAACTGCTTCCTTTTGTTTTCTAATAGGATGGGCTGCTGCAGGAGAAGCAAGGAGGCAAGAAAGTCTCTTCCTGAGGTGACAGGCTGGGAAGAGATTCATAATCATCATCAGGGGCTATCAGGTCAATGTGATTGGATTCCACCTTCCGGTTGGAAATCTCCCCCAACTCCAGCCCAAAAGATGGAGAGATTTCTGTTTCAAACGCAGTGTCTTTATTTAGCAGAACAGGGAGTCGCTCCACCACCACTTCAAATACCGTAAACCATCCCTTGAAATATTTAGCAGTCTCTTCTAACATTCGGGGTGGGCATTCCACCAAACCTCTCAACGTTCGTAGGGGGACAAAGGGGTCGATGAGGTGCTGAACACAGGCTGCCATAGCAGGGATGGTGAGCTCAACTTCCTTCCATCCCTTCTTCCTCCTTCTGCTCCAGTCCTTTGACTTCCCCCAGTGTCTTTGAACTTCCCTTCCTCTTTTCCGATGGTACTGGCCATCCCCTTTGTGACACCCTTCCTGATGTTCCTTTCCAGCCTTTTCTCTTCCCTTCATTCCTTTTCCTTCCAGAAATAGGGTTTATGGGAGTCTGGTGGTGTCTCCTCAGTCTCTTCACCTCCTGCCTTGGCACCTTTAGTTCCACTAATTCCCCAGTCCAGCAGTCTTCTTTAATGATCCACTGGCAGCCTTTGGGTAACCCTGACTTTGAGAGGCTTCTTCCTCTAGCTTGACCTGTCCTTTCTCTTCTCCTTGTTGGTCCCCTACCATCCCTTCTTCTGCCTAGCCACCTTTCTCCTCCTTTCATTCCTCCTTCCAGTCTCCCCTTCTCTCTTTCTTCTTTCCCCTTTTATGTCCTCCTTGTCTGAACCAGGCTTATACACGGAAGTAAGCTGAACCTCGATGCAGCCCATCAATAGTACACCAACCTCTACTTGGGGACCTAGCGGTTTCATACCCCCTCCGCTTCTGATGGAAGAGGAGACAGCTAGCCTCCCTGTCACTTTTCCCAACAGAGGTGACCCTCTTCTGGTTTTCCAGGTAGAGAGTACTCAGACGTGGTTTATCACCCTCTTCTTCTGGAGGGTGCCCTGGGGCTGTGCAGTTCACCCAAGGCCACACAGGCTGGCTCTGCTCACAAGAGGCACCATGGGGGAATCGAACTCCCAACCTTTGCCTCTGCAGACACATCCCTGAACCACTGAGCTATCCAGCCAGCACAGCTTTTAAAAGAAATCTTGCAGCTACCCTACCAATCCAGATATGAGGAGTCTTCCTGAAGTCTGCTATCACACAGAGATTTCACAATTAACTACGGTGGTCCAATATATTTTGCTAACTTTTTTTTTAAAGGATCATAATCAGGTTTATGTCAGTACATTACACTTGAAGTTACTGATGTTTATAGGCTTCAGAAGGAGGTGGCCAACATGTAGCTCTTGCAGATGCAAATATTTTGATACCTGAAGTGGAGCCTCCCCCACCCCAACCTACACAAATTAAGTTGCATAGTACCCAAAGGCAGACAAATTATTTTGGCACAGGAGACAGAAAATCGCTGGAGACAGGGGTAAGTCCTTATCTCCAATGGTAAAAATAATAGCACCAAAGTAAATACACAGGATTTTGCTGTCCAGCCATGAATTTCAAGACCTACCTAAGGGTCGGTCTGAGCCTGAGGAACCCTTTAATTTGGAAAAAAAGGCAAGTTTGCCATTCTCAGCACTGACTTGATGAGAAGGAGACCACGTGACACTGGAGTGGGATGGAAGGAGCCAGAGTGGAGGACATCGCTTGTGAGAAGGCGAAAAAGGGCAATGATGCAATTGCTAGGGAAGGGAAGGAGGGAGGGGTGAGAGGTCACCATGAGGAGAAGGTGAGAGACTGCGAGGGAACGGGTGATGAGGACCTGGCTGGGGGAAGTGAATCGGACTCTGGCCTGTGCAGCTTGGCTAGGGAAGAATCTGGCCTCCTGGCCATCTCTGCCTGCTTAATAATGTGTAGCAATCCTTTCTGGAGAATCAGTGTGATGTAACAGCATTCATGAATGTTCCTAGAAGAAATAACAATTTTCTTAGAAAATCCCACCAATTTATTACGTCTCAGTAGCTGCTCCCATGCTTTGGACCGTACTGCCCCAAAAGGCCAGGTGGCCCCCTCCTCCCTCTCATCCCTCTGTTGTCAAGCAAAGGCCTTCCTCTTCAGGCAGGCTTTTAATCAGTAACTTATCTCAGGAATGCTAGTTTTTAAGTTAAAGGTTTTTAAATGTTTTTAAAATGTTTTTAAGCTTGATTTTAATCTTCATATATGTTTAATTGTTTCTTTAATATGATATTTATATAGTGTTTTTGCCAGGTAGGTGAGGAAGTTTTAGCATGTATACATTACTGAAACGGTGACGCCTATTTTGGCTTGGGCATGTCGTGAGAATGGCTGGTGGTCGGATTCCAAAAGATCTCCTGTATGGAGAATGAGTGCAGGGAAATCACCCCAGAGGGAGACCACAGCTGTGATACAAGGATATCTACAAACGGGATCTGAAGGCCTTAGGAATGGACCTCAACAGATGGGAAACCTTGACATCTGAACGTTCAGCCTGGAGACATCACGACCTCAGAGTCCCTTGTCCAGCAGGCCAAGGCAAACAGGCTGTCCCAAAAGCAACAAAATCAGGGAGCTCGACAGGGGACAGATTGGATTTGTCCTCAGGGTGGAAGGGATTGTTACTCTCAAATTGGCCTACTCAGCCACACTAGAGGCTGTTCCAAGTCCTCCATACAGAACACGTTACCATAGTCTCTCGAGACTGATGGATGCCTAATCCTATCTTCTTTTTAGGCATCCTTCAGTCTCGAGAGACTATGGTAACGTGCTCTGTATCGAGGACTTGGAACAGCCTAATCCTATACAGTATTTTTAAATACGTTGTTTCATCTGTTGTAAGTTGACTTGGGTCCCCTATGGGGAGAAAGGAGGCCTATAAATAATTAAAATAAACAAATTCAATGTGATATTCACTTTCCGTTATAAGTTCCAGCGTACTTTATCTGAGTGATTATTATTCAGAAGCGTAACAGCATCACCAGCAATGATACAATAAATAGGGAGTCTCCTAGTACGAACAATAAAAGTGTAGTGATTAGCTGTTTAGCCCCCCCCCCAACATATATTATCTGCTAAGAAAAAAGACAAGAAGAAATAGTAAGAAAATTAGAAACGGGGGGGGGGGCACACAATGTTTTCTGGACCAGAGCATGGGAAGTTACTCTTTGAAAAAATCATTGTGTGACTCTTTCCAAAGCTTACAAATTTTTATGACCAAGTATTGCCACTCCTCCCCCTGTTATTGGTAAAACAGCTGCTGCTGGGTCTTTGTTACTTCCTCAAAATATATACTTAATTATTTATTTGATATTTTCACTTCTATACGGCCCCATTAGTGTAATCACTCTCGGGGAGGTTCACAACATACAATAACATCATTCGTTTAAAAACACCATGTAATGAATACAATAAAACTGTAATAAAACACAATAAACCTTGTCCCTAGCTAAAACAATGAACCCACTTTTAAATAGAAATACACCAATTAAAACCCATTTGAGCATCTCATGTCAATATTCACACTAGTTAGAAGGCATTTTATATGGATAACTGTGTCTTAATTAGCTTCCTAGTACATCAAGTACCAAGGACTAAAGCAACCTTCCCCAGTCTGACCCCTCCAGATACAGTATGTTAGATTACAGCTCTCAGAGTTCCCAGTGAGCAACCATTCTTATTGGGGATGGTGGGATTTGTAGTCCAAAACCCTGAGTGTGTTTGGTGTTCTGATATGGTTCTACCCTGCTGTTAACCCACCCAGAATAATGCTTTAGCACCAATGGAGTGGTAAACAACAAACAAATTACTTGTTACTTGTATAATTAAAAAAAAACAGTTTATGACTGATAAGCTTTAAAAATAATAATACTGTAAAATGTAACAAAAGGTAGCATAACAAAAAATTTCTCACAAAATGCTTTAAAATGTATTTTAGAAAGTAAAATTCAAAAGTAACTAGAATTATTCATTACTACCGGTCAGCCAAAAGCCTGCACAAAATGGTGACATCACTAGCAGGGGAGATTGTCAGTAATTAAACACTTCCTGCTTCAATTGCAGGACTCGCCCGAGTCGCCCACAATTGGCCCACAGTCAGTCTCCTTGAGAGTGAGTTGGGTGAGCCCTGCAATTGAAGAGGAACTCTTTAATTAATAGCAATCTCCCCCTTTGATGATCTCATCATCTTTACAGAAGCATAACTTATTCAGCAAGATTTTGACCATAAGTGACTTTGTTCTTACTTGTTGCATTAGATTTAGACAGTAACTAAGGGCTTATCTGTATAGGGTCTTTTTGAAGTGGAGTGACGCAGGCTAAATAGGGTTGTCTGAGGTCAGGAAGAAGTCTGGCATGCCATTTGGTGAGACCCTCATATCCAAATAGTATACCAGGTCCTAAGCAACCCAAATTACGTAGTTCAGCTCCTTCCATTGGGAATTTCCAATATTGGGAAGTGGCTTAATAAGAGAGCAAACTAGATATTGACAACTTAAACACTTCCTCTGCCCCTATATGGAAAAGCAGTGGAAGTAAATAATAAGAATAAGAATAAGAATAAGAATAAGAATAGGAATAAGAAGAAGAAGAAGAAGAAGAAGAAGAAGAAGAAGAAGAAGAAGAAGAAGAAGAAGAAGAAGAAGAAGAAGAAGAAGAAGAAGAAGAAGAAGAAGAAGAAGAAGAATACTCAATTAGGGTAATGCAGATGTGTTGCATCACTTATACATTTTTTAAAAATTGAAAACTTCCTCCCAAGTATCAGCCATTAGTGGATTAGGCTGCCTGCAGGTTCCTGACTGCACCTTTAAGGGGAAATGGCTTCCTATAGGCAAAAGTGTCAGACAAGGGTACATTTTATTCCCTTATTTTTTCTGTATCTACAAATAATATATACGGAAAGCCAGACTAGATTCAGATGAAGGAGGAGTGAAAATAGGTGGAAGAAATATCAATAATTTAAGATATGCAGATGGCACCATCTTACTGGCAGAAAATATCAATGACTTCAAAAAACTGCTAGAGAAAGTGAAAGAAGAAAGTGCCAAAGCTGGATTGCAGTTGAACATTAAGAAGTCAAAAATCATGATTACACAGCTTTAGCATTGACAATGAAGAAATTGAAATAGTTAGGTATTTTATGTACCTTCTCCTGCCAACCTGGCAGTTTGAAAGCATGTAAAAATGCGAGTAGATAAATAGATACCACCACGGTGGGAACCTAACAGCTTTCCGTGTCTAGTTACGCTGGCCACGTGACCATGGAAACTATCTATGGACAAACGCTAGCTCTATGGCTTGGAAACAGGGATGAGCACCTCCCCCTAGAGTCGGACACGACTGGACAATTGTCAAGGGGAACCTTTACCTATGTACCTTGGTTCAATCATCAGTCCACAGGGAAACTGCGGCCAAGAAATCAGAAGAATACTGGGACTAGGAAAGACAGCAATAAAGGCATTAAAAAAGATCCACAAGTGTCAGGATGAAGACATGGTATTTCCAGTTACCATGTATGGGTGTGAAAACTAGTCAGTTAAGAGAGTTAACAGGAAAAAGAGTGATTGATTTGAAATGTGGTGCTGGAGGAGAGCTTTGCAGATACCCTGGACTGCCAGACAAACAAATGGGTCTTAGATCAAATCAAGCCTGAACTAACTCTGGAGGCAGAAATCATGAAACTGAAGCTGCCCTACTCTGAGCACATCATGAGAAGGCAGGATTCTCTGGAACAGGGAATAATGCTGGGAAAGGTGGAAGGCACAGAGCAAGATCAAATATGAGATGGACTGACTCCCTAAACCCGGGGTCCCCAACTCCTGGTCCGTGACCCAGCAGCGGTCTGCAGCCTAGGCAGGACCAGGCCGTGAACACAGATCTCCTGCCCCCCTGTGAGCGCTATCCCCGCACGTGTGCGCAAGCACAATTCGCCCCCGCAAGTGCAACATGCCCGCCGCAAGTGCAACACACCCCTGTGAGCACCACCCCCGCGCACATGTGCAAGAGAGCAGTGTGCCCCCCCACAAGTGTGATACACCCCCGTGCGAGCATACCATGCCTCTCCAACCACTCTGCGGTTGGGAAAAGGTTGGAGACCACCACTGCCCTAAAGAAGCCACACACTTGAGTTTCCAAGAGCCGAGCTCTTGGACAGGACCTTTTGCAAGTTGCTTATTCATTTGGTCACCATAAGTTGGAAGTGGATTGATGGCATACAACAACAACAACTACTACTACTACTACAACAAAGGGCAGAAAATGCCTTTCAATGCTCACTCCTGTCTCCTCCCAAATGTGGGAGAAAGTTTTCAATTTTTAAAAAATTATAAGTGCTGCAGCTCCTCTGCACCACTCTAGCAGTCTTTAAAAAAAACTTTGTCTGTCCCTGGCTGGATAGCTCCGTGAGTTGGTTCTTTTGTGGAGTAAGGGCCAGGAGTTCTATTCCCCAATGTGTCTTCCAGGAGAAGAGCTAAGCTGCACAGTCCCAAAACACCTCCAGAAGAAGGGAATGGCAAGACCGCTCTGAGTCCTCTGTATCTAGAAAACTCTGGAAAAGGTCAGCAGAATTCCAAATAGACTTGATGGCACAAACATTACTGTTAATTTTAAATATCTGAAAAGTGCAATATCAGAATTGGCCATAGAGGGGACAGGACAGTACTTCCCTGTATTTCTCTAGCCTACTGCAAGGATGATGCAGACTTAAGTACATCAGTCTTATACAACTTCCACAGTCATGGAATCAAGAATTTAGACTATTGTGCAGAAAGGTATAACAGTAAATGGGACCTCCTGAGAACTCTGTCTTGTAAGTAGTCCATCTTAAGAATGATCAATATTACTTGGTACTTCCTCCTTCTGCATTGAATTCTCTGAGATTTCAAAACCTGAGACCATGGGTTGCAACCTTGTGATGTCACAGAAGGAAGGCAGTCAAGGATTTGAAGTCTTTCTTTCCTTCTTTTCAGGCTTTGTGCTGTTGCTATCTGTGAAGGATCATGAGTCATAATGCCGGTGCTCCACTTTTTGCCTTGCTCCAAATGGT
This sequence comes from Pogona vitticeps, assembly GCF_051106095.1. Lineage (NCBI taxonomy): Eukaryota > Metazoa > Chordata > Lepidosauria > Squamata > Agamidae > Pogona > Pogona vitticeps. Next base: position 181,803,306 of record NC_135784.1, read on the forward strand.
ACGATGAGCCCAGCATTATTGTTACATGTGCCATCAAGTAACCAACTTATGGCAACCCTATGAATGAGCCATCTCCAAAATGTCCTGTTCCTGCTCCACTCTTGTACACACAAGGCAGTGATTCTTAGGGAGTCAATCCATCACCTATTTGGTCTTCCTCTTTTCCTGCTGTCTTCAACTTTGTCTAGCATTATAGTCTTTCCCAGAGAACCTTGGCTTCTCATGATGTGCCCAAAGTAGGACAGCCTCAGTTTCATAATTTCTGCCTCCAAAGATAGTTCAGGGTTGATTTAATCTAGGACCCACTTGTTGGTTTCTGTCAGTCCAGAGTTTCCTCAAAGCTCTTGTCCAGCACCATATGTCAAATAAATCATTTTTTCCTGTTACCTTTCTTTACTGTCCAGCTTTCACACACACACGGTGACTGGAAATACAAGAGCATGGGTAGTCTTGGTCTTGATCAACAATGACTCATCCTTAGACTTGATTATCTTTCTAATTCCTTCTTTGCTGCCCTTCTGAATCTCAGTCTTCTGATTTTTTGGCTGCAGTCTCCATTTGGATTGATGATTGATCCAAGGTATACAAAATCTTTTAACAATTTAAATGTCTTCACTGTCAACATTAAAGTGGTGTAGTTCTTCTGCAATCATGATTTTTGTCTTCTCAATATTCAACTGCAGTCCAGCTTTGGCACTTTCTTCTTTCAATTTCTCTAGCAGTCATTTCAAGTCATTGCTGCTTTCCGCCAGTAAGATTATGTCATCTGTAGATCTTAAATTATTTATGTTTCTTCTACCAATTTTCACTACTCCTTTATCTGAATCTAGTCTGACATTCTGTATGATACGTGCTCTTTACAGATTGAACAGACAAGGAGATAAAATGCACCCCATCTGATACTTTTGCCTATCGGAAACCATTCTGTCTCTCTATATTTTGTCCTAAGAGTCGTTGCTTTCCCACAACACAGGTTAAGCATCAGTACAATCAGGTGCTGAGGCACACCCATTTCCTTCAGAACAAACCATAGATTCTCATGATACACTTAGTTGAAACTTTGCTGTAGTCTATAAAGCACAAACAGCTCTTTTTCTGAAATTCTTTGGTGTGCGCCAACAGCCAGTAGATATTTTCAATCTAATCTCAAACGCCTCTTCCTTTTCATAATCCAGCTTGAAGATTAGGCACTTCTTCCTCCATATAAGGAGGCATTGCTGCTTTCTGCTTGCATGGGAAATTAAATCAATGGACCTACAGTTACTGCATTCCGTGGTATCTCTTTTTTTGAGGATTGGAACACATATTGAACATTGACAGTCTGTTGGCCATTGTTTTGTTTTCTGTATTTGCTGGCATATACTTGTTGGGATTTTGACATACAGGCTCTGTGGCTTGAAATAATTCTACCAATATCCTATCGACCCCTGGTGATTTATTTCTTACTGATGCTTTCAGAGCAATTTTCACTTCATTTTCTAGAATTGCTGGTTCTTCAACATAGGATTCCTCTTTAAAGGAACCTGTTATCCTTTTATCAATTCTGTATAGGTCTTCAGCATACCATTTCTCTTTATTTTCTCCCTGTCAGATAGTGTGCTTCACTATTGGTCTTTCAGCATTCCTAATCTAGGCTTAAACTTCCCTTTGATTTCTTAGAACTTCTTTAATAATCTCTCTCCTTTTAATCCACAGTTTTCCTGGTTCATTGTCAACTTAGTTTAGTTAAGCTTTTCTAAAGCTTTACTCTAATGTTTAATATTAATGGTTAATTATCAGTACCACAATCTGCTCCTGATCTTGTTTTGGCAGTGAGAATACAGTTTCTCCATCTTCTGTTTCCAATTACACAGTGTATTTGATTTCTGTATTGACCATGGCAATGTCCATGCATATAGTTGTCTGTTTGGATGCTTGAAGTATGTATTTGTGATAAACAGATTGTTGGCTTGATGGAACTCTTATGAGTCATTTTCCTGCTTTGTTTCTGACCTCTAGACCAAATTCTCCAGCATTTGGTTCTGGTTTGTTTCCTACTTTTGCAGTCACCTATGATTATAAAGTACAGTGGTGCCTCACATTACGACGTTAATTCGTTCCAGCGAAATCACTGTAGAACGAAAATATCGTAATGTGAAAATAAAAAACCCATTGAAATGCATTGAAACCCCTTCAATGTGTTCCAGTGGGCTGGAAACTCACCGTCCAGCGAAGATCCTCCATAGGGTGGCCATTTTCGGTGCCTATACAGCGAGGAATCCGTCCCAGAAAACAGTGGGGAGCCATTTTATTTACCCGGCGGCCATTTTGAAACCGCCGATCAGCTGTCTGAAAATCGTCGTTTTGCGAAGAATCGGTTCCCGAAGCAGGGAACCGATCATCGTAAAGCGAAAAACCCCTATTCAGACCATCGTCGATCGCAAAAATGTCATTGTAATGCAGTTTCGTCGTAATGTGGGGCAATCGTAAAGCAGGGCACGACTGTATGTCTTGTTTTGGTATATGTTCAGTTTCCTCCTGGATGCTTGCATACATTTCAATTTAATCTTCTTCAGCATCTGTAGTTGAAACATAGATTTGAATGGTTATGTTGATAGCTTTCCCCCCAGAAGACTGACTGATATTGTTCAGTCAGACCTTTCATTATAATCCCAACTGCCTGTGTTGCATCTTGCCTTGGAACTGCTCAATTTCCTCTGAGTTTGTCATTTCCAAAGTAAAACACTTCGTAGTTTTTCAACTGAAAATGTCCCATTCCAGTCCACTTTGGTTCACTGACACCAAACATTGCAATGCTTAAATGTTAAATTTCTTGCTTTATGGTTTCCAGTTTACCTTGGTTCATATTTTTGACTTTCCATGTTCCATGCGTGTGTGTTATGCAGCATTGGACTTTCCTTTCACCTCTGTGCATGTCAGCCACTTGACATCCTTTCAGCTTTAATCTAGTTGTGTCATTAACAACAGCACTATTCATACTTATGCTTTGCTCTTCTCCAGGAGCTAATTGAGTGTTTTCTGACCTGGGAGTCTCATCTTCCAGCAGAATCTCTTGTTTCACATTGGACTGTGACATCATAAGGTTTGCAAGGCAAGAAAGGCTCAACAATGCTTTATTGTCACCTTCTTCTGTACAATACTAACAAAAGTTAGTTTGAGCACCACTGCTGTTGTCTATGAAAGATCTCCCAGCTACCACTGCTGCCTAGTAGCTGCCCCCTAACAGTTTCTCTGCCCCATCATAATTGGAACTTTCCATTCTTTTTTTCTGATATGGCCATTGTTCCTGAAGAGGATGGATGCTTCTTAGTCTGGTGCCTCACCTGTGGACATTCCACCTTGGGTGACCTAGCTAGGATTCCAGACTTGTAATGGAGTCTGACCTCCTCCTGATGGCATTGCTCCCGGCTTCTTTGACACACACAAACCCCCTCACCATTTTCAGGTTGGAGAGCCCAATGTTAACAAATCAAAAAGCCAGCAGAAAGGTGAGGAGACTGAAGAAAAAGCCAGTTGGTACATGAGCTTGAGTTTCTCATGCCATTTAGAGAAATAGACATGCAGCCACCTTAATAAGGCCTAGAATATGTGGAGATAGGAATCCAGGCTTTAGATACATATCTCTCTCTCACACACACACACACACAAAAAATCAAAATTCCTCCTCCTCCAGAGTTGCTCTCCCTGAGATTTGTCTCCTGCCTAAAGAAACACAGCAGTTCCCAGAGAATTCTTCCAGCGCCTTGCGACCTGACAGCCCAAGAGAAGGCAAGTACATATTAGAAGCACTGGAGAGAGGACATTACAGGTAAGTTGTCCTTATTCTACAGTGTAAACACACACCAACTTTTCCTTTTCTATATGCCCTGAAGAAGCACTATGTGTCCGTGTTTCTTCACATTACATTAGAGCTGGCAATGCTTTCCATAGGAGCACATTCACCACCATACGTCCCTCATAAAATCGCAATAAAGTTCTTCCTAAGTGAGGGGTGGGGAGTATTTGTTGGGTCCATCAGCCTCTTAGTTGTCAAGTTGCATGAGGTTCCCAAGGCAAAGGAGGCAGACCTAAACTGTTTCCCATTGTGGGACAAGCGACAGGGACTACCCCAGAATCAACGACACAGCTTGTTGCTATGGAAGTGACAGAAAAAACACAGGCAACAACACCCACTTAGGCATTTGGTTTTGGGGCGGTGCTGGTAGCCAGGAAGGTTTCTCAAATTACTGAGATTTGCATTTAGGAGAGAGAGAAAAAATAGTCCTCACCACTCCCTGCCAGGCAACCTGTACTGAATTAAGTGTTATATTATAGGCCTCGCATAACTGCAGCAACCACAGTGACGTCCTGTGGCTTTGCTGACTTCCGAAGTAAAACACTGTTTAATGTCTGTGTGTGTAGTGTTGCCATGGGGAGTGTGTGTGTGTGTGTGTGTCTATGTGTGCGTGCACAGCCTGCTTATCACAGGGAAGGAAATCTGAGCTCAGCCGGGGCCTGACGCAAGCCAGGGACGATGGGGCTGACAAAAACAGACAAGGACGGAATTCCTGGGTTTGCCCTCAGTCTTTTTCTGGGAAAAGAGGCAACCAACAACTGGAGGGCTGGCATGTCAGCAACAATGGGCTTTCCTTTTTTGGGTTGTCACCAAGATCAAGCAGAGAGAGGGGGGGTGGCGGGCGCGGGGGGAGAGATTTTCGGAGCTTGGAAAAATTTTCAACAAGACCAGAATATGCTGACTGGAGGATTCTGGTAGTTGTAGTTGGGGGGAAATGATAACATTTCCAAGCTGTGATATAGTGTATGTGTGTGTGTGTGTGTGTGTGTGTGTGTGTGTGTGTAGACAGTGGGTTGAAATGGTACTAGCAGGACTTCCTGTCAATTCACACTGAGCACCTTATTCTTGTGCAGCTCCTTTGCATTTGAAATGAGGCTCATGCCTGAAAACTAATGGGTGGGTAGTATTTTTTCCCCCCCAGAAACTCTGCAGCTCCAAACTAGAGGTGTAATCAGAAGTGCTACATTAGTTTATGAATGTTATCTGCCCCATTTATACAGGAATTAGAAGATGATATGTATGCGTCTGTAAAAACTTTAGCCTCAAAAGGGGGATGCAGGTAAGGAGATCGGCACCTCCTTCTTCCCCCAAGTTACCTTTTTGCATTTTGTGATTTCAGGTACATTTCTCACCAATCTGGTACTAAAACATGGCTTGGAGAGGCCACATACAGATCACAGGGGGAGGGGGAGAGAAGCGAGGCGCGCACACACACACCCGGAAAAAATACAAAGATGAAACAGAGTCCTGGTTTTAATAAAAATGTATATATGCTAATCTATATGTATATATATGCACATATATAAATAATTACCATATGTTATATACAATGCACTTCCCTAGAGTAAGAATTATGACTTGTTAGAACTGCCCCAACCTGCATCCCGGGCAACCCGCTTGATGGCCAATTTTAAAGCCCCCACTTTTACTTCCCAAGGTTCTTGATCTTTAAACTGGACTTCAAATCGACAACCCTTCAAACAGAGGATGCCTAGTTAACAGGAGATGAGTCCTTAACAGAGGACCTTCTTTTGCAAAGAGGGACACATGGCCACCCTGTGTGAGCTCAGGAAAAACAAAGAGACAGGCCTAAATTGATACAGAACAGGAAGATAAAGTGGGAGAAGGAGGAGGGTGGACATTTTGCTCAGTCCAAAAATAAACCCTTTCTTCAAAACCTAAGACACATGCTCCACTTTACTTATGCACACTGAACATGTTTCATCCACATCTGTTTTGGCTCTTAATAGAAATGTAAACCTCTGACTGGGTTGTCCATGCCTTGCTAGTGTATTTCATAACAAAACCACCACGGAGAGGAGCAGTGTTAAATAATCCCTTAATCCGGAGTTTGGTGAAGTTGCTTTTTCAGACTACAGCTCCCATAATATTACAGTCAGCTGGACAAAAGAGCAATTTTTAAAAATAAATTATGCGTTTGGAGCCAGCCGTAACCAGTGAGACAATCTGTCATTCTTTAATTGTCATATCCCTAAAGGGTGCAGCTAGCAGGGGGGGAAACCCAAGCAGTTAACTTTTTCATTTCCAATTTCTGAATGCCCTGCCATCGTGATACAAAGTGGAAAACACAATAGGCATGGGAGGTGTTCCTGTGGGTTGGAAAACCAAACCCTGAGCAGGAATACATCTTGGCACCAACAGTTTTCCTGTTCAGGTCAAAATGGCCACACCTGTTGGAAGAAGAGGGCTAAGGCTTGGGGCAGTCAAAGGAAGAATTATGTATTTCTTCTGGGAACAATGGAGGGGGGGGGGGTGTTTCTCCAATTTTTGAAGAAGAGTTCAAGCCACATAAACTCTATTAGCAAAGGATGGGCAGAAGGTAGATTAGTCCACTGGTGGACTACTGGCTTGTTTCCACTAATTTCCTATTCATTGCTGAGATTCTTGCAAAGAATGTTGGTCTGAGCAGGGTGGACCTCTGGTAAAATTCAGGAGTGGGCAAAGTGTAGCCCTCGAGATGTTGACAGATTGCCATAGCAGCATCGCCATTAACGGGGGATATACAGGACTTGCTGTCCAGAACAATCTGGAAGGCCACATTTGACCAATCTCTTATCTGTCATATCTTGATTTGTTGTTTTTTAAAGGGAGAATGCGCAGTACTCTTCGTACATTGTTTACTTCATCCCGTTTATATCCTACATAGCAGATGGTCCCAGGTTTTCACTTGTGGGAACACTCAACTGTGTGTCCCCCTCCCAAAGTCCCATCCAATGCATAGCCATATATCAAAGGGATGGGCCTATTACCAAACTGATTGAACAGAGACATTAAACATGCCCACCATTGTCCTGTGACTTTTCTGCTAAGGAAAACAAGCATTTAAAATATGCTGGGAATCGACATGGCTTTATGACAACAGAGTTTGCTGTTTGTTTCTTGTTGCTGCTTTCTCATGGAGTTTCATGGGTGATGATCAAGATAAGATGTGCATCATTTGGATGAGGAAATATCAAGGAGTATGTCCCATTTCTACACCTCAGCCAGATTCCCCTCATAAATATTCATAGCCTTCACAAAAAAATCCTGGTGATTGTAATTTTGTGTAGTTGTTTAAAATTCCCCCGCAGATCTTTTGCCTTTCACTGACCTATACTTCCCAACATTTCACTAGGCAATTTTTATATTTTTGCTACAATAGGTGGATTAACATATTGTTGTATTGTTCTTTCATTTCTGTTTTTCAGTCTGTCGCTGTTTAAATCCTCCCCTTTGCAATTTAGCAAGTGCTCTGGCAGCCAGTGATGATCAGAAGACTCTGGCTTATGCTCCCTGGATGCCTGAGGACCTGTGAAGCTACCCTGCCTCCCTACAGCTCCTTCAAAAGTGCAAGGGAGTTTCTGAGTTGGGCATCCCTTTTTTGGCACCTTAGGATGCTCTCTAGTTTAATTCTGTGGTCAAGCCATTTCTGTATGGCTGCCTGTTGTTTGTCATCCATTCATTGCATTGGGTCACCTGAGCAAGCTGAATGAACGGAATCACTCAAGAGTAGATTCAGGTATGGATGCTGGACTCCAACCTTCATCACCAGTTACTTGTGAGTCAGGTTGAGCTAACAACACCTGCATAGTAATTGCACAGTTTGAATCTCATCAAGCTGATAAATATTTAGCCTCCTTTCCTTGGAAATAAAATGTTTATTTATCCTAGAGATAAAAGAACAGAGGCCTCCTTATATGAAGGACTGGCTCAGAGGGCAATTCTTTGTTGAACATGGTCATTGTGGAAACAAAACAAGTTGATTCTCTGCTCCCCTCCCCCATTGTTTTTTTTTTACATTATTATTTTTCTAATGAATTTGTCAAGATCACAGCTCACCACACCCTGGAAAGCCTTCCGAATTTACATTGAGGCGCTGGGAATATTGGAGTACCGTGTGCTTGTCACTGTGCCAGCAAAAACGATCAACTGGCACTAGCTCCATTTGGTCACTGCCATGTAGAGATGAGGGGAAGCCATGTACGTTGCCCCCATGCAGATCAAGACCCCTTCCATGTGCTTTTGAGTCCAGTTCCTCAAGTCTGGATCTGGCTTTGTTCTTGCTGCCTCTGACCAAATCTAGGAGCTAGAATGGCTGGCTGAAAGATTCTGGGAACTTTTGACCCAAATGACCCTTCATTGTTTTCCAAGCTGCTTCTGAACAAACACTATAGACTCCTTGCATTCCAAGCCAAGGAAGAGCTGGAAAAAATGGGTTGTACCCCCTGAAAGCTTATGTCAAATACAGCTTGTTAGTTTTACAGGTGCTGTAAGATTCTTTGTTACGTTTGCTTCAACCAGTACAGTACTCACAACTGATTCACCAAACACTTTACCATGTCTTCCTGCCTGTGCTGAGCCCAGAAAACACTCTGCCTTTGTGTCTTAAGGACTTGGAAAATGCACAAACAGTAAATACCACTGAATGGGCCCTGGTTTTGTACAATTTACAGAAGACTGGGGAGGAAACTACCCTCTGCAGGTTCACCAGCACAAGGATATTTCAGTTGGATCTAGCCTTCTCCATTTGTGCAGTGCAGAGACCTTGGTAGGAATTCTTGGCTTGACCAAATCTTCTTGTCAGCAGAAAACAAGCAAAATATGGCAAATGAGGTGAAACAGGAAAAGGAACATTGACAATGCACTCGCATGATGGGCAAAATTCACAAACCAATTGTCTAGAGATGAACCAACTATTCACATTTCACTGGTCCAAAAAAGGTTGAAGTTTTAGTTCTTACAGTTGCATAGTACTTTGGCTGTGTTCCTTTTTAATGCCTGCATGACTGAATGGTCTTCTTTACCAAAAGACATGGGTCCTTGCAAATGGCATGACAGAATAATGAAGACTGTCCTTGATCTATGACTATCAGCATGCAAAGATTTGTTTAAGGAATGATTTCTTGACCCACAAGAGTGTTGGAGACCTTGAAGATCTCTGAGCCTTCACCAGTTTGCTATACATGTCAGGCACAATTGTATTGCTCTTCGAGAAGCTGCTCTAGAAGAGAGGCTATGATTACTATAAGAAAGTGCAAAAAACAGACAGTACCTTGTAAGGAAGCTGATTGGCCTGCTAGTTGAACCTTCAGTGCTGGGAATGGGACAGAATCCATCCATCAGCACATTCACCTAAGAAGCTTAGTTTTTGGTAGTGGGCAGGATTCTAAGGAAGGATAGCTTAGGGGCTACCTCTGCTGCACCCCAGCATCTGCTTGCCTGAGGCAGATTACTCGCTCTACCTTATAGTAGGGCCAGAGATGATTAGGCATACTTCAGTCTCGAGAGCCTATGGTAACGTGCTCTGAATAGAGGACTTGGAACAGCATCTAGTAAGGCTGAGAAGGCCAATTCGAGAGTGTCTATCCCTTCCACGCTGAAGACAAATACAGTCTGTCCCCTGTCCAGCTCCCTGATTCTGCTACTTTCATGGCTGCCCCTTTGCCTCGGCCTGCTGGACAAGGGTCTCTTCAAATTGGGAGAGGCCGTGATGCACTGCCTGCCTCCAGGTTGAATGCTCATATGTCAGGGTTTCCCATCTGTCGAGGTCCATTTCTAAGGCCTTCAGACCCGCTTGCAGATATCCTTGTATCGCAGCTGTGGTCTTCCTTTGGGGCGCTTTCCCTGCACAGAGAGAGTGTATGGAAAAGCATGCCACCTCAGATTTTTTAAATCACAATTTCTGGATTCAGAACATAAGCGTGCCCCGAAGAAGAGAGAAAAACATAACATCATTCAGTCCTCTGTAGATAGGGAATCTGGCTCCAAACACCACAGGCCCTGTTCTAGGAATCCACCATCTCCTTTTGTCCCAGAATAACCCTGGCTAACCCTCCTCTTCTAGTGCAGCAGAATCGTTTTGACTCCGTAAACACTGACTGCCTCTTAGCCCTAAATGCCATGGAGCGGGGAAGGTTGGCTTGCCACTTCACAGACATGAAAGGGTGCTGTTCCTACTCCACACATTACAGTAAAGAGGCCCCTCCTACGTCCTGTCTCATCCGTCTGTCTGCCTTCGTAATTACTGGCCTGGGAGGGGCCAAGGTTTTAAAAAGGATTTCCCTTCTTTGAGTAAAAGTCAGTGACTTTAGGTGGTAAGTTCCCAGCTCATACTCTTGGCAGCTGGAGACAGGCTATGATCTCTCTCTCTCTCTCTCTCTCTCTTTCTTACCCCCACCTCCCGTCAACAAGCACCTCTCTTGCACTCTCTTTTAACTTTCTTTCTTTCTTTCTTTCTTTCTTTCTTTCTTTCTTTCTTTCTTTCTTTCTTTCTTTCTTTCTTTCTTTCTTTCTTTCTTTCTTTCTTTCTTTCTTTCAAGGTGGAATTATACAGCAAAAGACATGTGGGTTAAGACTTCTCTCTGCAAGGAATTTACTAATGGCTAGGTAAGTGTCAATAATTTTTGTGTGTGCGTGCAATTTTGTTTGTGTATATATGTCTCAGCATGAATTGTGTGGCGTCTAGAAGTTACTCTCCATGGCGGGCAAAATGTACTTCGATGGTGTTTGGTTTCATAATGAAGGGATTTTGAATAATAAATCACTCACCTTCTTTAAGAACTATAATTCAGAAAACAGCTTGGGGGAGTTTGGAAGAATTTTTATAGTGGGGGGCCACATGTGAGACTTGCTGGCACAGGCAGGAGTCTGTCACAGGCGGGGGGGTGTCTTTCTCTGGTAGGAGGTTGATGAAGCTGAGATCCGTGCCTGGCACTCCACTCCTCTGCCAACTGCCTTGCTGATATTCAGTAGAAACGTCAAAGTTGGTTGAAATAGGTTCTTGCTTTTTGGATCCTTAATAGAAGCCAACTCTGGTGTCTCACTGAGCTCCTGTAACGTACTGCTGCTTTGACTGTTAGGCATGCACATAGATATGTTGAACCCAACATCATCAGTGGTCAAAATAAGCCACCTGCTCAATTTTTACAACAGGCCTCCTGACCATGGTCAAGTGCTCCTTCATTTTCATTAGGTTGAGATACTCACCCAAAGCAGGTGTGAAATAAAAGGATTGTCCTTTAGGACTACAGTATTCTAGTTTATGGGAGTCAGCATGGCTATGCTACAATTTTCCATTAAATTTGTTCCAGCAAAATTTGGTAGTGTTCCCGCTTGGGCACAGTTTGAGAGGGCAGTGCTTTTCCTGTAGTTTATTGGTTCTCAGGCATGTCACTTTCCCTAGCAGTCTACTAATTTCTCTGGCATATATGCTCAATGGGATGGAATGAGAAGAATTGGTATGTTGTTAAAAATAAATAACTAGCAGGCGAGAAAAGGATTTGGCCCTCATTGCCTTTGGAGCGCAGGGTATAGGCAAAAGAATAGAACTTTTCTGGTGAAGCATGGAAATGAATACACACACACACATATTTTTGGCTAGGATTGTTGAGTGGTTTCCCCTTCTGTTGAGTCTCCTTTGAGGTTGTGTAACCACCCACAGCAGAGTTATATAAGGACAATTGGAACATGATGAGACATCAGTTTTTTGGGTGGGGGCACTTCCAGCAATGTGGTACCCTGAAAATGGCACCAGTTACACTCCGCCTGGCTCACACCCATTGAGGGAATGATTCATTCTTTCCCTGTTGGTTCACTTCTCTGTTTTTCCACGCAAAATCGCTTCTGCTGGGAACGACAGTTCTTTGCAAATTTCAGGGCCACTCCCTCTCATACTTTCCATTCTTGAAGCCCAGGCATGCTTGTTGATAGTAGACTGGTGTGGCATTTACGGTGTGCCCAGCGGTTGATGAGGGCATCTCACTGAGGAACAAATTATGCTTCTGAACTACACCCAACTTGCTTTGTTTCGTGGAAGGGCGGACTACTTTTCTCAAATTCAATCAATCCGATCCATTTTGGTGGGGTGGGGGTGGGGATCCAAACAGCCAGCTAAACCACTAAATAAATTAAAGGATGAATTAAACTACCAAAATTTGCATCAGACTTATGTGGAAAAAAAATTTGCACATTTGGGAGCCTGATACTTCAGATCTTTATCTTCTTTGACGAATCTCTGGTGTTTTGTCTCCTGGTCAGGCTGTCTGTGTTCTCTCTAGAACATTCTTTCATTCTTTTAAGAGCCCAGACAGACATTATATAAGAGGTCCATGATCAGGCCTCCTAAATTTTTAAAAAATAATTAATAGCTGTCATCGTGCCCCCCCCACCATTAGTTTTGGGCAGCTGTGCTTCGGGGGGGGGGGCTTCATCTCTTTTTTACCGGGTTGCTTCTTTGATTGTGATCTCACTCCGTTCCCCAAAGTGATTGTCGGCCTTCTTGGAGAAAGTAAATAAAAATCTCTTTAAAGTTTTGAGGGTTTTTTTTGGGGGGGGGGAATGTCAGGAGATGGGAGTGCAACACTCTTCCTGCTGTGTTATGTTCGGTTTGGCCTGAAGCAACTTGGGGCTAATTTCTATTCTGGCGCAAGCACTCCTTTTGTGCCACTGATTTGCACTCCTAGAGAATCTGGCCTCCATTTTGGAAGAATCCTCCACAGCCATGTTTCTTTTGAACAACTGGATACGGAGGAAATCCAGAATTCCCAGCATAAAAAGAAGGTTGGAAACAATAAGGATCTTCTTGGAAACTGGGAACATGCCAGGATCTGAGCAGGTTACACTTCAATTGAGGTTGAAATTGGGGTTTGGCTTTCTTCAATGTCTTTTTTTTTTTTTTAAATGAGATTCCTGTTTTGAAGTTCAGCTTCCCCTTAATTTTGACTCCTCCCATCATAAAAACCCTATGGTTCCCTCTAGTATTAAGCCAAACCATGACAGGCTGAAGCCAGTTCTTTCTTGATAAATGGTACTTGATTTTTCCAGGTCCGGGAATTATTAACGGACAAGAGATGAAAAGCCCTTCTTTACCGGTGTAGGCGTAGCAAAAGAAGGAGCACCCTGTGCTATGTGGCTCATAAGGTTGTCTCCCAGGCCTTCCAAAATGCCTTCCACCTTCCAAAATGAGGAAAACCGGAACAGAAAATGGTGTCTGATGACTGGTCACCACGCTTGGAAAAATTACTTTTTTTGACACTAACTCTGATTGTGTGTCAGGAAGATTATGGGAATTCTAGTACGAAAAGTAACCTTCCAGACCTCTGCTGATTTTTATGCTTTGCCCATGCCCTTTCTCCACGCTTTTCTTGCCCGTTCTGGTGTTTGCCACTGCTAACGTGTGAACCACGACTGGGGCTTTGGAAACAATGCCCGTTTCCAAACCATTGGGGAGTGCATCAGGGAGTTGCCACTGCCATGGCTCTGTTACCCATGCGCTCGCCGTAATATGTAATATGAAGAATAAGCTTAGAGAGATGAGTCCCCTGTTTGCAAATTGTATGGTGCCCTAGCAAAATGTTAGAATTAACAGCAGGCCTGCAGTGGCAAAACTAATAGCTGCATGAATTGTGAAGCGGTTTTTCCTCAGTTTCAAGCACTGCTAAATAACAGACACAAGACAAGGCTCCAGGCTTTGCTTACGTTAATTGATAGAGAAGTCAGCTCGAGGTTTAGTTGATTAACTGCTGAAGGTCAACTGAAATTGCAGAGGGCAAATTTTAATCAGTTGGGGATAAGACTACTAGGCAAATTTTTAAGTTCTTATGTTCAGTCAAACAAAAATAGCAAACTGCACAATAGATACTTGAAGAATTACAGTGAGTATATTAAATTTTAACAAATATAGATTATGATATTTATACTTAATATAGCTTCATTCATTGATTAAAAAATATTTCCAAACAGTCATCCTTTTGAGGCTGTTTTGGTTCTGGAGTATTACTGTAGAAGAAGTGAAAAGCGAACTATTCAACATGTTTTTCAGATTTTTGTAGCTGAATTTCGTATCACACATTTTCCTCAGGAAGAGAAATCAAAATGGGGAGGGGAAGCACTAATGCCGAGATTTCATTTCTGTGCATCTTTACACAGAATAAATTAACTTGATCTCTCACTGATTTGTTTAAAAGGCAGAGGTCTGGAAAGAACCTGTGAAAGGGCATCTATTAGTACAGTACCTACCTACTAGTCTCTGCTACAGGTGCAGATTTAGTCCCCATGGTTTGCAGTCATTTGGAATGGGTCTGCCCAAAAATAAAGTGGCTGCAGGCTTCCATTACACCTTGTTGTTGTGTCTGTTCTTGAGAACCCAGTTTTCACATACAGTATGTACCTTGCTTCCTAACAGCAAAGTATTGAAACAGATGTGTGTCTATGGAATCCAGGCCATGCTTGTTGAACTGTCAAGCTTGCATGTGTGACACATGATGTAGGCAAACATCTTGGCCCAAAGTGGGGGGGAGAGGAGAACACTACCCCATGAGCCTGCCATAAGCCGCTTATGACCATACATACATTTTTTTTTTGTGTGTGTGGTTATTTGGTCACAAATGGAAACCAAGACGAATGGCCATTCCAATCTATTTTTAATACCATCCAAAGTTCTCTTTGAGGGTCCGTTTTTTTTTTAAAAAATTTATTTTTGGACATGAAAATATGATGTTCCACACAGAGAGTTTGCTTTCTCTTCGTCGGTCCTGCTTCCCAGTTCTTTCCTTGTTAGTTGGGAAGGAGAGGTCCATAAGATAAGCTGCTGTTTGCTTCGAAATCTTTGGTGTTAACACCCATGATACCACAGTAGCTGGTATTGGGCAGAATATTCATTGATAAATCACAAGAAGCATACAAACTAGGGCAAATGGACTTACCTGCAGTTGTGTATATATTTCTTCCTCCAATTCAGGCCTTCCAGTCACTACAGCCATTCTTTGCTGCCATTTATGGGGGTGGAGGAAGCTGCTTTCTGATGTGGGTGTATAATTGTATTTAAATCCAGCGTTCTCATTTAACCCCCACCCCAGCTTTAGCCTGAAGTACAGGACAAAGGATCCCCACACACAGTATACCAGATCATGTTTCAAAGCTGATCCAGTAGGCAGACTGAGCTGGTGCTTTTAATACACCATGCTCTGATGTATGTAGCTTTTCACTGCTAATGTCCCAAATTGGTCTCAGACAAGCAAAGGAAAGCAGGCCTCCCTGAAACAAAGAGGAAGGGAGGGAGGAAAAGAGCTGAGGAGGATGGCTGCGAAAGCGTGTAAGAGTGTTTCTGGAACATGGTGGTTGATTGCTTGGGGCCGGAGCTAGGACAATTTTTACCTGTTTGGACCATAGCTTTTGAAAGCAATGTTTTAAAAATGTTCTTAAAATGTGCTTTTCCAAACTCCACCAAGTTTGGGCACTTACTAGTTCTGGCAGTCCTAGAAGAGGGACTCCAGTTTTAACCAGAATTCTCAGTTCCATAGCCCTGTTGTGGGAGGCACATGGCGGTGGTAGAATTTGGGGTGTTACTGAAGGGACAGAGTGGAAGAGACACACAGGTCTGTATCGAATCAGTGGGAACTCAACCAAGCAGAAGTTCTCTTGTATGTCCCGCTGAGGCAGATGGGAGATGGGCAAGAGTAAGGCAGCAGATTCTAACACATTTTCTGTAGGAAACGGCTGTAATTTATGTCAAAAAGCATTATGTCGAAAATCAGGGAGGGGCTCCCACTGAGGTTTTTTTGTGTCTCGGGCACCAAAACACATTGGGTTGACTCACGTGTATATATATGGCAAAGGGAACGTGCCCTAGTGGTTTGTACACTGGTCTGGGTGTGGCTGAGCGGGTATTTTCCACAGGCTTTGGCGCTGAGCGAGGGTGTGGATGATTCACCACTGCCCCGGGTTTGGGCGTCTATCTTTTCCTCCCCGTTAAGTTCCCAGTGAATTCCTGCTTCACACAATGGCGCAGAGGAGGGGCTGTGCAAAATGCCATAGACGCAGAATTGCCCAGTGAGGAGTTCCAGCTCAGCTACATTGGATCCAAAAGACCCCGTCCTATTAGCATTCTGTGGAAGTCGTGCTTCGGTCTGTGGCAATCTTAGGGATAGTCACTGCAGTAGTCACTGGCCATTCTGGCTGTGTGGATTCTGGGAGTTGTGGTATGAAACAGTTTCTCCATTTCTGGTTTGCCATGTTGAATACAGGATGACCACTTATGGGACTTGTCTACTACACAGGATAAGTCCCATAAATTGGATGACAAGTCCCCATTCCAGAGGGAGGCAATTTCTTTTCCAAGTTATTCAACAGTTCTGAAACCTTATGTTAGAATCATGTTATTCACCACTTTGAGTCCTACTGCCAGGAGAAAGGCCACATAGCAGTGCAATAAAGAAATAAAATAAATTTGCTCTTCCTGAGCAAAACCTTTGTATTTCCCCCCCGTACATATTAACAACAATGTGCAGTCCCTGTTTAGCCACATTCTGGGTTATGAAATCGTATAGTTCAGAATGGTTTGAGAAGAATGGAATAAGTGTTGTCTTCATGAGGATCTCTCCGGCTTTCTTTACTCCTGTAGATGACTGCTAGCACATAGACTCACTCTACAGTAATGGCATTGCCGCCATCTTAGCCCACAAAGGGAAATACAAACTCTTCTTTGCTTTGAGGGCTGCAGAATCTCTGCATCCTAATGCCAGAGAGCAGGAATTGTTAACAAAGTGCTCTTCTAAATAGGGCGTTTATGCCCCTTTAAGTTCCTCATTAAGTCTTGATTTTAATTAAAGCCCCTGGACACATCTGGATTACATTCTTTGTATTTCATTATGTACAGTATAGGTATGACAGTTTCCCCCCCATGAAGTCCCACACACTTTGCTTCCTCACATCCTCTCCCTCGGTTATTTTGTGGTGCTTCCCTTCTTAATCCAAAGTACTGTATGTCTTTCCTCCCTTTTTGAAAATGACCCTAGCAAAAGTGGGGACGATAGTTTGCACTGTGGCACTTCCTCAGTTTACTGAAAGAAAGAAGGAAAGAAAGAAAGAACGAACGAACGAACTGTGGCAGGAGAGAAAGGATAAAGTGAAGGTGTTTGGTGGTTGAGGAAAGAGGTGGCACAGCAGTAGCATTCCTGAAAGCCAGAACTGATCTTTCTTTATTCATTATCAGAGTGTTAAACAATTTTACATTATGGAGGTATATGAAATACAGGTCAAATTAAAGTGTTAATTAGACTATTTTTGACCAAAAGTGTGCTACTTCGGTAACTTTATCTCGGCCAATTGCTAGATCTTTATCTGAACACATGGTGGAGCATAAAATGGATGCACATAAATGCTGCACTGGTTGTATTTCTCCATAGTCATAGAATATTTGTCCTGTATCCAAGTAGCCCTATTTTACCTGATTATTTTTTGATCTTCCTACTTTGCGTCAAAGTTTATTAAGAGACTTCCAGATGGCCCGGCCAGAATCTTGTCCTCTTCAGCATCCATCCATTCAGCAAGGTGTGTTGTTTTTGTTCCCCGTGGTTTAGCCTAGCCTTTTCTGGTGTCATATGTAGAACTTGAGATGTGTGCGGAAAACGTTTCCTAGATTATTTATTTATTGGTTTCTTTCTTTCTTTGTTTAATATACCACCCGATTAGTGAATTTATACTATTCTGTGTGGTATACAAACAAGCAAAGACCCACAACCACCATTCATTTCATTCCTGTCATAACATAATGTAATAACATAATCAAAATGGCGCTAAGACCAACTTGAGCGCAGAAAACTACAGAACACCAAAAATTCAAATGTTAAAATTAATATCATTTGAAGGTATGGTGTTCGTAAAGGCTGCCTTATATAATGCTACCTTTAATTTATTGAATATTGGGAGGGATAGAGCCCGGTGCACCTCACCTGGCCGTTTGTTCCACACTGTGGGTCTTTTACGGAGAAAGCCTGATTCCTTGTTGTTTCCTTTCTAGCTTCCTTCAGTGTAGCCACCTTTAGCATTGTGGATTGAGAGGAGCATGTGACATGGGAAGCTGTTTTTTGAGAGAGGTGTTCTGACAAGTATCGAGGTCCTAAGCCAATTTTATTCCCCCCATCACCTAGGCAGCCATTATCAACAGGGGCCATATGGCCCTCTGGGAGCCCTTGGCACTTTTGAAGGGGGCCACAGGCCGGAAACAATTCTTCACACACCAACGTACAAGGTTCTTATGCAACTTACTACAATCCTGATTTGGTCTGTATTTCTTTCATATTGTGTTTATGGCTGTGGCCAAAAAAGGACTGAGAGTGGCTGGTCTAGGACGTTGGTATCCATGAAGTGGATGGGTTTGATGCTCTGCTACCTTATTACACTTATTATTTGCTAGCACCCCTCAGTGTACAAGGGGTAATGCCAGCCAAGTACAGTAATAGACTTTTTCAATGGGGATAGGTTTAAAGCAGCCAGTAACAATCTTGTGCAGTTCATTAAGAGCTACAGCCACTTGTTTCGCATGTGCTGATTTATACCATGCAGCTCTAGCATAATTGTTTTGCGGAGCTGTTCAGGGACAAAGCTATTATTATTACTGTATTCGCGAAGTCTTTCATGGCCGGGATCTAATGGTTGTTGTGGGTTTTTCGGGCTCTTTGGCTGTGTTCTGAAGGTTGTTCTTCCTAACATTTTGCCAGTCTCTGTGGCTGGCAACTTCAGAGGACAGCACTCTGAAGATGCCAGCCACAGAGACTGGTGAAACGTTAGGAAGAACAACCTTCAGAACATGGCCAAAGAGCCTGAAAAACCCACAACAACTATTATTATTTCTGTTTGTGGGTGTGCACAAACTGGTATGGAGCCAGAACTGGAATGGAGCTTGCGTGGTCAGGGAGACTCCGGGGACCCTCAGCTACCTCTACAACTCAACTTGCAGGAGTATGCAGAGGCCCTCTCCCAGAAAACAGCTTCTCGTGTCACATGTTCCTCTCAGTCCACAATTGTAAAGGTGGCTATGCTGAAGGAAGCTCTGATTTCACAACAGTGGTCTAATTTTTAAATGTTTTGAGAGCTGCATGGCTCCCTATTCTTCACTTTATGTGAAAACCGTCACTTGGATGCAGGTCTGGTACATCCAGCGCCAACTTGGAACCAAAAGTGGGGGCCAGAAAAAGGCCATACAAATGCCCTGTCTAGAACAAACCAAATTCACATACTTCTTGTGACACGGAACACAAGTAAAAGTGTTGTTGCGCTCCCGTTCATTTTCAGTGTTTGCTATTTGCACACCATATCAGTTTCCTGCTTCCTCCAGTGTGCAGCTAGTAGACATGAAGCGAAGTCCCACCTGTTGCAAATTTGGTCCAAGAGGGCTGGGAGATACATCCAAATGCAACTTTTACTGTGCAGTCACCCTGTCTTCAATATGACATTGGGGGGTGGGAGTGGGGGCTGTTGTTCTCTTTGATGTGTCTCCCTCTCCTCCCCCCCCTCGTGCTACTTCTTATCTCTTTCTTTCTCTTTCCTTCTCACACAAACAAAAAAAAGGTGAAGGAGGGAAACATGAATGATCGGAGATGGCAGCATTAATAGATATTTGCCTGGAAGCACCCTGGGTGTTTGGTAAAGATGGCCGAAGTTTAGATGCATACAAATGATTTTAACTAAGGTTTGGAGCATTATTTATTTGATCTGAAGCTGTGCAGACAGGCCCAGAGAAGAGTTTGTTTCAGCCCGTGCAGCTATTAGGGATTTGGTGAAGAGCTATTGTAGCTTATGAAGAGTACGGGCTTTGTGGGCTGAAGGTCTCCCAGAGTCAACCTCAAGTTACCTTCATTTTAAAAAATCTGAGACAGCCGGACAGGGGAAGAACTCTAGAAGGTGGTGGCCACTCAAGGTAAACGGTACTGAGCTAAACAGTGCAATGGTATCTGTTAGCATATGGACAGTACAGGATCAGTCCACACAAGGCTAACTTCCTGCATGGAGTAAGTGTGTCTTTCTGCACTACCTTATCCAAGGCACCTTCCGTACATCTAAGTTTAAGTGCCCACCTCTGTTTTATTTATGCATTGTTGTTGTTTAGTCATTAAGTCGTGTCCAGCTCTTCGTGGCCCCATGGACCAGAGCACGCCAGGCCCTCCTATCTTCCACTGCCTCCCGGAGTTGGGTCAAATTCATGTTGGTTGCTTCGCAGACACTGTCCAGCCATCTCATCCTTGGTCGTCCCCTTCTCCTCTTGCCTTCACACTTTCCCAACATCAGGGTCCTTTCCATGAAGTCTTCTCTTCTCATGAGATGGCCAAAATACAGTATTGGAGCCTCAGCTTCAGGATCTGTCCTTCTAGTGAGCACTCAAGGTTGACTTCCTTCAAAATGGATAGGTTTGTTCTCATTGCAGTCCAGGGACTCTCAAGAATCTCCTCCAGCACCGTAATTCATAGGCATCAGTTCTTCAACGGTCGGCCTTCTTTATGGTCCAGCTCTCAGTTCCATACATCACTACCAGAAAAACCATAGCTTTGACTATGCGGACCTTTGTCAGCAAGGTGATGTCTCTGCTTTTTAAGATGCTGTTGAGGTTTATCATCGCTTTCCTCCCCAGAAGCAGGCGTCTTTTAATTTTGTGGCTGCTGTCACCATCTGCAGTCATCATGGAGCCCAAGAAAGTAAAATCTGTCATTGCCTCCCCTTCTATTTGCCATGAGGTGATGGGACCAGTGGCCATGATCTTAATTTTTTTGATGTTGAGCTTCAGACCATTTTTTGCGCTCTCCTCTTTCACCCTCAGTAAGAGGTTCTTTAAGTCCTCCTTGCTTTCTGCCATCAGAGTGGTATCATCTGCATATCTGAGGTTGTTGATAATTTCTTTGGCAATCTTAATTCCTGCTTGGGATTCATCCAGTCCTGCCTTCGCATATAAGGTAAATAAGCAGGGAGACACTTGTCGTACTCCATTCCCAATTTTGAACCAATCAGCTGTTCCATATCTAGTTCTAACTGTTGCTTCCTGTCCCACATATAGATTTCTCAGGAGATAAATAAGATAAAATTAATGCATTAGTTGCATTTATATTCTGCCTTTCCCCTAATGAGCTCTTCCTCCCCTTCATTTAATCCTCACAATAACCCTGTGAAGTCAGTCAGGCTGAGAGGGACTAGGACAAGATTAGTAAATTTCACATGTACAATACAAGTTACTTGAATACAGGCCCCATGAGTCCTACCGTGTGACTACATACCGAGAGAAATAAGAATTCACTCACTGTTAAGTCACACTGGGAAATTCAGGTTTTCCTGGTTCTGCTCGAATTAACTGGCTACACAGGGAGAGGAGGAAGCTTGTTAACATG
The DNA here is from genome assembly GCF_051106095.1 of Pogona vitticeps. NCBI lineage: Eukaryota > Metazoa > Chordata > Lepidosauria > Squamata > Agamidae > Pogona > Pogona vitticeps. The sequence continues at coordinate 181,824,513 of NC_135784.1, forward strand.
CTCTTGTGTAGCCCCTTAGAAGGCACAGGTACGGAATAACTATTTAATAAGCTATAAACAAGAGCAGAGTGGCAATTTCCTTACCTTTTTTCCTCCTCTTGTTTTCTATTCTCTCTCTCTCTCTCTCTCTCTCTCTCTCTCGGTGCCCCAATGCAACAGCATTGGCACCAAGCTATTAAGAAAAAAAAATAATATGAAATAAAATAAAATAAAAGTCATGTTCTTCCCAAAGGAGCTGTTTTCTGTATTGGTTGCAGTGATCCCACTGTCTGAACCAATGTGAATGGATTCAATGGTTTTAAAAAAAGTAGATGCCCCAGCTGCAGAGGCAAAAACTATGGTTTGTGGGGTGGGGAGCTCCAGGATGATATGCATTGGCTTTTACATCATGTGGTCAATGGAAAAAAGTGCAAATCGATCCATCTCAGTAACACAGCATTTCCCACATCTTTTGCCAATGTGGTCTCACTCCCAGTCTAGGACATCAACTACTATGCCATTCCCATGAATTGGAGGTTTCTAATTCCCAGCCCTCTCGTCGAGCTTCGTATTTTGTAGCTTTCTATAGGGCTCGGCAGGCAGGCAGGCAGACAGATACTTTATTCTTATTATTACCAGTTTCAATCTGAGGTGTTCTTTCAAGATTTAAAATAATGTGGGGAGTTCAGAATAAAATAGTTCTGAATTTCTGACGGCTTTTTGATCCCAGAACCACTCATCTTTTCCCTGTTGTGACAGAGTGTCTGAAAATGTGAAGCCCAAAGCCTAACATTTTAAAAATGTTTTAAAAAACATTTGTAAAGCAGGCCCCAAAACAAAATAGAAGATCAATGATTAAGTTAAATTTTCTCTGTATGGTTCCAGCAACATTTGGAAGGCAGAACGTTTCATGTCTGTGGGCATTTGAGGAACTCCTTGATGTGTACTTTAATGGAGGCGCTCTTAATTCCTGCCATTTCAGCAGCTGTGCTTTATGAGCCACACCTAAAATGGCGTGTCTTGCATTGCAATTGCAACTATTTTGTTTGTCCGGATGATTCAAAGCAGGGGTTGGATTTGGCTGGATGTGCACAAGACCAGACCCACATGTTAGATTTACCCCTTCAAAGAAACAAGGGGGTTCATTCATGGGATATTTTTTTTTAACACGGTAGTTTTGTGGTGAAGACACAAAATAAGTTGATTTCATGGGCAATGTGACAGGCGGGTCTTGCAAATACTTCAATATGGTGATCATGACTCATCATAGCCTGGAAAACTTGTGAAGTGTGTAGGTTGGATCTGAAGTCAGCCATTTGGGATCTGTCTTCTGGACACATTGGATGTTTGTCTAAACGTTGAGGAGCCATGTCAGAAATCTGTGCAATCCAGTGTTTCCCAGTCGTTTTCAAGTCACAACCCAGTGTTATAATAGTGAAGTAGCCTGCAACTCCCCTGCCAAATTTGCACTAAAAAGCATTTTTAATGAGGTAAAGAAAACACATTAAAATACAGTAGATTTAACTCTCCAGCCCAAAGGGCTAATGTCAGTTGTCCGAAGGTGGATGCAGAGGAGCAGAAAAATTAGCAAGAGTTGCTCTTTCAGAGGGGGTTGGACTGATGTGCATGCACAGAAGGAAAATGTTGATGTGATGTACAAATTTATTCTCAATGTAAATAACAGTAATTTGTAGCATGGATGGCTTTTCAGTGACAAAGGACTAAGTATTCGCTTGCTTGCTTGCTTGCTTGCTTGCTTGCTTGCTTGCTTGCTTGCTTGCTTGCTTGCTTGCTTGCTTGCTTGCTTGCTTGCTTGTTTGTTGAGGACAGTATCCCGTTGAGCTTCCACTCAGCAGACACTCTGATGTAATAACATGGGATTGTGCGAATCAAGCAAGGTTTGTCGTTGTGCATATGGTGATCTCCGTGAAAAAAGAAACCCATGTTCTGCTTCCTAACAGCAATCCTTGCTCAAGGAGCATGAGCCAGCATTGCTAAACTCAAAAGACTTCCTGTTCCGTGGAAGTACAATAGGATACGAGCCTTTGTATTACCTCCCAAGATTGGGATTTAAAAGCACTCACAACCCAATTAAAAAACAGATACACTAAAACACTGTTAAATTATTGACATGTTACTGTTAGAGATGTGTCTGTTTGTGTTTTTGGACTACATATCAGGAAGGAAATTGGCAGCGTTTTAAAACTGATAACCAATGATTTTGGAACAACTCCAGTTGCTGAAATTAATTTGGGGAGGAGGATTAAGATTTTTTATTAGTATTATTACTAATACTATTTAAAAGTTTTAAAAATATGTCATTTCACCCACAAAGTTTTCGGACTTGACTTGCAAGGAACCCTGTGGCATGGTTAAACTGCAGTACTGCAGTCAAGACTCAGCTCATGACCTGAGTTCGATCCCAAGGGGTTTAGATAACCGGCTCAAAATTGACTCAGCTTTCCATCCTTCTGATACTGGTAAATTGCATATTTAGCTCACTTGGGGGCAATGTGTAGCCTGGATAATTAAATTGTAAACTGCCCAGAGAGTGCTTTAAGTCCTATGGGGCAGTATGTAAGCAGCACATTTTACTTGCAATGTTAAGGCTTGACACTTTGGTTCATCCGCATGCATGCACCAACAATGCTGAGAAACAACAAGGATAATGCAAGTTGTACAGTATTAAAAGCAATTTTAAAATATCCAGGAAGACGTGCACTTTAGAACAGGGATGGGGAGTACGTGCTTTCTCAGATGTTCCTGGACTGCAGCTCCCATCATCACCCCATTGGCTATGTACCCTGTTTCCCTGAAAATAAGACCTATCCTGAAAATAAGCCCTAGTACGATTTTTCAGGATGCTCGTAATATAAGCCCTACCCCCAAAATAAGCCCCAGTTAAGTGAACCCCGCCCTCCACCCTTGTGCAGCAACCAGAAGAAGATGACAGGACTGTATGTAAATAAATATAAACTGTTGTATGTGGGGAAAAATCCCCTGAAAATAAGCCCTAATGTGTTTTGGGGAACAAATATTAAGATAAGACCCTGTCTTATTTTCAGGGGAACACTGTAGACTGGGGCTGATGGGAGTTGACATTTGTCAACATCTGGGGGCCACATGTGCCCTGTGCTTTCTTTGTAAAGGTGTAGGCACCATTACTATGGTGATGCAAAATGATACAGCGCTTATCCTCAACCTTGTACTTCTGAGCACCTTTTAAGGGGAGTTTAAAGGCTAGTGTCAGGGACACAGGAATTGATCTGTAAGTGTTATTCAGCCTTCTTAGCGGCAGCAAATTGTCTGTTCTAAATACAACATCGGCAGTTACAACCAGGCCTGTATCTGAAAAGGATAAAAAGGCCATTTTGTCTCCCACGTTTGCCTTTCGGTGTTAAAACTGGACATCATTCCCACTCCTTACCACATTGTAGGTGTACAGAGCAAACAGAGGAATACACAAATGCTGCTCCCATCACATCTAGTTTCTTGGCCCTAGTAAATCAACTGAAAACAGCAGGTCTCATTTGTGCTAGCTACAAGTATGGAATTTGGCAGCAATCCAGTTTGAATATAGTAGGTACATGTTGCGGCCACCATTTTGACAACCAGTTGGCCCCCTTCTGTGTTTGTGAGTATAAGTGTAATGGGAGAATCTAGGCTGCAGTTTCATAGAGAAAAAATGGCTAGAAAGTTAACTGTAGCGCTCAGGCAGACTTAAAAAATGTAGGTGGGTGTATATGTTCTACTTGCCCCAGAATCAGCTCTCCAGCCATATTAAGCATTAACCTCATAAGTCAGAGCCACGTATCATGTGAGATTCCATTTTGTGAGATTCCATTCATTTGTGAGGGAATTTCTGATGGATTGTGTCTCTAAAGAGAAAATCCTTTTTTCTGTCTGTCCTTCCCCACAGCATAATATTATCATGGTATTGGAAGGTACATCAAATGGTATTGGAAGGTACATCATGGTATTGGAAGGTACATCAAATGTCATCTAGTCCACTCCAGAAAATGTAGAAGTGCAACACTCCTGAATTATCAAACAATGGGTACCAAGAGGAAAATCTTCCTAATGTTTAGTTGAAATTACTTTCTTCTCATTCGAACCTACTGGGTCCTACCCTCTAGAGCAACATCATCTACATGACAAACTTTTGGATACTGTATTTGGCTGATAATAGTGCTTTTTAGTTACCTCACCAAAACCTTCCCAGTTCCTTCAACCTTTCTTTACAGGATTTGGTCTCTAGGCTTATCACCATCTTTGTTGCCCTTCCTGCAGAAATGTGCCACTTTCTGAATATTCATCTCAAACTTGTACCATAGACATGCTATTCCAGGTAAAGTCTGGTCAAAATAGTACAAATTTTCACCATTTGGACACCACAGTTCTCTTGATATATTGTTTTAAGGAGGCTTGTAGGAAAAAGGCGCCACCGATTTTAACTGTCAGGTGTACGCAGTTGTAGACCAAAAACCATGGAACGGTGTGTATGACACATATCAAATTATACCTATGCATACACTACCACTGATGCAGAATATTTATATATTGTATTGGTGTGAGGTGTACTATTTTCTTTTTAACACATTTGAAAATATTACGTTTCAGGTGCATGAAAAAGCATATAAGAATTGCAACAAACATCTCAAATACAATTCATACCTTCAGATTAAGGTAGCAGATGTGAAACATTTTGTAAAGGTTCTACAAATGGCTCCTTGCATGCTCGCTGGAGGAGTTATAGCCCCCGAAAGTAACCTTTTAATCTCCATTTGTGATCAGCAAGGAACATCCCAATGGGATGGGCTCTAAGAAAAATGTTGGGGCCGAACTTGTGGGAGGACATGGTAGATTTAATAATCCTGTGGACTATGGGCAGAATGATCAGTTCAGTGTCAGTCATTGAACTGAGGATACTAGTTCACATGGAAGAGATTTGAAACAGTAAATGCCTGCATGGGATTCCAAACAGAGAAGAGATGGACAGGGAAGAAGTAAAGGATCCTTTTACCCACACCATATGCCCACCCATTTCCATAGCAACTCCCCCGCAACAGCTATTTTAATTGCCTTCAACTGAGATTCCTGTATATTTGAAAACCCAGATAAGAGGAAGGTTTAAAACCAATTTTTAAAATCAAATTCATTTAAATTTTAAAAACATTTTAATTTAAATTGTTTTATTTAAAATTTTGATTTTTAAAATTTAAATCATGATTTAAATTGGGATTTAAATCAAATCCACCCTGTCCAAAAACCTTTGCCACATGCCACGGTCCTGATTCTCATCCCCCCATAAGGTAATGCAGTTACCATATTGGTTACTTTGGCTTTAAAATCACATGTTTCACTGTGGGATATGGTGACTCTCTTTCTTGCTTACGTCAGGAGTTGGTCTCATGGACTGGTTTAGGGGCACATTTATATGTTGTATAGGGGTCCTGTTGTACAATGTTCTAACGCTATAGTGCTTTAAAAATATTACAGTGTTATAATGGCGTAACGTGATATTCCTCTCTCTCTTTCTTTGGTTCCCACCTGAGTTTCTGAGGTTGGCTACCATCATTTATAATTTCTTATAATTACTTTTTATCCCTGTCATTTGTTCAGTAATTAGAAAGAATTTTAAAAATAGAAAATCAACATTATATTGCTATGCCGTACTTCTCTCTCATTAAGGGGGGGGGAGTCAGATTTCTAATTTGTTTGCACAATCCTTTTATAATTTGTTCCTAGTTGCCTCAGCGATAAACTGATACTGAGCTACAGCAAAAGACCTAAAGAAGAGAGTATACATACCAAGATGAACTCTTAAAATTTGATATGATTATTGAAAGTGCTCTATACTTCTAATACACGTGGATCTGCGCAGGGTTTCTGACCCATGTCAAACACTGACCCATGTCAGAAACAGTAGTTAAATCCTCCAGCGCTTTCTAGAGGGGAAACCTATCAATTTTTATTTTCCTATTTTTTAACTGTAGGAGATTTTCAACCAGCCTTTCTCTTTGGGATGTCTTGGACTATAGTTCCTTTTATTTATTTGTTTGTTGATCGATCGATCGATCGATCACTCCCGTTAGTGCTGAGGCACTATCCTGGGGGATATTATCTCATGGCCAACCAAGGGGTTAGCAGTCCAACACACTTTGAAGGACAATACAGTATACTGGGGAGACCTTTCTGATGGGTTATGTCCTGCGGTATAAATTAATGGAATGAGGAGTTCTGTTTGTTTGTTTGTTCTATTCCATAGGCACCAAAATATTATGGCCTAGACTTAGACAAACAACGGTACATGTAACCAACATGCTTTGTTTATGGCATAAAGTTTATGTCCTTAACTTTGTTTCCAGTTCTGTAGAAAAACTGTCATTCTTTCCCAGTTACAGCAATCCCCTGGCCGGCTCCTAATTCTCTGCTCTGTCTCGCCCTTGATCTCAGTCCCTTTTTAGTGTGTAATGCCATAACCCTCTTTTCCCATATACAGCTATAATACAAAACCCCTATTGTGTACTAGACAGCCCAGGGCAGGCGTGGGAAGCTGGAAGCCAGCTGGATCCATTACCACCGAGTGGAGCGTGCAAGATCTGAAAGTCCTAAAAGGAGAGAGGCCGCTTTGAATCCTGCCTGGTCTCCAAATTGGACGTGTGCTGCTTGATGGGCAAGGAAGCGAGCCACTGAAGTCCACCCCCAGTTTGCCATAATCAAGAAAGGAGCTGGCCATTCATTCTCTGTAAAGCTCCATCTGCTGTGGTTTCCTCGTTTTCTGCATATTTGGGCACTCGTGTTTGCACTTTTAGATGCTCTCCTTCCTGTTCACCCCTCCCATTCACCCACTCACTTTTGGTTTCTGTGCTCCTGTTCCTAAGAACACTTTTCAAGTATCTCTTCTGATAGTCTGAGATCAGTGTGAAGCAAATCTACAGTTTGACAGGACAATATGACCGGGTAGGGCAGCTCTGGAGCATGGGGGAAAGTCGGTCCTTCAGATGTTTTAACCTACAGCTCCCATCCGTCTCACCCAGTATGACCAAAATTAAGGGATAGTGGGATTTGTTGTCCAAAACATTTGTAGGGTTAAGGGGTCCCTCTCCCAGTTCCAGGAAGTGGTGAATCCATGCTGTTGTCAGGACCTATAGAGTCAAACCAGAGTTTAGAGTTTACTGATTAGGGCGTCAAGTCCAATAATTCTTCCAGTCAGCATGGCCACTGGAGGAGAAATTCAGAGTACTGTGGTTCAGAAAATTATCTTTTCTGCCACGGGTCTACCACCCCAACTAGAATGGCCACTCTGGCTTTCCTTGGAGCATCCCAGAAAGTTAGTTTGACAGATGAATTATTTTTTCACCAGTTCCAAGTTAAGGAAGGGTGGACAGGTGATGGGGTAGAAAGCAAGGGGCTTCTCCCCACCATAACTGAAAATGACACAGCCAACGAGCAGTTACTTTCCCCTATGTAGCTAATGCCTGTGGGGAGAGAGCAGGTGGAAGAAGCAAAAGAGAAAGGGAGGGAGTAGCCAGTACGATGGCATCTTCTGCTTGATTAGTGTGATGACAGGTAAATGGTTACTGAGCCTGAGAGCATCTGAGGCCAGAAGTACATGTTTTATCAAGTATAAAGGTACAACCTTGAAAGCATTAATGGATGAAAATTGGTTTCATCCATAACTTGCTCCTACAAGACTTTCTGCATATTCATGCAAAACAAATTACTGAGAATTCCAGTTTATTGGTAATAAATGATCTTGATGGTTCACACTCCCTGATTATTCCTATTTTGACTCTTCCTACGGACAAGACTACATTCACCAAAAAATGACTGGTCATAGAAATCTCAGCATTGCAATCAGAAGCCAGATTCCTGGCTTGTCAGTCCACTAACAAGACTGAGTTTGAAGCCACGGTTTCTAATTAATTTCTGGATTCTGTCTTGTTAAAAGAGAAAGAAATTAGTGTATGGATTGAAGGCATCAGACTACATTTCCTAAGGATGCAACTCGTACTGGAGATGGTATCGTTAAATTCAATGTATTTTCTGTCAACTGCAAGTTATATAGCTAATTGTGAGTAAGCCTGGTCTTCTTTCAAGAGCATGCTTTATTTTTTGTTCAGCTGGCAGGGGTTATATTTTCTTTTGTAGCAGTTCCGCTCACATTGCTGGTCTCAGTTTCTGGCATATGTGATTGCTTATAGCAATCCAAAGGGTCAGTGGCAGGTATGTTCTTGGGTGCCATTGAACAATGGGGCATGTTTTTTAAAAAAAACTGACAAGTGACATACTGCTGAATTGATATAACAACTTGTGAAACAGCAGTATTCGCCTAATGTACCACTAAATTGTAAAAGCATAATTTTCAAAAAATTGTTTGGAAGAAAGACAGGAGTTGTTCACTTTGTACTACTATACAGTATCCTCATGTTAGCACCTCACAATTCTCTTCCAAACATTTTTTTGTTATTCTTTTTAAATTTAGTGCTACGTAAGATAAGCACTGCAGTTTCACAAGTTGTTATATCAATTCAGTGTGGGATCACATATATTGGAGGTAGGGAGCAGCAGGAAGAAGGCAGATGTACAAGAAGTGAACAAATGGGCCGCTTTCCAGATAACTTGAGCCCTCAGAGCAAGACTGTTCTGTCACCGAATCTCTTTCAAAATTCGAAATTAGGCTTAGATGTTGTGAAATAAATAAATATGTTCCTCTGCAGATCCTATTCCTTCCCATGAGGTTTTCTTGGGAGACCCCTCTGTTGGACTGCAACCCTGGAGTCAACTCTGTCAATTTCCTATTTTGCCACCTTTAATGGCACTCCAGATCTGCCAGTTGAGGCAACTGCTTCATTGCTTCTTATGGCGGGGCTAGTTCTGGTCCATTACTGGAAAACCTGTTCTTTAGACAATTCTGACATACGTAGCTATAACAGAGAAGAATTCACTGGGCTGTAGAATGGGGTGCCGTGTGGTCCAAGCAGAGAGGTGTTTCACCCTAAAATTTGAGTGAACCCCCATTCTAGCTGAATCATATTCCTGGGTTATAGAATTAAATCCAGCAGGAGCTTGGGATTTGTGCAATGGTGACAAGGTTCCACTGATTAATATTTTTTTTTTAAAAAAAGCACCTTTTAATGGATTCCTCCCTACTTATAAAATAGGCAGAGAGCTATGCCCATTTTAAAAAGAGCTTAGAGGCATTTTCCCTTCCCTCCTGTGGAGGAGAGGGAAGGACTGGCTCTTCCAGGCTGAAGCCCTGCTGTGCCACACCTGAAAACAAAGAAAGATTGTTTCTTCTTGAGCATTGCTTTACTCATAATCAAATATTATGCAGATTTATTGATACAGTAGATTCATTCAGTCCTACGCACTTTTTAATTTAAAATACTATCTCCTTTCAATTCAAGGAGATGTACCCACTACTGTCATTCTATGCCGTCAAGTTGCTTCTGACTTATGGTGAGCTATGAATTAGTGCCCTCCAAAAAGTCCTATCTCTTGCAAACTCAAGCCTGTGGTTTCATTTATGGAGTCAATCCCTCTTATGTGTGGTCTTCCTCTTTTTCTGCTCCTTCAGCTTCTCCAAGCATTGCCTTCTCCAGTGAGTCTTCTCTTCTCTTGATGTGCCCAAAGTATGATAGCCTCAGTTTAGTTATTTTTCACTTCTGGAAAGAGTTCAGGCTTCCACTCACTTACAGTATTTGTTTTTCTGGCAGTCCACACTTCTGTTCTCCTCCAACACCACAGTTCAAATGAACAGATTTTACCTTGCACACACACAGAGTCAGCTTTCTTCAGTGCCACTTCCCAAGTTAGCCTCTGTAATCTCTAGGCTGGGCAGAATACTGTATATAGCAGGAGCAGATAAATAATGAAAGTGAGAGATTCAAGGGTTGTGGGTCCGATGGGAATTTTTATATATATTTTAATTGTATTTTAATTGTTATGAATTTTTATTGTATTTTAAATGTTGTAAGCCTCCCAGAGACCTTTGGGTAGTGTGGGCGGCATATAAATTAAATAAATAAATAAACTAGTGGAGAACACAATCTGCACTGCCGTCCAAGCACTTGCATGCAGCCTTAGGATGTATTTTAAAAGCCCAGGTACTGTACTGAAATCTACCTCTGGCAAAGATAGTCTGCTGCTCTTTGTCCTTTGCTGAAGGGTTGGGGTGTCTGAGTTTCAGGAGTGTCAGAATGAAAGCAGAAAACCCTGCCTAACACAGGCCACGTTACTGCCACCCTGTGGCCCCTGGCAGTCCCCAATAGAAGAAAGAGCCCTACTTCTGAGATGGATGAATAATTATTTATCATGATAGCATTTTCTCTCCTTTGGCATGGGCTAGTGTGTGTGCAGAAACAGGGAGGGAAAACCCTTGAATCTCTCACTTTCATTATTTATATTGCTCAGCATATTTTGCTGTGGTATGGGCTCATAAAAAACAGCAAACGTATTGGTAACATCAGAATAGGCCTTTGGACAAGATCTGTGAAGAACAGGATGTTTAAATCTAAAATATGTTACCATATTGCACCAAAATATACATATTTAAAGGAGATGATCAGGAAGTGTTTTTAAGCAGTAGAAAATTTGAGTTTAAAATGCCACGTTGCCCTAGTCTGTCATAATGTCTTATGTGTAGTTTCATTCTGCAAGCTAATATAGTAGTTTGGATTTGGCACTGTTAGAATTATTATTGTTACAGTATTTTAGTGAGGAAAACAAAATATGTGATTACCTGCTTTATTAATATAGATTTGTCAGGCTCCGAATGCTTGATTGGATAACAGTTTGGACAATAGTAAGGAGGAGCCTGGAATCACTTGCTTGGCATCTGCGTGCATAGAAGTCATTTAGTTGCTAGTTCTTGATGATACAGGATTCCCTGTATGTACTGGCAAGGCGTAGGTATAGAATTATTGTTGGGGTCCCTTCCAAATCTAAAATTCTTTGACTTTTTAAGACTCAATGTTGGTTACTGTACACCAGGTAAGTAGCCAACTTGATGGACCAGTTTTCCATGTGTGTGCAATTTCACTTGCTAATGTTTATATGGTCATTCAACCTCTCTCCACCCCCAAAATTCAGTTCTAAACACCTCATTTATTCCTGAGCTTGTTTCATGTAGAGCTTGAATTTGCAGATAACTGTTCTGCCAATAGCAGTTGCAGAAGTGTGTGGCATGTGAAACCAAATTTCACTTCCCAGAATAAAGTTAACTATCAGCATCCATGCTCCAACATTATAAGCTAGGAGAGAATTCTTGGAACACAGACAAGCTTTCCCCAAATGTTCACCAAGATTGGTTATAAATACTGAGATGTTTTTGGCTTAAACAAGGGGCAAATTCATCCATCACTAGTGGATTCCAATTTTGTAGTTGTCAGTTTGTGCTAAATATTCTTCACAATGGCTTCTGGGGCCATTTCAGTGGGGCCAGCAAAGCTGACAATTTCAATGGGGCCAGCATCATCTGTTTAAAACTACTTATGTCAGTACAGTATTGCCCTGTCAAAATTATTGTCTGGTATAATTATTTCCTCTGGCTATTATTTCTTCCTCCTTCCTGGTCTAGTCACATGGATGACCCCATCTAATCAGGAATAATTGAATGGATTAATGCTATGATGTTGTGTCAATCAGATTTGGTAATATCTACATGTCAAAGAGAACAAACGGAGGCAGCCCAATGAAGGCAAATGAGGGCAGTTTAGCTGATAAAATGGACATTTTTACAAACACTGATGAAGATGTAGATTAAAAGGGTGATGCGTTTTTGACTGCTGAATATGTGTCATGAATTATGGCAGCCAGTTTTTGGATCCTCTCTTGTTTCCACTTTCTCGTATTATCTCTATATACTAATTTATTTCTAAAGACTTCTCAGTGTTGGTGGGTGGCTTTTTAAAGAAGGACATGAAATGTGTCTCTTCCCCTTCACAACTCCTGTGTTGGTTATGTGTACAAAAATGTCCTGGATTAGCTTTTATTTTGAGTTCCTGGACATCCATGGAGTGTCTTGGGAGTGTCCCATCATGTCAGGATCATAATGGAAATGATAATGCATTTAAGTATTTCAGAGTCAATTGTGTATGAATTGGAAGGCTGAGGTTTTAGAATCTGCATTCATAAAATGTGAAGTTGGGTTAATAATTATGTGCTGTTCAGTCAATGCTTTCCAGGGTTTTTTATGCACAGGGTGCTATGGTTCTTCTGGTGGCATTTTGTAACTGTGCAGCTTGCCCAGGGTTACACAGGCTGGCTCTTCTTCCAGAAGGTAGTCAGGAATCAAACTCCAGTCCAGACACCTAACTCACTGAGCTATCCAGCCAGCTACAGTTGGCATAAGTTTGTGGAAATAAGAATCCTTTATTTCTGATTTGCCAAATTCAGTTTAATTCTTGGTATCCAACCTATTCTCCTGCTAACCTAGCAGTTTGAAAGCATGCAAATGAGAGTAGATAAATAGGTACCACCACGGTGGGAAGGTAACGGCGTTCCGTGTCTAGTCGTGCTGGCCATGTGACCACAGAAACTGTCTACAGACAAAATGCTGGCTCTACGGCTTGGAACTGGGGATGCGCACTGCGCCCTACAGTCAGACACGACTGGACTAAATGTCAAGGGGAACCTTTACCTTTACCTATCGAACCATAAGCTTATTACTTGTAAGTCCCACTGCTTATTTCTCTTTACGGCTTATTAACGCCACAACTGGCCCAAAACACTTGAGTGCCTAAATGAGAAAATCCAAATGTTGTACCTGTCCCACTAGTCCACATGAAGCATGGTCCTTTGGAAAGTTCTCTTGTATACTCCATATGCTTAAAATGTGAATGCTGCACTGGGTGGCATTGTGAAAGGTGTTTCTTGTGCAAAACGTCCTGTATTTTTTGCAAAATGCAAGGTATGGGGTAATTTTTTTTTTTTTGAATAATACAGAAGTGCTCTGTGCATCCACCTTCACTCCCTGAATTTTACACAAAATACAAGGTTCTTGGGATTTGGGTTTGTTTGTTTGTTTATTTGTTGGTTGGTTGGTTAGTTTGTTTTGCTAATGCTGCTTCTGCTGTTCTCATACAGGAGTGAAAAATCTTTTACATGTTTGCAATTTTTTGAAAGGTTTCTCAATGTATCAACTCCCTTTTGAGAATGAAAACGTTGATAGATAATCATTACATCATTATCATTCTCGTTTGAGGCCTTTTAACAGCTTTATGAGGTAGATCAAGATGAGAAAGATGGACTCAGCCCAGGTCATAGCCCTAGGTCAGAGGGGTCTTTGAACCAGGATCTCCCCAGTCCCAGCCTTGCACTCTACAACACATGTACCTCATCTTCTGCTTTGGTACATTTGCCTAATCTTTAAGATGCAACAAGACTCTTGTTTTGCTGCAAGGAAGTAACAGAGTAAGACCTTGACATTTGTCTGCTGTGCCCACCTCAGAGCTGCCGATATCTGCCCGTCTGCCTGATAATGACATAATAGCATGTCTACCAAAGATGTTCATCAGTCTTGAACAGGCACATACATACGTCAGCAAGCTCCCCATAGCCTCAAGTGTTGGTGGGACCATCCTTGCTACTTGTTTTCCCCTTTCTGTCCCATTTAGTTTTTGCAGCTATCCTAGGAGACTGTTTGAAGGGCTTTAATTACATAGTAAAATTACTGGTTGAATGTTGGGCTGTGTAAAGGCAAAACCATGATGAGCTGGAGTTACCTACGTGGCCACATGAGTTTGCTTTATATCCCTTTATTCACTCTGGGCCTCACTATTTCGGCTACTTCTGAGAAGGCCGTTCTCCGGCAAAGAAAAGGTAGAAAAACCCTTTCCAGTTTCCTCCAGGGCACCAGCTCATGGTGCGTTTGTAAAGCCAAGCTTATTCATTGTTAAGCCACATTATTGTTTCGTCTCCTTCCGCCGTTCCACTTTGAAGAACAGTCATCTGCAGTTACTATGGATACGTTGATGTCATTCAGTTGGATGGGACTTAGTGATGTTTACAAGACCAAAGAAAAAATTGCAACCAGTTTTTCTGAAATCATGCCATACTATTAGAATAAGGAAGTCTTGATGACTGACAAGGATGTGAGAAGTGAGGGTCTGGAGTTTAGGGATTCAGACGGCGTTGGCAAATGGGTTGGATGCATTCTAGTGTTTTCTTCTTAGTGAGAAGACCAGAGGAAAATGGGATAAAATGTGAGAGTTGGAATCCCAAATTCCTAAATCGGACTAGATTGAGGGTGTTTGTTTATTTTTGACTTGCCCCCGGATTTTATTTTCCCTTTTAACCAATTTGAGAATAGCATAGAAGTGTAATTTGTGAAACGTGTGAACTGAGAAGGTACCAAAGATTTTCCTACTCTTGCTTGGCCGTGGGGCCAGATCATTTTAGCCATTGTGGGTGTTCTGGCCCTACCACTCTGCAGCATTATTGAAGTTAAGCAGTGCTAGAGAAGAGGCAATTGGGAGCACCGTATTGTTAGTAGCCTGTAAAGGTTTCTAAAAAATAAAGGAAGAATACCTTCTAAGTATCATAAATACATAATTACAAAATTCACTTGGCCATGGGAGAAGAAAAATCAAGAGGGTAGCTTGATGAGCTCCTCCAGGGGTCTAATTTTCGCCCACGGTTTAGCTCTACCAACAGACTGTGCTGGCTTTGCACAGCCCATTGCCCAGGTACTGAGGACTGATTCGAGTATAGACTGACCATTTCTTTCCATCTTGAACTGAGGCACATTTTTTGGCTAACCACGCGGAGTTCTTTAAAAATCCGACTCTGCTTTCCTTCCAGGGTCCTGAATATGAGGCTTTTAAGTCCTCTCCCTGAGTTACAGAATTTTAGAGATGTGGTAGTGGTTCAGGTGGTTCAGACACCTGCTATTAATCCTCCTGTGTTTCACCACTGTTTCTTCTCTCTTCCTTAATTCCATTAAAATAATCTATTCAGGAGACAAAGACAGAACAGCTGCACAAAGCCTTTTGATTGTTCACACTAGGAGATGCCATCTGGAGGCACCCCAGCTGAAGTAGTTGAAATGGAGGGAAGATAATTTGCTCCACATCTATTTAGTTGTTAGCCAACAGACTCTGCTTCACCCAGGCTAAACTCCGATGAGTCCCAACCTCAAGCCAACACTCTCTCTCTTCTCTGTGTACTCTCCGTCTTTCTTTTACGTTGGTCTCTCTCTCTCTCTCTCTCTCTGTCTCTTCATCTTGATACTCATTGTCAGAATACCTCAGCCAGCATGGCGCCCAATTAAGATTTGAAGGCCTCCTTCCATAAAATTACACCATAATTCAAAATGTGAATTATAAAGCCTTTCAGATGATCTGATACACAATTGTTTAGTCAACAACAAATAACTGGAGTGTCCCAAAGGCCCCAAAAAGATTTTGTGTGTATGATAAAAAGATGTTTGTGTGTGGTTCATGGCCTATCATTTAAGTCACAGACTTAAGAGATACTCTCTACATTTGCTGAAAACCCAGCCAGTTGTTTAAGAGAAAATCCCTGAGGATCCCCAAAATGGTTTTCATATAAGGCATACAATTTGCACATCGACTCACATCACCTCAATGGTATACTCCAAATTTGATGAAAATCTGTCGAGACATTTTTGCACAATGTGATACTGAACAGACAGAGGGCAGAATTCTCTTCTTTAGCCTGGGAAGCCACAGCTAGAATAGGTCCATTGAATCAATGGGGATTTGGCGAGTCAACTCTTTTGCAAGTTCCATTAATTCAAGGGCCCTTCTCTAGTTGTACTAAGCAATAGGACTTCAGCCAATGATTTACTTTTATTTATAAAGATTTATTCATGTCATCTCTTTCCTCTAAGAAGCCCAACGTGGTGTACGTGGCTCTCTTCCCTCCTTTTCCTCTACAACAACCCTTTGAGGTAGGTCAGGCTGGGGGGAGGTCTCTCCCAAGCTCATCCAGTGTGTTTCATGGCCAAGCGAGGATTTGAATCTCAATGTTTTGAACATTGCACCATATTCATTGCCACCCAGAAAGTGCCAGGATTAGGCTGGCCCTCAGATCATGGCTATCTAAGTTATGATTGAAGAAACGTAAGGATTATCTTTGTGCATGTGTATATAACAGGTATAAATTGGCTTCAGCTTCATAGACATTCCTTTCCCTCAAGGAACCATATGACATGTAAAAATTTGTGAGCCCCCCCTCACTCATTTACAGTTTGCCCGATTCCTCGTGGAAAGGCATCACTGTAAAACTGGTACAAAACAAGAACATATTTCTGACACAGTTTTGCTATCTGTTAGCGTCCTACAGTTCTCTGCTCCGTCAGCAAAGCCATCAAAAGAGCATTTGAAGTGTTTACCATGGGTACCGTATGTGTACTGATTTTATGGCTTCTTAACTAACTTTAGAAAATTTGAGCTGGCAAGCCAAATTGCAGCCCGTTGTACAAGAAACAGTTCAGGCAACTGATGTGATTGTATGAATTGGTCCCCAGACCTGAAGGCTGTGCTGGTAAATCAAGCACAATGCTGAAGATTTGCCAGAAGTCGTAATGCAACAGTAGCAAGGAATGGTAAGAAGTTAATCCTCCCATCCCCTTTTCACTACTGTACTATAATAAATTTAAGGCTTGTCCTCCATATTGATCTTTGATGTGGGAGTAGAGACTAGAGCCAAAAATACATTGATAGAGAAACTGAAGGTTTTGAATGCTGAAGTCAAAATCAGGTGGATTTACACTTTTAGAAAAGAAATCTTCTGAACATTTTGTTTGTTTTACCAATATATATGTAGACATTTGGCCAAGATTATTTGTGCCATCTTATTTGGCGAATGCCTTTTCAGAGACAGAAGCTCCATTGCATCTGGAGACTGTGGCAGTCATAATGCAATGGGGACATGGTGAGAATTACTTTAAAAAATAAATAAATGGTGGATTGCACTGCCCATCACTGTGAGTTCAGTAGTGAAATCAATGGGACAACATGGTCTGGAGAACTCAACAGGATTTTGATTCTGGTTTTTCAATAGCATCAGGACACACACATTTGGCTTGTTTAGGATTGCCAATATAAGTTTATATTAACTGCAGAGTGTTCTGTATGCCTTTATGATATGTGCTAGTGAATAATGTACCTGAGTGTTGCAGTGCTCAAACTTGGAAGTCTGGGAATTTGTAGCAGATCACAACATGAAAAATTAGCAACCTAGAGGGGCGCACAGTAAGAAATGCTGCTCCTGTAAAAGACACCAGTATATACCATCTGATTTACCTGGTTGAAGAACTCTTGGAGCAAGGAGCAATGTGTGTGTACATGTGTACATACGCACATGCATCTCTGTGTGCACAAATGTTTTTCTTACCATTAGCCAAGCCCTACCTACAGTTACAAATAAACCCAGTTTTATGGTGTTCCTGACTTTGGAGACATTTCACTATGAGTGCAATCAAAAGCAAACACTCCTTTTGCACTCACAGTTGCTTTTAACTCTTCAATTGTATTTTAATTAGCATATCGTTTAATTGTTTTTTTAATGTTTAACTTACGATGATTTTTAATTCTATTCTTTTTAATATTGTGAGCCACCTTGGGTCCCCTTATTAGGAGAAAGGTGGCCTATGAAACAAACAAACAAGATTTTTATAAGGTGTCTTGGCAATTCTAGTCCACGCTGTTGGCTGGGGCGGGAGGAAGACTTCTTCTTGCTTGTTCTCTCCCACCTTCACTGGGTGACCCTGAATTCTAGAGATAAGAAAAAGTTCATTAGAGGACATGATCTTATGTGAGTGGAATTTTTAACTTATTCTATATCCAGGAAGGCTGTTCGGATTAGAGTGCATGTTTATCTCCAAATTTTCTCTCGATGAAAGAAAGGTGATATAACCTGTATATGACTGCCTTTGTCCCTGCTTTCTGCTCACAACACCCCTTTGTGGTGGGTTCAGCTGACTGGATTCCACCTCTCACTTGGTGAGCTTTGTGGCTGAAATGTGAAATGTAAACCTAGATCTCCCAAGTGCAGAGTTTGAGAGTGTTATATTTTTAGAATACAGCTCCCAGAAGCTGCCAACCAGTTTGGCCACTGGCTGGATTCTGGAAGCTATAAACAACAAAATGTAACTTTCCCAAGTTGTGTCATTTGAGTGCTATGCATTCAGAGTGCAGGGACCTCTATAATATTTTCTGGAAGAATGAATGATGAGCTTCCATTGTTTTCTATGGCGTGATGGTTCTGAGGCAGACAGAAATAAGACCAAGAG
This sequence comes from Pogona vitticeps, assembly GCF_051106095.1. NCBI lineage: Eukaryota > Metazoa > Chordata > Lepidosauria > Squamata > Agamidae > Pogona > Pogona vitticeps. Next base: position 181,842,757 of record NC_135784.1, read on the forward strand.
AGTTTTGTTTAAGGGGGTGTTTCTATGAATGGGGCTGCCTGGAAATGCACATCAGGACAGAAGAATGCTAGAAAAGCATGGGGGGAGGGGAGACAAGGCTGAAAGCTGAAGTCAGAAGCAACTAAATTGACTCAGAAAGGAAATTAGTTATATGTTCCGATGAATGTTGCCTGTTTTACTAATGCTTGTGGGTAGCTAGGCCTATATACACATTTGTCAAAACTGTCTGTGCTGTCTTTGCCCCAGATACTTCCTGGGGAACTTTGGAAGTTGTAGTCCAAAACCACTTCTGCACACCTTAACGCATCTACAGACTAGCCAGGAAGGATTTCTCTAAGAAACAGTGGACAGCCATGAAGCCCATGGCTGCCTCTGGACACTGACCAGAATTGGCTCTCCATGGCTTCTGACAGAAACTTCCTGTGCGTCCATCATAGTGCAGACAATAGATTAGGCCAGAGTCAGCCAAAGGGCCAGATTGTACATTATAGATTACTTGTCCTTAGAGCTGATATAACATTTGAGTTCCAGGTACATAGCTGAAAAATCAAGCTTGCAAGGCAAAGTTGTACTTACAGTATAAAGGTAAAGGTAAAGGTAAAGGTACCCCTTGAAAATTTTTGTCCAGTCGTGTCCGACTCTAGGGGGCGGCGCTCATCCCGCTCTTCAAGCCATAGAGCCAGCGTTTGTCCGAAGACAATCTTTCCGTGGTCACATGGCCAGTGTGATTTAGACACGGAACGCTGTTTACCTTCCCACCGAGATGGTACCTATTTATCTACTCGCATTTGCATGCTTTCGAACCGCTAGGTTGGCGGGAGCTGGGACAGGCGACGGATGCTCATTCCGTTGCGTGGATTTGAACTTACGACTGCTGGTCTTCTGACCCTGCAGCACAGGCTTCTGCGGTTTAGCCCACAGCACCACCACGTCCCCACTTACAGTATAAGCATGCTAATATGCAAACTACATGAGATGAGAAAAGTTCTCACTGGTTCACCCAGACAGCTTTCAGGAGTCAGGAATTCACCCTTCCAATGAGAAATGGTCTCTAATGTATATTTTGGCCCCAACCCAAATTTTCTGCAATGTATATTTTGACCTGTTGCATCTTGTCCCTCCAAGTGGTGTGTGACAACAACCCAATATGATCCCTTGGCTGTGGTGGCAAAGGCTGATGGGAACGGCCATCCAAAAAAAAACATCTGTTGGGCCACACAGTCCTCTAATCTGGGTTTAGGCCATGCCTATGCATTCCCATGCTGGTCAAAGTGTGCCATCCATCCCAGTTGCCCGTGCCATACAACTCCAGGAGCTGCACCTCTTGAACAGTGCAAGGGAGACTCTTGGGCTCACCCTTCAGGTGTTATGGTGCTTCACAGACGTCCTTGAAAATCCTTCTCTCCCCACCCCCAGCAGCTGCTTCCTACTGGGCCAGACACAGAGTGAAAAATGTGACGAGCAGTGCTTTGGATTTACACCACGGTAACCGAGATCAGCATCCCTCGTTGGCTGTACATCAATATTTGTACAAGCAATTTCCTCCCTTGCAGGTCACCTGCAGCTCCTAGCCACTGGGCGGGGCTTGGCACAGGGAGAGAACGACACACACTTGCTCTTGTTGCTTTGCCATGGCAACGGCACACAACAGTTTGCAGTTGTTTGGTCGTCATTGCCTGACCCTCCCATCCCTCAAGGCTTATGAGTGCTCAAGCTGTGAGAGCCCCACTTACTGGCAAGACTTGTCCATGCACGCTGCATGGCGATAGGAATGGTTAAATGTAGCTGAGTGGGAAAGCAAGGAGTTTGAAATTTGCATCCCTTTGACACTGACTTTGTCCTTGCACGTTTCATCGGAAGCAGGAAGAGTCTCCCTGCTTCCAGCCTTCCTGTGAGTTGGGTTTCCGTGGCACACTCTGAACCCTGCAAAAAAAAAAAAGAAAAAAAGAAGGAGGGTGCAACTTGTTAAGGCACATAGGTTGTGTGCAGAAGGCCAGGTAGGCCTTCCCAGGGAGGGTGTGGCTAGGAAGGGTGACCCTGGCCCATCTGTTCCAAGCATTCCTTGTCCACGGGCTGGCTCAACTGGACAGAGCTTTAGCAAAGGATTTAGTATCTCCAAAGAGCTTTGGGGGAAGGAACTTAGCAAGACTGTTGTTGTTATTTTGGACAACGTCCAGAATCCTCCGCCCAGCAGTGCAATCTGGAAAAGGGAGTTCTAGTAGCTGCAATCCCAAAAAGGACATTTTCCCCAAGCATTGCTGAGGGCACAAGGGGTTAGCCTGAAAGTACACCTGGCAGGTGATCAAAAATGTGTGTGTGCAGAACCTCTGGCAAATATATCCAGTGCCACTTTCACTGCCTGAATGACAGCACTAGGTCAATAAAGGGAGAGGCCACCTAACTGTATCCAGGGTGATGCCTTGCTGGGTTAAACAGTACCGTCTGGTCCCTGAGCAGAAACCTGGAAGGCCACCAAAAAAAAAAAATTTTTTTTTTTGGTAGCACAAAACGAGTCTTGAGGTTATGTTCTTTCTAAATCAGCATTACCATCACCATAAAAAGGGTAGCACCAAGCACTTGACAGTTCTCCCAGTTGTTCAGAGGTAGCGGTTATATGGAGGTTGCAGCACGCAGCCCATCTTCCCTCTTTCACTTCCCCATAGATCCTGGAAGAGACTTTCCCCATCATCCATTCCTCTTGGGTCTGAAGCTGAAAACCTGTCCAGCTTTCTTGAAAGTGCTGTTCAAGAGCCAAGCCAGACTAGGCAAGGGAGGGTCCCCTGATGAAGGTGGGAAGGGAGAGAAGGATGAGAAAGGGCTTGGTTATACACTCTGTGTGGCCAACTTTGCCAGCTTTGAGAAGCCGAAGAGGCCAGAGGCTCGCTAGAGACCCCTGAGAACGTCACAGTCTTGGGTGAGCTTCAGTTAAGGTGCATGCGATGGCAGATCTCTCAGACTAATGAGCCAAGCTCTGTGCTGCCAGAGATGAACTACTGGCAAATCCTGGGCTGACAAACCAGCAATATTTGAAGAGAGCTGCAGGCTGTGTGAAAGAGGCAGCATAGCATTCCCTGTCCTTTCTTTAATCTCACCGTCATGTTCTCACTAAATAGGTTTTGCAGGTTTTTAAAAGCATGCACGCACGCACGCACGCGCACACACACACACACACACGCGCGCGCACACACACACACACACACACACACACACACACACACACACACACACAAAATATGCCGGAATCCAACTTTCATAGTACCAAAGGTGACAATGTGAGGAGTGGATAAATGCAAGGCCAGGATCAAAGTTCAGACAAGTTATGTTTACAGCCTATCTGTGATCATCCCTTGTGCTGTCTTGAGGATTCTGGGACGGGTAATCCAAAGACCTAACTTTTCCAGCGTCTAGCAGTGATGTCTTTCTTTCTGAGTACAAATATGGCAATCAGTTAGAGCCCGGCTATAAATAAAATCCATCCACAGAGCCAGCCTTCTTAACGGACATTTTAATGAGGTGTATGTGCCTGCATCATGCAGTATTCTGCCTCTGATAGCAGAGGTCCAGTGAGAGCTTGAATTTCTGTCTAATTGCAACCCCCCCCTCCCCTGGGTCGTAGCCAGTTGTGACTCTTTGCCCGATGGTGCCCTCCTCCTCCTCCTTCGAAAAAGATGTTACACGATCCAAAGTGTGTATTGTGCAGCGCTTTGTGGCAAGGGCCTGGCAGAAACTTGTAGAGAAAGACAAACGGGGGAGTTTATCAGGCAGGGAGCTGGCTGTTGCCTGTCTCAGAAGATGGGGAGTCAGAACTGTATGCCGCACTATTTCTCTCTCTCTCTGTGTGTCTCTCTCTCTCTCACACACACACAACCCCCCCCTCCTCAGACAGACCTGATTTCCCTATTTATCCACAATGACTCAACTCTCGGCCTTGTGACTCTCCCGGTAACCTTCAAGGAAGGGAGAAAGCAGAAGCAAAACAGGCACAGAAGCTGCCAGCTTTGATTGGACAATTATTTCGCATGCGACCCAGGGGTGGGGATGGGGGAAACTGGACCATGAGAGACAGTTGGTGTGGGCAGGGCCAGCTCCTTGCTTTGCTTTGCTTTGCTTCTATCCTGCTCATGTATGCCGGAGGCCACATGGCTCAGGCCAAAGAAGAAAGAACAGGAGGCCTGGCTGGGCTCTAATACGGAATAATTATGCAGAAGAGGGGAATTTGATAGCCTTGAAGCGTGCTGGGTGACTCACATGCCAAGACTGTGGGCTAAGAAAAGCCCTCGTTGGCATCTGTGCCCCCCAGATGCCTTGTCCCCACTGAGTTTTCCTGGGGGGCCACTTTGAGCAGGGGTGGCCCAGAACATTGAGAAGCTGGTTTGTTTTTTGGGGGGGTGGGGTGAGAGGTGTGATGCAGGCACCACTTTCTCCACATCACTTTTGCTGTGAGGACTCAGAAGGGGCTTATCTGGACACCCTGGTTTTCAACCTTCAACTTAAAACAGGAAGCTAGCCTCTCAAGGCTCAGATGCCCTCACGGCCATGAAACGTGCAGGCCTACCGTCTATGAGCCTGGCTTACCTTGCCTTGTGGGGATTTGGGGAGAATGAAAAAATGGGGAGGAAAGCTATCTAATCACCTCCAGTTCTTTGGAGAAGAGTCAGGATGTCCATACACACAACAACATTACAACAGAACTATTGCGATGGTTGTTTGGAGAGCCTTCGGATTGGCCAGGTCAATGCCGTGACAGAGACGATCCTTTCCCAAGTGCTTGCCAGGGGCTGCCACCCCAAAGGGCAAAGGGCAGCCTCCTGGAGAGGGCATCGACTGTGGTCCCATTGCCCCAAGGAAAGCACCGGAGGCTCTGCTTCTCTCTCTTTCCAGGAAACTCACCCTGTGCATAGGACAGGAGTATTTGCCACAAGCGGCCATTTTGGAAACTGCTTGGAGTTTCTGGTATGAAATGTGTGTCTTCTCTAGCTGTACGCTGACACATATATTTGGGCTGTGCAGTCTCTTCCCCACCCCGACTCCCTTTGATTTGGAGTCCATTTCGGCATTTTGGATAGGATCTTGATTCAGCGTGGGCTTAGACCTTACACAACCTGATCTAGAGCTCAAATGAAAGTTAAAATTCAATCATCCAAAGTTTAAGGTCTTCATTTCATTGAGAAAACAAGAGGGCTATGGCTTTTCTTTTTCTTTTTTCTTTGTTTTATACAAAGGTATCCGTTTTGGAGGAATTATGTCCCTTCAGAGCACGTTACGCTTGTCAAATTACATATAGGTTGCTCAAGGTTCTTTTTTTCCTGAGCACCTTTAAAGTTGACTTTTGTTTAAAGAAAAATGACATGAATATTTTTAAAAGCGTGTGCACTCAATCTTGCCAGTTCATGCTGGTTTCTGCATTCTCTGTGATATATGGGTGCTGCTTGTGCAGTCCGAGACCTTAACATCTGTATGTAGCTGAAGAAAAATGGTAGAAGTTTCCTTCTGTACTTCAGTGCCTGCCTATTCCAGGCTGATTTTCACCACTGAAAGGGATCCCATGAAGTCCCACCTACAGTCTGAAGAGGTGCAGCTCACATTATTGTACCTCACACAACTGCTGAGGGGAGTTGGGGGGGGAAAGGCATATCTGCTCATAACCCAGTGCTCTTAGTCGAACAATGGCAGTCCTTAATTTCCTGGTTCTTAAATCACTTTTTGGGAATCTTGGGAGATGCTCCACCTTGTTAGTCAGAACTGACTTCAATCTGCTTCCTGACATCTCTAGGCTCAAAGTAGATCGTTGGGAACATCATTATGATGGGGTAGATAACAGTCTCCTTTAAGATGGTGCAATCATTTTCCTGTTTGACCAGCAGTTTATGATGCTTGGAAAAGTACAGTAAGCATTAAAACACCTATTTGATCTAAGGATGGTTTTGTTTCATAGTGTATCTTAAACCATACAGACAAAACTCTTCTTTGTTTTTGTAATAGGGCAGGGAGACGTTGACTAGAGGAGTTGAGTTTTTCATAGTCAGAGAAAAACAACAACATGTAGAGATGTGTTGTAGGGAGAGCCTGTACAATCTTAAGATGTGTCTACTGAGAAGCAATTCTCATAGATTCCAATGAGGTGAACTCTTGGAGGTGTGTATAGGATTGCCACTTCAGGCAGCAGTGGTCTTGCATATGAAGGGACAGGGTGCTTTGCAGCAGAGAAGAATGTTACTTGCCGTTTCCATTTGTGGAATGTTTGTGAAGAGTCTGCTTAAGCTTTCCTAGAAAGAATGAGTACAAATGTATTTAGGGCCCAGCTTTTGTGATAACCTCCTTTCCCTTCTGGACTGAGCCTCTTTGAAACACACTTTGAGGGGAAATGACTCTGCTTTAGTACAGTGCAATATTTTTCCTGTCTGTCCTGAACTTTTCATAGTTTTTCAGATGTAATTTTTTTTTGCATGTTGATCCTATATAGATAGATGCCGTCTGTGATAGGATGGCTTCCAACCCTGAAAGAAGAGGAAGGTGGGGGTTGCTTTGGAAAAGAAGTGGAATGATTTATGGGCAGCTCTTCCTCTCTTCAGAACTGTCCCAGAAGCCTAGTATGTGTAGCCTTTGTGTATAAAATTAGACTAATCTTTTCCTTGATGTGATATCCCCCTACTCAGTGAGTCAAGATCAGTTTGTCTCCTGTGATGTTTGAAACTTCCACAGGAAGGCATTCTTGTGGTTTCCCCTACTGCTGCTATAGGGGTAGTTTTTCATCTTTACACACCTTGGTGGTTTTGCAAATCTAGTACTGACAGGTCCAGCAACGATGTTTGGTTTTGGGCTTCGTAGGCTCTGTGAAAAAGGAAAGAGACCTCCAAAAGAACTCTCTCTCAGCTGCCTTGTGGCCCGGTTGCCTGAAACACATGATCTAGGACTAGCATTGCTGCATAGATGCACATTAAGACCTTTAGCTCAAATGCAGGCTGCCTGCAAGAACTTCACAACCACCAGATACCTCATAGCAGAAGTGTAGCAAGATGCCATTTTCAGGTAACAGTAAGGGATGGGAAGCTATAAAAGGATTTGGGGGTGGGAGGGGGAGAAAAAGAAGAAAGCTGGTGAGGACCGATAAGAATTTGAGTCTGACATGTGGAGGGCCACAAGTTGCCCAGCCTTGAAGTACAGGTGGTTTTCTCCTGCCCATTCGTCTCTCATCTGTTCACCTGCTGTTGCCCGTCTCTGCCTGCAGTGGGGCACACCTGGCATCCCTAGGAGTGGGTGGGAGCACCTGGCATCTGCTATGGCGGTATGTTGCAAGGTGTGGGCCTGTCTGTAGTCACCGTGTCATTATAGCACATGCCCGTGTCCACATCCTTTCACGCAGTGAAAGAGAAGAGAGCATGTGTAGGGCCACCTCACAGTTTCATGCCAAGCAGAGGTGAGCTACTGGAAGCTTTTGAGGAGGTAAAGACCTTTTTCTTCAGGCAGGCTTTTCCTTAATAACTGGTGATCAGAGAGGGGTTTTTAACTGGATGGTTGTGCACTGTTGTTTTAAATGTGTTTTTGTATGGATTTTATTACTGTTTTAAAATGTAATACTTTTAAATTCTTTTTTTTTTAATATTTACATATTTACTGGTTCTAGCTTTCAAATCTTGTCTTTTTAATGATGTTAGGGCCTTGGGTCTTTTTCAGGAAAAAAACTGGGATAAAATATTTTAAATAAAATAAATAGTGACTCTTGGAAGGGCTTTCTTAGGTGTAGAGTGCATAGTTTACCAGTTCCCCTCTACTAGTAGCACTTCTGGGACTGTGCCATTTGCCCACGACCATGGAGGTTGACTCTTCTCCCAGGTAGCACAGTGGGGAATTAAACTTCCACACCTGATTCTGTAGCCATGTAGCCCAACTCACTGAAGACCGCAGGCAGGGACAGAAAAGAAAGATAATAGGAGCAAGTGAGACGGTTGTGTGATTTCTATGAAACAGGTTTTTGCAAAAGAAAACTTCCTGAAGGATAGTCTGTTTAGCTTGAATTCCACAATGTTTCTGGGCTCAGAAGGCTGCTGGTTGAGTTTGGATCAGTGTAGGAAAACCTAACCTCCCCAAAGTGCTAGCTGCCCTTCACAACATGGGCTCACTTGCACCCAGTTCTGAAATGGTGTCTCTCAATCCACAGTCGTTCTGTATTCCAGGGTACTCTGTCTTTTGTCTCCCCCAAATCAACCCTTGTTGTCGTCCCGTTTCCCCCCCCCCCACTCCTCTACTGCACCGCTGCCTCACTCAGGGCAGCTGTGCCAAACCAGTCTTCAGGGTCGCCAGAAAACAGGCTTGTGCTTCCCCAGGTGTGCTGGGCTTGGCCCGAGGCTGCAGCAGTGGAACGATTTGTACAGAATGAATTAGCAGCAGCAACAGGCCTTGAGGGGAATGTTCACACTGGTGAATGTGCTGAACCCTGCGGGGCCCCACCCTGCTGGGAAGTGAGTTTCCGGAGCTGCCACATAATCTTGGTGCTTTTGAATGCTCTATTTTTAGGGCTGCTTTTAACTGATTCAGGAACAGGCCGCTTGCCCTTGGCCTGCTATCTCCAGTAGGCTAAAAGGGTGGGCAGAAATGGGGCTGCTCCCCTAGCCCCCCCCCAGTTCCTCCCAGTAAGGCTGTGACAATTATTGAAGCAAATGTTGGAGAAGCAGAAGAAGATCATTCTCTCCTCTTCTTTGTTTTTCTTCAGAGACATGCTGACACGAGGAGTGGTCTAGACAAGGGACCACGGAAGCCACCTCCTGGACCTGCCCACCTGTGGTGAGTTTTCTCCCTTTGCTTCTTTGACCTTCTTGAATACAATCCTTAGAACAGGGCTGGTCTCAGCCTCAAAGGGGCCTTTGGATGCCTTCACCCCTAAAAAGTGCCCTACCAGTGGGTGCTCTCTCTCTCTCTCTCTCTCTCTCTCTTTCTCCTCCCTCCCTCCTTCCCTCCACCCCTAGTGGGCTATTTCTTAATTTTCCACACATGGGTCAAGAGGACGTAACCTGGTGATACCGTTGCTTCAATTCATATCAGGCAGCTGCCCTTAGACCAGAATTTGACAAAGTTGCTTCTTTGGATTATAATTTGCATTAATTAGGATGGGGCTTGGGGGGATTCTGGGGCTTGCAGTCCGGGAACATAACTTTTTCAGATCTCTCATTTTCATACCTCCTTCATGACCCAAGGTTGCATTGGCTTGGAGCAGTGTAAAAAAAAATTAAAATGACAGCCAGCTGGTGCTAAGAATGGGAAAGGGGGCGGTGTTCAAGGGAGCCTAGAGCCACTGTGGGCCCTGGCTTTGCCAAAGGGCCTTGCGGCATAGCAATGCCAGGCCTCCTAGGGGGAAAGCTCCCTTCAGTTCGCTGGAACTTAACAACACTTAATGGAAGCGTCAGGTGGCAGCCTTGCAGGACCTTTGAGCCCATCTTTGCTGGATCCAGTCCTATCCACTTGCCTGCTCCCCAAAGTGCCTTTCTCAGGGGCAGAGATTTATCAGCACCTAGAAAGATGTCAAATCATCTGTTTCCAGGTTTCACTAAGTGACTCTTGCAAATCATCACAAATCTTTGTAGGTACTGACACCCTACTTTCCTTTAATAGGGCCACAAAGCAAACTATTGGCCAAAATTAATGAAGGAATAAACCACAAGATACTTTTAAAAAAAAATCTTTGAGATTCCATATCTCCTTACACATTAGATTTAAGGGAATATTTCCATATTCTTTTATTTTTGCTTCCTGCAGTGGCCCCTCATCTGTCCCTTGGAAGCCTACAAACAGGATGCGAAGGGCGTCTCCACTCCCACCTTAGTGGCTCCTCCTTAGAAATCAATACCTGGAGGGATCCTGTCCAAGCCCCTCTGTCTTCCTCCCATTTCAAGGACAGAGCATCCCGCAAGGGACATGGAGTCAAATCCTTCTGTCAACATTGCCAGTTTCTCTCTGCCCAGGAACGTCCAGTGTGGGAAAACTGGGCTTCCCCAGTCCACATCCCAGATTAATATATTATAGACGTCCCATCCCAATTCAAGCTCACTCTGCAGTGCAAGGAATGAAATCCCACTTATGTGGCACAATGGCAGGTCAGCAGCTGTGCTAGCTATGGGATTCTGGGCATGGTCATTCACAAGATAGATGCTTCCAAAACTCTGATCCTTGTGACACCATGGAGTGACACAGATTTATCTCAGGAACATGTTCCCCTGCCTGTACTTGGGCCTGTCCTGCTTCACCTCTTGTTTATTTAGAGAACTCTTTGCTGAATGTGTGAATTGGTAACTACAGTATTCTGTGACGCGATTCACACCTGCAAGCCAAAACTTTGAGGAGAGAGAGCCCAACACTAAAGAACCTGAAGGTGGCATCTTCTGTGGTGGGTTGGTTCCACCTTTGTTCGGGAGACAAAAAGCAGATGGATTGACAAGGGCCTCCTTGAAAGGAGGTTGGAAATGGGGCTTTTGCAGTTTCCAGAGATCACCCAGGCAGCATCCTGGCTCCTAACTATGCTGGCCAGACAGATCGTGAAGCTGAAGCAACTTTCCCAGGATGTGCTTTCAGGGTTTCTAAGGGGTGGCATCAGTTTTGCTTAGGAAAAAGAAACTACCTCCTTGCCAGTGTGGGGTTCAGTTTGCACTGAGCTCCCCCCCCTTGTGCAACATCTGTCTGAGCACAGAGGGTATGGCCTCCAGTCTTTCAGTTGCAGAGCAATCCATAGTGACTGCAACAAACCTAAACTGCTTTGTCAGTTACTTTAAGTCAGGGCCCGCTCATACACGTGTATTGAAAATTCACCCGTTGTCTTGTCCTTGATTGAGGTGCCCTGCTGAACAAATTGTGAACCACAATGGAGGCTTCTCACCCATGCACAAAAATGTACAGACCAGCAAGGTTTTTGTTAGCCGAAGCATTCCCCGGTTTGGGGGGGGGGGGGGAGAAGGTTCTGCAAAGACAAAGCAAACAACAAAACAACAACAACAAAACCTACCGTGTACAAGTTTTTGTGTACAAAATTTTTTTCCACACACTTGTTTAGGAGAGGAAAGGCCTCAAGTGTGAAAAATGCATAAAATGTTGACTGTGGGGAGAAAACATTTGACATGTTTCTTCTAACCTGTGAGAACCAAACAAGAGAAGACTTAACCTCCCTCAATCACACAATGTTTATCCGCATGTGTGCATGTGCACACGTTGACAGGTTAGCGTGACGTCCAGGAAGGCGTGCTGTTTCATACATTTTTAGGGAGCAGCTCAGGTCACTGACTTCTAACATCCCTTGCTGAGACCAAGCATCAACTTACACATTGTGCATTTTTGGAATTAACTGCTTTCAAAACAAACAAACAAAAGGCACTGGAGAGCAGAAGCCTCGGGAACAAGATCATTTGGGCAATCCGGGGGACATAGGTACATATTCCTGGGTGGTGGTCTTGGCTAAAGCTGCCCCACCCTCATGATCTATTTTGGCACGTGCCCTTCTCAATTCAGAGAACAGCTGGAGGAGAGGCATTTTTACTGGATGGGCAGGCCATGGCGGGGAGAAAGATGGTTAAACACCCTTCTCTATTCAGTACATTACACTCCTTACCTCCTGCTGGTCATTCATTTTGTTTCTAAAACCTGCTAATGAAAGCAACAATACACACACAGAGTGCTGTCCTCTGAAGATGCCGGCCACAGAGACTGGCGAAATGTTAGGAAGAACAACCTTCAAAACATGGCCAAAGAGCCCAAAAAATCCACAACAAGCAATACACACCTTGGTGTGTACTGCAACCTAGACAGTCACTTCACACTACATTACGTTATTTAAGTGTAACCCTAAAGTTGTTTTTTTTTTCAAAGCATGGAAACATTTGCTAATTTGCTCATCATTGCTCACAAGCAGTTAAGCACCTTTGCTCATTGGTAACAAATTTTGAGTATATTCTGAAAAACTTTAGTATCACCCCATATCCCACCATATAACTTCCCAAAAGTAATGCCTTTGAGCCATCATGAATAAACATGAGCTCTAATGAAAAGAAACTGCTAACATTTATGTTATTCTTGTTAAAATGTTAAAAAGTAATGCTGTTGCCCCCTGTTACAATGTTACTTTTAACCCATTACTTCTATTATTGTTGTTGTTAGAAAATACCAGGCACAGTCAATCAGAATAATAAAAACAATAACTGGTATTATATAACAGATACAAGTTTTAACAAAAAAAACTATCTGTTAAAAATTGGTGCAATATGTATGATGTTCCTAATATTGCCATTTTTTTTGTAGCTCTGATGGTGTTATTTCTGAGATCTGCCACTTATGGTGATGGTTTTAAAGCATGCCTCTAAAAATGTAAAGTGTCCAACATTTGTTTGCTGGCATGCCTCCTGTGCCCGCATTCTCACCAGGGAGCCAAGCATGGATGCCGAAGGACTTTCCCCTGCTCTTTTATCAGCTTGGATTGGTCTCTCGTGACCAACTTGCAGATCCTACCACGCTAAGATAGACAATTTATTTTGCATGATATGGAATCATACTGATCATTTTTGTGCCTCTTGCTGATTTCATCCTCTTGTCCCTACAGATAGCTCGGGTTCTGGATGCGTTCTGGTGGGATACTTGAGAATCAGACTCTTGCCTGGTGCCCCAAGAGCTTTTTTGGGGGGGGGGCTCAAGAAAGTTGTGCTCACAGGAGGTGGTGGTACTGCTGTTCTCTCACCCCATGAACGTGACTCTCCTTTTCTCTTCTAGCCAGTGGCCCAGAGAGGAGACCTCTGGAAGCCCTGCTTCTTCTGCCAGCTGGGGTTCCTGGTGATGTGATTTTATCCTGATATTCAGAATCACATTGCCAGGGATTTCCAACTGTCGGTGAGTAAACGCAGCACCTCGATGCAAGCCCCATGAACTAGAGCACTGAAGTGGACCGGGATCATCTTGGCATCAGAAAGGTGGCCAACACAACCACCCCACTGTCACACATACACAGAGCTCCCGGACTTGATGATGCTTGTGACCGGCCCTACCATCAGGCAGTAGATTTTGGCTGTCAGGAAAATGCAGCCAATTGTTATTTAGCTCATATTGCACTTTTTGGTGCCCCTCAATGTGGGGAGAGCTGCTTCTGGGACCTTCTGACCCATGTGCCAAAATATCACGACTGTTTTTAGATCCTGCACATCTTGATTCAGGTGACCTGAAGGTAAGCTGTCATTTGTTGGTCTGCTGCGGGCAACACTATGCCTCAGACCAGGTGAGTGTGTGTGTTTATGTGTGTGTGTCTGGGTAAACCAGCACAGAGGCATTGGGGATCGGTGGGGAAAGGCTTTCTACAGACGGCAAGGGGCAGGGCTTAGCCCACCTGTGAACAGCGTTCGGTTCAGCCATGTTCACAGTGGCTAAGTTCCGCCCCTTGTGGTCGATTTGCTCTCTCCTCCTCCAGGACCCCCATACTCTGTGCCTTCGCTGTGAAGAGGTCCTAAGAATGCAAACAGAGCCAGGAAAGAAGCAGCACAGGTGTGTTTGCCAGGGATTTGGAAGGGTACTAAAAAAGGGAGATACTAGATCTTTATTTGTACTGAGCCTAGAGACGAAGTGGGTGGGCGGGTGGGTCGGTTTTTAGGATCTGGTGCTCCTGGCCGCCTCTACGGGGCTCAGCCTCCCGTGCCTACTGAGCTGATACTCAGTTGCTTTGAATAAACTGGCTCAGTTCAGCAGGAACAGGAGTCCTGCCCAGGCCTCACAAGGACTCGGCTGCTGACAAGCACCCTCTGACAACATGGGCAGTGGGCACGAATCACTTACACTCTCGCTCCCCCCCTCCCCACTATCCTGTGGTAGGGCACTGCTTGGACTCCCCATGTGCCACCGAGCAAGAACACTGGGACCAACAGAGCCCGTCCGTAATAAAAGAGCTCCCTCACTGGACAACGGACACGTCCAGCCCCAAACCCTCTCCCCCCATTTTCCATGCCGTATTTTTTTCCTTTTCTAGTTCTCATTTTCAATCCTTACAAAGGGTGTGTGTGTGTTATTTCTGGGTCATCCTTTTGGATTAGCTTTTGTGTTGCATTTCTTTAAGGCAGGGGTTTAAAAAATCCGCATCAGACATTAATAAACAATTGCTCTTAAACTGTTGTTGGTTTCTGGCTTTTTAATTCCATCCACATTAAAAAGAACTCAACAGGTTTACGGAATCAAAATGGGGGGGGGGCGCCTCTGGGAAGCAGGCACGCTGGGTTCTGATCTATATGTTTGTGGTGAGTAAACTGGAATTATGCCCGTGAGGGTGGTTGCAAGGGGCAGAAGGATGATGCGGCCGCCAGTACAACTGGCTGAGTTCTGCAGATTTAGCAGTTCCTATAAAATGAGAGCTCCCTTTTTTAATTTAAGAGGATGGCACAGAAGGACCTTGAGGAAGATCTGATACGGCTCTCAACACCAAAGTGGAGAGAACTGCTGGAAGAACTTAGAAAGACCAATGCTCATTGGATGCTAACTAGTTTGTTAAAACACAAGAGGGAAAGAACCCAAAATGCTGTCAACATATGTCTGTTTTTGCAGCAATGGCAATAAAAAAGCGGCTTCATCAACACCCATCCTCTTGTCAGGGAGAGCTTCAATCCGCTCCTTTCTGCAAGTCAGGTTGCAGTTAAACAGGCCAAATCCCATCCTCTCCTTTCTTCTAGTCAAATGGACAACCCTGATCAGCAGCCATTATCCAGGTAAGGAGCAAGATTCTTCTTCCTGCTGAGCTTTGAAACATGACGAATGGCTCCGCTTCACACTCTGGTGCCATCATGAGCTAAAAGGCATGATAGGGTGATCCACCGAGCTCAATACTGCCTGTGCGCACCTGAAGCCATCTGCATTGCTGCCCCCGCAAACCATCCCATGCACTTTGTCAGCAAGTCCAGACTTCATGAGCAATTAAGGGATTATAGGAAGGAGTGGTGAGGGTGATCCCACCTGTTCTGAGTCATGTCAGAGCCAATATTTAACTCAAGAGGCCCGTGTGCCCCCACCCCTGCCTGTAGGTGTGTGGGAGGTTAGAGGTGGAACGTAAACACATGCGTGCATAAGAAGGAAGGACTAGGAGACAGGACATGCACAGATACACGCCAACACATGGGCCAAGGGACTTAGGAGGTCTGGTGGAAGCCTGAGAGAACCCCCCCCCCTTGAAACTCCATTCTTCCTGGTGGAGGTGTCAGTGAGTGGAGGTTCGAGCCGTTTTGATCAAAGTAACACTTGAAGACTTCTTTCCTTGAAGATGTGCTATTGGATTGGTGCAGGTTGTCCCATCACAGATAAGAGACGGCAGTTATTCCAGGCACAGTTGCAGTGGACAATACATTGACAACCCCCCCCCCCAAAAAAAAAAATCCTTCTGCCAATGAGCCTCTGTGTTAGGCTCTTCAGACACACAATTCATTTCTGGGGCCGTACTTTGAAGGCCATACTGGGAGAGGCTGCCAGGTTTATGCTACGTTGGCACTGCCTTCGAGGGTCTCACATGGATTCTATGCCACAAGAGAAGATAGAGTAGAACTATGCAGAGGTAGCCAGTTCCTCTAAGGCTGAAACTATACTGAGAAACCAGATGACAGACCAGTCATTTAAAATGAAAGTGTTGATTAAAGACTAAGGCTATCACACTGCCTTATTCATGTAAGTTTATAGAAAGTCCAGACATGATTGCCTCCAGCTGTCAAGTTTCCCCAAAGTATACCACCTCTTATTGTTAGTTCTCCTCAACTGGCGCCAACAGTCTCGATAACTCATTCTGAGACACTGGGAAGAGAAAGACTAAAAAGTTCTATTTACTCACAGTTCTGAATAGATAAAAATCCAGCATTTTGTAGAAAAATAAAGGCTGTTTGCATGAACAGAGTTTAACTGATTTAACTAGCTTCATGGCTGATTCACTCCATTGCTAACAGAATTGTGACTCTGACTGACTTCATAGCTGACACTGAGTACTAACTGAAAAAGAGTGGGAAAAGGACTCTCAGGCAGAGAGGGGCGGCTCTCTTCAAACTGAGTCAGAGAGGGAACAATTGGTTGCTGCTGGATTGACTGACATTCACTCCGGTCTGGAAAAGGTCCCTCCCAGCCAAGACCTCCTAAAGGCAGCATGCAAAGTTTGCCAAATCCCAGCATTTACTAGGCCATCACACTGTCTTATTCATGAAAGTTTAGGGGAGATTCAGATGTCACTGCCTCCAGCTGTTGTCTCTCCCACGTCTTCCTTGTTATTTCTTACCAGAGGAAGTCCATTAAGGAAAGAAAAACTAATCAAACGGGACCTTTTGATTATGAGCTACAGGAGGCCAGCGTCTAAAATGGGGCAGGCAACAGGGCTCTTGATTCCTTGTTGATACCAGTAGATCTGAAGGAGATAGCCAAATCACTCTAGGCAGTTTCTGGAATTGGATCAGTTTCCATTGGTATGGCCTGAGGATGTAAACAAGGCACTTGCACGTAGCAAAGGCAGGTACCTGCTCCTGTCTCAGTCTTTGCCCATCATGACTCAAGACCAGCAAGGGAGTCAACCAGGGAATGAGCGAGCCACATACACCATTAATGGGTCTTTCAACTTAAAGGAGACCATGATAAGATCCATTCCAAAGAAACCAAATGTAGCAACAGATGATTTCAATAACAATAGGCTCATTGCTAATATTTCATTCTTAGGCAAATTGATCAAGAGGGTGTTTGCCAACCAGCTGTAGGTGCTTTTGGAGGAAATGGCTCGCCTAGATCCATTTTAGTCAAAGTTTAGGTTGCACCATGGAGCTGAAACAGCATTAGTCACCCTGCAAGACAATTTTCTGAGGGAAGCAGATGGGGGGGGAGGGAATGTGACTCTGCTAGTCCTGGATTTTTCTGCAACCTTTTGAGACCATGGACCATGGTATCCCACTGAGATAGCTATTGTGTTCAGGACTTGGGGGCTCTGCTCTTTGGTGCTTCCAAGTGCTTCCTCTAGGGCCAATCTCAGATGGTTCCACTTGCGGACCTCTTGGGGCTTCTGTTATTTGAGATTGACTGTTTCCCAATTCTTTTCAATATCCACATGAAGCTGCCAGGAAAATCATACAGAGCTTTGGAGTTCATTGTCATCAGTATACAGAAGACCCATAGTTCTCTCCTTTTCATCATCTGCAGATGATGCGGTATAGGTCCTTGATGGGTTTACAGGTACTTGACCTTGATGGGGTTACCCTAGTGCTGATGGATCAGGTTTGCAGCTTGGGTGCACCCTTGGACCTAGCTCTCTCTATGGAAGCACAAACATCTGCTGTGTCCAATGGTGCCTTTCATCCACTTTGGTTGATTGCCCAGCTGTGCCCCTACCTAGAGAAGAAATGCTGAACAACAGTGATTCATCCCAGTGGTGGGTCTCAATGTCATTGTCTTCCCTCTGTACCCCTTCTTGCATTTCTTTCCCACTTCCTCTGCTCGCTTCCCTTACCTTAAAAAGATTCCTCAAGAAGCAAAAGACAATTATAGGGCTTGGGATATGCTTCTTAAGTTTAATCAGTATGTGCCTGATCCCTGAGCGTGCCTTCCTCAGCCAGCCTCCTTGCCCACTGGAAACAAAAACCAAGGCTTATGAAAGGATGTGACCAAGACTCTGCCAAGAACAGTTGACTCTGCCAACTCTGTCACCACCACTTTCACCCAGCAGGCGCCTCTTCTTTCCAAACCTCACATGCAAACCAAGTTGGCAATGTCAGTAAACAGACTGCTGTTTCTTTAATATCCTTCCACGGCCACCATCTTCTGCGCATGACATGGCAAGAGATGGGCTGTGGTGGGACGAGTCAGCATCAAGAGCAAGGATGCCCCACTCAAATTCAGCAGGGTGGGGAATGAGAGGAGAATTTTGCTTTTTTTGGCCTCAGGAATGAACACGCCTCGGTCTTGGTTAGAACCACCCATGATCCTTCACTCAAGGCCAACCCACTGCATTTTTATGTCTGAGGCTCAAATGCCGACAATCAAGGCCACCGATTACCATGGGGCATGGATCCACCAGGAAATATTCCCCGTGTGAGCCCCACCATCTCAGTCCCAACAGCTTTCCAGGCTGCGAGCAGAAAATACTAGTGGGAAAAGCTTTGTCTGTGGCTGCCCCTTT
Source organism: Pogona vitticeps (assembly GCF_051106095.1). Taxonomy (NCBI): domain Eukaryota; kingdom Metazoa; phylum Chordata; class Lepidosauria; order Squamata; family Agamidae; genus Pogona; species Pogona vitticeps. Next base: position 181,860,890 of record NC_135784.1, read on the forward strand.
ATTCTGTTGCCACTGTACTGCAACAGGATGGGTTGGCGGCCTGCGCCTGGCCCAGCACAGCCTGTTTAGTTACGGTAAAAGCGGGGGGGGGGTGGTGGAGAGGAAGGAGAAGGTGACGCGAGGGCACCCAGCAGCTGATACAACCCCCGTCAGGAAGTCCTCGTCTGTCCAGACCCTTTTGATGTACAGTCAGCTATAAATAGGCCTAGAGGAAATGGAGCTATCCTGTGCAAACAGATTCGCCTCCCTTCCCCCCCCCCGCCCTGATCTTGAGCTTGGTCCAGCTATTACTCTCTCTGTAGCCACTGCCTGAGTAAGCAGAAAGGGAGGCATCAAAAAAGTAACAAGGTGGGTTGGAGGGGGTTATGGGAGGAGAGGGATCTCTGAGTAGAAGGACCTGGAAATCAGAAAAACTCTGGCGTTTTGCCACAGCCCCCAACAAATCATAGCCATCAAATGCTGCTATAACATCCAGCTCAAGAGACCAGTGGGTGGGTAGGAAACACAGCCTGGATTTACGCCAACTCATCCAGACATCTTCTGCTGAACTTGAGAGCTCACTTGTTTCTTAGGAACATGTGGGGTGGAGGTGGGGGGGAAGCACTCTGCATATGCCTGGAGGCACTGTCTTTTCATCTCTCGTCACATGATATTCCAAGAATGGGCCATGAAACAGACAGTGAGGACAGACACTGTCAGGCACTAAAAATAACTCCCTTGGTCCAGCTCAACAAGTCTCCCTCCCCTGCTTGATGTGAACGGGGGGGGGGGGGCAGACGCGAGATGGCACATCAGAGCCATTACAACAACTCCTAGCTGGGCATATGAGGCCTTGGCGACAACAGCAAAATGGGCTAGGAATCTAACCGTTCATTGTGCGCCTTAGCTAATGAGCTCCCTGCCCTGGAATAAATATAGACCACAATACAGTATTCTTAATTAATCACAGTCGCATCCAAGCTTCCACCAAGGCCCTCAGAGTGGTAGATATGGATCTATCCTGTTTTAAATTCATAACAACCTTAGTCCAGAGCTTGGCAAAGTTCCTTTCTTGGACTACATCAAAAATCGTCTCGTCCCCAAAAGTAGCTTGTTCCAAGCTATGCGAGGTATTGGGTGATGCTGAAGAGAAATGCTCTCCCTTCATCTGCATCCAACATACTGTGCCCAAAAAAAAAAAAAAAATCCAATTACATTCATCTTCTCAGTGACACAGGGCACACCTATGATCCCGATTTAAAATGATTAATTACATTCATTTATTTCTCTGAAACCCTCAACAAGTGGGTTTTACGTTTTAATGAGTTTTACAGCTAAAAAAGATGCATACTGTGTCATTTTAGCTGGTTACAGCTCTCTCCAGAGAATTCAACAACCTATAAATGTGGTGGGGAGTGCCGTGAAGATGGAAATCTGCCCTCCGTTGCCCTCTAAGAGGCCAGTATTCCTAGGGGCCACTGGTCCCCAGAGAGAACTACTTGGAAGGCTTATATACAGTCCAAAGACCATGACATCCTAATAGGTTTAAACTCTGACCAACAACTTTGAATGTATTAATTAGCCATAGATACCTCTTAACTAACAGGAGCTGTATAGTAAACTGGAATGAATGAATGAATAATATTTTTATCCTGCCTTTCTTCTAAAAAAAGGATCCAAGTGGCTTACATCACTCAAAATACAATATTAAAAGCTAACAACAGTAAATTATTCAAATATTTTAAACAAATAAATAATAATGGTTGCTGTGGGTTTTTCGGGCTCTTTGGCCGTGTTCTGAAGGTTGTTCTTCCTGACGTTTCGCCAGTCTCTGTGGCCGGCATCTTCAGAGGACAGCACAAATAAATAATAATTATATTTAAAATGTTAAATAAAAGCATTGCTAAAACAAATTTAAAAGGAACAAAAATATAAACCATCCTGTTTTAAAACCAGTCAGTCACTAAAGAAAACCCTGCCTGAAGAAAAAGGCCTTTCCCTACTTGCAGATGGACAGCTGTGATTAAGTTCGTTACATATCTGGAGCAGTTCCTCTTTTTTGGCGGGAAACAACAAGGGAGAGACTCCTTTTGAACGTTACCAACTTTATTGATGTTAACATTTGGAGAATCAACAATCACTTCAATCGGTTCAAATAAACTAATATTGTGCAACTGTCCATAATGAGGTGACAATAATTCTGCATTTGAGTTGGCAGTGTATAAGAAGGGGCTGGTCCAAACCGTTGGTGATCTGTTGGTTTCCTCAGGGATGTACTCCTCACCATGCAGATGGTTCCAAAACAAGGATGTCTGGCCCAGTCGCCCTCCAGAGGAGGGTGGTTGTACGAGGAGTCTGGCCAGACCACCTTCTTCCAACAACACTGTCCTCTCAGATACACCATCACTGTCCATTCTAATGGATCAACTGGTATCTCCCTTTGTTTGGCGACCTCTGGATTAGGCAGCAACCCTCCAGTCTTTAGATTAGGAAAATCCTCTAGTAATCCTCTCATTCTTTCATATTCGACTCATTTCTCCTTTTCTCCCTCTTATCTTTCTCCTCTGGTGCTCTCCGAATTCTAAATTGTCTCCTCCCACACTGATCCTTTATATCTTCTTCCCATACTGGTAAAATTAACTCCTCCCCTCTTTCCCCCTCTTTCTCTTCTACCAAACAGATCTGTCTTTTCCTCTTTCTCCTTCAGTTCTCTCCTTGTCCCTTCTTCTACATTCACCCCTTTTTCTAATCTCTCACTCTCTCCACTTCATCCTATGTGGATATTGTATCTTTTGTTAAGGGGACAGCTCACTCTCCACTTTCTCTTTTCTCTCTCTCTCTCTCTCTTTCACAACAGTAAAAATGGGGCCAGCCTGGCTTCCCGTGGGAGGGAGTTTGAGAGTCTGGGAGCAGCAACAGAGAAGGCCCCTCTCCCGTGTCCCCACGAAACATACCTGTAGGGGGAGCCGGAACTGAGAGAAAGGCTTCCTCTGATGATGCTAAAATGCAGGCAAGCTCATAAAGGGAGATGCAGTCCTTGAGATAGCGTGGGCACCAAGCTGCTTAGGGCTTTATAGGTTAAAATCAGCACTTTGAATTGTGTCTGGAAACTGACTGGCAGCCAATGGAGCTGCTGTAACCGGGGGGGGGGGGGTTATGTGATCCCTGTAACCAGCACCCAGTCAGCAACTTGGCTGCTGCATTTTGGACCCGTTGAAGTTTCCAAGCACTTTCCAGAGGTAGCCCCACATAGTACGCATTACAGTAATCCAGGCGGGATGTAACTCAGGCCTGTGTCACCGTAGCCAGATCAGACCTCTCAAGAAACTGGCCCAAGCTGGTGTACTGTACTAGTTTTAACTGTGCAAAGGGCACTCCTGGCCTCTACCCTGTCCGGGGCCTCCAGGCTCAGAGACCAGGAGCGCAAGCAAGCCCATCCAGCCCAGGCTGAACCCTATTCCTTGAGCTGCCTTTCTGTCAGCTATCCAATATATCCTGAAGGCACCAGCTTGTTTACCCCCATGCACAGAACACATTATAAACTCCCTTGAAGTTCCTTCCAACAGGGAGAGAAGAAGGAGGGGGGAATGATCTTTGTTTATCATGATCATCACCATGTGAAAAGCAAGGTTTCTGCAGCTGCTTTGGAGTCCACCATTCCAATACCTATTTAGATGACCGAAGGAAGGGCGCTTTTCTTGCCCACTTGTGGCCCTCCAGATATTTCTGGGGATCCTTATTTAGCCCATTATCTTTTACCATGCTGACTGGGTTGGTGTTCCAACAACCTCTGGAAGGCCACACGTTCCACAGCCCGAAGTCCCACAGACAGCCAGGCACCCGCACCAGTGAGTAGGAGGAGAGACAGGCATGCTGCCACCCGTCCCCGTCCCCCCCCCCCCTCCTCCTGCCGCCCCATAGCAGCCCAGCCTCTCCCCCCCACACACACACAACACAGGGAATCCCTTCCCGGCCTCGGGGTTGTTTCTCCAGCAAGCCAGCAACCGCGGCCCCCGTTCCGCCTTGCGTGCAAGCCCGCTTCCCCGCTCCGGCGGCGGCAGCGGCGGGAGACCAGCCCAAAGCGTGGGCTGCGGAAAGGCGGGCGAGCGGGCGCGAGAGCCAAGCGGCGGCGCTTGAGAACAGCCCCGGGGAAACCCGGCGCCGACAGCACGTAGCGCACGGGGCCGACCAAGGCGTGTGCGCGCGGCGCCCTCTAGCGGCGGCCGGGGAGCGCTGCCGCCGCCGAATGTCCCGCGTGTGCGAGGCAAAGCGACTTATCCGCCGGCGAGGCGGGCGAAGGCAAAAAGGCGCCTCTGAGTTTAGCCGCGTCGCGTGGGCCACCCCTGGGGTCGAGCGAGGTGCCGCTGGTAGGAACAGCAACAGGAGAAAAGGGCGATGCCCGGGATCTTCTTTTGCAAAAGGCGGCTTGCACCTTTCGCCACCAAGCGCGTCACTCGATGGGAGGGCGTTTTGCCACGCAAGGCAACAGAAAGCAACTCTGGGAGTTTTGCGGCGTCAAAATAGCCGCCACCCCCGAAATCGTCACACCTTGGACAAAACTGATGGGTACTTGAAATGCCCCTTCTTCTCCCGTTTCGCTTTTTTGGGATGAACAACGCTCAGACGATACACTCGACCCATGCTAAATGGAGAGATCCTTCGGGGGGCGCAACGAAGGATCTGCAAGCCGGCAATGATCGGGGGCGGGACCCTGCCTCGGCATAGTCATCATGGAGAGTCATTTCCCGATGTTTATTTGCCTACCTGTCCAGATGATCTTGTGAAGCCTGTGGAGGCGAAAAGGGAACTAGAGCAGGTGAAGCCACATTTGGGGGGGGGCGCGGAAGAGTTAGGGTTGAACCCCTGAGCTAATTCTAAACACAGCGAGTTACTGGTGCAAGCCCTTTTCTAGGCAAAGAAAGCAAAATGCATGTGTAGTTGAGCCCCTTGGAGTGGATGCTTCTCGCTGAGATGTGGGCCGGTAAGAACTACCACTCCCAGAGTTCCTTGCTCATAGGTGGGAGGGAAGAGCAACTGGCAGGCGGGGCAAAGCTTTCTAGTTACCAAGGGGGGGAAAGGGTGAAGCCCATGCTGCTAATAGGACGGATGATAAAATGTTGTGTTCATACACACAGAGGACATGAATGCTGGAATAGGTTGCAGTCCATGAAAGCTTATGGCAAATAACAAATGTTAACAAATAACAAAACTGGTTGTTGTGGGTTTTTCAGGCTGTTTGGCCGTGTTCTGGAGGTTTTTCATCCTAATGTTTCGCCAGCCTCTGTGGCCGGCATCTTCAGAGGACAGGAGCTAGAACTCTCAGACTGTTCCGTCGCGGTAGAGGCGTTCAATGTGTTCTTGCTTTCTAGCTCCTGTCCTATGAAAATGCCGGCCACAGAGACTGGTGAAACGTTAGGAAGGAAAACCTCCAGAACAGGGCCAAGACAGCCCGAAAAACCCACAACAACCATCAGATCCCAGCTGTGAAAGCCTTCGAGAACAAATAACAAGACTCTTAGTTGTTTCAGTGGCGTAGATATTTTGCCTGCTGAGTAATAATTAGCGAGATAAATTTCCATTCAGGAGATCATTCATGGTGTAGGAATAAAACAGCCCCCCCTACAAACAATGAAAAGTTAAGTGACTTGTTTTGTTATACTGTACAATGTTTCTTGCAGCCACATAAGTCCATTAGCCAACAACAACAATAAAAAGGATAATACCAGTATTAGATCTATCCAGAAAGTTGAAATAGTTTGGGAGCCTGATGGAAAAGCCCCAGTAGAGGTACCTTGTATTTCAAAGAATGTCGAAACGTTTCCAGTTGGTGCTGTGCCGTCGCCACCATGATGCTTGGGGTCTGTAACTATAAACTAAAAAAAAAATCAAATGAGATTTAGACTTCCTTTGTGAAAATATACTCAATTTTATTTATGAGGAAGGTGGTGGAGAGAAAGGTGTTTAGATCTCTGGCCTGGACAGTAACTTCAGAACTGTCAATTATGGCTTTCTAGGGTTTTTTTTAAATTGCTTTCATGGATTTCAACCCATATCAGCATTCACAGGCTCTCTCTGTGTGTGAATCAGGCATTTTATCAAGCTGTCTGTGAGGCATTTCACTCCTACTATTTAAGCATAGGGCTTAACTATCCGGGGGTCCATAAACTTTTACTATTTACTATGCTAGCAAGTGAAAGGCAGGACTGGATGAATCCAAAACCGGAATTAAGATTGCCAGAAGAAATATCAACAACCTCAGATATGCAGATGATACCACTTTGATGGCAGAAAGTGAGGACGTCTTAAAGAACCTCTTAATGATGGTGAAAGAGGAGAGCACCAAAAATGGTCTGAAGCTCAACATCAAAAAAAAAAAAAAAACCTTAAGATCATGGCCACTGGTCCTGTCTCCTCCTGGCAAATAGAAGGGGAAGATATGGAGGCAGTGACAGATTTTACTTTCTTGGGCTCCGTGATCACTGCAGATGGGGAGAGCAGCCACGAAACTAAAAGACGCCTGCTTCTTGGGACGAAAGCGATGACAAACCTAGACAGCATCTTAAAAAGCAGAGACATCACCTTGCCGACAAAGCTCCGCATAGTCAAAGCTATGGTTTTTCCAGTAGCGATGTATGGAAGTGAGAGCTGGACCACCGAAGAATTGATGTTTTTGAATTGTGGTGCTGGAGGAGACTCTTGAGAGTCTCCTGGACTGCAAAGAAAACAAACCTATCCATTCTGAAGGAAATCAATCTGGAGTGCTCCCTGGAAGGACAGATCCTGAAGATGAGGCCAATACTTTGGCCATCTTGTGAGAAGATAAGACTCCCTGGAAAAGACGCTGATGTTGGGAAAGAGTAAAGGCAAGAGAAGGGGACGACAGAGGACAAGATGGTTGGACAGTGTCACGGAAGCGACCAACATGAATTTAACCAAACTTTAGGAGGCAGTGGAAGACAGAAGGGCCTGGCGTGTGCTCTGGTCCATGGCGTCACGAAGAATCAGACACGACTTAATGACTAGACAACAACATGCTAGCAAGACTGAAGGGAGTTTCAAGCCAAGAAGCTCTCAAAGACCACAGTTGCCCACTCTTGTTCTAGACTGCACAAGACCATTACCATGTGTGATGCACAAAGTGTCTTTGAGGGTTTTAAACCTTGCTCAGGCCTTTGTCTGGATGCACGAGGGCTAATAACAGAGATGTCCTGGTGTGGCTTTCACTGCACATTTTCCCTGACTTGTTCACAATAGGGGCTCAGGCAGCATCCTGCCTTCCGTTTGCATCCCTCATTTTCCAGCTGCTTCTCCCCTCATTTTTTATTAACTCCCAATAGCAAGGCCAGTCTTAGGGTTGAAAGAACTAGACAGTTGCCTACCTTACGGAGCAGAGCGGGGGCTCAAAGCGGAATTAAAGTCACCCCAAGCTGAGCTGGCCAGCTGTGTTTTTTCTTAATACACTGTGGGTGCAGTGAAGTACCAAGAGATAAAAAGTGTCCGATGTTGTTTAACATCTACATAAAACCACTGGGAAAGATTATCCAGAGTTTTGAGGTTCGGTGTCACCAGTACATGGATGACACCCAGCTCTACCTCTCCTTGCCGCCTAAACACGAGGAAGCTTCTTCTGCTCTAGATCAGTGTTTGCTATCAGTAATGGACTGGGTGAGGGTGAATAAATTAAAACTTAATCCAGACAAGACCGACGTGCTCCTGGTCAGTCAAAAGACAAATCAAGGAATAGGGATGCAGCTGGTACTGGACGGGATTACACCCCCCAGAAAACACAGGTGCTCAGTTTGGGGGTACTCCTGGATTCATCCCCGAGTCTGGATGCCCAGGTCTTGGTAGTGGCCAGAAGTGCATTTGCACAATTAAAACTAGAACAAGCTATGTCCATTTCTTGAGAAATCTGATCTGGTCACTGTGATGCACACCTTAGTGGATTACGGTAACACACTCTATGTCAGGGATCTCAAACATGCAGCCCGGGGGCCATTTGCGGCCCGCCGGATTTATTTATTTATTTATTTATTTATTTATTTATTTATTTATTTATTTATTTATTTATTTATTTATTTATACCCCGCCCCTCTAGACCACGAGTTTCTGGCCCCCGCCTTGCCTTCCCTCTCCCGAAGCGCCCACGTGTCCTCTGCTGTCAAGGGTCAAAAAAATCCTTGCCTTGCTCACCAGCTCTCTCCCAAGATAGCGCCTCTTGCACCCTCCATCCGGAACTGCAGCCTGACAACCAGCCCACCTGTGGGGGGCCCACCCTGTTCTGTTTAATTTCACGGGTACCGATGGGGACTTTTCTCCTTTTGCAAGGCAATTCTGTGAGGGTTTTTTTTTAATTAGTAAAGTTTACCCCGCTAGGTGGTCACCGGCGCTCCCTCCCTTCTCCGCTTCTTCATCCTGCTGCTGCTGCTGGTAGTGAAGAAGGAGCCGGAGGGGGTTGTGGCTGGCGATGAGGACTTGTGTGCCACTCCTCCTCCTCCTCGGAGCCCCAGCCAGGCTAAAGAAACTCCTGGGCGGCTTCCTTGGATTCTTGCTCCGCTTGGCGAAAAATCTGATGTGGCCCAGCCTCACCCAGACTTTGCCTCCAGGTAAATTGAGTTTGAGACCCCTACTCTATGTGGATCTGCCAATGAAAAGTGTCTGAAACTTCAGTGGGTCCAAAATGCAGCAAGCAGATTGCTAATTGCGGCTGGTTAGAGGGATCACATAACCCGCCTGTTACAGCAGCTCCACTGGCTGCCAATCAGTTACCAGACACAATTCAAAGTGCTGGTTTTAATCCACAAAGCCCTAAATGGCTTGGGCCCAAGCTATTTCTAAGTCCCTATCTCCGATTGTGAAATGCGGAAGCAGCTGTGGTGATGTATAGAGATTTGGTCACATAACTTGTGTGATCCAGGAGGTGACCATGTCTCTATATTGTCACAACCTTTTCCCGGTTTTCATTTACACCTGCAGTAAATTGATCAGGATATTGGCTTTGGCACTCTGTTTGACATTTTTATAAAAAGAGGAAATGATATATTAGAATGTGAGTTGATACTGAATCACAGCATATAATTGTGACATAGTAGAATTTTCCCCAGGCCATGGTGAAGTAAATACTTTACATGGTTGTTTGTGAAACAGATGCTAATTTGAAGCCTAAGTGGGTTAAAAAACAACTAATGTGTATTCAGTGTAGTATAGAACAAGTTAAATGAATTATATTTTCCCCATCCTCTGTTCAAAATTAAACTGGCTTCAAAACGAATCCTTGGGAGACTGGAAGGGAATGGGGGGCGGGCCTGCTTACCAGCTAGGACAGCAATCCAAATTTGTTTGTTTGTTTGACTTGTCAGGGTGTCTAAACCACCAGTCCCAAGTAAAATATGCCTTTATATCTGGACGGCGATACTTAAGATTGCCCTACTTCAAGCACGTCTGGTTACAGAGTTTGTTGTAAGGAGTGGGTGAAGGCTGTCAGAGGGGATTTTGTGGCAACACAGGTGTCCTGCGCTTGTCCCAGAGAGAGCTTTGGATGTGCTAGTGAAGGTGAGGAAACAGAGTGAGGAAAGACCACCGAAGATCTCCAGGCAAAGCCAGATGCCATCAGAGAGTAATTTACTCTTACGGTTTGCATAGAAAAAAGCCCAGGCTTTAAGGGGGGGGGCATACTTCCCGAGGGAGTAGTGGAGAAATCTGTCAGCAGGTCTGGTTCAATTTTGAACATTGATTGGTGTCCAGCGTGTGGGATACGACTGGTCCAGTTGTCCAGTGGTCCAGCAAAGCCTTGGCAAGAATGCCCAGAGCAAGGGGGGTCTAGTCAGGGACAATCTGAGAGCACGTAGGTAATCTTCTAGGTGTACCTCACGGGGAGGTGCGCTAGTAGAAGAACGTGTAACCTCAGATTGGGGACTAGATTAGGGAGCTCTGAGGCAGCCTGTTTTGGCGGGAAAAAAGCTGAGGCAAAACTGTGTAGTAGCAGTGATTTAGCCTGCCTGCTGAGAGGCCTAGCAGAGGGGGGTAGACTCTGGCTCGCAACTGTTGCAAGTTAGTGCTGAAGAACAGCAGCAATCTATAGAAAGCTGGTTCTGAGGCAAAAGAAAAAAAAAAGTGGTCGCTTTATTTTGAGGCTTGACTTTTGAAAGCAGCCTGTTCTGGGGGAGATTATGCCCTTGACTCGAAGCCAAATGGCAGAAATGGGTGAAGTGAAAGACCCCCAGGTTGACCAAGGTTCTGAGGATGAATTTGGCTCAGTGCAGGGTGACAGCACGGGAGAACAGAACCCAGAACTCAGGAAAATGCTCATAGCCCAACAGCATGAACTGAGGATGAGGCAATTTGAAGTGGAGGAAGGGGAAAGAGAGAAACAGAGACATTTCGAATTAGAGAGAGAGAGAATGGAAAAGGAAGAAAGATTAGAGAGAGAAAGAAGGCAATTTGAAATAGAGAGAATGGAAAGAGAAGAAAGATTGGAGAGAGAGAAAATGGCGTTTGAGCTGAGAAAATTGGAACTGATGAATCAGAACAATAATAACAATAGGGATTCTGAGGGAGGCCAATTGTCTGAAGCTGACCTGAAGAAATTCCCTGTGTACCACAAGGGAGATTGTCCTGAGGTGTTCTTTTCCCTAGTGGAAAGAGCGTTTGTGGACTTCTCAGTAAGGGAAACTGAGAAGATGACCATCATGTGATCTTTAATCAGTGGCAGCCTTGCAGAAGTCTATGCAGAGATGCCACAGGAACTGATGAAAGATTTTGCAGAGTTTAAAAAACTGGTGTTTGCCAGACATGGGATAAATGCGGAACAGCTGAGGCAAAGATTCAGGTCAATCACCAAGAAACCAGAGCAGACTTTTACCCAAGTGGGGGCCCAATTGGTGAGGCTGCTAGAGAAATGGCTGTCTCAGGAGGGGACAGAGACCTTTCAGCAGCTCAAAGACTTGATAGCGCTGGAACAGTTCTATTCAGTCCTGCATGGGGAACTGAAATTCCAGGTGAGGGAAAGGAAACCTAGATCCGTGGCAGAAGCGGCCGAGATCGCAGATTTTATTTATCAAATCAGAAAGCCCTTAGGTGATGAGGGGAAATCGATAGGTAAACCTAAGGAGACCTACAGCAAGTACTCTCAGGGACCAGGAAAAAGCCAGCAAGGGGGAGGGGCCCATGGTGAAGGGAAGCCCTCAGACATGAAACCAAGACCTCAGATTTTGGAGGGAAAACCAAAACAAGATGAGAAAGACTCAAAATATAGCAGAAAATGTTATTTCTGTCAGGGAAAGGGCCATCTAATCTCAGGGTGTGAGAAATGGAAGCAGCTAAAAGGAATTGTGCCTCAGGATTCGAGTGGAACCAAGCCAAAAGCTGTGTTCTGTGTCCAGAAAGAGCAAAGCTCCTTGTCACTGAGGGAGCCTGTTGCCATGGCTACTCAATCTGGAACAGTGACATCTGCTGATCAGGCTGAGGAAAATGGTCCTCTTGTGGAGGTCAAGCGCTGCTTGCTCGTGAGAACAGATTCTCAGTTGTTTGAAACAGCGGGGGTGGACGTAGGAATACTTGACCATCAGTATCGGGGGCTGAGGGACACTTGTTCCCAGGTGACCCTGTGCCATCCAGATATTATTCCTAGGGAATATATAATCCCAAATGAGAGCATGAAGGTGGCAGGGATTGAGGGGCAGGTGATCTCACTGCCAGTAGCGGAGGTACCTGTGAACTTTCAAGGCTGGAGGGGAGTTTGGCGGCTAGCGATTTCATCGACTCTGCCAGCAGCCGTGCTCGTGGGAAATGACCTGGCTGAACATGTGAAACGGGTGCTAGTGATTACACGTTCACAAGCCACCACGGGGACAGTTCAGGGGGGTACTGATGAGCCAGAGACGGAAGCAGAGGGGAGTTCAGAAGCTGTGGTGGAAACCTTAACCACAGACAGCCGATTTGGCCAAGAGCAAAAGGCAGACGCCACTCTCCAAAAGTGTTTTGAACAGGTGACAGACGCCCAGCTAACACCTGAAACCCCAGTGAGATTTCTAGAGAAAAAGGGGATTTTGTATAGAGAGACCCTGAGGAATATCTCAAAAGGGGGAGATGGGATCCGAAGTCAGCTAGTGGTACCTGAAAAGTATCGTCCCATGATCTTACAAAGGGGGCACTCTGACATGTTTGCTGCGCACTTAGGGGTGAACAAAACACAGCAGAGAATCACACAGAATTTTTACTGGCCTGACATAGGGAAGCAGATCAGGGAGTTCTGTAAACAATGTGATGTGTGTCAAAGGCAGGGGAATAGCCGCGACAGGACCAAAGCAAAGTTGTGCCCTTTGCCTGTGATTGACACTCCGTTCAAATGCATAGGGGTGGATATTGTGGGACCTTTGCCCAAGGCCACAAAGAGGGGGAACAGGTTCATTCTCACCATTGTGGACCATGCCACGAGGTACCCTGAAGCCATACCCTTGACTAACATTGAAACTAACACAGTGGCAGATGCCTTGGTGGGGTATATGTCCAGGATGGGATTTGCCTCAGAAATAATCACAGATTTGGGCGCATCGTTCACATCGAAGCTCATGAAACGCTTATGGCAAATCTGTGGAATTAAGCACAAGGAAACCACTGCCTATCACCCTGAAAGTAATGGGTTAACTGAGAAGTTCAATGGGACTCTAATGCGCATGATTAGGGCTTACTTGGCAGAGAATCCAAACAATTGGGACCAGAAGCTGCAATCCCTTTTGTTTGCTTATCGATCAGTGCCACCAGCCAGTACCGGGTTCAGTCCGTTTGAACTTTTATTTGGGAGAAGGGTGAAAGGGCCCCTTGATTTGATCAAACAAAATTGGGAGCAGATCACCCAGGATGACCCACAAGACGTTGTGACATATATAGGCACTTTAAGGAATGACCTAAAGAGAAACCTAGAGCTAGCAGCAGAGACCCTGCAAGCTCAAAAGGTCAGAAAGAAAACTTGGGATGACCAGGAAGGCAGAGAGAGGCACTTTGACCCAGGGGAGGAAGTGCTTTGGCCTAGGCTCTGCAAAGAGAACAAACTGCAGCTGGGTAGCCCAGAAATAAAAGACTTGGGTCACATAGTAGGGGGAGGAGTGATAAAACCCCTAGAGGCCAAAATAGAAGCAGTTCGTGATTGGCCCAGACCCAACACCAAGAAAAAAGTCAAATCATTTCTTGGGTTGGTGGGCTACTACAGAAAGTTCATCCCGAGGTTTAGCGAGATTGCGGCTCCGCTGACCGATCTGACGAGGAAGAAGGCTGATGACCGCATCCCGTGGACCAGCTACTGTGAGGAGGCGTTCCAGAGGTTGAAGCAGGCGCTCATCAACTATCCAGTGCTGCGTGCTCCAGACTTCGACCGGGAGTTCATCATCTACACCGATGCGTCTAACAGCGGGGTAGGAGCAGTTCTTTGCCAGGAGGATGAGAATGGTGACCAGCATCCAGTGTCCTACCTGAATAGGAAACTCCAGAAAGGTGAGAGACATTTGGCAACCGTGGAGAAGGAGTGCCTGGCCATAGTCTACGCGATCCAGAAGGCCAAGCCTTACATCTGGGGAAGACATTTTGTTCTGTGCACTGACCATTCCCCACTGCAATGGTTAAAGACAATGAAAACCCACAATAGTAAACTTATGAGGTGGGCTTTAAATCTGCAAGACTATGACTTTGAAGTGAAGGTGGTCAGAGGGTCAGTGAACTGTGTTGCTGACGCCTTGTCAAGAAGACCTGAAGAATGAAGACGGCGAAAGAAACATGGACCATGTATATATTTTGATGACAAAAAGTCAAATGTGTCTGTTTATTAAACATGTTGGTTTGTATGAATAAAGGTAACTTGATGTATTGTTAATGGTAAATGTTTAAATGCCTAATAGAGTGTAAGTATAAGTAAGTATGGTATTGTATGTTATTATATGACTGTTTTTGTTTGTTTTGGGTCCAGGTTGTTTTTTGGTGAAAAGCACCTTAGCTTTCCCCCTACAAAACAACTTATAAAGAGGGGAGGTGTTACATACAGCACTGATGTTACCTGTCTGTCATGGGTTTGGAGGGAAAGTTCCATCCTATGGGGAGTGGAAGGCGGGACATCAGGAGGAGGGGCTGTACTGTATATATATGTAGAGCGTGTGTGGAGAGCAAGGAGAAGCTGGAGAAGAGCTGAGAGAAGAAGCTTGAGTGGGAGTCTGTGTGTCAGACAGGGTACTACTGTGTGTCAGTCAGTACCAACCTGATAGGTTCAGGTGTCTGTATGGTCAGCCAGAACTGATAGGTTCAGGGTCTGTGCTTCAAGTTAAGTGTTCTGTGTGAACCAAACTGTGTGTATGTATGATTGAGACTAAGCCACGTTACTGTATCTTATTCACCTGATCATTTTATTTTCCCTGTGTGTTACTTAAATAAACCTTATTCCTTTGTTTATTTAAAAATCCATTCCTGGTCTGTGTGACTCCTTGCAGGGAATGGTTGGTGGCAGCTTAGTGAAACTGTGGCCTATCCCAGTAGGTCTGGGTTTGTCACAGTCTGGTTACAGAGTTTGTTGTAAGGAGTGGGTGAAGGCTGTCAGAGAGGATTTTGTGGCAACACAGGTGTCCTGCGCTTGTCCCAGAGAGAGCTTTGGATGTGCTAGTGAAGGTGAGGAAACAGAGTGAGGAAAGACCACCGAAGATCTCCAGGCAAAGCCAGATGCCATCAGAGAGTAATTTACTCTTACGGTTTGCATAGAAAAAAGCCCAGGCTTTAAGGGGGGGCATACTTCCCGAGGGAGTAGTGGAGAAATCTGTCAGCAGGTCTGGTTCCCAGTGGCGAAGTCTTTGCAGACTGGGACAGAACTAGCATTGGCAATAGTCAGAGGCCAAACAGAACCTAACAGAGAGTCAGGTAAGCCAGGTGTGGGAGATTAAAAAAAAAAAGTCTAAGAACAGTCCAAACGTCAAGCTGAGCCAGTAGTTACATGCCCAAAACTGGTCCAATAAAAGGTATCACCCATTCTTAACTTAGTGTAATCTTAAGGACCACATGGCCATCTCTTTGTTCTTTCTAGACTATAGAAATCTCTTTGTTCTTTCTAGACTATAGATGTTAATGGTCACGCACAGCACCAACAACAAGGCAACAAGGACTTTCAACACCGGCCATATGGATTCTTTGCGTTGACCAGAGGTGACTACAAACAGAAGAAACCTCTTCCTATGCTTACCATGTAAAACATTAATTTGACTTTAATTTGCCTACGATTGGCTGCTTCTAACCCAAATTATAACCCCAAACAGGCTGACTCTTCTGGGATGCCCAGTGGGGAACTGAACTCCCAACTTCTGGCACTGTAGCTGCATATCTAAACCACTGAGCCACCTGTTTGATTCTTTAATGGTCCAGTAAAATGTATCACTCACTCTTACATTTGCGTAATCTTAAGGATCTCAAGGGACGTGGTGGCGCTGCAGGCTAAACTACAGACGCCTCTGTGCTGCAGGGTCAGAAGACCAGCAGTTGTAAGATCGAATCCACGCTACGGAGTGAGCTCCCATCACTTGTCCCAGCTCCTCGCCAACCTAGCAGTTCGAAAGCATGTAAAAATGCGAGTAGATAAATAGGTACCACCTCGGTGGGAAAGTAAAACGGCGTTCCCTAGTCACACTGGCCACGTGACAATGGAAAGTGTCTTCGGACAAGCGCTGGCTCTGTGGCTTGGAAACGGGATGAGCACCGCCCCCTAGAGTTGGACATGACTGGACTGAAAATGTCAAGGGGAACCTTTACCTTTTTAAGGATCACATGGCATTCTCCTTTCTCTTCTCTGTAACTAGTTATTTGAAGCAGCACAAGTAGTTACTTCGTGTAACAAACCTAACATTACTTTTCCAGGGCATTGTGACTAGAACTTTTCAACTCTTATGCCATCCTCTTATCACTCCTAAGCAACAAGGGGAATCTTGTTTGTTTTATCTTTTATATTTTTGTGTTTTCAAAGTGGAGTATCAGAATTGGCTGGGAGAAGGAACCAGAGAGTGCTTCCCCGGTGGGGAAATGTTCATATCAGCAGAGTTTCTGTAGGAGACCTTCCCCGTAAATGGCACTCCTCTCCATTAGTAGTAGGAGAATTCTGTTTGCCCTTCTCGCCCTAAGAGAATCCAAGGCAATTTGTTTTCCCCAACGCTGCTACGCGCATCATGGTGCCTGAGAGGTGTGGGTACACCCTGTGCTGATTTAGCCCCACAAGATCTTGGGGGCATCCTTCCCATAATGCCTGAGGCTTCCTTAGAAGCCATGTGGTTAGGCTGGCCATGCTGGGAGACACACCAACCAGCTAAACAACCTCAGTGGTGCTTGCTCGGGGCAATATTGCTAGGTGTGACTCACCAGTCTGAGTTTTGTGAGGGGCTTATTATTTGTCAAAGAGGAAGGGCTTCCAGGAGTACCACCTTGCTCCTGTTCCCATGGCAGTTAGCCACAACGGTTCCTGCTCAGATAATCTTCCACCCAGCCCAGCCTGCTTCCTTTATTGAATCTTCCCCTGGTTTGTATGTCACCCAGTGCAGCTGCCTTCGGGGGAAGAAACTATGAGGTAAACACTGCAAAATGGAACTGCCAGTTACTGCCATGCCTCAGTTGGCAAACTTGGACATGAGTCATATATTCAGGCAATAGGGAGAGGAGCATTCAGCAGCCGGATCAGCTGCCTCACACAAGATGCTGCCTGAGGAACATTAGGGTGGCCGCTTACACACTGCCAAAAGGAGATTTCATAATCAAACAGGAGCATGAAAGAGAATACAAAATTTGTGTCAATCCACTAATGCTTGTGTAAAGATGTAAACTTAGAAATAATTACTGTTAACTCACATTTTCCTTTAAGGGGGGGTGTTTGAAGATAAATAATGATAAAATAAAGAGGAAGGAGAGACATCTTTTAAACTTTACAATAGCTTGAAGAGTTGGAAATTATTTTTAAAGTTAAAAGATGCCCCCCTCAATTGTATTAATTTCTGACTCTGCTATTTAGAGATCTGTTGCAAATGTGTTTCTCTCCAAACACATTCCTCCGCAGCATTTTGAGAATTTGCTTTTTGGCCTATACGTTCCAGCATTCCCAATGTCTATGATGGCTGAGGGATTCTGGGGACTTTAACCAAAAAAATAACATACCCAAGCTCTGTTTTCCCCCAATATTTTTGGCTGCAGATCTCATGTGTCATATCATTCACCAAGTTACTATGTTTACCCCCATTATTATAAAGCCTAGGGGCAGAGAGTTAGAATCATTATCAAACCAAGAAAACAGGAAATTTGGCATGGCAACAGTATCTTCTGAGAGGTATAATGTGGCTAAAGTTCAGAAAATTCTAATAAAGAATGAAGTTACACAATAGTTAAAAGCAAAACAAACCCTGCAGCGAGGAGCACAATAACCAGCCTTTTGCAACTGGTTTTGTGGCAACCCAAAATACTAAAGATTTCTCATTTTGAACGGTTATATTAAAAACATCTAACGTATTTCAATGATGTGTCTTTGGTGAAAATCCATTCTGTCTTTGTAATGTTACAAAAAAATTAAGCACATATGGTAGGTTTAAAGAATGCATATTGTACAGTACTATATATTCTTGGTTGTGCTGGACGTAATTTAATACAGACTGCTATAAAAAGATAGAAGTGAAATGAAAAAAGTTTGGAGGACGTCAAGACTTTGTTGGATTGAAAAGATGGCCAACAAAGAAGTACTCAAGTGAACGGATAAAGAGTAAAAAATAAGTCATGGAACCCATTGTCCAGTATCCTGCTTGAATGACCCCATGCACAAGTACAATTGGCTGCAACGACATCTGGGGTCTGGTGGCCTGTCTGCTTCTGTGCCTTGTCACATGGCCAGTTACCCATTTTATGGGTATTTTATGTTTCCCGCACATGCAGTAAATGGAGCAGGATACTGGTCATAAAATGGTGAAATGTCACATAATATGGAATAAAAAGTACAGCTAATATAGCTGATCATTCAAGGTAAAATAAATGTCAGAAGAGAGGCAGGAAGGGAAGAAACTTATTGGATGAGCAACCTAGGGCCCCCATTGGGTGCAACATCATTGCTTAGAGTTGCTTCACCCAGAGACCAGAATTTCCATGAGGCCGTCCTGTTTCCAGTAAGAGAGGAATGAGAGGGAGGAGAGGGGAAAAGGAAAAGATTTCAGAGTTTCCATTTGACACCAATTATTTCCAGAGTTCATCCCTTTTGATTACAACGTCCAGAATCCTTTGGCTAGCAGTTGTACTACAGAGAGAGAGAGAGAGAGAGAGCGCAAGTGAATGAGAGTTTTTAAACTATATTTAATGAAGATGTTGTTTAACATATTGAACCATCCCTGGTAGAACTTGCTTCTGAAAACATGAACATTGCCTTTGTTCTGTGTCATGTGCTGCTGTGTTGTTTGCAGGTGACGTGTTTGCCATGTTTGCTTGTCGGACACTGCTGTCAGTATCAGCATGAGACATGGTCGATGTCTTCTACGTAGTATCTGGAGATAGGTTGTGCAGGAGATGGAGCAGACTTCCCTGATGCTCCAGAGGACGGGACAAGAAGCAAGAGGGCAAAACAGGAGGGGGAGCCATGTTTAGTTGCTGCATCCTCCAGTGCAAAGCATGCAGAGTGTGTGCGTGTGTATGTGTGTGTGTGTGTGTTGGGGGGGGGCAAAGATCCTTGTTATGTGCCATCAAGTCACCTTTAACTCAGGTAGGGTGACCCTATGAATCAGTGATCTGCAAAATGTTTTCAAACATCAGTTCCCATCGTGTTTCATCATTGGCTGTGTCCGCTAGAGCTGATGGGAGTTACGATCCAACCAAATTTGGAGGACAGGACTTGGCCACCCCATAGTAGATGTTCTCTTCGATCCCTCCCTAGTCTATGCTTCTCCTGCTGATTGAGGTCTGTGTGAGAGCCGGGGGGGGGGGGGGAAGCTGCCATGACGTCACTTAGTTGGCCATCTCTGGCTTATCTCAGTTCCCTTGATTTGCTCAGTCTGTACTTAAGAATACAGTATTGGAGTATCTATGAGAGTTTCCACAAGTCGATCGGCAGCTCCTCCGGTCCCTGCCACCAGTCATGAACTATGCAGTGTTTCTCTTCTAGTTTTTGAACTTTCTGAAAAACTGTTTAAAACAAGAATGCTGTGAGGAGAATAATGCAAATGATGGCTTGAATGGGCTAGAGAGATTACTTTAATAGTATCCATGAAGTTGTTTCAAAACTTTTTAATTGTGCCACCAGCATTAAGTAGCCGAGGACCAAAGTGAAGTTGAATCACATTCATTCAAGAGAAGCCCTGGCGGTCAGAATATAGATCCTTTTCAAGCCAGCCTGCCTGCC
Organism: Pogona vitticeps; assembly: GCF_051106095.1. Taxonomy (NCBI): domain Eukaryota; kingdom Metazoa; phylum Chordata; class Lepidosauria; order Squamata; family Agamidae; genus Pogona; species Pogona vitticeps. Next base: position 181,880,244 of record NC_135784.1, read on the forward strand.
CACCCACAAAATCACCCAACCGGTCTAATGCCAAATGCCTACACTTGAGCTCTTAAGAAGCGGGAATTTGTTGCTGATATTTACACCCATGGACCGACATCAGCAGAGCTAAGTAACAGGATTCTGGCCATTACCTTTTTCACACAAAACCTCTGCCAACGTTTTGTCATTACTGTATATTGTACAGTTGTAATGCAGTCCTCAGTTTTGCAGCCACATCCGCTGGGTAATGGACCTATGCGGTGCTGAGCTCAGCGCTGAACCTACAGTGGGGTAGGGAAAGCAGCAAACACTCCAGAAAGGGATCCCAGGTGTGATGAACGAAAACTGCTGGCAAGGCAACGATTGCCATTTCAGGCAACTCAGTGGCCTCGAGGTGTCATTTTACAGTCTCTCTGTGCAGAAAAAAGCCTGTCTGACATCTCTCCTTCACGACCACCACCACCACCACCACCCCGTCCATATCTGTCCATTGCCTTGGCTGAGGCGGATAGCCCACTTTTCAAAAAGGAAGCTATGCAGTTTACATCAGCATGTATAACAAAAACTAAATCAATAATAAAAACAAAAGTACTGTGCCGCACTGAAATAAACCTTCGTCCCCAAGCCAGAGATGCTAGAGCTCTTAGTTAGGAGGACCTTGGGGACTCCTGCAGATCCCAGACCCTTGGAGAAGGCAGAAAGCTGAGGTTGCCACTGAGGGACTGAGTCGCAGGAGGAGGACAGACACCCACCCACCCACCGAGCCACAAGAGTGGCACAGGCTGAAGAGACAAGCCAGAAGGGAAGCTATGAGGTGAAGACCTTTCTGTTTAGCCAGCATTTTTATTAAACAGTATTCCCTAGCTGGCCACATGAGCAGCAGGACTTATTAATTTTTAATGTTTTAAGAATTATTTTAATATATGATATTTTATATTGTCTTTTAAAATGTTTTTAATATTTTTAAGTTTTAATGTTGTACGCCGCCCAGAAGCCACTGGTAATGGTGCGGCTAAAAAATATTATAGATAGATAGATAGATAGATAGATAGATAGATAGATAGATAGATAGATAGATAGATAGATAGATAGATAGATAGATAGATAGATAGATAGATAGATAGATAGATAGATAGATAGATAGATAGATAGATAGATAGATAGATAAAACAAGTACCAGGTTTCAGGGAAAGAGTCCTCAGGAGTAGGAAATTCTACCTTGAGGAGAACCAACTCTACAGCTGAAGTTCTTCCTCAGCAGGCCAAGGGCTTGCTGTTGAGCACCAGCTGGGGTCCAAATAGCTCGGCTGTTGGCTACTGGAGAGAACCAGCCTGCCTTGCGCCTGGCCTCTGCTGCTGACTCCTTCCCACCCCTGGATTGCCAGACTGGGATTCACTGTCTTCTCCTTGCTTGTTTTTGACACACCTGCTCTGGCTTGACCCAGACTGCCTTTTGACGCTTTGGATTTAGAGCCGAATTCTACTTGCCCTTCCTTGGACCACACCGCTTCCGATTCATCACTCCTCTGGCTGGGCTCGTTAGGTATTTCCGCCTGCCCCAGGTCTCAACTGCGTAAGACAAACTGTCAGGGTGCAGGGCATAAGGCTATCTCGCTGTTTGTGTTTTTAATTTTTAAAAAATGTTTTGCGTCTCGTAATTGTTTGGTACTGTTGCCATAATACGGATCATGATTCCTTCCCTCAGCTTAGGGCCAATACAGCTATTTTTTCTGTTTGAGGACTAATGTGCAATAAGTTTTACCTTGGTATGGCTGGTGACGTGGAGGGCATAGCAGCAAGCATCTCATAGAGGATATGTAGTACCAAAGAGGAAGCACATCCTGCCAGGGTCCTGCCACCCCCACCCCCCAAAATGTTCAGATGGTGAGGTCAACTTCAAACCACGAATTTAAAGACTCACAAAGCAGTAGCGGGCATTTATTCTCAACCAAACCTGCTTTCTGCCTCTGCTCATGCAGCACCTCTCAGGGTTAGGGCCTGGCTGGGCTGGCACAACCGACCTAATTGGTACTGAATGCCAGGCCTTAACTTTCTACCAGAAATGACGTGCAGGAGTGTTTTCGGGCAACAACCTCTCAACATTCTCGAGACAGCTTCCAAACCACAAATCTATCCACTTATTGCTTCACAGCTGTGGTTCAGGACTGTGTAACCTAGAAATAATCCCTCAGACGAGCATTGCTGGGGTTTCCCGTAAGGGTACTATTATAACTGTAGAGTTTTCAGCACACGAGAGGGACTTCACCTCACACTGCCTCAGACATAGGCCGATTTCAATGGCATTTAAATTTATGTTTCGGTTGTATATTATTAATTGGTCTGAGTCTTTAAAAGATATTAAGTGCCTCACAGGGATGGTGGGAAAAAGGCAGTCATTTTAGGTAGATGCTGGCTGATGATGTGAATGGCTGGTCCCCTCTGTTAAAAAGGTGTGTGTGTGTTCCAAGCAGCCTGGCTTACAGGCCCTCCTCTACCCGTTGCCGTAAGGTGACTTGGGAGAATGCTGGCCCACCATCAGGGCTAAAAGTAAAATCTAACAACTATTCCGCTGGGCTTCTGCAGCTAGAACTGGAGGTGCCTTCCTGTTGCCTGCTACCAAGCACAAAATGCCTTGGATCATGTCTGGCCCCTGCAGAGGCTGTTCGCATCAGACAAGGCCTGACGGCCCTAGTAAACTGGATTAAACATGTGGAGCTGGTTCCAGATTCAAGGGAGTTTTCTGGTGCATCCCTTTCTATGCTGGCATGTTCCAGATGGGCTCATCTCATGGCAGTCAGCAGCTCTTTGATCAGCACCAAGTCGCTGTCATTTTGATTTTCCTCAGTGCCTGGAGCCATGCTGAATCAGAGGAGGCATTGTAAGAAATTGCAGTGCTGACTGCCTAGTGTTGAAGAATGTCTCTGCAAATTAGGCTTCACGTTAGAGATGTCGATGGACCCTATGTGTCATTGGGATCACAGGTACCAAAATGTCTTTAGATGGATCCTAGAGTACAAACAAAGCATTGGCTGGGAGAAATTTCTTCACATTTCTATATTTAAGGGATCAGTCCTCAATAACACCATTTAAATTGGAAAATATCTCTGTGGTATCAAATCTCTCTCTCTCTCTTTTTTGGTCTGTTTCAATTCTGCATGCACTTATGTAGCTACAAGTCTGTTCCAGTCTGCTATTTTAAAAGAAACCTGAATAGAAATTTGTACTCAAATACATATTGTAAAGTTATTTTTCCCCTGGAAACATGTACTTCTAATATTTTACCTCAAAGGATACATTGTTGAAGTATTTTGGTATTTCTTTTGAACAGAGGACTGTATTAGCAGTGTAAAAGGTTATTAACAATTAAATTCTGATGTATCCCTTAGTCCAGTAGGTCAGAATAAGGTCAAATTTGTATCACAATCTTCAGAATGAATTATTCTATTTTTCCATTTGTCCCTTTGATTGCAGAAGGAGGTGAGCACTCAGGTTCACACAAGAAACCACAATGTGTTGTTGTTTTTTAAATGCCAGCCCTGTCATCGTAAGAAAGCAGATAGTATAGCCTGGAATGTAACAAAGTTTAAAATGGTTTTTGGAAAAGATAGCTTCATTGTCCCTTTGCTAGGTCTAGAGACTATTCCAAATAAGTAAAATTCTTTCCTTGTAAGAAAACAAACAAGCAGAAAAAGAAAGCCCACACAGCATGTCCAAAAAGAGAAGCCAAAAAAACAAATGTTGCGGTTTATGTTAAACCTTTACAAAAGAATACAATAAAGGATTCAATAAATAGAAAAGAATTACAAAATTACAGGATTTTTTTTCTTAATACAGGGAAACAAAGAAATAACCCCCCCAAACTTTTAAAACTAACTCACTAGCTGGCTCCAGAGCAGAGCTGTGCAACACACCAACATCTCCACCAACACTAAGGACCAAAGGGAGCCGAGCGCAGGGCGCAACCCCCTGGTCCCGCGCGCACAAAAAAGGAGTGCCCTTCCAGGCACCCTTGCCTCTTCATATATATTAACTTTTTAAACATTATCTCGTCTTCACAATAATCTAATCATAGTAGCATGAGCTTGTTGTGGTTTGTTCCTGAGTAGATTTTTATCCAGCAGAAAAGAAAAAACAAAACATGAGATTTTGGATGTTTCTGGAAATGTCATTTAGCACCCCGCCTGTGGCCCCTTGGAACTTTCCTCCTCCTCCTGCTCCATAGGAAATGTTAGTCTCCTACATCTGGGCCAGGATAACCGCGTGAGAAAACTCAAGAGGTGACCACCTGGGGCAGCAAGCTTTGATGGGTGCCAAGAAAGCAGAACGGGATCCAAGAGAACTCACTCTGAGAGCCTCCCAAGGAAATAACTGGAGGGTATACACTTTGTCAATGTGCAACCCCAGTCAGCACAAGCACCTGAGGGGCAGTGAAACATCACAGGTAGGCCCAGCCACTCAGGAGGGCTGTCCTGGACTGAAACACGAGGGGGGGGCAGTTTGAGGTATGACCTGTCTTTCCACCACAGCAGCTCCAGGCTTTCATACCGGAGGAGACAGAGAGTGGAATCCTTCAGTGGTAGGAGTCTTGAGGGGTGTCAGCTGGAAACAGAGTGAAAGAGGGATGGTGAGAGGATAGAGCTGTGCCCCCCACCCCCACATACCTGTGGCCCATTAGCACAGCTAAGGGAAAGCTGAAATACTGACAGATATGAAAGGTTTTCATGACGAGGCAGGGAAACATGCCTGAGAGAACGAGGAAGAAGAGGAGGGTCCCCAGCTGTAAAGAAGCCCGTGTAACTGAACGCAGAAGCCCATTTGCTTGGAGCAACAGTTTTGTGTGTGTGTATGTGTGAGTGTGAAGAGTACAATGGGGATGAGGACTGGGCATAGGGCCCTTCAGATCTCTTCCAGAGGTACCATTCCACAAACGACACAGCAAGCTGCTGGCTCAGTGCATCTGATTCATCAGTCCCCTTCACAGAATTCATAACCCACCCACCCCAAACAGTATCTCATTTATTACCAGCAAACTGGCATTAACAGCAGGATGTTGCTCCATTACACCACTCCTGTTTGAGGACATTTGGTGCCAAGGTAGCCCAGGCAGTAAGGACACCCCCCCCCTCTGGTCTTAGGAGCTCTGCACCAGATGCTTCCCAAATGTGAATGCTGTCAGTGCAAGGAAGTATCCAGACTTGGTGGGTAACATACCCTTGTCCGGAGGGTGGGGGGGCAGGGGGGGTGACAGCTCGTGTTGAACGCACAGACTTCAACACAGGTTTGGTACTGCAGACACAAAGGGACTTGGGGGCCATGGAAAACTGGGAGGTAGAGACAGCTTGTGGGTAACTAAGCAGGGAACAGGAAGCCTAAAACCCATGCATCCCACCCTGACTTACATAAACGAGGCCAACCCAACCCCACCACCACTGGGTTTGAAATACAGGATTGGAGCAGCAGCTGTGAAATTCCATGAGACTGGGTCCCCCACCCTCTGTAAGACCCTATTAGGTCCCGGAACCTTCAAACAATGGGAAGGGGTTCCTGTTATCCTCCTGCAGGTTAATACTGAAATTGGCAACTCCTACAACCGACAAAACCGGAGCCCACGTTCCTTCCCTGCCCGGGCAACAGGGCTGGAGCTTCAAACTTGAACAGAGTCTGTGGCCAATCCAGGTGTTGCAGGCCAGGGTCTCCAGCCCGAAAGCCGAAGAGTTTCACAGTCCCAGAGCATCACCGCCCGACCAAAGTCTTGGTGCTCTCGGAGCTGCAAGCAGAGAAATTTGGAATCTAGGCAGAAATCCAAATCCGCCTGGTCACTCATGCCTCCCCCGAGGGAAACAGATCTTGCGGCCTCGCTTTCCCAGCCAAAAGTGCTTCTTGATCGTGTGGGGGGGGGAGAGATGTCCCTCTGGCTGCCTGGCCCCCTCCCCCTCCCTTAGCCAAAGCACTCCCTCCCCAAAGTGCTGCCTAACCAAAGCGCTCCCGCACCAGCAGCATCAGTTTCTTCTTGCCCTTGTAGGTCTGTTTGAGGTTGTCGAGGAACTGGCCGAAGCGCCTGTGCCCTTCGTGCGCCATAAGGAAGGTCTCGCGGGCTTTGCCCAAGAACTCGATGAACTCGCCGTAGTGCCGGGGACTGATGTGAGTGAGCCGGGAGTGCGTGGTGCTGATGTAGGCTGCCATGGCTGCCTCCAGGAGCTGGCAGAGCGGGGCCTTGTCCATGGCAAAGAGCTTCCCTCCGGCACTGGCCCCCCCGGCTCCACGGCGGCTCCCACCCAGCGAGGCAAGGGCTGGGGGAGGAAGGCTCCAGCGGTGCAAGATGTCAGAAAGCATCGGCGCACACTGCACGCTCTTGATGACCAGAGGGACGATGGCGGCCAGCTCATTCTTCCCCAGGGACTGGCTCAGGGAGCAGGCCCAGAGGACATCGTTGAGGGCAGGGTGGGTGTCCTGGTTGAAGGCAATGCTGAGGTGGGAGAAGGCCAGGGTGGCCAGCTTGTAAGCACGCAGAGGCAGCCCGCGATGCTCCATGTACCGGGCCACGGTGAAGAGGTGAGAGTGGCCCATGCCGGCTGAAGCTGCAGAGTCCAGCACAATCTGGTATGCCGCCTCAAAGGCCGCGTGGTTCTTCTCGCAGAGCGTCAGGGCTGGCAGCGCACAGTTCTGGGGATCCTTCATGGCGCACTGCAGTGCCAGTGTCCGGGCACAGCTGCACAGCTCGTCCCGTTGCCCTGCGCTCAGGTTCAGCCTGAGCAGCGTGGCGTGTGTGGTGCCTGTGACAGCCACAATGGTTGTTGCCTCGATGGGTGTGAAGAGGGTGTACCAGTTCTGCATGATGTTCATCAAGGCCTGGACTCCTGGATGGAGAATAAAGTGGGAAAGAGAGCAGAGGGCAATCACAAAGGCCACAAAACAAGCCACATTCCAAGAGAAGCATCGGAAGAGAGAGAGGAACGATTAAGAAAATCAGCAGGAAGATTTTACCCCCCTCTTCATCGTCTCACAATACTAGAACCCAGTAGACCAGAATAGACAGAAGGAAAGGAAGCACCGCTTTGTACAGCACACACTTAAACTGAGAAACGTGTTGCCACAAGATGTACTGAGGGTCACCAACATGTGCAGTTTTAACAATGGAAAAATTCAAGCGAAATAAGCTTCAAATGGCTAAAAGTCACAACAGCTAGAGAACACAAGCCGATATGATTGCTCTTATGCATCTGGGGAACACAGGCAGGTCTTATGGCCCTCATAGCCTGACTGTGTGCTACCCGGAGGCATGTGGGTTTTCACTGTGGAAGCAGAAGGCTGGACTAGACAGGCTTCTGGTCTGACCCAGGTGGGGACCTCCTCTGACGCAAGATTCCATCCAATTGCACATGTTGCCCCTCCAGTTTTTCCTGGATGTAGTGGCACAAGCAGATTCCCTGCCAGGATTTGGAAAAAAAATAGTCTTTGGGGCTGAACTCCCAGAATCCCCTTGGCCAGCCAGTGCAAGGATCAAGCCTGCTGGGAGATCCAGGGAGCTGAACTTCAAAAGGAACCTTTCCATGCTCTTTTTAATCCTTCCAACCATTCCTACTCACCTATCTCAGTGGCACAGCTGACCAGCCAACGCACCATTTCCCTGCGACGCCAGGTCATGGTGTTGAGTGTCATTCTCATCACCTGTGGGAAAAGCAACAGCAAAGAGGCATTCTCGTGCCAGCTGGGGTAACAAAGGAAGCACAACACATGGTAGGATCCAGAATGCAGTTATACAGCATACAGAATAGGCAGGGTGGCAGTCTGGCTTCTCCTAAATAATTGTCCACTTTATGTGGGATCTTTTTCTTACATCAGCTGTATAGAACCTCAGCTGGAAATGGACAGAAGAGAACAGATTAACTTTCTTGTTCAGGATCTTCTGAAACACAGGCATGGAACACCTCTGCCTCCCAAGCTTCATCTGGCCCACAGAAGGTGTGAAGAAAACCCTTCTTCTCACCCTCACCCACCCCTCCGGATGTGGGGAGACCACTACACACGCTGCAGGTTTCCTTATTTGGGATGGTGGGTAAATCCACCTCCTGTGGCTGGGTCCCTTGTTTTGTCACTGGAAAGCAGCACAAGAGAAAAGGGCATTTCATGGTTATTTCCAGTCAGTGATTGGAGAGAACAGGGGCTTTCCAACTCTACTCTGTATCTTCTTTTCTTTTTCCTAAGAAAGGGCAACAGGGAAAGCAAAGCCAGCTTGTGACTGAGCTCCACAGCTCAATGGGGGGGGGGGCTCCTTAGGCCATGCAGTTCAGTTGGGATGTTGCTGATAACCTGACTTCCCCAATTAGGAAGGGCTGGCATGGCTGAAGCCAGCTCCTGTCTGAGCAATGCGTTCTCCTCAAACCTCATGGGGCTCAGCTGAAGATCACTATGCACCATCTCCTCCCCCAATCAGGGCAGCTGTCTCCAAGTGATCCAGCCAGAAGATGATGATGCCAAAGCCAGGGCTTTGCTCCTGGTGTCAGGATGTAGCTGCATCTCTGATGTTCTCCCTCCTGCACCAGAATGCAGGACGGGCATTCTGTCCCCAAGCCAAATATGGTGACCACCACCTCCACCCCTATTCTAAAACCAGAAGCAATCAGCACAAAGCTATTTCTGATTTCCTTCCAGATTGGGTGAGGGCCTCCGTCTGCTCACAGGCTCCTCACCTGCAGGCCAAGCTCCAGAGAAATGTTAAGCAAGGTAGTGTCCGGAGGTGTGTTGGCTGGCGTGGCAGTCTTGCAGGCATCTTGGGCCAATTTGAACAGCAAGGCCGGAGAATGAATGTGCTGCTGGATGGAACCCAAGACCATACGAAGCCAACTGGGGTCACCTAAAGTGCAGTGGAAGAGGCACACAGTATTAGACCTCATCTCAGAGCAGAGGATATCATGATCGCCTTGCTGCCCTGAGCAGGGGACACGCTGTGGGTCCCAAATCTCTGACCTCCGTGGCTGGGACTACCTTTAGCAGCAGTAAGCATGGCTGATGCGAGCTCGCACTGCCGGGTTTCCAGGTGGCCGAGGGTAAACCAGCGGGGGAAGCGATTGGCCATCATAGAGTCTAAGGGGTTCTGGTGCAGGATGTCGCTGGCGGGCAGCACCGTCTCCAAGACAGGAAGCCTGTAGAGATGAACGGGAGAACCGGGTGAGATGGCCGTTGTCCAGGCTGGGGAAAGTTGCTTTTTTGGAACTATAGCTTCTAGCGGCCAGGCTGGCTAGGCCTTCTGGGAGCTGCAGTCTTAAAAAAGTAATTTCTACAACCTGTTTCAGAAAAATATAAGGCTCACCTGCCAGCATGAGAGGACTCCAGTAGTAGGAGGCTGACTTCAAGCAGATCTTTGGAGAAAACAGAGCTCGGGCAGTGAGGTAAAATCAGAATTGAGAATTGGCTAGATATAATATTCTCCTTGCCAACAGGGGATCAACTCCCTTCAGCCTGAGCATTTATCAAAGTCCGGGGGGGGGGGGGGAGGAGAAAACAGGCGATAATCTGGGGCAGGAACTGGAATGTTACTTTGCAAAAGAAAGTGGTTACATTTATGCAAAGCTGAATTTTTTAAACTGCAAATCATGACTATTATCTCACCATCTCCTCTCCCCCACGCATCCCAGACATGAAAATAACTTGTTAAAATGCCCATTGCTTTGCTAGTTACTTCATTTGTTACCACTTAATTCCTTTTTGTAAGGCCACCAGGAGTAAAGGGAAGTTATCCTGCCTTGAACTGGAACACTAGAACTGCCGGATAGCTCAGTAGTTTTAGATCTCTGGTTGCGGAGCCAGAGGGCGATTCCCCCACGCTGCCTCCTTGACGGGTTGAGCTCAATGATCCATAGGGTTCTTTTCCACCTCTACAGTTCTCAGTTGAGCTAAGATGATAAAGGCCCTGAGTTGCTCAGAGCAACAGGGGACCCGCTCTGCAGCACCAGTGAACATTTCCTCTACCACAGTCCACGAAGCAGCTGCCTACACTTCCCAAACAGGGCCTAACATGTTCCATTTGCTCTGTTCATGGGAACCTCTGGGCACAGAGGAACTGTAGGCCGCTGCCTATGAGACGTTCTGCTCAAAGATGAGGAAAGTGATCAATGGAGCAAGAGAGTGGGTCTTATTTTTCAGTTAAAAAGAGAACGGAATAGGAACCATCCTTGGCCGTGGTGGCGCTGCGGGCTAAACCGCAGAAGCCTGTGCTGCAGGGTCAGAAGACCAGCAGTCGTAAGATCGAATCCACACGACGGAGTGAGCTCCCGTCGCTTGTCCCAGCTCCCGCCAACCTAGCGGTTTGAAAGCATGTAAATGCGAGTAGATAAATAGGGACCACCTCGGTGGGAAGGTAACAGCGTTCTGTGTCTAAGTCGCACTGGCCATGTGACCACGGAAGATTGTCTTTGGACAAAACGCTGGCTCTATGGCTTGGAAACGGGGATGAGCACCGCCCCCTAGAGTCGAACACGACTGGACAAAAATTGTCAAGGGGACTCTTTACCTTTACCTTTACCTTGGCCACTTTACACGAAGAGGGCAATGGATAACAAATTGCAAATACTATTCACTAACAAGGAGCAATGAGGAACACCAATTAAACATTACTGGTTTTGTTAAATGGGAGAGAACACCGCATTGTCACCTTAGTTTTAAAAAGCAACGCTCTCGTCCTCATTACACAGAAAGCAATGATCCGTGATAAAGACAGTGCTTTCTACAAACTCACAGCTTCCAAGTGCTTGGCCACAGGGCAGCGCAGGAAATGCTCGGGGAAAGTATCAAAATGGGCAAATACTAAAGCAAGGGGAGCTGTACTGGAAGAAGAGCTAGAACAGGAAGGGGCACAAGAAGACTGGTGGAATAGAGGAGGGGTTTTTACTTACCTCATGGCTCGCAGTGCCAAGCGGTAGGCCAGCTCAGAGTCATAGGGCAACATGGCCGTGAAGAGGTAGCGGGCAAAAGTGTGCATGGGGACACTCTCGCGGAACACGACCTCCCCAAAGCCACTGAAGGGCCCCCCTGGGAGAAACAGGCAGGCAGTGGGTTAAAAAGAGGAAGAATCACACAAAGGCAACTCAACACACGTGACTAGACAATGGCTCAGCGTAGAAGAGGAGGAGAGTGAAGAACAGACCACGATGACCAGGAGCTTCTGCTTGGCTGTTGGTGTGACTGGCCCTTCTCTAAATCATCTGAGTTTGGAGAAAATTATTGTGTGCTACCACCAAAATATAAAATAAAATAACATCCCTTCATGTGAGACCTAGATCCCCTCCCCCACAATAGTCAAAGCATCCCAAAGTGTACTCATTCGCCTCCTCCTGGCTTCTTAGATCTTTTTACATTTTGGAGTGAGGGTTTTTGATCAATCCCAGCTCAATACTTCAGCACCAAAGCAGAAAGCCACCATGACAGCAACTGCACTGATATCATGTTGGGAAGCCAAAGGGCTAGAATGGCACTGCCATTTACTAGTCCAGTTGTCATTTCTGCCTCATTGAGGGCCCTCAGAAACTGGCTTTTGGGTTCTCCATTGCAGGAGGAGCATATTTTATCCCAAACCAAAGGGCTCTCCTTTCCTTTAGACCTTCATGAAATAAGAGCCCTTCAGATGATGATGGACTGGACCCCCTCCCCCCGAGATCCAGCTAGCAGGTACAATGACCAAGGATGATAGGACATGGGGGAAGACCTCTCGGGGGAGGTCTTCAGGACATTTTGGGTGGGGCTAAGAAGTAGGCAAATATAATTCACGTGTAGTGTGCAAAACATTTTCCTTCAGTGTACACACATGCTTTCACCCTTAATATCACACTCAGTGACATTTAGAGGCTTACAAACACCTCAGAAACTTGAAATCTAAAAGAATACAAAAGGCATCCTGAACTCCAGCCATGGTTTATGCATAGGGAGAAACTTTTTTTTTTAATGAAAAGGAAGGTTTCAGACCCAGGTGGAAAAACAAATGTATTGAGTAGTAGGGAATCTGAGTCTGGCATTCACAGCAAGAAGAGTCATTCTAAATTGCTGGATAGCTCAGTGGTTTAGGCACCTGGCTGAGGAGTCAAAGTTTGGGAGTTCGATTCCCCACTGTGCCTCCTTGACAACGCCCAGTGATCCACAGGGTCCCTTCCAGCATTACAGTTCTAAGATGATGGTGATTATACAGGTCTTGCTAACTAGCTGTATGTGCTTCTTGACTGTGTTCAAATAAATATTAATACATTATAACCTGAATATACTAGACTAAATAAATGTATTTGAGGATTCCTGTGGGAGTGGGAAACAATCACCTTTGCCCTCTCCCGACCCATAGGTGTTCTCCACCCTTGTAATACACTGAGCAGCCATTGATGCCTCCCCTGAAGACGAGCAGATTAACCAGCCTGGGTGACCTCCTCTGGCTCCTTCGCTCTCTTCATTGAAGGCGCAGGAGTGGTGGGGATGGTGTTTTTGTTATATTCAGCAGATCAGAACCACCACCATTCTTCTTACCCTCCAAGAGCAAGGCTGCTTGCTTGCGGAGCACAGGTACCAAGCGCTCATCCATCTCCATCTCCTCCAGAAGCCCAATCAACTGCTCCTCACTGCGCACCACCTTGTCCTGAGCGTAGAGACCCTCCGGCATCGACCTCTGCTGCCCCAACCCCAGCAGCGCTACCTCCAGGGCTAGCATGAAGTACGATTCGCCTGGACTTGAGGGCACTGGAACGTGTTGGTAGAGGGCCTTCTTGGGCTCTGCTGTCGAGTCTGGAGGGAAGGAGGGAGAGGTGTAAAGGACAGAACAAATGAGCAAGGATCAGAAGAGCCGACTGCCTCTGCAAGCAAACTGGCACTTGGAAAAGCCCAGTAAACCTCCTCCACCCCTGGAATAGCTGGCGCCACTGCTGGGGATGTGCAGATCTTCCAGTCCTCATTTCTTTCTGTTACTCCGAATCACGCTTCCATTTTCTTGCAGTATTTGTTGGAATGTCATCGTTTGCTTCATTCATGGAAATGTGTGTGCTCCAAGAAACGTATTTCACTTAATGCTCATAGTCATTTATGAATTTTGCCTAACATTTGCTTTTTTTCTCTGCACCGACTAAAGTGTGTATATTTTAAAATCATACACATTCTTAGCCATTCACATTTTTAAAAAAAACGTGCATATCATTTTATGTGGACCTTATCTTTCCAAACCCCCCTGCAATTGTGCACACTTCCCAGGCAAGATGCCTTTTGTTTTGAAGGAGTCCTGAAAGGTTTGAGGCTGACAAAAGTGAGGATCCCACCCACCACCCTGCAATAGCTGCCTCACGGCCCTGATGGGCAAGTGCGAAGGTGTTGCCCAGGTACTCTGCAACAGGGGGAAAGCTCCTTTCTCAGAAACTGAGCTCTGGCCTCCTCACGCCAGCATGGTCTGAACTCCTTCTAGTCAAGGGGGAAGCATTCCTTTCTCAACAAATAGTAGTAGCGTTTTCTCTCTGCTCATTTGGGCCAGACAGACAAGCTGTCCACGGGCAGAGAGGAGCTCAGTGCTAGCAAGCGACGGACCGCTTTTTCCTAATTCTCCCACAAACCGCCTTCATGGTCCTCCCCATACCTGGATACAGGGACAGCCCCTCGTCATCCATCCGGCAGGCCTCCAAAAAGGTGCGGCAAAGGCAGCCGATGGGGTCCAGAGGGTGCCCCACCCACCCTTCCAGGTTGGTGATGCTGGTGGTGCCTTTGTGCAGCAGCTCTGAGGGGTGGGAAGAAGAGAGACAAGAGGCAGACATTAATCAGAAAGCAAGCCCCAAGCTGCTGGGACGGCCCACCTTCAGTCGGAGCCTGGGTAGCGAAGACCTGTTCTACCAAGCCTGGGCAGCCCTGAAAAAGCCAGAGAAGCCACGATGGGCCCAAGGCAGATGACCCAAAAGAGCCCGTCGCTCAGGCCCACCTGGGTATGGATGGGGAGCTGAGAGTCGTCGAGAAACTTCGATTCCCCAAAGTCCCAGCCAACCAAGAACTGCAAGAGCAGCACTTCCTGGATTATATGGTATCTCCTGCTTCAACTAAACAAGGAGGCACTGTCAAGCATGCCAGCTTGCCACCAGCATGGCTCCAGCAACAGCCTCTGTCCTCCTTGGGAGGCTGAATTTGGAGACATTTGGAAAACAGCAGGATAACTAAACATGATTAAGCGCAGCACTGGCCCCTCTCTGCACACCTCTTTCCAGGCTCCAGTGATCTGAAACCTTTAACTGGAGATGTCAGGAGCCTTGTGCGCATAGGGCTCTGTGCTCTGCTACTAAACGTTGCCTCCCTGAACCCCCTTGCTTCTCAAATGAGTTGAATTAAAGCCAGGTCCCTGACAGCTGCTCACACCCCCCGCCATCCAAGCTAGCCACAGGCCTTGCCTTTCTTTTGCTGCTTGTAGCTCTCCAGCTGATGACGTTGCTGCAAGCGCATGGCGTTGACCACAGCCACCGCCAGGCGCAGGGCCTCGCGGGGATAGCCGTGGGAGCGCAAGGCATCCACCCGAGCGCAGGCCATGGGAAAGGCATCCCCCAGCCAGAGCGGGTGGCCCTGGGGGTCGAAGCCCAGCTTGTCGCTTCCACTCTTCAAAGAGACACCATAGCAGTCACTGCTCAGGATCTTCTGCAGGTGGCAATCCCCCCACCGAAGCTCGGCAGCCTTGATGGCCCGCCCGAAGACCGTCTGTCGGACGCCAGCTGTCGAGGAGGAAAGAGGTCACAGCATGGCTTATGAGAAATCTTGAGATAATTCAGTTCAGAAAGTCATCAAGATCATCTTCACCCTCGGGGAATAAGATTTCCCATCTAGCGGATGGAGTGGGAAGGCTCTGGGCAACCAGGGACCAGTTTTCCACCCCCGGGATCTGTTGTGGATCTCTTCAGAAACTCTGCCAAATGAATCTTCTGGTATTGTGAAAACCTTATTTTTTTTGGGGGGGGGAATATAAGCTAAGGTGCAAGGGGGCCTTCTTTTCAAAGGAAATCATTGCTCCTGGGGCTTTTGAAACAGCAAACTCCAGCAAACAACAGGAGGGGAGGATTTGAGGGCTGCAGGGATAAAAGGGACTGTATGCAGCCATGTTTCCCTGGTCAACAGTGCACATAATATTTAGATAGCATTTCATGCATATTATTTCAGTTAACCCAACAACCCCATGAAGGAGGCCAACAGGACTATGGCTGGGCCACCATCTTCACATTGCAAGTGGTTTTCTTGAAGTTTGCCTAAGGCCACCTAAAGTGTCTGGCCCAGAGGCGAAGCTTGCATTGAGACACTTTAGCCTCAGCCACCATGCCTGCACTGTTAAAAAAGGGAGATGCCCAGAAACATGGGGCTCAGGTAAACAACCTTGCAGTGACCACGTGTTACAACTGCTTAGAGACGTGGTCAAGGAGATGGAAATGTGGAAGAGAGAACCACCTTCAGGAATAGGGTTTGGGTGTTCTTTCTTTCTTTCTTCCTTAGATGGCAGGAAATGCTTGGCATGTGTTCCCCTACCTGCATTGCGGTTTGGGTGGGGTGGCAAGGTGCCATTCGGTCCAATGCTGTCGCAGGAGTAATTCCCCTCCTCCAAGGGACAGACGTCCAGCTTGTTCCACTTCTTGAGAAGCTGCAGCCAGAGCGCCCGCTCTTCCAGCTTGCAATGGGGACTCAAGACCACACAGACCCACAGAGCACCTGGAAAACCAAGAGAAGATGGCCAAAAGCCCAGGAAATTGCCCAGCAAGAGCTGGTGTACAAGAGGGATCGGACAAAGAGCACCTGGCCCATGTCTTGGGGAGTCAGGTCTACAGTCTGATAGCCAAGGAAGCAGCACTTGTGCTGAGGCTAAGCAGGCCTGGGACTGGCCCCAGCATGGATGGGAGCCCCAAGCTTTGAATGCCAGTGTGGGAGACATACAGGATATACATAAAATAAATAACAGCAGCCTATCATGCTATCCAACAAGCAAGTTGCAGCAGGACTGAGAGGGCTCATAGTCAGGGCAAGGAAGTGGAAAGCTGGCAAGATATGGTGGCAGAGTTTTCCTGAAGGAGCAGTGGTGTCAATAACAACTGGGAACTTCTGGCTTGCACAGGTTCCCCCTCTGGCTCAAAAGATCCTTGACTGTCATCTTCAGTGACTGGAAATAAACGGTTGTTTAAAGACTGGAAAGGTATTGCATGCAACCAAGTTCCACTTTGCAGCTTAGGAAAATAAGTCATAGACACAGTATCCTTTGGAAATGGCTTCTCATTTCCCTTTCTTCCACCCATACCATGTCATAGGAAAGTAGGTGTGGGGTTTATGGTATAGCAACCAATAGCCTTGTTGCTTCCAAACCTGATCAAACAGGACTGCCCTCCACTCTGATTTAACAACTGAAATGACACCCCTCAACTCTCAAGTGGTAAGAGAGCTGGGGTGTCCACACCCTGCTTATCTACAGCAGCCTTCTTTAGTCCAGTGCCTGCCAAATCTGTGGGACCTACAACCATCAAGAGCCACCCTGGCTGACCTGGGTGTACATTTTTGAAGTTTGTTTCCAGTTTTATTCTCTACTACTTTCCAGAATTCTTCTGATGTGAAACATACAACCTTGGGCTGACTTCTCTCCAATATAAGAAGAAACACTCACCCAATTCATCCCAAAGCTGCCGACACTTGTCAGTCATGCCAGCTCCTTGCTGCCGCCAGAGTGCCAGGCGCGGATCCTGCAGGAATTGCTCTGTCATCAGGATGAGCATTCGTGCCCCATTGGAGTCCCGCATTCGCAGCATTTCCCGCACCTGAGGAAGGAGAGAAGTCACGCATGAAAAGGAGAAGGTCAATGGCTTCAGAAAGCAATCCCCTTTCTTGAGGAGTCTCATGGGATAGTGGTTAAACTGCAGTACTGCAGTGAAATCTCTGCTTATGAGCTGAGTTCGATCCTGCAAAATAATGGGGCTTCTTCTCCTGGTTGGGGGAGGGGGCAGAGGGACTAGGAACCCTCAGAGAACAGAGGGGTCCCCACCTCGGACAGATCCACAGTAGCCTTTACCTTGTTGAACATGGACTGCAGTTGCTTGCTTGCCCCATAGTAACCTCCATTGGAGAGCAACTGCTTCACTTGTTCTTGGATCTGCTCTTCGTCCAAATGCCAGCAGTTTGCATCCTCAATTCCAGCACCAGCTGTGGGGTCAGGGGCACCTAGGTGCAATTATTTTGATCAGTTTTAGATTTTTACAGGGTTACTCATATCTTTGGTTTAATTGTTGTCTGCTATATCGCTGTACTGTTCTTTGAATCTTTTGTTGTGGTGGTGGTTATTGTGGTGTATTAATGGTTTGTGAATTTTAACTTTATGTAAAACTGTCCAGGGCAGTGCTTGCATTAATGGGGTGGTATATAAATTGGGATGGATGGATGGATGGATGGATGGATGGATGGATGGATGGATGGATGGATGGATGGATGGATGGATGGATGGATGGATGGATGGAGCAAAGCATCAGTGCAACATGCAACTATGCTGAGATACCCAGAGTGCACTGCATTTCAGCAGACATTACTATATCATCTTCTCCAGTCCAAAAAGCAGCCTCTTGGCTCAATATTTTGTTTTGATAATACAGAAGTGAGGGGTGTGTGGAGCACAACTCTCTCCATCCCTCACCAATTCTGGAAATTCTGACTGTGTCTTGTGGAAAGCTGAAATCCAAAACTACTGTAGGACCAAAGTGTCTCCACTCTCAGTTTAAGGGGGGGGCGACGGGAAAGAGGAGGGAGAGTAGAGTGGCTATTTTTCCAACCTCACTATTGAAAGAAATCAATAGTAATTATTTAAGAAATCCCTGGTCTTCTTAAATAATGGTTTGCGAGTACAGATCTCACGAAGCTCAGGAATAAGGCTGCAAATTCAGACTGTCAACACATGTGTAACATCTGCACCTTGAAACCAGTCCTGGCAGTTTAAGAATTGCAACAAGCAGCCAGTGAGCCAACCTTCAAATGAGAGAGAGAACAGCAACAATACTATAAACCCATTGGAAGAGCAATGCTTATATCTTTGCAATCACTACAGGGATTCAGATTATCTGATGATCATGGGATTTGTTTTACTATGCATGCTGGACTGGCAGAATTACTGTTGTACCATTTCTGTCAATTTAGTATTGCTCAAGACTGGCCCTGCCTCTGGGCAGAGCGAGGTGGAGGACAGAGTGGTATGTTACAGGCAATGAGTGATGCAGAACTGAAGCTGCCTTGCTGCCCTCGGGCGAGATGAAAGAGGATGTCCCATCAGAGTTCAGAAGTCAGATCCAACAGCCAGTCTAGCTGGCTTCTGCAGATACAATGGGGGTCATGTTGTCTTCCATTTCAGGCAGCAAAACGCCTTGGCATCTGATGTTACATTCTCTTTTGCCATTTAGCATTGTGTGTGGAGTGGTCACCAGATGAACCTGACTCCTAGCCTCAGCTCGGAGATCCACAAGGAAATCCTTTTAACAGGCAAGTCTTATCCCACAGCTGCCTCGACTCCTCTGTTGAAAACTAGAAAAAGGGATAAGCAATGCAGGCTGGCAGCTAAGAACCCTGGACCTGGAGCCATCCTTTCTGAGCAGAGCCTAGAAAAGTTTATGTCTTGGATTACAACTCCCCAAATCCTCCAGCAAGGATGTCGTGGATTTGGGGGATTATAGTCCAAAATATAAAATGCTTTTGTGCTCTGCCCAGAGACATGGCCGTTCCGTTCATTTGAAGAAATGTGCCTGGACAAACAAAAGCTTATGAAAAATTTAAAAAAATAGTTTGTCTTATAGGTGCTATATTACTATTTCTGGTTTCTCTGTAGTCCAAAATAGTAACTTTTCCAAGCTGTGCTCCCAAAACAGGGTCATGCAGAGACTCATACCATGTACTCGGTTTATCTCGGAGCCAAGGAGCAGGATCTCATCAGCAAGCCTCTGAGCTGTTGGCAGCACCTCTGTGTGATGAGCACTGATCAAGTACTGCACAAATTTCTGTAGCTGGTCCCGATTCATTTGGGAAAGGGTTTCAGAGATGGGCAGGCGGAGCTCCACTTGGCGGGCATGGCGGATGCGGTGCAGAGACAATGCCACCACGTGGGCACAGTAGAAGATGTCCCGGTTGTCACAGGCACAGCTCACCGACGTGATCTTGCAGCGGTCAAAGCTGATGGAGACATGGTAGCTGTGCTCAGGCTCACTGGGGCCTGCTGGCTCTGTCACAATCCCACTCAGATGGAAGCCTGTGGGTTTGGGGAAAGGAAAAGGAAAAGGAAAAGAAAATAAGAATAGCCGGGGAGTGTACGAAACATCTGCCATTTTACCTGCTATAAAAGACCTAACTCAAAAATAAATAAATAAAACCCAGCACACGGGGACACATTTATTACAAAGGAGGGCAAGCGCAAGTCTGATTCTAAGCAATGGCTAAGAGTCAAGTCCCAATGTGCTAAAGGAGCACCAGAATAAGTGTTAGACTGGAATCTGTGAAATCCCAGTTCAAGTTTATTTTATTTATTTTATTTATTTTATTTATTTTATTTATTTATTTATTTATTTATTTATTTATTTATTTATTGGACTTATATACCGCCCCATAGCGCTACAAGCACTCTCCGGGCGGTTTACAATTTTAATTATACAGGCTACACATTGCCCCCCCAGCAAGCTGGGTACTCATTTTACCGACCTCGGAAGGACGGAAGGCTGAGTCAACCTTGAGCCGGCTACCTGGGATTTGAACCCCAGGTCGTGAGCACAGTTTTAGCTGCAGTACAGCGTTTTAACCACTGCGCCACGAGGCGTTACAGAGCCATGAAGCCTGAGTGACCTGGGAGTCGTCTTCTAATCTATTTCAGTCCAACTTGCCTTATAAGCTACTAGGAGAATAAAATAGGGAGGAGGATAGCCATGTAAACATCTTTGAGCTCTGCAAAGCAAAGGAAGGATAGAAGTATAACTAATAAATAAACCCTGGGCTGAGACGGGGCCACAAAAGCTAACCTGATGCTCCTGCCTGCGGACAAGGAACATCTAAAGAGAGGTTCTTGTTTAACCATAAACACAAAGCCTCAACGTGATACACAGTGAACAGAACTGAGGGAGTGACACGGCAGGAATCCCACTCACTAACCTTCATTCTGCTCAACATTTATGTTTTAGAATGGTCTGTCCACACAGAGAACAGGGCTTAGTCGCTAGAAGCCTGGCAGAACCCCATAGGTTTTACTTCTAGTCTTTAGATCAATAATAAGGAGGCCTAACTTGTTCCCTATTGAGAAGGGAGCCCCAGGACCACTTCACAGAAAGTGCTACACAAAGTCCCCACAAACATCCCCTTTCTACAGTTACCGGCAAGGGTCACAAGTTCCATGTGGGTTCTTATAGCAGGAGGACATTTCCTACACATGCTAGATAACAGCCATTCCAGGGCTTCATAGGTAAAATTCAGCACCACAAATTTGACTTCAGAACAAACAGGAAGCTGATAAAGCTTTTTTTCAAGACTAGTGTTACTTGATCAAGGAACAGTCTGATGACCACCCTGTTGTGTACTTCGCTGCAGTTTTTGAACACGCTTCAAAGGTGTTCCATAGACCAGGGTGCAATACTCTAGCCCTCAAGTGATTCAGGCATGGACCACTGTGGCCGGCCCCATCTTCCTCAGGAAGGCACACCGGGAGAGTGTTATCAGCTGAAACAGGGGGGAAAGGCACTTCCGGCTGCTGTTACCACATGAGCAGTGCGTCCTCCAAGAGGACTTTCAGACTGTGTACCTGATCCTTCAAAGGGAATGCAGTCACATTCAGAGCACATGGTGCCCAAAGCAACAGGCCCACATTCTCTGGCAAAGTACGGTAAACCCTGACACTCAGGGAAGGCAACACTCTTAGAAATCCTAACGTGGAAAAGACTCATATAACACACTGTGTGGAAACAGCCAAACAGCAACATAGCTTTTATACTCAGGATTACTGCCAACCCTGTGAGCTTACTTGGAGGCAGGATGGATGTGATCTAAATCAAATCAATGTAAATCACAATGATTTAAATTTAGAACAATATTTAAAAATCTGATTTCAATTTTAAAAATCAATTTCAATTTTAAAATCTGATATTTTTTATTTAAATCAGATTTTTTTTTAAAAAAATAGGTTTACTGACTACTGATTTAATTCATGATTTAAACTGATCTTAATATTTTTTTTACAATTTAAATCCAGTCCACCCTGCTTGGAGGCAGAATTGCACGGAGTACACTCAGACCTGCTTGAAGGGGAGGAAATCCCACCCACCATTAAGTAAGCAGAAGCCTTTCAGCTGAGGCTGGACTGCTCCATTCTGCTCTCAGTGGGACTTCCAACTTCTTCTTTCTAGGAGGGGTGCCAACCAGGTCACACGCACACGCACACACTTGAGCAAGAGAGATGGAGGAAGATACTTCAGCATGGTATCATGGGAGGAACTCCTCAACTGTATTGACCAAGCAGGTGAGTCACATGTGAGGAAGGCAAGCATCCTCACAAAACCGGTTGGGCCCCAGACCACACCTGCAACCCCTGCTACGTCAGTGCCAGTGCAACCGAGAAAGGGTATCCTGCTAGTACCGCCAGCCTGGCAATGCAGACCAGCAGCTGAGTCACGCTACCTGCCAAGTCCAGAGTCAATACACCCAAGTAATCTGATTTCACCTCTCATGATGACGTGTGCAGTTGCTGCTCTAAATAGGAAAAGGGAAAAAAAGGCCCTCCTGGAGGGAAAGCAGACAAGAGCAGCCCAGCACAATCCTAACCATAACGCAGAGTTGGTAAACTTTTCCAGGAATCTAGGAGCTTTCAGAGAAGAATTAACTTTTCCAGGATCTAACATAGGATGGAAGAAACATATCCTGATTTCACAATATCACCCTGACTTCTATAAGATCACAGCTCAGGTATAATGTAACACACTGCCTTGAAATTACAAAACAAACAAGCAAACAAACCCACTCTGCATTCACTAGAAGGTGGGCATCCTTGGATATTGGATTCAGGAACAAGACATCTAGAAAACCTCAAGTTCAGGGATCACATATGCCTTAGTTTGGTGCTTTCAGACCTCTCCAAGTATATTTGTAATAAAACAGACCATTTTGTGACATGCACACGCAAACCCATTGAACAGCTTACATTGAGAAGACTGCGTATTTGGAGTCATGTTAAGGACGCTGGCAATTTCTCTCTTACTATGGATAAACTACACGCCAATGCATGTAGCCCTTATGTTCCTCCCTGGCTTCTCCTTCTAGTGCCAGATGAGCAACCTGAAAGAATATGGGGGATAAATTTCTACCCCTGGATGCACCAACGGGCAGATCCAGAAATGGCCAGAACTCCACTCCCAGGAATTAAAAAGCTTTTTTCTAGTTTTAAAAAATGAGAAGAGGGTTTGAGGCTGCAAGGCTTGGTGTAGAGAAAAACCACACATTCTGGAGTACAATTTACCATGTTTCAATTAAATAAAAAATGAGGTAGATGGCTCCATGGGCACATGTGACCAAGAGGCTGCATGTGATCCCTGCTCCACTCTACCCCACACCCCAGACCCACACTCCAGGTGAGGTCAAGAAGGCAAACTAATTAGAATGTAAACCTCTACCATGACAGCTAAATGTTGTTCCTCCTAATCCATCCCAATCCATCCAGAATTCATAAGCCACGAACTATAGTCATTTATGATTGTTATTTATGTCACTTGTAAAGGGACACATGACTGAGACAAATTTATACATTATAGAAATACTAGATAAAGATGTGTTTTTCTCCGTCTCGTTACACAAGAAAATCAGGATTATCCAATGAAATTGTTAAACAGTAAGACAGACACAAAGGAAGTCGTAACAGACGCAAAAAAGATATGTATACTACACTGGAGCCTCAATTGCCATCTAAATCTCTTTGATACAAGATGGAATGATTGCCACTGGCTTTTGAGAGATTAAGACAAATTCATTGTCTGTCAGCTGTGCTATTATAAAGGATAGTTCCATGTTCCATGTTTATCAGCTGTGATATTCACTTCCATGTCTCACGTTAGAACAAATCATAAGCCATCTGTTTCTGCGAAGCCTCGGTCCAGCCCTCCAAGCAGTGAATGTCACACTGGGAGCCCTACTCAGGCATTACATCTCTCTAACAGGTTTTTAAGAGTGTCTAGCTCTCTCTCTCCACCACCACCCCCATTATCACTTTCTCCACATGAAGAATGAGGTGTCTTGGAGGTTTCTCCTCATGTGTACGCTCCCCCATGCAAGCAAGAACTCTTGGAAATTGGAAGCTCCTGCTCACATGGAGAGCCTGCACACAGGCAGAAACCGGTCCTCTGCAGATGCATCACTCACCATGTTGAAAAAGCAGTGACGAAGGAGGAGGAGCTAGGTGCTTCCCTGCTCCTGTGTTGAAGAGAACCAAGTGAAGGAAAACCTCCTTAGGCTTTGCTTGATCCAGCCAAAAAAGGGCCTCTTGTTTCATCAGTCATGTGCCATCCTGTCGACACCGAGCTAGTTAAGGTCAGCTTAGACTGTTGTACTTTACAATATGACTGGCTTGCCACGTGCAATGTAAGAGAGTTTGAATGGGGGAAAACTCCTGCTCTTCTGGTCCCACCTGATGGTCCACCTGATTCCAAAAGAGCGCCCAGATAGAACTATGAGAAGATGTCTCCTGATTTAATGCCTCTTGTCTCCCTGAATACTCAGTGCTGAAGGGCATGTCAGTCTCTTGATGTTTTTATTAGGTTATAGAGCTGCTGACTGGGCTCAAGATCATGTGGTGAGCTATTCAGATTTCAGTAGGGCATCTAAATCTGAGTCTCCCTCACTTAAGTGTAGCAGTCTTCTGTGTGCATGTTTTAAAATTCCCAGGATTTAAGTAATTCCTACATATGCACCACCAACAAAATTATCTGTACAAGAGAAAATAAATGCATAAGGGTGTGTACATACTGTAATCATAAAATTTCTTATTCTTGCGATTCATGAGTAAATTCACCTTTCAATAAATCTACTAGATCTGCAGTATGTCCCTCTTTATCCTATTTGTAACATCAGGGTATGACAAAACATATTACCCCTTAATATACCACAACAGAGATGGAGAAAGTAGCATCTTCAGGATGTTATGGGTTCTAACCCCCATAAGTCCCAGCAAGCCATGGCCAGTGTTCAGGGATTATGGACTGTAGTCTAAAAATCCTACAGGGCACCAAGCTGCTTATCTTTGTACCACATTACCTCAGACTCAAAGGAACTGTATAGTATACCACTAAGCCTCATAAACATGAATGCTTTGCATTAATGAAGGAGAGTGACCAGATAGGCGGGATATAAATTAAATAAATAAATAAATAAATAAATAAATAAATAAATAAATAAATACATAAATACATAAATAAATAAATAAATAAATAAATAAATAAATAAATAAATAAATAAATAAATAAATAAATAAATAAATAAATAAATAAATAAATAAATAAATTGTGTTTTGTGTGTGTGCTTCCCTCTCTTGCTTACCCTTTCCTTCACCGTTTTATGTCAAATTATCCAGGAAATGTTTAATTAAATAGCATCATGAAGGCTGTTTCAAAATCCAAGCAGAAGGGGGAGGTGCAAGGTGTAGTAATTTTGAGCTTGTAGAAAGATTGGTTAGAACTCAGTGAGAGTTTTCTGCGTTGTTCTTTGTTTCATTTGTTGCAGGCTCCTGATGCCCTTCATGTTAAGCTCCACTGGCAGTGCCTGCCTGTCGACTTTGTCTATCTTGGATAATGGATCCTTTCCAGTTTCTTTAAACATATTGATTTGATCTTAATGAACATAGTGGGATTTACTTCTTAGTAAACATGCATAGGGTAGGACTGTACATTCTTCTTCTCGCTTGAAAAATAAATCCTTTAAGATTCACATATCCTGAGAAAAATCCATTAATACATTGATTTTCACTCACAACAAAAGTTTTTCGCTCTTTTGTATATCAAAGATTTGTACTTGTCACTTGACATAATTTTGTACTGTTGAGGTGGAAGCTTTTCATTCCCTGGAGGTTGTAGACTTCAACTCCTGCAACATCCTAGTCATTGTGGCCAATGGCAAGAGATTTGGAAGGAGTTCTCCCAAAAAAACAAACAAACAAAAAAAACCCTAAGAAGTCTGTGTCCCTATACTAACCTACACTGAGATGCCAAATCTACACTGAGATGTCTTGGGAGCAACTTGAATGAAAAGCAAAGAGCCCCATGGCCATCAGTCCTGGGACCCATTGTATTCAATAATATTTATTAGGTAAGAATACACTGACAAAACCTACACATGGCAGAAAGCTGATAACCATTATTTCTACAGAAACATGATGGGAAAGGTGGACTGAATGATTTCATCAAACAGAACCATAGAAATGAAACAATGCAATGAGCTGACAGTAATCCCATGAAATGACAAACATTTTATATTATTAGCAAAGAACTCATCAGCTGAAAATAACAGATGAGGAAAGAACTGGGCAGATCTCGCTCAGTCACAAGATGACTGTGAGATACCACAGTGATGGAGTTGCAAAGCAAGCTAATGTCATTTTTGGCTGGATGAGGTGGAGCACGTTCAGGCGGCATCAGAAAACCAGGAAGCATTTCTCTCAGCTGCCAGCAATGTCTCATCTTGAACCCCATTTTCCAGGAGAAGAATCTCAGTTAGAACTGTAAAGAGAAGATGGGACTTATTCTACAAATGGACTGAATCAACAGGCAGCGTATAAAGAGCATATATTGAAACGAGAACTTAAACCTGGAAGGCAGAAAATAGTAAAAAGAATAATTTGGAATTTTGATATGGCAATAAGTATAGAATGGACGTTAGTATGTTATTGTTTCTCCTCTTCCCTATTAACCTCAATTCCCCATTTCCTTTTTGTCACCCCCTTGTTAAAAATAAAAATACTGTATTAAAAAAGGAAGGAACTGTAAAGAGGAATCCAGTAGCTTTTTTTTTTTTTTTTTTTTTTTGGAGAAAGGGAGAAACTTAAGAATGACAATTAAAATAAAATGAAAATGGTTGTGACTAGAGGTTTAAGTATCTGGCTGTGGAGGCAGAGGTTGGGAGTCACAATTCCGCAAGAGCTGGACTTGACGATCCATAGGGTCCCCCCCCTCCAGCTCTGCAGTTCTAAGATCAGAGAAAAATCTAAAATATAATAGACTGGAAACATAGAAAATGCTGAGGATACTGGTAAGATGCACTGACTTCCTCTGTGTATGCCTTCTGTCACACAGACACCTCTACCTTGGAGGATACTTTCATTAAACTGGGATTGGCCAATTCAGCACGGATCCTAACTTCAGGCTGGAGGTAAGCAGAATGACTATTTGCTGCTGCACAGCCTAAGGGCTCTTTGAGGGCACCCAAATACTGTATAGCTTGCTTCACCCTGACAGATAACCTGGGTAGCTAAGCTCACCATTGCAATCCACCAGTGAGCTACATTTCCATGGCAGGGGTGGACAAATTTGGCCTTCTTGACCTTTCCATAAGACGCACCAATTTTTTAGGAGAAGAAAACAGGAAAATATAATCTGTTTTCTTCGCTCCATAAGATGCACAGACTTTCCACCCCCCTGTTTTGTGGGAAAAAAGTGAGTCTTATGGTGCAAAAAATACAGTAGTCATCAGTGAAAGACTTTAGGAGTTTCTGTTCAACAACATTTAGTGGATCAAAGTTGATCCTCCCATACTTAGATAATACTTCAGAAATAATAGTTAATGATGGTATAACGGAAAAGATCTTTCTAGGCCGAGGTACTAGACAAGGCTGCCCACTTTCACCAATATTGTTTTGCATGATTATAGAATTATTAGCTAACGCAATAAGAAATGATAAATTAATTAAAGGAACAGGTAAAAATGAAATGATTAAAATTAATTTGTTTGCTGATGATTCCTTACTGACTATTAAAAATCCATTAGAGAGTATGGAAAACATTAAAAACCATTTAGAAAAATTTGGGGAAATAACAGGTTTAAGGATTAATTGGCAAAAGTCACAAATGATGATGTTTAACTATAATATACAGGAACAAGAAATGTTTGTGAATAAATATAGCGTTAAAATGTGTAATCTTATCAAATATTTAGGTATAAACATAATTAGAACAACTCAAAAATTAAAAGAGAAAAATTTTAATAAATTAAAAAATGAAATTAAAGATAAATTGCAAGAGTACGCCAAATTGAAACTATCATGGTTTGGGAGAATCGCTTTAATTAAGATGAAAATATTACCGAAGATCACTTTTTTATTTAGGATGCTCCCAATACGATTAGAAGAAGAGGATTTTAAATATTGGCAGGGATTAATTAATGGATTTTGTAATCAAGGCAAAAAATCTAGAATAAATAAAAGATATTGGTATAAGGCTCAAAAAAAAGGAGGTTTAGGTATGCCCAATGTTAAAAATTATTATATAGCAAATCAATTAAGAGTTATTGGAGATATTATATTCAATAAAGAAAAATTAATTTGGTGGGAGATGGAATCTTCAGAAATAAATGGAAATGCTGAAGGATACTTGTTTAATATACTAAAGAGAAGTTCAATAAATCAGTTTAAAAACCCCTTTTTAAGAAACCTGTTAAATATTTGGAATAAATATAAAGAGAAGTTTTGTCCCTTAACTTCACCATTAAAACTAGTGACTGAGACAGAAAACTTTCCTACAAATTTAAAGGATTTAGTAGAACTATTTAAGAATAAAAGGGTTGCAAGATTGAAGGACTGGATGGGTAACATGAGATCGAAGGAGTTGATTATGTCTAAACTGCAATCTAATAAACTATCATGGTATAATCTTATCCAGTTAGACACCTGGACAAAGGATTGGTTGAAAACTAATGGTAAATGTAGAGAACTTACTAAGTACGAACAATTTCTGTCATCACATGAAGATATGCAAGATACAATTTTGAAAGGAATAGTAAGTAAAATATATAATATAATTTTGGAACAAGAGGAAAAAGAATGGGGAATAGAAGGTTTAAAATTAATTTGGGAAAACGATTTAAAAACAGATATTAAAATAGAGGATTGGACAAAAATGTGGAGGATGAGAGTGTTAAGATTAATGTCAACAAGAATAAAGGAATTTTTTTTAAAAAATCTGTCTAAGGTGGTATTTGACTCCTGTAAAATTGAATATAATAAATCCAACATACCCCAAAGCATGTTGGAAATGTGATGAGGAAATTGGTACGTATTTTCATATGTGGTGGGAATGTAAAGTGGTTAAGAAATTTTGGGAATTGATTTTTAAGGAAATGTGTGATATATTTGGTAAAGATATTGATTTTAATGCCAAAATTGCTTTATTGTCAATTTTTGATAATACAGATCTGGACCATCACTCGAAAGAATTAATCACTAATTTTATGACAGGTGCTAGAATATTAATAGCTAGATTTTGGAAAGACAAGAATGATATTAAAATTGAAGACTGGTATTGTGAAGTATGGGACATTGCATTAAATGATAAATTGACTATGGAACTTAAAATAAAAAGAGGGGAAATAAGATGTAACAATTTCTATGATATTTGGGGTAAATTTGTGGAATTTGTGTTAGTGAAAGGAAGGGGGAAAGCCTCCAAAGAATACTCAATACAATTTTGGAGAGGTAATCTGTAAGAAAAAAATTATTATAGTAAATAGAGTCCCGTGGGTATGGGGTGCACATTAGAATTTAGTTTATAATAAGCACTATTATTTGTATTTTTTTGTATTTTTGTTGTTATGTATGTGTTCTTTTGTGTATTTTTTTTGTATAAAATAAAAATTAAGTAAAAAAAAAAGTTGATCCTCCCTCCAATTTTCGGGTTACCAGGATTCTGAGGCTCAGAGCAATAGACTAAAAAAAAACCCAGATGAACTCAGGAGCTAAAAGGGGGTGCCAGGCAGACCCTGCCTACACAGAACCTTGCTAGAGTACACCTGCCTCTTTCCTCCTTAGATGTCATGACATGCCTGGAGTACAGAAAAGTTTTTGAGCTTATGATGAATATAAAATGTGCTATGATGTGATTTGCAAAAATTAAACTCCTCTCACTTTGTGCCTGTTAGCTTTCTTTTGGACTAAGTACAAACTTCCTCAACCCTGCTCCCTCTCTTCCTGTTTAGCAGTATCAGATCTACTGAAGTCAAACATTAAGCTCCTATCCTTTGACTCGTTAGTCTAAAACCCTTTCTGCAAATACTTCCTAACAAAGTGGTAACTGATGTCTTGCAGAGGAGATATCGTTTTTACCTTCATATGACTCACCAAATTAAACAAAGGAATTCACGGAAACTTCAGTGCTTTTGATTTGGAGTCCTTAAATCATATTAGCCACATGTCAAATCTCAGCTTTAGACTGACTATCTTAGAAAAATGAGGTGATCCTACTAAGTTGAAAGAACAATGGAGGGGATGTAATTCTGAATGTGTCCTCCAGCTTCCTAGTTCATCCCTACATCTGCTGAGTTGGGAGTTTGGGAGTTTGATTCCACACTGTGCTTCTGTGACAGGGGCTGGACTCAATGATCTATGCAGTTCAATGATGATGACGACAACTTTCAATGTGATATTTTCTTGCGGATGGGTATGAATAATTTATTTAGCCTAAGTATCACCATTAGTCCCAAGCAGAGTAGAATCATCAAATCTGTAGGATTTATGTATTAGTTTATCATATAGCAATTGCTGCAGTGTGTCCACAGTACTAGCAATTCAATTTAGTATGTTAGTACAATATTTATGTGCTCTTTTGTTTCCTCTGCATATAACTGTTGTTTTATAAGAGTCCCACCAGCTCTTGGTTGCTTATTTGGTTTGGGTTCCATACACAAAACCCTTAAAATGGCTTGGAGGCTATTTACTGCATCTCTCTAAAGAAGAAAAATAGGCTGAAACAAGGATGGGAACATGTGGTTGTCCAGATATTTTCTGACGTCAAGCCCCATCAGCCCTAGCCAGCAGTGACAATGGTGAGGAATGATGGGAGTTGTAGTCCAACATCATCTGAAGGGCGACATGCTTCCCTGTCCCTGGTTTCCACTTTCTGGCAGCTTGGTGTCTGTTTATATTGGTCAGACATTCTCCGTTCAGCAGCCGTATCACTAGACAGCGGGTGAATGTTTGACACAGAAAATGGTTCTCCATTAACAGAGACACAAATCGTGGAATTCATAGCTTCGCCTTCTCTCTGCCACACCGGTTTTCTTTGTATTGTTCTTGTATGCTGGGACATTCCGGTGTGTCAGTCCTCACTTGACTCCCAGTGTACTATAATTTATTTTATTTATTTATTTATTGCATTTATATGCCATATAACCCAAACATGCCTTGACCACCTGAGTGCAAAGCAGACCCTTGCTTATACTGAAATGAAAGTGCAGTAATGCAGTCGCAGGCAAACCTGAGTGAAAGGCCTGTGTGGAAAATTCTCCTCCTATTCTTTCCTTTATTCACAACCAGTCATTACAGAATTGGGCTCAGTGACAGAAAGAGGCCTGCTGGGCTCCCTGGCCCTTGGGACAATGACCTTCAACCCCATTTAGAATGTCGAGCGTATATTGGGAAGACTAAAAGGGACGGAGTGCAGTACGGTGCTTACAACAGAGGTGGGCATTTGTGGCCACCCCCCATGTCTTTTACATAGCAGCCCCAACCAGCATAGCCAATGGTGAGGGATGCTGAGATTGGCAGGATCAACCATCCCTGGAGAGCTGCATTTACACAGAAGTAAGCTTTATGCAGCCATAACATTTACTGGACAACCTTGGCTTGTTCACTATCTTTCACCCTAATCTATCTCGGAGTAGCTGTAAGGAGAAAACAGGAAGGGTGAAAAAAAGAGAGAAAGAATTACTGTTCTTTGAGGAAAGGTAGGAAAACAGAAACAATAGTTTTAAATAGAGAAGAAAACAAACAACTCCCCAGACTTCTAGCTCTGTCATTGTGTTATGTACTATCAAGTCAAAAACAACAAATAGCAACCCCAACAGTTTTCAAAGTAAGTGAGATATGTTGTCATGTGTCTCATATGTAAAAGAAGCCGTGTTGAATTGGCGACTTTTAATCATGTGCTACGTCAATTCATGGGAAACAAGAGTTCAGCATGACCTTAAAATTCTCTTGCTCCAGGCAATGAATCCTAGGAGTGTTTGCTGTGGGCCAGACTAAGTTCTGTAAGGAAAAAAGGCACGAGATAAGGGCCAGCCAAGGAGAGAGAGAGACTCTCAAAGACTGGGGGAACAGCTTAACAGTCAACAGCAAGAAGAGTTTTGGATTAATTTAATTGAGAAATGAATGACAAATGAGTGTAAGCGTTACAAATCTAATGTGTTAAGTCATTTCAGGTGACTACAGCATGGGTACAGGAAACAGATTTCAGAGTTGGAGGTGGGTGTATGTAAATAGTTATGTACAATTTCCATGCAACATAAACATATTTGGTCTCTAGCCTTTGCTGTGTCCTCTTTTCTGCACATATTAGAAAAATAAGAAAGAATTGTTAAGTTGTAGTGTTAGTATTTACGTCTATAACCTAAAAAATGTAAAGAACTGAACAATGTGGGAGACACAGTAATGATGAGTGCAGTTTTTTGTCTTATTGCACAGACAGAACATACTTCCATGAGAAATGTGTTACAGAAAAATTTGGAGGGTAACAAGTTATGCTACAATAATGATTAGCTACAGATAATTCTGTTATTAGTGTGATTCTGTTATTTAATTGCCAAATGTGGAATTTTCAAAAATTGTGTTCCCCACTACTGCAAAGATTCTCATAGCATAAAAATTAATTCCGCCAGTAGAAATATGGAAGCACTTTGTTCTTGAGATTCCTTCCACTTTTCACACATAACTTAAACAAATGATTTTAAATAAAAACGCATAGTTCCCCGGGCCTATTTTAATGCATTTATTTTTTTAAAAGGATCCAAGGCAGCTTGCAGTATTAAAATAAAGGTCTTAGCCTGCCTGGAGGAGGACAGCAAAGATGGAGCCTGCCTGGATGTCCATGACGGGGAGTTCCAGAGTCTGGGAGCAGCAACAGAGAAGTCTTCTTCTGTGTCCCCATCAGACACAATTGTGAAGGTGGTGGGACTGAGAGAGAGGCCTCCCCTGAAAATCTTTAAGCCTGGGCAAGCCTTCATGATGCTATTTAATCAAACTTTTCCTGGATAATTTGACATAAAACGGTGAAGGAAAAGGTAAACAAAAGAGGGAAACATATACACAAAACACAATTTTTTCTGTCACTCTCATTAATGCAAAGCATTCATGTTTATGAGGCTTAGTGGTATACTATACAGTTCCTTTGAGTCTGAGGTAATGTGGTACAAAGATAAGCAGCTTGGTGCCCTGTAGGATTTTTAGACTACAAATGGACCAACAGCCAGTGGAGCTGTTGTTAACAGGGGAATTATGTGATCCCTGTAACTAGCCACAGTTACAGTATATAATATGCTATCCACCACTAGCCTAAGTTACTTTAAAAGAGGTTAGATCTAAATATAAAAGATAAATTCTGTAGATTATTTCTGGTGCATTTTGTGGAACTTCTTATATATTATGTATTCTGTCTGCATTGCTGCTGCTTTTTAATGGTACGTTACTCAGCCATAACCTCCCTTGGATTAAAATTTTCCACATAAGTTTCCTATGGTTTTTGGTGCTATACACTGAAAGGAACTAACTAACAACCATACTTTTGACCATTCTGTGCAAGAGACATGGTTTCCATATTCAGCTTTCCACAACTTGGAGGGCAGAAGCTTCACATTTTTCAAGAAAGATTTGAAAAGTCCTAAAATAATTTTCAAGAACATAAAGGAAAGTATGCCATATAGACAATGTAAAGTACGTATGTGTAATGTGCATAGAAATCATCTTATTCCTTCAGAAAAAGTTAAGAAAACAGCAAAACCTGCAGCTGCTACTCCTGCTGTTTCAATTACATATTCTCTATTTTCTCCATTTAGCTCACTATACAAAGAGATCAGACACAGCACTGTTTGAGCAAAATATAACTTGCTTCCCCCCTTTTGTATCAGTGTTAACATTCAGAATACCTTTCTGCATTATTTGTGCTTCATTTTCATTTTGCATTACATAGTAAATGTATTAACAATTCAGAATAATTTCTGTAAGAAATGTTCACATTTAGCTTACGTCTCAGTGAACAATTTCTGAAAGATATTGGTTTTAATCTGTTTCAGAAATTGCAACATAACACGTTCCGTAGATCATTTCACTAAAAACAGCACTGATGCCTTTTCTGTTAGTGAGCTAGACATGTCAATTTTGTTTTCACTGGCTTTGTGTATAACCACTGCTGGAATATAAAACAACCTTTCCGTGAAATATAATGCAATGGTCATTCTTACATAAATTTTTTGAAAATGTTGATGCACTGTGTAGCATTCACCCTTATTATGTTAAGTAGTCATGCATATTCATGTTGCAGGCTAATGTTGCTGAGAGGCGGAGCCAAAAGATATAATAAAGAGGTGGAGTCAAGAGAGAGAGAGAGTCAGTCAGTGAGAGTCACTGAGAGTCAGAGGAGAGAAGAGAGTGGAGAGACAGAGTGGTATTTGGGAGATTTGAGGTGTGATTAGAGTGAAGAGTGAATAAGAACTGCATAACAAAGAGAAGGTTGAGATTGATGATCAATAAACCTGTAGAAGTTACCTATTATTAATAATCAAACATCTGTAGTCAATAAATAAGTTTTATTTACAAGACAGTGAAGTTTGGACCTGCATCTTCATCCTTCCATAATTAATGTTGATTTAGTGATCACTGGTGGCAGCGGGTAAAAAGGAATAGTAGTTTGCCTTCGTGTGCTCTGCGTTTGGGGAGTCAGGCAAGGGGCCACGAGGGGCGAACGTCACACACAGACTCAAGCTACTTAACACAGAATGAAAATGGGAAAATGAACTAAAGTATTTCAAATGCTGCTGCTGATTGAAAACAAAGAAACAGGTGATGTTTTACACCAATACTCATGTCCCAATAGTGCATTGTCTGGTTCTTGCATGGTTTGGTAGAAGCTTAAATGCAGACTATGTTGCTGTATAATATGTACTTAAAGACAAGAACTCAAGATATTAGGAATTAATTTTTCCACTATGTAACACTTGAAAGTAAGATTTATACCTTCTAAGTTATACATATCATACACTGTTTGTTTGGCTCCTCTCCTGTAATACTTCTGCAAATTATTTCACTACCCTGCAGTTCTTCTTCAACTCTCTGGGACCCAAACTGGGCAAAAATGGGAGAGTAATAGGGCCCAATGGTTACACTACAATCTGGTTTTAGGTCTAATCATTAAATGTGTCCTCCCAAAAACTGCGGGAAATTTGGCAGAGTACTTTTTAAACAAAGGTTCAGGTGGGTGGGTAGCTGCCTCCAAAAAAGAAATATATATTTTTTTAAAAGTATAGCCCACAAGAATTATTGCCATGAAATTCATTTTCTAAACACTTCTACTCCAGTTCCCTTTATGCCCCACAGTATATGGCTAAATGCCCAGATAGCCAGAGTACAGCCTCTCAGACACTGGGGATTAAAACAGGAGGAACTTCTGTAAGATGACTGCTCCATCCCCATATTTGGCCTGGGAAAGAATCTGCCACAGATTAGATACAGACCCTTGGACGTTTCTCCCTTCTGTGCATACACAGTTCAGGTCTGTGGCCTGAATGGTCTGGAAAGCCATTCATAGGACAGATCATTAAACACACCTGCTCTACACCGATAGTGAGAGGCAACCTGATTTGCCCCATGCCGAAGACCAACGAGCAGATAACCCCTCTTTGAGTGGGGTGGGGACTACACAGTCCAAGGCAGAATGAAGAGTTCAACCAGCCACTGTCCTGCTACAAGGTAGGGAAACTTGAGCCATCCAGATGTTTTGACTTAACAACTATCACAGACCTGTAACCACTAGTCATGCTGGGTGAAACAGATGGGAGTTGTAGGCCAAAACATCAAAGGACCAAAAGGTTCCTTAGCTCTGCCTTGACCTTGAGTTACATCTCCTGACCCTATTAGACATAATAAGAAGTGCCGACTCACTTTTTTTCCAGACTGGACAGGGTGATCCAAGGGGAAGCTAACAGTTATGTCTCATTATCACATGGCAAAGCTTGTATGGTTGCATTTTTTTTTTTGAACACTCCAGTTCTGCAAGACGTAGGGCTGGCATAGAGATTTCTGAGGAAAGCTACTGGATTGAATTATAATGCCACCTTCCCTTTGTACTCTGCTCTCTTCTCTGCTCAAACTACTCAAGATGCAACCTCGTGTTTGGGCCAGTATTACCAATTATTCACACATGCATGTTCCCTCCTCAGCAACTCTCCAATCTGCCAGAGGCCTCCATTTAAAGCCAATGTGATTGGGGAGATAACAATAGGTTTGTACTATACTGTTGGAGCAAAGAGAACTACGAATACAGTCAAATGAAGCAAACAAGCACAGCAGCTTTGAATGAATAACCAGATACTGTTGAGCAGCTTCCTAAAAATAGGAAGTTGGCTTCAAGTCCCATATTTTATAAAATGGACAGCCAGACAGTTCTGCAGGCTAAGAGATCAGGATAAGGTCCAGATAGGTACCAGTCTCTGGCATTCAGATACGTATGGTTTCTGAATATGGAGATTTCACTTTACCGCCATGGACAGTGAACAGTTCTATCATTTGCATTAGATTTCTTTTTGCTCTAAAGTAAGAGAGGACTCAAAAACCTTTGGTTTCTTGTGGTAGAGATACAGCTCTAAATTCTTCATGACTTAATTGCTTTCTTCAGTGCTAGGATGTTCTTTCTGAGAAAAGATTTTGGCTGGAACATTGCACAAAATAGTCTTCGCCACCAGCATAGTACAAACCATGAACTGCTAAGGTCAAAGGTTAGAATAAAGCTAAACAATAATAAAACGCTCATAGTGCTAAAATATAACTTGGGTAATGTTCCTGAATATATAAATATAACTTGGATAATGTTCCATAGTGCGAAAATATAACCTGGATAATGTTCCTGAATAATTTAAACATATAAAGCTTAACATATTTTCTTCACTGAACAAAAACTGACAGTGATCCAGAGCAGTGGTTCCCAACCTTGAGTAACCCAGGTGTTATTGGACTACAACCCCTAGAAGCCTTCGTGACTAGATGTGCTTCCCAGGATTTCTGGGCGTGGCAGGTCAAGAACACCTGGGTTACCCTAAAAGAACTGTAGATTCAGAGAAGAGATGTCAGAGAAGAATGTAAATAGCCAAAACAGAACATGACAGGTTAAAAATAAATGGTGGCATAAGTAGGGCCAGAATCCTAAAAGCTGCTTTTCAGTAACTTGCATATAGAGACAAAAAGAACTTTTATAACTGTCACTGAGAAAAAGAAATGGCAGTGGGCAATTTAAAAAGGGGGAAATTCTCTTCCATAAGATTCAAGAAGTCAACAAGAAATTCAAACCAAGATAATAAATGCTTCAAGATGAACAGGAAACTGTGTTGAGAATAAAATAAAGAAAATATGGAAACAATATACAGTACTGGAGAATTATATGGAAGAAATATATACATGGAAGGTTCCTTTGAAGACATATCTTTGGTTGGAAAAAAACACCCTGCAATTCAGAAAACAAAATGAAAGTTGCTCTTAAAGCAATTGGAATAAACAAATAATCAGGAATAGATGGGATACAATTGGAGCTACAGTATTTCAAGCTACAGAGGTTGAATCTATCAAAATAACAAGAATATGCCAACAAACAACGAAAGTAAAACAATGGTCCACAGACTGGAAATGTTAAATATATTTCAACCCTAAAGAAAGAATATGCCACAGACTGATGTGAACTATATGACCATAGAATTAATGCTGATTACAAGCAAAAGGATACTCCGCTTTATAACAAAGATTTTTATTATATAAGTACTGTAAATGTTCAATATGTTCAGATATAAAAAAGGAAGAAGCACTAGAGATCTTATTACAAATATATGTTGACTATTGGAGTGTATCAAGGACTATCAGAAGATAATCAGTTTTGTACTTTATATATTACAGTAAACTCTCTGCATGGAACATGAAATTCCTAAAAGAAATGGGTGTGTCGCAACATTTGGTTTTCTGCCTGCATAACCTGTGCTTAGGACAAGAAGCTACTGTTAAGATAGGACACAGAAAAAAAAAAACAGTTTACAGTCACCAAAAGTGTCTGACAAAAGTATATTTTACTTCCCTATCTATTTAATCTATATCCAAACATGGATAGTTGGATTAAATTCAGATGAAGAATTAGTGAAAATCTGCAGAAGAAATATCAATAGGATATGCTGATGACATCACTCTGCTAGTAGAAAACAGCAATGGCTTGCAGTAACTATTAAAGATGAAAGAGGAAAGTGCTAAAACAAGATTCCATTTCAACATTAATAGAAAAATTGCTTCAGCATTAATAATGAAGAAGTCAAAATTGTTTAAGATTTTCTCTACCTCTGTTCTATAAACAAACAAAATGGAGACTTCAGGCAAGAAATCAACTACAAAGGAACTAGCAAACTCCTCAGAATGTAAGAATATGTCACTGGAAACCAATGCCAAGATAATCTGTCTATAGTATTCCTTATTACTATGTATGGATGTGGAAGCCAGATAGTCAAGAAAGCCAACAGGAAAAAAATTGATTCATTTGAAACATAGCACTGAAGGACAGCTTTATGGATATTTTGGAACACTAGAAAAATAGAAAAATGGACTCTAGTTCAAATCAAGCCTGAAATCTCACTAGAAGCTAGAATGACTAGACTACCATATTTTGGGCAAACTGTAAGATAAGACTTGCAGGAAAATACAGGAATGCCAGGAAAAGATGAAGATGGAAGACAAGATGGACTGGTTATATAGTCTTTAGTATGCAAGATCTGGCCAAGGCTGCTAACAACAGGAACTACTGGAGGTCATTAATTCATTCTTACCTGCCTTCCAGTTGGAGCTTGTAGGCATCCTTCAGTCTCAAGAGACTATGGTAATGTGCTCTGAATCGAGGTCTTGGAACAGCATCTAGTGTGGCTGAGAAGGCCAATTCAAGAGTGGCAATCCCTTCCACACTGAACAGGACTTTCAAAGTACAGCGGTACCTCAGTTTACGGTTTACGAACCAAAATCCATAGAAAATAATGCCCTGGTTTA
Source organism: Pogona vitticeps (assembly GCF_051106095.1). Taxonomy (NCBI): domain Eukaryota; kingdom Metazoa; phylum Chordata; class Lepidosauria; order Squamata; family Agamidae; genus Pogona; species Pogona vitticeps. The sequence continues at coordinate 181,918,489 of NC_135784.1, forward strand.
CGTTTTCTTCTTCTTCTTTTTTCCCGCTGTTTGAAAGGGTTTCCCCAGGATGCATTGCATCTGGAGGTTTCTACTGCTGCCCCCCATTCCTAGCACAATCTGCGTTTTGGTTTACAAAATTTCCGCATTATGTAACGTCCCGGAGGACGCATTACTTTCGTAAACCAAGGTATGCCTATAAGTGAGATATTTAAGGGGTGATTTTACCAGTTCCAAACCCCCAGTGAGCTTCCATTGGCTGAGCAGGGATTTGAACCCAGGCCTCCTGAGTCCTAGTCCCTTACTCTATCCACTACACCACACTGCATATAGTAATTTACAGGGTCACTGTGGATTAGAAATAACTTGACAACTCACCCTCACTATTTGTGCCACCTGCCATTCCCTCTGATATATGCATCCCCCTGAGAGTAATGCGGGTTTGTGCTGCACATGTTTGTCCTTCGATCTTTAGCAGGGCCAAATCTAGCTTGAGAAACTTTCAGGTTTCTCTCCTGACTAGACCTGGCAGTGAAGCATTTAAAGAGCCCTCGTGGGCCAGTGGCAGAAGGACATGCAAATGCAAAACAGCTACCATATAGTTAATTCACCTTCCCCAACCCCACTGCACCTCAGAAACTGAGAGCTCTCATCTGTCCTGTGGCTACAACCAGCTCAAAGCACAGGGTGGGAAGGAGCAAGTGGGCTTTTTCAGAATGAAACGCATCATCTTAGCCAGAATCTTCAGCTCCAGAATTCATGTTTCAGGTACCACAGATACATCTTCAAAGCAAAGAATGTTCTGTTACTCTACCTACGGATTCAGTACAATAAGCATTCCCAAATCCTGTCTGAAGCCTGCCATCTTAAACATGTTTACCAGAATACAATGAGACTTTGTTGTTGTTTAGTCATTTAGTTGTGTCTGACTCTTCGTGACCCCATGGACTAGAGCACGCCAGGCCCCCCTGTCTTCCAGTTGGGTCAAATTCATGTTGGTAGCTTTGGTGACACTGTCCAACCATCTCATCCTCTGTCATCCTCTTCTCCTCTTGCCTTCACACTTTCCCAACATCAGGGTCTTTTCCAGGAAGTCTTCTCGTCTCATGAGATGGCCAAAGTATGGGAGCCTCAGCTTTAGGATCTGTCCTTCCAGTGAGCACTCAGGGTTGATTTCCTTCAAAATGGATAGGTTTGTTCTCCTTGCAGTCCAGGGGACTCTCAAGAGCCTTCTCCAACACCACAGTTCAAAAGCATCAATTCTTTGGCAGTCGGTCTTCTTTACAGTCCAGCTCTCACTTCCGTACATCACCACAGGAAAAACCATAGCTTTGACTATGTGGACCTTTGTCGGCAAGGTGATGTCTCTGCTTTTTAAGATGCTGTCGAGGTTTGTCATCGTTTTCCTCCCAAGAAGCAGGAGTCTTCGAATTTCGTGGCTGCTGTCACCATCTACAGTGATCACGGAGCCCAAGAAAGTAAAAGCTATCGCTGCCTCCATCTATTTGCCAGGAGGTGATGGGACCAGTGGGCATGATCTTAGTTTTTTGATGTTGAGCTTCAGACCATTTTTTGCGCTCTCCTCTTTCACCTTCATTAAGAGGTACTTTAATCCCTCCTCACTTTCTGCCATCAGAGTGGTGTCATCTGCATATCGGAGGTTGTTGATATTTCTTCCGGCAATCTTAATTCTGGCTTTGGATTCATCCAGTCCAGCCTTTCGCATGATGTATTCTGCATATACATCATGCAATGAGACTTACTTCTGAGTAAACATATAAAAGCAGTGAATGGTAGAGAGGCATTTGAGATCAGAGGGCATGAATGTGAGACTCTCAAATTCTAACCAATAAATATTTATTCAACTAACAGTCCAACTAGTCCTCTTAACAAGTAATATTTACAGACTGTGTTTCTTTTATCCAAAGGGCTGCACACATTACAGGAGGTAATTCTGACAGGAACTCTGAAGAGTAGACCAGTCTCATCCCTTCTTCTGGTGGGGGCAAAGAAGAACAAGCAGAGCCTCAGAGACCAGCAGTTTGCTTTAGGCCACCCAGGAACATCATGACTGCTGAAGACGGATGTTGAACTGGGGATTTCCTGCCATACACCTCATACTCTTAGTCAGTTCACTAACTCTACACAGAAGTGCTCTTCGTTTAACAAGTCTTGCAGGAGTCTTAAGAGACGGCCCTGGCCAGTTCTGGGGACTTGATGACACAACACTCTATAACAGACAGATGAGAAGTTGCAGGCAGGATACTGAACAGCAATTATGGGCTTTTTTTACTATCAAAAGAAGTACTGGCAGGGGAAGAGAGGAATGTAAATCTACAATCAGGGGCCAGTACTCTGAGATTAGGAGCTGCACCCTTACCTTGTGGCAAAACAACACTTTTGTAGGGCGTAAGTTGTGTATCACAGGTGTGCACAGAAGATAGTGTACAGTCTAGCCACAGTAGCATCCTGCTTGTTTTTATACGAGCAAAAGAAAACATACTGTTGTTTAACTAGACAGGATAGCAATCTGAGTCTGAAGAAGAAAGGACAAGAAGAGGTTCAGTTGTACACAGTAATTGCCATAGCCCATCCAAAGCACAACTGTTTCAACATGTTTTATGGCAAAAAAACAACTCAAGCCAAATCCAGAGTCATCACTTTTTCTATTTTCAATATATTCAGTTGTAGAACAGCCACGAGGGTAATTTCATTAAAGCACACTCTATTTCAATAAGCACTATTAAGACAAACAGACAATATCAGTTTTCAAACACTTGTCAGCATGCCCTCCACTATTTGACATAACATCTAAGTCAAACACACAATAAAAAAACCACTATTTGTTTAGAGGACAAAGACTTTTGGCATTACATTCAGAACAACTCCTCCATAACTACACATCATGTCACATAGCAGCACTTAAAAAAAAAAACCTTATTTAACTAAAACTACTCCAGCAGATTAACATCACCAAAGCAAAACATTCAGGACAGGCCCTGTCTTTAAAGGAGAATCTATAATTCAGATACATACTGGGGAGTACAGACACTATAAGGTAAAGAGTAGCTCAGATGACACACGAGGAGCCAGAAACCAGCATTGAGAACCAAAAGGTTTCTGTATCTCAGCCAACATCTTTATGACCTACAGCAGTGCCCCCCAATGTGGTGCCCTCTGCATGTTTTGGAGTATAACTCCCATTGTTCTTACACTGGCTCTTGATTGTGGCACATTGTAATCCAACACAACTAAGTAACTAGCCAGGAAGGATCCCTTCCATATTTTTTTTCCATCTGCTTATAGGCAGAGTCCTACAATATGGTGGATCAGTGGAAAAGACCATTCTGCCTCACTAACAGTCTGGAAGGGATGCTGAAAGGCATTTGGACCACAAGGTTGCATGGAATAATATGTAAATATTTAACACTGACTATATGGTAAAATCTCTGCCACGACTGTATGGTACAATCTCTACCCAAGCTATCACTGTTAATCAAAATATTTGATGAGCCAGGTCAATGTCTTTTATATTCACAATATGCAATTAAAACAATAATCTTGAAGCTGAAATCCTGCACCATCTACCTGAAAATATTTTCCAACTCCATGGGGCGTATTTCTTAGAAAGCTATATACAGGAATGTACTGAGTGATTTTAAAAATATGGTTGTTATACTTAGGAAAATAAGGAATTTGTGCTCATTTATGTGTATAGATACATTTTTTTTCCAAAGGGGGGGATTACTTTAGAGTGGATGACTGCAAACTCAATTCCAGCTGGCAAGGCTGTTAAGAAATTGCTAGTGCATTTCTATCAATATAGCAGGAGGCAGACTCAACTGCTCTTGCACACCAAACTGGGCTGATGAAGGGAAAAGAGAAGCAGCCATCATATGCCAGTGAACAGAAGATGATCAAGGACTCTTCAATCCTTCAGTGCAGAAGGGCTTCCTATTTTCCACTTAAATGGGGCCTATCCCATAGAGCAGTGGTTCTTAACCTTTGTTACTCAGATGTTTTTGAACTGCAACTCCCAGAAACCACAGCCAGCACAGTTGGTGGTGAAGGCTTCTGGGAGTTGCAGTCCAAAACTCCTGAGTAACCCAAGGTTAAGAACCAGTGCCATAGAGTATGCTTATGGAAGTCTGTGAGAGTAGCTGAGAGATGTGCACAAGCAAATTCTAGCAATAATACCTGTGTTGATAGACAATCTCACGGTGTCAGAGCACCGCAAGTGATTAAAACTGATAACCTTGTAAAAATGAGAAAGTGAAAGTATCTGTTTGGTTGTCCAAAGATCCTTTATCATAGACCGATCTGGACAACTAGTCCATTGAACCAATAAAACACGTCCCTCTTCCAACCCAGCTCATAACCTAGCAATACAGCAGCGACTGCAATCAAATATTTCGAGCCAATGGTGAAATAAAGTTTTCTGCCAAAGGCACATGAACAGAATCAGTGTCTCATCTCCTACAGGTTGAGTGTACAATGATGTCTAATTTTTTTTTTGCTTAAGAACAGAATCTAGGACAGTATCTAACAACCTGAGAAACTCATTCCCTTTTCTAGGACATCCAAAATCCATGGTTGTACAAAGATGTCTGGCAACAAACGGAGGGCAGAATTCCAGCTGGTAAGACCAGAATTGGAAATAATTTGTTAAGTAACTTCTCACCCTAATTTGTTAACCCTTTCAACCCTAACTGATTTAATTTTTCAACAACAGCCAACACTATGCTAATTATTAAAACACTAATTAGTGTCATTTCAACGCTTCTTGTTGACTTTGTTACAAACATTCCAGAAAAAATGATATTTTACATTTTAATGAATTAGCAACTTGACAAATTAACCAATGAGTTAACATTCTTAGCATCTTAAAATGGACAAACTAGATTCCCCCCCCTTCCCATAACACATTAACACTACCTATAAGATTTCAAAGCTTCAGTAAGGAGCAAGAGCTAGATAAGGCTTTTACAGTCTCCTGTTATTTTCCTATAAATTACTGAAGAAGCTATCTTGGGTTCCAAAGGAGGGAATGAATCCTGCTTAGCATCTCCTCATGATCTCTTGGAAAAACCTATTCATTATCTCACGGACATAGCGGTAATATAAGTATGAGTATTATTTGGAAATAATTTGTGTGGCTAGAATATCCAGCAATTCCTATTTGCTAGTGATTTCAGGCAATTGTTACTTCATGCTCTTAGGTTCTGGGATGAGTAAGACTGGAAATCCACAATTAAGACACTTCCTTCTCCTATTTTAAAGGCTAACCAACAGCAATGTCACTCCCCCCATCCGTACCTTGTAGCATTCAACCCCTTCCTCCACAAATGCTAAAATTAGCATTTCTGAACCCTGGGTGCCAGTTTATACAGTCTGTATGTGCAAGCACTTGCACAAGAGCCGCTGTATATTACTATTTTGACTGATGTCAAAGAGGCTGCTGAAATTCTTAAACTGTTTGCCCCAGTGGGAGACTGCATGTGGGTGATTACACCGAATTTCAGTCCACAAAAGATAGTGGTCCTGCTGGTGAGTAGACATACAAACCTGGACCAGAGAGTACAGTGTGCTCTGGAGGTGGCTGTACCCCCCCCCCTTGAAGGATCAGGTGAACAAGTCTGAGACCACTTTCAGAGGCAGTGCTGGCAGCAATGGTCACAGGTGCATCTGGCAGCCTTACATGGTACAACAACTTAGTCCCTTACTGGCGAAAGCCACCCTGGTCATGGTGGGCCCCATCTTAATCATCTTGTATATAGATTAGTTAGCATATCACATAGCAGCCAGACTGTTATGGGTTGTGACTTCTAGAGACTAGGTAGAACCTTCCTTGGCTTGCTGTTTGTTTCCAGATCAAATTTATGGTGTATGCTCTTACGGTACCTACAAAGCCCTACATGGTGTGGGCCCAGGGTATTAAAAAATGATTGGATCTACCCAGATTAACTATCCCTGAGTCTGTGGTACCTTCTTATGTGTCCCATCTTCCAGAGAGTTGAAGTTAGTGTGGGCTTCAGATGAAGCTTTCTGCGTGCCAGTATCCCAAATGCCAGGTAGTTAGGTTTGACCCCCTTCCTCCTGACTGGCTTTTAGACTGCCAATAAATACTACGGTTCTCTCAAGCTTTTAGTGATTAATGTCGTCCTTTGAGCTTCAAGGATTTCTTTATTTTATGGTGATATGTGCATTTAATCTTTTTTGTTGAGGGGGGTTGTTACAATTCGTTTTTGTGATTTCAGGCATTCCCCTGGTGAAAGTGCCTTACACTGAAGAAAATAAGAAATAAATATGGATATTTTGGCTGCAAAACTCGGGTGTGTGTGTGTGTGCGTGTGTGCGTGTGCGTGTGCGTGTGCATTTCAAGTACTGGACCATCCTGGAAACAGGCTGTAATCTTGGTCGTTTGCTGTTTTTATTTATTTATTTACAGGATATAAATTTTAGCCGCGTCATTACCAGTAGTCTCTGAGTGGTGAAAGTTCAGTTTTTGCCAGTTTTCAGCTGGCAAAGCTCAAAAGGAACCTGATGTGTCCAGCCGGACCTCATGACAAATAAAACAGGAACCAGGTACTTTTATGACTTATTTAGAAAATAAAATTATCCAGGCTCAGTGGTGCATGGTCACAGGTTATGTACACATGCTACACAGGTCTGCCAAAATGCTATTCCAAACCAGATTACATAATTTCTTCTGCTCTTTCATCTGCATAACATCACAAGGATTTCTGTTGGTTTGAGTGCTACCCTAGCTCTGCCACAAATAAAAGCAAAGAGAACGCTCGTTATCTATAATCCAGGGTGCAGAACTCAAGTCAAAACTGAATCAATTAATCCACTTACCTACTTGCAGGACACGGTCAACAGCCCCTGACTGTAGCAAGTGCAAGCCACGGTTGAAGGGCACACGGGAGTCTCGCTCCCCCTCTGGGGGATGATAGCCAAGGGACGAATACATACATATTTCCCGCTCACTCCGTGGGAAGGACCAGAACACGATGCGCTTCTGCACAGGCTCTGGGACACGAGAGAAACGCTCCTCCACCTGGACGGGGGGGGAAAGGAAACAAAGACAAGACACACTGTGAGAATTACTATTGGGCTCTGAACTGCTTTGGAACCAGGCTTGTGGAGCACTGACCTCTCCCCTTTAGGAAAAGGCCCATTTCTTAAGATCCTCCTCCAAGGTCTTGCTCCAGGCACCTCCACTTTCAAAGCCATCATCTAGGATAAGATCTTTGCTGGAGTGGCACCTCCGTTATGGCATTCCTCTTCCTTCTTTTGCCTTCCAAGATTTTGAGTGATTGACTTTGCAATTCTTCCTGCAGTTTTTTTATTCTATGTTTTGAGTTTCATGTTTATTGGTATAAATAGAGAATATTCAAGCTGCCTTGAATATTTTCTGAGGAATGGTGAAGTCAGATATAAACAAACAGATACATCATTTTCAGCCCTGGCTTTCTTGGCACCTAGTGCCCCTCTAACCCATCTTCAAACAAAATCCCAACGCACATTTCAGTCCCAAAGTAGACAGGCATTCTGTCCCCAAGCCACAAAAGCTAGTGTATACAACGTTTCAGTTCTAACGGTTGCATGTGATTCAAAGCTGAGGACCACTCATGCCAGTACAAGGGAAGGAAAAGAGCAATCGGTATGAAACTGATAGAAGTGGGTATCAATGCAAGGCTAGAAATAAAGCCTCAGTTGGTGCATTCGTGCTCCATAGCAGTGGTTCTCAAACTTGGGTCCCCAGATGTTTTTGGACTGAAACTCCCAGAAAACCTGACCAACACAGCTTGGGGTGAAGGCTTCCGGGAATTGCAGTCCAAGAACATCTGGGGACCTCGGTTTGAGAACCACTGCTCTGTAGTAACCTGAAAATAACCAGTCCATCAGCAAGGAGTGAAATATCTGCCCTGAGTATGACATCATGGTAAGCATGGGGACGACTAGGTACTCGGGATTTTATCCTTTCAACCATTTGTACTACAAAACAGCTGAGTAGTATACGAACATTCCAAAATGCTCTGCAGATGGACATGACCGGAAACAAGGATGCTGGAAGCCACAGGATTGCAGCAGGGCTGGGAGAGGAATGCAAACAGATATCCACATATATGACCTCCAAGCGTCGTCTACTGTAAACTAGAGGCTCTCGGCCAATATCTGTGGACAGTTAAGAGTTCTATATCTCTGGGAGAAGAAAGGAGTCATGGTGTGGGCAAGGGTTCAGGCAAGAGATCTGTTACCTACCGTTCACAGCAGCAGAGACACCCATGCCCTACAGAGCCAGGACCTGTTACTGATATCCACCCAGGAAGGACAGCAGATAAGAGTGAAACCACATAGTCTCCAAAGGGGACCCATGTGGACAGACTTTCTTCCCCTCCATGCCCCATCATAAATTCATCTCACCTGCCTCCAATCGTGCTGGATGTGGCTGGTTAGTGTAAACAATGTGAAATAATCCCCCCCTTCCAATTTTCTGAACTGTTTCCCTGATTTCCCCAATTAATTACAGCCCAGCCAACCTTCAAAGTGGTAAGGGTGAAGTATCTCCATATTCCCTGGAAATGTCTAAACCAGGGGTCTCAAACTCAGTTTATCCGGGGGCCGCTGGAGGCAGAGTCTGGGTGAGGCTGGGCCACATCAGATTTTCCACCAAGCGGAGCAAGAGCCCGAGGAAGCCGCCCAGGAATTTCCTTAGCCCGGCTGGGGCTCCGAGGAGGAGGAGGAGAAGGGGCGTGCGAGCCCTCGTGGCTGGTCACAATCCCCTCCGGCTCCTTCTTCACTACCACCACTAGCAGCAGCAGCAGGACGAAGAAGCAGAGAAGGGAGGGACTGCCAGCAACCACCTAGCGGGGGGGGGAGGGCATGACATAAAAAATTTTTTAAACCCTCACAAAACCGCCTTGCCAAAGGAGAAAAGCCCCCATCGGTACCCACGAAATTAAACTGAATGGGGCGGGGGCCCCACAGGTGCACGCGGGCACGTGCACATGCACAAAAACACACACACACACAGAGATCCGGGAACCTTCCTTAGAGGGCCCCCCTCAAAAAAAGTCACACTCAGCAGCAGCAGCTACCCCCACCACAACAGAGGAGCAAACTTTGTGAGGCGACCCCAGGCAGCCTCCAGAGCTGAAGTGGCTGAAGCAAGATGAAGAGGAGGAGGAGGAAGCACCGCCCGGCGCTGAGATGGCCGCTGGCCGGGCTGGTGCTGGGGGTGCCAAGACAGAAAGAGAGCCACTTCCCTGGAAGAGGCTGCTGTGGCTGCTGCTGTTGGCGGCTTGGCTTGGGCATTCGGGGGAAAGGGCCGGCAGTGCATCTCGCTCGCCAGCTCTCCCCCAAGACAGCGCCTCTTGCACCCTCCATACAGAACTGCAGCCTGCCAGCCGGGAGACAGGCGAGCCAGCTGCCAGGCTGCAGTTCCGGATGGAGGGTGCAAGAGGCGCTGTTTTGGGAGAGAGCCGGTGAGTGAGATGAGGCTTTTAAAAAAATCTTTACAGCAGAGGACACGTGGGCGCTTCAGGGGGCCCAAGCAAGTGGCCCCCGGGCTGCATGTTTGAGACCCCTGGTCTAAACCCAGTCCAAAGTAATGGAAAGATTTTTTTAAAAAAATCCATACCAGTTTTTCTACATTATTCCCGAATGATCTGAATTTGGAAGTACATAATAGACCAGCCAGCCATGTTGCATTGCTTCTATTCATAAGCTACGCAGAAGGTGAACCCCTGTATACAAAGGAGGGGTGGGATCTGAGATCGGAGGGTGCAAAGAAGCCAGTACTAAGGGAGACAGAATGGTGACTGATAAGGAGCAAAAATGGGGATGCATACACTAAGAGAAGGACAGAGGATTGCCAGCATCAACATGTAACAAACATGTTTTCCTCTCTGGCTATTATTAATACCAGGTTGCAACCCTGCTGAATTAAATAAATGATTGGCCCACATTTACTTTCCAGGTGGGAAAGCACTGTATTTCCTACAACAGATTCCTGTGAGTTGTCACTTTTCCCATCAGTGTTGTAACAACAGGCAAAGATGGACCAAGGAACATTTTTTCCTATTCATTCTCTAGGGCAGCCATCCAAAGTTTGGCACTGTTTCAGAAAAATAGGCCTGGAAATACTGTATGTCTTTGACTCTGGCCCTCAACCCTCCAACTTCTAAATCATACTCACTTGCGCTACTCCTTTGTGCATTTGGGACTTTTATAAAAGTCTGCTCCACCCACATTCTTCCTTTCAAGCCTACATCCCCTCCTCACCCCTGCTTCCTAACCGATTTCTTCAGCCAGCCTCCATGGATACCTGCCAGTATCCCCTCAGGTGAAGCATCATTGCTTCCTCACTTCCTTTCGACCAACAATATGCAGCAACTGTTCCTTAGGCCCAGAGGCTTGGTCTACTCCTCGGCTCAGCGCCCACCTCCTTCTCTCAGCCCACCCCACCCCTCCCTCTCTCCATCTTCCCAGGACCAGCACCATAGGTTCGGTTTCTCTGGGCTCCAGCTGAGGCCCATGGACTTGCTCTGCTGCTGCCTGTTCAGATGGCCCTTCCAGGTAAGTAAACAAGGAAAAGGAAGAAGAGATTCTTATGGCTGTATTGCCCTCTCCTATCTCCATAGAGATTGGGCCAAAAGGGAAAGATTTAAGAAGTGGCAAGTTTACTCAGGGTATCGCTTAACAAGTCAATCCCCCAATTTTTTTTTTCCGTAAATGCTGCTTATTTCCTCAGGTTCTTCTATCCTAATCTACTAACAGATCAGTCCTCTTCTTCTTAATCCTCTGCCTCTATGCTTTCTGCATTTTAGCCTCCATATCATGGAATACTTTCACGCAGCTTGCATGTCTTACCTGACAACTCCAGTGAGAAACTTCAACTTGACTTTATCTTTGCCTGACCGCTGAGGCCAGACCTCTTCAATCCGGTGCCTCCCAACAGCTATATTTGACTGCGGGATGATGGAATTTCTAGTCCAAAATATCTGGAGGACACCAGGTTTGAAGCAGGGACAGAAGGGGTGCAAAGGTTCTGCACGGCCCATTTCTTCTTCCCACTTAAGAACTCTGAAGAACCATCCATGACATCACGATCAATTCGATGAACAAGGGACAGGGTTTCATCACATACCGCAACCAGATCTCTCAGCTAAAAACATGACACATCTGACTTCTCAATCAATACACCAGTTTTTCCACGCAAAGGATGCAACACACTAGCTGGCCATGCTATTTCTGGTGTCAGACTCCCACAAACTTGACACTACCAAGCACTGACGGAAGCCCACAAGGAAAATATTTTCCTCCTCTTCAGCATAAATGGTGGCCACACAAAGTCCTAGCATTCAAAGAATGGCTACCGGGGATCAAATAGGCTTCTAAATGTCTATTTGCAGATCTTTCCTCCCAGACAAGCTTAGTTCACGTGCAGTTCCAACACTGACCAGAAAACAGGACCAAGGTCACATGCTGCCATTTAGCAGGAAGTGAAAGTACTGTAGTTCATTAGCTGATGTTATAATACAAGGAGCTTCCTCGTATAGCTGATGTTATAATACAAGGTGAACAAGTTTTCTTCTATATCAAGCAACAGTCTGCTCAGAAATACATCCAGATTCCCTCCACCTATCTTTTTCACTGCCCACCCCTTTTCACAAAAAAGAGGAAGAAAGCAAGTTGATCTTTTTAACCTAAATCTTTATCAATGGTCTAACCATAGCCTACTTCCATCTCACAGAACCACTAGGAATGGAATACAATGTAGGTATCCAATTTGTGCTATATAAGACTAACAAGTGCTTTATCTTTTGGTCTTCCATGATTAGAAGGATACTGCATGTGTCAGTTTTTTTCTTTTTCTTTGCTAAATTATAAGCATATATTGTATGGTTGACTATGTATGTGTGATTAAAATGCATATATTGGAAAACTACATAGAATGCATAAAAATTATTTTGTTTAGAAAGATTATCAGAATATGGACAAATTGCTGTGCAGAAAGAAAAAAGTATTGTGACCTAATATGGAAATTGGATGGAACTATAATGTTGGTGGGATTCCGAGAAATACAGTGAAAACAAAACTGACAAGTTTTCCCATTCCTAAGTTCTTCAGTTTTCCATATTTCTCTCCCCACACCTGACAACCTTTTGTAAGGTTAAACAGCCATAAACATGGACTTTCCTCTTTCTACACCAAACTCATAAAGTTCGAATAGTTTATTTAATCCAAACCTGAAGTTAAATTTAAACCCTGGATTCACATGAGACTCTATACATATCCAGCTTTTTTATGTCATTCCCTTTCAGCAGTCATCTCTATGTCATTACCTTGAACACTGCAGTTTCCTCCTTTTCAACCAGCTCACACACCTTCACCAAATGAATTTCCCACAACTGTTTCATTGCCATGTTCAGATCAGCTGTCTCCCAGAATCCTCTGCTACAGCTCCATCTTTGTCAGCACCAAGTTCCTAACACCATTCTTTAAAAACAGAATGTTTGCTCAACATGCTATTACTTCTGCTTGCACCTGTTTTCCTAGTCCCACAACATCCTCTTCCACAGTGCCAAGAGAAAAGGTCCTCCCTGCTTCTGCCAAGTGGGCTTTTCTCCAGTCCCTGAGCATCTTTTGCAGAGTTTCAGGAAGGACCATAGGGACTTCACTACAAGTTGCAGCAGTCACAAACTCCGCTCTCTCCTGTGCTAGCTCTTATTTGACAAAATCTCCCCTCGATTTTCTGGCTACAGTCTTGAGCCCTCTGGGTAGTGCGCACAAGGCAGACCTAAACTGCTGATATTAAACAGTAATAATAGTACAAGGGACAGAAACAATAGCAAAATTGTACCCACTAGCTAACACAGAGGCACAATCTGCTGGAAGATCTCTTACACAAACTACACTGAAATAAATGGTAACTGCACAACCATAGTGCCTATTCATTTCAGCTGGGTGTGTATATAAGAACCTCCCAAGTGATTTCAACTCAAGGATGAGATCTGTCCAGCTCATGCTTTGCTGTCCTTAATTGCACCAAAACTCACCCCCTGATTCAACCATGACACCTTCCAGGCTGCCTCCACACTGTCTCATTGGTATCTGAAATTAATGTGGCTTCCAGCAGGAAACAATTCAATTTACGGAAACATCATAAATTCATAAATCCCAAGAGTTGTTTCAGTGAGAAGCATATTTTGGGGCAGAAGCTTATCTCAATCCACACCGAAGGGAGGGGATAAGAACAGAGGATGAGAGTTAACAAGGCAGGGGTGAAGCAAGAGGACCAAACAGCTCCAATCATGGACCAGATAGCTCCATTTCTAAAAGCCCTGGAAATAAGAGCTCCTATGACTGAATGCCCCTTCATATAAACACTTTCAAGAACACAGAGACCTACAAAAGAATTTTTTTTCTATATGGAGTAGCCTTTGGCGTACTCTGAAACAGAGCCACTTTTATCACTTTTGTTGTTGTTACGTGCCATCAAGTCACTTCTGACTTACAGCTGTGCTGCTTTCACTGAAACAATCCACCTCCTTGGGTCTTCCTCTTTTACTGCCAGCTATCAACTTAAGAGAGGCACAAGCAAGGCAAAAGAAGATTTAAGGCCCATGGATATAGCCTGGCATCTTACAAGTCAAATTCATTGTTCTTACAATGCTGAACTTTTTGGCCAACTTAAGAGGAGGGAACACGTTTTCCAGTGACCTCTTCTGGCTGGTTACTCCTACAAATTTGTTCTCCTGGGGGGAAAAAAATAACTATACTTCCACCAACCTGAAGATGAAGGGGGGGGAATAAAATGACTCTGTAGATATTTTGCTTTCACTCCTACTTATGCACAAAAAACATCAATGCAGCTTAGATGACAAGTAAAATTCAGCCAGCAAGAGGCTCTTTGAAAGCACAGCTGCTTTCTTTCTTTATTTGTCTGTTTTCTTCAATCCTATTTTGGAAGCCTTCTTAGCTATACACATTGAAATTTTTAAAGGGGACCTTCTCCAGCCCAGAGCTCCAGAGTACTTTCCCTCATTTCAGGAGCGTGGTTGCTTCGACTTAGAAGTTTCACTCATCGATGCTTATGACAAGTGACTCTTGTCTGACTTGTTCCCCAGCCCAACACCGAAATTAAGCTCTGTTGTCTCTCTGTGCGGAACTGCAGCTGCTTACAAGGAATTCTCCATCTGACGGAAATGGAGCTCCAAGAATCGTCAAGCAAGCAAGGCTTTTGCAGATTTCAGACATGAGGTGGGGGTGGGGGTGGAAGCAAGGTTGGGAAAGAAGAATACATGCAGCAAGTGTAGCCTCCTTTCCACCTGACTCCAAGAACACAGCACAATAATCGCAGCTTCAAGTCCTGGGCTTTGCCCAGACTAGCCCTACATCTCTCCCCTACTTCAGGTCTGCCTAGTTACACATATTTGCCACTCCAGCTGCTTCTCATCCTTCATATCCAGAGAAAGCCCAGAGAAGACACGCTAACATACTTCCTTCCTCCAGACCAAGCAAAAGAGAGAGCCTAGTACAGGAAGGAAAGGCTACAAAAAGGGAGAAGGTGGGGGGTGGTGGAAATAAGACGACCACAAATAGAAAAGGGATGTAACATACAACTGAATGCACAAAGGAGACAAAAGGAAGTCAAGAGACACCACAGATCCCTCAATGGACCTCAGAAGCATGACTGTAAATGTAGGAAAGACCAGGTCAGAAGACATGGGATTACAGGAGCTGTCCGTGGAGTACTTCAACAGCAGGCAACGTTATGCACAGTTCATGGACTCAAAGGGTCAGTCAGTAGAAAGAAGTCTAGGGAAATCCAGTAAGCCATACATACAACATCTACCACATTTGGGTCATCATCCCTACCCACCCAACCAGGAATAAGCCTTTCAGTGCAAATAGTATTTAGTGGGAGCCCCTAATGAAAAGGCAAGTAATCTCAGTCAACCAGAACTAGACCCCTGGTAAGAATCAATGGTCAACCTCGGAGCACCAAAGAATTGATGCTTTTGAATTTTGGTGCTGGAAGAGACTCTTGAGAGTCCCCTGGACTGCAAGGAGAACAAACCTATCCATTTTGAAGGAAATCAACCCTGAGTTCTCACTGGAAGGACAGATCCTGAAGCTGAGGCTCCAATACTTTGGCCATCTCATGAGAAGAGAAGACTCCCTGGAAAAGAAGCTGATGTTGGGAAAGTGTGGAGGTAAGAGGAGAAGGGAATGACAGAGGATGACATGGTTGACAGTGTCTGCGAAGCAACATGAATTTGACCCAACTCCGAGAGGCAGTGGAAGACAGGAGGGCCTGGCGTGCTCTGGTCGATGGGTCACGAAGAGTCGGACACGACTTAAAGACCAAACAACAACAAGAGGATGCTACACGACTACAAAGCATGCAAAACTCAGTGTGGCTAGCAAGCTGACTCTTCTGGGCAGCAAGCAGAGGGGGAAGAAAAGTAGTCTGGCACCACAACCCAGGAAGAAAGGGGACAGCCTCAGAAGAAGATAGGCCAGGAATTGGCGCTGGAGTCGTGTGGGGGGTTGAGTGGAAGGGAAGAGGGGGGGGGAACAGACAGATTAGAGTAGGCTTTGTTCCAGCCAGGCTAATAAGTATGATCGCCAAATAACCGAGCAGGCAGGCGGGGAGAGGGGGAACCCAGCTTTTCCTGCCCCAGTGCCTTTAAACAGCAACGTAGATATGTTTAAATTAGCCGGAAAAGCTCCCCTTTTTTTCACCCTATAATTTTCACGCTCCCACCTGCCAATATCCTACAAGTCCAGCTATTGTTAAACGGACAACCCAACCCCCCACCAGCCCCTTCTCGGGCTCAGTCCCGACATCGATTTTCCAACGCTAGGCCTCTTTTGAGAAGGGAAGGCAGACTTGGGGAAGGCAGTTCCTCTGCTGGAAGGGCCGACGCTCGCGAAGGATGTGCGGGCCAGCCGGCGGAGCACCCTCCTCGGGCTTCGGGGGGGGGGGGAAGGCGGCAGCGGGGTGTGTGTGTGAGTGTGTGTATGTGTGTGTGTGTGTTGGGGGGGAAGGAATCCGGGAGGAAAGGCAGACTTGCTGGCACCTTTACGCACCTCTGGCTGAACGGGGAGGGAAAGGAGGGGGGGGACGGCGGTGTGCGTGGATGAGGGTGGGAGGTGGTGCAAAGGAAAGGCCGAGGAGACAAGAGGAGGTTTAAAGGGGCTTCACTGTGGGGCTCCTCCCCCCTTTCCCCCGCTTCCCTCCCCCGGGACTCCGGCGGGCATCTCAGTCCCAGCCCGTCAAGGACGACCGGCCGGGGGCGGGCTGCAGGCGAAGACAGGCGTCGTGCCCCCTGCGAGTTAGTGGGTGGGTGGGTGGAGAAGAGGCGCTCCCGTTCGTCCTCTCACCTGCTCGAAGGCCCACGTCTCGGCCACCCGCCGGGCACTCAGGTCCAGAAGCGTCTCGACAACGGCGGTGGAAGGGAGGGAAGAAGTAGCGGCGGTGGAGGAGGAAGAGGAGGAGGAAGCACCCGCGGCCACAGCACCGGCGGAGGCTCCCGGTCCCGGCTCGAGCGGCTCCCCCGAGGCACCGCACCTGCGCTTGGCGGGCGGGGGCTCCATAGGCCTAACCAATCCCCGGCCTCTCCTGAGCGCTTTCCCGGGAAACCCACCGGCGAAGGCGGCCCGAGTCCGGCCCGGTCTACTCGGCCCCCGCTCGCTCGCTTGCTCGCTGGCAGGCTCTCAATCGACGGCGGATGCGGCTCCTTTAAGGAGCTCCCACAACAATGAGCTCGACGGCCGCTGGTTCTCCAGTCCTCCCTTTTCGCTTCGCCCGCTTTCCATTGGCCGGCCTGGGAGGGAGAGACAGGTGGCGATTGGCCCCGCTCGGCTGCCACTCAAGGAGGAACAATGCACGCCCCCATGTTGTGGGGTTTTAAAAAAAGGGAAATAAAATAAAAGAATCAGGGCTGTCTGGGAAAAAGATGTCAATCAAAGGTCGGGAGGCCTCCAGCCAATCAAGCGAGGAGGGAAACCGAAGACCTTCTGATGAGGTTCTATGTGGGCGTGGCCTCCTCCGCGATCCTTCCATTCACAACATTCTGGAGCCGGCTGGGAATGGCAACAATGTAACAAACCGGGGGTTGAGGCGCATTCCGGCTCAGGCTGTCTCCTTCCCAGGCGGCCCCCCCCAACACCTCCCCGCCGTCGCTTCCCGGGGGGGGGGGTTCTTCCCCGCCCTGTCGTCTCCCTCTTCCGTCTCCAGCAGATCTGACAGAAAGGTGGGAATTGAGCTATTTTTAAACCGTTTTCGTCCCAGCATTTTAAATGTTAAACGTAAGGACGAACTTTTAATCCGGGGGCTTGATCGTTGGAGCGTGCCCGGCATCCCGTCGCTGCGGCCGAAACGAGCGGAAAACGTTATGGGGTACCACGATGCTGCATCGCAAACTCAGACGCGCCTTCTCCGAAGTAAACCCCCCGTCAGTTCTATTACACTTACTCCCGAGGAGTAACAAACGCACAAAAACAAAACCGCACAGAACAAAATCCTGGTGCCTCAGCTGTTCTCTCACACGGTATAATCTTATAGGTGTTTTGCTTCGGAAGCCCTTGCGATTGCAGGGGACTTTTCCTAAATATGCGGGCGCAGCACTGCAAGCAAAGAAGGTTAAACTCTTAGGAGGTCCTGGCTATTCTCTGTAGTAATGGCCTGTACTTGGGGTACAAAATAAATTCACTGGGTTTGCTTTTTCATATGAGAATACATATTTCATACCCTAAGACTGCCAATGGGATAAACAAGTCATGCCTCGGATATCCCCGTGTCCCTGAGATTTACAGTTCTGTTTTGGCCAAGGCAAAATGTTCACAAACAAAAGTTAGAAAAACTACTAAGATACCTTGAAGGCGAACCCATTTAATTTGGCAGAGCTTTGTGGTCTGTAATCCTTATTTTCAATTAGACTACGGTCACAAAGAGTTATGCCCCCAAAATTGTAGTCGTCAAGATGCTACCAAGATTCATGGCTGTTTTCTTTACAGGCTGACATGCCTACCCCCTCAGAAAGCAATGACAAAATAGTGGCATTGGAAAAATGAATGGAAACATACTTTGGTGGGTGGAGAACATGCATGCAAAATGCATACCGTACTTTACAGAAATACATGCCAACAAGACAGGTGAAGACCACTGGCTCAAGACGCTTGAAGTTGTGTTAGAGATGTAAGGAAGTTCAATGTGTTCCAGTCTATTGTATGTTTTAAGGCCTTCCTAACAGCTGTGAGACAGGCATCCCTTTGTTTTGTATGTTTTCAGTTCTCTTCTGTCTTCTAACAAAATATGCACACATTTCCACCTGGAAAAGGGGGGGGGGGGAGAAATCTCACAACCTGATATGAAAATTTGATAGGAGGAAAATGTTGGGATTCTGAGAAACACAATGAAACCCAGAACAACAGATTTTCATATCCTTCCCTATGGTAGTTCCTTGACTCATTTTCAAAGGCAGATAAAAATGTGCTTATTCTGCCATCCTTTTGAGAATTCAATGTACTGTAATATTTAGTATTGCTTTATATAGATACCCAGTGCAGTGTAGTGGATAGAGTGTCCAACTAGGACTTGGAAGGAGGGGTTCAAATCCCTTTTCAGCCATGGAAATGCATTGGGGGCTGATAAAAGCAACTCCTCTCACTTTCAAGGTAGACCTTATTAAGGTTGCTGTAAGTTGGTTCTGACTTGGTAACATAAGAACATTGTTTTATATAATGCTATGGTTTGTTTTTCAAGATTTTTCATTTAGGTCGTTTTTAATCCCATGAAATATCTTCTGATTTGTTTGTTGAAAAAAATGTGTGGAATGCAGTCAGAGAAATACAATTATTTATTATCACTATCATCATCAATCATTCTACACTGCAATTTCTGGAGCATCATGAGTATTCCTTTTAGTCAATGTGGATACTCAGTTGCAAAGAGCAATATTTGTTTATTTCCTTTAACATCTGCATGAAGCCCCTGAGTTAGGTCATGAAGAGATTTATAGTATGATGCCATCGGTATAAAGATGACATGCCATCGGTATAAAGATGACAGCCATCTCTTTCCAAAAATCAAATCCAAGTTAAGCTGTGGAAGTCCCAGATCATTGTTTATATTGCTAACAGGTCAGATGGGAACAAAGAAGCCAAACCTCAGTGGCATTAAAGCAACAGTACCATGTGGATGGCTTTTTCATCTTGACTGGGAGATTCCAACTAAATCTGGACAGGAGCTGGGTTACTCTCCAAAACATCAGCTGTGCAGTTTAAGGTGCTGTCACATCTGGCCTTACCATTAGAGGCAAAAGCATCTTGTTTGGCTCTTTGCCCCCAGACTGGGATAAGCTAGCTGCCACCCCCTAGCTACAGATGTTCTGGTT
Organism: Pogona vitticeps; assembly: GCF_051106095.1. Lineage (NCBI taxonomy): Eukaryota > Metazoa > Chordata > Lepidosauria > Squamata > Agamidae > Pogona > Pogona vitticeps. The sequence continues at coordinate 181,937,883 of NC_135784.1, forward strand.
ACAGTGTTCCATGTAGGGAGCAACACTGTTTAGATTATCAAGCTCTTATCTAGACAATCACAAATCTGCAAGATTGCTCAGAAATTGCTGCTTGTAGAAAGTACAGTACTGTAATATTACTGACAACTAGGATTACCTACATGGAGCATCATTACACTACTTATGGCTACCAGTCTTGATTCAAAGCACAGTCCAAAATGCTGGTATGTTTAAGCCACAACACCAGTAACTCAGTGGAAATGTTTTAATTTGCCCAGGCATTTGAACTGCTCTTGTATTTCAGGTAGGATCTTTAACTGTTGTTGTCATCATCAATATATTGTATTCTTCATTTTTACTTTGTATGCTGCTCTGGGATTCAAGGTCTAATAGCAGAAAATAAAAACATCTATAATAATAAAAGTAATTGACTGTGCATATGTTCACCATAGCTCCAGGACTATGAAATTTGGTATTTGTATTCCAAAACACCAGGCGCAGTCAAAATTATAAAAGCATTGACTGGTATTATGGTATATAACAGATACTGTACAAGTTTTAACCAAAAACCTAAGTATATGTTAAATATTGGTGCAGTGTATATGCTTCTCCTAATATTGCCTTTTTTGTAGCACTGATGGTATAAATTTCTGAGATCTGCAACTGCTTATAGTACTTGGTGAAATTTATTGATATTGTTCCAAAGCCCCAGTGAGTACAGGGACCACTGAAGCGTGTTTTTTCTAGAGACATGATGTTTTGATTGCCAGGTCTCTGTACTTTGTTAGTTTTTACAAATCTTTATTTTCAACTCTGGCATCCCCTGGAATTGCAATGTCAATGATCCAGACCTTTATTCATTCTATTACTACTATGTCTGGTGTGTTATGTTCAAGGTGTCTATCTGTTTGGATCCAGAAATCCCACAAGATCTTGACTTCATTTTCTTACACCTTCTCTACCTGATGTTCCCATGGGTTTTTGTAGGTCGGAAAGTTATATTTTTTGCATAATGACCAGTGCACTAACTTTGCCACTCTATCATGTCTAACTTTGTAATCTGTTTGTGCAATCTTTGGACATTCACAGATTAGGTGTGACAGAGTTTCATCTTTTTCTTGGCAGAGTTGACGTTTGCTGTTAGCACTAATTCCTTGGATCTTAGCTTTCATCACATTAGTTTGGAGTGCTTGTTCTTATGCAGCAAAAATCAAGACTTCAGTTTCTTTAAGTGTCCCCAGTTTTAGCCATGCTCATGTTGAATTATGATCATGCTTTCCTTCAATATTTCTTAGGTGTTATCCATGTACTGGTTTATTTTCCCAGATGTTTATTTTCTTTTCAAATTGTTGTTTCTTATATTGAGGCTTTGGTTGTTTTTTAAAATATTCTCCATTTTCACTGCTTTCAGTAATTTTTGTTCTGCTTGTACTGATATTATAATTTAGGCTCTTTTTTTCTTCCTATGCTACCTGCTATATTTGCAGTAATCCATGGCCTCTGATTTTTCGTGGTAAATATAATCTGTCCATGTCTCTTATTGGATGTAGTGCATGATGCATGTTCATTAGTTTCCATATTTCTCAATCCAATTCTTCTAATTCGTTTTGCATCCAATCTGTTATTCCAGCTGGGTTTCTAATTACTGGAATGGAACATGTGTTTATGACTTTGATTGTACTTTCCCCATTTAATTTTGATTCTAAGATTTTCTGCAGTATTTTGATGTATTCTATTTCTGTCAGCTCTTTAACTTATGTGTACACCATGTTGTCTGCTTCTAGTATTCCAAGGTATGTATAATTTCATCACTTGAGAGTGATTTTATAATATTGCCATTTTAAACTCTATTCCATCTAGTTTTTGGATCTTGCCATGGTGTAAGGACAAAGCTGCACATCTGTCAATTCTAAATTTCATTTGGATATCTTTACTAAATATTTGCACTGTGTTTAGCAGTGATTCTATCTCTGTGGTACTTTTTGCATATAGTTTTAGGTCATCCATGTATAACAGAGGATTGATTTTTTCCTGCTTGTTCTGAAATATGGTAGTCCAATCCAGTTTTATTTAATATTATTGACATGGGAATTAGTGAGATGTTCAACAGGAGTGGTGACAATGAATCTCCTTGGAATATTCCTTTTTTGATACTAACCTCCCAGTTTCTTCACCATGGGCCATTAAGACGGTTTTCCATTTTTCCATGTTTTTCTTCAGGAATTTCTGAATGTTTTTACTAATCCAAAAAAAATTTAGGCATGTGTTAATCCAGCTGTGTGGCAATCAGTCAAATGCCTTTTTATAGTCTATCCAGGCCATGCTAAGGTTTGCTTTTTGTCTTTTTGCATTCTTCAGTAAAATTTTATCAATAAGCAGCTGGTCTTTCGTGCCCCTTGACTTTTTAAATTTCCCTTTCAGTTCAGTTGGGTACAGGGAGTTTTCAGTTAAGTAATTATATATTGATCTTGCAAGTACTCCTGTGAGGAGCTTGAACATTGTTGGAATGCATGTTATTGGTTGATAATTACTGGGTTCATTACCATTTTGATTATTTTTATTATCAGGAATGTGCAGCCTGTTGTTATCCAATCTTCAGTTGTAGAATTTTGAAGTCAGTTATTAAATTGCACTGCTATACATTGATGGAGACTTGTTGGATGCTTTAACCAAAATCTGTGCAGCTCATCTGGACCAGGTGCACTCCAATTTTTCACAACCTTACTCATTTCAATTGTTATTGCAATATCATCCATTTGTTTTCCTTGACTTTCTTTACAAATGTCTTTAACCCATGAGGCATTTTTGTTATGTTTGGTTGGGCTTTCTCACATTTCTGTCCAGAATTTTAGAGCATAATCTTTACACAGGCCTAATTTCTTTAGTTCTGCATTTTCTTCTAGTGATGTATAGAATGATCATTGGTTATTTCGAAATTCCATGTTTTCTCTATATTGTTTCAAGCGTTCATCATATCTTTCTTTTCTTTGCTGCAGCTGTTATCCGCTGTTTTAGTTCTTCCATCATTTCAACTACAGTATTATTTTCCTTTCTAGGTCATATATTTTACATAATCTGTCTTTTACTTTTCGTTTTTAAGTTTTGAATCTTTCAAATGTTTTAAGTTGCTGATGTCTGCACGTAATCTGTTTATTTTTCCTTCCAGGTGATTTTTCCATTTTGGAGTGTCAGGAGATTTCTGGCTATTTTGCAGCTTGCAACCAAATTCTATGGTTATGGTAGCTGTGCTATACATGAGCTGGTTTGTTTCCTTTGGCGTGTTCATTGGGATTGTTCTGATAACTACATTTGCATCATCCAGTAGATTTTTTACTGGTTTACTTTGTAATTGGCACAAATTGGGGAGCCTTTGTCTTTCTGTGTTCTGACTAATATGGTTTATTATTTTTTCCCTCAGTGATGTTTGCCGTTCTGTCAACTCATAATTTCTGGGTTGTTCCATACATTGTTCCTTAACTGATATGTTTTCTTCCACTACTGTGTCTGCCTCTACCCTCCATTTGCCTTCCGTACTATGTTCATTGTTCTGTGTTGATTTTTCTTCTGCAACCTTTTCTAGTTCTTGCAATTCCAGTTCTGAAAACACTTTACCCCTGATAATAAACCTTCTCTGGTCCATTAATCGTTGTTCAGATGTCACTAGCTGGGCGTTTCCTTTTCCAAATTTCTATCATTCTTTTTTGAAAAACCATGGAATGTTGGGTTTGCCTTGTAATAACATTGAATAATTTCTTTCTTTTCGGTGAGGGTCCAAATTTTGCGTTTACATTGTTCCTGTAGCTTTGCCACAGCCTGTCCCAGTTCCTCAATAGGGTCTGCTGAGCCCTGTAGCCCATTTGTCACCAAATGCCACAGGGCTATGGCATCTGACGTGGTCCTTGTTGACCCGGGCAATGACTGATCTGGTATGGATTTCTGTCTATTTCCTATCCTCATAATTGATGGTTGGTGGACGGAGTTGGTCTGGTTTCTCAGCTGAGACCTGTCTGGCTTGGGAGACTCTTCAGCATTGCTCTCACTGAAGCACTTAGGCCCCTCTGCCTCAACAAGGCCTGTGCCCATGGAGGAGTTATTATCATTATCGTTATTATATTGTGAGGTCTCTATATTTTGTTGATTTTTCCAGTTTTTTATTTTCAACTCTGGCATCTCCTGGAATTGCAGTGTCAATAATCCAGACATTAGAGAGGGAGGGAGAAAGAAATTCCTACTGATTGGATAAAGGTAGTGGAAGAAAGTGAGCAGAAGGAAAGGCTGAATCGGCACAAGCTGGACAGTGAGACGGAAAACAATTTGAGAAGAGAATGAGCAGCAGGAAAGGAGTTAAAGCATTTGGGGATGGGGAAAGAGCAGTGATATCTAAGCCACGCAAACGTGGGCACCACTGTTAGTGAATTGATTGTTGTTATGGGTTCTCAAGTCACCTATGATTTCTGGCAACCTTATGAATGAGTGATCTCTAAAATGTCCTGTTCTCAATAGCCCTGCTCAGGTCTTGTAAACTTAAACTTGTGGTTCCTTGACTTGAGTCAATCCATTTCATATTTGGCCTTCCTCTTTTCCTGCTGCCTTCCACCTTTCCCAGCATTATTGTCTTCTCCAGAGAACCCTGCCTTCTCATGATGTTCCCAAAGTAGGGCAACCTACTATATTGCAACATATATACTAATGCTTCCCAACTTTGGGTCCCCAGATGTTCTTGGACTTAAAACTACCAGAAATCCTAGCTAGTACAGCTAGTGGTGAAGGCTTCTGGGAGTTTTAGTCCAATGGGAACCATTGCATAAGGGGTGCATTCATGTGCTTGTTTTCCAATGTGGTACTGTATAAACCAGTAATGACTTGTATTTTACACAGGACAATGCAGGGTCACCTCTGTGGAAAAGAAGGAATATGCAGAGATCTGACGCACAAAACTGAAATAATTTAAAAAACAAGAGGAAGGTGTTTCAGCCTTCCAGAAAACTCTGTCACAGACTTTAAAGTAGCTGTGCTGGAGCAGAAGATGTTCTAAAAGGGGAAGAGGCCAGGTTGAAACTGCTGAATGACAAAACATCAAGAGCTTCCCTCCTGTCCTGATATCCCACAATGGGTGAAAATTAGCTTAGCAATGCCAGGATGTTTGTGTTGCCTTCAGAACTGCTTTGTGAATGGCTGTTGTGCTTCTTTTACATACATTGACACTTAAACAACACAATTGGCACTGTCTGTGTTCACTTCCCTCCACTTCACAACTTGCTCTCCCCCTCCAGATTCCCACTGCATGTCTGTTCAGAGATAGTAGCCAATGTAGAATCATAATGCTGTCTAGATGTGATTTATCCCCCTACAACTCACCTAATTCTCAGCCCATGTGGTGGCCATGAAAACTGGATGATAAGAATTGCGGCTCTACATATCTGGAGGGCACTAGGGTGGCAAAGATTGCCTGGATCTCTAGTTCACAAAAGAGATGCCTCCATAAATGTTTTATTTTTGAATATGCCACAAGTCTCTTTGTCCTCAAACAGTGAACTTCAGAAGATATACTAGTTCATTAAACAGCAGGGAGCATTTTACATAACAGAGAAGCAGCATTTAAACCAGAGTTTGGAAACATCACCTTTACATCACTATAACTCCAAGAGTCTTGTTTGGGGATTCTGGAAGCTGCAGTCAAAAGTAGCAACCCTCTTCCAGGAACTAATTTATATGATACTCAGCACTTCCTGAAGTGCTACAGCCCGTCATCTCATTCAGACTAACATGCAAATTTGTTTTAAACTCTTTTAGGAAGAAAGGGGATATAAATATAACAGACAAATTACACATTACAGTATTTTATCATACCTATAGCAACAATAAATAATTGAGAAAGATGGCAAGGATCGCAGTACCTACAGGACCATCATATAATCTCCCATACAAGCAGAGTGATAACTGAAGATTTTGCAAATAAGGTTTTTTTTATAAACTATATATATGGAGCAAGAAATGCCTGGTATTCAAACTGAAGAGGGAAAAAAACAGGCACTAGAAATCTACAGACACTAGAGATCTAATTCCAAATATACATTGGCCAGTGGTGCCAGGAATTTCAAAAGAAAATCAGTTTGTGTTTTATATGTTACACTACAGCAAAGCTTCTGGAAGACAAGATGCAGCTGGAAAAAAAATGCTAGGAAAAGATGAAGGCAGTAGGAAAAGAAGAAAACTACACATTAGATGGATTAACTAGTTAACTAAAGCCATAGCCTTTACTTTGCAAGGCCAGAGCAGAATGTTAATAAGAGGATCTTCTGGAGATCATTAATTTAGAAGGTCACCATACTTCCAAAGTGATTTACAGAACATAAAAACAATTAAGTGAATCCTTTTCAAAGCTAAAACAAAATAGCAATTAATGATCAATTTTTAAGTTTTTTTAAGAGGCAAAAGTAAGGACTCAATTACTTTTATTTTGTGGAAATAATTGCCATTTAGAAGTCTTCAGCTTCACTGGACTATGCCCATGATACTACACCAGCTTGTGATTTCAGGACCTATAACAGTGACTTGACAATGTTAACATATTTTTCTACCCCAACAATTGCTACCAGTAGACAGTAGGGGTACAAACTGGGTGAAAGTTTTGGTCCCAGCAAAGAACATTTCCATATTCCACTCTAGAATAGAATGAAACAGGCAGTTATAAAGACGGCCTTTCCTGTTCTGGACATGCAGCAACTTAATTTTAACAAACGAAACCTACAATTTACTTTTCTCTTTCTGCAAAATATCACGGTCAAGGTTTTTGTATCCAGAGACCAGATTTTAAAAAAAAAAATCCAGCCGCTCGCCTCCCGACAGCGATGGTGGCAGTGGGGACCCAGTGCCGGGAGGCTGAGCCTGGACAGGATGGTCAGCCTCCTGGTGCTGGGCCTCTGCTCCCCCCCCGCCGCTGAATCCCTTTTCCTAACCGTTGGGGCAAAAGAGCTACAAAGAAGCAACCTCTTCGCCAACAATGGTTTGAATTTACCGCCTTTCCTCCCTGCCCTTTTCGGAAGTCGAAGCTCCGGGCGCAAGTCGAAGCAAAATTTTGCAGCCGGAGCTGGTCGTAACTTGAAATGGTCGTAAGTAGGGGCATTTGTAAGTCAAGGCACCACTGTACTGACTAGGAGACCCATTCTTCTCTCCCAAGGCTGGATGATTCTCCCTCTCTGTCTTGGATGGGCTCTGGAAGCAGGGTCAAAGGTCATCTAAGCATCTAGGCTAGCAGGGTTTGACCGCAAAAAAAAAAGTGCCCATGTGAGAGCAATTGGAAGAGCAATTCCACTACCATCATCCAGAGACAACCCACAGTCTAAGGCACCAGAAGAGCAAGGAAAGAGACCACAAAACAGATGATCCAGACCTGGAGTTACTACACTTCTACCACTCTTCTAGCAAATGACCTTGCAATAAGGCTGAGACTTAAAAACTTTTGCTCATGGCTCTCCATCCAGGGCTCAGCTGCACTTAATTAAAGGCACTCCAACGTCAGAGCTTCTCACATGGAAAGTCTTCCTTCATAGAAGTCATTTTACCCCTGAGGAACTTCTCTACCTCTCTCTCTCTTTCTCTCTGCAAGCAGGTACTGCTTTGTGTAGCTACCCTGGTAATTTTTATACTGCTGTTCTCAGGAGACAGTTCAGGCTCTTTGGCTGAAACAGAGTAAGCCCATTGAATAACAGAAAGTTACAGCACAGTTGACCCACCAAATCTCCACTAATTCAATGGGCCTGCTTTTGTTGTGAATTATTACTGATTAGCCAGTATCTGATTAAAGGTTCTTGGAGATGGAAGGTAGAGATACACTCAAAGACCTCCAGACATTTTAGGACAATCAGTAGCTTCTTTTGGCCCAGCCTGGCCCAAACAGGATTTTTCCGGCAAAGGTCTAGTACTGTCAAAACTGAGAGCAGAATTTTGAAAAAGTTACTTCTTTCAGTTACAACTCCCATAATCCTCACTGGGCAGACTGGTTAGGTATTATGGGAATCATAGTTCTGAAGGTACTATTTCTAACTTTGGATTAAGACATCAAATGGATTAGATGACAACTTTCAGAATCTTCAATAGCTATGTTGGCTATGGATTATGGGAATTGTGGTCTAAATGGTACAATTTCCAAACTCTGATAAAGACTGCAACTTAAAACATATCTGAGCAATAAGCATTATTGTTCTTTTGAGAGATTTGTCTGCAATTCTGTCATTCTTAGTAAGAACGTCTGATAACCTGCTGGCTATGAAGGCTAGTCTTGTTTTTAGGCATCATCTCAGAATACTTTGCCAAGCACATGGTGCTCACTTTTAATTTGTGTTTGCTGTTTTTTGCCTGCCTCCCCCTTGCAGTTTAGTTAGGTCCTTCTGGAGTTCTTCGACATCTGCTTGAGGGTGACACCAACACATCCTACATGACTGTGGTGTTCACTGTTCTGTCTCTGGCTGGAAAGGTTGACCAGCCTTCATAACTTACCAGCTGTTACTAGGCCTGCATGAAAGGGCTCTGTATGAAAAGCTTCTTCCTTCTCAACATATTGGAAACAAAGGGAAACAACAACTGCTTGAACAGGAAATTGCTGCAACATCCTTGATTTGGACACGATACTTGGGTCAAGTTTGATGGCCACTGGAAAGGGCTTCCTGATTTGGGATAAAAGGAACACGACGGTCGCAAATGTATGCACACTGACCTGGCACTGAGTGATACTTACTTCTGAGTAGATATGTAAGAGGCACTGGCTTGACATTATCCCAAACTCTCTCCTTCCTGGACCCTCTCTCCTGTCAGTGCCAGTGGGAGGGCGGCTCTTAGAAAAATAGAGAAGGGGAAAACCCCACATTTGCTTTTTATCCAGAATCATGGAAGATTCAGAAAGTGGTGCTTCTTCCACTCTTGGTTCTCCCGCTTTGACCATATGATTGCACTTTAGAGAAAAAAGTAGCAAACGACTATGCACACCACAGTTGCAGCTTAGCTCCTCTTCCCCTTCTACTGAAAAAGGAGTGGCTGGCCTTCCCATTAGCTGAACAACTTCCTAACAAATGCAGTATTCTGTCTCCCAACAGTGACCTCTCCTGGTGATCGCTGACAAACATCTCTCCATTTTCAGCCAACAAACACTTGAATTTTAAAAAAAGGGATGTGCCTTCAAACTGTTCCCAACCTAAGGCCACCCCACGGACGTTCCTTGCACAACTCTGAGGGGGATCTCAACTTTTCTCACCCATGTGAGCTCCCAACACAATCTTCTTTTGCCTTGCTGTTCAGTCCTAGATGACTCTCGCTTCCCATTCTCTGCTATATTGGCCTCCCCAAACTGTTCTCCATGGCCTACCCCAAGCAGGACTATCCCTCCCCGTCAAGAAAACAAAAAGACTTTGGCAGCCCAGAGATTTCCTTTCAATTAATTCAGGGCTTCCCGGGAAGAGACACAGGAGGTGGGGGCCCTTTTAAAATGGCAAGGCTGATCTCAGAGCAGGTCCAGACCAGGGCGGTGGCTGCTCGCCTTTTTGCATCAGCACCTGGGGAAAAGACAGTCTTGTGCCCCCTGGTTTCTACCACTCCTTCCTCCAGGTGGACTCCTAGTTCCTCCCCAGCCTCCACCTTTCCTGCCATCACCGGAGGCGAGAGCCTTCCTGCCTTGGTGCTGAGCCATGGTCACCATGGAGCATCAGAGATGATACCCAGGCTTCTTTCTGGTTCCATGGTTATAGCCTTTTCTTAAGCAGCCCCTCTGCAGAGGATGGAGACTAAAGCTCTCGTCCTTCTGGGGCTGGACGGAATCAACTGTTTTGGACTATGGGTGGCCGCCGGCTGGAAAAAGTCCATAGGGGTGGAACACTTGACACATTTAGAAGAAGGAGGGGGGGGTCTTTGTGGTGCTAGATTCCAGCCTCCTGCTTCTCAGAGTAAGCATCCGGATGACTTTGGGAAGGCCACAAGGAGGAACCTTTGCGACCACTTCGGGGTAATTCCAAACTGTTAAAAGTAAATATTTCATTTGTTTAACATAGAGATTGTAACCAACAGAACTGTTGAAAGATGTGTTCTTAATCAAGAATGTATCTCCTGGAGGATATATTTATTTAAATGCAGCACAAAGGCACCATTTATATATTAAAAGAATCTGGATTTTTTTTAATTTAAAAAAAGAAGTTTAGATTTGGAAGTGTTGACCTGAAAACAGACCTCTAATTGAGATTATTTGCCAGCTTGCTGCTGGTGGACAAAGTATATGGAAAGATTTAGCTGACTCCGAAATTAAGCCACCAGGATTTTCTAAGTTCAAGCTGCAATCAGCACATATTTTTAAAATGAAGCTTCATAAGAGAGATAAGCAGTAAAGATGTAACCACAGTGTCATGCTGAACAGAAGGAAGCAGACAGTCCAGAGGCATCCTTTGGTTCTGAACTAGGATCAATGTTGCCTAGGTCTTGTGGGTAGGATAAAAATTTAGCCATGTTTACAGTGTACCCACTGAAGTCAGTGGGACATTTTATTCATCACTAACTGAAGTCCCATTGATTTTAATGGGTCTAGCCTAAGCACAGAAGAGTCTGTGCCTGGTCCGTTGTTTGCACAGAAGCCTATATGCGTAAATGTCACTTCAAAGAGGTCTTAAACAACAAACATAATCATAATCCTAAAAACCACTGTACTCATCAGATGTGCCTTGCATTCTGTGTTTATTAGCTGGGGTGAACAAAGTGCAGCCCTCTTGATGCTGCCAGACTGCACCTTTCATCAGCCCCAGGCCAGCAAGGCCAATTGTGAGAAAACCTAGGAAATGCAGCCCAAGAACACTTGGAAGGGCCACTCTTTGTCACTCTCTGTTTTTTAGACCCTTGGGCATAAATAAAGTTCAACATACAGCCATCAGGCAGGAACATCACCCAGATTCCCCTACTCCATACAGATCATGACTTCTGATCAGACTTCATGAGCCTGGTTTTGCTGAAACCCCAGCAGACATTTATTCCAGCACTTGCTCCAGCGCATTTCATACTGAACATACATATACATTCGTGGGATTTGTACCCACAGTAGGTAAGCTAAGGCTTAAAACTAAAGTTCTCCTCATAGGTCACGAGGTTCCTGGTGTGAAAGGAAATGGTTTCTGTCTGCCAATACATGAGCGGCGTTGAACTGGTCCATCCAGTTCCTCGTAAGGTGGGTCCCATGGCTACCGTCACCCCGAGAGCATGCGGTGACTTGCCATCACCCGCTCCACTGGACTAAGACCGGCTGGAGTGGCCTGACTCTTTTGCACTTTCCAGTCTGGGGGCCTTCAGCACACTCAGCTTCTTGGGTAGTTTAGCGCTGGCCTTCATCAGGACTTCGTGCTCAATCTTCTTACGGATGCCAACCTCCAAATTCTGTAGAGAGAGAGAGAGAGAGAGAGAGTCTGGGTTTGTAAAAGCACTGTTAAGACAATCACTAATCATGCGTACAACGAAGTGTCTTGATTTTCAAATCTGCCATGACTGCTCAGATGAAAAGTCCCACACAAATCCCTCGGGAGGGTAGATTTCACACTTTATTGTGTTTGTTTAGAGCAGCCATTCTCAACCTTTTTTTTGTCACAGCCATAAACACAATAGGAAAAGAAATGCAGCCTGAATCTGGATTGTATAAATTCCATATAAAACCTTATAAGGTGGTGGGTGAAGAATTGTTCCCAGTTCCGTGGCCCCCCTTCAAAGGTGCTGGGGGGCAGGGGGCCATATGGACCCCACTGAGAATGACTGGTTTAGGGCAAACATGGGGGGGATGTGTGGTCCTCTAGCTGCTGTTGGGACTACAGGTCCCAGGTTGCAGTCCAACTCATATGGGCAGGGCGGGTTCCTCACCTAAGCTATTTCTGTTCAATTCTTCATCAAATATAATTCCAGAGCATGGTACAATAACATAAAACACAATTCACACAATGCAACAGCACTCCAATGCAATGACCCAAACAACACCCTTGAGTTCTAAACTGCACAACAGGCTAGTGAGAATGCCTCTCAATGTGGCTGCCACCTAAAAGAGGACAGGCAAGAGGTTTTATAGATGAGGTGCCACAATGAAGAAGTCTTTCGCTCAGAGACCACATATTTCATGTCTGATGGAGAGCAGTGGTGATCCAGGCATGAGGATGTGGGAACAAGTATTCCTGTAGGTAAGCAGGATTCAAGTTATAGAGGTCCTTCTATCTAGATGAGCACAAATTGGAGATTCAATTTGGAGATTCAATCTGGAGATTCGTACATTCGGCAACACAAGTGCCGTGCATTCCCTTCCCCTGCCTACCCAGCTGGATCCTCCACTCAGCAGCTGGTGTGTGTTCCTCTCCTCCTCTTCAGCTGTTTGGACAGTCTCTGGCAGGAGCATGGGCTTCCCTGCTCCGCCTTCTTGGCTGATTGCCCACTCAGACAGGGAGGCAGGACAGGCAAACCCAGGTTCCTCCCAGGGACTGGTTGAACAGCTGAAGACGAGTGTGCTCCGACTTCTGAGTGGATCACTGACCAGGGGAGAGGCAGGGGAAGGGAATGGCGGCACTTGTGGGGCTATGTGTACGAATGGCCACGAACCTCCGAACTGGGGTTTATGCCCATCTGTTATCCTTCTATATCAGTGCTATGAACATTTTTAACAAAACAAAACTGGCAGCCAAGAGAATTCTTTCAGTACTAATGAGATGCCTTCGATGTCTATTCTCAGTAAAAGTCTCACACCGAAATTACAATATGGATGGGGAAGCCTTGACCAACCAGATGCTTGGCCTTCAACTGCCACAAAAGCAAGCCATCATAAACAAAGGTTATGGGTTTTTGGAAACTGGGGGCCAAAGTTTCAGTATTCCTCTGAAATACAGCTTCTGAGTTATTTCCAAAAGCAGTATTACGCAGAAAAATCTGCAGTACTCTAACAGAGACTAGGTTACTCTCGTGTAAGAGGCCAGAGTTGGGATACTGCCTTCTAGTGACAAAAAAACAACAATTCTCCATTGTGTTTCACTGGAAGCACTGAATAATAGGCACTTGGGCCAAAAAACATGTGTTCTAATCGCACAAAAATGAGCTGCTCCAAAAAGGGGTTTTACACTTGATCCTTCAGGAGCACCTTTTGGCAGGGTGAATCAGGAGACAGCTCACCTTTTTCAGTTTCTGCTGCTGGATCACACGTGCCTTCTTGGGAGCAATTACACGGCCTGCAAGAGGAACGCAGCATGAAACAGATGCACTCCCTTTTGCTTCATGTCACTAAATCTCCCATAGTTATGCAGGCCATAGGGGCATATAAATCACAGCCCAACTAAATCTCCTATTAGGTAGTTATGTAGGAGATATGGGCATATAAAACATAAGAAATCACGTACCATAGTATCACTACCGCCCCCCCTCCAGAAAGAGACATGAGCTAGAATGTTGTGCTACTAAACCAGTGTTGTGTATAAACCAGTATCACATAGATACACTCATAAAAAATTAACCAGAACTGGTTTTATAATTTGAAATTAATTTCCACAGTGGAAATTTATGACGCTGTTTCAAAATGACTGTGTAGAGCTGTGCCCCACGAAAACGGGTTCAATCCCTTCCCCATTCAGCCCTCTGTCAACAGCTGTTGATATGTGGGAAAGTCATTTGTCTCAGTTCCGACCTCAGATGCCTCTTCAAAATTATTTACTGTATTTCCTTTACACAACGTTCTTCCCAGAAACTCAATGTTACTATTGATTCTCCTCGAAGACACCAAGTAATCCCACAATAATCCTTTCAAGAGCAGCCCGCTGAGAGTGATTCAGGGGCACCCAGCCAGTAACACGGCGAACGCAGTAAGGGTGCCCTCGATTACAGTATCTAAGCAATTCTCACGCTGTACTTAAACACGGAAGTCCAAGATTTCATCATCATCATCATCTCAGAACTGCAGAGCTGGAAGGGACACAATGTAGTCCAGCCCCTCTCAAGCAGACACAGTGGGGCAAATAAAATCGCAATTCTGAGTTAACTTTAAAAGTTTGAGACCACCATTCCTTCGGATCCCGGCGTTTTTTAAGCCTGGCCACCTTTCCTCGGCCATACCCACCTCCTTTCCGAGGCCCCCGGGCGGCGCTCGCAGCTGCCGCCTTCTTGCCCGCCGAGGCCGGCTTACGGGCCTGGAATTTCCGCTTGCCCTGAGCCATTGGGAAGCGCTCTCTCTGCTCTGGCCCAGGCCTGCCTCCGCCGCCGCCCCCTGAGCTCGCCCCGGCGTGACGCACAGAAAAGGCCGGGCCGGAACTGAACGACGGAGGGAAAGGGCCGAGGCGAGGCGGGAAGAAGGGGCGGGGAGGCCGAAGGCGGAGGGCCGCGGGGCGGTCCTCTTTGGAGAGAGGGCTGCGGGTACACGCATACACACAGGCGCCCCCTTCGCGGGACTCTGCGTCAATGAGGAGGCGGCGTGGAGAACGGGGCACGTGGGAAGCGGGCAGCCAACTCGCGTTTTCAGTGCGTGGGCACGGGCGGGGGTCTTCCTTGTTCATCTGCGCATCGCTTCGTTAAGGCGAGCTTATGATTTAGGGACCCCTGAAAGGTCACGAAATTAAAAGACGCCTGCTTCTTGGGAGGAAAGCGATGACAAACCTTGACAGCATCTTAAAAAGCAGAGACATCACCTTGCCAACAAAAGTCAGAATAGTCAAAGCTGTGGTTTTCCCTGTAGTGATGTATGGAAGTGAGAGCTGGACCATAAAGAAGGTTGACCACTGAAGAATTGATGCCTTTGAACTGAGGTGCTGGAGGAGGCTCTTGAGAGTCCCCTGGACTGCAAGGAGAACAACCCTATCCATTTTGAAGGAAATCAACCCTGAGTGCTCACTGGAAGGACAGATCCTGAAGCTGAGGCTCCAATACTTTGGCCATCTCATGAGAAGAGAGGACTCCCTGGAAAAGACCCTGATTTTGAGAAAGTGTGAAGGCAGGAGAAGGGGACGACAGAGGACGAGATGGTTGGACAGTGTCATTGAAGCTACCAACATGAATTTGACACAACTACGGGAGGCAGTGGAGGATAGGAGGGCCTGGCATGCTCTGGTCCATGGGGTTACAAAGAGTCGGACACGACTAAACGACAAAAAGGTCGTGGCGGGATAGGTTTTTTTTTTCGGGGGGGGTTCCATTCCCCACTGTGCCTCTTCCAAGTAGAGCCATCCAGCGGAGCCTTGGGGGCAACCTACATGGTCCCAGGGCAACTCCTAGAAGAAAGCAAAAGGAAAATACTGTACGTCTGAGTATTCTCTACCTGGAATAGCAGGAGAATTGACTTGGTGACACTTATTATTCAAGATCCTGTCACTACACAACAAGCCCTATTGTGCGGGTCCAGCTTCCTGTTTTCCGACTGCCTTTAGCTTTTCCTGGCTTTATTTTATTTCCAGTAAATCTGGTTGTTTTATGGTTATGCCTAAAGAGGAAGATAAGTCAGTTTAGTCATTTCCACTTCTGCAGGAAGTTGATGCTTGATTTGCCTCTAGTATTCACTGAGATTGCATTTTGAATGAATTGATTTTTTCCCTGTCACTGGTTGGGTGCACGGAAGGAAAAGAGTGTTTCTCTCACACAGCATGTTCTGAAGGAATTGTGGCAGCTTAAAGCAGGGCTGATTCTGTGTATGGGTAGATTTCAACCTACTGACACACAGAATCATAAAATAATGCAGTTGAAAGGTGTTGATGAGGCCATTGAGTCCAATCCCCTGCTCAGTGCAGAAATCTGGATGGTGATCATGACAAATAGCTAATTTTTTGTTGAACACTTTCTATACTAGACTCATTGTGGTGGTCACCACCTCCTGAGGTAATTGGTTCCATTGTCATACTATTCTAACAAAAATTTTTTCCTCATATTCAACAGAAATCTGGCTTCCTGTAACACTTTCTGTAATTTCCACCTGAGGAACAGAGAGAAAATGGAAACAGAAATGAGAAATTGTGTAACAGACATGAACTGTATTATTTGGACACCCTGGCCTTCACTGTGATGGTTTCTCACCAGAATTGGAGCAGAAGTCATTAAAAGAAAGCAAATTAGAATCCACAAGCATTAAAATCTCCATGCCAGCCAATATTGTCCTGTCATGCATGAAAAGCAGCACCCACTAAGTGCAGAAATACATCTTGTATTTGAGTGATGTACATGTTTATAGTATGCAAGGAACTGCTGTTGTTCATGTACACCAGTGTTGCAACATTCAGAGGTTACAAGCATCTTTGGACTTAAGACAGTCACCCTGAATATTTTTTATTTCAAAAATTGGGTCTTTTTTTTTTTTTACTGAGAAAGCCCACATGTGCCTCCATTGGCCCAAAACACACATTTCAAAAAGAAATTAAACCCTCATCAATATGACAAAAATCATACTCCATACTCCCTAGAAGGAATCAGAGGGCTTTATTAGCTGATTTTTTAACATTTTGTGGGTGTGCACTGACCCAGGAGTGCTCTATGTAGCTTGCAGGTTGTCCACCTTTTCTGTAGTGTAGACTGCCTCACAAATAAAATTTATATACTGTACTGTCCACATTCTGGTATTTTGAGTGAACAAAATCTCACCATAAAAAGTATTTCATTCATTCTAGAAGAGAACATATTTTATTGGATTCCCCCCATACCCCCACATTTCTGATTTTTCAACTGGAAAAACTGAAAAATATTCCTTGCTTTTTATACTGTACAGAAAAAAATCATCTGAATTTTTCTGAACTCTTCCAGGCTTTAATTTCTCCAGTTAGAATCTTGAATGAACCTGGTTATTTTTAATTGTGCTTCAAACTGGCCTCTAAATTTAATTACAGTATTTGTTTCATCCTTTAATTGTATTCCTCTCCCCCCCCCATCACTGATGTGTATACCCTATCAACATAACTTTATGCTGCAACTTTAATAGCCAAAAATCGCCACTGGACCGGCAGTGATGGTCCTGATCCTTGCAGTGGGATCATGCAATGGTGATTTTTTGGCTATTAAAGGCTCCCCCTCCCCCCATTCTATGGCTCCAGAATGCTTCTCCAGGAGAAAAGGGAGCTCTAGAACCTGAAGAGGGGATAAGAAGCTTTCCATTCAAATCAAATTAAAATCATCTGATGATGTTATTCTAGTTATATGGTGCAAAGTTATGCCGACAGGACTTCAGCCACTGTGAGCAGCTTTAAGTCCCACATTTGGGAGAAAGGTCAGATACAAAACCAATAAATAAATAAACGTTGTTGAATTTATCCAAAGATCTGCGA
Source organism: Pogona vitticeps (assembly GCF_051106095.1). Lineage (NCBI taxonomy): Eukaryota > Metazoa > Chordata > Lepidosauria > Squamata > Agamidae > Pogona > Pogona vitticeps. Next base: position 181,955,141 of record NC_135784.1, read on the forward strand.
TTTCAGGTTTTTCCTCTCTCTGCAAACTGAGGCTGGCAACCTCGACATGTAGATCATTTCATATATGTGCAGATGCCATGTTAGATAACAAAAACAATTAAGGTCTGGGATACAGTATGTTTATTCAGTGGACAAAACAAGGAAGAAGTTGTATTTAAATACTTGGCAACAGAGCAACATATAGTCCAAGAGAAGATAGCAAAACTCCCAAGTGAAACACACATTCACGTTCATTCCTTCCCTTTCCCCTCCTCCAACCCTTCTCCCTCTCTCATACAGAGAGGTTGGAGCATTAACTGAGTACAGGCCAGTCTCTTCTTTGTTTGCACAGTCACTCCAACCATGCCCCTACCCAGAGGCACAAAATCTTGCTCATAGTTCGGCTTCAGGATCAGAAGCAGAGTCTGAATAATCTGCAACCAGAGAGGCAGCCAAACTGGATGGGGGGCTTCCTTCCGCCTTCTGAGAGTCCACCTTAGTCACCAACGGAGAGTCACACGATGCTCCATTTAAAGCCCTCTCCTGATGCCGTCTGTCAGCTTCGCCTGGGGGACTTGGCCGTTCACTCTCCTCCTCGGCAGGTGCCCTTTCCTTGTCCTTGGATTTCCGACGCACAACCCCCAGTTGGCTCATAGCTGCCGGCGACCTGCTAGCGGAGGATTTCCCAGTGAAGGCCAGCTTTTTAAGACTGTCGTTGGCTTTGGGGTTTGCGGCCTGGGTGGGTGAGAACCACGGGCGGTCAATGATTTCATTGCGTTTTTGCTTCTGTTTGTCTTCATAGGCTAGAAGGAGAAAGGAGAGCATGTCACTGCGAACACGACAGCGTGAAATTCATGGGATCCTTCGCCTGTTCTCCAGTAAGCAAAGGCCATGTACCTGGCTCTTCTCCTTGCCACTGTATTCTTATAACAAGCCTGTGAGGTAGTTCAGGCTAAGAGATAGTTAAGGGGTGTTGCCTCCCTAATGGGTTTCATGACTGAGCAGAGGCTTTCCAATCCCCAGTCCAAATCTAAACCCTACAACCACCCTATCTCTGACAGTCCTTCTGTTACACTGGCAGTGTGACAGGCGCACAGGAAGCAGTTTTATATCAGGTTTAATTATTTGCCCAGCTAACCCAGGACTATATACTGTCAAGTGAGTTTCAAAAAAGGTTTTCAGGGGGATGGAACTTGGGATCTTCTGTATGTAAAGCAGGCAACTGTACCACGAGGCTCTCCTCCACCAGGCTCTGCAAACATTGTAAAGGGCAGTGGGTACCACATCACTTTATGGTGCTTACAAGGTCCTGGTACAGGTCGAGCCCAGAAGCCCATCACCTCTGCAGCATGAACAATTATATACATAGGTTGGGGTTCACACCCAATGGTTTTGGGAACTGTTCAGGGAAACAGAGTTCTGAAAAAAAGGATGGGTGCAGCGAGGGAGATGACACAAACTCCACAGATATGCCAAACATATAAATTCAAAGTTGGGAGTACATCTAAATAAAATCCTCTACATAGTTCATTAAAATGAGTGTGAATATCCTATTTTGTTTATTGATTATTTCTTTTGGCAGGGAATCAAAGATTTGCTTTGCTTTGGGAGACTCGCCCCAGGCAAGACCTAAAGCTCCAAAAGGCTTATCAGCAAAGAGATTGGGAGCCGGAGGGGGGCAGTGTCAGGGGCTTTCCTTTTTGCCATACAAAGCTTAAAAGGAAATGTGAAGGCAGCACTCTTCCATGTTGAATCCAGGCTTCTATTTGCTACTAACACAGGCTTTAGACCAGGGGTAGGCAACTTGGAGCTTTCTAGAGCAGCTCTTTGGAAGTTTAGGTCTCCGCCAAGAGCAATCCATCCCTTTTCCGATAGCCCATTGTGTGGGAAAGAAGACGGAGAAAGAAAAAAGGGGACAGGAGAATGAGGTGCCCCCCCTTTTGTCTCTTGCCATGCCCACTACAACCTGATGGGTTATCTTCCATGGATACTCCTGGGTAAGACTTGACTCTACATATCACATATATGATTGCTAAAGCCCTATCTTTCATCTGCATCCTCTGCTCCCACAAAAAAAGCCCAGCAATTAAGTGTTCACATACAACCAAGACTCTGATATTTGAGTAGGGCTGCCAGATGCTGGTCTTCATCAGACTCTCGTACGAGCGGGATGCTCAGGCATGCTTTTGTCTGCAAGGCAAGATCTTTCTTCTCTTCCTCTTGCAGGACTTTCTTTTCCTCCTACAGCACAAGAAAGAGTGACAAAGAGACAAACAGAAAGGTACACATCAGTAGTGCCACTAAGTCAGAAGAGACTAAAAGAGGGCAAAATAAAATACAGGCCAAGAATCAATAACCCGAGAGCATTACAAGCGAGCATGAACAGCAATGTCTCTCTCAATCACCTCTGAGGTGCCTGGGTGTCTTATTAGGGCTTAACCAAAAATAAAATAGAAATCCCGATAATTAATTCAGAATAATAAATAGCACCCTGTCTTGTCACCTTGAGGATGGAGAGAAGTTGGATGAGTGCTTGGTTGTCTTTAAGCAATACATCTTATTATTGGCCAGATCCTGCTGTGAAGTCATGTGGGGTGATGTGGGGGCAGGAAGAGAGGTAAATGGTGTTAACTCACAGCAGCTTCTTGCAGGCAATGAGTCCCCACTTGGATTTCTCAGCATATGCATGGGCAAGAAGGGACTTTTTGGTTAATGGTACTCGTAAGAAACAGTTGCCTTCCAGAGGCATAACTAAGCAACAGTTATTAATCTTTAATAGCTTTTTTTTACTTCTTCTGTGTAATTGTAAGGGGAAATGAAAAATAATTTTTGAAAAGGATTATTAAATAGTGGCAATGTTTCATTATTAAATTCCAGAAGGGGGGGGGAACCCTCTGGTTAAAGCGAAAAGGTGTTGAAGTAATGCCTCCCAAAATAAAACCAAAGAAATCAGTCCATGTTATCAAGCTGCCCTCTTTGCACAATCTTGGGCACTCTGATACAACCTTTGGTACCACAACTTCCAATCCAAATTAACACTGGAGCATAGCTGCATTCACTATCTCACACTTATGATGCACTGGGAAATACTGAAATGAAAGACAGGCAGTGTAGCATCTATAAAACAGGATATCTGCAGACCAGTTCTGGCGGCAGTTAATAATCTTTACTAATCCAGTCCTATGGAGCCATTTTGGGAGGAAGGAAGTTTCACTGAATCATTAGTATCAGTCCTTGGCGAGCACAAGTTACTCATCTCTCTTGCATCAAGGAGTGAAATTCCACCACGGTATTTTCTGGGGTGGAAGGGAAGCAAAAAGAACAACGGAGCAGTGTGCCTGCATTTTAAGAAAGTTGGATACTTTCTGTGGTCTGATTTTTTTTTTAACTTTGGAGGTTGCTTCACCCATATATTGGCTTTAAGCTGAAGACTCTTAAGAATTTTGCTGCTGCTTGAAACATAGGAACTCATAGCTAATACTGCTGGGAAAAGTGATTCTGGCTTCACTTAAAGTAAGATAATTTTTTTTAAGTTGCCAAACAAAACAGTCAATAGAAACATACCTTGAATTCACTGTATAAAACAGAGCAGTTTATTCCATCCAGTTGTACTTATACCTGAAAGGAAGCTACAGCCGTGTGTGAAGACAGAACTGTAACTTAAGTTTGTCTCTTAAAGATACAAGTCCTACATACCATAGAGCAGTGGTCCCCAATCTTTTTGACACTGTGAACTAGTTGGGGTGGGGGTGGACTCACGTGCATGCGCAAAGGGGCGGCACTCGTTTGCGGGGGCACTCACATGCATGTGCAAAGGGGTGGGGGCACTTGCATGGTACGCATGCACACTTCCGCGCATGCACGAAGGGGCGGGACACTCACAGGAGTGCACGCACACTTGTGCATGTGCGTGAAGGGCCAGGGGGCACTCATGGGGGGTGCACACATACTTGCATGCATGTGCGAAAGGGTGGGGGCGCTTGTGGGGATGCACAAAGGGGCTGTGGGGGGGGGAGTGCACGCAGGGGGGGAGATCTGTCTCCGCGGCCCAGTCAAGCCAAGGCCCCAGACTGGCACCAGGCCAAAGACCTGGGGGTTCGGGACCCCTGCCATAAAGTGTTACTCACATATCTTCCCCCATAAGTTGTTGGTATTCTACTCAGCATTTTTTTCCTGAAAAACCTATTCCAGGATTAGATGCATTCCATCAAATTCTAGTCTCGCTGAATGAGTGTGCAGGGAATAGAAAACCACAATATTAATGCCATAATTGGCGTTCTACATTGTCCATTTGGATCAAAGCCACAAGTAAGACTTTCAGAAAGTGACAGGTCTGAAAGACAGAATTGCAACATCAGCAAATAAAAGCTATAATATAAATGTTGCAAAAATTGAAGACAGCTGTGTTTTGTTTATGTAAGGGAGATAACATGGGAACTTCTCATCAATCACGGTTGCTAGACCCACAATCTAAGAAAAAGGCCTAGATGAAGGTTTAACGTACCTATTTTGTTTAAATCTAGTTAATTAATCAGGCTATGGGCAGATGATTTCTTAACTGAGATTGATTTGTTTGACAGTTCTAATTTAAAAATAAATAATGGCTATTAGGTATGCCACTTTATCATGCACTGACTTGTCCGAGGTTGGAAAAGAATATTGTAAAAATTCCCATCCACTTACCCTGAATTTGCGACGAAGAAGGCTGTTAAGGGCAAAGTCATCCTTCCAGGCACTCTGTGCCTCTTGGATATTTTGCAAGGTAGGGAGAACTCGCTGAAGTTTGCTCTGATCATTTGAGCCATGCTCCAGCCGATACATGGCATCTGTTTCCAGCTTCTGCTTCTCTTCATGAGCTGAGAATGAAATACAGGCATGAAACCAGCTGACTAGGCCAGATGAGCCATGAAGGGCTCAAACAGCAGGCTCCTCTTCCCTAGGCTCACCTGTGGTCATTATTTGCTCATTGGCTTCCATATCCCAGCGCTCTTCCTTCCGCCGTGCACCGCTCACAATGACATAGTCACAGTTGGCAGGGTCTGTCTGCATCTCAATGTGGTTGGGGCAAAGGTGACACTTCATTCGGAATCTGTAAGACAATCATCACCATCATCATCATCATCTTTGAACTTCAGAGCTGGAAGGGACCCTATGGATCATCAAGTCCAGCCCATGTCAAGGAGGCACAGTTGGAAATCGAGCTCCCAACCTCCGGCTCTGCAGCCAGATGCCCAAACCACTCAGCTATCCAACCAGCTTTGCAGCGAAAAGGGGTACGGAACAGGAAACACTGTTAGGGCAATGGATAGAACAAGTTCAGAGAAATACCAAGCCTCCTACTTTCCTCTTGCCTACTTTGCTCCGTCTTTTCTAGTACCAGCCACATATTCTGCTAGGTGCTCCCTGCTTCATATAAAAACATCTGTGGCTTCAGTCATAGCTGCTCTGGATCTGCAGCTTTTCAGAGAGGAAGGAATGCTAGCCTTTCCCAAATGTGTAGTGTGTTTTTTTTCCATGCCTGTTGCTATTCTGTTCGAACCCATGGTATAACTATCTTAACTAACTCTTTGGCAAAGTTGGGTGGGTCCCCTGATGTTTTTGGGCTACAACTCTCAAAAGCCCTAGCTAGCACAGCCAGGGCTCTTGCCAGCTGTAGTCTAAGAACATCTGGGGTCCCACACTTAGGAACTACTGTCAAAAGTAAACACATCTGCCCCTTGCTAAGGCTGTTTAATAAGTAAGGATGCAAAGTGTAAATAAAAGGTGCAAGCGGAGAATTTGGTCTTGAATGCAATTGTACATTCAGCAATTGTGTAGTTTCACTTTTGGTACACTTCTAATCCTTATTATTGCAGGGAGGGTCTGAGAAGCCAGTTGGGCAGTGCTTCATCCAGCATCAGAACATGAGAAGAGACTGGGCAAGATGTCTATCAGTAACTGAGGGATGGGGCCTCAGTGCTCCTTCTCTAACCTACAGCAGGTTTGACTTTACATGCCACATGTAAAATGCATTTAGAGTTACAAATGTCAGCCTGTCAAATAATTTTGCTTTTCCTAGTCCAGCATTAGAAATGAGGGTGGGAAATCTGGGAAAATATGACATATAACCAGCTGCCTTCTTCACCTCCTCCCAGATCCCTGAGCCTTCACTGATGACCCTGCTCCCCAATCAGTCACTGCAACACGTATCAGTAAAGACAGCACAATTCCTCTGCCTTCACACCACCCACCTGTAGATAGGTGTTGTGTAGTAATTGCCGACTTTCTTCTTTTCTGCATTGTAACGAACTCCTGCAGGAAGGAGATAGTGGAGGAAGGACACATGGTTAGCTGTACAGACCATAACAGATTTCCTGATCACACACTTTAACCTGGAATCATGCAGCTACCACTAATAAGTCATCTTACTGATTGTAAATATGTGCCCTTCACTGTTCAAAAATATTTCATCAAAATTGTCAAAAGTGTACAAGAACAATTGAAAATGCAAAGATCCTCAGACTCCTGGTTTCTAGTGCCTCTCATCCCTGTGAAAACCTTCCTGGAACTGAGAAGAGACTTCAGAGACCCTAAATCCTATTCCTTTGGTATGGATTACTGTAGCCACTTTCAGCCTTATGACTCTTGAATGGTTTCAATGCTCTTTCCTTCCTTCTAAGGTTTCTTCTTTATATATTCTACCCAACCAATCACACACAACATGAAAAAACCAGATGAAATGGGAGGCATTTATGGAAGTCAAACAGGCAGTCCTTGCACATCTCTACTATTATATGAAATTAGGCTCCCTCTCTCCAATCTCTATAAATCCTGCTGAATTTATAGATTCTCAAACTGGCAGTTTGTCTGGATGGAGCATTCCTCTCTTACCCATGCCAATGTGGTTCTGACAGCCATCACACCAGATGTTATAGGGCATTTCAAACCTAGGAAAAAGTCAAACCAAGGAACATTTATTACATGCAGCAGAAGCATCCTGTAGTTTCAGACAGCTAGAATGCAAGTCTTGTGCAACACTCAAACACAAATTGAGTACCACAGAGCAAATCCTGCACTGATATGCAGGCCTCACAGAAGTGACAACGTTGCCTTCCTAAGAGCACAGGATTAGAACCCCCTTGTGGTAACCACCAGGAAATCCAATATTCACCGTTTTAAGTGTGGGGCATGGAAAGAACTGCATCTATGTATCCTTACCTGATGATGAGTATGCCCTGGGAGAGCTTCCGAGCTCTTTCTCGCAGTGGGTGGCTGTTGCGGTACTTATTAAGGGAGCCATGCTGCAAGAGGGTAAAGATGACAGGTGATCAACATCTTGTACACAGATCAGTTATACTCAGTGTCTTTCCCTACCTGCCTTTGATGACCACTTTTGAACCTCCTGGATGGTTAACATCCCACAGGAAAACAGTATCTTCTCCCTGACTTCAAGCTGGGAGCTAAGCACATGCTCAGAGTCATAGATCCTACTACTCCTGTACCTCTAAAGATTTTCTACCAGCATTAACACTTGCCTATCTAACCTTGCTGCAAGTTACATTAGCAGGGAAATTGGCATGTGCCTCATGATTAGAGATGGGGTTATTCGTATTTGTCTACGAATACGAATATCCCTGAACAGGTGGTGTTAACCAATCTGCCATGGATGCAGACGGCGTGATTCTACCAGTGGCTCCGCAGCATGCAATCCGCTCACAACTTCTGGCAGGAGGACAAGCCTCGCTGCAAGGTCGAAGAGTGGCGAGTGGCTCACATGCTGTGGAGCCATTGGTAGAATTGGGCCATCCGTGTCTGTGTCAGATTGGTGAGTGGACCGTCCAGCCCCATGGGGCTGGACCCTCGTTAACGCCACCTGTGTGAGGATATTCATATTTGTAGACAAATATGAATACCCCCATCTCTACTCATGATCTTTTAAAAGGGAAACATAATTCTTTTTATTGTTTCTGTTCAATAACTAATGCAACTTGAAGTCTTACAGCTTACTCCAATAATAGATTAGAAATATAAGGCTATTGTCTCCTTAGCTTGAGTGTCTTGGGATAATCCAAGAAAGTCAATGCTGCTCAGCACCAGCATTAGCAAGTTCACTCTAGATCAGCCACTCAACCTTTTTTTTTTTTTGGCCACGGCCATAAATACAGTAAGAAATATACGCCAAAGCAGGATTGTATAAGCTACAGAACAAACATTACAAGGTGGTATATGAACCGTTTCTAGCCTGTGCCCCCCATTCAAAGGTGCCAGCGGCCTCCAGTGGGAAGGCATATGACCCTGTGGAGAATGGCTTCTCTAGATATAGATCATGTAAATCCAGCATCAGGTTGCATGACCTAATGCAGACTCTTACCTCTGCCTCAATGCACTCAAGAAAACTTTGTCTCCGGCATTCACAATCACACAAATTCAAGCAGGACCCATGCAGTTTCTATAAAAGTGCTACTGACAGTTACTAAAATACAGTACGTACGGCTGATAACCACAAGTATCTTCAAGATCTGTTCCACTGTCCAATTTACAATCTACCAATATGACAAAACTGCTTGGAGATCTGTGAACACTAGTCAGGAGACTTGACATTCTTATAGTCTTATTTTCTAACCATAACATATTTTCTATATTCACTACATTCTGGTTGTGGAACTGGCATCTCGCAAAGTAGCAAACGCTACTTCTACAATTTATGTTCTGTGCATGGACCATCAGAGAAGATACTGGTTGCTATCAGTCATGCTGTTTTAAGGTCTGCTGAAAAGAGTGAAAACTCTTCTTGGTTAGCTAATTCAAATACAAGTATGATTTTAGCCTACTCAGAAGAGAATTAGGAGGTTATATCATATATTAAAGTGGGGTGAAAGGTTCTCACCCCTGGTTTAAACAAACCCAGATATGGATGGATCATCAATAAAACCTTGCCTCCATATCTGCCTTTATTTGAATCTTTAAAAACTATATGAGGCAATTTAAATTCTGTAATGGCTATGTAAACAATCCATTATGAAGGTGTCTAGTACAAAGCATAAACTGTTTTTTAAAATCCATGTCCTCAATAAACTGTACATAGCATTATTTCCTGGCAAAGAAAACACAATGCAGAACAAAAATTAAAATAAAAAGAGAGAGAGAGAGAGAGAGAGAGAGAGAGAGAGAGAAGTCTTGAAATGCCCTGTAAAAGAGAATCCTCACCCCCATCTTACCTTGGCTGGATCAAAATCTGGTGGGTAATACTTATTGACTCCTTTTCTTTCACCCTGAAAGTAACAAAAAAACCTTAGGCTACTGTTCTTTAACGTTACTTGAAGGAATTCAAGTACATTAATGTGCAGCAAATGCAAGCAGAGTTTTTAGTTTGCAAGGTTTGACGCAGACCCTAGAACAGTCCTTAATTCATTGGCCTCACTCTATACCATTAGATACGTATATTTGTGCTGCAGATCCAAATGAGCAAGGAGAAATCAGAATGGAGTCACAGTCGGTGAAAGTGCCAAAGTGCCAGAAAATTCTCCAACCACCACCACCTCATTACGCTGCGTAGAAATACAAGGTAACTCCAACCTGGTCAAACCAAGAATGTCACCATTTGGAAATCAGTTCCACACAGTGATTGACTTGATGCCTTTGGAAAACGCACAAGTACTTTTGAAGCCCCCTCAGACATTTGCTCCCATTCCCAGCATTTAGTATTCAGAGATTATGTTATGAATATGGAAGTTCCATTCGCTATCTCAGTTAGTACCTGTTCTTCCAGATAGCAAACTTTTCTCCTATCCCTGTGACATTATCTAAGCGATCACATTATTCAAGCAACAGCTTCTAAGTAAAGTTAGTTCCCATTTGATGAAGTAACCTGGTCAGGCCAAATCAATCTATGTCTATGCACTAAGTGCATTTGTGTGATACATGTGCAAGTCAGCACCTGGGTGGGAAGGAGAACTATACAAACAGCAGCTACAATTTGCTCAGTTGTGGCAGGCCACAAAAGGTTGTTTCAACTGTGCTCATCATGATGTCCCTGTATGTAGCCATTATATGGAACCCCTGGTTCATGCAAAGGGTGCATCCCTAGAAGCACAAGAAATCTGTAGAGTCCAAAGAATGACAACAAACATGAAGCACTGCCCTCAAAGGCACTGCCTTCTGTTTCCTTGGCAAAAAGGCCATTGAAGGGACAGCTATACAAGCAACAAGTGACTATTGCAGCTTCAGGACCAATTCACATTAGAGAGAAAGCTCACATGCAAGTGCCTCAGGAACACATGAGACTGCTCCTGAATTTACAGTCAAGGCACACACATTCAGAGGAACAGTGGGTGCAAACCAATGCTTCCAGAAGGGGCCAAATAAAGATAGCCGATAAATACATAATCCAAACAGATATAAAAGGACCACATTAGTCACACTGAGGTTTAAGCTTCCTGATCATGCCTTACAAGATACTCCGTACACTTACCATGGTGACAGAGGCCTAGCTGAGCAGCTGCAATGTCCTGCATAAGAAAGAAAGAACAGAACATTATTTCTGGTTTTCTTTGGTGAGGAGAAAACAAACATTGTCAAAAAGAAGACCAATCTCAAATTCAGAATCTGCTTTTGATGCTAGAACTGCATAGTTGAAAGTAGCACTGTACCTCTAGGTATATCTGAAGTGGCTCCCTGTCTCTGCTGATTAACCACATCCAGCCCACATACGCTGAGGGAAGGCTGAGCTCTTTTTATTTTAGAAGATGTCAACTGTTAGTCCAGAGTTATTTTACCTCAAAATTAAAACTTGGAGGGGCGTTAGAGGCTATAAGATTTGTCAGAAGACTATAAGAAAAACCCAGATGGATCTGATCAACGTTTCATCTAAATATTCTCTTCCCATCATTGCTAGAAACAAGCTTACAATATGTGAATTTAAAAAAAAACTAAGACAGACATAAAACAACAAAAAACATTTCACAGCAACACTATAATGAACCTTAAAATTCAGAAATCTCAATTTTCTAGAGGTTTTAAAGATTTTTTAAATTAACCTATTAAACTACCTGGAAAAATACAATTTCTGTCTAACATTGAAAAGAATATAAAGGAGGTGTAATGTAAGTTGCTCTAGGGAGGGCATTCTATAACTGGAGTGCCCTTATTGATAAAGGCCTTATCCCCAATAATCACTTGCAAAATCTTATTTGGTAGGAATTCCCACATCTTTTAGAAGATGGCCTCAGGAATCACCTGGCAACACATGGCAAGAGACACATCTCAAATGTGGTCACAGATTCATATTAGTGGCTTACCCAGATACTGTTGGTTCACAAGTCTCAACAGTCCTAGTCAGCCAATGGCAAAGGATTATGGAAAGGGAAGTCTAACAACACCTGAAGGGCTAACCCTCCAAGTTACAGGCTAGCGCTAAGATACAGCTTCAGCACAAAATAGTCTGCCAGTCATGCCAATTATGATCACACAAACTGCAGGAGTCCTTCTTTGTGACCTGATTTGGAGGCAGTGATAACAGCCGTCCAAGAAACGGTGAGGTTTAGTTCCCAAGAATGTGAGACCTTAAGTCACTATAGCTACAAAGCCTCCAGGTGCTAAAAGGTAAGCATCTTTAACTTCCTGCCCCATAACAAGGCAATAAAGGGATACTACTGGCTTACTTTCAAGTTTGAGTAACAGCAGAATGTCTTTGAAAAACGCCAAGAATTTTAAGGTGCTATATACTGCAAATGTTAATATTATACACTGGCTGAAACCCTATTGCTTAGTGCAGTAAGTCATAACTAGAGTAGGCCTATTTGAATCAAATGACCTTACAGACTCACCAAATCCCCACTGATTCAGTTGGCACATTCTAGTTGCAATTTACCATTCTAAGCAACAGGATTCCAGTTACTGTGTGTGTACAGAGACAACAGGCGTGTGTATACATACACATCACCCGCTCTTGACGCAGCATGGTTTGGGGAGGGGGGCTTCCCAATGCCACCTCCCCATCATCCACCCCATATCTAGAGGCTCAGCCCCAGAAATGAGTCTGCCATCCCATCCAGGGAACGGTGGCTCCTCCATTTCCCCCGGGTTAGGATAATGGCTGGGGGTGGGAGATGTACTGTATAACCCATTCCCATGGCAACCGAAAAAGGGCCGAAGGGGGGGGGCGTTCCAACGGGGAGAAACCTCAGGTGGGCTACAACCTGCCACTGCTCACTAACCTCACTCACACGGGCTCCGCTGTTTTCCTCTTCGCTCCTTTGCCCCGCCTCCTCGGGACTGGATCATCACTCGGCGCCGGGGGAGGGAAGGCAGGAACCCCCGCCGCAGTTTGCGCTCTCTTATGACGCCCGTCGGGAGGGTCTTGTTTTAGCGTGGGCGTCACCTTTCCGACCGGCTGCTATCGGGGAAGAGAGTAGGGGAGGGGAAGGCGGCCGGTGGAGAATCGGTGCGGCGGAGCCGGGGGTGGGGTGGGCTTTTGTCCAGAAGGGGACAGAGGAGGGGCAGGGGTTTATTTCTCAGGGACCCGCAGAGCAGCGGCAAGCACTAATTTGGTCGGAGACTCGAGGCGAAACGTCCAAACAAAGCTGTGGAATACTATTTTTTTAGCACTCCTTAAATAGTAGAAGTAAGCACGGTACGTTATTGGATCTGGGTAAAGGGTGGATCCATGATCTCAAGAGTGAATCCTTGTGATTTCATATGATTTTTATGTGGGATCCTCATCAAGCCGCGTCAAATCATAGATCTATGCGGACAGAGTACACCACGGAAATCATGGGTCCTTTTTAGTGCATGGCTTTGCTGTGGTGGAAAAACATGGATCAGAGTCACGGATGTATACAGTATGATGTTTAGGTGGGATACCCTTTAAAATTTAAACCACCATCAGATCATAGATCCAATCTGTGCCCACAGATTACAGTACAATCTAATGTTTAGGTGGGATACCCTTTAAAATTTAAACCACCATCAGATCATCGATCCAATCTGTGCCCACTGATTACAGAAATCATGGGTTCTTCAGTGCATAATTTGGCAGTGGTGCAAAAACATACATCTGATGCACAGATCCCCATGGATCCAAGTGTTTTTTAATTGCCGAAAATACTGTCCAGTTATAGGCCTCATTTGTGCCCACAAATTACAGTGCAGAATTTTTCAATGCATGGCATTGCAGTGGCCAAAAAGCATGGATTGGTATGAATTTTCATGGGCCCATGATTGCTCCATAGGATCCTCTCCAAAGTACTGTCCAATTATAGCCTCCATCTGTGTGCACAGATTATAACAGAAATCGTGGGTCCTTCTGCACATGGCTTTGTGGTGGTGCAGAAATGAGTATCCCAGGTAGGAAATAGCAAACATTTGTTGTTGTGAGGGTTCGCTTCCTGACTTGCCCCAGATAAATCACCAGACCTGCGTGGTTTTGAAATGGGAGTAACATTCATTGCATTATTTAACAAAAATCCAGTGTCCACAAACGCATTCCAACCCTACTCCCTGTCAAACAATGGGTCTGACAAGGGTTTCCACTCATGAACTTTGAATGGGTTACCCTCCTGAACGTTCCAGGGTCCCAGCCAGTCCAGAGATGCACCCATGTTTAATAACGGTCCGCTCTACCCCTCCAATAAGGGGATTGTATCCTTGTCTCGGTTGTCCACCAAGGCAAGCTCTTGGGTGGGATTGATCATCTGCCATGGCCCTCCTGTTGTTGTATCTGCTGCATCTCCCAGATTCTCCTTTCTAATCTCTCTCTCCTTTCTTTCTCAGCCTTCTCCTTTTCTTCCCTCAATTTCCTCCTCCACTCCATAGTCTCCCTTTCACCCCAGTATGACATTTTGGGGGTGTTCTCTCACCTTCTGGCATCAGCCTCTTCTTTAGGAACTCTTAGCTTCTCCACCTTTCCAGTTCATGGATCTTCTACCTACATCCACTCCCAGCCTGGGGGGAGCCCTCTTTTGCCATCTTTTATATCCACTGGTCCCACCTCCACTACTACCTGCACTTTTTGTTCCGTTTGCGCCAAACCAGTCCCGGTCTCTTTGACCGTTAATTCTTTCAAATCCTCCTCTATCCTCCCTGGGTCTGGTCCAGGTGGTCTTGCCTTCTTGGGTGGGGGAATTGGCATCGTTTGGCTCTCTTTATCATCAGTAGGTGGGAGGGATGGCACTCCCGTGAGAGGCACCTTGCTCTCACCTCCGGTCTTACTGTTGTTATGTGCCAACAAGTCAGAACTAACTTATAGTGACCCTGACAGGGTTTTCTAGGTAAGTGAGGCACTTCAGGTGTTGTTTTTCTAGTTCCACACCCCCATTGAGCTTCTGTGGGAGAGCCAGGGAATCGAACCCTGGTCTCCTGAGTCCTGGTTTATTACTCTATCCACTAAGCCACAATGGGTATATGCTCCCCCAAATGTGACTAGAATTATGGAAAAGTTACTGTTTGGCACACAAGTCCTAGAACTCTACTGGTCAGGTTGACAGGAGCAGTCTGGTAGTTGTCCAAAAAAGTAACTTTCCTAAGTACTGCCAGATTTTTACTATAGCCCACATAAAATCCTTCTTTAAAGGTTTTCTGTATCTGCTGCCCAAAATGGAACATACTGTTTTCTCTTTTTCTTCTTCCTAAGTTCTTTGGATATTTTCCCCCAGGTTTCTCTTTCCTAGAAATTGCAGTACAGTAATCTCATTCTGTGTTGCTGACACTATTTTAATAAATAGAGCTTGCCATGTGCCTGCTGTTTGCCAGATCTCACCATGAATGAAGGCAAATTGACTGCCGAAATCCAAAGAGATTGGATTTCAAAAACTGACATGCTAGAAAAGGTGATACTGTACCTTTTATCCTATTCCTTGTTCTTAAAACACCAACACCACCAGCTGGGACCAAATTTATCCCATTAAGTCTACCTTTTTGTCTTTTCTAATGTAATGGTCTTGTGCTTGGGTGAGCCACGATGTTGAGAACCAAGCATCCACATGAGGCTCGTAGTCATGCAGTCTGCTTTAGACCTCATGGACGCTGGCCCAGAATGCCCTGAACCCAATAGGCTGCTTGTTCTCCCTTCTGGGCATACAGGTGCAAACAAATGCAATTGAAAAAAAAATCAGGGATCCCTACAATTCCTTTAATGGGAAAGGGAGCAGTTTTAATCATCCCTTCTTCCTCCCCAAAGGAATGATTGTATGTTACCACTGTATATAAAGAAAGGGACTCCCATCTCTTTAATAAAAGCTGCAAATAGAAGCATTTTAAACAGTGATGGCTCCCACTCTCCATCTTCCAGGGTGGAGATGACATCCAGGGTGTCATCATCATCCAGCGAATCCCACGAAATAGAGTGATTTGCTTAAATGAGAACCAGGACTCAAGCTGGAGGCCATTTTGGACCCTTACTTTTAGGAGCCTATGTAGTCCGAATGTACAAGAAATATTGGCCATTTGAAAGAAAGGATGCATGTTAAGAAAAGGCAGCAGGATTGTGAGACATAAAGGAGGCCTAGGTCCTCCATTCCTTGCCCTTACATTGAGTGGGCAATCCTTCTTTCCTTCCTTACCCAAAGTGAAGAAGAGTTATCCACATTGCAAGTGCCATCTCCAGTGGTGGCTCTTCCAAGCATTACAGTATAAGAAACATGTAAGAATAAGAACCTACAGTCAATGTGTGAAACTAGAAGGAGAGCCCTACTCCACTAAGCTACGTATCCATCAGGCCCCAAATCCCAGCACCAGGCAACTGCAAAAGCCATATTTTCTTCTGCTTTTTAAGAGCCAGTTTCAGAGTGACGACCTCCAGTTCAGTTGTTTTAAGAGAGGAAACATACTGTATGTTGGATTCACATGACACAATGAGCCAAGGATCCCTGGAAACAACCCTGGCTTGTCACGTTCAGCAGCATGCAAATGTTCTCTATCCAGTTGCTTCCCTGGCAGCAGGCAGCTTCCTTTTTGTAGATTTTCCCCCCCTCCTGAGGGGCAAGATCAAGAATCCAAGATTTCTTCCTGACTCCTTTCTCTGATTTCTTAGGAGTTAAAAAGCCCAGAGATGGGAAAGTGCCCTTTTGCTGCCAGACAACGCAATAAACCCGCCACACAGCTAAACCAGTGAGGGAGGAAACAGCACACTAACACAACCAAGGAGCTTCATGGTTTGTTTAAGTGTTCCTGCTGAAAGCAGGAGGGATCAACCATTATCACCAACACCCTCTTGCACACAGCAACCTAGAATTTCTGGCTTGTTGTGGCATGTGAGTTTGATGCTGGAGTCTTCCTGTCCTCCCTCCAGAGCCTTCTTTCTTCTGAACTAAAGAAACCTGGGCTATTTCGACCCTTCTTCAGCTGCAGTCCTTCCATTTTCTAATTGTTCTTCACCTAGGAATGGATTTAAAGGGTGATGGTTCCCATACTTCAGCATGGAGGCTGTAAACCTCATGCTGCATTTCCAGCAATGACCATGATGGCATCTACATGGAATCCTGGGAATCAAAATCAGGCATCCATTCATTTATTTCAAAGCAAAGCTATCTCCACACTATGACCATCCCTGTGGGAACCCTGTTTAGACAGTGTGGAAGCTGTGATTTTAATAGGATTTTAACTTAAGGATGGGTTGTTTGAAAAGAAACAGTTCCTCTTATGGAAATAGGATCTGGTAATCCACCTGACGTCAGTCTTTTCTGCTGTACATAATCCTGGTAGGGGCAACAGAAGAGGAGTACAGGAGAGGAGGCAGAGGGAGGGCTGCTCTGTTTCTTCTCCATTCATATACATCACTGGCTTACCTGGGTGAAGGTTCCCACACTTCTGATCCTCCTGTATGGCAGGAGGGGAAATGGTCCTGGGCTACAAGTAACCCCCATCGGCCAGGGGTGGGTGAAATCCATCTTCCTCTTTGGTACTTACCAGAATCCAACGGCCCCTTCCAAGTGCCACTTTGCAGTGAAGAAACGGCTGCAGCTTGGACAACATATCTTACAAGTTGGAACTGCCGTGCCTTTTCTTATAGGAGAAATACATACAGTACCTAACTCATCCAAAGGCTTGAATCATTTTCTCTCTTCATGTTGGTACGATTAGGAGATGCCACCAGGAGACTAGGAGCAATAACTCACACAACAGGCTAGAACATGAAATCTTAAGGCAAGTCCTGCTAGATTGGACTATCTCCAACCCAGCAGGCCAGCAGTGGCCAAACTGGCCCCTTCGGGAAGGTCCCAAGCAATAGCTTTTCCCTCTCCTCATTCCAAAGGTAGACTGAATATAGGAGCTGCCTTATATCCATGAAATGTGACATCTGCCATGCTAGCTGTGATCAGGTTGACCAAGTGCCTCCTATTTTTCTAGTGATGGAGCTAGAAAGGTGGGCAGAAGTCATTGGGCACTTGCTGTAGAATCCCAGCCATTGTCCCAGCTCTGAGGTTGAGGGGAAATCTGGAGGTGTATATGGGCCAAGTTAGGGGACATGGTGGTGCTGCGGGTTAAATCTCAGAAGCCTCTGTGAGGCAGGGTCAGAAGACCAGCAGTTGTAAGATCGAATCCACACGACAGAGTGAGCTCCCGTCGCTTGTTCCAGCTCCTGCCAACCTAGCAGTTTGAAAGCATGTAAAAATGCAAGTAGATAAATAGGTACCACTTCGGTGGGAAGCTAACAGCATTCAGTGTCTAGTCGCGCTGGCCACGTGACCACAGAAACTCTTTGGACAAACGCTGGCTCTATGGCTTGGAAACAGGGATGAGCACTGCGCCTTAGAGTCGGACATGACTGGACTAAATGTCAAGGGGAACCTTTACCTATATGGGCCAAACTATGGCCACCCTTCCTACCCCTCAGCTGATTCACCTTTCTGAAGCAGATGGAGAGTCAGAAATAGAGATGGCCATGAACCAGAAAAATGATGGATTGGGATCCTTAGAGGCTGCCCATGAACCTCAGAAAAATGAACCATTTTGCAGTTCATTGTTCCGGTTCGTGCCTGGGGAGGGGGGAACCTAATGCCTCCACTCCCTCTGCTGCCAGCCCCCCTTTCCTGCTGCCCACATTGCCTGCCTACCTGGTCCTGCCCCCCACCTCTTCCTCCTTCACTCCCACCATCTTCAGAGACAGCAGCTTGGCTTCCCTTCTGGGAATCAGGCCGGCTGTTTTTGCGCATGTGCACACCTCTCGGCTGATAGACATGCACATGTACAGAGACAGCAGGCCTGGTTCCTGGAAGGGAAGCCAGCCCATTGTCTTTGAAGTTTGTAGAGGCGGCGGCAGTAGGACCAGCTAGGAGGGCAACAGGAGCAACGGGAAGGGGGTGGGAGTGGGGCAATCCATTTAGTTGAAGCAAAATAAAGCGCCGAGTGAAAAAAGTGTGGTGATTTATTTTGGCAAAATGACTTGCACAAACTGAGCCACAAACCAGCCTGGTTCGTGGTTATTTTTAGTTCGTAGTTTGGTTCATGGCGATCTCTAGTCAGAAACCAAGTCCTCAAAGCTGCTCCGTCTGCTCTCTGGGGCTTCCATGTTCATTGATTCCTGTGTAAATTAAAGAGAAATCATGTCTGTTCAATCGTAAAGGTGTCCCCAGCCATGTTTTCTTTCTGGATAAAATTGGTTCTCCCTTTAAAACAAGGGTGGCCTCTTCAGACAAGGGACATCCAGAGAATTATCTGGGAAGACTCTTCCAGTACATTCTGTATAATACTGCTTGGAGTAAGTGTAAAGGTGATGGGGCAAATGGGGTGGAGAAGCCACAAGAACAAGGGAAAGATGCTTTCATCTTCCCTCAAGAATCCTATTTTCCAGCAGAAGGCCACCCACCATCCAGTTTCTCTCCCTCCATATGCATGTTTCGTGCTTGAAACAGGCTTCAGAATCCTGCAGTGTTGGATGGAAACAAGACTTAGAGGGAGAAGCAGTGGGCAGTTGATACCCCTCTGTGGCAATATTCTAGCTCCCAATAGTTTCTTCCTAGGAGGAGGAATTCTTGCTTTGTTGTGTATATAATGTGTAGCTTAGCCTTGTATTTCAGGCCACCTCACTGACCACGTTGGCCATCTTGCAGCAGACTGTGGAATGGGAGGAAAAGGGTAGAGAAATCATAATTTCCTTCCTTACCCAGCATGCTGCAGACTTCACCAGACTGGTCTCACGTGGCGGCTGTTCCTGCTTGTGCTCCTGTTGTTGTTCAGTGAGACTGAGATGAGAAGACACAACAGGTCAGAAACTGAAGGCATAAGAGCATCACGGGATGAAACCAGGGCTCCACCAACTAGCCCTGACTCTTGTTTCCAGACGTTCTCCATGAAAGCCTCAAGCAGGCCATGCAGTCCACCACTACCTCCCATTCTTTGCTCTCCAGCAATTCATAAGCACTGAGCTCCAGGAATCAACTGACAGAAATGATCACTACATACCTACAGCTTCTAAAAGTTACTCTCTTTTTTGGACAATGATTCCTAGCATTCCGAAACCAGACTGACAATGAGGCTGGGGAACTGTAATCCAAAAAAGTAACTTTTATGAGCTCTATAGGTAGGGCACAATCACCTTTAGGAATAAAGGAGAGATTTCCTGAACCTGGGATCTCCATTTCTGAAAGATTGCAGAGGGGACATTTTGGAGAACTGCTGCCAATCTGAAGTAGGCAATCCAAGACTAAAGTCCTCCACCACGACCCCCAGACAGACACAGCGAAAGGTGAATGTTCACAGCCCCCCTTCAGTTCCTCATGTCACCCGGCAGCCAACTGGAGAGCTTCCCAAGAAAGCACGGGTGATCCTGAACATATTTTCTGTCCTAAAACCTCCTTCTTCAGGGGAGAGATGCTTCGCTGGAATGAGCCACAGTGGACTGGCCACAATCTGGAAGAGCTTCAGGGCTTACTTGGAACTCGGGTGCCAAAGGAGCACCAGTTCATGTCTCTGTAGAGCTGATGAGAGGAGACCCACAACAGCCCAGCCATCTTGAGTCACTCTCAGAGCTGGGAGAAGTTGCTTTGGGGGAAGAGAACTCCCAACAGCCTAAAGACAGCAGGGCCAGATAGGATCTGCTTAGGGTTCTCTGTGTGCCTGGAGTTCCCCCCACCCCACCTTCTCCTTCATCACCCCCAAGTCCTCCGCATCCCCTGAAAGGCGAAGGAAGTATGAACGGTCCCACTTTTTCATTCCGTTTGTCACTTCCTACCCTTGTGTCCTCTCCCTCCCTTTTCTCTGTAGATTGGAAATGCTGTGGGTTTAGACTGGAGGCTTCTTGAGGGCAGGGACCTGGGTTTTGCTTGGCTGTCGGAAATGTCTGTGGCAGCAGCGCATTGGCTTTTTGGGGTCCTGCCTGGCCGGTTCAGGAGCAGGGGCTTCCTCTGTTGGGGTGCCTACACGGCGGGAACACAGACACCCCCTCCTCACACGCTGGAAGAGAGAAAGAAGAGCAAAAAATGAACATTGTGAGAGGCAGAGCTGTTAACGCCCAATTTCTTTCTAGAAATACAGTGATTTATCTCCAGGGGTATGCTCTTTCCCTTTCTCAAACACATATACCAACCATAAATTCCGTATTTCTTTAAAATAATTAATATTTGAAATTTCTTTTATAATCTTTGTCACATAGGTTAATTTGTCATTAATGGCTATATTCCACATTTCTTTGTGCCATTCCTCCATATCAAATTGGTTTTAATTTTTCCAGTTATTTGCAAATATCAGCCTTGCTGCAGTTACCATAATAATAAGTTCCTTTTCTTATCCCTTTAATTGATTATTATTACTCATGTTCAACAAAGCTATCATTGGGGACATTTGTACATTAATTCTCATTATTTCAGTAATCTCTTTAAAGATCATTGACCATTCTTTCTTCCTTATTTCACAAGTACACCACATATGTAAATACATACCCTTTTCTTTTTTGCATCCCCAGCATAAACAATATAGTTTCGTTTAATAAATTTAGTTTCACTGGTGTGAGTTACCATCTCCATACAACTTTATAACAATTTTCTTTAACACTTACAGATATATTTTTCATTATTATTTTATTTCATATTTCATTCCAGTCTTCTCCCTTAATTTCCTTAGCCAAATCTGCTTGCCACATTTCTTTTAAAAGAAAGGTTACTTACCTGTAACTCTGGTTCTTCGAGTGGTCCTCTGTGAATTCACACTAATGGGTTAAATCTGCACTTGTGCAGAGGCCTCGGAATATTCTAGAGCTTAAAGTAACACTTTTGGCTCCGCCCCCCAGGACCTCATGGTCCGCCCGTCCTAACAGTTACCTCAGTTCCCCAAATTCCGCTGCTGCTCTAAGGTGAGACAGCCGTGACGGAAAGTGGGGAGGATGGGCGGGCCGTGTGAATTCACAGAGGACCACTCGAAGAACCAGAGTTACAGGTAAGTAACCTTTCTTTCTTCTTCGTGGCCTCTGTGAATGTACACTAATGGGTGATTAGCAAGCTTGCCTCTGATAGGAGGAGGGACGTCACAGCAAAACAGCAGACAGGACCGCGCGTCCAAAAATGACATCCTCCTTGGCCCGCAGATTCAGGCAATAGTGAAAGATGAAGGCTGACGGAGTGGGCCAAATGTCACCTGTGCAGGTGTCTGACAGCAGGACACCCTTGAGGAAAAGCTGTAGAAGTAGCCAAAGTTCCGGTAAAGTGAGCATTCACCGGGTGCAGGCGATTAGACTTGCGGGGGGAAAAACAGTCCTGCAAACATAGAACGATAATGCTCTGCGAACATCTAGCAGGTGAAGAGACCTCTCTACATCTGTAGGCAGTTAGGAAAGAAAGTGGGCAGACTGATATGAAACTCAGTAGAAACTTTAGGTATGAAGGAGACATCTGGGAACAATATAACTTTGTCCAGGTGGCAAAGTAGGAAGGGATGATCCACCTGAAGTGCTACTGGAAGTAACTGCAACTAAGAAATAACCTTGAAAGTCAACAAATGTCCAGCAATTGTGGTCAGTGGCTCAAACGATGAATGCGAGAGGCACTCAGGACAGTGTGAAGAGTCCACTGTGGTATAGACTGGCCCTGTGGAGGGTAAAGGTTTGCCGTACCACGGGAAAACCTCTTCATTTAGGGTAGCGAGTAGTAATTTTGGTAAATGCCAGCCAATTGCAGAAATAGAATTGATTGGTAGAGGGCTTCCTGGAGTGTGATAATATGGAGTTTATTGAGGAGGAATTCTCCATGCCATGAGGTGAAGAGCTTGTAGACCTGGACGGTACGTTTTCCCTTGATTCTGGGTCAGAAGATGAGGAATAGACGGGGGTCTCAGGGAGCCTGACGACATTGTCAGCAGTGTTGTGAACCACAGCCGTATGGGTCAGTATGGAGCTATGAGGATCACGGTGGCATTGTCATGTCATACCTTCACTATTATGCACAGTAGGAGAGGTATTGGAGGGAACATGTACATGAAGCAGCCCTTCCAGGGCACCATGGGAGTTTACCCCTAGTCCAGGCCGTGAAAGATAGATGGCACACTAGCTGTTCACCTCAATTGCAAGGGCATCTATGGCAGGGAGGAACAAAAAAAAATCTCTTGCAGATTCTGATGAATGTGCAATGGTCCAGAGATCACTCGTGTATTTGGTATGTTCGCCTGCTCAGATGGTCTGCCCATGTGAAGTCCTGGGCGGAGATGTGCACAGCAGACAGAAAGATGTGGAATTCTAGACACTACTCCCAAAACTGAACAGTCAGGTACAGTAGAGGAAGAGAATGGGTGCCTCCCTGTTTGTTGATGTAGTACATTGCTGTCGCATTATCCGTAGTAACTTGGACAGCCATGCCTAGGTTGAGAGTTAGGAGCGCCTGAAATGCTTTGAAGATGGCCAGCAATTCCAGATTTTTTTAAAAAGAGAAAGTTTTACTTCACTGACCAGGTGTCGTAGATATGAAGACTGGTACAGTGGGGTCCCCATCTGACCAGACTGGAGTCTGTCGTGATTCTCGAGGTAGGTAGGAGTGGAGCAAACAGTCTTTCCAGGGCCAAGTCTTCTGGGTTGATTACCAGCAGGGTTGGTGTGCAAGCTCATGAGTAATCTGGAGGCATATGTAGGGCGTATTTTTCATGGGGTTAAACAGGGCAGATGCCAGGCCTGTAGGGACTGCCTCTTGAGCCTCGCGGGCTTTATGACAGATGTGGTGGAAATCATGAGTCCCCGAAGATTTTGGGCCTGATGGGCTGTGATCGAAGACAACGGAGGGGAGCGACATATCAGGGAACAAATTTAGACCATGCCATTCTGGGAAAGGAAAAGCTCTTGCCGGCCAAGATTCCAATACGGCCCCTATGTGAATACTCGAGGCGCCGTCGAGAGCTGAATGGCAAGGCGCTGAACTCTAAAATGGGCCTTCCTAGAGAGAATGGAGGTATTCGCAATGATCACTTCTGATGGAGATGTGGGAGCAGGCGTCACTCAAGTCTATCAAAGTAAACCAGTCTCCTTGTCGAATTAGTGGAAGGATATGTTCCAAGGTCACCATGCAAAAACGGCGCTGGCTGATGAAGAAAAATCAGGTCCTTTAGGTCTAAAATGGGGCGTAGTGATCTGCCCCCACCTGGAGTGGCAGGAGATATGTCTGATTTTCCAAAAAGGATCTTTACCTTGTCTCATAGAGTGGTAGAAGAGTGAGTGTAAATCACCCGCTGAGCCGGTGTATCCCAAAACTCTATGGTGTACCCATAGGTGACAATGAAAAGAGCCCAGGCATCCGAGGTGATGTGGGTCCATGCAGAAAGAAGGGAGCAAGCATACTGAACATGTGACGCAGAATCGAGCGGTGGTAAGCGGGAGGGAGTCACAGTGTCTGTTGGATTTTTTTGTCAACTTCCTATAGGAATGGTGGGGAAGGTCGCGTTGATTGGATTGTGGTACTGAGCCAACTGTTGAGGGAGATATCTTCGTTGAGAAGTATAAGGTCTGTATACACTATAAGAGTACTGATGCATCAATGGGAATTTTTGAGATCTATAAGGCTGAACGTTGTACGACCATGCTGTTTTCCTCATTCTTTGAAGGCCATCTAGGGATCGAATAACCTAGAGCCATCAAAGAGCAAGTCCCCTATTCCAAATCTGACATAATCAGAAATGTTGGCTGACCTTAGCCAATCGTGTCTTTGCAAGGTTACCCCAGTCATGAGTTGTTTGGAGGTGGCCTCAATAATGTGATGCGCTATCACACTCTCTTGCTGAGTGAGGGACATGGCGTCTTAATGGAGAGCAAGCCCTTTCAGATTAAATGCTGCTGGGGTTGCCTGAAGAGAGGGTAGTGCACAGTTAGAGAGGTTGATATGGTAGGCGCCCATAGCTGCCATGTAGATGAGCTTTCTAACCTCCTCGCTGCTCGGTGTGGTAGTAGATCTCGAGCGTGATCTGGCTTGTGTGGCGTCCACATCCACATAAGGAGGAGGATGTCTAGTTAAAAATCTGTATTGGTACCATAGGTCTTGTACAGATTTTCTACAAGCCTGGACATTTTAGGGACAGAGAAGGGCTTTTCCCAGGTCTACTGAAGCAAGCAGAATAAAGATGGGATAAGGGACAAGCACAGGGAAGGCACTGATTCCTCATCAATATCTGCATAAACCTTATCAGACTCTGTTTGAAGTTGATGTACTGTTAAATCAAGAGCCTTATCGATTCTCTGTATCATGTTAGAACATGAATGAAATTCGGAAATGAGGGATGGAGGAAAGCCATCACAAATATCAGAGTCTGGCAGGGTCAGGTTAGGAGTGGTCTGGTGCCATGGAGTCGGAAGATTCAGAGTCAGAGTCATGGGAAGTAGAAGAAAGTGGAGCATCAGAAGTGAAAAAGGACTTCTGGTTTCTTTTTCAGTATCCTTCCTCATATCATCAGTATTCAGTATCTTCCTTAAGAATACTTCCTCAGTACCAGGCATTTCTTATGGGCATATATTGTTTTAGTCTTCCGCTTGGTACCGTGGCATGGTACCAGCATGTTTTAACCTCCTGGTACCAGCAAGTTTTAGCCTTACGCTTGGTACCAAGGCATGGTACCAGCATGTTTTAATCCCCTGGTACCAGCAAGTTTTAGCCTTCCGCTTGGTACCAAGGCATGGTACCAGCATGTTTTGACCTCCTGGTACCAGCATGTTTTAACCTTCCCCTTGGTACCAAGGCATGGCACCAGCATGTTTTAATCCCCTGGTACGAGCAAGTTTTAGCCTTCCGCTTGGTACTAAGGCATGGTACCAACATGTTTTAACCTCCTGGTACCAGCCTATTTTAACCTTCCGCTTGGTACCAAGGCATGGTACCAGCATGTTTTAATCCCCTGGTACCAGCATGTTTTAGCCTTCCGCTTGGTACCAAGGCATGGTACCAGCATGTTTTTCCGCTTGGTACCGTGGCATGGTACCAGCATGTTTTAACCTCCTGGTACCAGCAAGTTTTAGCCTTACGCTTGGTACCAAGGCATGGTACCAGCATGTTTTAATCCCCTGGTACCAGCAAGTTTTAGCCTTCCGCTTGGTACCAAGGCATGGTACCAGCATGTTTTGACCTCCTGGTACCAGCATGTTTTAACCTTCCCCTTGGTACCAAGGCATGGCACCAGCATGTTTTAATCCCCTGGTACGAGCAAGTTTTAGCCTTCCGCTTGGTACTAAGGCATGGTACCAGCATGTTTTAACCTCCTGGTACCAGCCTATTTTAACCTTCCGCTTGGTACCAAGGCATGGTACCAGCATGTTTTAATCCCCTGGTACCAGCATGTTTTAGCCTTCCGCTTGGTACCACGGCATGGTACCAGCATGTTTTAACCTCCTGTACCAGGGAGGCTTCATGGTACCATCTCTTCTTATGTCTTTTGGTATCAGGAGACGATCTCTTTCTTCGGTACCGGAGCCCGCGGGAGTATCGGGACCTGGGAGGTCCATCGATGTTTGGGCATCTCCAGTAACGGAGGTTCCCTCGGTACCGATTGATGCCTCTTCCTCCTGATATCAGGGAAGGATGGTACCGACGATGTCGAACTCTCATTGGAGGATTCCGATGAGGACGAGGAGGACTCGGAGGATGAAGTTTCCGCAGCAAGGCTGTATAGCAGACGCGGATAATACAGCTTTTGCATTTGCTGCCTCCAACGTCTCAAATAGCTCTTAGAGAGCTTGAGCGGTTGCAAGTCCTCTTTAGGCGCATGCTCTTTAGCTTCATTGGGGCGAAGATGTCGAGCCCCGTGGGGTGAGACCTTCGGTCCCGAGTGGCTCGGAGACCGGGAATCTCTAAAAGATGGCGCGAAATGCTTCGTTTTCGCCTTCTTGTTTTTCGCAAGTCCTCTTTAGGCGCATGCTTCTTCGCTTTATTGGGGCGAAGATGTCAAGCCCCGTGGGGTGAGACCTTCGGTCCCGAGTGGCTCGGAGACCGGGAATCTCTAAAGATGGTGCCAAATGCTTCGCTTTCACCTTCTTTTTTTCGGAGAGGATGTTGCAGGGATAATTCCGGAGTAGGAGGAAGCGGGACCGACGACGGCGGTGAAGATGGAGGCGAAGAGCCCTAGGAAAGAAACTCAACAGGAGACTGAGGAGTGAGGACAGGCAAGGACAGGGAAGCCTGTGGTGGCAGGCTAGGAATAGCCGAAGAATGAGGGGTTGGTGGTTATAAAACTAAGGGTTTGGCCTTAGTTTTAGAGGCTTTACTCTTTTCCCTAGGTTATATATGAGGTAAAGGGTCGGGTTCTGCGGACGCAGAGGCCGCTTCGATGCATACACAAAGATTTTTGTGCGACTCTCCAAGGCAATGCAGCTTTTAAAAGTAACCCTGGGAGATGAGGAAGCCTTGGAGGCCTGGGAACAGTCCAAGGGGGGGAGGAAGGGGGGAAGGGAGGGGGAAAGAGAGAAAACCCTCGCAAAGGGCCAAAACGCACACCTCCCCTCCTAAATAATAAAGTCTTTGTACTTTCCTTAATGAAGAATCGAACAGGAGCCAAATATTTTCCAAGAATTTCCAATAATTTCACGGAGCTCTAGCCAGGAGACCTAACTGCAGCAGCGGAAAAAATGGAACTGAGGTAACTGTTAGGACGGGCGGACCATGAGGTCCTGGGGGGCGGAGCCAAAAGTATTACTTTAAGCTCTAGAATATTCCGAGGCCTCTGCACAAGTGCAGATTTAACCCATTAGTGTGCATTCACAGAGGCCACGAAGAAGCTGTTGTTTTATGCCCTGCCTGTATTGAAATCTTATATATTATGCTTATTGTCCCTTTTCTATTTTTACTAGTTTCTGTCTTCTCTTTCCTCAAGTTTCATCATTGGTCTACCTTCTCTTTCGCGGGGGTGGGTGGGTTAAAAAATGTTTTCCCCACTTCTGAAGGACTCCAGTGGCAATGATTTTTATGCTATGTAGGTTGGGGACCAGATCCCCTAAAACCTCTGAAGAGCTGACAAATCCACACCAGAAATGGCTGGAACGTGAGTCCCCTCTCCTCCTCCTCTGGTCAGCCTACTCTCTGCTGGCTGGAGGGCAAAAAGAGGGGGCCCCTTGCTCTCCACTCTGCCCCATAAACCCTCCTGGTTATACTTACTCTGAGCCCTCCGGACATGGATCTCAGCCCCATGGTGGATGTGCTGATGATGCTGGAGAGCTTGGTGGAAGCCAAAGTCTTGCCCCACCAAAAGCCATCAAGTGGGAGAGCACTGGAGCTGCTTCTGTCCCTGACCTGGTCCAGAGCAGGAATGACCAGTGGCCTCGGGCTGGCTTGGAATTGTGTTGCTGCGGCAACCACGTAAACACAGCAGGCTCCGGAATCCAGCAGAGCAACCACCCATTTTTGAATGAAAACTAGTCTAAGTGTTCACAAGGCTCAGTGGAGCCAATGTAGGCCGGGCTGCCAAATGCTTTCCTGGCCCGGCTCCTGTGCCTAGAGGCAGCCTAAGGATCATGTTCACTTCTCACAAGCACAAAACACCACTTCCTCTTGGCTTCCCTTCTCAGCATCCTGGGCCATGTTGCTCTCCTTTTTCCCATTCACTACTAGCCCACCTGGGAAGTTAATTCCCCCCCCCTGCATCTGGCAGAACGAAGGTTCCCTGGTCAGCAGGGGTCCATCCTGGATAGCTGGGCTGGGTTGAGGGAGGCTCCCCTTCTTTTTTCCACCATGAGAGCCAAAGGCCAGAGATGGTCTCCTGGGCAACCAGCCTCCAGGAACCCCAGGTCTCTTTTCTCTGTGTGAAGGGTGGAAACTCCCCCCCCCCTTTTCTGCATCTCATATCTGGATCTCCCACATTACATACCATGCATTAGGCAATATTAATTATAGGAAGGAGTGTGACTTGTTTTTTAAAAGAAGCCCCCTAATTTCTGTGGCCAGTGTTGAACAGCCTTGATCAGGCCTGACCCACCTGCATTGTGGTCTAGTCTTGAAGAAAGATGCAACTGTCTTTCCAGTCAGTCTTTGGACATGGGATGGGAGGCAACTCCATCTTGTTCTTTGTGAGACTTTTTAGGTCAGCCTGAGATGTGCTACAGAAACATAATTGCCAAAAAAACACACAATACCCATGATCAATGCAGAGGAACAGGATCTGGTTTGGGGCAGAAGCCACATAGAAATCATGTGAATCCATGAGGATCCATGGCTCGGATTAATGTTCTCCTCCCTCCCCAAAGCTGTGCACTGGACCCATAATTTCTGTGTTGTAATCTGTGGGCGCAGATGGGGC
Organism: Pogona vitticeps; assembly: GCF_051106095.1. Classification (NCBI taxonomy): domain Eukaryota; kingdom Metazoa; phylum Chordata; class Lepidosauria; order Squamata; family Agamidae; genus Pogona; species Pogona vitticeps. Next base: position 181,983,776 of record NC_135784.1, read on the forward strand.
CTATGATTGGACAGTGGTTTGGGCATAATCTTACATCATAATCCTGTGGGTCCATGAGGATGTTTTAGTGCCACTGCAGTGGCAGGCTCTGAAGGACCCATGGCCTCTATGTTGTCGTCTGTGGGTACAAATGGGACTCATTATTTGGCAGTGGTTTGGGGGCACAGCCTACCCTGATTCCCGGAAAGCAAGAGAGAGTCTTATATTAATTTTTGCTCCAAACATTAGGGCATATTTTCAGAGGATGTTTTTTTTTTTCATGTACAATAATTTACATTTATTCAAATACAGTCATGTCATCTTCTGGTTGGGGCACAAGGGTGGAGGGCGGTGTTTCCCTTAACTGGGGCTTATTTTTGGGGTAGGGCTTATATTACGAGCACCCTGAAGAATCATTGTAGGACTTATTTTCAGATTAGGTCTTAATTTCGGGGAAACAGGGTACATACAAATCATGTCAATCCATGAGGATCCATGGCTTGGATTGCCATTTTTACACCTCAGCAAAGCCATGCACTGAAGGACCCATGATTTTTGTATTGTAGTCTGTGGGTGCAGATGAGGCCTATAATTGGACAGTGGTTTGGAGAGGATCTTACAGAAAGAATATGTGGATCCATGAGGATCTGTGCCTCAAAACCAAATTTTTACACCAATCCAAAGCCAGGCACTCAAGGACCAATGATTTCTGTGGTGTAATCTGTAGAGTGCAAATGGAATCTATGATCTGACAGTAATTTAGGGAGGATCTCACATACAAATCATATGAAATCATGAAGATCTGTGCCTTGGATCCATGATTTTTATGGATCCTTTAAAAATCATATGAAATAATGAAGATCCATTCTTAATTTCATGGACCTGCCTTTTACTTCCTTTCTACATTATTAGATATCTTGAGACAACATCTGGTCAGTATAAGTGTTTGGACTATTATGCTTCTCCCTTTACTCCATGAAGCTCTGCAGTGCTTAGCTTGATGAAGGGCTCTGCTGAACTCAAAAGTTTGCCTGTTTCTAATATTTTAGTGGTCCAATAAAAGTATTATCAGCTGTTTCTGGTTTATGTACAGGGGACCAAAGCCTTTTTTCCTTTCACTTTGCATTTACAAAAGTTCTTGTACAAAGCAATTAGGTGTGCAAACTCCTTAATGTATTGTACTTTTCTTCCGTATTCACAAAGCTGATTATGATTTTAGGTTCGCTCATCTCCCAAGAGGCACAGTGGAGGATTGAACTTTCAACCTCTGGCTCTTCAGCCAGGTGCCTAACTCACTGAGCGATCAACAAAAGTGCCATGTAAACGTCTTTTGGCTATTTTGTATTCAGCATGGAAGAAATATAATGAACATTTCAGAAAAATAAATAAGTCATCGTTTCCTATATATTGATAGGATTCCCTTCCCCCTTTGTCCCGTGGACAGTAGAAGTCTGCTTTGTGTCGATTTGATTTCACAATTTGTTTTGAACATTGTCCAAAATATTTATTTTAGTTTTTAATGTTTCACTTATGAAAGCTCCTAATGTTAAATGTAAAATAAACTACCTTTTGGGGGGGGGGCTTTGTGGGAATTTATAATTAAATTTCAGACTGGAAATTTTAAAAAAAATGTACCATAGGTAGCATTGGAAAGAATCTGTTACAGTTTGGATCATCCCATTATAATGATGTAACAAAGAAATAGCAGCATTCCTGGCTGGGATGAACCCTGGACTAGATAGGAGTGTGAGAAGTTCATTAGGTTAACGAAAACAAATTCATCTCCCATTATCGATATAAAAATCCCAACACACTTCCTTCATACTGAGATATTCAGAAAAACACACAGAACAATCCTGTGAGGTAGTGCATGCATGAATACTTGAATATTCTTTCCTGTGTAATAACTTAATGGAAGTTAGCACATCTAAGAGGCAGATGTCTCTGTGCTGTTTTTCGCTGTGTAGAAGACTTTCCATATTAGGAAGTACGCAATATAGCTTAAACCATTTATTGCTTCAAATGTTATAAAATAATGTCAAAACAGAAATGTCGGGGAATGAACACCCTTTAGAACTCTTGTAAGTGCAATGTTTACAACGGCTTTCAAAGAGCTCCTGCTTTAGGCTCCAGTTCTCTGTAAGTAATTAACGAGGATGCTTTACTTCCACCGCTTATATGCATTCATTGACTTCCTGCAGTCATAAGACGTTAAGAATTTGAAATGACAAAATGCCATGTCGACTATCCCATGGGTTGTTTTTTTTAACATTTGAATCAGTTCCGACTTCAACCCCGTCACAGACAAACAAATGTTAGAATAGGTACAGCAGCCATTAAGGATATGTCCTTAACTGTGTTCTTGGGTAAGCAGTCACTTTTTTTTAGGAGATTAAAAACCAGCCTGTCATGATGTTGACAGAATCCCAAAGAGGCAGAAGTATGTGACATTATGAAGATATGTTCAGGCCTGAGTCAGGAACTCAGATGAGGCTCTCATTGTGCAATCATCCTGCCTCACAAATTAAGTTTTACAAGGGTTACTTGCAACATCTTACATTTGTAGCCCTCCCATGTTTTTCCACTCCTTCTATACTCCTCCTTTTGACAAAAATACATTAAGGGCCATGTTTTCTTTTAAAAAATCTCTTAAGAACTACATACTTTGAGGTGATAACATCTAACAGACACTTCATTGCCAATTTCTATTAATTGAGCCAAAGGCTACTTTCTCCCCAGTCTTGACTGCTGAAGAATTCCACCTCACCTCACAGAATCTTAAGCAAAACACTTTCCGGCTCCCCAACATCTCACCTCCAACACATGCTGTGTAAAATTCTGAGAGACCATTTTATGAATTGGGCCTGCTCTCAACCCTCTACAACTGGCTAATGACTTGAAGATGGATTTCTCTTCTGTTGCAGCTGTGGCAGCTGCCTCTGAACAGCCCAGTATAAATTGGCAGAACATCAGGACTAGTTTCAGATTTTGCAAGCAGCAAAGAATATGTGAGAAAGATCATACCACAGTTCACAATAAAACAAAAGAAATGTTAAAAATGGAGGGGGGCAGGGGGCAGAGCACAGCTTTCTTCTGTGAAGTAAAGGAAAGGATAAAGACGTGGGTGTTTTGAAACTTAAGTGCAAAGTAATGAAACACTAACATAATTGTGTAGGGTGGCTGCCTTAATCACTGGAGGGGTGAGGGGGACAAAGAGAACTGTTTCTTGTTGCCTTTATTCTTAAAATGGTCAAGGACACCATCAATTTGTTTTGCTGCATTTTGTAGCCTGGGCTTGTTTTACAGAGTCTTCCCTAATAAACAGAGAACATCACCCACTTGGGGTGTGGATTAGACAGCCTGCCAAAGGCACCCCTGCCGACCTCCTCAAAGTGGAGGGGAAAGGGCATCAAATGCAACAGATGAGTTTTGAAGGCTGGAGAAACAGTCAAACCATGACAGAGAAGATCTCTGGGTGCAGATGTACCCCTGTGACAGGACATATTTCATATTTCTGTTCTCATCTTCAACACAGTGCTATTAGAAGACCCTATGTGTTTCTTCCTTGTTAGAATTAATTTTTGAGGGCAGACAGCTTCTGTGACTTCTGGTCTCTTCATGTGAGTCCAACGAAGTGGGCTGCAGTCCACAAAAACTTATGTGAAATAAAAACAGTTAAGACTTGAAGGTTTCATGTGTTACTGACTGCAGCAGTCATTTGTATAGACATAGCACTGGGTGGTGGTGGTGAAAGAACTTGCTAGTTTCCACTTGGTTTCCGATCACTATTACCGTATTTGCCGGTGTATAAGGTGACTGGGCGTATAAGACCACCCCCCAACATTCCCACTCAGAATGAGAGAGTTTGTTATATACTTGCTGTATAAGACTACCCCCTCTTCCGCATGTGTGATTCTGCTTTGGCTGCACCATGGGGAGAGTTCCTTTTGCCCCTTTTGGTTCCTTTTCGGAGAGAGCCAGGGTTTGCTGGAAGAAGGAACAGCAGAAAGGCGGCAGCCATTTTGAGAGGCAGCAGCCATGTGGTTACATCTCAAAATGGCTGCCTCCTCTCTGCTGTTCCCAAGTCAGCTGTTTGGCGCTAGAGTCAGGCTGTTCCCAGGCTAGGAGCTGGGCTCTACTGGGTCTTACTACCAGGTAAGTGACTTCACTGGGAGAGAGGGAGGGTTTGCTGGACATGCACCCAGCGTACAAGACGCCTCCCCCCCCCCACTTGGAGGCATGTTTTTCAGGGCCAAAAAGTCGTCTTGTACGCCGGCACATATGGTAAAATGCTGCAGTGAGTTACTAATAAATGTCTTACATGATCTGGGATCACGGCCCCTAAAGGCCCACCTTATCCTGCAACAATATGCACAGGAATGAAAGATAATCTGACGGTACACGTTATTAGCTCCTTAACATTTTTAAAATAAATTTTTAAAAATCCTTTTTAAAAGACCTTTAAAAATCAGGCTTTTAAAATAGTTCTCTCATTTTCATGTCATTTCTTGATGATTGTTTCACGAGCTCTTTTATTATTGTTTTTCAATTCTTCTGATGTCATATTTATTATCTTGCTTGTAATTTAGCAAACCCTCTTCAAAACATTTATCAGTTCCTATATCCTGTATACCCTAAGGACTTTGTGGGGCAGGAGGCCGGGGAAGAAAGAGAAGGGAGAAACAAATCTCAGTTCCTAGACACAAGGCAAAGCACCTCCAGAAAGATATTTTCTCTTTAGTACAAGAATTAAGAATGCAAGTTGGCCTGCCTCATTCTGATGGGAAGATCAGTCCTTAAGAGATCCTTCTTATTGTGCCATTGCTTCTGTCCTGGCCCCTTGTGTGAGAAGATAAAAATTCCCAGTATCCCAGAGAGTCTCAAAAGATAGGTGTGAAAATTCACTAAGTCATATGTACATTCATACATATATATATAATTCAACTTTAATTTACATGTCTCAAACAGGATAGGAAGCAAAGGCTCTCCCACCCTGATAAGGCAACCGTGAACCATGATAAATCTCAAGAGGATCACTCAGAGAATAAAATTCTACACAGGTTTGTAAAAGCTGTAATTTATCGTCACCCCACCCCACCTTTCCCGCCCTGCTCCAAGCCCTGTTCACAGTCCATCTTCACCACTTCTTCTTGTGTTCATCCATGGAAACCCCTCCAGGTCCCAAAGCTACGACCAGCAGCAGGCCACCTATGACAGACATGGTCTGGAAAAAGTCGTATTTGAGGAAGTCATGAAGGGGCCTGTAGGTGGGGATGCTCCAGAAGGCATTCTGGATCAGGTTGATGATGAAAAGCCAGATGACCAGTGTAAGAGCAGCAAGCTTGGTTTTAAAGCCAATCGCTACCAAAATGATGAGCACCATGCCAAAGATGTCCTGGAAGATCTGGGAGCAAAAAAGAAAATTAAAGTATCAGCCTCTGTGGCTATGGATACAGCAATTCACTGCAATTCTCTCCTCAGCAATGGAGTTCCTCCATGCTTAAAATTCATATGAGATTAGCCAGAGACCTTAAATATGCAAGATATGACCTGCACTGAAGTTGCCTTTATGTATCACAGAAATGTGCAGGTACTTACCTGCCGTGACTTATTTCAGTGTGCTGCTACTGCTTTGAATAGGCAACAATGTCTCTGAACATTCTGACAGCATGCTCACTCTTGCCTGAGGCTTCTCAGATTTCACAAGGTTTTGCCCAGATGCCCTACAGCCCATGTTCATGGCCATAAGGACTAGCAACCTTCTTTTCTGATAATGAAAAGGATCCTAAAATGTGGAATTCTGCTCCAATACCAAAGTGTGTGTCTACATGTTATTTCTGCAGAATACACATTGTAAGGGGAAACCTATTAATAAATTATAGGTAAACATTATTAAAATAATTACAATAGGACCTCCTTATTCATGGGATCGGTATCCACTGATTCACTTATCCATGTTTGAAAAAATTTAAAATATTAAATGGTCTGAAAATAATTTTACAATCCGGAAAAAAATGTTTTCGCCACTATTACCAGAACCAGCCACTAGAAGGAGATTGTGTTATGAATACTTGCTAGTAAAGAATACCTAGCATGGTCTCTGGTGCCCTTTAATAATGCATGTGAATTTTTTTTCTTTTTACCTTTACCATGTATAGCTATGTATGCTATTAACTGTGGTTTTTAACCCTGGAATCAATCACCAGCAAATATGGGAGTTCTACTATATCTATAATTTATTAAAAGGTTTCCCCTTGTGCAAACACAGATGACAGATTTCACTAATAAAGCTGCTTTGAAGTGCAACTGCCTTTTTTTAGTTTGTTTAATTGATTTCCTTTTACAATATGACCCTCAGAAAGAAAGAATAAATGGTCATGAGAACAGATGAAAGGGACAGCTAGCAGAAGACTCCAAAATAGGAATGAAATGAGGGAAGCCCGAAGTACAGTAGAGCAGATTTTCTACTTTTTCAAGCACCACGGCTGCATGAGCCTGAACTAACACCCGAGAGAAGTAGTATCTCTGCTTTACAGCAGCAGTCCCAACCTTTTTGGGACTGCAGACCGGCTGAGCCTCTGAGAAAGGCAGGCCCCCCGCAGATGTGCACAGGTGCGCACGTGCTCTTGGGTGCATGCGCAGAGGTGGGGGAGCACCCGCCTGCCTGCGCCGGTGTGAATGCTCCCCCACCCCTTCGCGCATGTGCAGGGCCGCCTGCCCCCACGCACCCCTTCATGCGGGTGCATGCACAAAACAGTGGGGGAGCACGCAGGTGGGTGTGCAGGCGCCCCTGTGCATGTGCGAAGGGGTGGGGGAGTGCTCACGCTGGCGCTGACAAGCGCCCATGTGCACAAAACAGCTGTGGGGGGGTGCGTGCAGGGGAGGCAGGAGGTCTGTTTGCGGCGCGGTCCGGATCAGACCACAGACTGGCACTGGGTCGCGGACCGGGGGTGGATGACCTCTGCTTTACAGGACAGGAAGCTTTGTCAAACTTCAACGGATTGGCCTATTTATTATCACTGCTATCCTGCGATAAGCTTAACATGAGCTTGCCAAAGTTGGTGCACATGCTTGTTTTCCAGTTAAAACATACAAACTGTTAGACAGACAATAAATGGAGAGGACACTCACAGCGAAGGCGCCAAGTTCAAAGTGCAACAGTGTCATGAACATGAGAACAAGGAGCAACCGGCCACCAAGCTGCATGTATTGCCGAGGTGAGGTGTAATCCACTGTTGGGACTCCAGCAAACATGGACTTCCCCTCAGAACGAGATTCTGCAAGGAGCAGAAGCAGTCCACCCCCAAGAGCCAAATTCCTACAAGGAAGGGGGGAAGCGTATATAAAGAGCTTAGACAATATAGCAGACAGAAACCTGCGACTGTACCCAGTCTTTTTGCCTTCCATGTCTACTGCTTGCTTAACATCTTGTAAGCACTTATTTGAATCACTGAAGAAGATGACAGGCTCTCTGAAAGCCCTGCCTCTAGAACTAGTAAGATATTGCCAGTAAGACTGTCCAAATCATAAGGGCACTGATGGTTTTTTTTCCCACCCAAAAGCAAAGGACTCCAGATTCTTCAATTGGTTCTCTCAGTTTATGCTTGAGGACAATAATGATTAAAGTATCAGCCTCTAAGCCGCAGATACAATATTAAAAATGTATGTTTTGCTTCTGGAGCCTCTGTAACCTATGCAACTAGGAAATTTCTATGGAGGCCTGAAGCATTAAATTATCTTTCAAAAAGTTTTGGATTTCAATTTACTAAGAATAAATATAGTATCTAAAATTATTTACCTTTGGATTTAAATATTTACACAAAATGTATATTTTGGATTACTAGAGAATATGACGCACCTCCAACTTCTAGAAAGGAAGGCATATTATATCTATCACTGCCTCTTGCTCCCCCATAAGCCTAAGAAGAGGCAGGAAAAAGAAAACAACCTGCAAACTTCATGTGCTTTTCATCTTCATATAATAATTGCGAGTGGATTTTTTTTTCTTTTCATTCTGCAGGAACTGGTTGTGCCCAAAGTAAAGGACCCTGAGATGTAGCATAACCAGATGCCTACAATGAGGATCGCCTGCAATGGGGGAGGGGGATTCTGAGGCAGACAGGCCCAGGGCATTATCAGAGTGTGCCAGGTTGCCAAGTGTGTTGTCACTGACCTACAATCCTGAAGCTGGACCTACATGAGATCATGGTCCCTGTCTCCCATCCTGAGTAATCTTACCACTATCAGCCTGAGACATGGGCTCTTCTCGTGCACACCAGTAAGCTCTCCAACTTGGATAGCCCTCTCCCACAATACTTATATTCAAATCCTGCCCCTATGCCTTTTCGCAAGTTAACATACATCATGTTTTAAAGGTTTCACTCACCTCATTAAAAATTTCAGATCCCATAAAATACTGTAGGCAATTGTCTAGAAAAGAAATGAAGACAACTGTCATTGATTATGGCTTCTGCTACCGTCAGTGTTTCTGAGATAGAAGGTACTTTCTTGGTAATCATTATGAACACCTTTGAACCGCCTTTGAACCAGGACAATTTTTTTTTCTCTCTCTCTCTGCATATTAGACTCTCTGACATACTTCTACACCCTTTACTTTGGGGTAAACACAACATCATTGCAGAATAAATTACTGTTAGTGTATAATGAATTCCAGAGGAGATGCTGTGTTAAGTCTGCTGCAGAAAGAACAACAAAAGAGTCTTGGAGATTGATTATGGTAGAAGCTTTCCTGGACTAGAGCCCACTTTGGCAAGGGGATAGTTATTCTTATTTCGGCAAGTCTGAACAATGGTGCCAAAGAACAACATGTAAAATGCAGCAAAAGGAGTTTCCCAATTTCAGGCTGAGTTCAAATATGTACAAGAAAAGAAAAAAATGATCTCTTCTTGTCTTTCTACTCGACATGCTAGCTGGGCAGGTTGGGAATTGTCCTGCTACCCATCCAGGAACTCCTAAACTGGGAAGACTGCTCTTACCCATAAATGCCTCTGCTCCAACAAATCTACTAGCCTTTCTGATGCCAAAGTTCTCTTTTCACCCAAAAAGGTATGTTGAGCAAGTTATCCAGAAATGGAAGGAACACTTCAGAACCACTTGCTCACGATCCCAGGACCTACTGAACGAGTCTCAGCCTATCTTTCTCATGACGGCACACAGGTATGCACCTTCCTTCAACATTCCAACTCACCTGCATGAAAATGATTCCAAAAAGGCCAAAGCATGCGTAAGGAACAAATTTCCTGGCTAGGACAAGGACACAGCCAGCTAAAACAGAGGAGGAAAGGGCACTTTAATGGTCAAACAAATGCAACAGGAAAAATATAGAAGCCGGTTAATATTCAACAGATTTATTAAGAGCTATGAATTACTAAGGCCAGCGCTTTAACTGGAGCGGAGATTTTGGAGCACAGACAGCTTCCTACTGCAATTACTGTTCCTTGGGATGCATTAAGTCAGTGGGAGGTTTTGTTTGTTTTGAGATTTTATGTTCATATTCCAGTAGCTGCATATGACACCAAAAACACACATCTCTCATTTTCACACAGTTGGATAAAGCTCTTTCTTCTGGACTTCTACTTGCATGTACCTGTATTTTACCCTTAGTAATTTTTCATTTCAATAAAGCCTTTTGATTTTGAATTGGTGATAAGTGATTGATAAGCTAGCAAATTGGCTGATAAACCAGAAAAAAACAAAAAACAAACCAAAGTATAGGACTATTTTCCAGCACAATGATACACATGTCTACAGCTACTATAAGCTTGAACGCTTTTTTCCCTGGATCCTCACTTAAAATACAATTTTAGTCCCAGACTGGCTGACACATTTACTTACATATACAGTGGTGCCTCGCACAGCAAGGTTAATCCGTTCCGGATTAACCTTCGCTATGCTGAAGCATCGTTGAACGGGGCAGGGAATTCCATTGGAACGCATTAAACATGGTTTAATGCGTTCCAAATGGGCCGAATACTCACCATTCAGCGATGCTTCTTAATGGCCGGCAGCCATTTTCGCGCCCTCGCCTCGCTTAACGAGGGCGCAAAAACGCTGCGCGCGGCGATTTTGGGCCATTTCCGGGCTTCCGGCAGCCATTTTGGCCGCCAAACAGCTGATCGTCGGGCTTCGTTTTGCGAAGATCGGTAAGCGAAACGCTTACCAGTCTTCGCAAAGCGAATTTTGCCCTATTAAAAAAACGTTGAGCGATCGCATTAGCGATCCGAAAAAACGGATCGCTATGCGATTTCGTCGTTATACGGTGCGCTCGTTAAGCGAGGCACCACTGTATATGCACATATATATATGTTACTACAAGAATGAGAAGTCATAGAACCTGCCTTGCAGTGTTTCCATTTTATTAGACTTTGAAGAAATTAAACATTTGGAGGGATATACTAGTTTCAAAGATGTAAACTGTTCTAAGTTGCATGACATTTAATGCTCTTTGCTGCAAAACTGAAAACTATTCTTACTTTTGACAAAGTGCTGTCACTTGCTTTGATACTTTTTTAAAAATTATGTTTTATCAACAATAAACTGAGCACTAAACTAACACACACTGAACAAATAAATCATAGAAGATGCATTTGGTGGGGACACGAGAGAGGGCCTTCAATGTTGCTGCTTCCAGACTTTGGAACTCTCTTCCACTGGAGACTAGGGTGGCCTCATCTTTAATGTCCTTCTACAAGTAGGCAAAGACCTTTCTCTTCAGGCAAACTTTCCTGAGTGACTGGCTGCTCTCTCTCTCTCTCTGTGTGTGTATGTGTGTGTGTTTGTGTGTGTGTGTGTTAAATGAATGGTTGTGTGTTACCATTTGAATGTGGTTTTGGTGCTGCTTTTGTTTACCATTTTTAGTGTAGTACAGTATTTGTTTGATCCTTTTAAATATTTGAATACCGTATTTGCTGGCGTATAAGACGACCCCCCCAACATTTCCACTAAAAATATAGAGTGTACGGTGTGATGATTTGTGTTTTTATGTGTATTAGAATGGGATATGTAGTCCTAAGATTGTCCCAATAGCATCCATCTTGATTTAATGTCTGTGTCTGTGGTAGGAAAATTTTACATGCTGTTTCAGAGAAGCTTCGTTCTCTGGTTATCTAGTTGCTAAGGAGAGCCAGAGAGTTACATTCCTGGTAGTCATAATAAATCTGCCACAAAACATGATAACGACTCAAGCTCCCATGAGAAAGTTAGGCGGGACAACAAGACCCAGGAGGGGGTGTTCCTTATGAGGCATCCTGGGAAGAAGAAGGAAGTTGGGAGAAGTGGGAAAAAAAAGATGGAGTTTGATTGAGAAAGGACAGACATGTGCTTTTTCCCAAAATGGATTATAACTTTTGAATGGAGCCTTTTTGCCAACATGGACTAATGGATTACAACTGGATTTTACCTTACCTGTTGGACTATGGACTGTGAAGTCTCAGGATACGTAAGAATGACTACGCTTATGCATATCCTAGTTTAGAATGCATTTCTTGTTTTATTTTTATAGCTGGAGTAGTGGGGGTGATTTGTCAGCCTTGATATGAAAATGTTTCTAACTGAAATGCTTTACTATAATCTGAATTCTTTTCTGAACCATATGTCTTAATAAAGCAGTAATGTTTTTGGAATTGCATGCATTGGTTTCTTGAACAGACTAACCTATCTAATTGGCCATGTGTATTTGCTACCATATAGAGCCCAGATTTGCCTGAGTGTAAACTCATGGATTGTCTGTGTTTCCTGTTTTTACTTAACAAAGGGGATGGACTTGAGGAAGGAAAATTAGTGCAGGGCCTGGCTGAGATCTAGGGCTCGTCTTAGCTCATAAGGACTGACTAATTTTCTGGAATCTCTCCTTCTCCGGCTTCCCCTTAATCTCCTTGGAGTTGGGGGATTGCTTACATACGGCTCTGCTGCAGCGCCGGTGGCGGCTGCCCGGGGCTCTGCCCGGGCCCGCCCTGGAAGTTCATGGCCAGCGACAAGGCCCGAGGAGGGCGAGGAGGAGGGGAAGTGGCCGGGCAGGTGGCAGCAGCAGAGGAGGCAGGCGGGTGAGTGGGCAGCTGGCTCAGTGGCGAGAGGGAGGGGAAGCGGGCGGGCGGGCCCGAGAAGGGCGAGAAGGAGGGGAAGTGGCTGGCCGGGCAGCGGCAGCGGAGGAGGAGGGGAAGCGGCTCTCTGGCGGCGGGCTCTGGCCGCTCAGGCATGGCCGGCTCTGCTTTCCTCCCTCCGTCCGGACTGACCGCCTGCCTGCCTTCCTCCCCAACCGGCGCGGCCCTACGTCACTCACTCAACGGAGACGGCTCCTTCCTGGCCCAACTGAAGTGCACCCGGCGTATAAGACGACCCCCCCCCATTTGGAGGCATGTTTTTTGGGCCCAAAAAGTCGTCTTATACGCCAGCAAATATGGTACTTACTGTTTTTAACTTTAAATATTGTATTCTAATTATGTAAGTCACCTCGGGTTGTTTTAAGGAGAAAGGCAGGGTAAAAATATTTTAAATAAATACTTTTATAATGCAGGTGTGTGAATATTTTCAGTCTTCTGAAATGGATTAACAAATCTTTAGGTTTCAGCCTGAAAAGAGAGTAAATCCATCTAGGGAACAGGTATTTTCCAGCTGAGATTATCCCATGCTTAGGAGTTTAGATCTGAGTGCAAAGGCACTCCTCTGTCTAAGTTCAACTGGCCATCACAGAAGCTCTCTTCTTAGAGATGCTACTGCTTGATAAACTAGCGAAAAGTTCAGTTGTGCAGTGGTGGTTCTGCACAGGCAGCTGCCAGAACTCCCTTGACAAAGGAGAGGAGAGTCCAGCCCACATTCTGCAACATGCCCTCCAGGGCAAGGCCATGTTTTTCTGTGCTAGTCCTAAAAAGACGGCTAAAGCATGTATCACTCTAACTTTTGCAGCAAGACCTGTGGAGGACACTGTATCTTGTTAGTTCTCCTCTCCTCAACCGCCAAAAGGAAAGCCCTTACCCAGCTGCCCACACATGTTGATTAACACGAACAGAGTTGCTAAGAGTACGCCGCTCCCCCAGGAGATGTTGATGTAGTCCCGTTGTTCGTTCCATTGGAACCACATCCTGATGCCATCCTCCAGGAATGTGCTAATGAGACAGAGGTGAGCCAGATGAGGTAGGTAGTGCTTTGTCACACGCAAGAACTGCAAAGAAAAGAGGACCGCATTAGATGGCAGTGCCAGAAATGGATGCCAAAATGTTTTTGTAGTTGTTTTGACTTATATAACACCCCATAGTGCTAGAGCACTTTCTGGGTGGTTTACAACATGATTAAGCAAAGAACACTTTGCCCCCCTGCGAGCTGGGTGCTGACTTTACAGACCTCAGAAGGCTGACTCAACCTGAGCCCCTCAGGATCGAACTCAGATCATAAGCAGAAGCTTGTCCAATACTACAGTTCAACCACTGTACCATCTCTAAATATGCCTAACCTTAGTGCCAGGTTTGGTCAGCAGTGACAGGTATGTATAGATACCCATTTTATAGATGCAAAAATCAGAGGCTTGATGTTATAACCTGGTGTTCTAATCAGAAGCAGGATGGTTCTATAGGTCAGCCTTAGATCTTCAGATGAAAATTAAAAAGGTACTAGGACCCTACGTGTCGTTACGATTCCTTATACTGCCTTGTGATAATAGGAGACAGAACAGTAGTATAGAAGCTACTTTTTCAATGAAAAGCAGGCTAAATCCTTTGTGTTGCAAGACATAAATTAACCTGCCAGCGACCCTCTTTCCTCCTGCTCCAATGCCTCTTAAGAAGGTTTATGCCCACTCTAGGCCAGTTCCTTAAGATGGGGTGACAGAATAGCTACCTAGATAATGAACAGGGTACTGCACTTAATTTCAACCATCCACAACATTTTCCAAGCTCACTGTCCCTAGCCACACTGTTGTGGACACGAAGAAAGACATGTGCCTGGATGCTGTCTTTATCTGCTTTGCAGAGATGACACCTTTCATACCAAGGATTGTACCTTCATCATTCACGGAGAGACGTTATCAAGCGCTACCAGTCACACAAGCCAACTGTATATGACTTCTAATATCAATGCACTCCCCAATACTTGTTGTGAGCTTCCCGCAGGCCTGGCAGACCACTTGGAGAAGAGAATGCTGGATCAGATAGCCCTTTGCTTGGATCTGAGACAGCTCCTCTTATGTTCACCATTACGTATCTCAGTGCTATTCAACAGCTATTCATAACACATGAAACCATAGTACGTACAATGTTCTTTACGGCATAATCACAGTACTGTACAGTGTAAACTATATATGCAAAATGCCTTGGTTAACAGAAATTAAGATCTCTGGTAGCTGTCCCTCTTAAGACACAGAAACCAGTAGCTTGTCATTCTCCACTCCAGCTACTGAATTACACACCAGCAAAGGAAAAAACAACGGCGACACCATTGTGGGGGGAGGGGTCTGCTACAGACTTTGAATGACACATTCCTACATCAGATCATCAAACAGTTGTAGAAGACAGGTATATGTAGGTAGTAATGGGAGAGGTCAACAACCTTGGTATCTGTGGAAAGTAAAAAAAAAAAAAAAAAAGGAAGGTCCAGCAAATTCTTCATGTGGGTAGCCAGGAACCTCATCTTCCAGAAGATGGAACAAAAGAAAAGTTGTTCTACATCTGGACCTTACCAACAAGGAAGAACTGGCCAAAAAAGTGGAAATTGTGGCATCTTGGGGTGAAAGTGATCATGCCCTCTTGGGATTCTGAGCAAAAGGAAAGCTAAAACTGACATAATGTACATTCTGGAGTTTAGGAAAAGCAATTTCAATAAGTTCAAAGAAATACTGAGTGATCAAGGATCTCACGTCAGAAATAAAGAGAAGGAAGTATGGTGATTTCTTAAAAGTGAGATATTGAAAGAACAACCAAAAACAATTCCAACTAGAAAGAAAAATAAGAGACATCTAAAGAGGATGGCTGCACAAGGAGCTTTTAGATAAGCTAAGACTTATAACGAGCATATACTGGAAGCAGAAGGAGGGGCAAAAAACCAAGAAAGAGTATAACTGAATAGTCAATATTTGTAGGAAGAAAGTCAGGAGACTAACTTGCAGAATGAGCTCAGGCTAGCAAGCGAGATTAAAAATAGCTAGAATTGTTTTTCAGCTGTGCTTGGAGCAAGAAAAGAACAAGGAAGTAGTGGGCTCACTGCATGTGGAGGATGGAGAAACACTAGTAAACAAAAGAGACAGCAGAATAGCAAAACTCCTGCACTGCTTCTGTCTTCTCTCTAAAAGACCCAGCTGTGTCCGCCTGGGTACTCGGTCCAGCATGGTCAGACCACTTCCTGGTCAAGTTTATTCTATTAGCTTCTTCTCCCCTCTGCAAGGGTTGGGGATCTATTAAGATGATCTGCCCTCAGAGACTAATGGATCCAGATGGATTCCTGAGTGCTCTGGGAGATTAACCATCTGATATGGTCGGCGCTCCTGTTGAAGCTCAGGTCACCCTATGTAATAGGGAGATGACCGGGTAGTTGATACGATTGCGCCTAAGCACCCTCTCCCTGCACGCAGAGCCCAGACAGCCCCTTGGTATACTTCTGAACTGCGGGCAATGAAACGAGAGGGGAGACGGCTGGAGCGCAGGTGGAAGAAATCCCGCTGGGAGTCCAATCGAACACGACTTAGAGCCCATTACTGGGCCTATTTTGTGGCAATACGGCTGGCGAAACGGCAATATTTTTCCAGCCGTATCGCTTCCTCAGAATGTCGTCCAGCAGAGCTCTTTCGGGTGGTCCAGGATCTTCTTCAACCAGGAAATCCGGTGGAGGTCCCGGACTGCTCATCAGCTTGCTGTGATGAGTTTGCCATCCATTTTGAGAGAAAAATCACTCAGATTCCCAGTGGGTTTGACTCCACAGTTACTGCAGAATCAGAGGATGTGTCCAGTGTACCGTGCTTAGGTCAAGTATTAATGGATGAGTTTCAATTGTTGAGACCTGAGGATGTGGACAGGGTGTTTTGATCTGTCCATTCTACCACCACTCCGCTCGACCCTTGCCCATCTTGGCTAATTGGAAGATCTGCCGGGGGGGGGGGTTCACACCTGGGTCCATGAGGCCGTGAATGCCTCTTTGAGAGATGGAGTGGTCTCTACCACCTTGAAAGAGGCGGTAATTTGTTCATTCATTAAAAAGCCTAACCTGGACCCTAGGCTAGTGGTTAACTACCGACCAGTAGCAAACCTCCCTTATTTGGGCAAAGTGTTGGGTTGTGGCTGGGCAACTCCAGGCAGTGCTGGATGAAACGGATTTTCTGGATCCATTTCAATCGGGTTTCAGGCCGGGTTTTGGTACAGAGACTGCCTTGGTCGCCCTGTATGATGACCTTTGCCGGGAGAGAGACAGGGGGAGTGTGACCCTGTTGATACTCCTGGACCTCTCAGCGGCTTTTGACACCATCAACCATGGTGTCCTTCTGGATAGGCTGGCTGGGTTGGAAGTTGGGGGCACTGTTTTACAGTGGTTCCGCTCCTTCCTAGCTGACCATGTCCAGAGGGTGGTGCTGGGGGACAGTTGCTCTGCCCCATGGCGTTTATGTCATGGGGTTCCTCAGGGCTCAATACTGTCCCCCATGCTGTTTAACATCTACATGAAACCGCTTGGAGAGGTCATCAGGAGGTTTGGGCTGAGAAGTCAGCAATATGCTGACGATACTCAGCTCTACCTCTCATTTTCCACCAATCCAGGTGAGGCGGTTTCTGTGCTGGACCCGTGTCTGGACCTGATAATGGACTGGATGAGGGTTAATAAATTGAAACTCAATCCAGACAAGATAGAAGTGCTGTTAGTGGGTGATTCACCGGACAGGTTGGAGGGCCATTTCCCTGCCCTGAATGGGGCTACACTCCCCCTAAGGAACAGGGTCTACAGCTTGGGGGTGCTCCTGGACCCCAGTCTAACACTGGAAGCCCAGGTGGACTCGGTGGTCAGAGGCACCTTCCTTCACCTGCGGAAATTATACCAGCTGTGGCCCTACTTGGACGAGCGGAGTGCCATGCACACACGCACTGGTAACATATCACATAGATACTGCATATCACATACGCTCTACATGGGGCTGCCTTTGAAGACGGTCTGGCGACTGCAGCTGGTCCAGAATCGAGTTGTGCAGGTGGTGAGTGGTGGGGCCACTAGGGAACATATCAAGCTGATTCTGTTTAAGTTACATTGGTTACCAGTTGCTGCCCGAGCCCAATTCAAAGTGCTTGTTTTGATGTATAAAGCCCTAAACGGCTTGGGCCCTGGATACCTGAAGAACCACCTCCTTCCATATGAACCTACCTGGCAGTTAAGTTCTAACCAGAGGGCCCTTTTGAAAGAGCCTCAAGGAGATAAGGGGGAGGGCTTGTAGTGAAAGGGCCTTTTTGGCAGCTGCCCCCAAACTATGGAATGACCTCCCGACTGAGATTCGTCTGGCGCTGACGCTGCTGACATTTCGGCGCCAGGTCAAAACCTTCCTGTTCCAGAAAGCTTTTAACTGAAATAATATCAGCTGTGGGTCTGATGGCAATTTTTAGAATATATATTTTAATTGCATTTAATTATTTTGCCCTTTTATTTTGCCTTTTTATTGTACTTTAAATGCTGTAAGCCGCCCAGAGACCTTCGGGTAGTGTGGGCGGCATATAAGTTAAATACAGTGGTGCCTCGCTTAACGGGCGCCCCGTTTAACGACGAAATCGCATAGCGATGAAGATTTTGCAATCGCTTTGCGATGGTCTGAATGGGGTTTTTTCGCTTTGCCATGATCAGTTCCCTGTTTCGCTTACCAATCATCGCAAAGCGACGATTTTAAAACAGCTGATTGGCGGTTCCAAAATGGCCGCCGGGTTAAAAAAATGGCCACCCGCTGTGTTTAGGGACGGATTCCTCGCTTACTGGGCAGTGAAAATGGCCGCCGTATGGAGGATCTTCGCTTAAAGGTCAGCTTTAAGCCCATAGGAACGCATTGAAGGGGTTTCAATGCATTCCTATGGGCTTTTTAAAATTGCATAGCGACGAAATCGCTTAGCAGCGATTTTTGCTGCACCGATTAAAGTCGCTATGTGAGGCACCACTGCAAATAAATAATAAATAAATAAAAGAAAACAGTGCTCAACATACTGTGAACAGATTAAGGGAAGGAGTGAGGGGGATGCTATCCAAGGTAAGCAAAGAAGAAGCTACTTCAAACAAATTTACATTACAAGGCCAGAGGAATTGTGTCCAATGGTACTAAAGTAACCTGCAGATAGAACCTCAGAGCCTCTACTTAGCACCTTTGAGAATTCCTGGAGAACAAGTGAGGTTTCTGAAGGCCGGCGGAAGAATGCTGCCCTGGTCTTCGGAAAGGAGGACAAAACAATGTGGAAAGCTATCAACCTGTCAGTTTGACATCAATACCAGGAAAGATTCTAGAATAGATAACTCAATACAGTAGTTGTGTGGTAAACCTGACGAGAGGGTAGAAGCACTCATCGGAGTGCCGTCCTCGGGTAGAGCCTCCAAAGAGGTAAAGAAGAGGCAGATTATCGGAGGATGAAGGGTCTTCCTCAACGCTCTTCTTATTGGGGGGAATCTGAAGCCAAGGAATGGCGGAGACATCTGAAAGCTGAAAGAGAGGCTGTGGCCAGAGAAGCGGAGGAAACAAGAGCATGGCGGGCAGAGGAGATGAAGAGGAAAGCGGGTTACCCAGACCCTGGGAGACACTTGTCGGAGAGAGAGAGATCCGATATGGAGAGTGGCAGATGACGATGAAACCTCCCCGCTACTGAAAGAGGACATGGGGGACTTGGAAGGGGAGTATGAGGAGCCCGTGTCAGGGGGACCTTGGGACATGAAGTCGTTAAACCCGTTTGAAACAGAGTTATGGACACCCTTGCATGCCCCGTTGGCATCGCAAGAGAAGTTGAAGCAAACCTCGTTCAAAGATGTTTTTTCACCAGTTAAGAAAATAAAGGATTGTCCAGATTTTGAATTAAAACCGTCACATCGTTTATTTGGACTTACAGAAGGGAGGCCAACCGGACCTTCATAAGTTGGTTTAGAAGCATTTAGAAAAGAACACAGCAATTATGATTTTTGTCATTTTCTGTTAATTGATTTTTAATTTATTTTATTATAATTGTATATATGTTCCTGTTAGCCGCTCAGAGTGGTATAGATTTACCAGATGAGCGGGATATAAATCAAATAAATAAATAAATAAAATAAATAAATTGCTAACAGTAAGACCTTGCATTGTTTTCTAAGGGAGAAGTCATAACAGACCAACATTACCTCTTTTTATAGAACTAAATGTTTGCTAGATGAGGGGGATGCTGTGAATATATAATGTGTCTTGAATTCAGCAAGGCTTTTGTCAAGGTTTCTCACTACATTCTTGTGCCAAGCTGGTAAAACGTGGGCTAGACAATGTTACTGTTAGGGGAATGTGTAGCTGATCGACATGCCATACCCAAAGGCAGCCTTACCCACTGTTCCTCATCATCTTGGAAATAAATGCTGGGTTCTGTCCTGGACTCAGTGTCATTCAACGTCTTTATAATTAACTTGAATGAGGGCGTGGAGTGGATACTCATTGACTGTGCAGATGGCACCAAACTGCGGTATGCTGCTAGTACTGTACTTCAAATTAGAGAATGCTGCAGAAATAGAGGTAACTGATGTTGTTTTGCCTCCTACAGTTTCAGGCACATCTCTTGCAAGACAGGCTTATATGTAGGCTGGGACATCAATGGCATCCCAGATATTTTTGGACTCAAAATTCCATCAAATTAGGCCAGCATGGCCATAGGTTAGAAACAGTATCATTCAGCAATAGAGATGGGAAGGCCTGGAAAAAAAACAGAAACATTTGGGGGGAAAACAGGTTTTTTCCCCTCAACGCCATTTTACAGTGGTGCCTCGCTTTATGATTGCCCCACATTACGACGAATCCGCTTTACAATGATCTTTTTGCAATCGCAATTGCGATCGCAAAACGATGGTCTAAATGGGGAATTTCGCTTTGCAATGATCAGTTCCCTGCTTCGGGAACCGATTCTTCGCAAAACGATGATTTTTAAACAGCTGATCAGCAGTTTCAAAATGGCCACCGGGTAACTAAAATGGCTCCCTGATGTGTTTAGGGACAAATTCCTCGCTGTACAGGCAGCGAAAATGGCTGCCGTATGGAGGATCTCCGCTGGAGGGTGAGTTTTAAGCGCACTGGAATGCATTGAAAGGTTTTCAATGCGTTTCAATGGGCTTTTCATTTTCGTTTTACGATGTTTTCACTTAACGGCAATTTTCCTGGAACAGATTATCGCCGTTAAGCGAGGCACCACTGTATATGACTTCAAAATTTTCAGAAATTTTACATCTCTATTCAGCAACAACTAGAGGGCCATTCATTTTCCATTCCTTGGCTTAAATCATCTTATTGTTTATAAAACCGAAGGCATTTATGTGTGATCTGGGGAAAAAACAACTGTATTTTTCTTTCTATGGATGTTCAGCCTTAAAAATATGTAAAACATCACCTTGGAAGTGTGCGTGGTGTTATGAGGGTTGGAATCTTATAGCCTGGCCCACAACTTGCTAAATCAGTGCATGAATGTTTAGGATAAATGAAGCCAATGGTTATGGTAGTGCAACATTACAGAACTTTATTTAGCCATGTGGTACTAATAGAAGTGTTAGCAAAAACAATGGACTTTTCCAACAGAAACCTACCAATCATACAACTCCTTCTGGGGGGGTAGGACAGGAGAATATTCTGTTTCTTGTTCTTACCAGTTCTACTTTAAATTATTGTCTTGGCTTCTGAAGAAAGGATGTCTGTGTGTAAAACAATATTTAAGCAGTAGATCGGGCCCCTTCCCTCTCATTATATTATGTTTAATTCGATATCCCGATATTATCACTAAGCCCCTTATATTGCACATCCACACCTTTATAATGCTGTCCTTCCTTGTTGCTGCTATCACTTTTTGACTCTAAGAAATTTATTTTGGCATATTGCTATGAGCATCTCAAACCAGTAAAACAACTAGATTACAGTAAAGTTGATTGTCTTAAAAGTACATCCAAAACAAGGAAAGTATATATCACCTTTCAAGACTATTTGTTCCATAAGTCAAGGGTTTCCTTGAGAAGTCTTAATTCAGAGAGGAACCATAGAAATTACAGAGTTGGAAAGGTCACCGAGTCCAACCCCCTGCCAAGGCAAGAAAGCTTAAGAACCTCTGAAAAATGCTCACCCAAATGCTCTTTAAACACAACCAGTGAAGGAATAGTCTACCACTTTCTGAGGTAATTCACTCCATTGTAGAACATCTTATACTGTAAGGAAAATGTTCCTAATATTTTGTTGAAATCTTCATTTGTGTTGTTTGAATCATTTACTTTGGATCTTAGCTCTCTCAAACTGCAGAAAACAAGCTTCCTCTCTCCTCCATGTGACAGCTATTCAAATATTTGCTTGATAGCTA
The DNA here is from genome assembly GCF_051106095.1 of Pogona vitticeps. NCBI lineage: Eukaryota > Metazoa > Chordata > Lepidosauria > Squamata > Agamidae > Pogona > Pogona vitticeps. The sequence goes on from NC_135784.1 coordinate 182,005,270, forward strand.
TCATATCACCTCTTATTCCCTTTTTCCCAGACTAAGTAAAGGTAAAGGTTCCCCTTGACATTTTTAGTCCAGTCGTGTCCAACTCTAGGGGGCGGTGCTCATCCCATTTCTCAAGCCATAGAGCCAGCGCTTGTCCGAAGACAGTTTCCGTTGTTACGTGGCCAGTATGACTAGGGAACGCCGTTTTACCTTCCCACCGTGGGGGTACCTATTTATCTACTCGCATTTTACATGCTTTCAAACTGCTAGGTTGGCTAGGAGCTGGGACAAAGCGACAGGAGCTCACTCTGTCGCTTGGATTCAATCTTACGACTGCAGGTCTTCTGACCCTGTAGCACAGGCTTCTGCAGTGCCACCACGCCCTTTTTCCAGACTAAGTATTCCCAACTCCCTCAAAACAGTTATGGGTTTGGTTTCCAGACCATTTACCATTTTAGTCACCTTCCAACTATAGATAACACTTAACCTTTTTTCTTCAACTATTTCTGCCATATTGCCATCTTGAAGAACCGCTTATTGTTTATGTCTGTTGTACATCGTTTATTGTATATTGTTGATATTTTTATTCTCTCTCTCTCTCTCTATACACACACACACACACACACACACACACACACACACACACACACACACACACACACACACACACTGTATATATATGTTGTTGTTTGGAAGCCGCCTAGAGTGGTCATATTGACCAGATAGGCAGGGTATAAACAAACAAACAAACAATTCTTAAACTATGGTGTCCAAAATGAACACAGTATTTCAGATAAGATCTGACAAAACTACTAATTGGTACTATTGTGGTGCTACTACTGTACTTCTCTTGATCTGGATACTATACTTCAGTTGGTGCAACCTATTATTGCACTACTCCCCCCGCCATCACCCTGCTGATTCATGTTTAGTTTCTGGTCTACTAAGACCCATAGATCCTCTTAATAGACCAGAATCTAATAGTTTCCGGTCTACTAAGACCCACAGACTATTGTCAAGCCAGCTGTCACTCATCCTATATTTGTGCATTCCATTTTCCTGCCTGAATATGGAACTTAGCATTTTTTCATGTTACTTGTTTTGGCCCAGTTCTCCAGTACAGTGGGGTCTCTACTTAAGAACGTCCCTACTTAAGAACAATCCAACTTAAGAACAGCTCCATTTGCTAAATTTTGCTTCTACTTGAGAACAGAAATCCAAGATAAGAACAGGGAAAAAAACCTTTCCTGCTCTTTTTTTTTAACCTTAGGTCATCTTAGGTTAAAAAAAATTCTCCCCATAGTGGTAGAGTACGTATTAACCAGCTTTGGTTAATGTACGAACGCACCTCTACATAACAAAAAAACCAGCCAGAACGGATTAATTGGTTTTCAGTCCATTCCTATGGGAAATTTTGCTTCAACTTAAGAACATTTCAACTTAAGAACACCATTCCAAAACGGATTAAGTTCTTAAGTAGAGGTTCCACTGTAGTTTCTATGGACGGAAAAGAGCAGATACGGATTAAATGGTTTTCAATGCATTCCTATGGGAAATGCAGATTCAACATAAGAACTTTTCAACTTGAGAACCACCTTCCAATACGGATTAAGTTCTTAAGTAGAGACCCCGCTGTATGTTAAGATCATCTGGAATATTTCTTATCTTGTCTATGTGTATCCCTGGGTTATTACCGGGCTTACATTTTTACGACTCCTCACCTGCCTACCCTCTTGCTTCTTTTCCAAGGTTCATTAACGTGGTCTCTTACATCAGTGGTTCTTAACCTTTTTTAAAGAAACGCCCCCTTGAGCCATTGAGGAAGTTATCATCGCCCCCCTCCCCGCGGCTATGATATCCTATTTATTTATTTATTTATTTATTTATTTATTTATTTATCTATCTATCTATCTATCTATCTATCTATCTATCTATCTATCTATCTATCTATCTATCTATCTATCTATCTATCTATCTATCTATCTATCTATCTATCTATCTATCTATCTATCTATGTAAGACACTTAAATTCAATGATTGAATTCAGTTCCTTAAATTCAGGGAGAAAGAGGAGCGGCTGACTTACTGCAGTGCATTTGCGATCCCACCCAAAGAGATGCTGCGCCACCCCAAACCGTCCCGTTTCTCTCCGCGCTTCCCTTGCAACGGGCAGGAAGGTGGGTGGGAAGGCAAGACATACAAATGGGGCTCGTCTCTCCCTCCCCACCTGGGTGCGAGGCAGAGCTTCACTGGGCGAGGACGGGGACCCAAAAGACCCTTTCCTTCCACCTGATCCACATTCAGTGCTCCCCTAAGGGAGAAAGGCGAGACGTGGCAGGCAGAAAGAGTGGGATCGTCTGGCGGCGGCACCACCGGATCCACTGCCAGCACCCTGGCTGCAGCCATCTTCACAGGTTTGGCTCGCTCCAGTGCCCCCCTACCGCCCCCCTTCTGCTCCAGCGCCCCCATGCCGCCCCTTTTCGTTCTACCGCGCCCCTGAAAAATGAAATCGCCCCCTGGGGGGCATTATCGCCCACGTTAAGAACCACTGTCTTACATAACTACAACTGAGATTTGTGAAAACTCACATGGGAAGAGAAGGCATGCTTACAGGAAGATACATAGGCCTATTTCCTTGCCCTCTTCTCAGCAGTGACAGTGCATACTTCTTGTTTTGGCTTTAATGGTATCTTTTAATGATGCAAGCTGCCTGATTATAGTCATTGTTCTTAGCTTTAAATATTTTATTTTAATGATGTAAACCAGGGGTCCCCAACCCCTGGTTTGCGGCCCAGTGCCAGTCCGTGGGCTTCCTGGAACTGGGCCACGGAGACGGATCTCCGCCCTCCCGCACAGTGGGCGTGTCGCGCTTGCAGAGGGGAGTGTTGCACTCGTGCACATGTGCATGAGCATGACACGCCCCACCGTGCACGGAGCCCGCCCACCCCCAACTGGTCCACGGTCCCAAAAAGGTTGGGGACTGTTGATGTAAACCACCATTGTAAACTCAGGGTTTTCAGCTTTAAATACTGTACTGTCTTTCAAGGATGTAAACTGCCTTGGGTCATTTTAAGGAGAGGTTTTAAATAAATAAATAAATAAATCTAAAAGCCCAATAAATAAATAAACTGACAAAGATTTCTTTAATTCAGAAATTAAAGCTCTACACTCACAATAATTCAGAAATTAAAGCTCTACACTCACAATTTTCAGTACAGCTTAAAAATTCTTAATACAATTGAAACAGAAAATGCAAGTCAGTTTTGCCTCCTGTTCCCCAAGTAACTTGCAACAATGGAAGTACACATCACCAATGGTAAATATTCCTATTTCCTAAGGCTAAGAAAAACGTTTTCAGTACATTTTGTTTGGGGACTCCCAAAAGGTGTTGCACAAATGTTGATTCTTCCAGACCAGCACTACATTTTTTTCCTAATTGTACTGATTGTCAAAAGACAAGAAAAGCAGAAGTAACCAGAAGATAACCAAAGGAAGAAGCATCATGTTTTGTTCATCTTGCCAACTAAACAGATCTGATTTCCAGATCATGCAATTAGCTATCTTTGACAAAAAAAAAGATTAAGGGAACAAACCTCTTCCTGTGAAAGTATTTTATGATGATGTATACATCTACAAAGAAGATCTGTGATGAGTTTTAAAAACCCATATACCTGGTGGCAAAGATCTGATAAATCACTTATATGGAAAGACTGCATGTATAAAAATCACATCCTTTCATTCCAAATTATTCTGAAAGAACTATCATCATCTAACATAATCACTACTCACATCCACTACTTTATCCTCTTTATCCTACTTTATCCTCTTAAACCCACTGTGATTGCACCTGGGGGAAAATGCAATGGATACTTTTCCTCTGGACAAATATTGAGAATAATGTGATAAAAGGAATTATCTACTATGCTTCAAGTATTGGAACCAACTCACATTTTGCTCTGTGGTGCTGCAATATTCCATACAGGTGGATCCTGTACCACTAAAGGAACCAGGATTCACACTACTGGTGCAGCACAACCACTGGGATCGTTAACCACAAGGGTCATTTAAAAAGTAGCAAACTGAGACTGTAAACAAAAATTAAAAGATGGTATTCCATGTGCTTCAGAAGAACTAAAGGTTTTGAGTTGAGGATACAGAATGTATGGTCCATCAAATATTGTGGGACTGCAATTCACATCAGCCCTAGCCAACACACCAGTCCACATGCCCCTGTCCAATTGACTGGCTACAGAACCAGAGGATGGCAGTTATTTCAAACTTAACACGTGACTATCTCTGTGTAAATAAAGCAAGGAAGTTTGGTGACACTGACTGAACACTGGAACTGGATGTTTAGGAGAAGGAGAATATTGCATCACTCACAGAAATTCTTCTCCAGAAAGTAAGAGAAGTTGATTTCTCTACCACAAATGATCAGGCTAGACCTCCAAAAGCTCCCAACATGTCACCATTGTGGCTAGAAGAGTGAAGGAGGTATAAACCCGGAAGCCTCAGGTTCAAATCTCACCTGTGACATCAACCAATTGAGTAACCTTAGGCAAGCTATTTATTCTCTCAGCCATCCTCTCTGTTCTCACCTCAAATATGGGGAAAATGAATGGTAACACAGTAGTGGTCTGCCATACAAATATCTTTTAGGGGCTTGTACTAGAGAGACCATGGTCCCATGAATCCCTAACTGCCTATGCTGTCTAGGACTGATGGGAGTTGAGGTCCAACAAACACCTGGTGAGCCCCCAGGCTCCTCACTGCTGCAATATTTATTTATCCTGTTTTAGACCTCCTTTCTCCTAGTGAGGGGAGCCAAGGAAGTTCACAATGTTGAAACAAGTGACGCTAGAAACACAGTAAATTACAGGTTTTTAAAAAATTAAAAATGCAATACACGAATATCAGTCAACATTACACGGTAAGCACCACTCAGTGATGCCAAAACGATATGTTTAATTTCGCCCTTCCCCAACTCTTCCTCTCCTCTCCTTCCTCGCGTGTTAATTCAAAGAAGCCCCAATTCCTATTTTTATTGTATTCAAGGCAGATGATAAATTAATTCGTTGCCGTTTGGGGAGGCGCCTTCGGGTTCCTTCAAAAAAAAAAAAAAGCAGGCAAGAGACCCACAAGGAAGGGTGGCAGCTTCCTTCCGCTCTCTACCCAGGCAGAGAAAAGCCACACCGACCTAAAACGAAAAGCTTTCACGACCCACTCGCTTCCCCCCCCCTTTTCAACCGCCCGCCTCTCTTCCCGCGCGCGAGAGTGTGAGGGAGGCAGAGGGAGGTAGAGTAGGCGAGATCGTCTCTTCCCCGCCAACCCCCCCTTCGCCTCACGCCGGATGGTACGGTCCCAACACGCGCCTCATTCAACCGAGCGCGCCGGGCCAAATCACGCCACGCTAGAAAGGGGGGGAACTGGGTGCTCGTGGTCACCATGTTACCTGATCAGCAAGGTCTTCGGCTGTCCCCATCAGATTGCCGCTGGGCGTCATGGTCGGCTGAGGGAGGCCAGCCAGCCACCCACGCGCCCTCCCTGTCTGCCTTTCTGTCTCCCTCCCCCTTCCCTGAGGGGCTGAACCAGGTTGTGGGCAGAGCCAGAGCACGGCCCGCCCCGCCCCCTGAGGTCACGTGGCTGTGCGGCCCTTCTCGCGTCAGCCGAGATTAGTAAAGTGATGGTACTGAGGAACCATAAAAACGAAGAGGTAGACACGAGGGTGGAGGAGTAACTCCTGACAGGGGCCTGCCATAATCCTCATTCCATGTCCTCATTCCCGGTTTCCCCCATTCTAAACGTCCACCGTCGATAAACTAAACACTGGGGCAATATAGCTCTCCGTTACAACGCAGTCGGGGACAACAATGCCTTTACTTTTGTAACGGAAGATGAGCCGCGTCGTCTTTTGCCTTACTATGTTTATGGTTCAGCTTAGAGGCCACCACGGCCCCTTTCCGTGGCCTCCGGGGTGGTGTTGCCGTGGTAACACCGCAACTTACGTGACTCAGCAGGTCGTCATCGTCTCAAAGAGAAGGGCAGCTTCACTGATACAAGCTGACGTGCCACGTATACAATTCCTCCTTTTATTCTGGAGTAAATCATAAATCGTAGCCGAATTGGCCCTTACGTAATATATATGCAGGGGAAAGAGATACTTTTATTAGACCAGTAAATAATTTGACCTGCTTTTTTTACTTTTCAAAAATGTTCTAATAAAAGTATTGCTTTCTGCATATTAATCAGAATAGACTCCGGAAACAACTCATAAATAATAAGCATCACCATCACACAGTTCGATTTGCACACATTCTGTCATCCTCCTCTTACTGTTTTAACAAAAGCTCTTGGCACAGAGGTACATGCCATTGCCACATTGGGCGCAGCCTACAATATTCCGAAACTGCTATTATGGCATAGGTGGTTGTGAAATACCTCTTGTGACAGAATGGCTGCTATAGCGCACAGTCACAAAGGTCAGATAAATCTGCCCAAGTAATTGAATATAAGGGAATGAATCTATCTTAAGCCCCAAATGGTATTTGTCTGTACAAAGCACAACAACATACCCACAGTGATGCTCCCACACAGGTAATCCTACACAGGCAAAACATGCATTAAAATGTGCAAGAAATACATACACACTCCAACACCACCAAAGAAAGGAAGGAAGGAAGGAAGGAACTTATACTGCTCTCCCGCTATTCCCAGTGACTAATGCCTTTACTTGCTGCCCACTCTCTTCCTCACCACCAATTGCCCACCTTGCCCACTTGCTCTGCAGGCACTGTCCTTCACATTTGCTTGCATCATCACAACTAAGAAAAGAGGACACTGTGTGCACACTAATTTATGGTATAGGCACAAATTGGGAAATGGTCAGTATAAATAAAATAGAAACACATTTCGCCACAGGGGTGGGGGAAAATTGTGCCCAGTGATCTTAGTGCCTGCTAAGTTGGCTCTCCATGTGCTAACTGTTACTGGACAACTTCAGCATGGTTGCTTTGCTACTATGCTTTATCTTTAATGGGCTTGGATCAGATAGCCCTTCAAATATTGGTGTTGCTATGTATTGTCAAGTCAGAACTGACTTATAGTGACCCTTATAGGGCTTTCAAGGTGAGATATTCAAAGAGTGGTTTTACCAGTTTCACACCCCCAGTGACTTTCCAGGACTGAGAAGGGATTTGAACCCAGGCCTCCTGAGTCCTACTCTGTAACTTGATCCACCACACACCACACTGACTCTTTTCTTCATTAGACACCTAGAGATAGAAAGCTGTCATCTGTATAATAGGATTAATGATTACCCAGGCCCTTTGTGTTGTTGTGTGCTGTCAACCCATCATACAAAACAATGTTCGAACCAATGAATGGAACTGCTGGATAGTTCAGTGGTTTAGGTATCTGGCTGCTGAGCCAGAGGCTGGGAGTTTGATTCCCCATTGTGCCTCCTTGACAGGAGCTGGACTCTATGATTCACAGGGTCCTGTCCAGCTCTGCAGTTCTATCATCATCATTGTTACTAGCACTGGAGGCCTTGGTGTGCAACTTGACATCTATGGATACCACACTAGAGAATGTCCCATTAGGCCTGAGCATCATGTTCCTACATCATGTCTAACCTGGCCTTCACACTCAAATGGCACAGGAAAAGACAAACAAACACAAAGAGTGGAGTTCTTGACAAGGACTCGCAAAGGTGTGCACACACATATTGTCCACAGGATATAAATGTGCATTGTTACAAACTGTGAATATGTTAATAGTATTTGCCTTTAGGCTCCAGAACTACCTCTCTTTTGTTGTTGTTGTTTAGTTATTTAATTGTGTCCGACTCTTCGTGACCCCATGAACCAGAGCACGCCAGGCCCTCCTGTCTTCCACTGCCTCCCGGAGTTGGGTCAAAATCATGTTGGTAGCTTCGATGACACTGTTCAACCATCTCATCCTTTGTCGTCCCCTTCTCCTCTTGCCCTCACACTTTCCCAACATCAGGGTCTTTTCCAGAGAGTCTTCCCTTCTCATGAGATGGCCAAAGTATTGGATCCTCAGCTTCAGGATCTGTCCTTCCAGTGAGCACTCAGGGTTGATTTACTTCAAAATGGATAGGGTTGTTCTCCTTGCAGTCCAGGGGACTCTCAAGAGTCTCCTCCAGCACCACAATTCAAAAGCATTAATTCTTCAGCGGCCAGCCTTCTTTATGGTTCAGTTCTCACTTCCATACATCACTACTGGAAAAACCATAGCTTTGACTATGTGGACCTTTGTTGGCAAGGTGATGTCTCTGCTTTTTAAGATGCTGTCTAGGTTTGTCATCGCTTTCCTCCCAAGAAGCAGGCGTCTTTTAATTTTGTGACTGCTGTCAACATCTGCAGTGATCACGGAGCCCAAGGAAGTAAAATCTGTCACTTCCTCCATATCTTCCCCTTCTATTTGCCAGGAGGTGATTGGACCAGTGGCCATGATCTTAGTTATTTTTTTATGTTGAGCTTCAGACAATTTTTGCGCTCTCCTTTTTCACCCTCATTAAGAGGTTCTTTAATTCCTCCTCACTTTGTGCTATCAGAGTGGCATCATCTGCATATCGGAGAGAAATTCTCTTCACATAGTAATCCCTTCCATGTAGCAGGCTTCCCTTCAAGTACTTAAAACATGCACTCCAACTTCCTATCACTGTTTTGCTGTTAAACAGTTTGCCTTCATTAATACTTGTTCTTTCTTTTCTCAAACACATCTCTTTTAACTTCAATGTAGAAATAATTGATATTTATTCATATTCACACTTCTATATCACAAAAATGTGGAAATGCCCTCCTCACAATATCCTTTCTATATATTATTAATGAACCTCTGACATATACAGTACATAATTATTTTGCAAACCTTAACTGTGTAAGCAGTTCCCATCTGTTCTGCCTGCTAATAAGTTCAGTTCAAAAGTAGTACAGAGCAGCAATAACTAATCCTTGCTGTTGCATACAGCACTGGAGTGTGATGAAAGGTTAACAGCTGGTTTGCATTAAGTACAGGAGAGATTTGTGGAATGAAAGATAACCAGACAAACCACTTACTTTCATGTGATCTTGTGACATGCTTTGAAGATGTTTTCTACTAATACAAGACTGTGCCAGAAGACTTAACCTGGCTGTGGTGACCCCTCTCTGCAGGGAGATCGGACCAATGAAAATGGTCCACGCTGAGAGACTTCTCAATCCATACAGGTTTCAGGAAGCTTTTGGAGGGTTGTTGTGGGTTTTTCGGGCTCTTTGGCTGTGTTCTGAAGGTTGTTCTTCCTGACGTTTCACCAGTCTCTGTGGCTGGCCAGGAAGAACAACCTTCAGGACATGGCCAAAGAGCCCGAAAAACCCACAACAACCATTAGATCCCGGCCGTGAAAGCCTTCGCAAATACCTGTAGAGGGTATTTGACTGATCTGGTTGGCAAGGCTGTTGAAGCTCAGGTCAACAGGTGATTCAATGAGGAGGGCCAGGCAGTTGACACGATTGCTCCTGAGTACTGTTACATCCCTTCCCCTGGTTCACAGAGGAGATGCATTCTATGAAGTCAACGAGGAGACAGCTAGAGAGGTGGTGGAGGAAAGCTCCATCAAATAATAATTTAGCTGCATTTAGGAGTTTGACCAGCAGATATGCCAATGCCCTAGGACTGGCAAGAGAGAGAGAGAGAGAGAGAGAAAGAGAAAGAGAGAAGGAGAGGCTTTTAATGTTAAAATAACTGGGGAGGCTACGAACCAACAACTGAAACTTTTCTGGGTGTTTTGCAGCCTCATGAACCCTGATCAACAACAGCTTAATCCTGGCAACTTCACTGGGGATCACTTTGTAATCTTTTTCAAATCTAAAATTGAGACCGTCTGGCAAGATCTGAACTCCACAGTCAGTTTAGCTGATCAGATTGGGATCTCTGGTGTATCCTCTCCATTGACCCATCAGTACTGTATGCTGATGACACATTCTCTTTTATATTTTCTGCAGTGAATGTTGTCCAGGTTCCTGAGAACTGCCTGGTCTTGGTTCTGGAATGGACAACAGCTAAAACGGTGAAACACAACCTGGATAAACTGGAGAGCCTTATTCTAGGGTGGGAACATATAGGTTAGAGGGTCATCTCCCCATGTGGGATGGTAATGGTCCCTTGGGATTGAGTATGTAACCTGGGTGTTTTCCTGGACCCAGCCCTTCCATGGGAATCTCAGGTTTTCACAGTGACCAGGTTGCCTTTAACCAGTTGAGGCTGATCACCCAACTGTGCCCTTACCTGGACAGGGGTCACCTGAAGATGTTGGTGCGTGCACTGCCAATCTCAAGGATTGGCTACTGCAAGACTCTCTATATGGGGCTTCTCTTGAAGCTGACCCAGAAACTTCAATGGGCGTAGAATGTGGCAGCCAGGCCAGTGACAAATGTGAATAACTTCAGTTACATTTCCCTGGTCCTGGCTCATGTGCACTGGCAACCTGTGTTGTACAAGCACAGATTCAAGGTGTTGGTTCCTACCTACAAAGCCCTCCGCGGTTTGGAACCTTGCCACTTGTTGGAGCATCTTTCCCTAAAAGTGTGTACTCTACTCACTCTACCTGATTGTCTCTAGGGGGCATGAGATATTTTTGCCGTCTTTTAAACAACCTTCAACACTCCTAGGCCCCCAAAACCTCTCCAAATAAACATTATTAAGGGAAAAAACGTAGCCAGTAGAAGACATGAAAAAATTTTTAATTGGAATTTTTTAAAAAAATTAAACCTATTTTTCAGCAAACCCCATTGTAGCAACCTTTACAGTATATATTACTATTCTTGTTTAAAATATTTATGCCCCAACTTTCTTCTCAAGAGGACCCAAGGTGCTTTACAAAACAAGCTATAAAAATTGGAAGGGGAGGAGAAACTAACAACAAAACAAAATATCAAACGAAGAAACAACAAGACACCAGCAGTCCAACTCTTAGGCAGCCAGTGACTGAGAAAAAGCCAGACTGAAAAGTCTTTGCCTGCTTGCAGAAGGACAGGCTGGCTTTCCACGAGAGGGATTTCCATAGCTTGGGACCACCATAGAGGTCTTTTCTTATGTGCCTGAGAGGGTGATGGGACTGAGGGAAAGGCTTCCCTTGATTATTTCAAAAATTGAGCAGGCTCCTAAATGACAATGTGTTCTTCCAAGTGCCTTGGACCAAGCTGTTTAGGGCTTTATAAATCAAAGCCAGCAGTTTGAAATATGCCTATAAATGGACCGGCAGCCAGTGGAGTTGCTGTAACAAGGGGGTTATGTGATCCCTGTAACTTCGTTCGTTCGTTCGTTTAGTCGTTTAGTCGTGTCTGACTCTTCGTGACCCCATGGACCAGAGCACGCCAGGCCCTCCTATCTTCTACTGCCTCCCGGAGTTGTGTCAAATTCATGTTGGTTGCTTCGCAGACACTGTCCAGCCATCTCATCCTCGGTCGTCCCCTTCTCCTCTTGCCATCACACTTTCCTAGTCCCAATTAACAATCTGGCTATGGCATTTTGGGTCCACTGAAGTTTCTGAACATTTTCCAAAGGCAGCCCCACAAACAACACATTACATTAATCTATCTATCTATCTATCTATCTATCTATCTATCTATCTGTCTATCTATTTATCTATCTATCTATCTATCTATCTATCTATCTATCTATCTATCTATCTATCTATCTATCTATCTATCTATCTATCTATCTATCTATCTATCTATCTATCTATCTATCTATCTGTCTGTCTGTCTGTCTGTCTGTCTGTCTGTCTGTCTGTCTGTCTGTCTGTCTGTCATCTACCTACCTACCTACCTACCTACCTACCTACCTACCTGCCTGCCTGCCTGCCTGCCTGCCTGCCTGCCTGCCTGCCTACCTACCTACCTACCTACCTACCTACCTACCTACCTACCTAAAAAATCCAGTAAAAAGTAAAAAATCCCAAAAAACATTTTTACATGCATTATCTGAACTGGCCACTGGAGGGTATCAGAGACCATTCTTCACTAACAACTACTATACTGTACAGTACTTTATTCATAATATGGTCTCTGCCACCTTCTAGCGGCCGGTCCTGGTAATACATGTGAAAATATTTTGGGGGGATTTTTTTTTCTTTTAATATTTTTAATATTTTCAAACTGTGAATAAGTGAAAACGGGGATACTCATCCCGTGGATTCAGGTTTTGTATTATATATGTCAAATACTGTAGCATAGGGGACAAAACAAAACAGACCAACAACAAGGGAGTTCAACAGGAGTCTTCCATCTCCACCTTCTGAGTTCTTCCCTCCAGGAAGAACCAGGGCTGATGGCTCCAAGTCCCTCCCAGATAGATGATGCAGAAGAATACCATGGTGAGTGATATGGAAAGCCACTAAAAAACTGAGCAGAACTAACAGAAGAACATTACTCCTGTTCCTGGTGTACATTATCCACAAAGGTTACCAAAACAGTCTCTGTCTCTCATAACCAGGCCTGAAGCCAGATCGAAATGGATCTAGGTAATCTGACTCACCCTGGAACTCTTGGAGCTGAGAAGTCTCCACATCTTCTAATACTTTGCTCCCATACCAAATAGTTGGAGACTGGCCTGTAATGATCCGATACCATGAGATTCAAGGAGGACTTTTTCAGCAATGGTCTTACTATAACCTCCTTTAAGCACACTGGTATCCTGCTCTGCTATAGGAGGATCCTGCTTCTGGTTTTTGTAAGCCAGGAAGGGCAAGGGTCCAGCAGACAGGAGGCAGCCTTCACCTCTTCAAGTGTTCTGTTCACGTCTTCAGGCTGAAGAACTAAAACTCATCCACTCAAACAGGACAAGTGGTGGCCAAAGTTCCATTTGAAGGACCTGCATCAACTACATCATCCAGGTCAGAGCAGGTTTGGGCAATTTTGTCTGCAAAGTGCTGTGCAAATTCTTCCCAGTAGGATATGGAATGGCCTGTGTTCTCCTTCTGTGGGTTGGCACATATAATCACTGAATAAGATATGCATACTAGTGAGCATGGTTATTGGGCTGCCAGCAAATCTGAAAAGTGAACTTCAGCCCTAGTGAGTTTGAAAGAAAGAAAGAAAGAAAGAAAGAAAGAAAGAAAGAAAGAAAGAAATTACTGCCCCCCAACTCACAAAGCTTTAGTGAAGTTGCTTGCCTCATTTGTCTGCAAACTGCATCTCCTTCATACCATTCAAGACATCAGGGATAACACAAGTTGTCAAGTCAGCTTTCTCCCCTCACCTCCTTCACTCTGCTCTCTTAAACATCCTTCTTGAGCAAAAGATTTGGAGTTCTCAAAAGCTTGCCCATATTTTGCTACCCTTTTAATTGCCCTAAAAAAGAGTATTACAGTATTATATAATTATATTATATAATTTGGAATTTTTCCCCTTATGCCCAACTGCTACTTTTGCTTTCTATATACTCTCTAGGAGTCTCCGCCAGTACAGGCCCAGCTGTTCTTGCTCAGCAGATGTTTTGTCTTGCTCCAGTGGTTTCCTTGACTACATCCCCATTATTTTCTTTCTCTCCAAGAAGTCAATAGAAGCCATTCACTTTTATGATAAAATGTAAAGTGCTACATTTGGGAGCTTAGTTTAAGTAGAGCCTTTCCAGTGAACACAATAACTGGAATGAAAATGAAAGTTTTGCTACCATCTCAAAAGCTTTCCCAACTGCAGCCCATTCTGTTGGCCCGTAGAAGACAGCAGGAGCCGTGTACAGCTCAGTGGGTTAAAATTCCAGAGAATTAAGGCGGAAGCCAAATCACAAACTTCTTGACATATGCAAGCATTATCTCACAGTTCAACAGTGGTTTCTGAATGTAATGCATGCACACAGTACATGCCACTATAACACATGCATGCCTCTCCTGTGTGCATATGCTCATGACTTTATTGGCATTTAGAAGCTTATGAACAGTGGGAGAGAAACTTTCAGAATGTGATATTTGGCAGCCGTAAAATAGAAACCAAGAAGCATCAGGTATTCCAATATATGCATGGTAGCTTTACTTCTCTGTTAGTTCCCAATAAATAGATCTAGTGTCTAGAATAAATCCTTCCACTAGCAACAAACATCCTCAGTTCATACAACCCTGTATTTCCCTGCCAAACACATATACACACATGTGTGCACACGCATGCGCACGCACAGAGAGAGAGAAAATATTGAACTGCCATGGCATCTTTGTCAATGTTTACAACAAAAATGGGTATAATAAAACTGGGCTCCTTCACAATGTTGGAATAACTTGCACTCTCTCATGTATTTTCAGTGTATTTCTAGGGTATCCAAACCTTGTAGAAATGTACATAAGATATTTATTTATTTATTTATTTATTTATTTATTTATTTATTTATTTATTTATTTATTTATTTATTTATTTATTTATTTATTTATTTAACTTATATGCTGCGCACACTACCCAAAGGTCTCTGGGCGGCTTACATAAGAGCAACCTCGAGAGATCCTTCTAGACTAGTCATTTGTGAACATTAAAATCAGTAAATTAATTCAGGATTCTGGAGGAGACAGATGTGTCCTGCCCACATGGACACCCCAGACATTTGGGTCTTTCTGATTCCTTTCGGTGTTGGGAAAACAACTTCCGTGGTGTGTGTGTGTGTGCCGTGTGCCCTCTAGAGGATGTCCCTGCACAGCACTAGAACAATTGCATAAATGTTTGTATCTGTATAGAGGAAATTAATGATAGAGGGAAGTTTATGTATCATAAGAACCCTTAAGTGAAAGACTCGTTGCACATCATCCTGTGGAATCCTGATGGTGAAACTGTGGATATGATGTCGTGGAGAAAGAGAAAATAAATTACGTATTTCACTAGCACTGCAAATTTCCTAATTTGTGCAGTTCTTTAAACACATAAATGAATTAACTGGCTCACTGTTTCAAGGGGAAATTGTTAAGTTGGGAACAAACGTCCATGCTATCTTAAAGCTTGGGAGTAGTTCATTATACAGTAGATCATTAGTTATTTCTATCCATTCTCTTCTGAAGTAAGAGGGGCATTGCTGTTACAATTGTAATATAAAAAGGACTAACATTCCTTCTGCAGTCAACCTGTAACCATTTGAAGTGCTGTGTTTTTTTAAAGAAATTCTTCATAGTCACAAGGAGAGTCTAGCTTCACTATTTCCATATGTGTTTTTTTCCCAGCACCATTCTGATGGTCAAAAACAAGCAAAACTAAATATGTAACTCAAAGAATAATGTTCCAAAAGGAAGGTGTGTTAATCTGTTTTAGCATTTATAGCAAAGACAGAAGAAAAATGAAAACAAAAATATTGTGGCACCTAAAAGATTAACGGATGCATTTCTTTATGAACTTTTGTGGATTCACAGTCAATTTCCTTGCACACAGATCTAAGGAAGCAGATTGTAGTTCACAAAAGCTCACAGAGAAACAAATTTGTTAGCCTTTAAAATGCCACAATACTTTCTACAGTATTTTGTTACATTTTTGTTATATAACTGGCTTAGTTACTTATGAATCCTATGAACAGAAGGAGTGACTTTTAAAATTGCTTCTGTAAACTACTTTTGGGAGCCTTTGTAACAAATTCATTTTGAAAAGAAACTTTCAGAGGTCTTTGGGTAGCCGTCTAAAATGCATCGCTATATAACATTGCCCTCCAAGACCTTCTCAGTACCTAATTGCTGGACTTCTCAGTGTCAGAGGATGGGGAGGCAGGGAGGTGACGGTGGCAATCATCCCCTGCATCAGCTATACAAAGAATTGAGATTATGCAATAAAAACACTTATAAAAATGGAGTCAAGTAGAAAGACACACCACAATAGCTAAGTCAGACATGTGGTGGGACTTTTGTGAATAGAATCTGCCATGATATTTCAAGAATTATAGGACAGAATAAATTTATATTTGGAACTCCACTGTGAGGAGAGGGGAGTTTAACTCTAACCTCTGTGGAATTTTCCCAGGAGACCCTCTCCTTCACCCTTGAAACTGCTGCAAATCCTTGAGAGAGTGAAGGGCATACAGGGACCATGTGATGCTGCTGCTGTTGTTTTGACTTATACACTGCCCCATAAAACTGAGCACTTTCATGCTGTGAGGGTTCGAGTTCAGGCTCCAGTTTTGCTTCAAATAAATCATTAGACTTGTGAGGTTTAGAAATTGGTGTAACATTTATTGCGTTGTTTAACAGGAAACCAGTGTCAGCAAACGGGTTCCAACCTTTTGTCCCCTCTGACAACAGGTCAGACTGAGGCTTCCATTTGTCAACCTTGAAGGGGTTTCTCCCTGAAACGTTCCAGGGTCCCGGCCAGTCCAGGGCTAAATTTGGGTCTAGTAACTGTCCATGCTCCCCTTTCAGTAAGGGGACGGTGTCTTCATCCCGGTCATCCAACCAGACCGGTTCTCTGGAAGGGGAGCCCGCCTGCCAGGGTTCTTCGAACGCCCCTTTGTCTGCAACTCCCACACCTTCCTTTCTCTTCTTTCTCTCCTTTCCCTCTCAACATTCTCCTTCTCCTCTCTTTATTTTCTTCTCCACTCCTTAGTCTCTTTTTCAGCCTCCTCTTTGGGGATCCGTAGCTTCTCCACCTTGTCAGTCCATGGATCTTCTAGCCATATCCATTCCCAGCCTGGCGGTAACTCCCCTTCTCCTCCCTCTACTTCTAACTCCGGCTTTTGCTCAGTTCCCACCAAAACAGTCCCAGTCTCTTTGACCAGTGGTTCTTAACGTGGGTGATAATGCCCCCCAGGGGGCGATTTCATTTTTCAGGGGGGCAGTGGAACGAAAAGGGGCGGTGTGGGGGCGCTGGAGCAGAAGGGGGCGGTAGGGGGGTGCTGGAGCAAGCCAAACCTGTGAACATGGCTGCAGCCTTTTTACAGTGTGCATGAATATATATTTTCCTCCAATCTTAATTTAGTTTCAGACTTTTTGTCTTGAAATTTTTAGTTCCTGCATTTGTTTTTATGCCCTTTTTATATTTCTTTTTGCGTCCTAAAATTCACTTGCAACTAAATCATTAAAATGTTACTTTTTTGGGGGCATTTCATTTTCTTGGAATTTAATTTTGTTTTCAGGGGTCATTGGATTCAAGTGTCTTAAACAAACAAACAAACAAACAAACAAACAAACAAACAAATAAATAAATAAATAAATAAATAAATAAATAAATAAATATATCATCACTGCGGGGAGGGGGGCAATGATAACTTCCTCAATGGCTCAAGGGGGCGTTTCTTTCAAAAAGGTTAAGAACCACTGTCTTTGACCATTAACTCTTTTGAATTTCTCCTCCATCTTCCCCTGGTCTGATCCAGACAGTTTTATCTTCCTGGGAGGGGGAATTGGCAGGGTCTGTTTTTCTTTGCCGGCAGTAGGCGGGAGGGACGGCACTCCTGTGAGAGGGACTTTACTCTCACCTCCGATCTTACACATGTTTACAAAGCTGCTTCAATTAATACTTACAAATACTTATTTGAAAATATCCCACCCCGGAATATGCAAAGTTTACAATGACCCCTGGTATGCTCTGAAAATGTCTGAGGCCACTCCTGGAAGAGAATCATTCTATTACTGCAAGGATGAGGTATCTCGAACCTCCTGTTGTCATTAGCACACATCTCCCCACCATCCTGGACCATTGCTTGTCTTGTCTGAGTTGACTGGAAATGGTGCCAAAGATCTGGAGAGCTCTCAGCCCTTTACTATTGTCTGGCAGGCAGATTCCAGAAAGCGGTGTTGTTTATTTAGTTCGGTAGCTGCTGCTTTCCCTTACAGTATTTAACATCTACAAAACAAAAACACTGTGTGACATTGTTCGAAGGTTTTAATACATATTCTGTTTATCTAGATGATGCTGTGGTGTTATTGTTTATCTCGGATTTTACAGTTGTTACCTCCTTTATTATGATGAAGACCTTGGTGGCATGTAAACAGTCATGTATAAATCGATGAAATATATAACATAAACAAATAAAGCTTTTATTTGCATGAAGCTGTAGTGCTGAGGAAAGTTTAATTAATTTACTTTTTAATTTATTATACCTTTAGACCACCTGATAAAGCGAGTTCTCTGAGCAGGGCGTGATAACTCAAGAAACGAATATGCAGCCAATAAAGCAGCCATTAACGTCAGCCCATAAGAACACCAGGAGTGGATTGACACGTTGCCCAGCTGTTAAAGGCTGCTTCAATCAATGCTGATAAAATTGCAGCAGGCCTACATCCTCAACACCAAGTACAGTAAACCATTAATTCCCTCTCCCACCATCCAGCCCACATTTCCAAGACGTGCAGCTAGAAACCAAATAAACCCAGTCCCCTCCTCCCCAGCTGTGCCTGCCATGAGCAGCTAATCCCAGTGCAGGAGGAGTGGGGTTGGGGAGGCAGTGAACATCAGCAAGGGCTATAAATAACCATCTGAGAAGATCATGTTCTGTGCTGATGCATGTTACACAACCAATATACTCCTGAGACCCCAGCTGGCCACACATACAACCCTCCCTGCTTTTCCTTTCCTTCTCTAGCGTGTTTATGTTCTCCTCCTTTCTTGTTCTCCTTCCTTCTCTCTTTGCTGTTTCTGAGTGCCTTTCCCTCTTGTTCTTCCAGGGCTGGCTTCAGACATTTTTAATATATAAAAACACTGCTTGTCCTAAAGTTCATATGGGCACAATCCAGCAGGAAGTGATCCTGCGGAAATGTTGCTGGACAGTTCTGGTGCACTTCCATAGGAGATGGACTAGCGTATTAACCTCTTGGTGAATTGTGGCCGCTTCCCCCATTATTATTATTAGTTTTATTTATATGCCACATTTCTCCCAGCAAGGGACCCAAAAAACAGCCCATTCACTTGCACCATTCAACAAAGGCTCGAAGGAGGTGAGATTATATTGACCAGATTAGTACTTCATCCTTAATTATACTTCACCCCAGAGCTTGGAAATGTTCATTCATTTGAATTACATTTTCCAGAATGCCTAGCCATCATGGCTATCGGAGGAGGACTCTGGAAGATAATAGTTCAATAGCAAATCTTCCAAGTCTCCACTCTCCAATTATGTATCCAAAATGTTATGCACTCCGCCCCTTACGCTCCCTGCCTTGCAGACATGTGTCAAGTGCATCTCAAGTCCACACATGGTTCTTCTGGGGGCAGAGTGGTCATGGAGTTCAAAGCTGCGAATCTGTTAGGATTTCCTGGAATGAGCTTGGGTTACCACGGTCATAAGGAGGCAGGAGGAAGAAGAGAAGTCCTGGGGTTCGATGAGTGCAAATCCCTCAGCTGCAGCACATGAAACCCCATAGGCTGATGACACGATACCTTTGGAAATATTAGAGCAGGACAAAGATAACATACACGTTTATATATTGGCTCTAGTCTGTCTGGTTCCTCCCACTTAGCCACCCCTGCTGTGTTTGTTGATCCTGCCTGGCTGATGTAAAGGGATCTGGGCTGAGTACCAAGATGCCCCTGGCTTGATGCCAGTCCCTTACATAACATTAGTGAGTGGCTTGTATAATCTCTGCCGTATGTGCACGGAAGACTGGGTGTGGAAGCAAAGGTGGCTTAAATCAAACACACCTACACCGGGCAATGGCCTTTTTGCCCATCCCTTTTCGCATTACCTCCCTCCTGGCAAAATCCCAGTTTGTCTTTATCTCATCTGATTTAGGGACTATTTACGCACTTAAGAGGTGGAACCAAACTCTTGCTTGTAATTCGGAGGAACACAGGTTCTCAAACCAACAGTGTCAAATTAAAATGCCAACTCGGGCCTATGGGACATCCTGTGGGTTTGGAGACGGAAAGGTGTGCACCTGCTGTCCTCCAGTTGAATGCTATTGTTTGTCACAGTAATTGTGATTATGGGCTGTTCTGGGCTGTGCCTGCCCATACATATGAATCATATGATAAAACCAAATATTGTAAAGCTGTAAAGACACTGTAAAATGTCTTATTTCCAAGGTAGTGGGTAGGCGATAAGACAGAAGGTTTCTAGTATTATGAACTGTTAGACATGGTGCAGTGCCTTATGTGCAATTCTCACATCTCATAAAATGGGCCACCTGAGGTAAAGTGCGGTAAACGCTGCCCTCAGCCTGCCTTATTTTGTTTTGCCTCCCTCGTTGCACTTTGCTCCTCATTGTACCTCCTCTGTCCCAAGACTTTCCTAGAAGGTCAGAGTAAATGATTACCCAACTAGAAGCCAGCCAGAGTTGGCCAAGTGGAGGATGGAGAGGAACAATACAGCCAAGGGAGTGAACGGAGGTAAAACATTGCAGACGTGGAAAAGAATCAGTGGCTGGAGGGGAACATCTCTGTCACAAGGTTGAGCCAGAATGGCTGTGGCTGGAATACCAAATCGTATAGGCCCCAAATCTCCAAAAAAGAAATGATATGACAAGGCATAGCCCATTTCAGTCTCAACTGTGTTTGTGAAGGTTGTTTCTTCTGGTATCTGTATCACTGCACTGTAGATGTAACTTCAGATGAATGAAGAAGTGGGTTGTAAACCACAAAATCTCATGCTAAAATAAATTAGTCCCTCAAAGGTGCCACAAATGCCTTTCCTCCTCTTTGTTGTTTTTTTTTTTTGCTACAATAGGGTACAGCAATATTTATTGCTGTAGTAGAGCAGACAGCAAAATGAACAAGAACACAGGCACAGCCATACACATAGAATGGCAAATGCAAGAATTCCTAGTCAAAGCAATAAAATGAACTAGGTCTGCAACAATTGAGCCCTTGCCTATATTACAATCCTGAAGAGCTTTGTAAGCAGCTTGGCAAAGGAAGGAACAGTGCTCAGAACACCTGGAGATACACAGAATGCCCACGCTTGGCACAAAATAATGGGCATAAAATGCTCAAACTATGTTGTCATAAATGCAGGGACTCTGTAAAAATGCTAATTTAGAGCATCTTGCAAAAGGATAGGGGCACTCTTCTCCCCCACCCCATTCCTCATGAATTTGAGTGAGAAATGTAGCTTGTTCATGGGTGTGAACTAATTCTCAGATCAGCTGAACTCTGATATACCAAACTGTAAAACCTACAACATCTAACATGTGCAAGATTTTGGTTCACACTATGCCCCCAAACTCTAGAACAATGGTTCCCAACCTTGGGTAAACCAGGTGTTTTTGGACTGCAGCTCCCAAAATCCTTGACCAGCATAGCTTGTGGTGAAGGTTTCTGGGAGTTGCAGTCCAAGAACACTTGGGTTACCCAAGGTTGAGAACCAATGCTTTATTGCAGTGGTCCCCAACCTTGGGCCTCCAGATGTTCTTGGATTGCAACCACCAGAAGCCTTCACCACCACCTCTGCTGAGCAGGATTTCTGGGAGTTGAAGTCCAAGAACATCTGGAGGCCCAAGGTTGGGGGACCACTGCTTTATTGGACAGAGGCACAGCAATGAAGACCCTAGGGGGCAGCAGGGGCACACCTGACTGTTATTTGTGTGCCTCCTATACCTCTGCTGAGCAATGTCCTGGGGGTACAACATGCCATGTCCTGCTCCTTTCAGGTGTGCTGAAGGATGCTATCCCATGCTCAGTATTCAAATACCAGACTAGTCATTATATGGAAAAAGAGGAGGGAGGCAGCAAGAGGTGTCAGGCTGGTCTTGATCCACAATTCAGTTGTCCTGCCTGGTGCCCTAACTGTGGAATACCATCCCACAAGAGGTACTGGGACCGTCCCACAGAAGATAATACAATCATGCGATTGTGTCCAATATTGTACATTAATTACTGGCGTCAGACACTGATCTAAAACAGCTTCCTCAGATTTAATTGGAAAAGAAAGACAGAGTTGGGTGTGATCTGCAGACCAGACAACAGTCTCCCAGTGGTTTCATGCAGATGTTAATAGCATAGGAGACAAAACAGGACCTTGAGAGAAACCAACAAGTATACATTCCCCTTGCGTAGGTTGTTCACCAAGGTGACCAGAGTCATCTCTGCCCTACAAACAGGCCTGAAGCTGGATTAAAATTGAACTAGATAGTAATCTGTTTCATCCAGGTTTAAGGAGTAGTTTTACCAGTTCCACATCCCAGTAAGCATCCATGGCTGAGCAGAGTTTTGAACTTTCTGAGGTACACCAGGGAGTGACTGACTGCCCATCGCCACTCACAGAGTGCAGGACACCCTCACTGTGTGGCCAACTTCGAGGCCAACACTCTCCCTGCTGCGCCCCACTAGCTTTCTCCTGCACACGCCACCGCTTCTGTGACAAGTGCAATGCTGAGTTTCACAATCTGAGCTTTTGAACATGAAAGATAAAGCAAATGCCAAGCTAGAGCCCTGAAGAAAAAGGAGAATGGCTGGATGGCTGGGACCGTAACAAAAACACACCATGTCCCCAGACATGTCCCTCCAAACAGTAGCTCTGCAAAATTTTCCTGTCCACCCAAACACACGACATCACCAGGAAAAATCCAGGAAGCTGTTGGCGAGTAGTCAGAGCACTTTTGACGGCCACTAGGACATGCTGCACTTCTGACAGAGCCATTCTTGCTTGCTGCCCTTTCTGCTCAAGCATGTCTATAAAACCTTGTTGTTGTTTAGTCGTTAAGTCCTGTCCGATTCTTCGTGACCCCATGGACCAGAGCACGCCAGGCCCCCCTGTCCTCCACTGCCTCCCGGAGTTTGGTCAAATTCATGTTGGTTGCTTCGATGACACTGTCCAACCATCTCATCCTCGGTCGTCCCCTTCTCCTCCTGCCTTCACACTTTCCCAACATCAAGGTTTTTTCCAAGGAGTCTTCTCTTCTCATGAGATGGCCAAAGTACTGGAGCCTCAGCTTCAGGATCTGTCCTTCCAGTGAGCACTCAGGGTTGATTTCCTTCAGAATTGATAGGTTTGTTCTCCTTGCAATCCAGGGGACTCTGAAGAGTCTCCTCCAGCACAACAATTCAAAAGCATCAATTCTTTGATCAGCCTACTTTATGGTCCAGCTCTCACTTCCATACATCGCTACTGGAAAAACCATAGCTTTGACTGGAGCTTTGTCAGCAAGGTGATTCTCTGCTTTTTAAGATGCTGTCTAGGTTTGTCATTGCTTTCCTCCCAAGAAGCAGGTGTCTTTTAATTTAGTGGCTGCTCTCACCATCTGCAGTGATCATGGAGCCCAAGGAGGTAAAATCTGTCACTGCCTCCATATCTCCCCCTTCTATTTCCCAGGAGGTGATGGGACCAGTGGCCATGATCTTAGTTTTTTTGATGTTGAGCTTCAGACCATTTTTTGCGCTCGCCTTTTTCACCCTCATTAAGAGATTCTTTAATTCCTCCTCACTTTCTGCCATCAGAGTGGTATCATCTGCATATCAGAGGTTGTTGATCTTTCCTCCAGCAATCCACTCCGGTTTGGGATTCCTCCAGTCCAGCCTTTTGCATGATGTATTCTGCGTATAAGTTAAATAAGCAGGGGGACAATATACAGCCTTGTTGTACTCCTTTCCCAATTTTGAACCAATCAGTTGTTCCATATCCAGTTCTAACTGTGGCTTCCTGTCCCACATATAGATTTCTCAGGAGACAGATAAGGTGGTCAGGCACTCCCATTTTTTTAAGAACTTGCCTTCATTTGCTGTTGTCCATACTACAGCTTTTGCATAGTCAATGAGCAGAAGTAGATGTTTTTTCTGGAACTCTCTGGCTTTCTCTATAATCCAGTGCATGTTAGCAATTTGGTCTCTGGTTCCTCTGCCCCTTCGGAATCCAGCTTGTACTTCTGGGAGTTCTCGGTCCACATACTGCTGAAGCCTACCTTGTAGGATTTTGAGCATAACCTTGCTAGTGTGGGAAATGAGTGCAACTGTACGGTAGTTGGAGCATTCTTTGGCACTGCCCTTCTTTGGGATTGGGATGTAGACTGATCTTTTCCAATCCTCAGCCAGTGCTGAGTTTTCCAAACTTGCTGGCATATTGACTGTAGCACCTTAACAGCATCATTTTTTAAAGATTTTAAATAGTTCAACTGGAATGCCATCACCTCCACTGGCCTTGTTGTTAGCCATACTTTCGAAGGCCCACTTGACTTCACTCTCCAGGATGTCCGGCTCAAGGTCAGCAATCACACTATCTGGGTTGTCTTGGACATCCAGATCTTTCTGGTATAATGCCTCTGTGTATTCTTGTCACCTTTTCTTGATGTCTTCTAGTTCTGTTAGGTCCCTATAATCTTTGTCCTTTATCATGTCCATCTTTGCACAAAAGAGTACTTGGCTTGTTATATGTTCCCTCCAGGGCTAAAAGTCAGAAGGAAAGTTCCCAGGGCCCCTTATTGTTCTACCTCATTGTTGTTATGTGCTGTCAATTTGCTCCTGGCCTCTGGCAACCCTTGTAAGGTGTTCAAGATATGTGGTTTACCATGGCCACACACACCCCGCAAGGAATTTTCCTGGTGGAGAGTAGCAAGTGCAAATGCCAATGTTTGAGGTGTCTTCAAATCTCATCTCTGCTGCTGTGAGCTCCCTAGACAGCCTCAGAGACCCCAGCCTGCCTCAATTCCCCCCCACACACCGCTTCCAATAAGGAAGTGGGGAGTGGGATAAAAAATTCTGACTCCCAGCAGGGAAGAGCGATTTTGGCCCTGCTTATCTTTTGAACTACAAACCCCACAATCCTGGGAACGATGGCCAGGTGCCGGGACTTTGAGGCTACATGTGGGAAGCCAAAGTTCCTCGGTGTCCTTGTTGAGATTTTTAAATCTATAAATGTATTAAATATAGTGTCGTCTAATGAATGTAGAATGGCTGATATTATCTGAGTCATGTACAAAGTGGATTCAGGTGTGTATCAAGGTTGAAGACTTACTATTGTGCGGCTGGTGAAAATGATGTAATCTTTTGTAATGTGCAATGATGTAATGAACATTGTGATTGGTCCCTAGATGTATAAAAGAGGTGTTAGGGGGACAAGTTATCGGCTGTAAATCAGATGATTTATTCTGCATCATGTTATGCTGGCAGTTTCATGTCTGAAATCTAAGCTCTCTGTATATTTCTAAATAGACTCTGCTGATTTTTACTCTCTCAGTGTTACAGTGTCATTGCAACTGTATATTTCCTAACTCTGCTTACATCCAGAAACATAACATAATTCTCAACGCTCCTGCTCCTGCTGAATTTCACATGGGAACGCGCTTCGGGGCAGAGACCCTCCCCCCTTTCGCCAGCCGCTCTCGGGAGCGCACCCCCAGTTTCGGCTGGCGCTTCCTACCCGCGGAAGACTCACGCCAGGCTACCGTCGGCCTTGCTTGGACTGGCCTGACACCGAGACCGCCGACTCCCTTGTTTCCTCCCGCCGCCCGCCCGCCCGCCTGCCCGCCTCTCTCTCTCTCTCTCTCTCTCGCCAGGCTGGCGTGGCCCGCCGGGGTGATCTCGGGTAAGGCGGCGTCCTCGGCTGAACCGGGTTCGGGCGAGGGCGGTCCTGACGCACCGTCGGAGGAGGCGCCTCTCGGGGGCCGCTGCTGCTGCCGGCCGCGGAGAGAGCGAGAGGGAGCGAGCGAGCGAGGCCGGAGCGGGACTTTCCCGCCAACCGAGGCTGGGAGCTGACGGGCGACCGAAAGGGCTAGGCGAGGACCGGGGCGAAGGCCCAGCGGCGTCGCTCGCCTCGACGGGCGCTACCTAGTTCTCCCTCCCAGTTGGGACGAGGTGAGATGGGGAGGGGTGAGTGGGAAGCCCTGGTTGCAGCCCGGGGAGGGGGGCATGAAAGATCCCTGCGCCCCCCTTCCTTAACTCTGCCCCCCCACCCCACTCTGGATACGTTAACGTAGGGGTGGGATAGTAGAGGACGTCTTTCTCCGCAAGGCTTGGGACACGGTGCCCGCCGTGGCTGCCGATTTCGGCAGGCAAGGGGCCTTTGAGCATGTGCAGAGCGCCCTTCCTCCTGGTCACCGAGCGACTAGCCACAATTTGCTGCCCCCCCCTCCCCCGGGATGTGGGGCTTCTCAGATCAAATCAGAACATGTGATGGTTTTGTTGCAGAATTAAGTTCAGGTGCGTCTCCTTTTTTAACACATCGTGCATTTTAGTCATTGTTGTCTTTTAAAATTGTAGTATTATTTTGCTGAAGACGAGGTTTACTGGAGGCAGTTATCCCCCCCCCCCAGGTTATCCCTTGTTGCTTATAATGTGGAGCTGCTGGCACAAAACGTAATGCCTGGTGTCCTCCCACCCACCTGAGCTTTTAAAAAGCATCCTCCCCTTGGAAATTTTGAGCAGCCAGTTCCAGAGTATAGTGTGATTAGAGTTGCATGTTGTGGTAATCATTTGGGCTGAGGAGGCCACTTGTAATGGAGGTGTGCGAGATACACGTGTGTGTGGAGTGTATAGTGGAAGGGTCCTCACAAAAGGATTTACCTGGCTCTGATTTTTGTAGTACTGTACATCTATTTGTGACTGCCCAAGCAACCTTATTGATGTTGTTTTGCACTACCAAATCTTTTGTAAAGATGTTGAAGCATGTGAGCTATTCTAGGAGTGGTTTGCAGCGTGTATCGCCAAGTGAGTTTCCTTGCTCCAGCAGGAATTTGAACTCAGGTCTCCTGAGTCCTCGTTTGACCCTTTATCCATTACACCACGGTGGTAGGAGCAACATGCAGTGCAACAAGTGCGCCTGTGTACAGTGTGCAGCTAAAATCCCCGCCATGGGTCTTGCATTGCGCTCGCTCTCTCTCTCTCTCTCTCTCTCTCTCTCTCTCTCTCTGTGTGTGTGTGTGTGTGTGTGTGTGTGTGTGTGTGTGTGTGTGTGTGTGTGTACACAGCACAATGCAAGACCCATCACACGCACACACAGAGAAGTTAAAACAATAATACATGCAGATCTTTGTAGGAAACTGGCAGCAGTGTAGATGTTCTGCTCTTTCCACATCAGAGACCTAAAACATGGATTTGGTATTTCATCTTTGCTCTAAAATTCCTGGCCTCACCTTTTGTAGGATGTGATTTAGATCAGAATCTCGGGGTGTGCCTTTCCCACTGTTCCCAGTCCAGTGGAAATGTTTTTGTGCTTCCTATTTCTCAGAGCGATAAAAGCTTTTTCAGGGCAGGACGAACGTTTACAGAACGGGTTTCTTGGGAGTTTTATCTGAAGTTTGTTTTAGAGTGCTGCGCGGAGATGAACAAGTCCATGCCCTCAAGTGCTTCAGCAAAAGCTAGCTGGAAAAGGAAGACATTTTCTTCTCTTTTCATTTGCTGTTGCTTCTCTTTCTCTTGCTCTCTTTTTCTCCTGCCAGACACGTTGTACCATAAACAGAATCCTCCTCTCAGTGCCACCCTGACAGGCTGATATGCATGACACAAATCTGGGTGACTTGGCCGTGCTTTCAGCTGTTGAAAGCTATGGATCAAACATCTTTCAGCTGTCCACACAAAAACCTAGAGAGGATGGGGTTAGATGGGTGAGCATCTTGGAAAACTGAAACTTCTGTTCTGGCCAGAAAGCTAGTCTCTTTTCTCTCCCGGGTACCTTTCTTATACTTTTACTAAGCATGAGGGTGTGTGTGTGTAAATGGCTGAGCACTGCCCACCTTTGATTTAGTAAAGAGTGTTTTGTTTTTTCTTCCAGCCTGCCTCCTTCTGCAGGACGGCACATCCCGTCCTGTTCTTGGTCTGGAATGTTCCCGGCAAACAAGGCAACATAACCGGAGGCCTTTGGGGTAGGAGGGAACAGTGGTGGTGGTGGAGTGACCTACTTAACAGCAGTACCTAGAACAGAGAAGGGAGAAAGAAGTGACTCGAGTTCACTGGCTCACACTTGGGAGCCAGGAGGAGATTAAGGCCTCTACTGGGGTCAGGCTGGAGGTGGACTATGACCTGTGAAAATCTACGATAATCCTAACCTGAAACCAACGGAATTAGTAGCACGTCTGCCACATCGATCCCCCTAGTGTGTCTGGTCCATACTCAGAAGAGGGGCTCTGATGCGAAGGGGCTGGGGCAGTGGTTCCCAGCCTGGGGTCCCCAGGTGTTCTTGAACGACAGACAGCTCGCAGAAATCTTGGCCCAGCACAGCTGGTGGAGAAGGGTTCTGGGAGTTTGAGTCCGAGAACATCTGGAGATCCAAGGTTGGGAACCACTGGGATAGGGTTTGGAATTGGAGTGACCTCGTCAAGAAGCTCCTTGGATGACCTTGAGCCTTTCTCTTCCTCAGCATAATTTGTTGGGAAAAGAAGGTGGAGGGGATATGATTATGGAGGAAAGGTAAGATTAAATCAGAAAATCACTTTTTCAAATCCCTCAGCCCTGCTGTGTATGTTAGCTCCACCACCCCGGGGGCATCATGAGCCTATTTTGTATAGGTCATCCTTGGGCAGCTGGGACTTAAGGTGGCAACCTTTGAAGTACAGTACAGTACTCCGTTACTACACCATGTAAGGTTTCATAAATTAACACCAGCACTTTGAATGGGGCCTCTTTCATCATCAGCATCCAGTAGGATGTTTTCAGGATCCATGCAGTATGATCCTGTTATGCTGATCCCAGGCCAGTGTCGAAGATGCACCCTGTTGCATCACTATCAAGGAGAGCCCCATGTAATATGTGTTGCAGTAGTCTATCTGGGCAATTACTGTAACAGAGGACAAACTACCTGGGCAAGAGGGTCGTGATCCAAGAATATCTGCAGCTTGTATACCAGCCAAAACTGGACATAGGCAGGCCTCTCCATCAAAGCCGTTTGGGTCTCCTTATAATCCAGGAGTCCCCCATGCTGTGCAGCCATTCTTTCAGGGGTGGAGTTGACCCCATACTGATGTTACATTTGTACCACCCCTCCCCCATATACAAAGAGTAAGAAATAAAATAAAATATGGTAGTAAAAAAAAGTTGGAGAACAAATTATGACGGTAATCAATTGGTTAGATTTTAAAACTGGCCAGTCACCTCTCATGAGGTATCCAGGTGCAGAGCAGTGTCTAATCGGCTGAAATCCTGCTGCTTCTCTTATGAAAATTCGTAACTTTCAGTCCGTTCCTAACCAGCAAATGAAAAGCCCCTGCCGAGATTTTTGCAGGTGTTGTTTAATGGAGCAATGCTGTTCTCGTTTTATAGTATATACATTTAATCTTTACTCATAACTGTGACAGATTGCACCTTTTATGTTTAATAATTATCTGACTCTCTGTGTCTGTTGCGAGAGAGTAATATATACAAACACCCACCCTTTGCCGCTTGAAGATAACACTGTGGGTCTGATGAAATTGTACTCTGTTCCTGGAAAACCCTAGGCCATAATAGATCTGTTTGTTTTTCAGGGTGTTGCAAGGCTGAGGTTTTTTCTGTGAATTCGTGCCATTTCCTTTCAAAACATTATTGGAATTGGTATTGCTATCAGTCGGCATTAGTTAATCTTTGGCTTTTCTCTAGCAGGGCTCCCAAGCTATCAGAGGGGTAGGGTTTTGAATAGCATACGCATGTAAGCAAATTTAATTTTTCTCGGTGTTTACTTCCCTCAGAGAATGGGAGGGTGGGTGGGGCAATCCCTGGACAAAGTGCAGGGATGGCGTGGGGGAGCGTCCAACCTACCGACTCAGGGGACTGTGGAGTAAAGAACAGGGCGTGAGGGTACCAATTTTCATGTAAACCTGTTTGTGCTTAGAACAAGTCTTCAGGGCGAATTTTGTACCACAGCCAAGGACACTTTGCGTTGCTGTAGAAATAAAGAAATAACGCAGTGCCTTTCTTCAGGTTCAGATGTTTGGGTGTGTCTGTCAGGGTCTGTCTCTCTGCTTTAAAAGTCTACCTTTTCATAGCAGGGTCATCAAAGCTGCCCTGCCAAGCAAGGGACACCCCCCCCCTCAGGGTTCGGGAAGGTTGTACGCAGTCATTGCTGGCCTGAAACATTTTCATGCCTAAAAGTAGAAGTATTAAATATTGCTCCTCCCTTCCTGAGACAACAGCTTCACTCTGTCTGTTGACAGAGCCAGTCCTGTGAAAGATCAACATAGTCCGAGTCATTTAATCGATTGTTAGTGTGCTTTTAGTTGCAGATCGGAGTAGAGACACTCTAGGGCAGTGGTCCTCAACCTTGGGCCTCCAGATGTTTTTGGACTTCAAATCCCAGAAATCCTGGCCAGAAGAGGTGGTGGTGTAGGCTTCTGGGAGTTGTAGTCCAAGAACATCTGGAGGCCCAAGGTTGGGGACCACTGCTCTAGGGCAGCAGTCCCCAACCTTTTTTGGTCCGCGGACCGTTTGGGGTGTGTGTGCTCCATGACTCTTTGCTGGCTTGTTAGGGAGGGTGGGGAGCGAGCAAGCCAGCAAGCAAAGAAGCAAAGCCGTGCATCGGGGTGCTTCCCAGGCTGGCTGCCCCACGGTGTGGGGGGGTGGAGATCTGTGTCTGCGGCCCAGTTCCAGCTAACCCACGGACCGGCACCGGGCCATGGACCGGGGGTTGATGACCCCTGCTCTAGGGTATGCCATCTATACTTAGTTGCTGTCAAATCTATTCTGACTTAAGTTGACCCTTCCCAGGGTTTTCTAGGCAGAAAGTGCTCAGAGATGGTTTACCCTTCCTTTCTTCTTCTGCTGGTGCCCTGGCACTGTGCAGTTGGCCCAAGGCCTCACAGGCTAGCTCTCCTCTAAGGAGGAATTCAACGCCTGATAACTAGCTTAGGAGCCCAAATACTTGACTAGGCTTTGGTATTTTGTACATTGACCGGGGATGTGGTGGGAGCTGTTTGCTGTACTGTCTTTAGACGTTACCATGTCTTGTGACGGCCCCAGCATTCCTATAGCTTTTTAATATGTCCAAAGTGTTGTTATGTGCTGTCAAGTCACCTTTGACATATGGTAACTCTATGAATTTGTGATCTCCAAAATGTCCTGTCCTCAATAGGCCTGCTTAGCTCTTGTAAACTCAATCCTGTGGCTTCCTTTAGAGCAGTGGTCCCCCAACCTTGGGCCTCCAGATGTTCTTGGACTTCAACTCCCAGAAATCCTGGGCAGCAAAGGCAGTGGTGAAGGCTTCTGGGAGTTGTAGTCCAAGAACATCTGGAGGCCCACAGTTGGGGACCACTGCTTTAGAGAGTCAATCCATTTCATATTTGATCTTCCTCATTTCTTGCTGCCTTCCACTTTTCTCAGCGTTATTGTCTTTTCCAGAGAATCTTATTTTCTCATAAGGTCCCCAAAGTAGGACAGCCTCAGTTTCATTATGTTTGCCTCCAGAGATAATTCAGGCTTGACTTGCTCTAGGACCCACTTATTTGTCTTTCTGGCAGTCCAGGGTAGCTAAAAAGCTCTCCTCCAGCACAGTATTTCAAATTAATCAATTTTTCCCCCCGTCAGCTTCCTTTAATGTCCAGCTTTCACTCTCATACATAGCAATTGGGAATACTGTACAATACTGTGGATTATCTTGGCCTTGATTTCCAATGACACATCCTTCCATCTGATGATCTTTTTAAATTGCTTCATGATTGAACCAAAGTATACAAAATCTTTCAATTTCTTTATTACCAACATTAAAATTGTGTAGTTCTTCTGTAGTTATGTTTTTTGTCTTCTTCGTGTTCAACTGCAGTCCTGCTTTGGCACTTCTTTCACTAAGAGCTGTTTTAGGTCATTGCTGCAATATTCTTAGAATATCATGATAAGCCAGACTGATCTCTTTCTCCTCCTAATGCAGATGGTTGGGCTCATGGCTCAAACTATTTTGTAGCTCAGTCTTGCCATCAGGGAGCCGCCTCTGTAAAATATTGCCAACAGAGGTGTGCATATTTGTGTTTTTGGATCACAAACCCACAGACTTTTTCCAGAGTTGTGCTCCAAAATCTGTACCCCTCTAATTACCGGTTAATTTATCCTGCATACGGAGATTCACATTTAAATCTTTGCTTATCAAGGCTCTCCACTGCCTGTCTATGAAGTGATTCATAAATAGCAACCTGTCTCATTACACAACTATCATAAGGGTGAACGGGTTTGGAATCACCAGCTAAAAACAGCTTTAGGGATGACTTATAAATGTTAGGATTCCCCGTGTGGTGTCATGGATAGAGTGACAAACTAGGACTCTGAAGACCTGGGTTCAAATTTCCATTCAGCCATGGAAGTTCACTGGGGGAGTGGAAATGGAAAAACGACTCTTTAAATATCTCACTTACCTTGAAAGCCCTGTCAGGGTCGCTCTGGGTCAGTTTTGACTTGATGGAACACAGCAACAGCAAGACCTGTTAGCATCTGCAACCTCTTTGGTTCTGTCTTGTACATGCGTGGCCATGTTTGTGGAAGGCAGCTTTGTAGCAATGATACCTTTTGCATTCAAGGGTACCAGCAGAAGGCCTGGAATACTGTGGCGTGGTGTGGTTGTACTTGTGCATCATCATCATCATAATTATAATTATAATTATAATAATAATTAGTATTATAGTGTGCTGTCAAGTCAGTTCTGACTTATGGCAACCCTTTCCAGGTTTTCTAGGGAGGGAGTACTCAGAAGTAGTTTCTCACTCTCTTCTTCTGGGGGGCGTCCTGGGACTGTGCAGCTTTGCCCAAAAGGCCATACAAGGCTGGCTTTTCTCCCAGAAGGCACAGTAGGAAGCCAAATTCCCAACCTCTGGTTCTGCAGCCAGGTACTCATCTCACAGAGCTATCCAGCCAGCTGTACCTGCACATAAAGAGCTGGGAATCTGACAATTCTCATAATGTCTTCGTCTTATGAGTCGCATGGCGCAGTGATTAAACTGCAGTACTGCAGTCAAGCCTCTACTGAGTTCTGAGTTCAATCTCAATAGGTTCAGGTACCGTAGCTGGCTCATGGCTGACCAAGCCCTCCATCCTTCTGAGACTGATAAAACTCACTGGGGGGGGGGCAGCAAAGTGTTCGTTGCTCAGTTATGTTATAAATGGCCAGAGAGTGCTCTAGCACTCTGGGGTGGTTCAATAATGTGCCAGCTCCTGCAAAGGCTGGAAAAGGACATGAGCTGCTTTGGTACTAGAGAGCGGAAGTGGCCCTTAATGGACTTCAGCCACATAACATACTAAACCAGAGTGTCGCAGGAACTCCTGGCTACTCAGTTACAGCCAAGCTCTTGGTACCTCCTGCCCAGTTGCTCCTGCCTGCAGTTTTGCTCTATGTATTTTCACCGCGGGTCTTCTGAATGTAGGCAATGTTTCTTCTTCTCGGGTTTGTTTTGCTCCCAGCAAACTGGAGAAGCTAAAAACTAAACAAAAATGCTGAGTTCTTCCCATCTGTGGGGAAAGAGACAAACCAGAGAGAGGAATGTCTACAGCTGATGATATGCTAATCATTTCTAAACATAATGGATTTTGCTAAATATGGCTGCTTCTACTCTAGCTGTGCCCTGGCAAGATGCTTGTTAATGAGCCAGCAAAGGTTCTGCCTACAACAGACCTGGGCAAAGTGCGGCCCGAGGCACTTTGCCCGTACGGCCCAGGAACGGCTCCTGTCCGGCCCGCAGACAGTTTTGAACGTCAAAACCATTTATAGCTTTTTGTCTAAAGTTGATCAGTTGCTTATCTTCAACATTACCGCAAAAAAATTCTTTAGTATTTGTGAAGATTAACAAGTTTAAAATAAAAACAATCTTAACATCACTGTTTCATTTTATATTTAAGTAAAGTTGGTTCGGCCCCCGAACACAGTTCAGATTTTTCATGTGGCCCCCCCTATAGAAATTAATTGCCCACCCCTGGCCTACAAGTACAGTACCTTACCTTATTGTGTTCTCTGACTGCAATCCTTCACTTGGCCACCAGGTGTCAGGCTATGTGTGTACATGTCTTTTTCATTGTCTTTGCAGCTCATCTACAGATGAGCACATTACAGTATATCTGTGAACCAGCTTTTACTGGCGCAGTAACTAGAAATTTTGGTATCTGAGACAAATGGCACTGTTTCGTGCCTCTTCTTCCCTTAAGAGGCCCTCACCAAGAACAAGGAGAAGCAGAATGTGGTGCACCCTGAAATAAAAAGCAAGCTGCATGAATAGGCTAGGAGATGTTGGTAGATTCACCCTATAGATTTTGGCACCATCTAAATTTTGGCCCCTGCCTCGTGTGTAGTAACGTGCTGTCTTTTCTTTCTGCCCTCACAGGCTTTGGGGAAATGGACTTGCCTCTGGAAGACCCTCCAGCCCAGCCTCACCCAGAGATGCCACACACCCCTTCCTGTGGACAGGTCTGTGAGCTGCGCACGGCGGTGTCTTGTTTTGCTGAAGAAACCGTCTCGCTTCTCTCAGCCAATGGGCTGTTGAGTCATTCTGTACTCAGGACGGGAAGCGGCCCAGTAACACACCAAAGGGAGCAAGGGGGACCCTTGGCCACGGCCCGACGCAAGCGGGAGTTCACTCCAGATGAGAAGAAAGATGACGGCTACTGGGACAAAAGGAAGAAGAACAACGAGGCCGCCAAGCGCTCGCGGGAGAAACGGCGGGTCAGCGACCTGGCCTTGGAGGGGCGGGTACTGGCACTGCTGGAGGAGAACGCCCGCCTCAAGGCAGAGCTCCTGGCCCTCAAATTCCGCTTTGGCTTGATTCGGGACCCCACAGAGTCTTCCCGGCCGGTGGTGGCTCTCGCCCCTGCTCCTGAACTCCACCGTCCAACCGGCACACCTCAGCAGTACCCGGTGGCTCCTGACCCTTCACGTTACGCTTGTCCCTTTAGGCCAGAGCCAGCCACCAGCTCTGAGGATTCTGGGTTCTCCACCCCAGGAAGCTCCAATATGGGAAGCCCGGTCTTTTTTGAGGAGCGCGACAGCAGAGCGGAGGAGGGCATCGCTCAGGACAGGCACTGCTTGGTGCCCGACATCCCCAGTGACGGAGCCGACGTGGGCCGAGCTGGCTGTTACGACTCTGGGGAGAACATCAAAGGCCTCCCACACAAGCTGCGCTTCAAAATGGCTGGTGGGTCAGAGGAGATGGTGAGGGAGCCAGCCGGACCGTATCTACCCTCTTCACCCACAGGACCCTGGAGAGGGCCGGCCGTGCGGGAGGAGCAGAGGAACATGGGAGCCTCTGTGGGGGTGATGGCCTTTGAGAGCTGCTGTGAAATGGAGGCCCCCGGAGCCCAGCTGCCAGCCCCCCAAGGGTCATCGTACCAGACAGAAAACAGCACCCTGCGAAGCCAGCTTGCCTCTCTTTCTGCGGAAGTGGCTCAGCTCAAAAAGCTTTTCTCTGAACAGATCCTGATCAAGATGAACTGAACTAGAGAACGGGGGAAGAAAAATCTAAAGGAGGCTGGCAATCATGGAGATTATTATCCTCTCTCTCTTCCCCTGCAGTGGTCAGAGCCCACTTTGTTTATACTGGTAGCAAATTTGACTCTGTAGGGTCACTTTTTGTGCTGTTTGCCCACCTTTAGCACCCCTACCTGTCACCATAATGACCCTGGCCCAGTAGCTTTCAGATGTTCTTCCTTCAGGGACCCGCCTTTTGTGTGTGTGTGTATGTGTGTGAACTCCTCTGTCAAAGAAACCCCTGTGCATTTCAGAGTTTTTTTGGGGGGCAGTGAGGGCAGGTAGGGGCAAGGCATTTATGCCATACAATTAGTTTGTATGGGCCTGAATCTTACCAACACTTCGTAGGGGAAGATGGGTTGTGGGCACTCTAGTCTGCCATCGCTCCAAGATGTTTTGTGGCCTGAGGCAAAGGACAAGAGGGCGCCTGCCTCCAACCTCCATTCCACTGAATAGGAATGCCAGTAAAAGAGGAATAGGACTGACCTGGATGCTAGACCTCAGGGTAGAGTGTAGGGTGGGTCATGTAGTACACATACAGCCCTAGCCTCCTTCAGTGGGGAACAGTTGGAGGCAGCTGTTGTTTTCCCCTGCCTCCAGAACCTGCCATCTGAGGCAGTTGCTCCATTTTGCCTAACATGAGGGCTGGCCCTGGCCATCGCTGATCTGATAAGCTTCTAAGGATCCCCAGACTAGTTCTTGGAAAACTAACAACCTATGTCAGCTTAAGAGAGAGAGAGAGAGATGCCAGTACTGCTCAGTCATCTCTTCCCACTGAGTTTAACTAGCCCAAGCTTCCTTGTACTGGTCAATGAAGAAGGTCATATCCTTCTGGTTCCTGTAACTCTCTTTCCTCACTTAATTTCCCGTTCTGTTAGGTTGAAAGGCATTAGGTGAGTGAGCAGATACTTGCCAATGTTAAAACCAGGACTGAATAATATTTTTGGATTACAACCTCTCAAAACCCTTCAGCCAACCTGGCCAATCTGGGGAAAAAGGCCCAAAATCAAGAGTATAGTTTCTAAGCTCTGACCTCTCTCTGTAACAGACAGTCTAACCCACTGGAAAGGTAGGCAAGAAGGGGGGGGGGATGAATAACTGGGGTGGAAGAAAGATACAGATCTGGTTATCACAGTTTTCATGTCCTCACTGCTCCTTTCACTGCCTTCTCAGCTTGACCAGCGCTTCATCTCTGTAGCCCAATGAGACTTGCCTGGAAGCCTGACAATCCTTCCTGAAAATGCTATGTAGTGGAGGAAAACCACTTTGCACATGATTCAGAGAACTCTCTCTTCTTTATTAGTATTTGATATGTTCCACTGTGGAATCTTAGCATCAAAATATTTAGCAGGATTTCTTTTTTAATTGGTTAATCATGTACTTTTTAAATTGATAACGTCACTGATTTTAAATAAAAATTGTTTGTTGCTATAGCTTTTGTTATGGATTACTTTTTCAGACAAATGACAATTATTTAATAAACAAAAGTTAACTACCCATTATTGGAAAGAAAGACCATAATGTTTTCCCCCGTTACATTAACATATCAGAATGAAATCAAACCTTGTGAAATAAACAGTTAACGTCCTGTAAATTCACAGCTTCACTTATTCCTTTTTGTCTTGTCAGTTCATCAGCTTGATCAATGTGCTTCAATTTTACAGTCCTAAAAAAACATTTAGAATTGGATATAGGAAGGCTTCATAGCTCCCGTT
Source organism: Pogona vitticeps (assembly GCF_051106095.1). Classification (NCBI taxonomy): domain Eukaryota; kingdom Metazoa; phylum Chordata; class Lepidosauria; order Squamata; family Agamidae; genus Pogona; species Pogona vitticeps. The sequence continues at coordinate 182,042,181 of NC_135784.1, forward strand.
CATTTTAAAAAGGTTTGTAGAAGAATACTTCCTAATGTATTGGGCTGATCTGTAGCAGCAGAGAATGGAAATAGGAGTACATAGATGACACCATTTCTGATTCGGTAAGGATGCCATTATTATTATATTTCCATATGTTATCTTGAAATCCCTTCTAAGGGGTATGTGTGGAGTAACCTGGCATCTAGAGGCTGTAGACTGTCTCATTCCCTGTTTGGGTTATTTTCTGCATTCAGAAAATATTCATGGAGGACTCATTTATGGAGGTTTGTGAGACTCTGATTCCCTCACTTACCAAGTGAAGTACCAAGGAAGTCATTCTGCGACACGTGCAAAGCAAGTTTTCATTATAAGATGGATCCCAGCTTGGAATTCCTGCCTTGGAGCCAAAGCAAATGTGATTTCAGGAATATTTTAACAGCTTTGCTTGCAGCTGGCTATGTCTCTGTTTCCCAGCAGCATCTACCAGGAGACCTGATTTGGAGCTGGGTCACAATGGAGGTCATTAACTCATCTCTCCTCATGTGGGTTCCCCCAATGAAAACAACGTACATGATTTGCTTTGCTTCTAAATGAAATCAGAGCAAATACTGTATCCTGGACAGGTATTCAACGGAGAAAGTGCCACTGAGGTGACAACTTTGAAACTTTGAAACCCTAAGACTCGCACATCCTTTTCCAAAGCATACACCTTGGCTGGTTTTTGTGAAGAAAAGAATGCGATCAGTTGCAAACAGGTGATCCAGAAAATGCGATTGTTTTGTTTCAGTCAGGCACCCCAGCCTAGCTCTGGTTTTGCTTCAGGCAGTAGATTTTAGAACATGATGCATTTCCTGGTCTCCAGCTGCCCTGTTGGTGTCACTTAGCATGGGGTTCCCTGCAGAGTGTGGCAATTCCTTAGTAAGGGCTGACAGGTACATTGCTCTCGAAACAGTCTCGCCCATATGCGTTGGCATGATTTAGCAAGTAGGGATCAGCTATTCTGATTTATTTATATCTTATATTCCATCTCCCAGAATTCTCCAGCAATTACCCAGGCGGAAGGCTTGGTGTTCCAGCCCAAGAGAGGCCTTGCTCCAGGTGAGCAAAGGATCGGTGTCAGAATGTGCGGGTTTGTGGACTACAGCTCTCCGAATCCAAAAAGAAAACCCTCAAAGGACACCTCTCTTTTAGCAAGCATTACATACAGTATGCAAGGTTTGTACGTAAGGAGTTGTGAGCCTTGGGGAAGATGAACTGGCGTTTGTGCAAGGTGTAGGAGAGTTGAGAGAATATGGTAGCCCCTGGAGATTAACCAAAGAGCAGGAAAGTACACTGTCTATTATAGAACTTGAGAAACTTGACTGTCAGGGACTAGGATCCCCCAGCTGATTTTTTTTGGGGGGGAAGGATGATTCTAGATTTTTCTGGACTAGAATCATGTGATCAGGGTTAAAGTCCTTGACTCCTTTCGATACATTTGTCTGTAAAGGAGGCGACGGTAGCCTGAAATCTCCCCACAAAACAGGTTTATTATCTGACAAGTTATCAGTCTCAAACATGTTCACATTATTCGGTTCCGCTTTTAACAAGTCGTACTTCTTAACGTCCGTCAAACAAGGTAACTCTCCTTGCAACCAAAGAGGAGATGAACTCTTAACTCTAGGTGTCCATTTCTGCCCAGTGTCCGAGGTGTCTGGCGTCTTGTCTGCCAGGGCTATGGCTGTGGATGGTGTACCCAGCCCGCCTGGGGCTCCCAGGTTTTCTTCCCCCTGCTCTGACTCAGTGGGGGGGTCTGAAAGGACTGAGCCTATGGGATCTCCCAGTTGGCGCCATACAATCTCCTCTGTTCTCTTGCTTGGTCTTCCCTCTTTAGCCAAGCTTTCTATTCTTTCTTCCTTTTCCTTTCCTCCGTCTCGCCCCAATAGGGTGGCTTTCTATAGGTTTGTCTTCTTCATTCTTTCTCAGCATATTCTCTGGGTACTCAAAACTCTACCTATTCTCCTGTCCAGGATCTTCTTGTATCAAATCTACTAAGTCTTCTCTTTTTTTCTGTAATATCCTCCTCAGCCTAACACACCTCTCTCTCTCTTCCTTTTTCAGACTGCTCCCCACCTCCTTCTTCCCCTCCTTTCTACCCTCCCCTTTTCCCACCAAATTAGTGCCCCCTAGTGCTTCTGTACTTATTTTCAGTTGCTTTAACACTTTTCCAATGATCTCTGTCTCTTCTTCTGCTCTGTTGGTATGGGAGTCGGACGGTACACCCTGGAGAGTATCCCTGGGGTTACTCTCATCCTCACAAATCTCCAAGCAGGTGTGGCCTCTGAAAACCCTGAAATACAATTAAAGTATCCTAACAGGACGTGGTGGCGCTGCAGGCTAAACCGCAGAAGCCTGTGCTGCAGGGTCAGAAGACCAGCAGTCATAAGATTGAATCCATGCGACGGAGTGAGCGGCCATCGCTTGTCCCAGCTCCCGCCAACCTAGCGGTTCGAAAGCATGCAAATGCAAGTAGATAAATAGGGACCATCTCGGTGGGAAGGTAACAGCGTTCCGTGTCTAGTCGCACTGGCCATGTGGCCAAGGAAGATTGTCTTCGGACAAAACGCTGGCTCTGTGGCTTGGAAACGGGGATGAGCACCGCCCCCCAGAGTCGGACACGACTGGACAAAAATTGTCAAGGGGAATCTTTACCTTTTTTATCCTAACAGATCCAGAAATATAAGGGTTGCTTTATTAGGCACAGGAAACAAAGCGCTCAATTAGCATGCCCACCTAGTTTAAACTCTTGACTCTTTGTTCAAATGCAAAGATGTTTGCTGGATGAGAAGCCCAAAGCCATTAATCCCTTCTTCAGACAGTCCTTTGTATCTCCTGAGCCAGGAAGCCAAAACAAGTGTGTCTGAAGCACAGCACCTGGCACGTAAGTGCATCCAACGGGGCGAGGCCACACCTTGTCTGTTGGCCAGGGCCACCTGGAACAAAATGAAAGGCAGAACATGGAACAGCTTTCCCCCAAGAAGGTCAGGTTGACTCTGCCTTAACCTTTCGGCGGCAGCTGTTCCGGTATCACAAAACAAAAATATACAAAGTGGTTGTGAGTTTGGCCAGAATGAATCAAGCAAAAGAAGGTACCTGTTCGATCCTCTAAAGAATGTGAAAGAACAAACCCAGAGTTTGAAGAGTCACTTTTCTGGACAGCAATTCCCAGAATTCTCGGTGGCCTGTTTGGCTGCATACTTCTGGGCACTGTACTCCAAAAAAGTGGCTTTTCCAATATTTCCAAATGACAATGCAATGTTTAACTTTCCCATTTGCTTAACTTTTGCATTGTTCTTACAAAAACGTTGTTGACTTCATGTTTTGTTGCCTTCAGTGTGGCATACTTGGATGTAGAAAAGGGAGCTAGGAATCCAGGTCTGAAAACCAGCCTGAAAATCAGTGAGGGGAGGACAACAGACTTTTAAAGTCTGTTGGACACTTTCATGTGGAGTGGAAATATTAAAATGCTTTCACCACCAGTCTGTTGTCCTCCCCTTACTCCTGACTCTACTCATCCAACCTGGTCTTGGGTGGGAAAGAATCCACAAATGAGCTTTAGCTAACCCAGGACCCATCTCTGGAACCTGCATTTTGAACAGACATCATCTATCTCCTTTACATTGTATCAGCTGGGACATTTACCCTACTGTAGTTGCTCAGAGAACAGTGCTTCTAAGATTATGCAAAGTTTTTTTCTTCCTTATCTAACCACAGTACTATTGTGACTATAATAAAAAAAGGACCTCTGCAGGAATATCCAGTGGGTTGTGCTAATGATATCATTCCATGTTTTGCTTCTCTCCCCATCTAAATCTAAGATGTGGGTGTATAGTAGCCTGTTTGCTACTTCTAGAAGGGTATAAAAACTCCAGAATCTGGAAGGATGAAAAGAACATACGGTTCATAAAATTCCCACAATGGGAGAAGCTGCCTTTCTCAAGCCATATGACATTTTCGTTAAAAGGCCACTGTTCCGTACTTGGGTGATACACAGAAAAGAAGCGAAGACATATAGGCCTTCGTTTGCAAGGGTTGGCTTCAGTTAGTAATTTTATTTTTTAAAAATTTTCCAACAGAAGATTTAGAAACATAGATATGTAGAACAATACACTTTTAAACAATAATCATAAAGTGTAGAAATCCCTAATCATTGGACTATAAACAGAAATAATCTAAATACAAAAAAGAAAAAGGACTAAGGCTCAACATAAAAGCAATCTTGTACATTTGATTAATTCTTCTGGTGGGATCCTATTCATGACATCCCCTTTTAAAATTCATTTTCTGTTCCTTTATTACAGAGTTTTAACTTTCCACCAATTATAAAATAAATTCCAGCTTAGATAAAAAGATGATTCTTTTTGTCCCTTTAGCCTCTTAGTTAATCTATCCATTTCTGTACTTTCTAATATTTTTTAATGATCATATCTCATTAAAGAAGAGGGGCTTCAGTTAGAGGTGACAAAAAGGCACTCCGCTTATGCTCAAAGGGAAAACAATATTTGACATAGCTTGGTGTGCTATGACTCAGTAACAACAGGAAGACTGTGGACAGTCTTCAAACAACAACAAAAAGTCAAGTTATTGGGACAGTGTCATCAAAGCAACCAACATGAATTTGACACAACTCCGGGAGGCAGTGGAAGACAGGAGGGGCTGGAGCGCTCTGGCCCATGGGGTCATGAGGAGTCGGACACGACTAAACGACTAAGCAACAACGATGACGATTCTTTACTAAGATATGGGAGGGAACAAATGCTTTTACGAAGACAAACCACCAGAAAGCAACCCTCTCAATTCCACCAGCAAAGGGTGGGGAACATGGGAAAGTTAGGTTTTGGGCAATATCTTCCAGGATGACCAGCAGCTATGATGGCTGGAGGAGTTTGGGATATGTCTGCGTGTGCCGCCGTGCCGTCAAGTAAATTCTGACTTATGGTGATCTTTTTCAGGGCTTTCCAGGTAGAGAATACTCAGAGGCAGTTTACTGTTCCTTTCCTCTGGGGATGCCCTGGATCTGTGCAGCTTGCCCAAGGCCACACAGGCTGGTTCTACTCACAGGAGACACTGTGGGGTATCAAACTCCCAGTCTCTGGAATTGCCGTCAGATAACTAAATCACTGAGCTATCCAGCCAGCTTCTAGAATTTATAATCCCCCCCTGAAAATGGAACCTTTCTTTCCAAGCTCTTAAAAGGCTTGGTGCAGAAAACAAACTAGGAAAGCTGAGAGCTGCCGTGATTCAAAACATTGGCAGTCACTCCCAGACTGAACGGTCACCTCTGGAAGCTGCCGTCAAGAAAAAAAAACATAATAAGTTGTGAAATTCATAGCCCAGGTTGTAAAGATTTGTAAGCAGCTTCTGAAGAACGGTTAAGGGGTACTGGGTGCTTTAACTTTGTTCAATGTGTTCAATATTTCTTAATAATGAAAAGTATATTAGTGGGCTTTCTCATACATCTGAATTTATTTTCCCATTTCTTCATGGGATTAAATGTTTGTTTTGGGGTATCTAAGTTCTGTGGTGTATGTTGAGAGGTGGACTGGCTGTTGACGAAGGTCTGCAAAGCTTGTCATACTGAGAATGACCAGCAGAGGTCACATCAGGCAAAAATCCAAAGAAAGAAAACAATACGAGGACAAGAACATGTGGCACCTTAAAGACCATTACTGTGTACAGTACAGTATTTTAATGTGAGCTTTGATGGATCAAGCCAATTTCTTCAGGCATATGGGCAGTGGGATTAAATATAGAATGAAACACAGAATTCACCAGTAAAACATTCATGGGCTTTAAGAATCTTGGGTGTGCGGTTACATCTCACATGCCGTCCTTTAGGGCTTATGTTTGAGGCAAGAGCAAAACAGAAGGGAGGGTGGTGGTATTGTGAAGAACGACTGTGAACAGTAAAAGGAATAAAGGGTAACAGTAAAAAATCAGTAGAGGTCAGAAGAGCAAGGGAATATGTTCCAAGGTGTTGGCTTCAGTCATCTGCATAAAGGGGCATCTGATGTTCTCTTCCTCAATGTGGTGCTTTCCAGATGTGCTGAAATGCAGCTCCCATCATCCCCATCCAAGCTGAGGTGATGGAAATTGTTGTCAGACACTCTCGCAGGTTCTACGGGAGAGAAGGCAGCTTCTCCTGCCACTGTTGATTCTCTTGTGTTGAATTTTGTATTGCCGGCTCCTCAGGCCTGGAACCTGTGTTCTATAATTAATAATAATAATAATAATAATAATAATAATAATAATAATAATAATAATAATAATAATAATAATAATAATAATAATAATAATAATAATAATGATGATGATGATGATGATGATAATAATAATAATAATAATAATAATAATAATAATAATAATAATAATAATAATAATAATAATAATAATAATAATAATAATAATAATAATAATAATAAATGCTACCATGGCTCTTTTACCCAAGTTCCCCCACTCAACCGACACAGCATACCTTTCTCCCTAAGCCCAGGATCTGTGTGAATTTCCCACCATCACTCCTTTTGCTTCCTTATCTCTCATCCCCTTCCCTCCCTGTGAAATGTTGTCCTGTTTTATTCCCAGAACTTTATAGGAGTCCCACCCAGATAACATTATGTCCTATTTGTAACTTTCTCATGCTTTCCTGCTTTGTTTGTTTGTTTTTATCCTTATTTTGCCACAAAGCAAATAAGTTAAAAACTTTAATTACTTAAGGAACAAAGAATGCCACTTGTCTGGTAGAGCTAGGAATTGTTCACACTGAAAGTGCACAAGCTGTTTTTTAAAATTCAAACCTAAATTAAGAATGGAAGATTGTACTCCAGGTTAGTGGAGCCAGAGACTGCCTTAATAGCCCTGGTAAAGCTGGCAACAATCTCCTTTTAAGGGGAAATCACAGGTGAATGGCTTACCATCACTTGTCAATGTGAATCCTTCTAGTAAAGGGCATGCATTTCTTTCCAATTGCCTCCCAAGAAGAAAGGAGCAGCTGGGAGAATTTGTTTCCTTCCCCCTGCCAAAGAAAAATACTTACTACTAGAGATGGGCACAAACCTCAGTTTGGAGGTTCGTGTCATTCCCTTTCCCAACCTCCCACCTGTGGTGCCGTGTGTATGAACCAGCATGAACTTCTGATCTGAGGTTTGTGCCCATCTCTAGTTACCACTGATGTCTGCTTATTTTCTCCTCCCTCCCAACCACCCTTTCCTTTCATGTCAGGTCATGTAAGTTTTAAAGCAGGGAATTTTTTGTGCACATCAGCTTGGCCATTGTGGTTGAAAAAAAAAAAGGGTTGGGTTCTGACATCCTAACTGCTGTCACTGTAGTTTTCTAATGGCCCATCATAACAACTTTTGTCAGGGTGGGATAAACTTAAAAAATGATGAAGACAAAGGATTTTGAAGAGGAATTTCTACCCATATTTCACCCAGCACAGAAAATAGTTTGCGGCTCTATCAATGTCCCTCTTCGGGCCAGTCCAGGCTATTGGTTTTACAGTGTAAAAAATAACAAATTAAAAACACCTCTGTTCTGTAGAACCCATATGCTTTCCTTTAAGGCGGTACTTCTGTCAAAGCAAGACACTCTGCTAAAGGAAAAATGTGATTCTTCCCCCTGTTGGGACATTGAAATGGCTATCTCACAGAAGAACAGAAGGCTGAAAAGACAAGTCTGTCGCCTATTGTTGTACAGAAATAAGTTTTATATTTGTCATGATAAGCAATTATTGGACAGTTCCTATAAAGTCAGGCTGCAGTCTGAGCATTGTACTGTATCTCTCTCACAGCACTTTGGAATCTCACATTTTAATGGCCTCTCCTCCCGTTTTGGTCTGCCTGTGTTTTCCTCTATTCACATCAGCAAGGGCCAACCAATGAAGGCAGAGAGGGAGCAACGTTTATAGCAACCATTTTGTTCAATTGAATAGGCCTGCCTTTGTTGTGTTGGCTGATGGGAATGCACGCCAATTTCCCTGGAAGGCACTGAATCCGTGGGCAGGTGGCATATGTTGTTGTTTTTTTTAACTGCTGAGAAACTGCTTGGTGGACATTTTACAATGATGGGCTTCAGAAAAATGTCATTAAATCTTTATTTTACAGAAAATGCTGAGTGCATGAAAGTTGCAATCCTTTCCACATTGAACTGGAAGGAAGTCCTATTGAAGTCAGTGGCTGAAATCCGGTCAGCACTGCTCTGCATGTGCAGGCTGATGATGTCATCAGCCATCACTTGTTATTGCTAATTAAAATTCTCTCTCTCTCTCTCTCTCTCACACACACACACACACACACACACACACAGACACCCCAGGTTCCAAGATCCCTATGGATCCCTTTTGTCTTGGCAATATCTTTGTGGCCTCAGGATGGGGGGGGGGCAGGGGGTTGTCATTTAAAATCTGAAAATCACTGCTGCTGTTCCTCATTCTGGGGCTGGGCCACATGTTGGCAATGTTGGGGCATTAAAGGCAAGTCTGTCCCTGCCCTCCAATTCCTGAGCCCCCCCCCCCAAAGGCTCTCTCAGGAGGAAAGAAATCCCTTTGGAACTTTGGAACCTGGCGAGGGGGACGGGGGTGGGGAAGGAGAAAAATCACAAACGTATAATTAGTGATAAAAGGGCACAGCCGATCCCATAATCAGCCTTGCGCACACTGAGCTGCACCAATAGGATTTCAAGTTGCTTTTGACTCACAACCACCTTATGAATAAGTGACCACAAGAATATCCAATCAGTAACAGTCCTGCTCAGCTCTTGCAAAGTTGAGGCTAGGGTTTCCTTTATGCAGTCAGTCCATCTCTTATTTGGCATTCCTCCTTTCCTACTGCCTTCAACCCTTCCTTAACATTACTATTTCACCCAGCTAGTCCTGTGTTCTCATGATGTGCCCAAAGTATGACCAGTGTATGATTGAGCTATAAAAAATTTTAATGCATGATCAGATTTAACTTCTGTTTAACATTGTTCTGCTCGGCAACAATTTCCACCATAAACCTTTGATCCTGGTCGTTGTCTTCTGTCCATAACGCTCATCCAAGGGACTAAGGCTGACAACTGCAAGATACATTTCCCATTGATAAAAGATCCTGACTGATGTAATGGCCTTGAGGTTTGGACTGGAATTTAAAAGACCAGGTTTCGAAGCCCCACTGAGTCATGAAACTCGCTAAGTGATCCTAGGACAGTCACACTCTGTTGGCCTGGCCTACCTCATAGGATTGTGGTTAGAATATAGCAGGGGGCAGAATAAGGATCACTGTCTTGAACTCATTGGAGGGAAGTTGGGATGTCACATAACAAACGAATAGTAAATACGTATTTTCTACTAGCCCTAATCCCAGGACTGTAGCACAATAAACCATTTGGGCATTCCCAGGGCTTGTCTGCCATTAGCTAGGATGAAAGGGGCACTTTCTAGAAAATCTGGAGTATAATTTTTGGATGGGTTAAATTATTTTATTATTCTTTTAATGGTTAGGGATGGGAACAACTTACCTCCTGAGATTCGCGTGGCTCCCTCGCTGGGCATTTTTAAGAAACAATTAAAAACACTGATGTATAGGCAGGCCTTCCCAACAGATAACCCCTGAAGATTTTTCTTTTGTATTTTTGATTTCTATTTCTGTTTATCTGTAATGTTTTTAATAATTTTATTGTTGCTCTGATTGTAAGCCGCCTAGAGTGGTCTAGTATGACCAGATAGGCGGGATAGAAATAAAATAAATAAATAAATAAAATAGTAAGGCTTCCCAGTTCACATGCCAAAATAAGTTGGCTGGCTTTGGGCAAGAGATACTTTTTCCCATCTTGGGTAAACAGTTGAGACTGACCATGGCAGGAAATCCCTCCCTGACCACGCTTGTTCAAGCACAGATAATCTCGAGGATCCATTACTGGAATGCTCTGTACGTGGGGCTGCCTTTGAAGGCCATACAGAAGCTGCAGCAGGTGCAAAATGTGGCTGCCAGGTTGATTTTTGGGAGTTTCTCCATAATATGACCAGATTTCCCCAATTCTGATATGCTTCCTGTCAGAAAGGCTTCCTGTCTCCTTCTGTGCCCAATGAAAAGTGCTAATATTAACTTATAAGGCCCTAAACAGTTTGGGATGTCAGTACTTGATGAAGCATTGCTTCCTAAGATCATCTACCTGGACCACCTGATCACCCCAGGCGTCATAGTATTTCGGACCACAACCCCCTTTCCATCAAAGGTTATCAAGATCTCTGGTCAGCTCTCTCCTGTGGCTCAATTACCATTTGGCAGGTGGGGGAAAGAGAATGAAAGCCTCCCTCAACCCCTTCCTTCAAGTTATGACAATGTTATCCCTCGCTCGCTGAAATTCTTTTGCTTAGGGTAAATCGAAGTGTAATTTCCATCCCTTTCTTCAACAGGAAACAAACTGTCCCCACTGCCACTCTTGTGGGCATGGATGATGCTGGTTTAAGGCAGGCACACATTTAGCAGGGAGGAAGGGGCCAAAAATTCCGATCTGGCTCTTGTTAAGCAACATGATTTTGACCAATGCGGTCAACACCTCATGTTAGGGTGAAAGGCAAAGCTAAGCCTACTTTTTTCTTTCTTTCTTTCTTTTTTCTTTTCTTTCTTTTTTTTTGGAGGGAAGGGCACATAGGGTCCTGAAAATGGGGACTTTCTTCCTACGCTATTATCAGGGCTGTGAAGAAGGTAAGGAATATTTTCCTCCCTGAGATCACTACCATGTTCCATCCTACAAAATTAGGCTTCTGGATTTTGGGATACAAAGGAGCTGGAAGCATTGCCCGTCTCTCCTGGTCCTAGAGCTATATTCACAGGAGAGCCGGCAGTGTCAACTGTGGTGGAAAGGTTTTGCCAGAATTGCAATGTTTTCTCTCATCACTCTTCAGTTTTTCCCCCGTGTCAGCCATTCAGTGATCCAGGGCCACACAACAACCGGAAGAATCCACCCCTTTCCTTTTGCTATAGCCCTGCTGAATATGATAAAGAGCTTTTATACTGAGACCAGGAAGTTTTCTGTGTTGGCCTCTTTAGAAGACCTGCCTCAAGAAAATACATCCCTCCCACTATCAGCCTTCAGCCAGGTTCCATGGCTTTTAAATTCCCGTTGTCTTTAGTCCAATTTGTGATGTTGTTTTAGCTTCTGTATTTTGTTGTTCTTTTAATCTACGTACAGTATCTGGTTTATTGATCTATCTGCTTTTGTAATGTTATTGTATTTTTGTTCTACGTGACCTTCTTGTATTGTTCTAATATTTCAATGCTAATGTTTCTGTGTGTTTTGTTTTTGTTTTTTGTTTGTTTGTTTTTTATAACTATTACAAATAACCTTGGGAGGATAATTTGTGGTGGACAGAAAATCATGAAACAAAACAAAACAAAACAACCACAAGCAAGCAAGCAAGCAAGCAAGCAAACAGGCTTTTAAGCAGAAAGACTGAAAGTTAGGAAAGTAATCATGACAAATGCTCTCTGAAAATTCTGGTCTTGTTGGATTGCAATGTAATCTTAAATAAATGCCAAATCAGACCTTGGAAATAGATGAAGAATCTTTCTTGGCCCTACAATCAAACTGAAATGGTGATCTTGCTGAACAGGAGGAGGCACTTCTTCCAAAGATCAGTGAGCCTTGGTTTAAACTTGTCACAAAAATTGGGGAAGAACTGGAGAACCAGGTCCTGCCACTGCTTTTTTTCCCCTTCAGGTGGGGAAGGAGGAAGGGATCAAAGGGACAAGTTGCAAAGCCATCGCTTTTCCCTCCTGGGCTCATCATTTTTTCCTTCCTCCTGATGACAACAGCATGTGAAATAGCTTCCATGCAGTGCATTTCATTCCGTTTTCAAAGTGATTCACTTCCCATGTATATTTTTTTATAACCTATATAAGGTACGACTAAACAACAACATATAAGGTACACCTGCTTAACCAATTATAGGGATTCCGTGGTAAAAGTAATAGATACTTATAGTTACTAAAGATGGAAGAGGAGTGAGCTATTGGTTAGAACTGAAAAGAGGCAGGATCCATCCAAGGTTGCAGAATGTGTGCCCTTCCAGGGGATGTTGACTGCCATGCCCATCAGCAGCAAATAGTGAGGGATTATGGGAGTAGCAGTCCAACAACGTCCATACTTTAACCCTCAACTGTTCTAACCCTTAGGTCAAAGGATGTGACAGGGCGTTAGCCATTATTTTTCAAACTGACCTACCTTACAGGTTGGTTGTTGCTGTGAGGACAAAATAGGAAGTACTTTATCTTGCACTTATTAGAGAAAAGGCAGGATAATGTAATAACTAAATAATACAATAAATATATTTTAAAGGTACATTTTCCAGCATAGAAAGGTGCTTCTTAAACTACAGCTTAGCCCCTCCAGAGCTGGCACAGACACCTGGAGGTAATGCATCTTCTGATAGCTGAGATTTCTCTCTTTATTAATAAATATTAATGATGATAATAGTTATGCTGTCAAGTCAATTCTGACTTATGGCAACCTTTTTCCAGGGTTTTCTAAGAAGAGGATACAGTACTCTGAAGTGGTTTGCCATTCCTTTTCTTCTGAGGGGTGCCTTGGGACTGTGCAGCTTGTCCAAGGCCACCCAGGCTGGCTCTTCTCCTACAAGGTTCAGTAAGAAATTCAATTCCCAACCTCTGGTTCCTCAGCCAGATACCGAAACCACTGAGCTATATTAGTTATTTATAGTGAGCTGATATCTACCCCCTATGCTTCCGCACTTTATCTTTACACCAACAGCTCTGTGAAGTAAATCAGGCTGAAAGACAGCAGTTGGGCCAGGATCACCCTATGCACTTACTGGTCTCTGAAAGGGCATTTAGAGACCAACCAAATGCATTATGGATAGCTATGCAAAACGTGTAGGATGCAGATAAATGCTCCCCCCCCACCCCGCCCCCAGTCTTTGAGGGTTCCCTTTTAGGAAGGCTTCCACTGGATCAGTCATTGTGGCCCTGGCCCACGCATCCTTATGTACCACATTCCACAGTGTTACATGAGACATACTGTGCCATGGCTGGATTCTGTGTCCTCACTGCTTGCCAGAAAAATGGCTGCTGAGGGGGGAGTGAGGGACTTGCAAGGTAGGGCAGATTCAAAAGTCTGCCCTCCACCCACTTTACATTTTTGAAAAACCGAGACATCACTGAGGAGTGTTTACTGGGAGCCTTCCTTAGCTGGCTCAAAGGGTGAAGAAGGTCTTCTTGGATGTGCGCGGGGGGGGGGGGGTCTGAGGCTGGGGGCGGCAATCCTAACCCGGGCCTGCTTGACCTAACTTCCACAGTTCAAAACCATCCCTACAAACAGACTTTGCCCATGCTTCGCTTCGGGAGAAACCAAGCTCCGAGAGTGCCCCAGCCCACGTGCAGAGAGCGTGCGGCTCTCCCCTCCCCCCTCCCCCAAAATCGACGAAGCTTTCCCTACACCTCCCAGGTTAGGCTTTTGAAAATGAAGTCGTCGCCGTCGGAGGAAAAATCGATGCTTAACTTGGAAGCTCCTCGGGGCAAGGACCTTTGTTTTATCCCGTTTCGTTTAGTCACGTCCAAGGAGGGGCAACGCAACAAACACACTCATTTTCCACGGGCAGACTTTGGACTTGGGCGTCTGCCCACTTCCCCATACTACTGGCTCGGGCCCAGGGCGGCCGGCCGCGGGGAAGAAGCCAGGGTGGCTTTGAGGGAAAGGAGCTCTCCGGCTCCGGTAGTTTCCCGGCGGCAGGGCCGCACCTCCCGCCGGGCTCTCGGCTCGCTCGTCTGGCTCGGGCCCAGCCCGCCTCTCCCTCCGCTCTCTCTCCCTCTCTCCCTCCCCTCCTCCCCCTCCCTCTTCCCTCCCCTCCCCTCGCTCTGTTTTGTGCGGCGACTCCGCGAGCGTGACGGAGGCGCTGCCAGAAGCGCTTATGCAATCGCCTGACCTACTAACACACATTCCCGGGCTAAGGAAGTAGGGCGGCGGCGGCAGCAGCAGCGGCGGCGGCGGCGGGATAGCGGGGCTGGAAGGAGGCGGAGAAGACGAGGACGCGCGGCGGTAGTAGGAGCCGCCACCGCCACCGGGTGAGAGCAATCCACGGCCGGTTCCCCGGACTGCCCCATCGGGCGAGGCTTCGTCTTGGAAAAGGAACCGGGCAGCGCCAGCAAACAAGGAGAAGGCAAGGAGCGGCTCTGGGGGAAGCGCGCCGCGGTCGCGACCCTCCCTGCCTGCCTGCGAGGGGGGACCGTGCGGAGCGAGAGGCTGAGGTGCTTCCCTCGCCCGCGGGAAAGTCCCCTTCCCGGATCGATGGTGGTGTTGCCTTGTCTGGATCTCTCTCTCTCTCTCTCTCTCTCTCTCTCTCTCTCTCTCTCTCTCTCTGTGTGACGCGTATGTGTATGTGTGTGGTGTGTGCGCGCGTTAGCTACTGTGCGCCCGGGTGCGCTTTGTTTGTGGGAAAGCGCTCTTCGCGGGCCGGGGTTCTCCTTTGCGTGGGTCCCGCTGGCGACCCGGCGGCGCTCCGGCCTCCTCCTCCTCCTCCCCCCCCCGGGGGCGCTCCGACAGGCACGCGCCAGCCACCCCGGGGAAGTTCTCCGGCGCTCGCGACCCCACGAGGAGCCCGCTCGGCCACGGAGCGTGGAGCAGGAGGGGCGGGGTGGCCGCTTGCGCAGGAGCTTTCTCCCGGCTGGCTCTTGCACACACCCCCTGCGCGGACGTACACATGACAACACAAACATGCCAGCCCTTCCTCTCCCTGCTCGCCTGACCTACTTCTCCCTTCCCTTCCCTTCCTCCCTTCCTTTCGGTGAGGCTTGCGTGTTTGGTGTGCTCGTGTGAAGCAGCCATGCCCAGGAGGTTTAGGAAGGAAAGGATGGGAGAGAGGGAAACCGAGAGAGAGCACGCTTCCAGATTTTATTTTTAATACAGTAGAGGGGCGGGGTTCGGTAATTCAGGGGGCAACATAGATGAAGAGCGACGGGATGGGGAAAATGAGATGTTGGCGTTTTTTTTAAAATCTGCCATGTTGACCAGAGGACCTGAATATCATGAGGCATAAGTTTTTAATTTGCGTTGAGCCCTAAACCTATTTTTGACTCTTAGCTTTGAGAGTGTGTTCCCGAGCATGTGCAGAGTTCTTCCTTAATAACAAAGAAGCACAGCCTGAGGGCCCCCATGACGAGGGAGGCAGGAAGCTGAACAAGGCAGGCTTCTCTCAGGACAGGGAGCCTCGCTGCAAAGGCCATCTTCCTGCAAAGGAAGGTGACCAGCTGACCACAGGAATGTCTACCGGGAAGTGTGTAATCTACTTGACCCCTTGACCCAGCAGTCAATATCCGCCCCCAACCACCTCCACACAAAGGTGCCTTTGCACTCATGGAAGCACCCCCCCCGCACATCCTTTATTTTTCAGGGGGTTGGGCAGAAGATAGAGCAGTTCTACCTGTCAGATCCAGGTGAAACCCTTGGGCTTGTGGGTTGGTGGGATTCGCACAAAGGGCGCTTGGTACTTGCTGGGACTTGCTCTGTTCCTGAAATGACCTATTTATGACCTTAATTGAGAGTGCAGACTCAGGAGGATTGCTCAGCACATAATTCCTTTTTTAAAAAAAATTATTAGGAAATCCCTAATATACTGTTTTGCTTTCTACCTTTGAAACAGAGGGATGGGCTCCTCCAGTGGTTCCAATTAAAAATGAAAGAAAGTAGAAGCCATGTAGGACTAAAATTGTCACAGAGTCTGTACTAAAATTAAACTATCTTGCCCAGGTAACCCAGATGCTGTGCCAAAATAAATATACATGCTGTTTAAAGTATTTCTGTAATCTGCATTTGTTTGATATCATTTGCATGCATTTACTGTAATTGAGAGTACTAATATTACCCACCAGCACTAAAGCACAAATGAAAATCTGGCCTCATTCCATCTCTTATTGCAGTTCAATCAGCGCTTGCAACTGTTTGAATTACACAGAAGTATGTCGTAGCTAACGGAAGTTTGTTTCCCCTTTCAGAGAAGGGTGGGGTGTGTGAAGGTGTTTCTGTTTATTGCCACTCTTGAGACATTCCATCTGAAATGTCTTAATAATACAATAAAAGGAAGAGTTCAGTGTAACTCCGAAGCTGGCAAACTGTGTTTGGAACACTGGTTGATGTAATCCTTAGATTTCAATACAAAGTATATCTCAGACCACTTTTGTGAGATAACAGGGCCATTTGATTTTAGAATTTGGGAAATCACTATAAAGAATATGTAAATTAAAGCCTCTACCCACACAGAACTTTAAATTACTACAAATATCGATCACAAATATAAATTACATTCTGCACATACATATCCATGCTCTGTACAAAAAAATCGGATAAATATACATGGTGAGGAAAGTATATCTTTCCCATGTATCCCATGCTGATTAAAGTGGAATAGCCACCATTTTGTAGACCTGTAGCAACAATCACTGAAGTGAATTATGAAATGTATCCTGCTAGGACATGAGATTCGACCTTTTGGCCGTGCTGCAATTATGTTGTCCCATTTATATGCTGTTTTTCCTCCAAGATGCTAAGAGCAGTTGATGTAGTGAGTCTCCCTCCATCCCATCCTGATTTTATCCTCAGGACTCACCTTGCCAGGTGAGCTGAGAATGGGTGGCTGACCTGATGTCACACAATGAATGTCACAGGGGAACAGGATTTGAACTCTGAACATGCACCATAGTATTATCACTTAAATAAACTGAGGCTCAATGCAGACAAGTCTGAAGTGCTGCTGGTAGGTGCCCCGCCAGATAGGTTAAAGGGCCATTTCCCTACCTTAGACGGGATTACACTCCCCCTAAAGGACAGGGCCTGCAGCCTGGGGGTGCTCCTTGACCCCGGTCTGACCTTGGAAGCCCAGGTGGACTCGGTGTAAAGGGATGCCTTCTTACAGCTGCGGAGAATATATCAACTTCGCCCTTACCTGGATGAGCGGAGCCTGGCAACAGTCACACACGCACTGGTAACAACCAGACTGGACTACTGCAATGCGCTATACGTGGGGCAGCCTTTGAAGACGGTCCGACGACTGCAACTGGCACAGAACTGGGCTGCGTGGCTGGTAAGTGGTGCCGCCGCACGGACTCATCACGCCGGTTCTGAAAAATTTACACTGGCTGCCGGTTGCTGCTTGGGACCAATTCAAAGTGCTTACTTTGACATATAAAGCCCTAAACGGCTTAGGACCTGGTTACCTAAAGGACCGCCTTCTTCCATATAAGCCTGCCCATCCTCTAAGATCAGGCCAAGAGGCCCTTCTGAATATGCCATCCCTGAAAGAGATGAGGGGGATGGCATGTCGAAGTAGGGCCTTCTCGGCTGTTGCCCCCCAACTTTGGAATGCCCTCCCTGTAGAGATCTGCCTGGCTCCGACACTCTTGGCTTTTCGGCGACAGGCAAAGATCTTTCTGTTCAGCCAGCATTTTAATTAAACAGTATTCCCTAGCTGGCCACATGAGCAGCAGGACTTATTAATTTTTAATGTTTTAAAATTGTTTTCATATACTGTATGACATTTTATATTGTCTTTTAAAATGTTTTTAATGTTTTTAAGTTTTAATGTTGTACACCGGCCAGAAGCCACTGGTAATGGTGCGGCTAAAAAATACTGTAAATAAAAAAAAAAAAGTAGGTCAGGGGGAAGGGAATTCAGATTAAGCGACCTCTTGGTCATGTATTCTGGGTCATGTGTGCTGGAATGGATTGTGGGCTTGGTAGGAGGGACAAGGAGCATCAGGGCTTCTGAGTGAAGCCTCTGATCCCATGGGTGAAAACGAAACATACAGCAAATAGTCTCTCTCTCTCTCTCTCTCTCTCTCTCTCTCTCTCTCTCTCTGTGTGTGTGTGTGTGTGTGTGTGTGTTTTCCATTCATAGCAATCACCGGGCCCCTCTCTTTTATGCTAAAGGTTGGACGCAGGGCTTGGAGAGGTCATTCACTATCAGAGCATTGGACTTACATACATTCCCTTGCTCCTTCATGTGTCCTGTCCCCACAAGGCCCAGCGTTCTAGACCTGGAACTACCTGGAACTCTCTTCCTGATTGGTCACCCTTTTCTTCCCTGACCTAAGAACAGGATAGAAGAATTCTTGGTCCCCGCCACCCCCACCTGTTCCCAGCCACCCCCACCCCTGGCCGCCACTTGGTGTGCTAAGCGTTGGAGACCTTGGTTGCTTTGCCAGGCCAAACTCAATTACATTATGGGTATCTTGAGTCATTTCAACAGGCGTGCAAAATACCCAGCCCTCATCATGTCCAAGAGTTCTTTTGGAGGCTGTTGGGGGAGATCAGTATGTTCTTTAGCAGTGGAAGGAAATAATTGCACAAAGTCTGAGAGGGAGAGAGAGAGAGAGAGAATGTATATGTGTATGTGTACGTGCCGTTGTGTAGCACAGAACAGCTTGCTTGCTGCCACATGTGTAGCCTCTCCCCGAGGTTGAGCAATCTTTGCTTTAGGAAGCCATTCTCTACACTGGGGAGAATGCGCTGGGGAGGCCAAGTGCTGGCAAAGACTACAGTGAGGGGGGGTCGGGTGGGTGGCTGAGCGGGCTGAAGGCATCCAGTGGGGAGGCGAGGGTGGCAGAGCCACTTGTGAGATGTGAGCAAGCAGGAGACCAACCAGCGATAAGAGGACAGCTTGCTTTATTCCTCGGCTGCCTGGCTCTTTGGGTTGCTGGCTGGTTTCTTCCGGGCCAGAGTTCTGGCAGCAGGCATAAGCTCCAGGCGACCAGTAAGGGATAAGAGTTTGTATTTCCATGATTGCAAAGCAGTCCTTGCTGATGATCACAGAGTAAATTGTTGCTGAAAAGCACTACTTTTTTTGGTCAGTTCGCAGCCTTACCCGCTCCTGCTTTTTAAAAAAGTGATGACAGGCAGAAGATAAGTGGCAAGATTTCTAAAGTGTTTTATCCAAGGGGAGAAAATTCTCCTGTTTATTTTCTGTGTCCCAGGGTGCTATTTAAGGCTTCTAAGGAGTTCGGGGGGTGGTGGAATAGCATGAATTTCTCACTGGTAGTCTGTGCATTTTGCATGCAGTTGTGATTTTTCCAGGTTCACTCTGTGGCATGCCTTAGGGGAGAATCCTCCCTGAAACCAAGGAGCGCTATTGCCCGTCCATTGGGCTAGGTGGCTGAATCATCTGACTGAGTATAAAGCATCTTCCTGTCTTCTCTTCCCATTCACTTGAACATTATTTGCATGTGTAGAATCAAAATGAAGCTTTACTGCATGCTTAGGATTTATTTTATTTTAATTTTGCTGATGTGCTGGGATGAGGGATGAGAAGGAATGGCAGATTTTGGTAAGATTGTAGAGTTGGATAATTCACTAGGACCAAAATGTGAGAGGCACCAGTTTTTGGAAGTCCCCTTCAGCCTATGAAACCTGTCAGGACTTGCCAAAGGATGGCTACAGGGTCCTTGGCTCTCGGCTGTTCTGGAAACCATTGGTAGCAAAGAGAGGTTGGAGGGTGCAGTCGGCCACTGATGCAGGAAAGCCTCCCCCATGGAGTAACACAATCCTTGTGTTGCTAGTTGAGGCTTAGAGACTCCAACCATGGCACTGGCTGGGTGTCTGCTTACTAAAACAACCGAGTCCCATGACATGGCAAAGTTCAGTAGTTTTATTATACCATTAGCATGCATGGTCTCTATAGCCCACTTTGTCAAATGCACAAAATATGTAAGTACATATAGATGTCATACACATAGTGGGCTTCTAAGCAGTTCAGTCAGAGGGAGACGATACACCAGAGTATTGTCAATGCTGGTCATTCACAAAACTTTGGCTGTAACAAGAGCACAAAATATCCTGGCACTAGGTGAGCCAGTTAACATGGGTTGTGTGATGGGAAGCCATTGGGTCTTCCTCTCCACAGTGGCTCATCCATTGGCTGTGCCGGGCATTATCCCCCTAGCTGGCCGAGAAATGCCGCCCTGTGAAGGCAGGCAGGAAGGCAGTTCAAAGAGAGAGAAAAAGGGGCCCTCCTTGCTTTCCTCTCCTTCCTCCTCTCTTGGTGAGTATTGCTGTACACGAGTGCTGCCCAGGTAAAGAAACACTCCCTGACTGTGAGCAGGAGGCTGGCCTTTGTCTTGATGATGGCATGGGTTTTGTTCTTGTCGTCATTTCTGCTGCCACAGAGTAACACAGCTGTCTCTTAGAAAATGATTGTTTGCTGAGTGGGAATGCTGAAGAAAGCACCCTTTGGGCTTCCTTTTTCTAAGACCTTTTTTCATTTATTTATCACCCATGTCTCTCAGTCTTCCTCCCAGGGTCTAGGATGTTGTATAGAAGCGCATCCCATTTTTCTCTTCATGATCCTATGAGGTAGATACATTTATAGCATTTGAAATAGTGACTCACTTGTTGTGTGTGTGTGTGTGTGGGGAAGACTACAACACCTTGAATCTCCTGGACAGCAGCCATTTTTCCATCCTCTGGTTTACAGCCAGAGATAATGTCTTACACACAAGGCCATCCAGTGGTTAGCGGGCGATTTTAAATCCAAATCTGTTCTTTCTTCCTTTGACTTTTGTCTGGGAATAAAAACGAGCCTGGCCATCTCTTATGCCTGGCCCACCTGCTTAACTCAGCCCATTTTGATGACTCTGTTTCTGTGCCTTTAAGAGGCAGCCTGTCCTGCACCTGTTTTGATTTTGGCATGTTGACCTATTCATGGAACTCCCTGCTACCTGCCAAGAGCAAAATGTCTAAGCGTTGCATCTTTGCTTAGTTTTCTCTTGAGTACTCCTAAGAATCCCTGTGTCTTTTTCAATTCTCCACAAGGTGTTTTCAGATGCTGTATGTTTTGTCCATCTTTCTTTCTTTTTAAAACATTTTTTTAATCCAGAGAGAAACGAGCTGCTTGACAGGCAGCAGTCCAACAGGCACAACATGTCCCCCATGGCCACACCGTTAAGTTACACTAGTTAAATCCCCCCCCCACACTGTGCAGGTTGTTGAAGGGTTTATGTTAAGAGGAAAATGGAAACTCTATGATGTGATTGCAGGGATTTTGATTACGTGGAGTGTTGTCTATGACAAAAACGGAAGAAGAAGAAGAAGTAGAAGAAGAAGGGGGGAAAGTGGTGGTGTCTGCTTGGAGGACAAAGACGAATTAGAGTGGCTGAGCTCCAGCACAGAGAGGAACAGAACATTCTTGCCTGAAAAGCACAGCCGCTGTCATAGCATAACGTTACATCATTAAGTGGTTGTGTGGGAAGCCCTGCAGGGAGGGAGCAGAAAGAGAGAGAGAGAGAGGAGGACGGGATCTCAGTTGGAAACGTGCAAGTCGTAGGGTTAGAAGAAGGACACCTCCCGAGCAAGCGAGAAGGGAACCCTTTTTTTGGGGGGGGGGCAACTTCTATGCTAGCAGCCTGGGGTTGCTCTGCAGAATAATTCCACCCTTGATGAGAAACGGTTGAAATCCCTGCCAGGAGGAACCAGATAGGATACATTCAACCCCTTGCCACCTTTGGGGTCGTGGTTTCTGGAGATAAAGTAGTGAGACGTTAAGCTGCCTTAACTTGTGTACGTAAGGCTGCTCTTAAAGGCCTGGGAACAGGATAGAGTGGAGAATGCAAGGCAGCTTCTCTGGAAGTGCTTGAAGAATCTTGGTGGTCCATCCCAGTTTCTTAGGCTCTGTCGAGTTCTGCAGTTTTCTCCTCCCACGTTACATCCCATGCTTGGAGAAAAGAGGCTTTTTGGGTTGCAGCTCTCAGGAGGTGGCAGGCAGCATGGCCACTAACTAGGCCACTTCAGGCTGTGAGCATGCATTGCGTAATACATCTACAGTATTTTGAGATGCAATAATACTCTTTATTTGCTTGGTTTTCAGTGAATCAGAGCTTTGAACACTTTAATTGATTGGACCACAACTCCAAGAATCCCTCCAACAGGCATGGCCAGTGGTTGGAATGGGTGGATTTTGTAATTTGTAGCCCCAAGGCCTTACCTTTTGCAGACGCTGAGACAAGGACCGTGCCTCTCTGCCCCAGAAGGTGGCTTTCTGTAAAACCAACAGGGACGTCCCTTTCTTGACCAGTGTTTCAGGAAAGCAGTTCACCTCTCGACCTCTGATGAAGGCTTCCAGGAGACTCAGAGCTTGGAAAACTTCCTCATTTTTTGGACTGCAGGTCCCAAAATCTCTTGACATTGTTGGTTGGGAGGTGGAGGTGGGAACCTGGGAGCGATTGTCCAAAAATGTGACTTTTCCAAGCTCTGCCAGGACTGCTGTGGAGGTGGGGGCATGGAGGAAGGGAATCCCACATCTGCCATTTGGTCTTTTTTGTTGGCATCT
Source organism: Pogona vitticeps (assembly GCF_051106095.1). NCBI lineage: Eukaryota > Metazoa > Chordata > Lepidosauria > Squamata > Agamidae > Pogona > Pogona vitticeps. The sequence continues at coordinate 182,064,508 of NC_135784.1, forward strand.
TTAAAGGAGAGAATCGATCTGCAGAAAAATCGGTAGTTGAAGGTACAGTATTGAGGGCACAAGGCCAAACTTGCTTGCTTGCTTGCTTGTTGCTGCAACTGTTTCAAAAGTTGGCAGCTTTTCCTTTGTTGTGATGAGCTAAAGACTCCATGCAAGAAAGCCTGTCTTAAGCCTTCCTGTATTTCCAAAACCTTTCCATCCCCAGCACCTGTTGATCACTGAGACTTTGTATTCCCTCCCTCAGGTTTCTCAAGCACTTGTTTCGTAGATGTCATGCACACTTTCCTCTGAGTTCTTGAAGATTTTTGCACAAAACAATTCTAAGTGGAATACAAACCTTCTTTAAGCATCTGCAGGCTTGTAGGTTTCAGTGATCAGTGACTCTTTTTGCTTGCTTTTTTATTTTATTTTATTTTCTTGCTTTGGAGAATGGAGAATCAGGAGCCTTTTTTTACCCATATTACCTGATCAGTTGCTTGATTTAGACTTAGAGCATCTCTCTCTCTCTCTCTCTCTCTCTCTCTCTCTCTCTCTCTCTCTCTCTCTCTCACACACACACACACACACACACACACACACACACTTACACACAGATCTACAAAGAAACACACATTCTTCCAGAGCAAAACAATCTCTATTTTCTTTTCTAACTGAATGTGAACGAGAACTTAATATGTAAAATTAAAGGCGTTTGTATCTTATATGAAGGTATAGTACCTTTTAATTTGGAAACCGTTTCCTCCTAACCCTCAAAATATACACATTGTCTGTGAGTCTGTTTGTGACTAAAAAGTAATCTGCACAGACACACTATTACATTTAGGATAGCTTTCATCCCAGCCTGTAAGTGGGCGGAGAGGGGGCTGAAAGGGTGGTGTGCGGTGCTCTCTTGGTATCTATCTACAAGCTGCCCAAAGGTTGCTTTATGTCTTCCAGGGCAGTGTTTGTCAACACAGGATGTGTTGATTTCTAAATGATACCAAAGAATTCTAAGATGCGGGCCCTCTTAAGCCAAGGGTACCGAGTGTGTTTGCAGCCCTTGTAGGTGACCTCCTTTGCAGACTATGTAAGCCCTACTGCCCCAGGGCTGTGATGCAGACTGGGAAGTAGGTCATGGTGCCCTTCATGCCCAAGCTCGCCACATCCTGGTTGCACACGCCCATCCCATCCTTGCTGGCAGCTCCACGTGTTCTCCAAGACACGAGGCTCAGGCCCTGCAGGCGGATCAGGGCGTGGGATTTGGGTTGTTTAGATGAAACATTATTTTCCTCCTTGACCCAGAATGAAAGAGAAATGTGTAGGGCAAAGAAGGAGCTGGGTAGAGAAGCCTGTTTCTTCCAGATCAGTAGCTCTGGTAAAACTACTGGGAAGAAATAAGAGCAGGGAATTCAGTAGATAAAGAAAATAAAAATAATATATAAACTGCTAGGATCTTTCTTCCAGGGTTAGACTGCTGTGACAGCAGCTCTTGCAGTATTATGGAGAAACGGAGACTAGTGTGGAATGAGAGGCAAAATAAAAATTAAAGCAAACCTGACAAAGTAGAATTTGAAAATCCTGGCTCTAGTCTTCATCCCATAAAAGCTAGCGCACCCTCTTTCTTTGGTGGAATAACCCGTGTCTGTGCAGTGAACAGGATGAAACCTTTTCAGATCTTGCATACATGTATAGAGAGGAGGGGGGGCTCATGATCACTAACAATTCATATCCTTCACTTGGACAGAATATCCCTGGAAACTGTTGATTTCAATTATTTCAATGGGTTTCAGTGGGAAGGCTTGTTTCTTTTCCAGTGCAGCACTGGGAATTGTTCAACAACATCTCCAGTGTATAGGCCAATAAATAAATAAATGAATAAAAATAAAAAAATGAAAATGAAAATAAAGACAGAAACATTGTGGCATCTTAACTGCTATACTTTAATGTGAGCTTTTGTAGACCAGTTTACTTCTTCAGACACATACACAGCTACCTCTTCTAAAACCTGAGTATATACAGTAGTTAGATTTCCTTCCACAGGGATTTCTGTCACATATACTGTACTGTATATCCTAGTCCATCCCACTGCCTGGCCTTTGCTTTCTAGAGAGTAATTTCCCGATGGTACTGCTTTCTGTATCTAGTTGGAGGAGAGCTTATGTGGGGGTGGCAGAGTGTTATGACTGTCTGCACAACATTGTTTCATATATGATATTCCAGTGGTCATCAGATTTCAGACTGTCTCATTTTCTCAACTGAGGACTCTTTTTTCCCATTTTGGTGTGTGTGTGTGTGTGAGAACAGCTTCTTAAAAAACATTTGATTTTTTAATATTTTTTAAAAATCATACTCTGGGGCATAAATTCCTTTTTTTCAAAAATGAAACGCAGACCATTTTCTTTCTTAGTGTGTTTTAATTCTCCCCAAAATATAACCATTTAAAAAAAAACTGCAATATGTTTGCACTTGTTCTGCATGGCACAAGTGACGGTGTGCTGGTGGCTTTCATCATAGAAACTATGTGTGTCAAGAAAGCAGATGTAGCCCATAGCAACCTCCAAACAAGCCGGGAGTCGGGTGGAATGCTCTGGCTCACTTCTGCTGTGGGCAAATGGACTGCCAACATGCCAGCCACCGAGAAAAAGGGATGAGGCCTCGAGTCCTTTGCAGCTTCCTTCTCTTACTGCCTCCACATCACCTCTTCCCTGCCTCTCAGCTCCTATTGTTTCTTTGTGCTGAGACAGTTTATAGGCCAGTAGGTTTGCTGGCATTGTGCCTGTGCTCCATTTTTTCCCTTTCTTTCTTTCTGGGGCTGTTGTGCAATCTGTAATCATCAGACCTGTTTTGACTGCCTCACTTGATAAATATTCAGTGTTTACTGACCTATATTCCTGCTGCTTGAGCCTGATGCGGGTAGATCACATGCAAAGGGAAAGGGAGGGGGGGTGTAACATCATCATGGGAGAGCGTGCTTCTTTGTACACATGGCCCTGCTTTCTTGACAAAGGGAAGCTTCAGCATTCCCTTGTATGTGTCATGGGAAGGGTGGTGGTTATATTGGCGTTTCTTATGCAACCGGCTTGCTCAGTGGCCTTATTCCTCCTCCTTAGTCAAATGGGACCAGGAGCGAGCTTGCCTTTCGATCTGTAGGTTTCAAGGTTAAAGTTCCCAGTTGGGCTTCAAGCACCGTATTTCCAGCATCACTGCGCTCCCCACCCCCAGCAAAGCCCTCCAAGGAGAAACAGAGATTGAGGATGTATGAAAGAAATCGGCCGGATTAGTCATCTGTGAGTAGGGAGGGGGAACAGTAGTGGAGCTAAGTCCATGCCGATATAACAAAGTGTTTCTGCGAGTGAAATTGTCCTTCGGTTTGTTGCAGGGGCATATAACATGATGGACAGATGTTGGAACTGATTTGAAGTGGGGAGGAGGTGAGATGGAGGATTGAGCCCTTGATTTGTGAGAGTAAAAACGAGTGTGAAACATGATGTGTATCCATGCATGCATGCAGGTGGTGAAGTAGAATGAGTTTTGTCCGTGTGCAGTAAAGCCATCTCTGTGCCATACAGATTTTATATACTCTTCTCTTTTTGATTGTTCTATACCATTTTATGTATGTCTCCATAGGACGTCACGGCATGCAGTCTATGCAACACAAAATATGGGTTATGTAGGAGGAGGTGGTGTACAGGATATGTGCATGTACTTTGGGCTAAACCTCCCGTTAGTCCCAGCTAGAGATTATTCATAGAATCAGTGAGACTTAACATAAATGTTGTCTTAACAAGGCCCATTTACTCAGTGGGTTTACTCTGTGCAAGGACATAGCCCTGTGTGCTTGCATGTTGACCAGAAGTCAGAACCAGATGGCATTAGATGTAAGGTTTTGTGGGGTGGGGTGACCCTATCCTTTGTGTGCAACTGCAGATCTCTTTCAGCATGAACTAGAATGCAGGGTGTGGCCCATACATGCCAGGATTCTCCACAACACTGTCTGAACCTGCTGGATTATGTAAGCAGTGCCTGGGGTGTGTGACAGCACTGGGCAGAGATGTTTAACACCTTCCTTTTGTGTCCTTCCTCCTTAGGCGTTTCTGGTACCTTCTGGGCCCGGCACAGCGGTTGACAGTGACTCCCTTCACTTCACATCACACTTGCCGCCCTGTCGCATCTCTGCTCTTGCCGTCCGTCTGTCCGTGGGAGTCTAGCTGCAAAGCCTCACCGTTTTCCAGGGAAGGAAAGGAGAAGAAGCCTCCCAGCCCTGTACAGAGACCGGCAGAATCCTGAACTGCCTCAGCCTCTGCGAGTCAGAAGGAAAGCACCGTCCCAGTGGGTCTCCTGGAAGATGATCTCCTTGCACGAGAGAGTTCCTTTCACATCGCTGGGAGCCCGTAGCCCGTTTGACTGGAGGACGGCTCAAGGCCAAACTGGAAACTGCACCCCCTGGTTCTAAGGCTTTGGTAACAGCTTTGGACACAGGGCAGGAAAGAACCATTTGATCCGGCAAAGGTTGCTGCCACCGCGGACGCTGCCAGAGGTGAAACGGAGCGAAGCACATTTGGGCGTTGGGTGTTCCTGCCCCTTCTCTCCACCCGATGGAGAGCCTCAGCTCACCTACTCTGTGCGTAGCAGGGAGCTTTCCTGGATTCCCTCACGAGGGCATGATCCAGCGAGCCCGGACACTGAAAAGCAAGCCCAATGCCAACTGTAGGCGAAAGCGAGAGTTTATTTCTGACGAGAAGAAGGACGCCAGCTACTGGGAAAAGCGTCGGAAGAACAACGAGGCTGCTAAACGCTCCCGGGAGAAGCGCCGTTTCAATGACCTGGTCCTGGAAAACCGAGTGCTGGCCCTCAATGAGGAGAATGTGCGGCTAAAGACTGAGTTGCTGCAACTCAAGCTGCGGTTCGGCCTCATCAGCACGGCAGCCTTTATGGAGAAGAGCCAGCAGCTGAGCACCGCCAGCACCAACGCCACTGCACACTTATACGGGAGCAACGACAGCAGCATGTACGCCGGCCCTCTCTCCCGGGCCCACCACTCAGAGGACTCTTCAGAAACTGAGCAGTCCAGCCGGGACAGCGGCAGCGTGTCTGTCTCCAAGTATTCCCCACGGGGCTCCCTCTCCGACATGTCGGATGGCTCGTCTCGGGACAGCCCGGTGCCCCAAACGCTTGGGGAGGCCCAGGCAGTAAGCCGAGCCTACGGGGAGGCCCCATTACAGCACCCTCTGGAGCCCAAGGGCCCAGTTCCTCGGGGTGTAATCCTCTTCAGTGCCAATGGCTTTACAGCAGTGGCAGCTCCCCAGCCCTTGCTTCTTGAACAGGAGGAGCAGGCAGAAGGCTGTACTGCTGAGGCACCAACAAGCCCCTGCATGGACCGTGAGGCCCAGTGCCAACAGGAAGAGCTACAGGGTCACCACAGCTACTGCTCCAAGTCCCAGAGCTATAGTGCGTCCTCCGGTTATTTGGAAGGGGGGGAGCTGTCCCAGACTGACCACATAAGGAAAGTTCCAGAGCCCAGATCCCCCTTCGAGGGCTACACCAGTGAGGACAGCGGCGAGGAGCCCAGTTGGGGATGTTCACCTACACCCTTTCCAGTACCGCTGGATACCCATCCCGACGTGAAGACAGCGGCTCTGCCTCACAAGCTCCGACTTAAGTGCCGGGCACATAGCAGCGGCATTCAGGAGCCATTCCCTGGCTCTAGCACTACCCCAACTGGCTGCTGTCAGGAGACTCCCACCACACCAGAATGGGATACCAGTCAGCACGAGGAGATGTCAGCCCTGGTGCGGCAAGCGTTGCTTCTCAATGAGCAGCCCCCCGCCTCAGGCAGTACGTTGGAGAGACTTTTGGGCCGCACCGCTGGGCTCCCCTTGGAGAACTCGGTTCCAAAGGACCACGTCAACCGGTGGGAGGATGGTTGCCACGGGGACGGCTCCAGGCCCACTTGAAGAGGACTCCGTTGTGGGTAACGATTTCGGGTTATTTTTTAATGTTTTTTTTTCTTAAAACTGACCTTGGGTGTTGTATAAGAAAAGAATTCAACCTGAAGACCAGGTGAGCCTTGGATTTGGGGAGGAGAGGAGCCGCCCTCGATTGGCTTAGACTCCAGCACTGTAGACTGCAGCATCTCGGGAGTCGGAACTGTGGAGCACGATGGGACTTAAGAAAGGGGTCCTGTGAGAAGCGAGACTGTGGAACTACAGAGTTCTGGGTGAGGCAACATCTTTATAGGATCACTGGAAGGATGCATGGGACGGTGAGATCCCCAGTTCATTAGGTCCCAGGATTGGGGAGTATGTAGGCAGAATACATTTCATGGAGCTCAAGTGCAAGATACTGCAAGATAACTGTTACTTGAGAGCAGATTTGATGTTTGTAATCAACCAAGAGCACTGAAAAGTGGGTACCTCGTCCATCCTGGCTGGCATGGGGGCCCCTGGATTCCTACACCCAGGACTGCTGGTGGATTGCCAGTGGACTACATTGTTTTTCTCTGTCAGGAACTGTTTGATTGAACAGCGATATTTGTGTTTTTGAATATTGAAATAAATGATTTTAAAAAAAACAAACCTTGGCTTAAGAAATCCTTAGATGTTGTTGAGTATTGCTTGGGAGTGGGAAGGGATTGGCACAGAGGGTAAGAGAGATGAAGCAGTGCATTGAAGCAAGGGAAAAAAAAAGGCAGGCAGGACTTCACTATACTTTGGTGTTTGCCTCTTTCCATGCACTTGCATCATGCCTTTTTGTCCAACAGGCCCACAGTATGGTTAACATGAAAATGTATACCAAAAGAGAGAGAGAGAAACGGGGGTGGGTGGGAGAAGAATGTGGAAGTAATAAGTTACCGGTATTTGAAATGTTTGAACTAAAAGATACATAGAAGAACATTGTAAAGCTCAGAATTTATTCCGAAAATGCCTGATAGCAATAAGGATGTCTTAATCTGTGGATGAAAAATTGAGGCAGGGACTAGCAATAAGATGAGTGTGATAGAAAAAAAAAAAACAACAAATCCCGTGTTGAGGAGCTGCAACAGCTGGGGCTCTTCTTGTGGAAGATTCTGATTTCACCCCACTTGGCATAACTCCAGCTGGACATGGTAAAGGATGTTTCCTGGTCCCAAGCCATGCAGGGCGTTAGAGGTCAGCGTTTAGTCCCGTACAGGATGAGTCAGCAGGGCAGTTCTCTCGGTGCTATTGGCACAACATGGTCTGTCCATCTGACATCACCTAGTAGCAGCATACTTGCTGCGTAGAGTTCAAAGTCGGACCTGCTTTTGTGGAGAGAGCTTGATCTGTGACTTTGTTCCCTGCGCTTTGGGTGCAAAATTTAATCTCCTGGTGTGCTGAGGATACAGAATGCTGAGAAAGCTTAGTGGTATTGGTGGTGCTACTGGCGTTAGAGAGGAGTATTTGAGAAGGTGATGGGGAAGAATGGGGTATGGATTCTTGTCTCCTGGACTCTGCTTCCAGCCACTTAAACCCAATGTAGGTTGATTTTATTTTTGAGACAAACTCTCTTAATCTCAGGAAAAGGTTTCTGATGGTATAGCATTCAGAAAATGTAGAGGGTAATCCGATTATATTTTAAATTACAAGGGAAAAGCCAAGCTCCACAGTTGGGTACAGAATTCTGGGTGGCTGCTTCTACGAGTTGCATAGACCACGAGAGCCGGGAGGAGTCCAGCTGGATCAAACACACTGCGTTCAGCCGGGTATCCTGTCTCCAGCAGCAGCTAGTCAAATGGCCACATGCCTGAGGTCACTCAGACTCCCTTTTTGTTCTTCCCATAACATTTGAGATGCAGAGGTGCCCTATATCTCAATATGGGCATTCTGTTTAGCTATGGCGTATGATTTCTACAGTTACTCCTTTCTTGCAGGTGGTGAATGGATGAAGGGTATTGTGATCTAATCCTGGAGGCACACAATATTTTGTAGACACTATGCACCAAGGGCCATTAACAGCTCATGCCTGAAATGAGGGGGTGCCTTCCCAATGTTAGGATAGACAATCCCCCCCCCAAAGGATATATGAATGTGGGACAAGTATGTCAAATGGCCTGTGGGCTTCATTGCCTGTGACTCCTTGGATGCTGAAGAGTCAGCTTTATATATCAAGAGCTGACCTCCATTGGAAGTCTTTGGTGTCCTTCTAAGGTGGCCACAGGTAGGGCAAGACACTTGCAACATGGTGGGAAGCTTGAACCATGGTCATGCTGGCCCCTCCCTTAAACTCTGCACTCGTCATCTGGCTTCTTGCAAGGCGACGGGCTTCTTGCTCAGAACTATATCCTCCTCATTCAGCTGTGTCTCTGGGTCAGGCTATGATTATCCATGATTAGCAGGGCTGAGAAGAAAGTGCCATCAAAAGTAGGTCATCCACTCCTCCTCCCCTCCCTGCCTGCACATAACACACAGGCATATGCGCGCACACAGCGCTTGAGGGTGCTGGGAAGCCAGCATAGTACCATGAAAGCTGGCCCATCGGAAAGCCTAGTCTACGTTGCCATGGTAGCAGCAGCAACAGCAGCAGCTGCTGCCTGGGGTAAAAGACTTGAGTGGCGAAGAGGATAACCAGGAAGAGGCAATGTAGGATTGGGAACCACGTGCTTTTTGTAGTGCTCAATATTGACAGCTTGATAGACCAGCAAGCTGTTGTTTTTTCTTTTCTTGTTTCTTTTTGGTGAGCTGCCTGATTCCAAGGGCATTGCTGGGCTGGCACTGTCTTTTTGCTTCTAAGAGGTGAGGCAACAAGGCCACTCAACTTGTTTCCTGTAACCTTTTATCAGCAGTCTATATGCAGGCAGTTCGGAAGCAGTCTTCCCCTTAACAGGGATAAAATTGTGTTGGAAAGCTACAGCCATTTAGCTTCTAGATGTTAGGAGCAGAGCTAATTCAGTTCTTCAAAAACGCACACTCTGGTTTATGAATGTGGGACATTGTGCTTCTGTATCAGGAAATGGCCCAGTATGGCTGCACAATATCATACCTGCACTGTCAGCTAAAAAAAAAAAAAGGATGCCGAACTTTACCTAGCAAAGGGGCAGCCTGAATGCTGATGACATCCATACTAGCAGTCAAGATGGTCTACAGGATACCCTCTTGTGCTCACCACCATTTCTTCTATGCATTTGACACCTAGGGAGCTTACTGAAAAAGAGCCCCTGACAATTGAATAGTGTTTGGGCAAGAAGTGGTTAACTGATGAAAATAGGAGACAGGTTCTGGGATTTTCTTGGTGTCTTTTTGTGAATGGCAATAAACATAAGAGCATCCTATAGTCCTTATTGAGTGCTGACATGGGTGTCATCAACATTCAGGCTGCCCTTTGTCCAAGCTGGCATCCTTTTCTCTGTTGACAATCTGAGCATGATATTGTGCAGCAATATTGAGCTATTTCCTGTCATTTTGAATCATGGATACAGAAGCACAATACCCCATATTTATAAACAGGAGGTGTTTTTCTGAAGCACTGAATTTCCTATCTTTTTAAAATGGAAATTTTACGTGTACATAAACTACATAAAATCCTAACAGAAACCAAAAACAGCTGGGAGGTTACTGTGGGCCCTTTGTGCCAAAATATTTTGAAGGAGTGTTTTGGACTTAATGAAAAGGTGGAACGAAAGTGTGAATGTTTACAACACATATGATGTGATCATAGAATAGTGAAGTTGAAAGGGGCCTATAAGGCCATCGAGTCCAACCCCCTGCTCGATGCAGGAATACAAAATCAAATCAAAGGATATCTGCCAGGTGGTTGTCTAAATTTCCCTTGAATGCTTCCAGTGCTGGAGTACTGATAAAGAAACATACACACCCTTTCTCATCTCAGGTAAACTCACGTTACCATGCCCACTCTGCATGAATCTAGTCAAGAAAAATATATTCCAGTTTCCAAACCATTGCTCTACAAACATGTTGCTTGTATGTTTTCCAAAATATGTTCCCTCGCCTTTTGAAATAAAAAGGAGGAGATGGGAGTTAGCAAAGACTGTTACTTGAAACCAAGGCTAAAATCATCTATACTACATAAAAGATACATAGCAAAGACAGAGGAAAGAAAACCAACTCATTTGAAATGTGGTGTTGGAGGAGAGCTGTACAGATGCGAAAGCCAGAGAAGCAGAAAAGTAGATGCTCAATCAAGTCAACTCTGAACTTTCACTAGAGCAAAAATTAATAAAAAATCTTTGCACTGATAATGAGAATATAGAACTGACTGGAAAAGACAATGTTGCTTGGGAAAGTGAAGGAGGCGGTAGGAAAAGAGGAAGACCTAACCTGGGGTAGGTTGACTTGACAAAAGAATCTATAGCTGTTAGTTTGCAAGATCTGAACAGAACTTACAGGAAAAGACAATATTGCTGGTGAAGAGGCAGTAGGAAGACAAAACAAAGTAACACAAGATGTTGGTTTGCAAGATCTAAGTAGAGCTGTGAATGATAGGAAATTTTGGAAGTCATTAAGTCATATGGTCACGACATATCAAAAGTTACTTGATGGGACATAACATCTTTGAAGTTTATCTTTAATTGTCACGCAATTGTATAGTGACAAGATGGATGGAATGGAGACTTTGACAGGAGACTACGACAGGATATAGGCACCAAAGCTCTGCTAACATCATGTAAGCCCATCCCCAGCCACAAAGCAAAAAGCATTAATTCCACAGCTTAAACAAGTGAGCTTCTGAATATTTGTTCTGGATTATTTTAAAATACATATTTAGAAATATTTGCATTATTTTTTAAAATAATCTTTTTGTATCTCCGTTTTCATAACGAGACACAGAACCCTCTTGGAAACATGATTCTGATAAGCCTGTTTGGCCAGGAAGGAGTTAAAAGAGTCAGCTACTTACATCCTGATTGACAGGGTCAAAAGTTCAGATTGCCCCAGATATATAGATCTGATCGCCCATTTGAAAACATATATGAGGAGATTGGTTTCAGAAATCTAGGGATTTACTGAAGATACACAGCAAAATACCATATCCCCCTTTCTAGAGGACTGTCACTCCATTACTTTCTATAAAGCAGAGTTTTTTAAAAAAACTTTTAAAATAAAATCTGTTTTTTCAGTTTGTTTCTGCAACCTTTCTTTCTACCGTATTTGCCGCCGTACAAGGCGACTGGGCATATTAGACGACCCCCCCCCCCACTTGGAGGCATGTTTTTGGGGCAAGGGCGAGAAGGGAAGGGAAGCAGGCGGCGGAGGAGGAAGAGGGGAAGGAGAAGCAGCTTTCCGGCAGCAAGTGGGCGAGCTGGCTCAGCGGCAATGGCGAGAAGGGAAGGGAAGTGGGCGGCAGAGGAGGAGGAGGGGAAGGAGAAGCAGCTCTCCGGCAGCGCGCAGGCGAGCAGAACAGCTCGCTCAGCTGCAACGGCGAGAAGGGAAGGGAAGCGGGTGGTGGAGGAGGAGGAGGGGAAGGAGAAGCAGCTCTCCAGCGGCGTGTGGTCGAGCGGGCTCAGTGGCGTGGGGCAGCGGGCTCTGGCTGCTCAGGCATGGCCGGCTTTGCTTCCCTTCCTCCCTCCGGACCGACCGCCTGCCTGCCCACCTGCCTTCCTCTCCGGCTGGCGCAGCCCCGCGTCACTTACTCAGTGATGGCGGCAGTGGCGGCACCTCCTTCCTGGCCCAAATGAAGTGCACCCAGCGTACAAGACGACCCTCCACTTGGAGGAACGTTTTTGGGGCCAAAAAAGTCATCTTGTACACTGGCATATACGGCAAATATCTCTCTCCCCCATCTCATGAATGTATACAATGATTCATATGGTGAAGCTCCTGCTGGCTAGCCTTTGGCAGACCTGCTCAGTCTTCTAACAAAGTAGCTGTTTTTCGTTTTTAAAGCCCCTTTTTGAGAATCAGTATTTCAGCCCCTGCAGCCTGAATTCTTTCTAAATTAAAAAAACCAGTGGGGCCAACTATTCTCTTTCAAAATAAGCAAGATTGGTCTTTTTCAATTTATGTGATCTGTTTGAAATCTGGGGATGTTTAGTGCCATCTATTTCTAAATAGGGGAAAGCTTTACTTTAAAAAATCCATACCTCAAAAACCCTTGGCCCAAACATATTCAAATTTGGCACAGAGCAAGGTGTTTGCTTACACCTGTGCCTAATTTGTTGCTGATCCAAAGTCTGGTTTTAAAGCTATAATTTTGGGGAGAGCTGTCCTCATTTTTAGAATTTCTGATAGAATGTTGATTTGCTCTACCAGCTCAATATCATTGTTGCACTCTTGTGCAGCAATATTTAATAAACATGGTGGCAGGCATCTAGGTAAATGGCATAGGAATGAGAGCTGGGATTTAACATGACCAAAGAAACAGAACTTCCTAGTCCTTTTGTAACCCAGCCTCTGAATTTTGTATTATAGCTACTGTAAAACTGTAGCATCAGTTGGCCATTTGTGCCTTGTGGTTCACACACTCTTAGAAAGAACTGTTTATTTAATTTCTGTTCAACTTCCTTTGTTCTCTGAAGTTCAGAGAGGAAGGCTGAAGATTGTCTTAAGCCCTCACCAATCATAGAATAAGTCAGTAAAACTGCCACACTGGGAAGATTAAGGAGCAGCTTCATGCCACATTAATTTAGGTAAAGAAGCTTTTGTGTTTTCATAGTGCAGATTTCATTCTTCATTTTTGTTAATTAAATCATATTGTACTAGGTTAAACAAATTCAGTTCGTACTCATCCCATTTCAGGCTTCGTTCAGATTAAATAACCCTGCTGCAAATGTTTTGAAATATTGCTTTCGAAACATCAGGTATATCTGGGATTGCCCCTACATTACCTTCTCTTTGTTTCTCAAAGAGGTGTGCCCCCTCAGTTCTTCCTGAATAGTCTGGGTGGACTGGTCTATCGTGTTAATTACCTAAGTGTTGTTTTGAAACATATCTTGCCTTTCAGCAGTGTATTCCTCTGGTAGGCATGCAACTCAAAATGACACAAGATTGAATAAAATATGCTGTGATGCATTCCCCAACCCACAGGTCACTTCCAGTCTTTCCTTGATGGTGATGACAATTGGCTTTAGATGTCTTTCAACAGTTAGTTCTGGATACTTTTGTCACAAGTTACACTGTAAGGCTGAGGATGACATGAGCTGAAGCAGTGTTTGGAAATTTTAAAATTTCTTATTCTCTCTCACCCACCCACAAAGGTTCTGAGGCTCCTTTGAGATCCCTTTCGTCATGGAGAAGCCATTGAGGACTGGGAGGTGGCGGAGTCTTCAATTTCTGAAAATTGGCACCACCAAGATGATTTTACTGGCAATGGCAATTTATGGAAATTGTAGATGGTCCTCCACCGCAGGGCCCCCCAATGGTTTCCTCATGATGACAGGGATTTCCAAGGGAGTCTTTCACACCGTTAGTGGGGACTGGGAATTTTTAATTTCTGAAAAATTAGCCTTATGTGGGGTAAGTTATGTAACAGAATTTCAGCTACTGAAAGCAATGCTATCTTCTCCATAATGAAACCTCCAACTACAGAAGTAGTTTACCCTTGACTGTAAGCTGCTGGGGACAGAAATTGAGAATTGCTGCCTTTTTGCCCTATTTCAGAGGAAACTGGTTGGAAATGTGATGCTACATGAGGTGGACATGTAGTCCATTTCTTCTCAGAACAGGGCAGCATATGACCTACAACCACTGGAGGAACTGATCAATTTTCCCCCATTGCTTATTTTACATATTCTGGGAATCAGACTCAAATATCTGGAGAGCCATAAATTACTCATTCCGGTCTTATGAGATTAGTAATGTAGGCAAGGTTCTGAACAAATTATACAAAGTATATATCGGATTATGTGTATTTAACCTATATGCTCACCTTGTGAATCTGGTGATCTGAGTAGTTCTGTGAAATGTTGCTGCAGTGGGAAAAGCTAGCAAAACACTAGTTTAAAACACTGGTCTGAGTGTGGACGTAGGTGTCCTTTGTAGATTTGCACAGAAAGCAGGATAGGTGCGGCAGGGAGGAGGATGTGTGTGCTTCCTGTCTATTTTTGAAAGTCAGAAACATTCACAATTAAGCTGATTCACATGAAAAGTTGACCATGCATGGTCTTTGCCTATGCTGTGCAGGTTATAGTGTTTTAGACAATCTTATTACCAGTGTGGTAGTGTTGTTCTTGTTCACTGCCTCTCTGAAACTTGTATTGAGAATCTGGGCCATGAGGCAGTAGTGAGCAGAAGCACCATGAACCAAGAGAAGATGAATGACCCAATAACAGGATGAAGTCACCCCCGCATGCTGCTAGGATCCAGGTGACTGCATGGTCACCTTTTCTCTTCAGAAGTGGCAGCCTTCCAGGCACTGCTGAGTCACCCTGGAAGTCAAGGAGCTGGTGACAGCTCAGTCTGCATTTTTCTGTAAGTACCGTACTTAATGGGTGTCTACAGAGAAGCCTTGGCAACTTAATCATTCCTGGTGGACTGCATCTTAACCAACACCCCTGTGGAAATGTTGCTATTATGAACTGCATCATGTGCTCAGGAATTCATACTTTCCAGAGTGTAGGGCTAGCTTAGGAAAGAGATCAAGGCGGAATGGGATTAGAGAATGCAGGTGAGAACAAGACCTTCTGTCTTATTGAAGATGACTGGAAATTTCAGAGTTGGCACAAAAAGTAAATTGAGACACCATATTATGTCCAGTAGTACTGCTTTCTTATATACAGAATTAATGAGTACCAAATCTTGCTCGTTTGTTGCAGGGTGAACTTTGCAATTTCAAGTGAAAGGCTGGCTTGTGCCAGATGATATACATCTGAATTTTGCTCTTAGGGCTCCCTATAAGTAATGATCATCTCCAACTACAAAACTGATTTTTCACTTTTCAATTCATTTATATCAGTGGTTCCCAACGTTAGATAACCCAGGTGTTCTTGGACTAAGACTTCCAGAAACCTTCACCACCAGGTGTGCAGCCAAGATTTCTGGATTTTGCAGTCTAAGGATACCTGGGTTACCTAAGGTTGATGGAAACCATTTGATCGATATGAACTGGGGATATATTGGAACCGGGGCAGGGCCCACACTATTAATATATTGTATCTTGTTAATTTTCCCTTTGGAGAGTAGAGTCCAAAAGAGGTATGTCCTCTTTACACACATATAATTTCAACAGTGCACTGAAGCTGTCTGGGAAAATCAGCTGGTAATGGCAATATCTGCAGTGGAGAAACCTGCATGCAAGGCCAGCTCAAGGCATTTTGGTCCTCTAGGTTGACATGTCCACTGATCAACACAGAGCACAATACACTAGGGAATTCTCTGAGAAGCAGGCAAAAATTGTGGGCTCTTGTACAATTTCAATTCTTTTGTCAGATCATTTCCAGGCATATTAGGTTCCACAGATCATATGGGTTCTTAGTACCCCAAGATGTACCACTGTAAACGGCTGACATTTCTCATTGTAGGGCTGTCCTTTAATTTGTTAAGAAGTTTGCTTAGGGCTAGTGGTGAGGTATTTATAAAACAAGTAAGTAGTCTTCTGTTTCTTAGAGATAATAGGAGTCCTTTAAAATGGGAGCACCAAGGCAAACCTTGGATAATGAGCCCGACCCTTTGGGAAGTTCTGCCTTGGTGTCTCCCCCACCCCACCCCCAGGATTGGGAATACAATGCACAATAAGGAGCAAAGGGCACACATTCCTTCTCCCCTCCTGATCAATTGCACACTGCCCTTATTCCTATGATGGCCCCATATGTTTTTGTTGTTTAGTCATTAAGCCGTGCCCGACTCTTTGTGACCCCATGGACCTGAGCACGCCAGGCCCCCCTGTCTTCCACTGCCTCCTGGAGTTTGGTCAGATTCATGTTGGTAGCTCCAATGACACTGTCCAACCATCTCACCCTCTGACATCCCCTTCTCCTCTTGCCTTCACACTTTCCCAACATCAGGGTCTTTTCCAGGGAGTCTTCTCATGAGATGGCCTTCCAGTGAGCACTCAGGGTTGTTTTCCTTCAGAATGGACAGGTTTGTTCTCTTTGCAGTCCAGGGGATTCTCAAGAGTCTTCTCCAGCACCACAATTCAAAAGCATCCATTCTTTGGCGGTCAGCCTTCTTTATGGTCCAGCTCTCACTTCCTTACATTGCTACTGGAAAAACCAGAGCGTTGACTATGCGGACCTTTGTTGGCAAGGTGATGTCTCTGCTTTTTAAGACACTGTCTAGGTTTGTCATGGCTTTTCTCCCAAGAAGCAGGCGTCTTTTAATTTCGTGGCTGTTGTCACCATCTGCAGTGATCATGGAGCCCAAGAAAGTAAAATCTGTCACTGCCTCCATATCCTCCCCTTCTATTTGCCAGGACGTGATGGGACCAGTGGCCATGATCTTTTTTTTTTTTTTTTTTTGAGCTTCAGACCATTTTTTGTGCTCTCCTCTTTCACCCTCAGTAAGAGATTCTTTAAGTCCTTGCTTTCTGCCATCAGAGTGGTATCGCATATCTGAGGTTGTTGACATTTCTTCCGGTAATCTTTATTCCGGCCTGGTCCTGGCCAAACATGGCAGTTGGAGACCAAGTGGCTAGAAAGGGGCTGGTGTGCATTAGGTAACTAAACACAGGGCTAGCCCAAGACATTTAGCTGACTAAAGAAAAAAAAATCCCACTAAGAATAACACCACCGCCTCCCAGTCCATATGCAAAGTAAATTGGTTCATCCGTCCAACCTTCCTTTAACACGGGCAGTGGGAGAGTGTCCTGCCATGTCATGGCGCCCTCAGGCTAATTCAAAGAGAACAGGACAAGTGTGGCAGAGGACTAGTGGAGTCCAGGCCAGGAGGTTGCCAGGTCGGCTGTTACCACCCCCACCCCCAGTGTGCTCTGCAGAGCAGTAGGGCTGACCTGGACGACGTCCTATAGAGTGCCATGGCATAGTTAAGAATGGGCAGAGATTGGACCTAATCAAGCCCCACTGCTTATCTAAGCAGGCAACTCCAGAGTCACCAGGCTGACTCAGCAGAGCTCGTTCTTTACCGCAAGAGGCCTCGATGAACCGTGCCAGATCATCTATGCTGCTGCTGAGGGAGTCCACTCACTCGCTCTGCTGTACGGGCAGCCCAGGCCTCAAACTGGGCCCCACAAAACAAAAAAGCTGTCAATGAGCTGGGCCTTGGCTGCTGCTGCATCGGTCATTCTGCCCCAGTTTCCTTGTTTTGGCTCTGAGGGCCGTGTGAGAGGAGTCTCACATGCACAATGGCTGCCTTGTTTGTATTACTAACGTCCTGGCACACCGCCCTCACTGTTATATAATCACTGGGCTGTAGGCTGCTGGATGGAAGCCAGACCCACACAAGAGGGAGGAGGCCTGAGGGCTGAAGAGGGGAAATTGTTAGGGAGCCATGTGACGAGGGCAGCACATGGGAGGGAGAAAGCAGCTTGGGGGGCATCAACCAACCCCCTGACTCCTAGGGCCCTTGGTCAGGCCGAACTGAGGCAACTTTTCTTTTGAGCCCAATTCCACACCCTTGAGGACAGAAGGGTGAAGACCCCCTCCACCCCAAACCAATGTGTCTGGTCTCTCCTGAATCTGCTTCTCCCATGTGGACTTTGGGGAGTAAGAGGATGGGAATTCTCTGATGCCCACTGATCCCTTTTTCCTCACCCATGCCACTCCCCATCCCACAGGCTCAGCAATTAGAGATGGTAAAAGGCCAGGCGTCCTGTACAGGTTGGTTTATTAACATAACAAGTTGTCTGCCTGAAGAAGCCTGGAAACACATATGACGGCCCAGAAGAGACTCTGCAGGCAGACTGCGGCTGTCCACTTTTTATGTTCTTGACCTGGGAAGTGGGATACATACCTTTATTCATATTACAGACAGATGCCAACATGGCTGGGTTCCTCCACCAAACATTCATGCATGTCCAATCTCGAGGAGCCAGCAATCATGTACACAGACTCCCTGCAAGGTAGCCCAACTTGGTGGAGAGTTTAGGCTGGAGTGGGGTTTTCCTCCTGCTCCCCAGGTGCTTTCTTCCCTTGTAATTATGGACCAGGAGCTCTGGATTAAGGGAGAAAATGAGTCTTGCCAATAAAATGCTTTCCACACTCGCCTGTGCCTACCTCAGCCATTTAAGGGTTGTGCCCCTCAGCTCCACAACACAACTCCTGCTCCGTCCCTACACTCAATTGGAGAAAACCCGTGGGGCCTACCCATTGCACTAGATCACAGTCACTTTGTAGAGAGAGGATGCCTATGGGCCAGGCATATGTCTTCATGCCCACAAAGCCCACCACAGCTCAGCTGCCATGTACTAAGGATCTTTTTAACTGGCTAATAAAGGAAAGGATGAAGCCCGTGTCTGGCTGCATTTGGCTTGACCGGATGACAATGGCAGCATGTAAGGTGTGAGGTTTCAAAGGAAGCAGATCTGACATACCACTGAATCTCCTGTTCTGATCCTATTATTTCTCAGTGGAAGATCTGATGAGCTGGAATCTGTCTCTCTTCAGGAAAACAAGCAAATTTTGTCATCAGGATGGGTGAGGCAGAACAGGTCAATCATGGCTGTTGTTGCAGGAGAACAGAAATGGAATTGGCAGGGAGAACAGAAGGGGGAGGGGAAAGACCAACTACCAGGTAGTGATTGCATAGAGTCCTTCTCCTTTCAGAGGGACTTCGATTGAGGAGAGCACCAGTGGGAAACAGGACAGGAGATAGGTTGAAGTCTGGACCCAGCAGAAGCTCCATCCGAGTAATGACAACTATCATCAAGACCACCCGTGCTATACTCCTACTAGTAACAATTCAGTCTTGCTACTTGTGGCAGGGTTGCCAAATCTCAGGATTTGATCCAAAGTTTCAGGGGTTTTAGTTTAGCTTCCTTCCCAAGTTGGCAAATCAAATTTCATGGTGAAGGTCCAGAAGCAACAGGATCATGACAATGTGGGGGGGGGGGGAATGTATTCTTCCCAAAGTTCCTCTGATTGATCCCATCCTTTCCCTATGTTTTCAAATTTTAAGCAAGACTTTCAAAGTAAACTGAGCACTAGAAGAGGTCTAGGGATATAAGATGTATTGGGAACGTTTTGCTGTTGGCTCTCTTGCCTTCTCTATCAGAATTCACTTCTGGGGCAACAGGCATACATGAAGGTGTGAGCCTCAGAAACTCTGAAAACCGTAGACTGTGGACAGAACTGCCTAACAGTAGCAAGCGTACTCTGGAGTCAGGATTGCACGTCTAGACATGATAGTGACATTGCAAATTTACAACACCATCATCATGTATGATGACATCACTGCCCACAAGCAACAATGACATAAATGCATGACCTGGGCATTACAGTAGGTCTCATGCATTTTGATCTCTTGGCAGCTCAAAGAGAAGGGTTTTCTCTTGTAGAAGCTGCTAACCCAAAGATGTAACAATGGCACTAGCCACAGCACTCTTTACTGCAGGCTGGTGTAGAGGAAGTGTAGCTTCAAACTCCTGGTGCCAGCTCTTACCACTGAAGCGCAAGAGCAAAGTAAGTCAAGGACCACCAGAGCTGTTTTATATAATAAGGGAGCACACAGCAAATGGCTGGGACAGGTCACCTGGTCTGTCAGCAAAAAGGCAAAGCTTGTGCTTTCCAACTTATTCACAATTATTTGACGAGGCCAACATCTGGAGATCACTGATTGTTCCAGCTACACTACTTCAATATTTCTATAGACTAGGAAGAGAAAATAGATTTTTTTTTTCATATTAACGTTTTTGGGAAATAGCTCTCTCTTCCTCTAAAATGTGTCAACAGTGCATATCTATGTAGGTATCTCCCCATGAGCTCTGACTGTAGTATTGCAATCGTCTATAAGCCTCAAAGACGGCTTTGAGCCATATGCAGAATCACAACAGGAGGACTATCTGTCTCCAAAGTACTACATGTTTCATCTCACCAGTACTTCATACCCACCAGTGTGCTAAAACTTTAGGTAAATGATGCAGCTTCGATTAGGAAGCTGCTTTATCCCAGGTCAGATTATCTGTTCATTTGGCCAAGGGCTGCCTAATCTAAGGGATAGAATCTGTCTGTGAATCAAGCACATACTGCGGCCCACCCAGGACACTTTGATATCCAAGGTGGAAAATCCATATTGTCTATTCCTTTCCATTACCAGACACAAGACACCCACCCTCCTGGGGAGTTCTCCAGCAAAAAAACCCATTTCAACTGAGCTTCTGCAGTGAGGTTCCCCAGGGGATGGTTCCCACCTTGGGTCAGCTCTCCTTACCTCCTCTCACTCTGCCACCTTTAACTGTGCCCCAGATGTACCACTTGAGGGGACCACCCGACCTGGACTTCCTGGCAAAGGCCACATCTGGATTCCCAAGAGATGGAAGCACGGTAGACCTTTTCACTTGCGCATAATCACATCTCAGCTCTTGCTTAATTTGAAAGAGACTGAAAGCACCCCCAAGAACTGACTGATGAGCCATTTGCTTTGCTAGATCGCTCAACCTGATAAATTGCTCACTTTAGGGAGATGTATTAAACCTAGTACTTGATATTGCATTCAAGGATTCAGTATCTCCCCTCCACACCTACTTCAGACAAAAAAAATAGCCTGCATGGATATGTGCTACAAGCAAGCTGACAGAGCTGGGGCAATCTTGGCAGTGAAGGACAGCTTCTCAATCCCAACTGATCAATGACCTATTTTCATGGACACCCCTTTCGCATGCATTTCTCACCTGTAAAGATCCAGGTGCAATGGCAATTATTACTGGGGTTTTGCACTGCGAATTAGGCAAAATCCTCTGTTTTCAAGGATTCTAGTTCTAACCTCATTTTCCTATACAATCATCCCCTCTTTTTTTGGGCTACAGACTTCAAGGAGGAGCCCGAAGCTTCGAAAGTAGGCTTTGAGTGGGAGGGACTGATCACAGTATTAACCTTTTCATGTATAGAGTAGTCTTGCTCATATATATATATATTTATATTTATATATTTATATAAATAATATAATATAATATATATAGTGAGAGATATGTATAGATACTTTACAAGGCCTAGCCACCAGACATGCCATTCATGGGAGAGGGGATGGCAGGGGAAGGGGGAGATGTCATTGCCTCTGCCCTTCATATTTACTGGGAGCTTCAGGACCAGCCCCCCTCCAGCTTTCATGATGGTTGGTAGGACTGGGTTACCCTACTGGCACCACCACAGCCATGGCGGCCACTGTCACCATGGAGGCTGGAAGGCAATGACAGGGAGGGTGTTCTAGGACTGTAGTCCTGGTGGCCAGCAGAGTGAGAAAGGCCATCCTCTCGTTGTTCAGTGTGCTGCCCCCTTTTTTTCTAGGGCAGGAGGTGGGGGCCGAGGGGTGTCTCCTGCACACTTGCTCCCAGACCCCAAAACAGGCACCTCTTCTTGTCCCCGTTTCCCCTTGGCCTCAGAAGAAGAGCCTCGCTTCAGTCCGTTCTTGGTTCCCTCTGGGCACAGGCAACTGGGGGTCTTAGCACAGGTTCCTAGTGTGGTGTGCTCTTCCACAACCTCCAGGATCCACTTCTCCTTGGGAGAGCCGGCCTTGTCCTGGGAACGCTCTACGGCGGGCTTCCCTGGGGGGTCAGGCTCTTGGGCTTCCTTCGGCTCTAGCACAATGGGAACAGGTCCTCGTGGGGTCACCTCTGCTTCCACACTGCCCTTTCGCCCTTGCTCGTGCTCTTGAACAGGGCTCAGGGCTTTTGCTAGGGCCCGATTTGCTCCCGAAAATGCCTCCTCGGTCTGAACTGCTTGGCTCCTTCGGCAATCCCCAACCAGAGATTCTGCCCCCCTTGTCTTGGTGCTTGCCTCGGCAGCGACCTCCCCATCTCCTACCCCAAAGCTAAGCGGGGACTCCTGCCTGCCCAGGCGCCGGGTGGCGAGGGGCTTTGGAGCTCCCGATTCGCTGGGGCTCTCGCCATCAGACTCGGCCAGACTGTGGAGGCCAGGCTCCCCATAGAAGTCTTTCCGATACTCAGAGTGCACCACCTCCAGGCTGTGTTTCCTCACCACGACCTTCTTCTCGGCACTGAGCGGCGAGCCCAGCTTCTCCGCTGACTGCACCCGCTTCAGCAAGGGTGAGCGAGGGGGTTCGGCACTCTTGGGACGGGGGCGCACCACAGGAGGCGAGGAGTGGAGCTTCGCTGGAAAGCTCTGCGTAGTGTTGGAGCTGCCCACCGTGTGGCCAGGCAGCGGCGGTGGCGAGGACTGGGTGGGAGAAGGGGTGTGCGCCAGAGGCGAAAGGGGGATGTTTCCGGCTGACTTGCAGCGGGCAGAGCGGTACTGACGGTGCAGTTTGGGTGACAGGCCGTGCAGAGTGCTGGGTCGCATGTGGTGGGAGGAGGTGGCAGGCGAATTAGGTGTGCTGGAGGCTGGGGAACTGCTTTGTGAAGAGGCACCTGCAAGGAGGCAGAGAAAAAAAGAGACGCATCCTGAGACCCATCAGAACCTCTCAACTGCTGACAGACCCAGGCAGGGAAGAGTGATATCGCCTCCCCCCCATCCTGCAGCCCCACTGGAGGAGCACCTATCAGAGACCCTGCCCACACTGCAGCTATTCACAGCAGAGAATTCTTCTGCACCGATTCAGCCCTGCCTTTCCCAACCTAAAGCCACAGCATATGGAAAGTTACTTTTTAAAAGCAATTTGTTCCTCTTATTTGTTACAATATTTAAGAAATGAGTCAGTAAGTAGTCACTACTTGCATGGGCTCATTACTTTTCCATTGCTAGACAAAGAAAGCCTTAAGACTGATGAAAATGGCACAAAACTTTAAAAATTCCTGCCAAGATGCCCCTAAACGTATTTTTAAATGCCCTTAAGAATTAACTTTTATTAAAAAAGGTTAGTCATCCTTACCCCAAAGAGTAACTTCACTTCCACTCATTAACCTTTGCAGTGTAACTTCATTATGCCCTACGTGTTATGAAAGGGTGTTATCTCAGCATAGATTCTTTCTTTCTTTCTTTCTTTCTTTCTTTCTTTCTTTCTTTCTTTCTTTCTTTCTTTCTTTCTTTCTTTCTTTCTTTCTTTCTTTCTTTCTTTCTTTCTTTCTTTCTTTCTCTCTCTCTCTCTCTCTTTCTTTCTCTCTCTCTCTCTCTCTCTCTCTCTCTCTCTCTCTCTCTCTCTCTTTCTTTCTCACCTTTCTTCTTGAAAAGAACCCAAGTTGCTTGCAATGTGTTCCTTCCAAGTTCTGCTTGTTATAATTCCCATAATTCCATGGCGAGCACAAGTCCAGGGAAGGCAATAGGAATGTGCAGATCTGTGTTTTTGGAGTAAAACCCCTGGGGTTCCCTACATAGCAATGCTGCCTAGGGAATCCTGTGAGTTGCGGCTCAAAAGCACAGATCTGTACACTCCTAGAAGGCAAAGCATGATGACAGTCACCCTTGCTTGCCTCCAGCCCTCATGGACTAGTGGTCTGCCACCTCCATATTTGGGGATCAGCAATACCGGAAGCCTTTTCACTCTGCTTCTAGACTTTTCTTGGGGATATTTATCAAGATACTATTGCAAGCAGAATGCTAGGCTAGAAGAGTGCTTGCCCTCATACAGTACAGGTAGTGCTTACTATGATCCAAAATCTGACATCTAGAAAGCAGACGTCTAAAAAAGAGTTGCTGAATTGCTTTGAGTGCGGTGCAACAATTCTACATCTAGACTCATCCTATGATCGTCAGAGGTCTGCTGAGTGGGGCCATAGGGCATGATCACCAGTCAATATGTGTTGCCTGCAGAGATGAGGTGCATAAACCCAGTTTCAAGGCCCTCCTTGCAAGGATTTCTCACAAGTCAATCCTGAAGAGGAATCAGTCGCCGTGCCATCCCTTTCTAGGGGAGCCAAGCCTGGTGAGACATGGAGCTACAGTGGGGTCTCTACTTAAGAACGTCTCTACTTAAGAACAATCCAACTTAAGAACAGCTCCATTTGCTAAATTTTGCTTCTACTTGAGAACAGAAATCCAAGATAAGAACAGGAAAAAAAACAACCTTTCCTGCTCTTTTTTTAACCTTAGGTCATCTTAGGTTAAAAAAAATTCTCCCCCTAGTGGTAGAGTACGTATTAACCAGCTTTGCATTAGTTCGGAACTAATGCTTCAACGTACGAATGCACCTCTACATAACAAAAAAACAGCCAAAACGGATTAATTGGTTTTCAGTCCATTCCTATGGGAAATTTTGCTTCAACTTAAGAACACCATTCCAAAATGGATTAAGTTCTTAAGTAGAGGTTCCACTGTA
This sequence comes from Pogona vitticeps, assembly GCF_051106095.1. Lineage (NCBI taxonomy): Eukaryota > Metazoa > Chordata > Lepidosauria > Squamata > Agamidae > Pogona > Pogona vitticeps. The sequence continues at coordinate 182,088,714 of NC_135784.1, forward strand.
GTTTCTATGGACGGAAAAGAGCAGATACGGATTAAATGGTTTTCAATGCATTCCTATGGGAAATGCAGATTCAACATAAGAACTTTTCAACTTGAGAACCACCTTCCAATACGGATTAAGTTCTTAAGTAGAGACCCCACTGTAGTCCCTGTTATCCCAGCTCAGCTCCACCCCAAGAAGCAAGCATTCCCAGCATGCCAATGGTCGGTCAATCCATCTTTCCATGAAGGCCAACCAGGAGTGAACGTGCTATATCACCCTCCTCCCACAATTGCCCTAGGCCACCTACCTAAGTAGGCAGAGTCTGGTGTGGAGCGCAGGCTCTGGGTAGGTGAGCGGGCACCCAAGCCATGGGTGGGCGAGCCCGGCAAGCTGTCACTGGAGGAGAGTGAACGGTTCAGGGATGACAAGCTGCGGCTCGTGTGGAGCAGATTCGACTGCTTGGTGATCTTGCGGAAGAGGGAACTGCGCTTCTTACTGACAAGGAAGAAAGGAAGGAAGGAAGGAGGTTAACTTCTAGTGGCTTGTGGTCTGAGCAAGGAGGAGCCTCACCTCACCTTGCCATTTATGGGTGAGACATTCCCCTGCTTTGACCACAGGCTACCCCTGAGGTTAACCACAAAGGGGATTCAGTTGTATTTCACAGACCAAATCTCAATGCTCTCTTTCCTCCTCTTCTTTCCCCCTCTCTCCGTGTCTCACCTCTCCTGCCCTTCTTTGCTGGTGCTCCTCTTGTTCCTCCTGGCCATCTTGGACTTGTAGCTGCTTTTGCGGGCTGGCCCGATCCGGATGGAGGTATTCTCAAAAGGCGTGGTGGTCACCATCACCTTGTTTCCACTCTAATAGAAGAAAAGAGAAATTAGTGGCGACACCACAGCAGAAGCATATGGTTCTTCTTCCATCAGCATGCAGCACCTGTCGGGTGCCACTCCTGCTTACCTTCAGGATGAGCTCCACCACCTCAGTGTGCACCAGCCCATGCACAGGCTCTCCGTTGACATGGGTGATGAGGTCTCCTGCACACAAACCGGCTTCATGGGCTGGACCTCCTTCCTCCACGTGCTGCCAGGGGAAGACAGAGATTTAGGGAAAGAAGGAAATAGACAGAGAATCTCAAGGCGGTTGTGTGCCATGGAATCCCATGACTTGGCCCTTATCACCGCCACTTGCCTCCAGAAGCTCACCAACCACTGAAGAAAGAGAGGGCAGCTTTTTTTGTGCTGTGGCCGACCAAGCCTGGCCAACTGGGACGCCCAGCAAGGCACCCGGGCAGGCTTACCCAGACAATGTGGTGCACGCTGTAGACATCGCTGTCACCCATGTACACTCGGATGGCACGCAGCGTGAAGCCATACTTCTTCCCCGAACGCTGGATTGTAATGGGCGAGCGCAAGCTGGTGACAGCTGGCGAATAGTCCCGTGACGGAGAGGAATCCCGGGATGACGGGTTAGAGGAGAGAGAACGGGGAGACATGGGGCTGGCCAAAGGAGAGCTGCTGTGCTGTTCCACTGCAGGGAGAGAGAGGAAGAATGGAAGATAAGGAAAAGGTCCTCGGCAGATTTATGGGACATGCATACAAGAGCAGCCTCCCTTGCTCTAGCCCCACAGTTGTTGTTGGCAGCCTGTTTTGCTCTGGCCTCCTGTTACTTTTGCTCATTTCTCAGGACCTGCCGGCAGCAGGGAAACACTAAAGAACCTAGTACATGGGGAGTGGGGGTGGGTGGGTATTCTAGAGCACATTCAATTTTGCTGGAGCAGTATTTTAGGGATGTCACATGAGGATCCGTATCCAGCGGGACAGAGCTATGTGCTTCTGGTGGCCCCCCCAAAGGCAAATGAAGCCCAGTGTTGTATTCTTCCCACTGATAAAGGGATTATATATCCTAACAGTGGTGCGCCCTGGAACTCTTGTCCTCTCCCTCTCTCTTGAGCACCCAAGGTGGACCACGGTCACAGAAAGGCAAGGGCTGCGTGCATATTGCAATGTCCTCTTTCAGCCTTCTGAGAACTTCAGCTTTTATTTTACAATAAAAGCACATTTCTAGCTCTTGCTGCTCCTGAAATATGCTGATCGTATAAGGGCAAGGCCTGCTCCACGAGGGGACTCAACGAGATGCCCCAGGGGTCAGGAGAAGGCCTTCCACTTGCCTGTCCTCCTCAATAACCGAAGAAAGCATAAGCTATGTAAAATAGTTAAAAGCTGTGAGGTATAAATCATGCAAAGGACAAGGTATCATGCAAATTTGCTCCATTTGCATAGATAGCACAGGTTGCAGAATTCCACTTTTCCAGTGGGAGAAGTTTTTTTTTAAATTGCAGAATACACACAGCCCAGCAACTACGTGAAAGGGTGGGTAGGGCATGCAGGGCAGCAAGGCAGAGATCTGCTGAGGATGGGGAAGCTGTGCTTGCCACAATGTATGTTTAGTCTTGCTAGCATGGGGTCAGAGGACCTATGTGGTACTGGGCTTGATCAGGATGCAGCCTGCATAGGCAGGCCAGTCTCTGCTGGAGCAGTTCTGTGCAAGGGTCAGTGGAAGGCAGGAACAACAGAGGAGAGGAGAGGGTTTAGGGTGGAGGTCTGTGTGTGATGAACAAACAGCTAGTGCCATCAGAGGTGGGAAGGGTTGAGAGTGTGTAGGGGGTCAGGCTCAGAGTGGAAGGCCATTTGTACAGGAGGGTGCTATGCCTGCCAGTGTTGGGATGTGTGTGTGGGGGGGTGGAGGGGCAAGGAGAGGAGGGCCGTACCTGTGGGGATAATGACGGACAGCGCAGTAGCTGAGGCAGATTTGATGACCTTGCCCCCTGTGCGGGAGCTGCGCTTCTCAGCCGTAGAGTCCCCTGAGAGCTGTTGGTGCCGGGCCCGACGCAGCACCAAGTCATTGGTAGCTTTGGGGGCTGATGGGTCCAGCTCCTTTGGGGGCTGTAGGTCACCCGCTTTTGATTTATCGCCTAGTGGGGAGTGGAGAGAGAGGGAGGATGACTCAAGCCCTACATCACAGGACCAAGCTTCAGGACCCCCTGCCGTCAAACAAGGTCCAAAGGGCCAAGGGAGGGACTACCCACCCCCACCACATCCCAGAGGACTTGGTCAGGCGCACTGCCCACAGAATCATCTCTCCTCTTCATACGGCTGGTAGACACCCTTCCCTCAGGGCCATCTTGCCCATCCCTATCTTCTCATCTGGTGAGACTAGGGCCTCCAGTCGCGTCTTCTGGTGGAGCTCTGAGGAGTCCCTGGTCCAAGCCTCACTTTGGCCACCAGGGAGGGTGAGAAAAAGGAAGGAGAAGATGATTGTGAACGTCCAAGGATACTACTGTAGGCACCAGACATTGCTGCTGCCATGCTGCAAGGCTGCCGTCACTGGCCTCTGCCAAGCTGTGAGCTTGCTACCATTTTCATAGGCAACTCAATGGCATGGGCTAGATTAAGCTGCTACAGCACAACGGGGGGCATCACACCACGGATGTGAAGGCATGCCATTAGGTTCTGGGGTTACAAGAATCTGCTGTTCTGTCTAGGGAACCACAGACCCCCCCCCTTTCTCTCTGTATACATAACCCCTTAGAGATAGAGCTGTAAAAATGGACTTTTCTGGGCAAAAATATCCCAGGATCTCCAGCCCACATGGTCATTGGCGCATTGGCTGGAGCCTTTGGAAAACTGTAGCCCCCAAAATCAATTTTTCCAAATGTCGTCTTGGATGTCATCCAAAGGCATCCCTTATCCCATCCTCTTATTCTCTCCAAGTGCCTCATAAAGGGCCTGGGTGAAATCACCATGGGTCTGAAAGGGTGTTGGGCCTGGCAGCGGTCCCTGTACCCTATTTACTGCCTTGCTGTGTTATACGTCAGTAGCTGAAGAACATGCCCGACTGACCCCCAGCTCTTCCCAAGAATTCCATCTCAAAAGCCTGGGTTCTAAAGACATTCACAATTCTAAAATTTCCCAGATACCCAAAGCTGTAGAACCTCATACAATATTAGATAAGGCTTGGCATGCAAACTAGCCATTGGCCGACTTTCCTACATACACTCAAGTCACAATAAGAATAAATGCAGTATATGCTCTTCTGAACATTTTATGACTTCAAAGAGCCCTTGGATTACTTAACAATGACTGTCTCTGGCGGGGGGGGGGGGGGAGAGAACCAGGCCAACTGCCCAGCTGCAACTGAATGGCAGGTCCAACATACAAACATAGGCTTGCTGTTAGCAGGCTGCAAGTAGCTCAGATTGGCAGGTGTAGGTGTGCTTGTTAATCACTGTCTGGTCTTCACACCAAAGTGCTCCCCACCACCATCAAAGTGTGTTAGCACAGCACCATCATTAGAAGATTACAGCTACTAGTGCCAGTTGTATCAAATCAGAATCCTACATAATGCACAGGATGAAGAGAATGCTCTTGCGTTGAGAAAATGGGGGTGTCTACACTCTTGCTTTAGACTGGTGAAGTGCACAAACTTTCCAAAATTGCATTACAATAAGTTTATCAACTGTGTACCAAAAAAAGAAGAAGAAAAAGAAAAGGAAGGTGAATGGAAAGGAAAAGGAAAAAGAAAGGAAAGGAAAGAAAAACTTAACTTAAAAAAAAAAGCTTACTGAAATGTTGGGGCATTCGTGTAGGAAAGAGACAGTCACCATTGTCTGTTTGGTTCTTTGGAAAGGAAATGCATGCGTGTTGCCTCTTTTTGGTGGCACAATGGAGGCAGCACACAAGCTCTTGCACATAAACAAGTGGAAAAAAATGGAAATAAAGAAAGTGGAGGGGAACCTCAGCAGAGACAGTTGTGTCACTCATTGCCGCTTTGTTGGCGGCATTATGCAGTCAGAACCACCTCAACCATTAATCAAATGAAGCAGCAGTTTTGAGAAAGCAGATGATTTTCAAGTGCTAGTCAAGGGAGCAAAGTAAGACACACACACACACATATCTAATCCATGAGTCACAATCCAAAATGAAATGTTTTAAATCCAAACCCCACAGATATGATCAAAAGTTGTCCAACAGAGAAAACGCTGGCAGAGGAGGCAAGTGGGGGTGGCAGCGGTGTCATTCCTGCATAAGGTATCAAAATAATTTCCCCCGAGTTTTGTGTCAAATACAGTCAATCAGACACATTGCCTTGTTGCTCTCCTTACTGCAATAAATGTGCAAAAAGGGTAATGGAAGGTGGGAGAGAGTCTAGAATTTCTCAGGAACAAAACACGGCAACTTCATTTGGGAAACTGCAACCCCTGTAAAAGACATGTTTACTGGGAGAACAGAAGTGTGTCTCCCCTGTAAAAAGAAGGACCTGTAGACATAAATGGAGTTTCCCGCTGATTGCGCAACATCTACTGCAGAGCTTCTCAAACCCCAAATATCCATTTGTGGTTTACACGGAAACTGAACCAGAGTATCTGGAACTATTCAGTGGTTGAATGGGGCGAGCTACTGCCTCCTCCACAACACATTCAGGCCATCTGACATCTATTCATTAGAGGACGGGAGGGAGAATACATTTTGTCCTGGAAAACAGATGTGGAGGTGATGTGCCAAGACCCTAACAAGCGGACGAAGCTTCCAAGAGTGGCTTCTTTCCTTAACCTACCAGAGCAAGGGCTTCTTGGAAGAGACCACCTGGGCTCACCTTCATCCAAAACTCACCTGCCTCGGTCTCCGCAGGGGCAGGGCATGCTCCAGCATCTCCTGCTGCTGCTCCTTCCTTGCCTTCCTTGATTTCAGCTGGTGGGGCAGCTCCCACTGGCCCATTCTCTGCAGGAGCCTTGGTTCCCTTGCTGAGGTTCTCATTCTCACTTTCCAGTGGCACAGCAAAGCGGTTGGTGTCCATCAGGGCTGAAAAGCGCCGGCGCGCTCCCAGTGGGGGGCTCGAATCACTCTCAGTGTACGATGACTCTGAGGCTGAGAGACGCTTCCTACAAGACAGAAACAAGCACGCTGGCTGAGCCCCAAATATCTGGGGCCGGACCCATCACCCAGAAATTAGCTATATATATAAAAGAATCCTTTAGTTCATTGATATATATAGTTTTAATAAGTCATGGCAAATTTTAATCACTGAGGTTGAAACCTAAGATCCTGCTAGTGTTTATTTGGGGTTGTTTTGTGCCTAGCATGTTACTGTGCTAGGGAATGAAGACAGATATTCCATCCTTTGAAGAAAAGGTAACATTCATTTATTAAACTTTAAGTTATCTCCTACTTTTTTCACTATTCATTTTTTTTAAAAAAAATCATTGTGCAGCTATTCCATCTTTCCCTCCTTAACAGATTTTCTTTGGTAAGGAAAAAAGACAGCAGAAATTGTATGAAAACATGAAATGGTTACACACAGAAAATAAAATTGATGGATCCCCTTGTAGAATCCTCTGAGGCAGTGTGATTACACAATATGAAAATAATGCTTTACTAAGAAAATACAGTTTAATTTAGTAGGTGAATAGTATGAAAATACAGTTTAATTTAATAGCTGAATTAACCAATTGCGTTGCTTAGACAGATGATGAACTTACTAAATATCCCAGGTTCATCACTGATAAGGTGATCAAATTTAAAAGGGGATAGGATTACTGTACCTTTAATAATTGCTGAGAAGAGGAGATTTCAGTACAGTTTTAATACAATCTGTGCTTGTTGAAATTTCCTCCACCACAGTATTATTGTTCATCTAGTCACCCTAATAATTCACAGCTCCAGTTTTCTTTTCTAAGTCCTTAGGATATATTAAAAAAGCCAAACAAACCCAGGGCTTAGACCATTTAATTTGTTTTAGGACTACAGCTCCCAGAATTCCTCAGCTGTCCGTCATTCTGGCTGGAGGATTCTGGGAGCTGTAGTTCAAAAAAGTAGGCCCTCTTTGAAAGAACCCTGGTCTAGAGACTTCCTTTTACCCACTGCTGGTTAACAGCAGCAAAAATCGGAACATCGGATAGGCAGAAAGGGTGGGGCTGGAAGTCTGGAGATTCCGAAGGTCCCCTCTCTCAATGTTCTCTCTTGGAGATGGGAAGAGGATAGAAAAGGCCTATCCCTCCCCTACTCTTGTGGAAATCTCCTCCAGCCCCGAAGAAGAAACAGCCACTGTAAGTAAGGGCCAGAGTGGGGCTCACATTTCTGGGGAGTTGGTGCGCCAGCTCTTGTCTCGAAGGGTGAAACTGCCAAGGCTTTCGCGTTTGCCTAGCTTCTCATCCTTGTGCTTGTTGCTTTGGTCCCGCTTGGTGACTCCGGGCGTCTTCTGCTCATGCTGGGACAGGTGCTCCATGCTGCTGTACACCTGGAGATTGTGGTGGTGGTGGTGGTGGTGGGGGGACGTCAGGGAGGGTCACACATGCAAATGAAAAATGCATTAGGGACATATTTGCCATTAAGGCCCTACCTACAGAAACATGTCTCAGGGACAGAAATGGCATTATCAAACCACATGGCCACCCAAACATACATGCAGTGCCCCAGATGAAAATCAGAATGGCTCCTGACTCCCCACTTAAAAGAATTAACATGAGACACAACTAGTAATTATATTCCACCAACTTATTTCTCAGTTAGAGTGACCCTCAAAGGTTTTCTAGGTATAAAGTATTCAGAAGTGGTTTAGCACTCCCTCTTGGTGGTGCTCTGGGAACATACAGCTTGCCCAAAGCTGCACTGGTAGAACTGCACATAACCCCATAATGCTCAGGTGATGACACCCCAGGTGATCTTGGCTGTTTTCTCTCCCAGAAAGCAGAGAGGGATTCAAACTCCCAGTCCCAGCTTCACAGCCAACCCACCGAGTTCCAGTAGCTTTCCCTGCAGCGTCCTCATAGGATACTAGCTCTAAAGTTGTAAGATGATGATGATGATGATTGCACTCTTAACAATTTTCACATTCACTGTGTAGGAAAGGAAGTGAGATATACTGATTGAGCCAGCTGACTATAGGAGGTTTGGTTTTTAAGACTCAACTATGTGCATCAGATTGTAGACATTTTTTATGTGATGAGGCAGCAGGAATGTGGATAGCAGCAACTTTCTTTTGGGAATGACTAATTAGACTTCATGTCCACTATTTTTCTTGGATTGCCCCTCTTTAGTATGTACTTAGGAAACACTGCAATGGAGAAACAAAAAGGATATTTTATTTTAATGAAATGCAAATAGAAATGTTTTAAATGAAGTATCCCTCCCTCCAATCAAAATAAAAGCAGTTCTACCATTCACTTGTTCCCTCTTCTATCCAAAGTCAGTTAAAATAATGGTTATCTCCAAGTAGGGAAGAAATAGGAAGGAGTGTGTGTAAGGAACTGGCCAATGTGGAGTGATTTTGTCCTCTTTCTTCCTCCCGAGCGTCCCCTGAAAGCAGCCAACACCCCATACTGTTTCATCCAGCATGAAAGTACAAATATGTAGTCCTGCGGGGAGGCTGCTAACCTGTGAATAAATGTGCAGAGAGGGTTGGGCTGCTGATGACAGTGTCTCCCCATTTGTACTCCTGCGCCGATGGACAAGAGCTTTTGTCTCACGCTTCTGTGGCGTCATTTGGTTCAGCACTCATCTCCTGCAACATTTATACTCTGTTTCCACCTTACCCTGTGCTTCTGAATGCAAATAACCTTTCAGAGATGAAGAACCAATAATTTTGCAATATCAGCAGCTGCAGTACAGTCTGAATGTTGGTCGTATTTACTATAAAGTAGCTGGTTCCAAATATCCAGGCTTTGCTTATGCGCATGGACTTTAGGCACCCACATACAGTTGCTCTGCTTTTCTCTTCTTACAAGCAATGAAACAAGTAAAAAAAGCTGAAGCCACTTTGTTTTTCTGTTTTTAATCTTTTTAAATTTCTTCAAAGTTTTGTAATACTGTACTAAGTCATCTCGGGAGGTCTTTCCTGGCCCAAAAGGCGACATGCAAATAATTTAATAAATGAACAAATAAGATTATTTAGATTTGGCTTCTGTATCATCAGCTCTTGGAAATCATGAACCATAATTTCTGGATTGAACATAACAGGACACTGTGGTCCATTGTGATATCCTGGCTTGTTTTGTCATTTGCACAAAAGGAAGAGCACAGGAGCTGAGTGAGTACCTGAAGCTCATGGACATCTATCTTGGCTTCTTAAACCAAGATTTATTTATCCAAACATACCTGTTATTTCATTAATCTTTACAGCAGCCCCAAAAGGTAGACGAGAAACATCTTCCTATTTGCAGACAAGGAAGGCCAATTTTGAAATGCTTATCAAGGGCCACACTGCCAGTTTGTGGCTGAGGCAAATATTTCAAATAGGGACTTGCCCAATCATTCTCTTATTAGAAAATTGCACTGCACCCATTCTGAGATATAAAAAGGGAAAAATCAAATCAAAATGTAGTTAGTGTGAGGACCCTACCTTGCTGAATCTGGGGGAGCAAGATGAAAACTGCCGTATCTCCACCGGTTCATCTTCGGTTGTGTCATCATCATCATAAGAATTAATGTGATGGTAGCGATCGGAACGAGCTGGAAAGGGAAACATTGGCTCATGGAGGTCACTGAGGTGTGGGAGAAGCGTGACTTCTTTCAGACTGATGGGAGTTCTCTCTAATTCTGGCCAAACTTTCTGAAAAAGGAGACTGGGCATGGAGGTAGCTGCATTTCTGCACCCGATAGGGCCTCTGGGTCAGTCAATGGCAATACCCCTCAAGGTTTAAACTACAAATTTAGTTGCCAGCCCTGTCTAGATAATCTGGAATCTTGTAGATCCTAAGGATGTGCTCTCCTATAATGCCAAAAAGGTAAAGGTAAAGGTTCCCCTTGACAATTTTTTGTCCAGTCGTGTTCGACTCTAGGGGGCAGTGCTCATCCCCGTTTCCAAGCCATAGAGCCAGCGTTTTTGTCCGAAGACAATCTTCCGTGGTCACATGGCCAGTGCGACTTAGACACGGAACACTGTTACCTTCCCACCAAGGTGGTCCCTATTTATCTACTTGCACTTGCATGCTTTCGAACTGCTAGGTTGGTGGGAGCTGGGACAAGCGACGGGCGCTCACTCCGTCACGTGGATTCGATCTTACGACTGCTTGGTCTTCTGACCCTGCAGCACAGGCTTCTGCGGTTTAGCCCGCAGTGCCACCACGTCCCTTTTATAATGCCAAAGCCCTCTTCTAAAGTCACTGTTTGCACTGGGAGGACATACCCTGATGGAAAAACTGGGATATCCCTTAAGTATACAAGGAAGCAAAGAAATAGCATTTTGTAGGGTAAATAGACTCAACTTAGGTGTATGGGCATCTGGAAAGTAGAGCAGGCCTCATTCAGTGTATGACTACGACTGGAAAATACTTGATTCCAGAAATGGCATAGGTGAATTTGAATTATTTTTCAATGACCACACAGTGTAAAGGTCAAAGCAAATCAACCTCCTCTATTTTTCTCCCTGATGGCCTCTAAGCATTTCTTTAAAAAAAAAAAAAAGCAAACTACTGAGTCTAGTGTTAGATCACCTTGTCACTGCATTACTACATTCATTTAGCGGTATATCAGGTCCGCACATACAAAAAAAAATGATAAAAATGGATGCAAATTGAAACAACTGCCCTTAAACAGACCCAACAGCTTGATGACGGCCCATAAAAGATGAGCCAGGGATCAGCAGGAGGGCAGTATCAAAGGAACTGGAGCTGTGGACATGGATCAAGCCACACTGGATTGAGAGTACAGTGTGGACATTGGCACTGAAACAACCCAGGGTCTAAATCACCTAAATCAAATGCAGTTGCAGAAGAAACTGAGAATCAAGCCGATGCAAAACCAAATCACTTCAATTCAGCTTGCCTATGTCTGTTAAAGCAAAGTGCTCTGGAGCTGGGACAGAGAAATAAAAAACTTAACACTTGCTGTCAAAGTAGCTGGTGTCTTCCTCGGATTCCAGGTGGGGGATGAACTCAGCTTTCTGCCTCAGAAGTCCGTTCCAATCCAGATCTTTGAAAAATGCATGTTGTTTTACCTCATAGGCACCACCTGCAGAAACACAAAGGCTAAGGTGTTGCTCTCCTCGGCTGGAAGTTGCTACAGATCAGTGGGCGGGGGCAGGCGGGTGGCGCTCTGGCCTGGAAATAATGTGTGACAGAGATTTCAGGCAAAGAGGGGTGAGATGGCGGGGAAAGGCTTGTGCAACACAGGGAGCATCACCAGGGTCATGTCAAGGCCGCAGCAAGTCCACAGTTTCATGTTCCCAAATTGCAAAAATTTCACAATAACCGTTGGAGAACTCGGAAAGAGACAATGGAAATAAACCACACTGAAACACCACCTATGCCACATAGATCCCTACCTGCCCCTAGTCGGAGAAGGGGGTTGGTCTGCAGGAGGCAGGAGATAAGATGCTGAGCATCTGCTGGGAGAGCCTCCTCCCCTTCTGGCCACAAGATGTCATCTGAAAGCAACAGAGAAAGGAGGAGCCATGGCAACTTGACTAGAATGGCCGGAACGAGTGGGGGTGAGGAGAAGAGTGGCAGGAAAGAGTCTGCTCACCACAGGAATTAAGATTACAGCTTTAATCAGAAGGACTGCAACGTACATGATGAATAACTCTATCTATTTATTGACAAGAAAATAAAACGACAGTCCATGTTTCATTAATATAGTTCATGTACAATATTTAGTTGCAATGGGAAGGGTAGGATAGCAACCCAACATTTTTGAGCCCAAAGACTTTAGCTTCATCCCAAGGCCTTGCTCTCTGCTCTGCGATGTTCTATCTAATTCTTTCTTCACTCCTAGTCCAGTCCCTCTTTTTCAACCCTTGTGTTTGCCCACAGGACAGCAGGAGCCACCTCATCCCCTTAGGCAAACCTGGAGCAAATCATAAGGCCATTGAGTACTAAACTGAGTGGACCATAATCACCCACACTTGTCCTCCACGTACCAGTGATGACTTGACCAAAGAGCTCCTCAGGGGTGTCTCCAAAGAAAGGAACGCAGCCCACCAAGAACTCGTAGAGGATGATGCCCATGGCCCACCAGTCTACTGGTTTCCCGTAGCCTTGACGGAGGATCACTTCAGGTGCAATGTATTCCGGAGTCCCGCACACCTATGAAGGCATATGTCTTAATTCAGCTAGCACTGGCATTGTCTTTACTGAGTTCAGGTATCTCACCTAGCACACAATCCTTGCCACCTTTCAGTGGGCTAAATGGTCTAGAAAGAATGTGATGCTGCACTATAGCTGACGTTAAACAGGGTTGGACCTAATCAATATGTATGTAAACTGCTCTGAGGCTTCCAAAATAAAGAGCAAACAATATATGTTTGCAGTTTATAAAAACACTACTGTGCTTTTGCGATTGTTTTGTTTCCTTCAACTAATGATGTGAATTACAAAAAAAGTTGTTGATTTTTTAAAAGAGCTAAGTTGTTGATTTTTTAAAGAGCATAAAGTTTCAACTGGCGACCCTAAGGCTGCCCTATGCCTTTTCCAAGATTTACTATTTTATCTTTACTAGTGCTCTTTATTTCTACCTTAAGATCAGCATATAGAAATTGAAGGCTGGGACAAGGGAAGGTGGACTGTCTCCTGGCTCAAGGAACACAGGAAGCTGGGGATAACTCTGGTTTGGGCCTGTTTTGGGTTAATTTCCTTAGTTCCATTTTAATGGTCCTTGATCAGAGAACAAAAGAAAAATAACAGAAATAAAAGAAATTAATTTATCCCCACTGTAACTATAGCACACAGGGCAACTGTTTAGGTGATACATCTTTTTGCCACATAATATAAAAGTTTGTTTCTGAAAAAGCAGGTTCCTTATGGAGAAGACAGAAATATATTCATTATAGAGGTAACAAGAAAATAAAGAGAAAGTGTCTAAGATTTATGATTAGCTTCAAAGTACAGCATCAGTACAGAGTACAGAGTTTATGGAGGTCAAATGACGTGTCTACAGTTTGTTTGGCATCGTTACTTGCTTTTTTTTTAAAAAGGTGCTATTCCTTGTCTGTTTAAAACATTTGCAACTTCTTAGTTGACTAGGGGGAAAAAACCCAGGCAGGTGAGTTTCTAAAAGGGTATATGAAATTATCAGAACAAGTCAGGATTTGCAGCCTCAGGCAATTGTATTAATATTTTTAAAAAACAGTGACAAAATTAAAAACACCCCACAGAATACTAGGATACTAAATTAATTGGTGACAGTTTCTTCAAAATGCAGGAGAATGGGTATATGGCAACCATAGGACACTCACAAAAAAGACACAGTAGATCTCTTAAAGTCTGGATAACAATTGGGAAATCCACATCCCAGCTTACAGGAGCTAAGCAATGCCTGGCAGATCTAAGAGCCATTTCCCTGGAAGCACCCACCTGTTGATTGTAGAACTTCTAATAATATTGATGGTCTGATTTTTAAAAATATAAATAAGGAAAATTCTCTATAAATTCTCCTCCATATGGATAATATCAATCTGTATTGTGTTTTCTTACATTACTCTTTTAAGACATTGATTGGGTAGCAATGCGAAAAAGATCTTCCTGTTGATATAATGTTTAATGTGGTAATTAGTTCCAATTTCAAGTCCACAGTGGAGTTTAAGTCAACAAGACAAGAGTTTGGGCCCAGCTGCAGGGTCATTTTGTGGCATGTTTTACCTGGTTGTGTCGTTTGAAGACACTGAAGTATACTCTCTAGATGACAATGTGGCCTCATTCGGTGTGATGGTAAACTGAGATTTGAAACCATGTGCTGCCTGTTGCTATTGCTGTTTGGAAGGGGGGAAATGGTTCACTGGGTGGGAAGAGGTAAACAGTAATCTCTCTGCCTTTCCCCGGCCCTTTCTGAAGAGGAAGGAAAAAACAAGGGAGAGAAGGGACTCTTTTGCTAACAAACCCAGGATCCTTTATCCCTCCTTCCCCTGCACCTGTGGCACCTCCTACAAGCCCTGCCACTTCTGAAGGTGGCTTACAGGTAAGATAAAGCTCCTCTCTCTCTCTTATTCACCCTCCTGGGCACTGCAGTGTGTGTGTGTGGGGGGGCTGAGAACGGAGAGGGGAAGGTTGGATCAGGGAGGTTTCAACCTACTTGTGCAGGAGGAAGACCATGGTCCAGATGACCATCACTTCATATGAATTTGTCAACATTTGAAATGCTGTATTTAAGAGTGTTGAAATGATTATAAGGGGTGCAGGGGAAAAGTGCCCTGAAAGTGAAAGTTCTTTTTTAAAAAGTGCACCTTGGAAGAATAGTATCCATTAATTGTTTCAAAGCAGAATTAACAGTTTTCCAGTTAATTCTGAGAACAAGGTCATGCTGCTTTGAAGAATTTCATTCAGGTCTGCCAGTTTTAGCATGGAAGTGAATTGAAGTAACGGACGTTTGTCATAATAATAATAATAATAATAATAATAATAATAATAATAATAATAATAATAATAATAATAATAAAATTTATTGTCATCGTAGGTATATACACAGTATATCATACAACGAAATTCACAGACACCCAGAGACCAGACACATGCACACACATAACATTCCCCAAACACTCCCCACCCACTAGAAATCCCCCACTAAAAATACAAACATCTACACCTCAGGCCAAGTAACACAGTCCAACTAATTATTCACTACTGGTGGTCTTTAAGCTCATTATTAATTGCAATTATAGCTCTAGGATAAAAACTATTTAGAAAACGTGTGGTCCGAGTCTTAATTGTTCTATATCTTCTGCCAGACGGTAACAGTTCAAAAAAGTTATAAGCAGGATGGGAAGAGTCTCTCAGGATGCTGTGTGACTTCCTCAGACAGCGGGATGTGAAGATGTCATCCAGGGTTGGTAGCTGGAGCCCGATGATATTCTGGGCAATTTTAATGGTTCTCTGTAGAGCTTTTTTGTCCGCTACAGAGCTACTCCCAAACCATGCCAGAATGCCATAAGTTAGGACACTCTCAATGGTGCTACGGTAGTAGGACAGAAGTAAATGCTGTGATAAATTTAACTTCCCGAGCATTCTCAGGAAATACAGCCTCTTCTGTGCCTTCTTTATTAGCATGTTGGCATTTATAGTCCATGAGAGGTCCTCTGAGATGTAAGTGCCCAGAAATTTAAAACTACCAACTCTCTCCACTTCCTCACCGTTTATGTACAGTGGTAAATGTACATTTCTCTTCCTCCTAAAATCAATTATGAGTTCTTTAGTTTTTTTGATGTTAAGTGTGAGATGATTTTCTTTACACCATAGTATCAATCTTTGTACTTCCTTTCTATAAGCAGACTCATTGTTCTTATTTATGAGTCCCACCACTGTTGTATCATCCGCAAATTTAATAATTGCATTGGTGTTATATAGTGGGGTGCAATCATGTGTGTACAGGGAATAGAGGAAGGGACTTAGCACGCAGCCCTGGGGAGCTCCTGTACTTAGTACCAGGGTAGAAGAATGGTGGGATCCCATCCTTACTGACTGTGGCCTATCTGTCAGAAAATCCTTTATCCACATGCAGATCTCCTGAGGTAATCCCAGGTTGATCATTTTTAAAAACAACCTATTTGGTAGAATGGTGTTAAAAGCAGAGCTATAATCCACAAACAACAGCCTCGCATAAGTTCCCTGTTGTTCTAAGTGGCTCAATACAGTATGGAGTACGATGGACACAGCATCATCAGTAGATCTATTTCTCCTGTATGCAAATTGCCATGAATCCAAAGAAGGTGGAAGACTAGCCTTAATGTAATCCAGCACCAATCTCTCAAAACATTTCATAATAACAGATGTTAAAGCTACTGGTCTATAATCATTGGGAGATACCACAGCTGACTGCTTCGGGACTGGCACTATAATAGATGTCTTCAGGCAAGTGGGGACAGAACACTGCAACAAGGATAGATTGAAAATATCCGTAAAAACTCCAGCTAATTCTGCAGCACAGCCCCTAACAACTCGTCCCATGATTCCATCTGGTCCAGCTGCCTTTCGAATATTAATATTCTGGAAAGCGCGTCTCACATCTGAAATCTGCAGTACTAGTGGTTGTCTGTCGATGGTAGATTCTAGTGATGTATTATGGACAGTAGGTTCTGGAATAATGGTTGTTCCTGTTTCCACCTCAAAACGGCTGAAAAATTGATTTAACTGCTCAGCCAAAAAATCACTGCTGCTACACAGACTGTTTTTGTTACTCTGACCAGTGATTTGTCGTAGGCCGTGCCACACTCGGCGAGTGTCAGAACTTTCAAGGTGTTGTTCAATTCTCTGGCTGTACATAGCTTTGGCATCCCTAATGCCCCTTTTCAGTTTAGCTCTGGCCTCTCTATACTGTAGTTCATCACCAGAATGAAAAGCAGTATTTCTGGCTTTTAATAAAAGGCGCACTTCTCTATTTAGCCAAGGCTTGTTGTTAGAAAACACTCGTACTTGTCTTGTAGTAGCAATAACATCGATGCAGCTTTTGATATAAAACAGTACTGTCGAGGCATAAGTATCAACACTGTCCTCCTCAAACAGTGTCCAATCAGTGCTCCTAAAGCAATCTTGAAGTTGCTCAGTTGCATCCACTGGCCACACTTGTATTTCTCTAATTGATGGTCTGATTCTTTTAACAAGGGGTCTGTACGATGGAATCAAAAAAAGAGATATATGATCTGACTGTCCCAAGCTAGGCAATGGCTTCGTCTTATATCCATGCATGATGTTACAATATACCTGATCCAAGGTATTTTCCCCTCTAGTGGGACAGTCCACATACTGATAAAAGTTAGGGAGGACGGTCTTTAAATTGGCTTGATTGAAATCACCTGCTACCACCAGCACTCCATCTGGGTAGGCCTGCTGCTGTTTGCTGATAGCAGTTAACAAACAACTCAAAGCTGTGGTTGTGTTAGCATCAGGAGGTATATATATTGCTGTTATTATAACAACATTAAACTCACGAGGCAGGTAAAAGGGGCGGCATTTCACTGCCAAATACTCCAAATCAGGAGAACAGTGAATGTCCATTATTTTAACATCTGTGCTCCAATTATCGTTTGTGTAAACACAAACCCCTCCACCTCTGCTCTTCCCAGATTCAATAGACCTGTCTGCTCGATGTACTCTGCGTCCTTGTAGTTCAATTACCTCCCCTGGGATGGAAGAATCAAGCCATGTCTCTGTAAAGATCATAACGCAACAGTCTCGAATATTTTTCTGTAGGGAGATAGTAAGTTCCAACTCCTCAATCTTGTTGGGTAGAGATCTAACATTTGAGACAAAAAGACTTGGCAATGCAGGCTTGTGAGGATTTTTGCCTAACCTCACTCGTAGACCAGCCCTGCAACCTCTTTTCTGCTTGCGTTTTCTCCGTGTTCTTTTCTTCCTGACAGGGAGAGCAGGGGGAGTAACCCCCCGATATGCAGGCCGTCTTAAAAGCTCAGCTGGGATGTTGTAAGTTGAGACCCTCGATTCAAAGTTGCAACAGTCTCTGCCAATAGATAATAATTCTTGTCGACTGTAAGTTACTTGTGCCTGAGCACGTAGAGTCCATAATAAGGACCGATCTCTGGAATGCCTAGCCGCTGCAAATACTTGCGCCGCCATCTTGACCAACTGTCAATATCTTCAGATATCTGTCATCATGCCGTGGGGAGCTGAATTATGGTTTATCTTTCAATGAAATTGTTTATTATAAATTGACAATTGTAAGTCCAATAACACACTCTACCAGTGACCTTAATAATACAGTGGTGCCTCGCATAGCGACGATAATCCGTGCAGCAAAAATCACTGCACAGCGATTTCGTCACTATGCAATATTAAAAAGCCCATAGGAATGCATTGAAACCCCTTCAATGCGTTCCTATGGGCTTAAAACTCACCTTAAAGCGAAAATCCTCCATACGGTGGCCATTTTCGTTGCCCGGGAAGCGAGGAATCCGTCCCAGAAAACAGCAGGCGGCCATTTTAGAACCGCCAATCAGCTGTTAAAAAATCATCGCTTTGCGATGATCGGTAAGCGAAACAGGGTACCGATCATTGCAAAGCGATTTTTCCCCATAGGGAACATTGCAATGCGATTGCTTTTGCGATCGCAAAAAGTTCGTTGGTATGCGATTTCATCGTTAAACTGGGCGCCCGTTAACCGAGGCACCACTGTACTCTCACTTTACAAGAGTCTAATGTCCTAACCCAGTGGTGTCGAACTGTGGCCCTCCAGATGTTCTTGGCCTTCAACTCCCAGAAATCCTGGCCAGCAGAGGTGGTGGTGAAGGCTTCCGGGAGTTGAAGTCCAAGAACATCTGGACGGCCACAGTTCGACACCACTGTCCTAACCCATTGTTACCGTAATGTCTTATTCCTCGGCTTAGAATAATAGAATGCTAGAGTTCTGGAGACTTGCAAAAATCAAGAGCCACAACGAAAATGTTACCAGTAAGATGGCAAATTTTTCAGATTTCAGGTTAACAGATTTCTAGAGTCACAAAGAAATTTTCATAGAAAAAAAATGATGGTAGATAAATAAAGCATGTAGAAATTAGACATGCTGATGGTGCCCGGAATTACTGCAACAGTGAAAACTGTGCAACTTTGATACTCAGACAAATTTTAATATGATTATCAAAGATTATTAGTTTTCATTCTGGAGTTAACCCTTTACCGGGATAAATGCCAGCTGTGATGAACACAGGCTTCAGATTTTTCCCCAGGAGGTTTACAAATTTCCACGAAGGTATGTGTGTGACAAATATCAGTTCTCTGATCTGTCAACTTAGTAACAAAAAAAGAAAGTAAGGCTCAGCTGCACACTATGTATTACATGTAACCCATAGTTTAATCCTGCAAGGAATAGGGACAGAACTCCATTAGATCACATTATTTTGTACATAGTTCTACCCTGCATACTTCATATAACATTCCAACTTGGTTTTGACTTAGTTCCTTTTTTGGACTACAGCTCCCAGAATCCATCTTTTCATGCACCCTCTAACCCCTACAATCCGGATCCCACCTGCTTGTCCAGAAACTCCCGGGCATCCTTTTCAATATGACCTTCATACAGGTTGGTAGTGAGGCTCATGAGCCCCATCTTGGAGAGGCCAAAGTCTGTCAACTTGATGTGCCCCATGGAAGTGATGAGTAGGCTGGGGGGAAAAAACAGAGAGACAACCATCTGAAGAGAACAGATCACAGCCACTCCTACTCCAAGTCCTGGTACTGTAAGCTGTGAAAAGGTCAGGAGGATGGGCAAAAATCCACCCCAGCCTCCCTCTTGGCAATCTGACCCAAGGGACACCCAGCTTCGAGCTTCTTACTTGTCAGGCTTGAGATCCCTGTGGACAATGCCATAGTTGTGCAGATACTCCAGGGCAAGGACTGTCTCAGCAAAGTACATGCGGGCCATCTCCACCGGCAGGGCTCCAATGTTCTTCAACAGGGTGGCACAGTCCCCACCTGAAGGAAGCCAGGCATCAAGGTAGAGAGAGGGTTAGGGTGCTCTTTTACTCATATAGTGGGTTACAATTCTGTCCTGTTTTTTTTTTATCTGAAGTTTGTGATCTTAAGAACATTAGGTGCCTCAGATCAAAGGCTTCTCTTGACCAACTTTATGCTGCCACAGTGGCCCATCAGGCACTGGTTGGGGAAGGCAAAGAAAACACAAAGGCAACCCCCCCACACACACTCTACATCTGTGCCCCAGGAATTTAAAAGTGCATTTTCTCCCAAGGCAGCTTCTATCATTAAAAGTCAATATTTAAAGCTAAAAACAGTAAGTATACAAATACTAAAAAGAAAGTCAAACAAATACCACCCTGAGAAATGGGTAAACAAAAGCAATACTAAAAATACATTCAAAGTAGTAAGGTACAATAATCCATTTAAAGTTCCCACTCAAGCAGTCAGTTACTAAGAGAAAGCCTGCCTGAAGAGAAAAGTCTTTGCCTGCTTGCGGAAGGACAGCAAAGATGGGGTCAGTCTAGCCTCCTGTGGGAGGGAGTTCCAAAGTCTGGGAGCAGCAACGGACAACGCCTCTCCAGTGTACCCACTTGTGAAGGTGGTGGGACTGAGAGAAAGGCCTCCCCTGATGATCTTAACACCTAAGCAGACTCATATCGGCTATTGTAGTTGCTCTAGTCCCTTGATAATTTTGATTGTTTTTTTCTGCATTCACTTATTTAATAATAATAATAATAATAATAATAATAATAATAATAATAATAATAATAATAATAATAATAATAATAATAATAATAATAATAATAATAATAATAATAATAATAATGTGCCACTGAGTCAATTCCGACCCATGGCAACACTTTCTAAGGTTTTCTAGTTATAGAATACTTAGAAGCGGTTTACTGTGTGACTGTGCAGCTTGCCCAAGGCTACACAGGCTGGCTCCTAGTCTCAGATTCTGTGGCCAAATGCCAAATTCACTGAGCTACCCAGCTATTCACTTATTTATTTATTTTAATATAGAGTTCATTTATCCCACATCAGTGAGGTTTGCCTCAGGAGCCTCTGGAGAGTCAAAATACTTTTGGAAATCCAAGTAAATAAGGACTACTGTGTCCTTACTATCTACCTGCTTCCTGACAGTTTCAAAGGACTCTAAAAGAGAATTTAAAGGATGATGTACCTTCTTCAGCAAGGCCTTTCCCTCAATTTAATATAACATAATATAGATAAAAGTTAATATAATATTATATAAAATTTATATAATATAAAGTTCAATAAGTTTATATTTAAAAATGCTTTCCATCAGATACCTGGAACTGATATCGAAGTAACCTGTCAGGAGCTGTCCGGGGCTGAATCTGGAATCCTTTAAATGCCAAGTGTGTGGTTAGCTAATTTGAATGTGATGTAGTAGCAGACATGTGCACTATTGCATTTACTAGATCATTGATAAACTGTATGATCTTTACTAAATTACAACACTAACTGTATAAAACTATGCACTATAAGCTCTCTGGTCACGATCCCCTGGTCCAGTGAATGCCAATGCAACTGCTCTTTGTATACTATTAGCAAAGGTGCAATAGAGGTCAAAGCTTCCCCCCGAAATAATGTGCCACAGAGCTGCCAGCTCCTCCTCCTCCATCACCTGCGTACCTTCAACATACTCCATGACCATGCAGAGGTAACGTTTGGTCTCAAAGGAGCAGAACATGCTGACCACAAAAGGGTTCTCTGCAAACGTCAGGATGTCACGCTCCACAAAGGCCTGCTGGATCTGGTTGCGCAGAATGAGGTTTTGCTTGTTGATCTTCTTCATGGCAAAGCGCTGGCGGGTCTCTTTGTGCCGCACCAGATACACAGCTCTGAGAGAGAGGAAGGGAAGCAGCAAAGACATGGGGTCAGCGAGAGGACACTTCCTGGGTTCTGGCCTGTAGGCCTTCACGACTTTGCCAAGATCAGGAGAAGCAGAATACACAAATTCTTAGACTTTAACCCTTCTCTTATTCCTCTTTCTCTCCCACAAATCACTCCAAGATCACACTCTCCAACAACAAGGGAGAGAACTGGAAGATCTAGAGACATTCTAACGCTACCCTTCACTCCCTAATTATTCTTGAAAATGGGCTAGTGCTCAGAATCAGATCTGCTTACATTTGTTCTTCTATTCTATGATAGATATTTATAGATCTACTGTATTGGTGTGACTGCCTAGCTCCAAGATCAAACTGGAAACCCGACTGCAATAAATCCAGGTAGTCAGTATCAGCAAAGACCACCTTGAATTCAGAAGCCATAACCTCTTCCTGCATATTGATACAATGATAATTACAGAGTCAGATCTTTTTCAAGATTTGAACACATGGCGTATGTATGTCAACTGAGCACAGAGACCAACCTGGATCACTTTTCACTGAAGTTTATGCTTAGATATTTAGTTGGACAGTGTAACTTTTTAAATGAAACGGTTGCTTTTCTTTTTCTGTTCTTGTCCCTCATCTTGCCTTGCCCCCCCAACCCCATTATTAAAATTTGGATAATTTGTTTCTAGTTTTTTATTTGGGGTGATTTTCTTTTCTCCACTTGCATGCGTTCATACTCCCTTGTTCTTTAATGGGTTAAGCACGATAGATATGAATGTTTAAAGAGCAACGGTGCAAGACCATCAGCCCAGGAGTCCTCACCCCACCTCTGCCAGCTTAGACTGGGCGACTGTCCGATGGTGGATGGCTCTACACACCCGAAGGACCTGTCCCAAGTCTCCAGGGCCAGGTAAACACATCAAAACAATGAGACGATGGAGTGACATATCTGATTTTGGCAGTCCTTAGGTCCAAAGCCAAGAAAGAGTGTTCTTATGGGCTGGGGACCTGGGTAGCACCTACCCTCACATCAGGTGGCCCACATGCTTCAGCAGTCATCTGTCCAGGGAACTGTCTATCCTGAAGAACTATGTGTGTTTTTAAATTTAAATTTTTAGCGTGGGTGCCTGCAAAGACACTTGTCTTACAGTCACCTACTATCTCAATTTTCTTTCCCCAGAATATCTTTGGGCCCTGTGTGCGTGCAGAGATATTCTTAGGAGCAAAGAAGGTGGGGGGTAGCACGAGGTCAGGCCCTTTGCCTTCCTATCACACAGGGCTGCCTGCTCAACCTGCTTGTGTCAATTCCTTTTGGCTCTGAAGGGCGCATGTGCTATTGGCTTCGGGGGTTGAGGGATACATGCACATGCGCACATGTCTCCATATCTCTGCCACTGTCTCACTTTCTTGGGATGGTGACCCTTCTCCTCACTTTCTCTCCAGTCCTCTCACAATGTATCTCTGGAGGAGCCAAGAAAGAGCAGTCTTTGTTATCTAAGCCGGATGGCAGGAAACCAACTGGGATAAGGGTCAGGGCACCTTAAGGGCCACATCTACTGCCTTGAAGGCAAGATAAGCTCCCTCTACTCAGGTTCCTGAGAAAGTTGTCTTTTCAAGGGTTATCCTTCCTGGGGGATGTTTGCGATGTTTGAACTCTTATTATATTATGATTTTATTGTTAATTGTGCTTGTTCCCTGTAAACGTCTTACAAAGCAAAGCTGAAAGATTGTATACATTTAAAAATATATGCATAGATTTGTCATTTTAGAGCAGTGGTGTCGAACTGTGGCCCTCCAGATGTTCTTGGACTTCAATTCCCAGAAGCCTTCACCACCACCTCTGCTGGCCAGGATTTCTGGGAGTTGAAGGCCAAGAACATCTGGAGGGCCACAGTTTGACACCACAGTTTTAGAGTAATAGCTCCTGAATTTTTGAGCCTCGTTCAGATATTCCTCCATATTAAAGATCCTACTCACATCACAGAAATGAAAGGTCCCTGCACTGTCTCTTCTGCTGTAATGAGACACAGATGTTCAAGAGGGGGAGAGATTGAATGATTTGGAAGACTGTGCAGAGCGATTGTATTAGACATTTTCCTGGCAGTGGGGAGAAGATTGCATAGGTGTACTCCTCCATCATGCACACAAAATCTTTGGCTCAGGTAAGCATTTAAACCAGATTTGATTTGAAGCTACAGCCCTGAACCAGGAACAAAGGGATCCTTCTTTAGAGACAGACTCAGGGAGTGTGATATCTCGCTAAACTTACTACTCACCCATAAGCCCCATTGCTTATAAGTTTAATAGTTTCAAAGTCTCCTTCTCCTGGCGGCTTCTTTGGCTTTGGAGTAGTTCCACGACTCTGTAATAGTAAGCATATTAGGTGTGAAGGTATAAGTAGTTTACAAGGAAGTGGGTAATAGAAGGCCAACATCTTAAAAGGTTTTTTCCTGCAAAGGGCAGGACTACCGCCCAGAGTAGACCTTTCGTCTAGATGGGCGGGACAGAAATCCAATCAATCAATCAATCAAATAAATAAATACATGTCACTTCTGAACACTGTAAATTGTGGCACCAGAAAGTTGTAGAGAGCCATCCTGAAATGCTCTATGAACTCCTGGTCAATGCAGCTTTTTCTTTCGATTTATAGCTGTAGGAAGTGCAAAAACTGGAGACAAGCCAAGGCTGCAAATGGACAGTGAGGGAACCCCTGACTGTGTAGCAGCATTGGCAATATACAGCCTTGGTGGGGGAGCCAGTCCCTAATCCAGAAACTTATCAAGAATTTCAGGTTGGGTCCCTTTAATTCAAGAAAGAGTCCAAGCCATGCCTTGGCCAGACGGATGAGAACTTAGCAGCAAAGAACTGGAGGCATGTGATATTTCTAGCTTCCTTTTGCAATCAGCATTGCTTTGTTCTTCATGAAAATTACATTTGGGTCCACTTTTCCTTTAGGGAGCTCAAGAAAGAATATAGGAACCTCTCTCTCCTGCCCACCCATACTGTACACATTTCATCCTCACAACAACCATAGCAGACAGGGCTGGATTCTGAGGGAGTGACCGGCCCAAGGTCACCCAGGAAATTTCATGGCTGAGTGAGGAGGCTAGCCCAGGTGCCCTAAATCCCAGTCTGACATGGCAACCATTATATGTCCGACATGGCTCCACATTCTCTTACCCTCTGCCCAGCAATGGTGCAAATTATGCTCTATGAATGATATTTGCTGACTTTCTGGCAGCAAGCGAACTCACCAAAGGTAAAGAAATACCACAAAGACACACCTTCCTTCCTTTCTTGGGAATGCTTTGAGCACTCAGAGCTTGTCTACACTGGCATATAGTTATTATATATATGATTCTCTGCTAGCACTGTCTGGCATAGAAAAAACAGATTTCATCGGCTCGAACCTTCCCCTTTAAGAGTTGGCCCATACCTTTCTGGCACAGGGCTAGGGCATGAAATTATTTGGGGACAAATCATTGAGATGCAAAATCGCTCTTTCTTCTGCCTTCCCAGATTGGTACTTGAGTTAGAATAGATTGCACTGAAGATAAAGTCCTTTTAAGCCAGATCACACTATATTTCAGAGTGTGGATAGGCCTCACAAAGAATAGTTAGTTTCTTCTGCATTTCTGTATGTCGGCTCTGCTGAAAGCAAACATTTTGTCCCCTCACCTCCACCCCTGCTTGCTTCCTTCCCAATGGGAAAAAAAAGCTGCCAACATTTAGAGGAGCAGGAGAGGCATTCCTTCAGTTTCCTGCCTCTGCACCAATCAAATGTGGCTTCGCACTAGTGCTCCATTTATTGCCTTAGTTTAATTTTAATATGCTTGTACCATCCTTCCTACCCTAAAACTCACAATGGCGTAAAAATCAAGCAAAAAAAATTCCGTTCAAATTCAGCAGACCAATATGTACATAATTCATACTGAAAATACCAAACTCTTTCCAGCTTAAGACTGCTGCCCCAAGAATGCTTCAGGTGCCTTGTCATTTTTCTGAAAGAGCCCCACACTCTTTTAGTGTTATTTTTCAAAAAGGAGGAGGAATAGGCGGCACAAGAGATTCCTTCACTGTAGGACAACACCAAGAACGATCCCCTATGCATACCTCGCCACCAAATGCGACACATGGCTGCCATCACTGTATCATTATCAGATTGTGGTACGACAGGAGGGAACGGAGACCAGAGTGCCCCCAGCAAGTTTGAGAACCAGCTCTCCTTTCACTTTGTAAGAGCCGAATTGTCCTTTCTTGGACTTCCCCTCTCCCTTTCTTCTACCTGCACCCTTTGTCTGGGCCTTCCCACCTGCGTACCCAGGACCCTCCTCCAAGCCTCTTTCAACCCTCGCCTCTTCCATCTGCCCAGTGCCCTCCATGTGAAATCCTTCCCCTGCTGCTATTCTCCTTTTTTCTTATCTTCCTCTCTCACCCACCTACCATACTTCAAACCCTCCCCTTTTTTCTACCCTTGTGTGGGCTCCTTTCCCTTTCCACTGTATCCGTCCCATCTTCCACCTCTCACTAAACACTTTTCACATCAGGGATGAGGGAAGTGCAGCCCTCTGGATGTTGCTGAGCTGCTACTCCCAGAGGTCTAAGAAGCACAGCCAATGATGAAGGATGAGAGGAGATGTACTGTAACACCACTTAGAGGGTCCCAAGTTGCCCACACCTCATCTGTCCCTTTTCATATAACGTTTTGAATCCATCATAACAGAGGAAGGAGGAGTCAGGGAGGGCTATTCATAGCTTCATCCCCGTTACTCTCACATTTGCCTCACTCTTTCCCACTGGGCTTTCCCCATTAGTCTGTCACTGTGTTGAGCTGGCTCCAGAAGGACTGCTGGCCCCGGGAGTACTTGTGCCATCTAATCCAAACAACGCAACCAGCATAATCTACTGCACTGCAAAGAAGCTTGTGGTGTATCTCTGCAGCAGCACATAGCTTTGTTGGCACTGTTTACAGTGTTGTCATCTCTAGCAGCTACTGGGGAATGCCACCTTTGCCCCTGTTGCCACCTCTACTGAACTGAGGGCAGGCAGGCAGGCATCAGCTGCTTCTACAACCCCAGAGAAGCAACTGGTATGTGAGTTGTAATTGATTCCACCAGGAATTAATCAAGGTTTGCTTAACTAGTGAGGATCCAAGGTGAAGGGATGTATAGCTCAATGGCAGAGCACAGCTTTGGGGCTAGCAAAGGATACTACCTCAAAGACCTGGAGAGCTGCTGCCCGTCAGTGTGCAGGAATACTAACCCTTATGAACCAATGGTCTGATTCCATCTGCTGCAGTATATTCAATAGTCTCATTGCGTGTAAGGCAGTAACTGCTTCCTGGGTTCTTTTGGAAGGACTTGTTTCACTGTTTTGGACCCAACATATGGGGAATTAAAAAGCAGATATTCTTCTTCTATGTCTAAACATAATATTCTTAATTTTTCTAGGAGACATCTCAAGAAGCACGATGCAAAAAAGAACCCCCACATTAGGACCAAAAGCTTGCTTTTTCTATATGTTTGTGTGCATATATGTGCATGTATGTGTTTATGTGCATATATGAGACTATGAAGTTTATGGGGGGGGGCTGCTGCTATTTAAACATTATCAACAACAAAAGGCAGGACAATTGTCTTCCCACAATCAGTGTCTGATTTGGCCATTCAGTTCCAGTTGCTGCCAAAAGGAGCAGGTATACCCAATCTTAAATGCATAGCTTTGAAAACACATACAAAGCCATTCGCCTCTGCTGCCATTCTTCCTCTTGTTTGTTTTCCTCCACAAGCGCCTGCCATATTGGATATTACTTGGAAGGCCAGCAGCAGCAGCAGCAACAACAACTTGCCTTCTTTGATGGCAACCCAATGGCCTTGGCTGTGGCAGCTGGAGCAGAACCAGTGGGAAGACAAGGACACAGATCTGTGCACATGATGTGCGTGTGAGAACAGCTGGGGCAGATGCTGCACGTGGGATAGGCACAGCTGCTCCCCCATGTACTGACCTCGGTGAACTCCTCTGTCTCAGGTGTGTTGGATCCTCCGCTATCCTGCTCCTCCACATACAGCACATCTGACGACAACAGGGTTTGGAAAGAGCCAAAGGGAAAGCCAAGGGAACAAGGCTTTAGCAACCCCATTGTCATTCATGAAAGCACAGAAAGGGCAAAACCGAGACGTATACATAGCCATGCACCAGCACAAAGGCACACACATGGGTTACATAGATGAACACACAGCGACATGCGAAGGTATGTGTGTTTATGTAAGAATGCCACATGCATCTATCTAACAAATTAGGGGATACAACCATGCACTTGTTAACACTAATTACAGGCAAACGACATGTACATGCATCTTTCTACACACCTTTGCAAAAGATGTGCAAACAATTTTGTGCATGCAGGTGTGTTTATTCACTGGTATAGAAAGGCTGCTGTGAAGCCCAGTTCATATGTGTGCAAGCAAACACTGACATATACATAGATCCCCATTCAGATTCTTAACACAGATGCAGACAGAAGTACGTGCTAAGTTGCAGGCATGAAGATGACAAGCAAACTAAGAGGCATGTGAAACTTATGTTGATCATCTTTGCAAGAAACAAATTCTCTTGATTCAAAATGTCTGATGAGCCTTCTGGCATCTGGGACCTTAGAAACTATTCCGCTCAGCCACAAATTAGCATCTGGGCTCCATGCTTTCCTTACATGAGTAAGGAAAGGGCTCTGATCCCAGGGAGAATTTGTTTGACCAGCTATCCGCCCTGATGGGTCAAATGACACAGGACAAGCCCATGCAATTTCCCTAGACAAAAATAGCCTGGGTGTGTGTGTGTGTGGGGGGGAAATGAATTTTTATTAGAAAACCAGTTTGAGGGAAAGGGTTTAAATGCCCCTTCCTCCCACATTGCTGTACTCAAGTAAAGAGTACCCCCGACACCATCCCTGCAATAATCCCTAACTCCTTAACACTGGAACACGATCCATGTATCCCCTGCATCATGTTCTTTGTCAGTTTGCCTAGAGGGAAGGAGAACCCCAGGCTGACGATTGGTAACTGACATTGTTGGTAGCTCAGCATTCGTGACTTTATAGAATCAAGGCATAACATGTTAGCTACTTTTGTCTGTTTAAGATAAAACAACATAAAGATTGTTGAAGGAGATCAGCAGTATAGGAGTGAGGCTGGGACCAGAATAAGCAAAACCAGGAAAACACAGTTCTTCACCTGCAATTTAATCTATTTCCTACCCTTTAGCTTTTTTATCGTAAGAGAGATTCACACACACAGAGTGATCTGCCTTTTGCCCTGTAGGCGATCAGCTAACTGTAAGTGTGATCATGGAGCTCACTATTTGGTTCTCTTCTGGTGCAGTTGGGTTCGCCTTATTTTCCAGTGAACACATGTGTTTTCAATAAAAGTGATCCATCCTGCCCCTTTTATAAGCTGTCCTGTTTCTTTCTAGCACAGTGCTAAGGATGCAGTCTATTTGGTGTCATTGAGAGTGCTCCTGATTCTCCTGTTCTATAGCCTGTGCAGTTGGCAAATGTATACCCAAACTGTGGGCAATGTTAGTTGAGATGTCAACCCTGTGATATATTCAGCAGTTTGTGACATTAAAAGATAGGATGTAGAAATGCCCTCCTTCATTTTCATCTCCTTTTTAAATATTTCCCTAACTGATGCAACATGGGAGATGTCTTTCAGTACAATATATATAATATCATGCTAGGATAATGGATCGCTGCAGCGCTATGTCACTTTATTTAACAAAAAAAGGGGGGGGGAATCGCCATAGCCTGTGTAATGATGGCTGTGAAAAAAGGCAGGGAAGGGACAAGGATGGGGGCATAAAAAATCAATAGGAGGACAAATTGGAGTAACCAGAAGAGCTATCTGAATCTTTCTCATGGGGCGAGGAACATCTCCCAGGTGAATGGAAGGAGAGCTCACATGCAAGATAAAACAGAAGATAAGAAATTTTAAAGCATGAATTGGATCACTCCAGCTTCCCCTTTATGGTCAGGTCTTATGAGACACCAGGAGCTGCTGATGTGTGCAAAGTGCCAAGACCATACTAATTGCAAGTCAATGGGAGACTTGGGTGCTTCTGCCTGTGCACCCAGGAAGCAGGGCCTGGCTGTAAAATCAGCCTTCTGGTGCACTGGATGCTGCTCCAGGATGTCAGATTCAGGTGCGGATATCAATCTTGGTCCCCGGCCTAGTTCTCAGTGGGAAGCCTGTGTCTGGGTTATGCCACTTCACATTGCAGATGGGGTCTTACATAACTGAACCTCCCTCCATACAACAGTAATGTTTCCACAAAGAATGTTAGTGTGTCAAAGACGTGATATGCCTATCGCTGGGAATGATTAGGAGGAAACCCGAGCCCCTTCTTAGGGTAAACCTCCACTTGTTACTCTTTTTGGAGACTCTACAGGGGACGCCATTGTTTTGTTAAAAGAAGGGAAACTCAGGCTGTCTGCGCATTCCCTGGAGCCTCCCTCCCTCCCCCTCCCAATGCCTTTTGCTTTATAAATTCAAGCACTCACAGCTGACCTATGGAAAAAAAGGAACTTCTTCAGTGAGCCTCTCCTACATGTACTGAGCACACATGCTTTCTATGTGGAGGGAACTGGACCAGCTTTTTCTCACCTGGCACTCTTCGGATATGTGTTACTACAGCTCTCATCATTCCCAGCCATGGGAGTCTTAGTGCTACACATCTGCAGGCCTTTCTGCAGTTTTAGAAGAAAGGCTCTTATGTGGCTCTTTTGTAAGAAAGGCTCTTGTCCTGCTCTGGGCACAAGATTATTCTCTCTGTAAAAACTAGGCCTCAGGGTCAAGATGTCATGGGTTTGTTGGCTCAGAGATTAATACACTCTGTTCTCCATGAAAAGGATCCCAGTCCCTTAGAACAGCCCTTCTTCTACAGTAAAAGCAGAGAAGCTGATTCGAATCTTGCATGGTCCAATTCAGAGCTTTTATTTTTATTTTTTAAGTGGGGAGAAATAGAATCTCCACAGTCTATGGGCATGATTTTAAATTTACACAGTAAGTGGATGCTTGGGAAGCTAAATTTAAACGCTATTTTTTTTTCTGGACTGTGTTCAGGAATCCTGAAAGTACAGTCTTGCTTGTCATCAGCAGTACCTTGCTATGTCAGACTAATGTAGATGCAGGGAATATACAGTGGTTCCCCACTTGACGACTATAATCCGTTCCAGGAAAATCGCTGTTAAGCGAAATCGTCAAGCGGGAAAAAACCCATTGGAATGCAGTGAAAACAGGTTAATGCGTTCCAATGGGGAAATACCTCATCGTCCAGCAAAGATCGCCCATAGAGAACCGCTGATCAGCTGTTTAAAATTGCTGTCTTCCAAAGGAGGGGTCCGGAAAACAGCCATTTTGCGAAGGGAAGCCAGCCATTTTGCGGAGCCGGAAAAAACATTGTTTTGCGAACAAACGGTTCGCGAAGCAAGGACCTAATCAACGTAATGCGAAAAAAAACCCATAGGAACCATCGTTTTGTGATTGCAATAGCGATCACAAAAAAACTCATTGTTAAGCGATTTCATCGTCAGGCGGGGCACCACTGTTTAACCTTTCAAGTGTTGTTAGACTGCTGCTCTTAGAATCCTTCAGTGCTAGATATGGTGGGTCAGGGGTGATGGGAATTATAGTCTTGCAACATCTGGAAGGACACATATTCCCCACCCTGGACAAAAGTCTAACTACTCAGAAAGTGGCTCTAAGGATGCCTGCTTTCTCCCCCACTACTAGCCCATTAATGACTCGGAATTCTTTCCTAAGTTCTTGGAAGTTTTATGATCCTGCCAAAACTAGAAGCTGTCCTAGCCAGCCAACCACCCCACTCCCCTTAGTGATATCACACTGTCTGTATCTCCAGCTTAATAAGTTGACCTGCTTACACTATAGGAACTCTTCATATGAAGAGGTGAGCCTGAATGTTGCAGAGAAAACAAGGTTGTTCCAGTCATGAGGGATCCTCCCCTCAAAAAACCATTTAGCTCTGTGCTTTGCCAAACTCAGCAGCCCGTATGAAGGGTGATTTGCTACGTATTTACAGGAGTAACAAGATGAGCATGCTAAGACATGCATGAAGTCACACACACACACACACAGAGTCACGTAACGGAACAGGTATCATGGCTCAGGTGCAAATGTATACAGCTGCCTGGTTGCCGGCAGCTGCTTTTGCTACATTACCTGGGAAGGGGTCTCGGGTGAGTCCAAGCTGGCTGATGATGTAGCGGGGGATGTCTGTCTTCACCAGATGTCCCTCTTTGGCATGGTCCTCAGCTGCTTCTAACAGGTGGTAAAACTCCTCTGGATTGAACTCCTAGAAAGTAACATCCATAGGCCAGAATTAGGGCCTGGACTTGTCCCATCAACAGTTCTGCCTTGGAGCAAAAAAATTTCTTGGGATAGCTGGAGGCTGGCAATTATAAGCTGTTTTCACTTTCTCAGGGAAGTCACAAAAGAGAGACCTATTGTGGTGTAGTTGTACATTTGCTGGACTTGCACCAGAAGGGCTGGCCCTTCCATTTGGAAGCAAGAGGCAAAATGCTCTGTGATGTAAAGGGGACAGCAATGGCAATGACTGGCTCTTCCCTGACCTCGAACAGACGACATCAGGCAGTTGTCTCTGCATCCCCTAAACTAGGCTGATGCCCTTGGACAAGGTGGAACATTCCACTCAATTGCCAGTGTTGACAAGGCCTTTCTTGCCAGGCAAGCTTTCTCTCAGTGACTGGCTGCCTGAGTGGTGTTTTTAAATAGGCTGTTGTACCTTACTGCTGTGAATGTGTTTTGGTGTTGCTTTAGCTTACTGTTTCTTAGAGTGTTACTTGTCTGATCTTTTTTAACATTTGTATACTCACTGGTTTAGCTTTAAATGTTGTCTTTTAACGTTGTAAGCCACCTTGGGCCCTTTTAAAGGAGAAAGGTGGGTTAAAAATTGGATGGATGGATGGATGGATGGATGAATGGATGGATGGATGGATGGATGGATGGATGGATGGATGGATGGATGGATGGATGGATGGATGGATGGATGGATGGATGGATGGATGGATGGATGGATGGATGGATGGAGGTACCAATTGTGTCTTTTGCCACTAGAAGCAAAATGTTTTGGACTAGCTCATAGGGTTAGGCTGACCAAGGATAAAATCCTATCAACCTCAATCTCAGTCTCAACTTCAGATTCAATCTTTCCCTCTCCCTCTCTCTCAGTCTCTTTCTGCTGAACCTACCTCACAGGGTAACTGTGAAAAATAAGGACATTAAGGCCCTATGTACATTTGCCTGATATCCTTGTAGGAAGGTGAGAAAAGGATATAAATGGGATATCTAGAGATGGGATGGACAGTCTTTGGCCCCCTAGATAATCTGGTCTTCAACTTCGGGAATCATGGCCAAAGGGAAGGTATTGCTATGGACTGATGGTAGGCCACCAGCTGGTGCTACATGACTGGAGGCCCTTCTGTTTCACAGTTTCTCTCCTATATATCAAGCAAATAACAAGTTTGCAATGTTGCTACACTAAGTACTGGGAATTTCTAAGCTTGCAATATGGGGAATAAACGAAGAGTAATACATGTGAGAAGAATGCATCATTGCAGTTTTAATTTCAAGTACTCACATGAGCCTGTGAGTTAGACTGCAACCTCTCTAAATTTGACTTTTTACAACCACTTGATGAATCAAGAATCAAGATTGGAATGACTTCATGTAGATGACAGAATTAGTTGTGACTCTTAGGAGAGATATCACAAAACCAGACAAGAAGTGGGTGGGGTCTGAACTCACTTTTCCTCCAGCAGTTATTTACAAGACAACAGCTGCTGGAGAAAACCCCCTCCCCCAATAATTAACACAATTTAACAGCTCCCGCAATGCACATCCTTTAATAGACTGATTGAGGGGGAAAAGTACCCACAAACCAAATAACTTCAACAGCTAATTAAATATATCCAATTATTCAATCCATTTTTGTTGTTCTTTAATACATTTTAAAAGCACATTTTGTTTTTAAACACAATTCTTTCTATGCCAGAATAGTGTGGGCATGGAATGAGGGGCTTAGGCTTTCTCCCACCCCTCCACTGCCACTCTCATCCTTTAGACGCCTTCAATGCTTCTATGCGCAGCAACAGATACCACATTAAGGGCAGCACAAGCCTCTGCTTGTGGAGCCAGATGGCAATGGGCCAGGTTGACAAAGCGCTCCCTGCGATTGGCTGGTGTGTTGTCAGGGAAACGCACCAGGCACCTTCAAAGCTAACCAGCACAGGTGGAGAAAAGCTGATGATCCTGTGCTCT
Source organism: Pogona vitticeps (assembly GCF_051106095.1). NCBI lineage: Eukaryota > Metazoa > Chordata > Lepidosauria > Squamata > Agamidae > Pogona > Pogona vitticeps. Next base: position 182,122,316 of record NC_135784.1, read on the forward strand.
CCCAGATGACAAAGAGCAGAGCCAGAGTCGGGAGGCAGAAGGCAAAAGGCCTCATCTGAGTCAAGGTGCCATGGGATTCATCTCAGAGAAGCCATTTTCAGTGTGACAGCTTAGTCCTAGAATACACACATCAAAAACAAGCAGCTCTGAGCACCTCCACACAGGAACTCAGCTGGAAAAAACACAATTTTTTTAGCTCATCATAACCTTCACTGAGATGGGCTGGGCCGAAGATCTTTGGGGGCCACAGTTGAAAAACTGAAGCAGTCTCACCGTGAATCAGAACAGAATATAAACTCAGGCCTTCTTCTGCACATTTATTTAACTTAACAAATCCACAAATCTATTAATAGAAACTCTAGTTCATTAAGATACAGCATGCTAGAACATTTCACTTGTTTGAAAGTGGCATCAGATTTGTCTTGCCATCTTCAATTATCTCCCAAATCCTTTGCCCAACAAGCTGCTTCTTCCTCCCCTAAAGCTACCTGTTTCATTTGTCTCTCTTACATCAATGGGTCTAAAAGAGCCAGCTCCTGCTGGGTGCCACCCAGCTGTCTTGGACTCTATCCAGACTGCAAAAATGGTGCAAAACAATTAACACTGTTACTTGTCATGCATTGAAAGTACTTGTAATTACTTATCAGCCAATAACAGCAGAATGATGCTATTTTTAAGAAGTAATGTAATAGCTAACAACTTCGCTGTTTTACAAAATGTAATGAGTAACTGCTCTGAAAAGCTTTGGGGGCAGAATCTGGAGCCATTCTGTGCTAACTTTTATTCCCCCCCACCCCATTCGCCTGTAATCCTCTGGCTGGGCCATTCTTTGGAAATCTCCTGGCCTGAAAGCCCTTTCCCTTAATTTCTCATGTGGGCTCTGCTAAGGCCTATGGAGTGGAGAGTGCATGCCTACGCATCTTAATTTTCTCAATTTTTAAAGACATGACTGGTGTTGAAAACAAGTTTAATAACAGTGAGCCATGGCTGAATTAAGGCACCGACGGTGGACATTGGGGGTTGAGAAAAAACTCACATCCAAAAGTGGTGCTCACTGTGAGTTCCTAGGCTAGCTAGAATTGTTTCATTACTGTTGATGGCAATTAGTTTAAACAATTTTACGTATTTTCTGGCAGACTGCATGAGATGAAGATTAGAAGTGGGGGTCACAGCAGCAGACCTGCTGAAAGACTCTCCACAGGAAAGCTTCTTGTGTCAGCTGTCACCCATTAGCACTATCTCATCAGGCTGCATCGGAGGGAGTGGAGGTGGGAAGCAGGGCTACTTGCTTTTCTCTTTCCTGCCCCTCTCTTTCTTCCTTTTGCGTTATGTGTTTCTAGACTGTAAATACGAGGGCAGGGATTGTTATATTTAACAAGAACAAACAACAGTATAGTTCAATGGTTAGGCATCTGGCTGTAGAGTCAGAGGTTGGGAGTACAATTCTTCACTGGAATTGACAGGAGCTGGTGACTTGGTGATCCATAGGGGCCCTTCCAGTTTTGCAGTTCTAAGGATATTATATATATATAGTTATTAATAGACTGTATGCAAACCATTCTGAGGTCTTTTTCAGCTAAAGAAATGCTGGAGGGAGGGCGGAAGAAGGATGTGGTAAATGAATGAATGAATAAATAAATTAAAATGCGATGTTCCATCTGTCCCTAGCAGGGATTCTCAACATAGTGTATAGTAAAGCAGAATCAATCAGTCAACTATGTGAATGTCCAGTGTGCATGGCAGGTAAGTACAGCACAAAGCAGATCCTCTTAAAATATGAAGTTTTTGAAAGTGTATTTTGCTAGGAACAAAATAACCTCAGAGACCCCACTGGGAAGACAAATGAGCCTTGAACAAGGACAAAACGTTCCAATTGATATAGTTACTGAGTTAATGCAGTCAAGCCTGTTACACTTGACCCATGCATTTTAAAGGCCTCTCTTCAATTCAGGATTTTCTTAATTAAAATATATATTGCTTTTTCATAGTTCTCTGGAGAATTCAAATTACATTTCTCCTGCAAGGACACCATCTATTTTTAGCACAGTATTTTACATCTAGAGGAACTCTTTCCAATGGAACATTCAAAGCAACTGGGGTTATTGCTTGCAAGTCAGCTGGATTCTAAATCAGTTGCGATATTTGATGACAAAAGCTCACCACTTGCTACTCTCTGGATGTTCCACACGTATGCTTAGAGTTTTCTGGTGGCTCCACACAACTCTAACTGCACGACGCCTTCGCACACCATGCAGGGGTAGGCAAACCGGTATTCTCCATATACAGTGGTGCCTCGCATTACGATGTTAATTCGTCCCAGCGAAATCGCTGTAGAACTAAAACATCGTAAAGCGAAATTTAAAAGCCCATAGAAACGCATTAAAACCTGTTTAATGCGTTCCGATGGGCTTAAAACTCACCGTCCAGCGAAGATCCTCCATAGGGTGGCCATTTTCGCTGCCTGTCTTGTGAGGAATCTGTCCCTAAACACAGCGGGGAGCCATTTTATTTACCCAGTGGCCATTTTGAAACCGCCGATCAGTTGTTGGAAAATCGTTGTTTTGTGAAGAATCGGTTCCCGAAGCAGGGAACCAATCATCGCAAAGCAAAATTCCCCCATAGGAAACATCAGTTCATCGTTATGCGATTTCGTTGTTAAACAAAGCGATCGTAAAGCGAGGCACCACTGTATTGTGGATTACAGCATCCGTGGGCCTTAACCAACATCACCAATAGTCACACTACGGCAGTTCTAGACAAAAACATGTGGAGGACACGAGGATGCCTAGAACTGAAAATGAAGGAGAGGTGGAGGTGGAGAACAACACCTCTCCCTCTACCCAAATGCTGTACTCCCCTGTTCATCATATATCCATTTAGGGGAATCACTGCCATATATTGATGGCATGCTGGCTGTCAAGAAAATCAAGAAAGGACAGGGGCGTGCACTATGTGGGAGTGCAGGCACAAATATATGCTTAAACACTTCCCAGTATCTCACCAGGCATTCTAGTAGGCGGGCTGGGCGTGAGATGATAATCAGCAGCTTCTTCACCAACTGAGTGACAAAAGTTACCTCTTCACTTTCAGAGCGTTCATAAGCCTAGAAGCAATCAAAATTGTGGTTCATTTAAAAATGTGCTGCTTACATATTGCCCCATAGTGCTTAAAGCACTCTCTAGGCAAGTTTACAATTTTATTATGCAGGCTACCTATTTGCCCCCCCCCCCAAGCAAGCTGGGTACTCAATTTACCAACCTCAGAAGGATGGAAGGCCGAGTCAACAGTTTGTTTGTGATCGCCTCCATGGAATGTTATTGCACTCATGGGGCATGTTTACCTCTCCAGGGCCTCATTTCCAGACCCTGGATTCTCATGACTTACCTTGCCCAAAATGGATGCTTCCTTCTTAACTTCCCATCACTTACTTGTAAATCCAATTTCACCCAAAAATTATTCCAAGCCAACCCAGTTTCATGCACCCTTTTTGAATGCCATTCCCTGTATCTTTCATCCGTTTCCACAATGTTTGACTTCTTTATACCTCTGCCTAAATGCCACTGACTGATTGGGATGCTTACATCTTTCAGCAGCTTCTCCATGTTCTCCTGCAGCTCATAGAAGTAGACAGTGGTGATGAGACCTTCCTGGGACTTGGCTAGGCAGTCACGTGCTAGCTCAATGACCTGGTGATGGATAAAACTGAGTGCTCCATCAGCCAAGGGCAACACACTCTCTGGCTCATAACTCTTAATGAAATCTTTTAGCTTCTCTTCCATTTGTGCCGTAGCCTGTTGGTACAAGAAATGGAGGATACTATGTCAGAGCAGATAGCCTTGACTGGATGCTGCTCCTTTCCCAAAGCCAGGAGGAAAGTCAGCAAATCCTGAGTGCTAACAAATCCCCGCCATAACTCAACTCAGCACATTCTCTACACTCCTCCAATTAAAAAATGTTTCTGAGTTCTAGATCATGAGAACCCCCTCCTTTATCACTTTCCTATGTAAGGAGATTACTTGCTGTGTTTAGAGTTGAACCTCAGTCCACTGTAAAACTGGGAGAAGGGAAAAGGGATATCTATTAGTCTGGCTAAACTAGCTAGCTTGCTATCTGACCCTCTTTCTCTTTTTAGGCATCTAATAATATACATCCAGTCCCAGAGATCCCTTTCTTTCTCAGTCTTTCAAGGAGTAAAACCTTTCTATTTGTCATTCAATCCATTTATATATGAATAATAATTGTACATGCCATTCAGATATCAAAGTACATACTTGGTTCTAACCTTGGGTACAATCCTGGTTTTCTGTTGTTCTGCCACTGTCTCATTTTCAAGCTCTTGTTTTTTTTTACTGTACTTGTTTAAAATATTGAAACAATTGTGAGAATGAGACAATTAAGGCAATCAAGATACTACTGTGGGTTGAGTTTTAAAGTAGCTTCCCCAAGCATTTGGGTTTTAAAATGGCCTTTCCTAAGCTGGCACTTTTGACATGAGTTGAATGACAAATCCAGTCATCTTCAGCTTGCATAGATATTGACCATGCTATATGGGTATGATGGCAAGAGCAATCCAACACATTTCGAAAGCATTCTTACGTGGAAAACTGCTTTCAAGTATTAATTAATCTGTAATTGTCAAAATAGAAAAAGACTGTCTCTCTTCTTTGCCAGTAAAAGGTGATTCACTGAAACAGAGTGCTTGAACTCTAGTAATGTGGCTGGACATTTTTCAAGTTCTTAGACAAAGTGGCCACCATAGGAGGGTCTTTGATAAAAGTGATATCTTTAGGTTCCACCTTGGTCCTTACCTTGGGGAATCGCTCCTTGTAAACATGATTCATCATTACTATCTCATTGTCATAGGAGGATGGAGACCGGCCCGGGCTGCAAAGGAAGAACAATGCATCAGCTCCTGGGCGTGACCTCTTCCCTATCCAGGAGCCTTTTGGGGTTGGATTGGTTTACTCGCTCTTCCTGTCTCCCAGCCTGGAACATCTCAGTGCAAAAAATTAATATTGTAGCCCTAACCATGTCTTCTCAAGGCAAGCCCCCATGGGGATTCATCCATGCAGACTGTGTATAGGAGAACAGGTTTACAATTTTTTTATCAAATTAAAAATATAGCAGAAAATCTTATCTGTTGTGTCCCCTTTTTCCACAGGCCAATTTCAGTTTCTTAACACTATTGCTTTGCTTTGAGCTATTCAGGAGCCAGGCCTGAAACAAATGACATAAGCTTGGGACTCATTGACTTCACTGTTCTTTAGGCCAGAAGACAATAGGACTGGATTTTAACTATATCCTACTGCCCTGATCTATAGATGTGTAATCAAGATCAGCAGGCCCTATAATGAGGCTGAGGAGCAGGAGGGCCATTTGGCCTGGGCCTCATCTTATGCCATTCTTTGCATTAACATACTGTATTTTTACCCCTCTTCTCAAAAAATGAGGTGGTCTTAAAATGAAAAATGGCCTAGGCCTCATTTAAGTTCTTGGAGGACCTGGAATAAACTTATTGTGTCTTCAGTGGTAAAGGTTATTGCAGAGTTTGAGAAGTATGCTGGTTCAAACAACCCATGAGGACATGTAGGGTTTGAAGAGGATTATAGGAGAAAGAAGGAGTTTGTCACACAGAAAGGAGAAGTAAAATGCAGTATTAAAATGGAGGTCATAATGATGCAGCTACTGGTAACTTAGTTCTTTATAGCATTTAATAGATGCCTCTCTGAATCACACTGTAAAGCCTTCTAGTCAACCACTGTCAACCACTCTCTCACCAATTATGACAGCCAGCCCAACTTAGCTGCTGTACAGATAGTTTACAAGCAAAGATCACTGCACTAAGAAAACAGTTCTCAAAGTTTTTCCGTCTGATTATTTCAGCAGTCTTAGCCCCCAACCATATATCCAAAATGTTGCTAGCAAGGCCTAGCTCAGAATCAATTGAAATGCTGGACTTTTAGAAATAATAATCCCATTCTGTAGCTTAGTGTTCCCCAACTTACCACCTTCCATATATGTGGGACTACAACTCCCATGATCCCTAAATGAAATGTCCATAGTGCTGTTGGCTGGAGGTGATGGAAGTAGTAGTGCAATACATCTGGTGGGAGCTACCATAGTTTGGCAATACATTCATTGCAGATCCCATTTTTAATTATATTTCTAGGAAAGCTGAATATGTAATGCACACACTGGTCACAAAAGTGTGTTGGTTTTTAAAGGTATCTTTACTTCTATCTCCTTACCTGAGGCTCCGGGACCGGGGCCGCACTGCAGGGGACCGCCGCCCCCCATCATCATCAGTAATGCTCTCAGTGCTTCCAAAATGCTTGGAAAGGAAATGCAGTTCATCCACAGTGGGCTGATAAGGCAGCTGGTGAAGGCGCTCTTGGGAGGAGCAGGATGACTACAAGGAAAAGAAGGAACAGAACTGGCTACAGGCCCTGAGTGGATGCTGATATGCAGCAGGATCCAGAGAGGGGCACAGTTGCCATTTATTTACACATATCGGGCAGTGTAGTGCAGCCAATTTTGGGAAACAGACACATTCTTGTATATGTACTATACAGCCTTCTAAAACATGCAACTGTTTAGAAAGAGAAATAAAATATAATTAAACTGGCAATTAAACATGATCGCTTGCGAAACTCAACTTTGCCCCCCACAAAAAGTGGTAAGAAGCTGCCTTATTCTGCCAACTGATCAGGAATACTCTGTCTACATTGAGTGTCCCATGAGCCTTTCATAAAGACCTCTCTTTTCTGCCATGCTGGAAATGCCAGGGATCAAAGATAGAACATTTTGCATGCAAAGCTACCTCAACCCAGCATGCAAGAGCATCATGTTACTGGGAGCAAAGATGTCCATGTGTATAGGGTGAACTACACATATGCATCTCCATTTCCTAAAGCAGAGCACAAGAGAATATGTAGGAGACTGAGGTCAGCATGACACAGTTGCAGGGAAACATTCACAGCCAGTCCCAACATCTGCTTCCTGTGATGTGTCTTTTCACCTATAGACTCAGAGCATTTAACACTACATGGACTTCATTCAGGAAATCTCTACCATCTGGCAAAGTGAAGTGATTGCCGCAGGCAGCAGGCTCTTGGGGGCAGCAGTGCCAAACACCAACTGTTCTTCTGCAGCCCCTCAAGTACTCCCTACATTTGGAAGAAAAATCTGTCCAATGCAAAATATTGTCTCACCAACGCTTTAGACGTAATACTCACAGCCAGGTCAGTCAGCTTCTGTCCATGGAACTGAGAGAGGATACTGTACTTCTCTTCAAGCACAATCCTCTACCAGGGGTACCCCAGAGGAACCATAGCAACCCAGATTATCATTCACGGTCTCCTCCATCCCATATTTCCCATTCTTCATCCTCAACCTCACTAAGATCTCTGCAGTATATATGCTATATATTCGTATATATGAAGAGCAACAATATGGGGATTAGCTGGCCAATTGTAGCCATATTTTACTCTATGTACCACGTACAACTGCAGGAACGTGGCTGCTTTCAGTCACTCCAATCTGGCTTCCCAACCTTTGTCCAATAAAAAAGATTCCTTAAAATTGTCAGCTCTTGTTTGCCCCCAAAGTCTTCTTAGCAGCAAGAAGCTCTTACCGATACAGTGGAGCTGGGAGTGTTGGTTCCATACCCAGACGAAGGCAGGGAAGCCAAGGACCAACGACGGCCATCTGCCCTGAAAGCACCAAGAGGAATACGAATTGAGAGGGGCGCAGTGTCAGAACCAGAAAAGACTATTCTTGTCACAAAGATTAGAATTCAGTCAGCTGTGCCACAATTGTTGGTTTCTCTACAAATCTCACTAGAGATGTTCAAGGCATGACAGCACATATAAGGCCCAGATAAGCTTCTTGATTCTAACTCATCTCCTTATAGATGTCTCAAGCTATTTAGGAGTTTGCTATAAAAACCAGTTTACTAAGCCTAGTTACGATCATGCCTGACCAAGCAGAATGAAGCAGCCACCTCAGGTAGCAGATGTTGGATGGGTGGTGAAGGCCAGAGAGATGTTCAAGGGCAGAGCTTCATGCAGTAGGGCAGTGGTCCCAAACCTTGGGCCTCCAGATGTTCTTGGACGTTAACTCCCAGAAATCCTGGCCAGCAGAGGTGGTGATGAAGGCTTCTGGGAGTTGTAGTCCAAGAACATCTGGAAGCCCAAGGTTGGGGACCAATGCAGTAGGGTACACTGCTTTGCATCCTTTATGCTGGCCTTCTGCTCTCCGATGCAGTGAAGGACACACTCTCATCACCATCACAGAGAGTGATTATTTTGCACCTGTGTGCTGTCCCTAGGAGAGATCTATTTATTCCCTTTGGTACTGGAAAGTACCCTCCACAGGATATCTAGCATTTAGATAACAGTGATTGGGTTTCACTCTTGCAATAGAATCTGTACAGACCTGAAGCTATTTCTTTAATGCTTTATCTTATTCCTTTCGTCCCCAGTACCTGTTACTCCAAAGCACACGGCTTCTGAATGTGAAAGGTCCATGGCTCTGTCGGACCTGTTAGGCAGAAGTGGACAACATCTTTGTGACCGTGTGTCTGGGGAGGAAGTGCTTTCTTTTGTCTCGTCTGAACCTGCTGTCAATAAACTTTATGGGTAGCTTCAGCTTCAGCATCTGCCAGGAAGAAAAAGACTTCTCTTTCCTTTTTTTTTTTTTTACACTTATAATTTTGGACACCTTTTTGACAGTGAATTCCTCCATTCTAGGTGGAGTGAGACTGGGGCGGGGAGTGGAGGGACGACCTGGAATCTCCAGTGGGCTGGCTTCTGTTGCTCCCTGGCAGGATTAAGTTGAAAGGGAAGAGTGCCCCTCTCCCCTTTATATTATGTCCTGTGTCTTTCACTCTGCACTGAAACAATACAAAGACACAGGCCTTTTCTGGTAGGGGAGGTGGTCAAAATCATTTGTCACATGCAAAAGTTTATACAGGGCAAGCCTCCTCCACTCTTCCCTGTTTCCTTCCATAAGCTACATAACCACACTCAAGCATGTCATCCATGAAGGAGCCAACTGTACGAGCTCAGAAATGTGCACTGTGTGAACTTATCATATGTGTGCTTCACTGTAAGTGCATCTTGAATACAGACCAAAGAGAATAGACCGGTTACATACATGACAATTGTGGAAGCTTAGTGTCTCATGGAATGCTACGTATAAACAAACGAACAGGAGTTGTAAGGCTGTTGGATTTAGTGACAATTGATTTTTATTGTATTGAATAATGAATTAATCTTTCACATCATAATTACTGGTCCATTCCAGGCTATGTTGTTTGGAGCCATCCTAAAAAAGGACCAATTATTGTCATGCACTGTGCAGGAAGGAGTTCTTTTACCCTGCATAAAACAGGTCTCACTGTGTAATCTGTTTCAATGTGAAATTGTCTGGAACCAGAGGGACATTGTGCCAAGACCTACAGAAGAAGTGTGATGACACAGCATGTATTATACTTTTCCAAATGGTAATTCACACATGGCTTTTGTGCCTGTTTAAAGACCCGCTCAGAACCTTCTAGAGCTGAGTAGCTGCTTTAGCAAGAACCTCTCCCTTCTGAATACACATGTTGCAGGCAGTGCCCGACAGGCCCCTTTCCCTATCAAAACCACACCTCCAGAAAGAGACAGGAGAGTACGTATTGCTAAGAGCATCCACTGTTCCACCATTATAATAGCTGGACTTTCTGCAATAAGAGAACAAAAACAAAACCAACGGTGGTACAACAAGAGAAGTGCAGGAAAAGATTTGAAATGGATGAACATGTCCTCTGAATCTCTTGTAGAAATTTTACAGGAAAGGCTCATTTGGTAGCAGTTACTGTTTGTATATTTATCCAAAGAAGATCTGAAGCAATACTGTGGAGGGTGCTGAGTGTAACGGCTGTTGGTTTGACAATACTGGAAGGGACCATCTAACCTACATCTTTCAGAGGTAAAATTTCAAACCTACCACCTCTTACTCTGTAATCTCCATTTTGGAACTATAGTAAACACAGGAAAGTTCAGCGATAATTTTTGGAACTTCTATGTTTCTTCTGCACCACTTTCAGTTCCTCAATTCCCTGCCTGATGAAGACTCGGGAGCTGAAAGCTAGTTTCTATTTGAAAGATTTTAGTGGTCCAGTAAAGGTGTTCCCCCCCTGCCCCACCCCATCTTGTCTTCAGGTTACATACAAGGGCCACACAGCCTTTTTCTTTTTTTGTTTGAATACTTATGTTTCTCACATTGAAGCAAGGCACAATGGGCACAAGCAACTTTCCAGAGCTGGACATAATGGACCCATGAGACCATTTGGAACCATGGGCTCACAAAAATGGCTTTGGGAACTGCATGCAGCCTCAGGCCTCCTGGACCTGACTCCCATTCCTCACCAGATACAATCTTAGCCCCATCTTCAAATGGCATTGGTTTATCACCCTCTGGGCTATCTATTATACTTTCAGGTCAGTCTTGGGTCTTTTCTTTGGTCTTAGCTTTCCGAACTCTCTCATGTTATATGTACTTAGTCCCTGCAACCTACATCCAGTCTCTTTGGAAAGCTGCCTTATCTTTGATTCCACTTCCTGAATGACTATATTTTGAAATTCTCTCACAAAACTGGTCGTTGACCCTTCACCTGCAATATCTGGATTCTTCTGTCTGTTTACTGGCTGCAGACACTTTGTCACTCAACTCTGATGGTTATTCCATTTGTTATGAATCACCACTACAACCAGCAATCATCATGCAGGAGAGAGCAGATGCACTGGGAATGCAAAGTACATACATCTTGACTGTCTCACCTATTTCTTGGTCTATGAAGAATTTTGGGGAACCCAAATGTGCGCACAGTGTTTCATAATCTTTCTGAATGGGCCTTAAAAACTTGTTACTCTAATATGAATATTACCTCAATGCAGCCTTTATTTTTTGGGTTTCTTGCTGAAAGAACAGGAATCAGTCAGCCACAGATTAATCTCTATGTAGAAAATTGTAATGTATGATGTAACCCTTATGAGAGAACATTACATGTGGCTACAGTTAGACCACCAACTTTTTAATACCATGAATTAGGCAAACCTAGTCAATCACAGATTGTACTGAATGGGTTTGTTCCAATTCATCCCATGTAAGAATGCCCTTTTTATGATTACACATGTCTAACAGGAGAGTCTTTTGAAAATTCTACAGCATAAGGTAATTTCTAATCAAGCTCTTGTTATAAAACCACTCATGCTTTTTGGTCTAATGTTGAAGAGATGTAAACAGCCCAGAGTGGATTCACTCAACACTTTGTTGACAGCAAGATAGAACTTCACAATCTGTTCCTTCACTTTTGTGGGGTGGAGGTGGGAGGGAGAAGTGGTATGTGCATGACTATAAAAAGAGCAGAGAGCAGATGGGGTGTGGGGAGCAGCAGCTGTAGATTCTTCCCTTGCTGCAAACATTCTCTCTATGTTGCAGCCAGCCAGCATGGCCTGGTGGATCATACGCCACAGGGAGAGCAAAGAGCCCACAGTTCTCTTCCCAAGCCTATATGAGACACAGGGCTATCCTGGGGTAAGGTGGGGAGCTTAGAGGTGGAAGGGGAGAACTGAAGCAAGAAGAGAGTCCCAGTTATGAGTGGGCTGTTGTCCTGCTTTGGGCACAGCACAACTGATCTTTACCCCAGATGAGCTCCTTTCCTTCTGAAGACTCATGGCCTCTGCTCAGATGACCCTACTTGTGGAGACAGATATGGGAAGAAGGCAAATCAACCAAGCTGTTACACATTGCATGGATGTTTGCTCCATGTATTATCAATCCAGGAGAGTCTTGACCTGCGTCTGAGAAAGGTCATGCCCACAGGCTTGAAAAGATGATGCTGCCTCATGTGGAGAGGGCCAGGGTGAAAAAAAAGGAATATGTAGGACTGCTGGCTGTGCCACCAATGACAACCTGACTTGTACTTTAACTGGGCCAAGCCCCAAATACTTCCCTTTGACCACTGCCTGTTTAGGAGGCCTTTAAGAATAGGGTACCCATAGTGAAAAGAGAAGAATAAAGGGAGAGGAAAAAACTGCAGGCAGGTGACATTTCATAGTGCATTACAGCCAATGCCGATAATACAATTCTAGATTTCACACTTGTGGCATTTCTTCATAGAATAGCTTGGAGACCCTTGACCTGCTAAGATTGAACACAACTCTGAATTTGTGGTGTAAGTTAAGAGGACAATAACTAGTGATATGTTCCATTTTAAGTTGCTTGACCTGATAGCTTTATTGTCTTAATTGTGCAAATAAATCAATGGAATCTATTTGTTTCTTCCTAATACAAAACTTAGGATATCTTTGTCTTCTTCGAGTTCCCTCTTTTTTTTTGAAAAAAAAAAAAGGTTTATTACAGAATGCTCTATGCTTAAGGCTAGGATGATAGCTAGGTACTACTCCCCCACTTTCACTCTGGCATTAGTGTCTACTGGTTATTTGGGACTGCAGCCTTTGCAGATGGCCTCAACACCAGGTCAGTCAAGGAGTGAAAATGTGCCATGGAGCTTCTGCAAAACCAGTTTTTACACCTGGGTCCCAAAGAGTGCTCTTACCTGCGTGAAGAAGCGAAGGAGAAGTGGGCTGGTGTGTTAGGGGAGAAGTTCCGAGGGCTGTCAAGAGGGCTGCTACCTGTGGACATGGTGGGAGAAGAACACACAAAAGACATCAAGGCGTTGCTTAATGAGCTTGCTCAGACACCATAACTATGTAAAACACTTGACCCTATCTTGGGGAGCCAGCATATCCTACTGAGGGCCTGACGTATTGATAAACATTGTCGCAGAAACTCCAGTAGGCTTGTAAGAGGAGAGGAGAGACACAGAAGTATATTAAACAAGAAAACAAAAGATGGAAGGAGGTCTGGAAATAGAAAGGTGAATTGATAAACAAATAGACAGCAGAAGACAAAGAATCTAATAAACCAACCCAGCAGATGGACCAATGGATGATCAAGCATGAATGGCCTACTAGACTGTTAATCAGAGGAAAAGATGAACAGTTGGATAGATGGACAGAAAACACGTGTGGATAGTTAGTAAGAAGGACAGATGAGAAGGGTGACTCAACAGTCACACTCCTAAATATATGTACAGTATGCAGTAAAAGACAGATGGCCTGAATACACAGAGAGATGGGGTCAGGGGATAAGAAGACTGTGGGGAAAATTAGAGCTTGGACGTAATGAAGGACAGGAAAATGGATCAATCTCATGAGTCAAAAATTGGTTATCAATCAATCCAACAGGTCTCTTTTAGAGTCAATTTTTGTTTGCTGCTAAACACACATAAACCCACTGGGATGGATTCTGGGTGGGAGGACATGTAGTGGGATATGATTTATGCATGGGCTTTTGTGGACACCCTGCCACATTGCAGCAAATCGTTATATGCATAAGACTAGCCATGAAACAACCATATATATTTAAATAATGTTGCCCAGGAACTTCACATTTGAGAAGAATGGGGTATGTCAAGAGTGAAAGAATTACTTCAATAAGTCCCTGGTAAGGACCAAGGTTTCCTGAGAAATGACAGTAAAGTAAGTACAGGGATCCAAGATGTGCTTTCTCAGAGCAAGTCTGTGAGAGAACTAGCCCTGGTTTGAAGAATGGGCCATGGTTTGGGCAGGGTTTAGAAGACAGAGCCTAGGCTGATTGGTTAGTTTTGTGGATCATATCTTTATCCAGTGATGGATGAGACTGGCATTCTTGAAAGCAAGACGATGGGGCAGGTGGCCAAGGGCTTAACTCACCAATATGACCTGGGAGTGGAGAGTGAGGCCGTGGCAGCGTCGGCGAGGTACTTGTCAGGATCAGGCTTTTTCTGTTACTGGTTCGGCAGCTGTACAAAGGGCAGGAAAGAAGGAGAGGCAAATAAGACAGTCCCAGATTGTGATATGCAAGGATAAAGAAGGTCAGACTAAAGCACACCTCATTTCCCTAATTTGCTTTCCTTGAAAAGTCACCACTGGGAAGCTTGGCAAGTCTGTTCTCCTTCTTGATCAGTTTGTTTGACTATTCCAAACTGTTGAGCGTGTTTACTTTTTGTGGTCTCTCACAAGTCATTGGCCCCTTAGTGAAATAGGAAGCCATGTTTCGACTGAATCAGGCCCCTGATATATCTAGACTGCTGCTTCTTACTCGGGTTGGTAAGTTTCAAGCAGGTGTCCTTCCCAACCCTATTGCCTGAGATCCAATTAACGGCTGCTGCTGAAGACTAAACTTTAGATGTTTCACAGTCAAATTGTATGTTTTGTAGGCAAATCATGGAGATCTCCCCTTAGGACAGGCCAACTTAGTTGGCTGTTTTTTGTTTCACAAAGGGCTGGGGGGAAAGTAGGAAAGTGATCGATTCAGGACCGGTTAGGCTGTCCAAGTGGAGCAATGGGACTGGACTAAAGATGGGAGAGGAGTTATCTCTCATCTGAACATAGTCACACATACAACACAGTCTCTCCATCTCCCACATCTGCACACTTTCCAACACACAATGGCATACATCACTTCCCCTATCCTCCCTTTTCTCCCTCACCCTACAACAGTCCTAGTTCAGGATAGAGATTCTGGAGTGGAATGACCACTGGATACAGGTAGGGAGACAAATATAATCCCAAGGTTGCCATAGTTCAGATATGTTACCTTGACAATTAAGGCACAGGTAGCTGGACTGCACCCAGTTCATATGGCTGAGATTTGACTTTAATTTGCCAACAAATACTTGGCTGATGTGCAGAGACTAGGATGTAGATAACTAGCCATCCACACAGATGGACATCTGCCCACACATTTGTTGTACCAGATCTTCGGGCCCAAAAGTTGCCTGAGTGTTTGTTACCAACAATGGTTTGGTGTTGTGTGTCAACCTCTGTCTAATGCATGCCGTGAATCATAAGCCACCAAAGCAGGGAAGGAATGTCTCTCCACACTCTTTTGCCCTTTCTAAACATTGAAACGAAAGGCCCCCAGCACTACACATATACATTTGAAAGAAGGACCATGAGCATCAATTTCTTATAAAATAGTTCCCACTGGGGAAAAGAAAATCTAATGAGAGCAATGTGTTGGTAAAAGTTTTTTGGTTTTTTGGTGGGGTGCTGCTGGTGGTGATTGCCTCACTGCCTGAATGTCAGACATCTCCTGCATAAAAGCTCTGCAATAAAACCTATATTTAAAAGTCTGTTCTGCTGTCCCTGTTCTTCTCTTCTTGTTGATAAGATCTGAGGTTACAGGCAAAAATAAACTTTGCGATTATAGGCAAAAATAAGTGTCATTCAAGAATGCACAAGAACCTGGATGGCTCAAGTAGCAAGAGCAGAGGTAGAAGGTTACAATAATTACTTTGGCTACATATTGTGCTGTCCTCTTATAAATGAGTACAAATTAAAACAATCAGTGAGGACAAAAAAAAATCCATGATCTATCCATGATCAGGCAGGTGGAAACTGCAAGCGCACTGAAACAGCAGCAGTTCTATGCCACCCCAGGTGGAACGTAAGCAGGAACAGAGCCTGAGGGGGAGTGGAGGCACAAGATCAGTATAACTAGTGCCTCTGAATGGGTCCAGATGAGGCTTTTATCATGCCATTACTCCACCTCATTCACCCAGTTTTACTGTGTTTTCTCATTGCTAGCAGGAAGAGCTTTCTGTCTAGAAGTGCCCTTTCAGTATCACGAGGAGCAGCTTTGGTGTCTCCCCCCCTCCCCCTTTTGAGAACAACAAGGCATCTTATGGTACCTTAGACTGACAATTTGATGATGATGATGATAATGATGCGCCGTCAAGTCAATTCTGACTTAGGGCGACTCCTTTCAGGGTTTTCCTGGGTAGAAAATACTCAGCAGTGATTTACGATTCCCTTCTACTGGGGGTGCCCTGGGGACTGTGCAGCTTGCCCAAAGCCACACGGTCTGGCTCTTCTCCCTGGATTCGCACAGTGGCAAATCGAATGGCCAACTTCTGGCTCAACAGACAGATACTTAACTCATTGGTAATTAGTTTACCAATATCACGTTCCAGTCATTACTAGCATTCCTTTGTCAATAACTACAGCAATCTAAGGTTTAACATTACCTATGAATATCTATTTTAAAGTCTGTACTCTTCTCTTTGACTTTGCTATTTACAACTCCACCCCATTCGTTGCAGTAGATGCACCGTATACATCTGGCAACCTTGAATCACTGTTGGTGTATCTGTTGAAGTGGACTCTCAACCACATATGATTATACCTCCATCTATTTCTCAAGTCTTTTAAGGTGCCACAAGTGCCTTTGTTGCTCTTCAGTATCACGAGCGGCTTACCAAAACAGATCTAGAGCTTCCGGGTTTCAATCCTTACCATGCAGGCATGCGATCCAATCAAAAAGAAAGAAAACACACTTCATCTGAAGCTGCCTTTCAATGACTTAGACTATTAGTCCATATAAGCAGAAATGAGGACAGTTCAGCTCTCCAGATTTTGATGGACTACAAATCTCATCCCTATTAGATGTGCTTGCTAGGGATGATGAGGAGATGCTGTCCAACACTATCTGGAGGGCCAAGAGCCTGAAAAATGTGATGTTTTGGACTACAATCTTCATGCTGTCTAGGGAATTCTGGGAGCTATAGTATAAAAAGGTCATTTAAAAAAAGATCTGGGAGGGCCATGTATTCCCAGGCCTACTGTATAGTTCTGTCCATTGTGAGTGGTGAGACTTCCCTGAGACATTTTCAGTTGTGGATTTTCTTAGCCTTACTTATGTGATCTTTTAGCTGCCGTGGGCAAAATGATACCCTGGGGCCACATATAGGCCTTGAATGCTGTTTCTGTGAGCTCTCAGCCCTCCTTAGCCCCTTCTTTTTCTGGCAAAAAAGGGTGAGTTGCTGCTCTCAAAAATCTCCAGGTATGGTGGTTCACCTTTGAAGTGTACGAAGGCCTGCTTTTACCACTTAATTCCCCCCAAAACCTATTTTTCAAAACTGGAAGTGGATTTATAGCCATTCCAGATTTAACTTTTCAAAAGTTTTAAGGATTTTTGGTAGTCTGTATCATCCCAAGAAGTTTCAAGGGACAGAAAACTGATTCCCAGATCCACCAAATATTTTAATCTTGTAAAGATTTTAAATCTAGAATCCACTGTGCGCGCGCACACACACAAACACAAAAATGCTCTGCTAGTAACTCATGGGTCCTCCCTGTTTATTTTAAGTGGTCCACTAGCCCTCTTAAAGTTCTCAGACTTGGGAAATCTCTTCCACATTGTTATTTGAGATTCTTTGAAACAGAGGGGCCAGGAACTAACATGCAATATTGTGTATCTAGAGCATTTTTCTGCTACATGCTACAAGTCTTTCATTCACAGATGGCAGTATGTATAGGGCCAAAGGCAGAGTTTGTTTATAAATCACTGCCAAATATGGGGGAACTTTTGAAATGTAATTTCAGAGAATGGCGGTGATGGTGAGAATGCTGCATTCCAGTGGGGCCAGGGCCAAAGGCATAAGAGTTAGGCTTTAAATGCCAGCACATTTGAGGTTTAAAGTTCTGATAGCTCAGTAATTTATGTATATGGATGTGAAACAAAAGGTTGGGAGTTCAATTCCCCACTGTGCCTCTTGTAAGTAAAACCAGCCTGTGTAGCCTTGGCCAAGCTGCACAGCCCCAAGGCACCCCCAAAAGAAGAGAATGTCAAACCACTTCTGAGTATTCTCTTCCTGGAAAACCCTGGAAAAAGGCTACTGTAAGTCAGAATTAACTTGACAGCATATGATGATGGTGGTGGTGGTGATTAATGCCAGTAATGTTAGTCTTTTAAAATTGCCAGTAATCAATTTTACTTTTACAATTGCTGGTAACTTTTTAAGCATTTCAATCTTTTAAAATGAGGGGTAGGGAATCCATCCTGAGGGGAGAAACCACTCAGTAATGGTGTCATGAGGAAGACAGTGTTGCTGTCTTTTTTCTTTTTCATTAATTGACTGCCTATGAGGGGGCTTTAAAAACAGGGCTGTTGTGTCTTGTTCATTTTTCAATGTGCTTTAATAATGTTTTCAACCATACTGGTTATTTGCTTTTCAGTATTGTCATAACCTACTTAATTTTTAAGTGGTTACTTTGTTTTAATATTGCAAGTTGACTTGGGTCCTCTTGGGGAGGAAGACAAGGGTACAAACATTAAAAAATGAATGAATGGCCCTGAAAAGTCTCGATTAAGCCCCCAGAGGGAATGAATTGGGTCCCACTGCCTGAGTTCCCTTCAAGTGTGCCAAAGGTAGCCAAGAACCAGAACAAGCTACACTATTCAACTACAGATCATAGCCACCTCCTGCTCAATTAGGAGGTAAGCCCACTCTGAAGATGTGGGGTGAAGCATTGTGAACACCCTTCTCTCCCCCCCCCCCAGCAGTGGGACCGGGATTTAAACTGTCCCCAGTAACCAACTCCATGGGCTCCAAGCTGCTGGTGCAAATAGTCCTTATGTTTATTGACCGTTGGCTCCATGCTATCGAGGCAGAGGCATCAGTCTTCTCCCAGGTGAATGGTCCTATGAGGGGCTCAGCTGCTTTACCAGCTCCTCAGGTAAAGTCCCTTCTGTCTCTCCCCTCATTAAAATCCTTCCCGACCACCAAGTCCAAAAATCTCAGGTGCTCCAGCATCCCGCTGCTCTCAGAGATGTTTGGTCAAGGCAGCTGAGCAACATTCACAGGCGCTTCCTGCCTTCACCTAAAGCTGCCATGCTGGATTGTGGTCAGGACTGTGGGGTTTAGGCACCACTACCTCTACCAGGATGCCTCGCCAGGCCTCCTTCTAGCCACTGCTGTAGAAGATGGTCTCCAGATGTCGGGCAGCTCCCCCTCCCACATCCCCTCCTCTTCTGAGGTCCTTGTGCTGTTGTTTGCTGCCCCCAAGCAACTTGCCCCGCCCCTTTCTTCTCATTGGTCCCAGCTTCCTGTCTCCATTCTCCATTTATCTCCCCCTGATCCTCCCAGCCATTCTTTCTTACCAGGCCCCTCGGCAGCCACCGGCTCTGCTTCCACTTCACCTTCTGGGGGCTCACAAATTGCTCACATCTCTGAGGGGCCACCAGGGTAGGGTTGCCAGATGTCATGCAAAAGGAGGACATGTCCTCCTTTTTAGCCTAATGTCCTCCGTCAGGCAGGCAAAGATAAAAACCTTTAAAATGTCAGGCTTTTGTATATTTTATGTTATAATTTTGGATGGGAGGGGGAGAGGTGGAAGGACCCCCTTCACCCTGGCTTTCCCCGCCCCTACCTGCCCGCCCATCCCCAGTATTTTGAAAAACAGCCTCCATTGAATTTATTTTTAATTTTTAACATGACTGTTTCTTGGTCGGTTCACTAAGAGATATTTATTGGCAGCTATTGTAATAAAATTGTATTGATTGTGGGTTTAATCTGGAATAATTCAAATGAAACATTCAATAGGTCCTCCTTTATCCTCCTTTTTGTCTTTCTATGTCCTCCTTTTAGTACCCGTGTATCTGGCAACCCTACCCCAGGGGGTGTGAGGCAAGGGTAGGAAGCTTGACCCAGTTGCTGGCAGCAGCGCTCTCACAGGTACTAGTTGGCGCAAAGCTGCCCATGTTGTAGGTTCAACCTAGGGGAATTGGAGGCGGTAGCCATGGCACTCCTCTCTCCCAGTATGTGTTTCCCCAAGTTCCTGAACTGGACCCCTCTGCACAGAAGCCATCTAAGGACTCTTGGGTTTCCCTTTTTAATTCTATCTGAACACAGAACCGAGGGATGTGCTGTCTGGGCTTCTCATTGCTGCTGCTGCTTTTGAAGACATAGGGAGTATATTCATTGCTCTGAGCAGATTGGTCTGAGCATGGCATTTAGTAAGCTGCCTTGCCAGACTTGTCACCTGACTACCTGTCAGGTTTTCTCAAGCTTGGATTATGCAGTTTTGCTCCTTTCCCACCCCACCCCACCCGTCCACTGCATCTGCTCCGGCTTCACCTGCAACCTAAGCCTCATTCATACAGCAGATGCACTCCCTGTGTCAGCCCCAATTAGCTACAATTGCTGTTGTTCGGCCTGTGGCTGTTTCAAGACTGGTTTGGGAAGAAGGAGTCTGTAAATAGGATCGCTCATGCATCACAAAAAGGGGGAAAGTGGCAGGAGAAAGGGGAGCAGGCAGAGGAAAATGCATACAATGTGCATCAATTTATTTCAGTCTACGGATGCAAAATGTTGAAATAATTACCATAATTTAAAAATAAATTCAAGGAGAACACTGTCAGCTCTGTGTGCCTATGAAGACTGCTGCCCAGGTTTTAACCTGATGGGCACCTTCCAGATTCTCACAATGCTTTAACTTTAAAAAAGACTTGGCCAGGGCAAACCTTCAAACAGTGCCCTGTCTAAGTGAGGACTCCCTTGCCTGCACTTTGTAAATGTCCACCCTAGGTTCTGTCGCTTCATGTCAGATGATACTGCTGAAGGGACTGCTGTTGTTGTTTAGTCATTAATTCGGGTCCGACTCTTCGTGACCCCATGGACCAGAGCACGCCAGGCCCTCCTGTCTTCCACTGCCTCCCGGAGTTGGGTCAAATTCATGTTGGCAGCTTCAGTGACACTGTCCAACCATCTCGTCCGCTGTCGTCCCCTTCTCCTCTTGCCTTCACACTTTCCTAACATCAGGGTCTTTTCCAGGGAGTTCTCTCTTCTCATGAGATGGCCAAAGTATTGGAGCCACAGCTTCAGGATCTGTTCTTCCAGTGAGCACTCAGGGTTGATTTCCTTTTGAATGGATAGGTTTGTTCTCCTTGCAGTCCAGGGGACTCTCAAGAGTCTCCTCCAGCACCACAGTTCAAAAGTATAATTTCTTTGGCGGTCTGCCTTTTTTAGGGTCCAGCTCTCACTTCCATACATCACTACTGGAAAAACCATAGCTTTGACTATGCAGACCTTTGTAGGCAAGGTGATGTCTCTGCTTTTTAAGATGCTGCCTAGGTTTGTCATCGCTTTCCTCCCAAGAAGCAGCTGTCTTTTAATTTCATGGCTGCTGTCACCATCTGCGGTGATCATGGAGCCCAAGAAAATAAAATCTGTCACTGCCTCCATATCTTCCCCTTCTATTTGCCATGAGGTGATGCGACCAGTGGCCATGACCTTAGGGTTTTTTTGGATGTTGAACTTCAGACCATTTTTTGCGCTCTCCTCTTTCACCCTCATTAAGAAGTTCTTTAATTCCTCCTTGCTTTCTTCCATCAGAGTGGTATAATCTGCATATCTGAGGTTGTTGATATTTCTTCTGCCAATCTTAATTCCGGTTTGGGATTCCTCCAGTCCAGCCTTCCGCATGATGTATTCTGCATATAAGTTAAATAAGCTGGGGGACAATATACAGCCTTGTCATACTCCTTTCCCAGTTTTGAACCAATCAGCGTTTCCATATCCAGTTCTAACTGTTGCTTCCTGTCCCACATACAGGTTTCTCAGGAGGTAGATAAGGTGGTCAGGCACTCCCATTTCTTGAAGGACTTGCCATAGTTTTTTGTGGTTCACACGGTCAAAGGCTTTTGCATAGTCAATGAAGCAGAAGTCGATGTTTTTCTGGAACTCTCTGGCTTTCTCCATAATCCAGTGCATGTTAGCAATTTGGTCTCTAGTTCCTCTGCCCCTTCAAAATCCAGCTTGTACTTCTGGGAGTTCTCGGTCCACATACTGCTGAAGCCTACCTTGTAGGATTTTTCGCATAATCTTGCTAGAGTGTGAAATGAGTGCAATTGTATGGTAGTTGGAGCATTCTTTGGCACTGCCCTTCTTTGGGATTGGTATGTAGACTGATCTTTTCCAATCCTCTGGCCACTGATGAGTTTTCCAAACTTGCTGGCACATTGAGTGTAGCACCTTAACGGCGTCATCTTTTAAGATTTTAAGTAGTTCAACTGGAATGCCATTCCCTCCACTGGCCTTGTTGTTAGCCATGCTTTCAAAGGCCCACTTGACTTCACTCTCCAGGATGTCTGCCTCAAGGTCAGCAACCACACTATCTGGGTTGTCCAGGACATCCAGATCTTTTTGGTATAATTCCTCTGTGTATTCTGGCCACCTCTTCTTGATGTCTTCTGCTTCTGTGAGGTCCCTACCATTTTTGTCCTTTATCATGTCTATCTTTGCACAAAATGTTCCTTTAATAGCTCCAATTTTCTTGAACAGATCTCTGGTTTTTCCCTTTCTATTATTTTCTTCTATATCTTTGCACTGTTCATTTAAGAAGGCCCTCTTGTCTCTCCTTGCTATTCTCTGGAAATCTGCATTCAATTTTCTGTAACTTTCCCTATCTCCCTTGCATTTTGTTTCCCTTCTCTTATCTGCTATTTGTAAGGCTTCGTTGGACAGCCACTTTGCTTTCTTGCATTTCCTTTTCTTTGGGATGGTTTTTGTTGCTACTTCCTGTACAGTGTTACAAGTCTCCATACATAGAGACTGAGGTGCTATCTACAAGAATATGTCTTCGTTTACCACTACTACTAAACATGTGCTGTCAAGTCAGTTCTGACTTATTATGACCCTTTTCAGGGTTTTCCAGTAGAGAGTACTCAGAAGTGGTTTGTTATTCCCCTCTTCCATGGGGTGCCCTGGGACTGCGCAGCTTGCCCAAGGCCACACAGGCTGGCTCTACTCGCAGAAGGCACCATGGGGGAATCGAACTCCCCAACCTCTAGCTCCACAGCCAGATACTGAAACCACTGAGCTATCCAGCCAGCTGCTCTTGATATACTTTCCCGTCCTTATTTTTATCAGCTTCCATCTCCCTTCACCCTGGTATGGGTGGTTATGTGTTGCTGCTTCAAGCACTCTCTGGGCAGTTTACAAGTTAATTATGCAGGCTACACATTCCCCCCCCCCCCCCCGCGAGCTAGGTACTCATTTTACCGACCTCGGAAGGATAGAAGGCTGAGTCAACCTTGAGCTGGCTACCTGGGATTGAACCCAGAGTCGTGAACACAGTTTTAGCTGCAGTACAGCAGTCTAACCACTGTACCACCAGTGTTTGATGTGCAATGCCTCATTCACATGTGCAAGTCACCACAAGATGGTGTGCCTATCAGGTAGTGAACTCTGGAGTAGTGGTAAATTATTTCATAGCAGAGTATTGCCAAGTTGCTCTGGAGCAAGTACTATCCATATTACATCTCTTCAGTGGCTTCTCAAGCAGGGCTCAAAAATAGTAAAATCACATCCTTGTCCTTTGTATTATTTCATATAGAATCAAGACTGTTCCTTAGCAGCAAGCTCACATTTGCAGGCACAAATAATCACTCTCTCTCTCTTACACATGCACACAATGTGAAGTGTGGTTTGTCTCTTTCTCATCTGTGAGAACAAGAAATCACAAAATTTTCTGCTTGTCTGTGAGGCAGAGATAACGTCTAGCCATCTCAGCAAAATTTCTTTCATCTCTGAGAAGCTATGACAATTGCTGCCTTGTTGAATGGACTTCTAAAAGTCAGAAACAAAGGATGGGTTATTTATGTCTTTTGGATCAACACTCTTCTGTGCTTTTTTTTCCACAAAGAGAAAAGACAAGTTTTTAAATTTTAAAAAATATTTGAATAATTTACTGTTTTTAGCTGCTATTATGTTTTTGATTATATAAGCTGCCTTGAGTCCTTTTTAGGAGAACAGTGGGGTAATGATACAATTTAAAATAAGGCATACTGAAAAGCATGAATCAATGTTCTAGCGTAAATTAAAAATTCAGAGACAAATCCACTCTTCAGCTACTCTCATTGTAAATGTATCAAGGTGATTAAGGGGAAGGGAACAAATCTTTTATAAGTTTTATACTTCCTGAAATTCATTCTACCCTGCTCTCCCTACATATGCCATATTTAATGGAAAAGAAATTTCCAAACTCATAAAGATAACAAATGATATATAAAAGTATAGTCCAGGTATAGGTGCCGTACCAAGAGTTGAGATGCCATACCAGAATTAATTGTACAACCCTACATACTTTTATGTACTTTGAAGACATCTTCCTTTTGTTAGGAAGGATATATCAGAGGGATTCCTAAGATACCCTAGTGAGTTTTTTTACATTATTATACATAATTTTATTGCTTTTCTCAGTTATGCAACAGATTGCGTTGGACTGGATTTGCTATAAAATTCTATAAGCTGCCTTGGAAGTACTTGTTTGAAAAGGCAGGATACAAATATATAAGTAAATATATAAACACATAAACTGTTCTTCTGAAATGGAAGTCACCTTGTTTTTTAACAAATTATTTGAGATGAGGTTGTGTGCTGCAATTAAAGTTCACCACTTAGGGTGCATTTTATAAACTTTACAGTTAACACACCAAAGGACATCCAACTGTACTGTACGGATTATACAAAAAGGTTCATTAGCATGACAGCTTGAAACATGAGTTACCAAACAAAAAGGAACACAGATGTTCAAATAATATGAGCAACCTCCAGACCACCATGTAAATTTTCTAATAAGGATTGATGAGATGCATCCAGACAAGATCCGTCTCCACAGGGCTGGCCCAACAGTCCCACATCCTGATATTGAGTTGCTCAAACCCCCCACATCCTGATATTGAGTTGCTCAAAGCCACATCACAAAAAGCCAACTCAGGTGTTTTGAGACAAAAGGCAGAAAAATCACAGGATTTAATCCTCAATTAAAGAGTTTGCTGCCATTCTCTGACACCTAACCTACAATTTGAAATGGCTGCCTTGCCCTGCATAACTATAGGGCCAGCCCTCAGACGCCATGTTTCAGGCAAACCCTTTGACTTTTCTCCCAAGAAGTTTTAGGAAGATCAGGTGGAAAAAGCACAGAAGTCAAATCCTGATCTAGGGTCAGGGTCACACTGAACATGGAAGGAGAAGCTGTGGTCCCTCTTTCTTCTCTCAGGTCATCCTTGTACAAAGTGATGGTGGTGGAATCTGTTTGTCATATGAAAAGGGGGCATGTGCATTGCAAGAAACCAGCCCTTGTACCACCTCCCTTCCTTTACCTCAGTATCAGAATTGAGCAGAGAGAAAAAAGCTGAGGTGATGGCACATATGATGGAGCGAAGGGCTGCCTTCCTTTATGCATCCTTGCTTAGTTTAAAAAAATCTCACCCCAGCCTCTTCCAATGTACAATATATGAATACACAAATACACACAAACAAGAAACATGGCCAGTCTTATCATGTCTCAGGGAGTCCTCATTCTGCACCCTGAGTGGTTCTCTTTTTGCTCTACAATTTTTTTTAAAAAAAAACAAGCAAATATTCCACAAACCTGTCAGAAAAACCATGTCGCCTATCTGAACGGCAGCAGGATCTGTTTTCTAGCAATGGCAAAACTCTTTAAAAGGACAGATTTAGATTCCTGCTCATTTTGAAAGCCCTCTGGATGACCTTGGGACCAAATCTCTGTCAGCTCTACCTCACAAGAGTCTTGTAGAACAAAAGAGGATGATCCTCTTCTAGGCTGCTCAAAGCTCCTTAGACAAAGGGAAGGATAAAAATGTAGATTCACTGTTTCAGCGAACCTACAAATGTGAAATCTACTTCAGTGAGGTTATTCCTTAACTGAGAAGATGAGAACACAACTTTCCTATAGGTGGAGCAATAGGGCAGAATATGCCTCTCTGTCTCCCTCCTCTGCAGCTCAACCAATATAGTGCAAGTTTCCCAGGGATTTGTTGTTCAGAGAAAAGCCCTGGTAAAACGATACCTCTGAAAGTATCTTCTGAGTGCTGCAGTTCTGTGAAAGGAATCATCATAAACCACCTGCTTACTGGTCTGAATACACCACTGCATTCAGACCAGTACTAACCATTCACCGTTGTGTTCACTATGAATGCATCTGGATTCTGGAAGCTAAATAGGATCAGGCCCGTTGCATAATTGCATAGGGAAAAACCTGCAGGCAAAACCAGAAGCCTCCAGGGAGGAATAAGAACTAGTCCTGCCTGAAACCCTGGAGAGCTGCTGCCAATTAGAACTGACAATATTGGCCTAGAGTGACTAATGGTCTGGCTCAGTCTAAGACAGCTCCCTGTTTCTCTATTGTTCTGCTACCTAGACAGACTGACACACAATGACAACACACTATGCCTCTGTCCGAAGCACCCTCCCTTCCCTCCTGACACACTTCCCTCCATTAGTCCCCTATCTGTCATCTCTCCAACTCATCCCTCCTCTGAATGATCAATCTCACCATTTATCCCTCGAGTAACCAGCATTCAAAAGAGCAGCCCCAGATTACACATGCATTTATGCCATACATACAGAAACTGCTGATAGGAGCAGCTAAGTCTAACAAACATAATCTAGCTTCTTCTTTTTTCTTTTATTTATTTATTTCTTTTCTTCTTCTTCTTCTTCTTCTTCTTCTTCTTCTTCTTTTTTTTTTGGTTTTTTTTGGTAACTTCTCTAAATGGACATGACCTTTAGTGCTCTGGATGTATATATCTGAAAACGAAGCTCTGGAGCCCAGCAGTTTCGGAAGGTAGTGGGGATATAAAGAAGACAGCAGGTACTCCAGCATTATGATTAACAGTGGGCTTGGGTAGGAAAAACTGAACAAAAGGATGAATATTATAATTATATATTCAGTTGTCTACCACTACAACAGATGGGCGAGGAAAGATTTTCCCTGTCATCTTAGATCACATTTTCATGCAATTACCTCCAGGGTCTAGAATGTATTTCAAATTACTTGCTGGCAGCACTAAGTATTAAGTATGCAGGCGCTTTTAAAAAATTCACAGCCATGAGCATCATCAGGCAGAAGATGAAAGCAACACCAGAATCTAGCAGTCTGCCTCAGTGTGGATCTCCTTCTATTTTATTCTCCATTCATACCCCTTCCCACTTCCTCTACAAAATACATACCCATGTCCCTTTCATTCCAGAGTCCAGAATATGTTCTTCTACCCTAACCTCTGGCGCTGCATCTTCTTTCTACTGAGTCAGCTCCCTCCTATCCCTGTTTTCTTTGCTGCACCTAATACTCCCAGCCTTCATCTCGTCTCTCTCTCTCTCTCTCTCTCCCACAGATATATTCTCCATGTGCACCCTCTGGTCTGTCTGCCCAACAGCCACAAGCTTGTCAAGGATCAAGTGACCCAGAAGGAACGGCATCTCTAGAGCCTAAGTCAGTGAGCCCGACAGACAGCTGAGAGGACAGATGGGTGGACCAAAAGAGAGGACACATCCTTTACCCCAATGGCAGTCATGCCAATTCATATACAGTACATTCATGTCCCTGGCAGTTGCCATGGCATCCTAGTCTTCGTGAATCTTTCCCCTGCAACCCCAACTGCGCCACAACCTTACCAGCCACTGCAAGGCAGCTCTCTTCTTCCCCCCCCCCCCCCCCCGCCAGCAGCCACCTCCCAAGGCGTCTTTTAGGCTACTTGGCTCCCACAAAGGAGGGGAGGGGAGATGATCACACCCTTGCAATTCCCACAGGCACAAACGGCACAGAATTCTTGTTCCCCAAAGCCATTTCTGGGAAGAAGGTGGCAAAAGGGGGGGGGGGTGAGCAAGGGATACAGGAGATGGAGGAGAAATGAAGTGGGGGTGGATGGGAGAGAGGGGGAGCAGAGAGGCTAGAGAGAGGAAAGAGGAGGGAGAGAGAGAGAGAGATGGAGACAAGGAACAGAATGGAGAGATGGAGGAGGAAGTAACGATGGAGGAACAGAAGTAGAGAGGTGAATGGGGAGGGGCTAGAGAGGGATGGAGAAGGAAAGAAGATGGAAGGCGACAAAGCTTCCTTTCTTGGTACCTTTTAGTGCGGCGAAACATGCTGCTGTCAAGGAAATCGGGCATAGAGAAATTAGAGAGCGCTGTCCACAAGGACTCAGACATCATCCCCCAGGGGGGTCATGGTGGCAAGCGGGGAGGGGCAGTCTACCTATGCTGCTGAAGCACCTTCTCTCAGCCCCCACAGGAGGAAAAAGCAGAGGAGGGCAGGTCTGTGGTGAGGTTTCCCCTTTGAAGAAGAAAGGAGAACTGGAATGGAGGGGAAAGCGAGAAGCAGGGAGAGAGAGAGAGAGAGAGAGGGAGGGAGGGAGGGAGATGGAAAGCGAGGAGGAAGAGCAGGGAGAGGAGGGGGAGGCGTGAGGGGGCGGCGCTGTGTGAGTGCCAGTGTGTGCATGAGCGCACGCTGAAAGTGCCTCTGCTCTGCATAGGGGTGTGGACAGCGTGAACACACTTCTGCTGTGCACAAACACCTGCATGCTGGGTGGGCACACACTAGTGCATTAGTTCTCTCACAAGCATATAGGGCACAAATACACATGGTTTTGGACAAAAAGTATATGTATTTTTTGTCCTTCCTTCCTTCCTTCCTTCCTTCCTTCCTTCCTTCCTTCCTTCCTTCCTTCCTTCCTTCCTTCCTTCCTTCCTTCCTTCCTGTCTGTCTGTCTGTCTGTCTGTCTGTCTGTCTGTCTGTCTGTCTGTCTGTCTGTCTGTCTGTCTGTCTACCTGTTTATCCATCCACCCATCCATCCAAATGTGGCATGTAAATGTTTCTATAATTCTGAACTGTATGAATGATAAAGAATATCTCTTTGGGCATTTTTATAACAACATGCTCACCCTATTTCACTGTAGGCATCATCATCAGCTATAAAATGGCACATACCGATGCCTGAGCAGGCAGAAGCACACAGAGGGCGGCTCTACATTGGGGTGGGCAAAATTCAGCCTGTCAGTATTCCTCAGCATTGGGGATACTGGCTAGGGTTGATGAGAGTTACAGGTCAACATGGAGAGGGCTATACATCACCCACCACTGCGCTGCACTACAATTGTCAAAGTAGGCCAGGGCTGGGCTGAAGGCGATTTAAGTAGCCACCATCAGTTTTCCTACACATTAATGTGGAATCTAGAAAACAAGATCTGCATCACAGTGCATGATGTTTTTGCTGCAAGCAAGCTGCTCAGTTTTAGAGAGAATCAGATGACCTTAGCAACCTGTCAGAATATCATCTGGAGACAGGTGCATCAAGCCTATGCTCAAGACCACAGTTCGCAATGGGTCCAGTTTGTGATGGCTATTCTCATCTTCTGACTATAGCACCTTTCCACAAGCTGCTGATGGAGAGGAAGGTGAATTATAAACAGGGAAGCCTTGGCTCAAATTTTGCCTGGGCTATGCTATAAAATCCCTTTCAGCCTCAGAGTCCTATTTGCAAAGAGGGATTACAATATAGCTCTAATTGATAAGGTTACTGTATTTCTGATGTGCTTATGAATACTGAAAAATACTATATAAACAGTAAGTATGACTGTAATTGGCAACTCAGGCATATGACTCATCTCTTATCCAAAACAAACACCACAGTTCTCCACGGCATTGCAACCCTTCTGAACGTAATCTGAGCGCCGGCATGCAGCAACACGGCGGCTTCTGAGTGTAGCTGATGAATCAGATTTGTTTGCCACAAGAAACACACAGAGTGCACCAGCACCAGCTTTTGGCCACAACGGCTACCGTGCACTGGCTTAGCTGGCTAATCTTTGTACTTGACCTTCACCCTCCCCACCCAGCCCTTTCTGCCACCACCACAAACCGCCTTCTCCCTTTGTCAACAGGTGCAAAAGGTGAACAGGTGACAGGCAAGCCACCAAACTCATTTTCAATCTACTGGGTAGATTTTCTTCTGTCATTAGATTTCTGCATGCTTTGCTCTATTTTCTCTGGGTTTTTTTTTTTTTTGTCTGTACATATTTCTGACTTGCATATGATTTTCTTAAAAATACTGTGAAAGAAAAGCAATTCTTAGAAATGTGAAGGCCAGGAGATGAGAGGGAAACCAACGAACAAAGAAACAACAATACTGAAGCCTGAGGACTGCCTTTTTGTCAAGATAACCACAGTCCTGGCTGTTTCAAACATTCGGTAGAGTCATGCATGCAGCATCATCCTCCACACAGCCATGGCACTTTAGGATGCAAATGAAGGGAATGGGGTTTGCATGAGGAAGTCCCACCCCAAGCAGATTGTGTCCTGGTGAACATGTTCGACTAAAACCCTTCTCTTTTCTCATGCACTCCTACTCAGATAAAAAAAGCCCAAGTGAGCTCAATGGGGCTTATTCCCGGGTAAGAGGGTGCTGAAACTGGGGCTGTCTAGCCAGTTGTTCCAAGTGGCACAGTCAAATGATGAGGAATGTGCTGTGGGCTCCCTCACAATGACTCTTGCAATACATGCAAATGTTTGAATGAATTTTGACTGCTGTGTCAAAACTTGGTCCATAGGTAGTTTTCACCTATGATTGCTACACATTTCTGCTACTTAGGATGCAGTGAATGCAACCACTCACATGAATTTTGATTATTCCACATACACACACCCTGTAATGTTTTCATATTCTCTTGTTGTCTCCAGATGAATGCTTGCTTTAATGTAGCACATATAGAGTACACTGACAGCTGAAGAAACGCAGCCACATGTACCAATAACACACATACATATGAATGCTCGTATACACAGTTTTAAACATCTGAATTAACACACCCGCATTCTCAGAATGAATGAGGCCAGTCTTCTGAAACACATGATTCATAACCGGGAGTTTGGCTTGGCCTAGTCTACTTCTCTGTGTCATGTGTGTCCATCTTATGACATGCAAGTGTACCCTGGAGCATGGTAGAGCAATATCCCCCTTCATTTCAGTTTCTAGTCCTCATGGTAGCAAAGACAGGGAAATGAGCAAAAACATCCAGTTCAGTTCTCAGGAATGCAGCTCCACTTTTATAGCTTCTGTTGCATATACAGTGGTGCCTCGCACTGCGACATTAATTCGTTCCGCAAAAATCATTGTTGCACGAAAACGTCGCAATGCGAAATAAAAAGCCCATAGAAACGCATTAAAACACGATTAATGCGTTCCTATGGGCTTAAAGCTCACAGTTCAGTGAAGATCCTCCATAGCGTGGCCATTTCTGGTGCCTCTTAAGTAAGGAATCTGTCCCATAAAACAGGGACGGCCATGTTTTCTCCCGGCGGCCATTTTGAAACCACCAATCAGCTGTGCGAAAATACCCCACAGGGAACATCGCAAAGCGATCGCAAAAGCGATTGTAAAATCTTTGTCGCAAAACTATTTCATCACTAAACGGAGCGCTTGCTAAGCGAGGCACCACTGTAGTACCTATCAACCCCTAATTATCTGTGCTTTTCATGCCAGCTACACTCAGCACTGCTGCCCTTCCCTCAGCAACATTTCAAGGTAGAACTTTGCTGGAAGGTGCTTTTAAAAACTGGGGAGCCAAACTCAGCTCTAGGATCTGTTTTTGCAAATGTAAGGTGAAGTGAGCACTGGCTGTGTCTGTTGGGAAGAAATATCACCCTTTAGCCCCTCCTTTCCCTTAGTCTGATCCATAACTAAGGCACAGTTCTTCACCTCATATAAGTAAATTGCTAAACACTGCAAAAATCACTGCCCAGTAATTTCTTGTGACGGAGCAGATTCAGCAAAAGACATGGTGGTTCTGCCTGATCAAAGAGAAGGTCAACCCAAGGACAATTTGTTAAAGTCACCCATATAGAAGTTCATATTGGTCTAGGCTAACAATTTGGTAGCTCCAGTGGATGTACACACATCAATGAGAAAAGCACTCTTCTGCATAATAATGCGAACACTGATCTGGTCTGCCCACGTCTTCTCCTGAATGCAACTGTCAGTCTGGGAGGCACCATCATTCAGTTTTAATGTGCATATATGTAGGTTCTTATAACTCAGGGATGCTATCTGAAAATTGAGAGAGCAGGAAAGGTCACAGATATTATTAGAGAAAATTTATCAGCTTTCACTCATGAGACAGCCTGCTTTATTTCCCCCTTAGGAACTGACTGAGGAGGAACGGGAGGGTTTCCCCCTCTGTTAGAGAGCAATGAGTGATTGTGTCACATAAGCAGCCTTTATTTCAATCCCCAGCTTCCTTTCAGATGTATTTGCATTCCTAATTATTAACAAGAATGGCCAAAACCCTATTGCATATTTACACACTTGGACCAGCAATTATGGGAATTGACATGACCATCTTGTCTTTTGACTGGAGCAACATCCATGACCGTTTTTGTACGTGCATAAATATCCATAGGATATCAGCCAATGTGCTTAACAGATCCAGAAGAAAAAGTTGAAGGA
Organism: Pogona vitticeps; assembly: GCF_051106095.1. NCBI lineage: Eukaryota > Metazoa > Chordata > Lepidosauria > Squamata > Agamidae > Pogona > Pogona vitticeps. Next base: position 182,154,497 of record NC_135784.1, read on the forward strand.
TGAGTTGTGGATGTGCAAAGACAAGCAAGAACTAATGCAGCTGTATTTTGCCCATCCTCTCTATTTGAGAGACATTTTGCTGGTCAAATATTACATTTATGGGGAGATCCATGAGCAGAGAACTCAGTCTTCTAGCAAGCCTTTCCTGCACAAATCATGTGAATCAGGAATTCCAGAAGAATGGATTCCCCTCCCCCACCCAATTAGGCATTTTCCCATACACTCTTCCATGGAGACCAAACATGGTGATGAACCCAATCATAATGTATAGGAATGCTGGGAAAAATTTACTTCTGTGGACTACAATTCCAACCCCTATCTTTCCCAGCCATGATGGACCAGGTGATGAGAACTGTAGTCAAACGCATCAGGAAGTATGACTGATATAAACTGTAAAAACAGGTTTTCAGGGTGAATTACAATACTGTGATATATTAAGACAATCCGCAAGTGGAGTCTCCTGACGTTCTCCTCCTGACAGTGGTGCTCTGCGTGATGGAGGTTCATGCCCGAAGTGTCCATGCTCTGGACATGGCCATTCCACTTATGTGCAACATCTGTATCCAAGTCCTACTGCCACCAAGAAGACGTTGCATGCAAAGAAGACCATGCACACAGTAAGGAGCTTTTAACATCGTTTGCCATGCCAAATATCACCTCAGGGAAGGGCTTGGAGCCTCCTGTAGATCAGGGTCATGATACTTCAGTCAGCCCTTCCACTGAGGAGACAGCCTATATCCGAGGAAAATCCCTCCCTTTTAAGCCTGACAAAGTGAATAAAAAGGGAGGAAAATTATCTCACCTTGGGGTTCTGCTGAACGTATACTACAGACATGAAAATACTGTGCCTACCTGCTGCTTTTCCTGGGCAAAGGAAGGTCTTTCTGCAAATTAAAAAAGAGAAGGAATCCCATTAGTTATAGTAAGGCAAAAAGTAGATTGGAATCTACTGGTAGATCTCTGTGCAACTCATTTATTTTTATTTATTTTATTTGAATGCCACCTTTATCTTGATGGGCAAGGATTTCAAACTTCCAAGTAATACAGTTGCAACTCAAAATACTTTTTCTTCTAAATCAGCTGGTTGGGAAAAACAAACAAACAAACAAGCAGAACAATCTGGAGTTGATTAGTATCTAAACAGGGTTCCGGTACCAATGAAAAATTCCTGAGCTATTTCCTTAACACCTGACAAATGTCCACTTGCCTGAGCTACAACTTTGCCCAGGACAACCATTGTTGGACCTCAGGGTTCTGGTTATTTATGAATGAATGAATGAATGAATGAATGAATGAATGAATGAATGAATGAATGAATGAATGAATGAATGAATAAGAGAGAAGCAAAGTAGATCTTGCAAGACTCCAGCTCCATACCCGAGTTACAGACCCAATTTGTGAATGAGGATAGGGAGCCTGTCCTTTGCTTGCACACCTCGCTCTTCATAAAGAAATCTTACTCTGAGGACACCAGCCTCAGCATTTCAAAAATACACTTCCCGTGTGAGATCCTTTCTGCCTTTCAGTTTTTAACAATACAGAGAAAAGGAATCATATGTATGGAATGCAGCTCCCCTGGAGGTGGTGCGTCATAGCAGTCGATCACCAATTCTTTATTTCAACAAGCACCACATTTACCTTTGAGAAATTTGCACAGGACTGGAAGTGTGAATGAGCAGGATATGCAGCGCAGCCTTGCCCAATCTGGCACCACCAGTTGTTGTTGTTGCTGCTTCTGTTGTTGCTATTATTATTAGCTACCAGATGTGGAGGGCTATCATTCCTATCATACTCAGCCAACATTTGTCCATGGTCAGAAGTGCAAAAGTTGAAGAGTGAGTCAGGCAGACTTGTGTCTGGAGAGAGCACAAAGCAGGTGTCTCAGAGGATCCCAGAAAACCTTTCCAGATTAAGCAATGGTCAGGATGTGCATTTCCAACGATTCCATAATGCCACAGGGGAGGGAGGGGTTAGGATGCAAAGATGTGCATAAAACTCTCATTGCTTAGAATGCAGCTTTCTTTTTAAAGAAATAAGAAAAGAAAAGGCCAAGGTTCCCAACCCCCCGGGGTGAGCGGTGCACTATTGTTTTGTTTTTGGTTATTTTGTATGTAAACAAATGAAATTTAATAAACATTAAAAAAAAAAAAACCAAGATTCTACGCTTTATGGCTACACAGATGATTTAAAATACAAATAGGCAAGCTTGGAAGATTCAGGGAACATTTTTTTTCCTCTTTAGATTTTTTTCCTTTTAGACCTGCATGGTTCCATCGGTGTGTGTCTCTGTGTCACCAGTTCTGGTTTTAGGAAAGAAAGATATTGGTCTAAAACAAGATCTCAGGGAGAACCCTACGGGAGGAGAATCACAGGCCTGGAAGCGCTCTCCTAATGTTTTGGAGGGAAGATGTAAACATGTGGGGCTTTGGAGGCCACAAAATACCCTTGAGGGGAGTACTGTACTTCATTTCTACCCCTGATTTAAAGTATGTGATCACTGAATGCTTAATGAAATCTCAAAAGCCATAAGTATTTTATATTAAGATTTCTGGTTGCCACAGGGAGTGGCTTCCATTCCTGCTACAGCTCCCTCCTTCCGGCCTGAATAAATTATGCATAATTTAAATAGTATAAATAACAAGCTAGAATAGGGTAAAATGAGGGAGGTAAGGCATATGTATTCAATTTACACAGTGTTCCCAAGCTGTAAAATTTAGTTTTTCCTGCTGCAGCGCTTTGAATATCTCAGATGCAGAAATTTAATTGTAGCAGACTGAGGAAAGCCCTGTTGAAGGAGTGATGGGCTGACAGACAAAGGGGAGGAAGACTTTTATTAGAACTGTCATGGTAGAAGTGGAGCCAAAGCATGGAGCAGAGAGGTGTAGGTGCTGTGAAGGGCAAAAGTCAGAGATAAGGGTAGTCGGAGAAGCTACAGAAAGATGACAGACAGTCACTCAAAATCTAAGCTGCTTTCCAGTAATAGATTGCTTGAAGGCCTGAAAGCATTTTGATTTTCCGAATGCAACAGACAGTGCTATATATGGTTCTCAATGAGTTGTTTTGACAGGCATATTGGATTTTTCCAAATTGTCCAAGTGCCAAGATACATACCTGTAAAACACTAGGTCAACTGTCAGAAAACTTATTTATGGCACCCTGCTTCAGTCTGGATCACTCAAGCATCGTAGGCAGCCCCAGGGGTTCCTGGTCCTAGTGGGGAGGGGGCCCTCATCCTGCCATGATGGGGTGAAGTGTTCCCCAGCTAGGACAACAGGATGTCCTTAATAGGTAGACTTGCAGTATCCAGCTCCATTGTACATACTCTTCTCTTTGAACACCACTGAAATATCTGCAATTTCCACGTTAAAGTAAACAGGTTCCCCCTGTTAAGCTGCTGGAGCACTTACACTGAATTTTCTAATAGCCCTGTGGCACCTTTAAGACACACACATTTTATTTGTCATGCACTTCTATGGACTGCAGTCGACATCTATCTATCTATCTATCTATCTATCTATCTATCTATCTATCTATCTATCTATCTATCTATCTATCTATCTATCTATCTATCTGTCTATCTGTCTGTCTGTCTGTCTGTCTGTCTGTCTGTCTGTCTATCTATCTATCTATCTATCTATCTATCTATCTATCTATCTATCTATCTATCTATCTATCTATCTAGTTAATTTGTACCCCACCCATTTAGTCACCTGACTACTCTGGGCGGCTAACAACATATAAAATAAACAATTTAAAATATAGGAACAAAGTACAGTAATACATCAATAGACAAGAACTCAAGATGGAAGAATAAAATAAATCAAGAAGGCAAATGTAGACAGACATTCATACAACTGCAGAGAAGGAATGGCAGATGAAGGTATACAAATTGCTGTCTACTCAGGTTATAGTCCATGGCTGAAATACCGATGTACGTTGCAACTAGAATAGGTTCCTTTAATCACTGGAGATGTGGCGAGTCAGCTCCTCTGTAAATTCCACTGATTCGATGGACCTACTCTGCTTGTGACCTAACTACTGGATTTTCAGCCTATGCATCCAAAGAGGTGGACAGCAGTGCATGGAAGCTTATTTCAAATCAACTTTCTTACCTTTAAAGGTCCCATATGACTTTTTGTTGCTTTTTTACCTCCCTGCAATCAATGTGTGTGTATATATGTGTGTGTTTTGGATTTCTGTTCTATGAAGAAGTGCATATTGTTGTGATAATTTAAGATTAAAAAAAGAAATGGACTGTTAGAATCTTCCCCTTGTTTACATTAAGAATTTATGTCAACTCCTCCTCCTATTTAAAATACTGTACCTCACAAAATGCAAAATAAAATGATAAAATCTATCTTAAAATTATTAAACATGCTATAACTAATAATTAACTGTGAAGCAGACAACTGGGAGGACAGGACCCCTGTTGGCGGCAGCTCAACCTCTTCTGTTGATTGGGGAGAATCTCTTAATTATCCGGGAGAAAGAAGCAGGGAAAGGATATGGAGGGGATAATGGGGGAAAGGAGGGGAGTAAAGATCAGCTCCCAGAGGAAGAGAAAGTGATGACAGATGAGGATATAAAAAGGGGAGGAAAAAGTGGGAGAAGAGGGACTGAACAGGAAGGTTGGTGAGAACCAAGGAAAGGTCTGGAAAGACACAGTTGAAGAGAGGTGGCAGACATAAAACTTGGTCAAGATAAGAGAGATGAAAGAAAGAAGAATGGGAACGGAGAGTGAAGGAAGACCCCTGGGCAGGGAACCCATGACCTTTGGAATCCCTGAAGTAGAGGCACAGAAACCCTCATACTGGGGAGAATGAGGCAAGCAGGGAAGAGTGGGGACAGGAGCATAGTTTGCTGGTGACATCTGAAGGGCAAATATACCCTGAGCCAAAACCCAGGAGAGGGGGTTGCCAATTACCCCTGGCTCAAGAAGGTTGAGCGAAGGAGGGAAAAGAGCTGACAACCTATATCTACTGGGGCTGTATAAGTTGCCCCTGCTGTTAGACCCTCTGCCTTGCTTATATGAAGCCCCTGCTACACCCCCAAAGGAAGCCGGAGACTTTACCACTGAGAGATTTTAAACTTTTTTTTTGGGGGGGGTAGGGAATGGACTAGTAAGTTACCTCGAAGAAGTCGTGTTGTAAATTCTTGTTGTTGGATGTTGCATATGTTAAAAGTTTAGACCATTGTACAATAAAAGTAGTTGTTTGGCAAATCACAGACTCCTGCAACATGGAAGTAAGCCTGGGTGAAGGAGGCCTGACAGGCATAGCAGTTAAAGGAGAGAACTAACCCGAAATGCAGGGAAAGAAGAAGAGACAGGGAGGGAGGGAAGTTTGCAATCTTTCTTTTTAAAATGTTGTATTAAATGTTCACTTCACACTTACAGCCATAAGTTCTGTCCAGAAGCCTGTTGGTGACTTACATATATTTTCATTTCTATCCAGCCTTGGCATTTTATTTGGATTTATTGCAGATGGAGTAACGGCTTCATCCTTTACACTTCATCCATATTTCAAGCTGCTGGATAGCTCAGTGGTTTAGAGGTTGGGAGTTCGATTCCCCAGTGTGCCTTCTTGACAGGGGCTGGACTTGATGATCCGTAGGGTCCCATCCAGCTCTGCAGTTCTAAGGTTTCCTATTGTTAAAAGCTACCAAATTCTCTCTGACTTGGCTCCTCTCAGGTCAATAATTTCTCTTCAGTTAACTCTTTTTATAGGACTGTCCTATAAAAGAATGGGGGTCATGGTGGCGCTGTGGGCTAAACTGCAGAAGCCTGTGCTGCAGGGTCAGAAGACCAAGCAGTCGTAAGATTGAATCCACACAACGGAGTGAGCGCCTGTCACTTGTCCCAGCTCCTGCCAACCTAGCGGTTCGAAAGCATGTAAATGCAAGTAGATAAATAGGGACCACCTTGGTGGGAAGGTAACAGCGTTCCGTGTCTGAGTGGCACTGGCCATGTGACCACGGAAGATTGTCTTCGGACAAAACGCTGGCTCTATGGCTTGGAAATGGGGATGAGCACCGCCCCCTAGAGTTGAACACGACTGGCCAAAAATTGTCAAGGGGAACCTTTACCTTATAAAAGAATATTCCTCACACCATCTACAAACACAAAGCTTTTCTTGGTACAGTATTTCTAGAAGGATCACCATGGGTTTGCCCAACCTTGTGGTAGAATTATTTCAAGAAATTCACAACATTTAACTTGATCTTATGGATAACAAGTTTCAGATATGCCCCAGTGCAGTTCACTGATAGGGGACAGGTTGACATTCCTACATAAAGGCTTGAATTCATGTGGTAAGTTAGGAGCCTCAGTTTAAATTGATCACTAGTTAGATGAAAAACATTTACACTGCTGGGCCAGCCCTACTATTAGGGAGAGTGAATTAGTCACAGCACAGAGGCAGCAGGAAGGTGTTGGAGGAGATAACTGCATGCCATACATCCTGCTCAACATCTCCTTAGCATCAAAGTACGAGTCCGCTGCCAGTCAACTTGTCTTTTAAAGATGGAATGGAAAGGGGAGCCATCTTGTCCATCACTTTCAGGTTTGTTACCCATGTGGCATTCCATGTTTAAGTTAAGGCTGAGTTGCCATGTGACAGCTACCATGTCAGGGACCTGTAGCTACAGTGGGAATGACACTGCTATACTGGCCTTTCAGATACAGCAGGTGAGGACCAACTCAACATAGAACTGGCAAGGTGGAAAAGTAAAGTGACTTTAAACTACCTGGCATCAGTTTTTTTTGATAAGTCTTGGACTAAGCAATATGGCATGATTACCCCATTTCGCAGAATGTGGTAGGAATCTAGAAGGTCTAATGTGGACAGTTTTATTTCAGATCAAACGTGAGGAGAGCCATTTGTGAACTGGGTGCTCTACCACATACAGTAATTCCTTGCTAGCAAACAACTAGCATGATCAGGGAAAAACCCACATGATCGCATGCCAGTTCACTGCTTGCAGAGAGTGCTGTTATGATGTTAACATAATGGAGAGTTCAAAATCCAGAAGTTTATTCCACTTCTCTACTCAGTATATCCTAGAGCCACCATTTACCACCTCATTCTGTCATTCCTCTCACAGGGTCCTGTAGTTTCACACAGATCTCCAGCACATTTGTTCCCTCTTCTCTGTGTGTTTCCCAAGACATCGCTTGTCTCTCTGAGGGTGACAGCAGATGCAGACAAATAAACAGCGAGTCCTAAATCCTCCTTCACTGGGACAGGTACAAGTAGACCCAGAAGGAAGGAAAGGCTCTAATGTGGCCCACGTTCATTTCAATGATGCTTGGAAATATAAGAGAATATCCCGGTGGGCATGACTCCTCTGAGATTAGGGGGAAGAATATGTCATTTGGCATTTCTGCCCAGACTGCCAGACTTTCTCATGCTTATTACATCACCTTTGCACAGCACATTAACCAAAGGGTGGCTATTGCAAAACAGCTGGACAAGATCACATTTCACTTTTGTTGATTTGGAACCTGCTGGGGAATCTGCAATCAGACTCTTGAAAGGCCACCATGATTTCCACCCAGCTGGCTCTTTGGAAGTATATACTGGAGAGGCACACAAGCATATTAGATTATGATGTAAAATCACTACATCACACTTATTTCTCTAGGCAGAGTGATTCGAGAAGAATGCAGTGTTGATTCATTTGTAAGGAGGCCATACTTCCTGCTCCTTTTATATCAGGGCACTGGGGAGGGTCGGGTCCAGGGGCCACAGTCAATCCATTTCCCACCCAATTCCCTGGAACCTCCATCGGTTGCACCAACACTATTTTCCAAAATGTGGCCAAATGAAAGGCTATTTTCTTGGGGATTGGGAGAAGTTACAGAAGACTTACAGTGAATTAAACTGGATAAAATCGCACGCCTTGGAGGCCTCTGGGGGTCAATTGGTCAAAATATTTTCTCAGCACTGGTATTATTGGTTCCAGACCAATAAAACTGAGAACAGGTCTTGCCTAGAAGCTTTTCTGCAGCTAGCCATGATCCACATAATGCTCATAATTCAAAAGAGTGCTCACCCACTTTCAGCCTTATGATGCAATTCAATTTTAGAGAATTTCTCTGGGGAGACATCTCTGTGGGGGTGTTGGGCCAAAGGCCAAAGGGGTAGTGATTTAAAAACGAACATTTATTAGCTTAATTTAAGTTCCTACTGCAGTAATCATGCTTTAAAGGCCATTTAATCTTTTGGAATGAGAAGACAACCCATACAAAACTGTGAAACTACCCAATATGGTGTCACACACAAGGATGTGGTATAGCCTGCTAGAGAACTTCCACAGACCTGGATTCAGTCCCACAGACAGTTCCTTGTCCTGTTCATACCCAGAGTTTAAGCTGGAGCTGCTTGTAGAAAGTAATGGAGAAAACATATTTTTTAGTGTAACTGATTGGGCAATCATATGTCCACCCAGAAACAAAGGATAGTAGCAGAGGCAGGAGTCAGGGAAATTTTTTAAAAAAAAAATTCTTTAAAAATATTTCTGAATTTGCTCTAGCTATGCTAATATAGAACATTTATTTCCATTTGACGGGGAAGAGGATTCTGTGGCTGAGAGTCAGTAACTTATGGCAAACCTGCTTTAGATTTCCAAACACTTCCTTCCCCATTTGAAACAAACATTAGATCACAGTATTCAATCTCCTTAAAAGAAGGCTCAAGTCTACTCCAAACTAAAATTCAATTATCAGTGGTATACAGGAGAATTATGCCCCAGTGTTTTGCATGCAGAAACATAATCAGAAATCAGAATGAGAGACTAGGTCTCAGGATGTAGAAAGATGAAAATAATTTTTATTCTGATTTAAAAATGCACACAGCCTTCCTCAGGAGCTGTGTATAAAAACAGAAATAAATTATTTATAAACAACAAGCTCAGGACAACCATAAACGTCTATAACTACTGCTCATTTTTGTATTCATACAGACAGTATTGTATCAATTAATATGCATTCTATTTTTATATGAATTCTTCACAGCACGATCTTTATGCTTCTAGTAATTTTGATTATAAAACCTTGGTATGTATCATGCATGTTGTTATAAATTGGCAAACTGCTTTCTGGTACCATTGGATGTACCAGTGTCTTGTGTTTTTGCTGCAAGCAGAAACATACTAAGGCTAATTCTGAATTTCTCTATTGTTCTCTATGAGCAGGGCCTACTTCGGATGTGGGAGAGACAATAAAGGGCAAGAAAAGTCAACCCAGATGATGGGCACTGTATGTGATGATGAACCCTCACCACATTTGGACCCAAAATGGTTGCAGCCCATGGAGAAGTCATAGTACATCAACTCCTCCTCAGAACTCAAACTACAGGTAACAGAGAAGGAAAAAATGTAAATGGAGAGTATTCAGATTTGTTCAATTCATAAAGCAGAATGAAGGCTGCAATCTCATATATCAGGGTGAGCAATGTATGGTCCTCCAGATGGTATCGGACAGCAATTCCCATTCAGCTCTTGCCAATGGTAAGGGATTTTGGGAGCTGTAGTTTTAAGGGCCACATAATCCCCATACTGATATTTATGAGGAAGTAGATTCTACTGAACTTAGGAGAACTTCCATATATAAGATTGCACTGTAAGTAATGCGGACCCAGAATAAATTAGTCACAGGGTAAAGTAACTAGATCCAGTGTGGTGTAGTAGATAGAATGGTGGACTACAGTAGGTCTTGAGAGACCTGGATTCAATTACCTGGCTCTGTCATGGGAATTCACTGGTGTGGAACTGGTAGAACCACTCTAAATATCTCACGTACCTGGAAAACCCTATTAGGGTTGCTATAAGTCCGTTCCAACTTGACAGGACATAACTAACTTAAGTAACTAGAAGCTAATCCATTTTAAGTTTCCTTTGGAGAGAAGAGATGGACAGCTCTAGTAACTTCCTGCATCACTGGGGGGGGGGAGAGGTATATTTATAAATAAAAAGCTTAAGACAGAATAGTAAATGAGCAACAGGAGTTCAAACACTCTGTCAGTTCAAAGCCTGGGCTATCAGCCTGCATATAAGAGACCAAACCTCTTAGTCTTTTCCTCTATCCCACCATCTCCACTGCTCTGGATGTTTATGCCTTCCAAACACTGGCTGAAATCTTGTTGCTTTGTGTAGTAGGTCACAGCTAGAGTAGGCCCATCCAAATCAACAGAACTTTTCAAGGGGCAGACTCCCTAAACCTCCACTGATTCAATGTGTTGACTCTAGTGTGAATTACTACCCTAAGCAACAGGATTTCAGCCAGCGTACGTGCCACTCATACTTTGCAAAGAAGCCTTCTTTCAACAAAAGGCTGCACATCTGACTTCAATGGGAGGGTGTGCTCAAGGGAGAAAGTCTTAGCCCAGTACTTCAGACCTCTATACTGCAGGTTAATGCTACAGAAATAAGAGGAAATAGAAATGCATGTCCTCTCCAAACCATGCCTGTGTCTCAGAGGATGCTGAGATACATTGTGAAACTGCCAGGAAGGTGAAGCCAATTTAACTTCCAAGAAGAGTCAATCAGAAGGACTAAGCAACAAAATGCCATTCTAGGAAACAGTGTCAGCCACAGCAACATAAGAGATTTTCTCCTAGGATTTCCTTTAGAAGCAACCAACAACTTAATGTTTAACTTAAACAGTAACTTAATCAATTGAACACTCTATGAACAAATGTTAATCTAAGTTAATTAGGTTTTTGGTCCCTCTAAAATCTTGACTAATTAGGTCTTTTGTACTAATATCCCAAGCTGCAACTTCAGATTACCACAAAGGACGGACTACTTTCAGCACTGGCAAACCAACCAACCAACCAACCACCAAAAAACAAATCAAATCAAAATCAAAATGAGAACATGGCTGAATGCAATTTTGCTTTTAAGGGCAGAGGCAGATGGTCTAGATAGCCCATGATAAGAGCAGTGTAGAATGTATGTTTTTCTTGTACTGTATATGTGATTCAGCCGGACATCCCTGTTTGAGAATTCAGACTTGAAACAGATGTTGTGCTTTAGTTCTGAACATTAATCACAAAACAAAGCAAGTCAATTTGCAAATTACACAAAGTAACAATAGTTCTTCCTGGGCATTCAGATGCTTTCAATAATTAAGGGATTTCTTCTTCTAGTGACCAATTGTGTATAATGTCTGTTTCTACCCTAAGTCTTCCTGACTACACTCCTGCATCATGACAGTTCTCTACGGTCAGGAGACTATGCTTCTTAGGATAAAACACACTGCTACTTACTGCTCTCCTACCAGAATCAGAATGATCATATAACCACTTGTTAAGCTAGTTGCCTTTTTCATTTGGCCATGTGGAGGAAGATAATTTTGGCCTATTTTCACTTCTCATTGGAAATACAAGGAAAACTTTTCCCTTTCATGTTTAAGCCTTTTCCTTGAAGTTTTTTTAAAGTTCTGCTTTGTGATAAAACTGTTGATAATTTATGTACAGCTGACAGAAATACAGGATTAAAGAATACCAGTTCCTTATCCTGATGTGCTCACTAACTTTAGCATCTCAAATTACAACAGGTCCAGATCAATTCAAATTCCACTTGCCATTCCTGTTAAATCAAGCTAGTCTTATTTGTAGTTGTTTGACCTGCAGGAAAACTATATAGCGATCTTATCTATCATATCCTGTCTAACTGCTAGTGCCGAAGCCAAGACAGCATTTCAGAAACAACTTGATAGCATTCATTTAATTGGGCTCTACAACAGTTTGCCACATTGATATGCTAAATAAGGTGCAGCAAAAATTGAAGTTCATTGCAATTCTGCATTGCCCGTCAATGTTGCTCTCCAATTAGAATAAAGATATTCCTATCCATTTCAAGCAGAGTTTGCAAATAATAATAATACTAATAAAATAAAACTTTTTTGTTCTGTTCCGCTCTAAATCTCCCAGCTAGCATGGTCAGATCCTGGCAGGTGTCATCCAAAAAAGAAACATTTGCAAGCTGCGATTGCAAACCCAAAAGCCAATCCAGAAAAAGAACACTACTAATAGTTTCTCAAATTACTGTTTGTGTGCAGGATTTCTCCCTAAATACATCCGTGACTTGGGCAGTGTTTTTGTTTGTGTACTTAGTGTCTTCCAGTTCTTCTCTCTCTCCCCAGTATGGCAGCACATGCGGCACCAAGCATAAAAGCAGCCCTAGGCAGGCCCCTGTGGCACACCGAGGTCTACTTGTAATGGCTTTCGGTACGCTGCTGAGTGAACACAGAAAGCCCTGCTTGGAGTGACATGCCAAAAGCCACCACATGCAGCCTCCTGCAGCTGCAGCTGGCTCACATGGCTGACTGACTCTGTATGTGAGCTACATAAAAGTTACTATGAAGAGCAGTTGCCTCTTGGGAGGCAGAATCAACTAATTCTGTATCTCTGGTACGAGATATATACGTTACTAACTCAGTTTGTTATTGATTCCGTCTTGCAGAGAGTGCCTATTGTATTCATAAAAAGCACGTGCATAATGCTGCAGTGGAAATTATTATTATGATTATTCAAAAACTCCAGGCACAGTCAAATTATAAAAAACATTGACTGGTATTATATAATAGATCCAAGTTTTAACCAAAATCCTAGGTAAAGGTAAAGGTTCCCCTTGAAAATTTTTGTCCAGTCGTGTTCGACTCTAGGGGGCGGTGCTCATTCCTGTTTCCAAGCCATAGAGACAGCGTTTTGTCCGAAGACAATCTTCCGTGGTCACGTGGCCAGTGTGACTTAGACACGGAACACTGTTACCTTCCCACCGAGGTGGTCCCTATTGATCTACTTGCATTTGCATGCTTTCGAACCGCTAGGTTGGCGGGAGATGGGACAAGCGACGGGCGCTCACTCCGTCACGTGGATTCGATCTTACGACTGCTTGGTCTTCTGACCCTGCAGCACAGGCTTCTGCGGTTTAGCCCACAGCGCCACCACGTCCCTCGACAGCGCCACCACTTCCCTCAAACCAAAATCCTACGTATCTGTTAAATATCGACGCAGTATGTATGCTGTTCCTAATATTGCCGTTTTTTGTAGCTCTGATGGTGGTGTGAGTTCTAAGATCTGCAACTGCTTATACTACTGTGTGAAATGGCTTGATATTGTTCCCAAAGCCCCAATGACTATGAGGATGACAAGTGTGTTTCTTCCAGAGGCAAGACGTTTTGATTGCCAGCTGTCTGTCCTTTGTTAGTCTTTCCAATTCTTTATTGCAGTGTCAATGATCTAGACATTTCTTTTGTTTTATTACTACTCTGTCTGGTGTGTTATGTTCTAGGTGTCTTTGTCCGTTTGGATTGATGTTGCAACTCCGTGAGATGCCAGAGCTGAAGATAAAGAATCGAAACATCTTGATTGTGGATGAAACCCGCTTCAGTGGCCCCTATAGTCACTGAAGCTTTAGGAACAATATCAAGAAATTTCACACAGTAGTATAAGCAGTTGTAGATCTTAGAAATAACACCATCAGAGCTGGGGGGAAAAAGGGCAATAGGAACAAAATATATAAAACCTATATCTGTTATATAATACCAGTCAATGTTTTTAAAATTTTGATCGACTGTGCCTGGTGTTTTTGAATCATCATCTGTCAAGTCAATCCTGACCTTTTTCAAGGCTTTCTAGGTACCAAGTACACTACTCAGAAGTGGCTTATTCTACCCTTCTTGTGTGGGCACTTCTGGGACTGTACAGCTTTCCCACGGCCGCACAGGCAAGCACCACTCCTAGGAAGCACGGTGGAAAGTTAATTTGCAAAAGAAATATCTCTAAGTGACCTCTCATTTCAGTAACTAGGAGGATGGAATGTGATATTTTAAAGAGAGCTATTATGGAGGCAGTACCAGATGAGTTTTGAAAAAAGTGACCCAATACAACCAGAAAGACAAAAGAAGCAGATTTAAAATGGGACAGAGGATGGCACTGTAACACATGTTTCACAATGACATGGCTTTCTAAAATTTCAGGTAACATTTATGTTCTTTTGAATTATATGGGTCACTCTATATATGTAGCACAAGAGAAAGATTTCAGATCTTAATGTTGGATAGGATGAATAAATAATAATGTGGGTCTTTTTCCTTATACTGTAATTCTTTACCTCTGTGCATTATGAGCACAAACTTACGTTGCAATCCTATACATGTGTACTTGGGGAAAAAATCCCACTGAGTTTAATGGGTTTATTCCCAGGTAAGTGGAGGTAGGGTTGCCGCCACTGTGACCCTTGCTATTTAGGCAATTTGCCAACACCAGCATCACCAATTAGGGAGGGCGGTGCAGTAGATATATCTCACCCACTACCTTCTAGAAAGCTGGAATTTATCAAATTGACAAATGCGACTTACCTAATAAAATACAAATATTAACTACTGTATTAATATCAAGGCTATGAAATTTTAAACATAATGAAGGAAATTTAGGCAATTATCAAGTAGCAGAAAGGGGTGTGTGTTAAATCTTACTATTATGATGACTGGGCTACCCGGTTCTACCAAGTAACTCAAAAAAGTGTGGCACTCCAAATAAAAAAATTTGAAGACAAAAACTAGGTGGCAGTCAACACCAAATTTTGCACACTGGGAGAAGGATGTTTGCTCTTGATCGGTGCTAAATTTGGGACTGTTTGGGCAAAAAAAATTTAGAGTTTTCACATTTTTAATAGCAACACTGTTTTACCCCCGTGCAGAAGCAAGCAACCTGGAGCTCTGGCTGACTGAAAAAAGATGAAATACATACTGGCGGTACCAGAACACAAAATTTTGGACAACATCTTTCAGTTTTTTCATGTATATGTGAAGTAGTGTGGAGAATATATTCGCAAAGGCTTTCCCGGCCTGAATCTAATGGTTGTTGTGGGTTTTTTGGGCTCTTTGGCCGTGTTCTGAAGGTTGTTCTTCCTAACGTTTCGCCAGTCTCTGAAGATGCCAGCACTCTGTGCTCTGGTGTAGTTGGCTTGGGAGTGCAGTATTTATGGCTGTGAGATAGGCTTTTGTCTTTTTCTGTAGATGGGTGATTAGTGTGTATTGTTGTGGGTGTATTGTTGTGCTAAGGAGAAGAGATTATCTGTTCCTGTGGTTGACGGGTGTCATTAGCTCGTCTTTCGTGTGTAGTGATCCCCTATCCTTGTGGCAGGGTAGAGTTCGTTGACCTTTTGCACGCTGTATTTTTGAGAGCTAGGAGCCAAGTTTTGTTGAGCTTCACACTTTCCTCTTTTTTGTTGAAACTGTGCTGGTGCTTGTGGATTTCAATGGCTTCCCTGTGCAGTCTGACGTAATGATTGCTGGTGTTGTCCAGTATTTCAGTATTTTGAAATAGAATTTCATGTCCAGCTTGGTTTAGGGCATGTTCAGCTCCTGCTGATTTTTCTGGTTGTTTTAGTCTGCACTGTCTCTCATGTTCTTTGATTCTGGTGTGGATGCTTCATTTTGTGGTTCCAATATATACCTGGCCACAACTGCAAGGTATCCAGTATACTCCTGCAGTGGTGAGGGGGTCTGTTCTGTCCTTTGCTGACCGTAACATTTGTTGTATTTTTGTGGTGGGTTTGAATACTGTTTGAAGGTTGTGTTTTTTCAAAAGTTTCCCCATGCAGTCCGTGACCCCTTTGATGTATGGCAGAAATACTTTATTTGTGGGTGGCTGTTTTTCTTCTTCAGTTCGTTGTTGTCTTCTTGGTTTGATGGCTCTTGTGATTTCATTTTTGGAGTAGCCATTTGCCTGTAGGGCCCAGTTCAGATGGTTGAGTTCAGTGCTGAGAAACTGAGCTTCACAGTTCCGATTTGCACGGTCTACCAGTGTTTTGATTATGCCTCTTTTTTGCTGTGGGTGGTGGTTGGAGTTTTTGTGTAGGTATCGGTCTGTGTGGGTGGGTTTTTGTAGACCTTGTGTCCCAGTCGGTCAGTTTTGCGTAGGACCATGACATCTAAGAACGGGAGTTGGCCCTCTATTTCTTTTTCCATTGTGAATTGTATATTTGGGTGGATGCTGTTGAGATGGTTGAGAAATTCTTCCATTTTTTCTTCACCATGACTCCAAATTGCAAAGGTGTCATCCACATATCGGAACCAGACTGTGGGTGCGAGGGGTGCCGAAGTCAAGGCAAGTTTTTCAAAATGCTCCATGTAGAAGTTTGCTATAACCAGGCTGAGGGGGCTGCCCATGGCCACTCCATCTGTCTGTTCATAGAATTCATTATCCCACTGGAAATAGCTGGTCATTAGGCAGTGTTGGAAGACGGCCTTGATGTCTTCTGGAAATATCTGCTGGATGAGTGTCAGGGTGTCCTTTATCAGTACCTTAGTGAACAGGGATACTACGTTAAAGCTGATCAGTCTGTCCCCGGGGTTGAGTTTTAGGGTGCTGATCTTGCTTATGAAATGTCCTGAGTCTCTGATGTAGGATGAGGTTTGTCCAATGTGGGTCTGTAGGAGGGTCGCTAGGTGTTTGGCTAATTCATATGTTGGGGGGCTGATGGCACTTGCAATGGGCCTGAGTGGGATTGAGTCCTTGTGGATTTTGGGGAGTCCGTATAGTCTTGGTGGGAGAGCTTCTATCTTGCAGATACGTTGAAGGACGTTGGGGTGCAGGGAGGAACTCCTGATCAGCATGTTTGTTTGTTTTGTGATTTTGTTGGTTGGGTCCCGTTTCAGTTTTCTGTAGGTGGTGGGGTCTAGAAGTTCTCTGATTTTGTCCTTGTATATTTCCGTTTCCATGATTACTGTGGCATTGCCTTTGTCTGCTGGCAAGATGAAGATGTCTGGGTCTGAGTTCAGGGACTTGATAGCATTTCTCTCCTTTCTTATTATGTTGCTTTTGGGGGGTTTTGCTTTCTGTAGGATCCTAGTCACTTCCCCTTTTATTTCCCCTGCTTTTTCTTCTGGAAGATGATATAATGCTGATTCCACGTTGGCAATTATGTCTTCCACAGGAATTTTACTGGGTGTGATAGCAAAATTTCCTCCTTTGCTTAAGACAAGGTTTCTTCTGGGGAGAGTTGGCGTCCCGATAAAAAAGTTGATGGTGATGCGTGTGGTGTCTAGTGTAGGTTTCTGTTGGCTTGTTTGGCATTTGTTGAATTTCTGTTTTTGTCTGGTTGCGTGGTTCATAAATTCTTTTTCCATCTTTTTGTAAGAGAGGGTATCAGTCTTGTCCCAATCTTGACTTCTCATTTTTTGGCTGGTAGTGATGTGTAGGCCTAGTAGTTCTTTGTCTGTGGAGTCCAGTTTTTTCCGGGTTGTGTGGATTCTTTCCCTTAGGAGGGCATGTTCCAGGCGGTCATAGATGCGTCTGGCCTGTGGGGAAATGATGGTCCTTTTTGTCCTGAGGAAGGCTGGTATGGTTTGTGTGTCTCTGCAGCGTAGTAGAAATGTTAAGCTGGCGCCCAGCTCTCAAAAATACAGCGTGCAAAAGGTCAACGAACTCTACCCCGCCACAAGGACAGGGATCACTAGAGGTAGCATATGCACGCCCCTCACGCACGTGCCTGACACACCCACCTGTTGGGCGAGCCCAGGGGAGGAGGCAGGCTCACAAGGGAGAGCGGACGGGCTGTCAGGGCCACGTGGAGCCCTCCTCGCCTTTGCCCCATCGCCCTGCGCTCCCGGCCAACAGAGCCCAGGAAATTCAAATGGCTTCCCCACCGGGCTCCTGCCTCCTGTCACAGGGTCTCTCCATGCTGCTGGCTTTCCAGCCAGGCTCCGGGAGGCTGCACCGCCATTTGCGTAGGTGTACGAGCAAGCACGCAGGCGCAAACAACCTTTGCGGGGGTGGGAAGTGCATGCGGGGGGGGGCGAGAGGTCTGTCTTGGCGGCCTGGTTGGGCTTAAGCCATGGACTGGCAATGGGCTGCGGACCAGGGGTTGATGACCTCTGTTTTAAAGGACAAACCACGCCAATAAATAAATAGTTTTCCTTTCACAGATAAACTGAACTGGTAAGAATAGAAGAGACAATGAACAAAGCATGCTTACAAGAAGTATCCATGCAAATCTCTTGCAGCAAAGTCGAGTATTGCAAGCACTTAAAAATTAACAGATCTAAGGTAGCATATGTTTATGTGGGCCCACTACATCCAACACATGAACTGTTGTCGTTAGCATCTACATACACAGTTAAGTACACAGCTACAAGAAAGGCGAAACATGGAAACATCGATTACCATATAATAATGCAGAGGTGACAGCATAAAGAAGCACCAGTATAACTTCTATATTCAGAAGAATGATATTTTCAACCAGCAAAGCAACCTGACATGACTTTTCTGGGCATGCTTGAAACATTTGCTCTGTTTTCTTTTTTCCCCCTCAGGGATCAGATGCTGTTGCCACTATGTGGGTAGACATTTTTTGCAAATCTGTTGTAAAGTGTGGTAACCATTGGATAATTTATCAAAAGGTGAGGAGGTGTAAAATAGACATGTTTTTTGTCTCAAAATGACCACGTGCAAGTATCAGAAAATTTCCCCCACAATCTGGCAAAACCATCTTCATCCGTTTGACAACACCGGAATTGTGTGTGCTCACGTATTTTTGTGCAGCTGGTTTACTTCAAATCCACAACTATGAGCAAGTGAGTAGCTGATGACACTTTCTGGATTCTACTTGGATATGTTTTAAGACATGAAAGCAGCTAAACGCATGTCCATTAATTGTTCTAGTATGACACAGGCATTTTATGGGCAACCCAGATCTTTTTCAGGGGCTTCAGATGCTTGTGGGGGGAGGGAGAGATTACTACAATATAATCCATAACAGCAGCACCTACTGAGCATGAGGAGAAGTGGAAACAACCAATGGGAGGTGCCACATTGGACTGGCACTTTCTTTGGAGTAGACAGTAAGGAAAAAGTCCAAACTACAGTATTTTCAACTTGTGATCAATTATTCAATTTGTATCTCTGAAGGAAATCATACCTTCCCTCTGTTTCCTGCTATTGATCTTTACTTTTCCCCCTCACTTATTCCTGGTACTCAGATGGGAGTGTGTCAATCGTGAGGGATTTTTATGGTCTTTTCATGGCTGTGTAGTTTCTTTGCTTTTTTTTTGGCATCAGTAAAAGCTGAGGACAAAACCCTACAAGCCATCTAAATGAGAATTATCACCAGAAGCCTTGTGGCATCACGAAATATCATTACGTATTTATTTACACACACTGGCAATGTATGGGTCCTCTCTTCCCCTTTCCCCCTGAAAGCAACAAGTTCTGACTGAGGTCTACGGATTTGCCCAAGGACACCCATTGAAGTTTGCAACTAAGCTGGGATTGGAACTTGGGTCTCCCTGTTCCAACCCATCAGGCTGTTCTTGGACATTTCAAACTAATCTAGTTTGAGATGCTTAGAACAGATATAACCTCCCCGATTGTCTGTTTTTTTCCCCCTTTTGTTTTGTTTTGCTTTCTTTTATTTTATTTTCTCGTTTCTTTCACCGTATTTATCAACTTCATCTTGAGTTAATATTTTATCTCAAAACTCTGGATGTTATATGTGGAGTGTAGGAAAATGTATTTTTTTATCCTTTATCTAGATTCATAGGTGACTGTTCTTCAGATCTTTTCTTCAGATTAGGTACACATAAAGGAACAATCAGATTAGGCGACTGTTCTTCAGATCTCTTATCTAGATTAGCTACAATTAAAGGTTTCTGTGTCTCCATTGAATTGTTAGCTTAAGTTAGTTTGAAACATTAGGACCCACATTTAACTGATCTGGAGTAGTAAGAGCTGAGATGGATTTTCTGATTTATTTCTCTCTCTCTCTCTCATAACCATCAGCAAAAAAGAAACTACACTTTTCTCTTCATGTTATAATTTCTCCATATTACAGTTACATAGCCCTATGGTTTATCGTAACAAGTTTATTTTTTCTGCTATTATGGCATTTTCCATTTTCTACTTCATCACGGAAAGTTTTTCCATATTCTTTCCTCTCCAGGAATCAGGTACATGTATTTCCTTTCGTTATTACTTGTGCATTATGTTCCCATTTTTTCACAAAATGAACTGCAGTCACAAATCTTTCATAGTTACTGCACCTGAAAAAAATAGTCTTGGTTGTCACTAGTTAAGACCCGATTTTCTACTGGAGCATCTTATTTACATTATGGCAATCCTGATTTAACCCAGGAAAGAGAGCCTGAAAAGGGATCCCAGTTAGATTCTTTTCTTCGTCAATGTCCATCTCAAGATTGCTCTAATTTTTAAAAAAACTATTACGACAATAACCTACCACTTTTTACAAAGATAAGTAAACACAAGAACAGCAGTGGGTCTGGACACACACACACACACAGAGCACAAGGAGACCTTGTGGACATTCCGGTTATTGCTCCTCCAGCAAGCCAGAGAAAGGAACCAGAGCTCCAACGGCGGCTGTGTTCGGATGCCATAATAAGCAAACTAAGAACTGGACATCTGTGGTTTGTTCAGCTCAGGGATGAGATCTGTGGCCCTCCGGATGCTGCTGGCCTATAATGACCATCGCCCCCCCCCAGCCAGCATATACAGTAGTGAGGAGCAATAGGTGTGGCATCCCAAAGCATCAAGGGAGGGTCATGGTTGCCCATCCTGGTTCAGTGGCTTGTGCTGCCAGTGGGATTGAGCCATATGTAGCAGCGCCCTGCCCTTGCTTCATAGGGCACTGTTCCCATGGGTCCTTGGTCCCAGATATCTGAATGCCACCCAAACGATTATGCCAGCCACTGATACGGAGCGATCGCCAAGTGTGCTGAGTTGGCTCTGCTTGGTCACTGCCGAGGTCCCATCCATCTCCTGTGAAGCACTGCCGTGTGACAGCAACGCTTGAATGCTGCACCGAAGGAGGAGGCTGGAGGCACCTCTATCCGTACGAGGAGGACAACTCATACAGTGCTGCCACTACAACCAAAAATATATGTTGTCTGTCTGTCTGTCTGTCTGTCTGTCTGTCTTCCTTCCTTCCAATAACCTTAGAACGGCAGAGGTAGACGCGACTGTGTCTATCAAAGACTGTATCTATCAGATTCCTAACAAGAATATGCCAACAAATATGGAAAACGAAACAATGGCCCACAGCACTCAAATGTTCAATATATATTTCACTTCCCAAGGAAAGCGACATCAAGGAGTACAGTAACTATAGCACCATTGCATTATTTTCCCATATATGTAAAGTGATGCTCAAGGTATTGCAACAAAGACTTTTACCATATATGGAGCAAGAAATCCCTGTTGTTCAAGCTGGATTCTGAAAAAGAAGAGTCCCGTGAGATTGTATCTCAAACATACTCTGGCTACTGGAACATGTCATTGTGTTTCAGAAAAAGATCAGTCTGTTTTATAAGCTACAATAAAGCCTTTGACTGTGTGGATAACGAGAAGCTATGGATTGTTTTAAAAGAAGTGCCCATGTCTCAACACTTGATTGTCCTGATGTGCAACTTATATTGTAGATGAGAAGCCAATATTAGGATATAAGATGAGGAAATAAGCAGAGGTGTTTGTTTTACAAGTGTGTACTTTATCTCCCCTTCTGTTCAATCTGGATGCAGAACATATCATATCGAAAGATGGATTAGATTCAGGTGAGGAAGGAATGAAGACTGGTGGAAAAACATCAATAATTTATGATGTGTTGTTGGTGAAATTTGTTCATGTGTATATATTTCATTTTGATTTTATAATTATTATGTTTATTGTTTTTAATTCTGGCTTGATGATATATTTGTTTAATCTGTAAACTGCCCAGAGTGGCCTTGGCAGCCAGATGGGCAGTACAAAAGCGAAACAAATAAATAAATATGCAGATAACAATGACCTGACATGACATCTAATGAAAGTCACAGAGGAAAATGCAAAAACAGCACTGAAGGTGAACAAGAGGACAAAAATCATGATTACAGAAGAACTACATTAATGTTGACAATAAAGAAATTGAAATAGTTAAAGATTTTGTATTCTTTGATGCCATCATCAAACCAACTAGATACTGCAGCCAAGACATCACTGAGACTTGAAAGGGCCGAAATGATGGCTCATGAAGTGTAAGGATATGTCACGGCAGAACATGGCCAAGATGACTCACAGTGATGTAGTCTCAATTTCTACGTACAGATGTGAAAACTGGACAGTGAGGAAAATTGACAAGAAAAAAAATCTATTCATTCAAAATACGATATTGGAGGACAACTTTGCGGATGCCATGGACTGCCAGACAAACATGTGAGTCCTAGATCAAATCAAGCATCAGCTCTCTGTCATACTTTCAGCACCTCTCAAGACAAGTTGGACTTGGAAAAAACAATAATGCTAGGAAAAGATGAAGGCAACAGGAAAAGAAGACTAAATATGAGATGGACTGATTTCATATACTGTATAATGACCTCTTCAACATTTCAGATGGCCTTGGGTTTGCAAGAACTGAGCAGGGCTGTTGATGACAGCACTTTTTAGAACTCATTAATCTATAGGTTTGCCATGCATTGGAAATGGCATGATGACAAACAATAACGAGAACATGTTATTTCCCTCCTCATGCAACACGACAGTGCAGGTTATCCTTGAAGCTGGGGCTTCTGTATGCCAAGCATGCGCTATTCTGTCCACAATCCCTCTCCCATTATACATAGTAGAATTAGCACAAGATATCACACTCTGTACCAATACTGCTTTGTGCCTCTCTAATTCTAGTCAGGAAGTGCATTCAGAAGAGTAAATCACACAGAAATAAAGAGAATAGGCACTAACTGTCTCTTGTACCCATTCTGAGATAAATTTGTTCAAGTTTAAAGAACAAAGAGTGCCTTAAATTTTAAATCAGGAAAAAGAACAGTTTTGGAAAAGCATCAACCTTCACTAAGCCAATGAGATAGGTCTCTAGGGTAAGTTAATAAACATATTTCCAAGAAGCAATGGCAAACACTTCAGGCTGTGTTAGCATACAGCGCACACAGAGTGGTACTACTACCGTGTTTCCCTGAAAATAAGACAGAATTTTATATTAATTTTTGCTCCAGAAAACGCATTAGGGCTTATTTTTAGTGGATTTTTTTTTCATGTACAACAATCTACATCTATTCAAATACAGTCATGCCATCATCTTCTGGTTGCTGCACAAGGGTGGAGGGCAGGGTTTCACTTAATGGGGGCTTGTTTTGGGGGTAGGTCTTATATTACGAACATCCTGAAAAATCATATTAGGGCTTATTTTCAGATTTTCAGGGAAACAGGGTACAAAGCATGGCCCATAGGTAGCAGCTGTTTTATTCAAGGTAAAAAAAAAGACAGCTATTTCAACATTCACTTGTTCTGCATTTTTAATAGGGGTATTAGGACATATTGCAAAGTGATGTGCAGGGCTCCATTTGCCACTATCTTTATTTATTCCAGAATGATTTCTACGAAACTGGTGTTCTGTTACAGGTGATAGTCCCAGTGCTGCATCATTTTTGTGAACAGGGGTGCTGTCCATGGCAGCCATTTTGTAACAATATCCAGATGACCTCTTCTATGCTCCAGATGGCACACAGACCCAAGAAGTTTGCGGACCTCAGCCTTAATGGATTCCAAGCACACGCACACACCCCAATTGACGGGGAAGACTCAAGAAATCAGTAGCCATAGGCTATGTCAGAGTGGTATGTTGCAGCACCACTGCCTTCATGAATGAACTGCAGGAACCCCCATCATGATACTGGAAGTAGAATACATAAACCTGCTCCTCATCCGGCACCTTCTCACCTTGTGGGAGAAGTGAAAATATCAAAACCCAAAGGCATCATCAGGGAGTCCCCTATGAAATGACAGAAGTGGGTAATCCATTTTTCTTCCAGCAAGTGTTTCAAAGTCACACACATTGTGTGCGTGCATGCATGTGCATGTGTGCGTGTGCATGCGTGCATGCGTGCATGAGCACATGCACACACCCTTCTCCACAAGTAGGCGCCGATGAAGTGATTTGTTTTTTCTCTCTGAATTAATCAGCATCCTCTTTTCTGTATGCAATCCAAAGTCCCTTATTTATTTCTTTTAAAAAAATTCTTTATTATTTATGTCTTTATCTATTAAATATTTTTTATTCACAGGTGAAACACAGAAGACTCTAATCTGGAGGGGGACCCCCTCTAAACAGGTAGGGGAAAGATTGCCGTTTCTTCCCGGGGCCTTTTTATGCTAAATTTTAACACACACACACACCCCTTCCAACATTAGGGTTAAGAAAGTGCCTGACCCCTGTTTTTGGCACCAACTGCAATTGGACAGTGACTTCTGTAACTTAATTTAGTCTTCTCCTGGAGGATTCTGGGAGCCCGCGTCCA
This sequence comes from Pogona vitticeps, assembly GCF_051106095.1. Classification (NCBI taxonomy): domain Eukaryota; kingdom Metazoa; phylum Chordata; class Lepidosauria; order Squamata; family Agamidae; genus Pogona; species Pogona vitticeps. Next base: position 182,178,807 of record NC_135784.1, read on the forward strand.
ACGCATCAGGAGGGGTAAACTCATGCTGCTTCTTTTGAAGCAACACTTTATTTTGTCTGTCCTGAATCTCCTGCCAGTCCGCCAAGAGCCCTGCATTCTCCTCCGGCACTGGCGATAGTCCCAGAAGAATCAGCCAAGTGGAGCTCCCCTCCTCCTCCTCCAGCAATCTCCAGCTACCCACTTCCTCATTTCTTCTCCCACCATGTCATCCCTCACCTACCGGGAACTTCCTGCTGCAGATGGTACTTACTTGGAAGAAGGACAATAGTTATTAGAGCAGAGAGGGCGAAGCACATGCGGCATTTGCATTCTATTCGGGCACCCTGGGCCTCCGAATGTCACCCGCTATTTACTCATCAGCTGCCAGCCCTGGAAGGTGGGTCAGGAGATACAACAGAGAGGGGGAGTTGCTGCTAGGGATAAACTAAAACCAACTGGACATGAGTTCAAGTCCCCACATCCAGCCACAAAGATTACTGGATGAATCTGATCTAGTTGTTACATATTTTTGTCCACCCTATGGTACCTCACATGAATATTGTGTGAGGAAACACTGGAAAAGCAAACATCTTGAACTCCTTGGAAGAAGGGCGATATAAAAATTTAACAAAGCATTTCTAGGCATCACTGAATATTGCTAAATATAGACTGAGCTGTGAACAAGAGGTCCCCAGTTTAAGTTTCAAATTTACTAGCCAGCTTTAATGAAGCCCTGTCCAAACAAATACTGGACGATAGTGCAGGTTGGTGCTGGAGCTCATGATTGTAACCTACCTCTTGTTAAGGTAATTGAGAAAAGATACATGAATTGCTATGACTGACCGATCACAAACACGTAACAAGAAATATTATTATGAAACCGTGTGTGTGTTTATAGATAATAAATGGTTGACGTTGAAAGGCACGAGGACTGCTGCGAAATTCAAGTTACATTTAGAACAGTGCTATGCAGACTATTTATATCTGCAGCTTCACAGATAATACTGAAAGCGCTGCATAATAGGGGGTGACATTTCGTCTGTAGCGTCCGAACATCCAGCACTCTAAATCTTTTGCTCTCCCAGGTTTTTGGGCTTCAGATCTCATTAGCCCCACTCAGCACGGCCAACAGTAAGCGACTGTGCAGGAGCAAACACATCACCTGGAGACCCAAATGTTCTTCGCCACATTTCTAACCACTTCAGTTTCTGCATCAACACCCAGCCACAGCTCCCCTGGAAATAAACATGCAGAAACGGTATACATCCTTCTACACAAGCCCAGCCACATGTAGCAGAGAGGTGTGTCAGCGCTACTTAAAAGACTGCTTTAAAAATATATGTAAAATAAGTCACTGGGTATTAAAACAGTGCCTGTGGCAACATACCAAAACAATCCTAGAGGTTCTCGCTGCTTGCTCAACCTCAGGCAGCACATGCCACTAAAGCATTTTTTCTTTTTCTTTCTTGTCCCTCTTCCCCCCACCCCTTCTCCCTCACTAGTGTCATCAGAAGGGAAGCTCAGTACTGTGCACCAATAGTGATGGTTTCCCCTCTCCCCTGACTAGTTCTTAGCATGAGTCACAGGTACGGCTGGGCTGTGGGTTCTGCAAAGCCACAGCTTCTCCCGGTGCTTGCAGAGAATCAGGGTGGATTCGATTTAAATCACAATTAAAATTTTAAAAAGTGGATTTCATTGAAAATTTCAATAGAAAATGATTTTTTTTAAAAAAAAATAAATTGTGATTTAAATTGTGCTTTAAATTAACTTGATTTTTTTAAAAAAATCATTAATTTTTATCTACCCTGCTCAGAATGTATCGTGCTCTTTTTCTCTCTACTGCTGATTACAACTTATACAGCTCTATAGGACTTAGCTGCAGTCTGGAAGACCTCCGTATCTCCCATATGAGCCTTCCCAGCTTTTAAGATCTTCTGAGGAGGGCCCTTCTCTCAGCTCCACCACCTTCCCAAGCTCAATTGGTGAGGACATACGACAGGGCCTTTTCAGTGGCTGCTCTCTGGCTTTAGAATGTACTGCCCTGAGAAGCCAGGTTGCCCCCCCCCCCCGTCCTTCCATCCTTAGGCAAAAACACTCCTCTTCAAGCAGGCTTTTAAGCAATACAGTGGGGTCTTGACTTGAGAACTTAATCCGTATTGGAAGGTGGTTCTCAAGTCAAAAAGTCTGTAAGTCAAGTCTCCATTGACCTACAGTGCATTGAAAACCCATTAATCCCGTAACAGGCCGTTTTTGTTCCATTTTGGTTTTTTTCTGGTCTGTAAGTCAATTCTCAGGCTGCAAGTCAAACCTAAATTTTGCGGCCAGAGAAGTCTGTAACTCAAAAAGTCTGTAAGTCAAGCCGTCTGTAAGTCAAGGGTCCACTGTACATTGTATCAGGAAGGCTGGTTTTTAACTTACAGATTTTTAAATTTTCAATGTTGTATTTCATCTTGGCTTTTAATCTTAATATAGGTTTAATTGTTTTTAATAAAATATTTATATAGTATTTTCAAACTGTGTTTGTTTTTATAGTTTCATTTGTTGTGATCCACCTTGGGTCCCCCCATGGGGGAAAAGGTGGCATATAAATATATATTATTTATAGTATTTATATTATTTATATTTATATGCCAAGGTAGGCTCTGCAGCCTGTCAAAGTCCAATGTGGTGAACATCAAGCACAATAACTTAGGTATGGAAAGGAGAGCATGAATATACCTACAATAATTAGGCAGAAAGGCTATTGTATTCTCACTCAGGTATAAGCTCAGCACCTATCTTGCTTGGATTCAGAGATGGAACACCATTAGAGTCCTTTGGATTTATCAGTGTGCAACCCATGTTACTATTTTTCACATACTTTTGAGCTTTGACCAATTATGGATATAAACTAAAGCTGGTGGATGATGGGAGTTGTGGTTCAACACACCTGAAGAAAGCCAGTTAGGAGAAGGCTGACACACTGAATTCCCTTTATTTCAATACTTGGCAACTTACAGAATCTCTCAGATAAACCAGGGTTCCAAATAAATCTGGGAGAGGAGGGTGAATGCTTGAGCTGTGCTTCTTAAAAAGCAAATACAAAGCTATGAGCTCCATTCTTCTTTCCTCTATGCCTCATATCAGATGGTGAAAGGGCAGCATGGCATTTCAAAGGAAGCAGAAGAAAGTTATGGCTTTGCCCTAGTACAAGGATGGTAGTCAAGGCATCAATTCAGATCCTTATTTACGTAGCCCTGTACTAACGTTATCTCCCAGAGATACAAAAATAAAATCTGGGAAAACAGTAAGAACGCAGCTGCAAGACACCATTTAGTATTCAGCACGTATTTTGCAGAATGAGTTGCAGAAATGATTTGCAACAGGAACATGAAAAAATATTGTTATCTTGGCCATAGGTACAACTTCAGGAAAGGTGGGACGCTGCCCCCCCCCATGAAAGGAAATCCCATGCCATCTTCTCCTTTCCTCATAGTCCACTGTTATGGAAATGCATGATGGGATGTCATCATCATAATATAATTCCCCCTATTCCACTGCAGATTTCTGTAAGTATGCATTGGAGAACTGCTGGATAGCTCAGTGGTTTAGGCATCTGGTGGTGAAACCAAAGGTTGGGAGTTCAGTTCCCCACTCGGCCTCCTTGACAGGTACTGGACTTCATGATCCATAGGGTCCCTTCTAGCTCTGCAGTTCTAAAGTAATAGAAAGAAAGAAAGACTACATATGTTTTTTGGTTGTAGTGGCAGCACCGTATGAGTTGTCCTCCTCGTACGCACAGAGGTGCCTCCAGCCTCCTCCTTCGGTGCAGCATGCAAGGGCTGTTGTCACACGGCAGTGCTTCACAGGAGATGGATGGGACCTCGGCAGTGACCAAGCAGAGCCAACTCAGCACACTTGGTGATCGCTCCGTATCAGTGCCTGGCATAATTGTTTGGGCGGCATCCAGATATCTGGGACCAAGGAACCATAGGAACAGTGCCCTCTGAAGCAAGGGCAGGGCGCTGCTACATACGGCTCAATCCTACTGGCAGCACAAGCCACTGAACCAGGGATGGGCAACCATGACCCCCCCCTGATGTTTTGGGATGCCACACCTATCGCCCCTCACTACTGTATATGCTGGCTGGGGGGGGGGTGATGGTCATTATAGGCCAGCAGCATCCGGAGGGCCACAGATCTCATCCCTGAGCTGAACAAACCACAGATGTCCAGTCCTTAGTTTGCTTATTATGGCATCCGAACGCAGCTGCCGTTGGAGCTTTGGTTCCTTTCTCTGGCTTGCTGGAGGAGCAGTAACCGGAATGCCCATCTTCTGTCAGGTTTGGACATCAGAGTAAACAAATCCGAGCTTGGAAGCAACAAGTTAATTTAACGCATTAGCCTCTAAAACCATGCCTTCCACATGAAGTAGGAGGAAAGATCAACGGATGCATCTGAAGAGTTGTGTTTTAACATTAACGAGATATGTTCAAACATTACTTTTTAAAGACCAGAATCATCGATTCTGCCTGATATGAAACTTATGTTAAAGAACTGTATTAAATCAATGTGTTACTCCCAAACTTGGAAAGAAACTGTGGACCACCTCCTGGTGTTTGTTTGGCCACTACGGTGGGGTCTTGACTTGAGAACTTAATCCGTATTGGAAGGCGGTTCTCAAATCAAAATGTCTGTAAGTCAAGTCTCCATTGACCTACAGTGCATTGAAAACCCATTAATCCCGTAACAGGCCGTTTTTGTTCCATTTTGGTTTTTTTCTGGTCTGTAAGTCAAATCTCAGTCTGCAAGTCAAACCTAAATTTTGCGGCCAGAGAAGTCTGTAACTCAAAAAGTCTGTAAGTCAAGCCGTCTGTAAGTCAAGGGTCCACTGTACTGTACAAACTAGGAGCAACTGGGCAGCATGATGTTCCTCACTCTTGAAAAGCCATGTTTCCCCCAGGCTCACTCTGATGTCAACGCAGCTCATTGTGAACGTGAGACTGTAACCCATAAGGCTACAATTTGATCTTTTCTTCAGCCTTCGTAAATCACAGAACCAGTGTGGCATAGTTGGTATCAGCGATGTCATATTAATTCCTCCTTACATTTCTTAGCCACCATTCAAGGCCATAGTGTTCTTCAACGAAAAATACCAAAAAATCAGTACTTTCGATTTCAGTCATTTTAAAATGCTAGCTACAATAACATACAAATATTTAAGAGCAAAACATTTCAACTTTAATCATTTCGACTGCAAACTAGAGAGGACAAAGAAATCTTGAAAGCCCACTTAAAAGCTCCCGCAGATAAATCCACATGGAATGAGCGGCATACAGTAGACGCCACCACTGTGAAGGCCTCTTTCTCCTGTGTTCAATTACCATACGGATCCTAGTGGATTAGACCTTTGGTCTAGATGGGCGGGATAGAAATCTAATAAATAAATAAATAAATAAATAAATAAATAAATAAATAAATAAATAAATAAATAAATAAATAAAAAAATAGCCATAAACAGGGTCTGAAAATATGTTCTGAAAGTACAAACAGGTTAATCCAGGTGTTGGAAGTCCTAGAGGACAATCCTGCCTCTCAGTGGGAACTGGGAGTTTGTTCCACAAACTGTATAGCTTCCCAAAATGATGGAACTCAGAAGTCCATTATATCTCGTAAAATTAATTCAGTAGGCACAGAGCAAACATTTCATGGCTAAGGCTCTACTTTCAGGAGACTATATTTCATTCATGAAGACCTAAACTGAAATTTGGTACCAGAGGTCCATGCAGAAAGGAAGTAAGCAGGAGAAATAATAACACCACATATCTAAGTATACTGTACTAGCATTGCTCCTTCTACTGGTTGTCACCAGCAAGTGAACTGAGAGGGAACTGGGTTCAAATCCCCTCTTCTCAATGATGTTCAGTGAGAAAGCAGAGGACAGATGACGCCTCCTTTAGGAGGACCTGTAACTCAGTTTCAGATCACCTGTTTTGTGTGCCAAGGTTTTCTGCTCAGCCCTTTGGTGCAAAACATCCAAGACCTAATCAAACGAACTGCTACCTTCAGTTTAAAGGATCTGACTGTCCCTTTCCTATATCCATCAGCTCAGGGATACAGAGGACAGGAAAATAATTTTATCTGCCAGAAAGCCTAGACAGCTGCTAACCCCTCAGGGTAATCATCGTTGAGCTAGCTGTACCAATGAATTAGTTAAGGACAAAGGAACTTGCTGCGAAAAGGATATATACACTCTGTGCCCAATTAGCCTTGAGGGGCACAAATGGGATCTTACCTACCCACCTGCCCGTACTATGCTACTAGCGGCCCATGGTCTAGGGGGCCAGTCACAAATCAAACAATCTGTGGGGGGCACTCCCGCATCTCTTCCAGCCTTGCACTGTGGCAAGAGATCCCAGGGCACAAGAGCTGGGCTGCGTCTTGCTCCACTGCTGCCTTCAGACATGTTACTGTTTGTGTAGTTGGGCCAGTTTAGGGACAGCATGGAATGGGAGGATTACCAAGCCAAGATTTTTTTTTTCTTGCTTCCGTGCAAGCTTCCTTGTAGGTCTTCTCTCAATTCACTCCACAAGAAATTGGCACCAGAGGGGGACAGCCAAGGAAGGTGTAGCAATTGGTGTGCTGGACTTGGGCCAGGGTTCAAATCAGCAACAAGGCTTGCTTTTTGCGGGGGGAGAGACCACTTTCACCCAAACAATACTGCTCGATAAGACTAGGGTGGAGAGGGGGGTGAGATACACTTTGCAAGAACACCTCCTATCCTGCCATGAGCTCCATGGAAGCAGGATAAGCAATACATAGTCATAACCACCATCTAAAGTCATCGGCTCAGGGGTGCATCTATTTAATAATGAGTGTTGGGTATTTATTTATTTATTTATTGAATTTATACCCGGCCCATCTAGTCAACTGACTATTCTGGGTGGCTAACAACATATAATACTGTATAAACAATTTAAAATATAGAAACACAGTAGTACATCAATAGACAGTGCACAGTGAAAAGAATCTTGGAACCAAGCAAAGCCAGTTATGTTGAAGGAAGATAAATTCTGAATTGCACATTGGAATTTGGCTAGAACCAGAATGATAACGTCATGATGATGCTTCCAAATAACTAGACCAGCCTCCAGACAGCAGGCTGAGAAAATGGAGAAAACACACACACACACACACGGCCATTGGCAGTCTTGTCAGAGCTGCTGATAGGTTGGCCTCCAGAGGTTTTCCTTAAGAGCTCTGGCAAGGGAGATTTCCACTGCAGGCTTTCATGCTGTGGAACATTTCCTAATAATGACGGGGTGGAAGCAGGGTGGGAATGAAATGTAATGCCCTAAAGCACAGCAGAGACCACAAAGGTGTGCAGTGGAGAGCACAACCACAACACACCCACTGTAGAGACTACTTAGTCCCCTCCTTTTATGAATACAACTCTCAGCAGCAGACACAGGGAAAGAAAGGATATCTCTGGCTCAAAAGATAAATAAGATAAAGAGTGTGGAAAGGGAGAGCAGTGTTTTAGATGCAGAGAACATATTGGCCAGAATCCTGTTACTCAAACACACTGACATGCGTGTAAATTGCAGCAGCAAATTGCTGCTAGCTAAGAAGTCAGTGTTAGTATTCCTCACTGCACATCATTTTCACATGACCGGCATAAGAGAAGGAACACAAACACTGACTCTTTACTAGTAGTAATTTACTCCTACATTCATGCTAGCATATGTAAGTACAGTAATAGGATTCTAACCAGTACACCCTTCTGAAACGGGGCAGAAAGCAGATAAAACCAATGAAGGCTTTGCACTATGCTTTCTTCATCATTAATCCCTGGAATTCATTGCCATGGGGTGCTCTGTTGATTTGTAATAGAAATGGCTCCATAGAAGAAACAGATGAATAGGGATGAGACACAGTTGCCTGATACTAACCAGAAATATAACTGCTATATTCAGATCCTCTGAGCATCAGATAATGGTGCATAACTAGACCCAGAGATTGAAGTCATGCCTGGTTTTCCCTCCCAGAATATCTGTATGATACTTTCTCTGGGCCTTCTCTGCTGTTTTTTTCTTAAAACTGGACTGTTCCATGAAGCTATTCCATGATTTCCTGTTCGACTTGCATTTACAAAAAGAGAAAGAACCAAGCTTGGGGGCATGCAAATGCACATGGTTTGAAGGCACACATCGGTGCCAGCCTGTTGAAGGTCTGCAGGTCTGGGAAACCAGTACAGTATTCCCTACTTTTGAGTCCTAGGAGAGAAAGTCTAGACACAAGGCTTTGTTTAAGGCCCTATCCAGAAAGGCTTGCCTGGAGCTCATTTCTGATACCTTTCCAGCATTACGCAAAACTCTTTTTTTTTCCTTCCAGGCTTTAAAACTTGGGTTGATACTTTTCTAGTTGCTGTGCTCCTTTTTTTCAGGTTGCTGGTTTTATATTATTTATGTGAAAGCTGTTGTAGGTTATTAAAGATTTTATTGCAAGCTGATCCTCTAATGCATCTGAAGAGCATTTAGAACACAAGACATAAATAAACAAAGCACATCCACTCTCACCCAATCTCCCTCACTATACATGCCCTTACTCACTTCCCAAGGCAGATCTTCCCCTGGAAGTATGTAAGCTCCTTGGAACAGAGATACATCTTTTGAAATTTTATTTTGCATGCCATAAAACCCAGTGCACATTGATAACTATGGTAAAACTTTCCCAGAAGGATAGCCATGTCAGTGGGTTACACCAAAACCACAAGCAGTCTTGCAGCACTTTGAAGCATTAAGCAGCTTTATTTGGCATACCTTTCTCATGGCCTGTAGCCCACTGCTTCAGATGCCTCTCTGCATTTTCTGATGAAGTGGGCTACCATCCACGGACCGGCTAATGCCAAATAACAGCTATTAATCCTAAACGTACATCATACTGCATGGCAAGCTAGGGAGACATCAGCCTCACACCCTGCATGGGAAATTCCTCCGTGCCTGCCCGGGGCCTTGCAGGAGAAAAGCCAGTAACCTGGCTGGGAAAGAGGAAAACTCCTCCTCCACTTCCCCCCCCCTCGCCGCCGCCCCCCCGGCTCTCTCTCTCTCCATTCACAGGGAGGAGAAGGTAGGAAAGAGTGAATGAATCTCTTCCTAGACCTGGCGACCGATCCGATTCCCAACTGCAAAGCGGTCGGGGCACGGGGCGCCTCTGATACCCTACTGGCAATGCCCAGGGACTTGATGGATCACCCTTGGCTCCCGTAGCGGGATCGGCGCAGGGCACCCACTCCTTTCCTCTTGCCCGCCTTGGCTCCCTGCCATGCCATCTCCCTCCTCCCCCCCCCTTGGGATTTCTCCCTCCTTCTCGCACGATACCCCCCCCCCCACCGCCCGAGAGAGCAGCGCAGGATTTGTTCGGGTCTGGCGCCCAAACGACTCCCCCGCCCTCCCCCTTCCGCACCTCCACGGACACCCTCCTCTCCCTTCTCCTCCTGGCAGGAAAAAGTGCTGGCCCGACTCAGTTGGCACAGAAACCTCCGTACCCACCTGTGCCCTGCAGGAAAAATAAACTCATTGTTGTCTCCCTGCCAGGAGGCTCCCAGAAGGGCGAGGGGAGCCGAGGAGGAGGAGGAGGAGGAAGAAGTGTCCCCCCCCCCTCGGCTGCCCCGCTCCCCCCGCCCTGCCCCCAGCTCCCCCCCCCGAGGAGAGCGCTTCAGGGCCCCCCCCCGGAGACGCGCGGACAGATGTTCAGGCTGGGCGCCCGGATGGGTCGCTGAGCGGGTGGGTGGGTGGGTGGCGGGGCCACCCCGGTGGCGAGAGCGACGGGGAAGGAGGCTGGGCACCGCGGGGCGGGCAGGGCGAGCGCGCCCAGATCCCCCCGCAGCCGTTTACCTGGAGTCGCCTCCGGCGGATGATCCCGGAGTCGTCCATCGCTTCCCGGCGCTAAGAGCGAGAGCAGCTGGCCCCATCGACCCGCCGCCGCGCCTCCCGCGAGCCGAAGCGTGGCTCCCGCGCAGCCCGCAAGGCCCCGGCGGCCGAGGGGCGGGCCGGCCGCAGAGGCGGGAGCGGCCGCGGCAGCGCAGGGCGGGGCGGGGCTGCCCAGGTGGGCTGCGCCGGTGGGTCGCCTCGCCTCTCTGCCTCTCTGCCTCTCGCGACTGCGGCGGAAGGGGAGGAAGGGAGGGAGGGAGCTCCAGCCCGCCCGCCCGCTCGCCGGCCCGTCTGCTGGCCGGCCACCCGGCCTCTTGCTGGCTCCTCTCGCCTCGCCCGTTCCTTCCCTAGGACCGGGCGGCAGGCTGGCTTCTCCGCGCCGGGGCCGCGCTGCGCCCTGCGGGCTCTCCGGCTGCCTGCATGGCCGAGGAGGCTGCAAGAGCTGGAGGGCGGCCCGCGAGGAGGAGGAGGAGGCGGCGGCCGCAGGCGCTTCTCCCCGGCTCCTCGCTTTCCGCGCCGCGGGCGGGGCTCGTACACCCTCCGGCGGCGCCCGACCCGACCTTGGGGATGGGTAGGTGGGGGATCGGCGGGCCGGGAAGGCTGTGTGGGCCCCCCTCCCCGTCGCTGGCCCAGCCCTGCCCCCCCCCCCTCGACCCTTCTCCTTCGGCCTGCTTGAAGCTCCAGCAGCTTTTCCGGCAGCAACAGCTGCACCCGCCTGGACTTCGCGCCTCCTCCAGTAGCTGGGCTTGGGGGGGGTGAGAGGGTGGGATGCGCAGGAATCCAGTAAACCGCCCCCACCCACCTACCGCACACACACACTTTTGGGCAAAAAGGATCCTTCCTGAGAACGATGATCTTTGCACCCCGCCTTTTTTGGGGGGGAGCAAGATCGTCGTTAAGGGAGGAGGCCCACCGCCTATTCTAGAGACCCTGCAAAAGTCGTCGGTAAGTAAGCCTGGCTTGCGGCGCTTCCTTCATGCAGTCGCCCGATCCTCTCACTTTTTACTGAAGTAAGCCCGGTGGAGTCCTATTTGCAAAGGAAATGGGGCATAGGGATGTTGTCAAACCGTGAGGAGCTTTGGAGGAGTATAGTCTGTTTCCCTCAGATTGGTAAATTAGATCTCTTAAGGCCTGTCCACACAACTAGGTATACACGAATACCCCCGTTTCAGGCATCAGAAAGTTGGTCCCCAGAGAGTAGCTGGAACCAACCCATGTAGAAGTAACGTTTGACCTGGAAAAACTACAGGTGGTGATGAAGGCAGTGACCCATATTGTTGCTCCTGCAACTCTTTAATGTGGCAAAGCAGTGCCTGTAAGCTGTGGGGAGGGCAGAACATGATTGCCTTGCGGTGCCTCCTCAGGTCCAGTCTGGTCACACTACCCTTGGTGGCTCCATCAAACCGCAAAGGATCATCAGATGTGATACAGAGGCGTCCTCTTTCCCTATTCATATCAGAGTGTTGCACAATTTAAAATGATGGATGTATATGAAATATACTGTACTGTTCTGAGTATAGACCACACCTGATTATAAGCTGCACCCATTAAGTTTGGTGCTATTTTTTTTAAAAAAAAAATTAAATTCGCAACATCCTGATTGTAGGCCGCACCGCTAAAGACTTACATTGGGGAGGGGGGAGTGTCTCCTATACTCGGGACAATATGGTACGTAAAATTAAAAAGAAATTGAAATGTTAAGATAATCGGAATGTATTTGGAAGGAAGGGGGCTACTTCAGTAGCATTATCTCAGCCATTTGCTAGATCTTCCTTTGTACACATGATGGGGCATAAATTGCATGCACATAAGTGCTGCGCTAATTGAATTTCTCCACAGTCACAGAAAATTTGTCCTGCATTCAAGTAGCCCCATTTTACTTGGTTGTTCTTTGAACATCCTACTTCACTTTAAAGTTTTAAGTGACTTCCAGATGGCCCACCTAGAGTCTTATCCTGGTGCGAGTGACTCTTAAGCATTCATCCATTTGGCAAGGTGTGTTAATTTTGTTCTCCATAAGTTTAGCCTCGCCTCTTCTGGTTTAATATTGAGATCTTGACATGCATGCAGAGAACTTTTCCTTGATTTTAGCTGCCATCTGGGAGATGGGTGTCCATGAAGTGGATGAGTTTGGCGTTGTATTACCAGTCATGTCCTGGACCTTGATGGCCGTGGCTTGAAATTCCCGGGGCTGTTGTTCTTAATGTTTATGAGTGGGCACCCCAGTCCAATCCAGCTAGTTCCCTAAGAATGTTGTTTCTGGCAGCAATTTTCTGTTTAGACATAGGAGGAATCTCCCTGAAGAGTGGGAAAGCATTGCAAGTACAGTTGGGAGTCCCTCAGGCAAAGGAGTGCAGCTGGCCAACCCTTCACTTCAGAAACGCTGCACTGTAGACTTGCTGATGAGCAAAATATAGACTTCATATGTCCTGGGACATCCAGCTATAACATCACAGTGCTGCGTTGTCAGCAAATGGGAGACAAACATAATGCCCCCACTATTTAGCAAGTACAATGACCTTTTTGTGTGTGGAGATACCCAAAATAACAGAGTGGTCCCTCTGTAACAACTCTTGTTACAGAGGGACAAGAGTGTTAAACACACACACACACACACACACAAATGCGTGTGTATGTTCTGTGGTGTCAAGTCAGAACCAGCTTACAAGAACCCTAATACAACTTTCAAAGTAAGTGAGATACAGTATTTAAGAAGTCATTTTACCAATTACGCATACCACCATGATTTTCTATGGCTCAGCAGGGATTCAAACCTAGTTCTCTTCTTAGTTCATCACTCTGTCTGGGTCATGCACACTTGTGGGGAAAATGTGCTATGCATCATCAGTTTCATCCTGATATTGACATTTTTGCTGCTCTGTCTGATTTACTTAAAGTTGCTTCATCTAACTCAAATAATTGCTCTAGTCCAGTTCTGTCCACTCTGACTGGTAGTAGTCCTCCAAAATCCTTCTCATTCCTTTAACGTAGAAGGGGCTCTGTTGTACAGTTTGGGTACAGTTAAAGGCAGAAGAGTAGATGGCAGGCAGTTTGTTCGTTTATTTACCACTTTTAAGGGTTTATTTCCAACTTCTTCCATCCCCAAGAAAGATTTGCCCAAAGTGGCTAGCAGAATATATGAAAAACAACAACAAATAGCAAAGAGAACACGAGAAGGCAACACACGTGTCAAGAGATGAAAACAACAGAAGTAAACACTTGTTCAAAGGGAATCATTTTGAATAGCCAGTTGAATTGCACTCAGAAAATAAATGGCACCCAATCCAGAAGATGTAATAAAGGTGTCTGATTGTTCCATTACTTTCCCCCCCCACCCCCCCGGTCAAAATTCTACCAATAGGATTCTGCATTAGTTGATGTTTCTGCATGGTTTTCATGAGCAGCCCCATGTGGAATGTGTTGAAGTAGGCCAGTCAAACTGCAACTAATGCTTGATATCATAGAGCTGTAGGATTTGTTCCGACTGTACCAAGAACACATGCGAGTGCAAGACAAGCTGAACCTGGGCAAAAAAACACAACTCTCTACAATTGATACCTGAACATCTAACAATTAAATTTGGTCCAGGAATACTCCTCAGTTGCAAATCTGGCTTTTTATGGGAATGCACTTCTTTTACGAATAGCTGGAACAGCAGGGTCCCTAACCTAAAACACTTCTTTCTCATCCAAATTGACAGTTCGGTGGCCAGAATCCTGTTGGCAATTTATGCTTGGGGAAGGAAAATCACATCAGCAAATTGTGGCTCAAATTCTTTTAAGCATGTTCATTGCAATAGACATGATCTGCAGAAAAACAGCTTTTCTTTTTCTTTTTTTTAAAAAAAGCCTGCAGGAGCCCCCCACAGTACCCATAATTGCTGGGAAGGGGCTGTCTTTTTGGATTTTACCATATAAAGTAAGAACGTCATCAGCCTGTTTTGTCCCATTTGCTCATGTGAAGAGTCAGAGGTCTGACTGACATAGATAGTTTTGGGTCTGCTATTTAATTCCCAGAATATCTCAGCTAGTGGTGTGTACTGAATTTATATCTGACATAAAAGGTTTTCCACCCACTCTGTAGCCAGCCAAGCTGCCCTGATATAGACTGTCTTGAAGATCAAACCTCACAGCTTTGCTAATGTATGTGGGTGGGGTTGAGATGGTAAAAATGTTCATATTGGTGGTAGATGATAACAGAAATGTCAATATTTGTTGACATTTAAAGATGAAGAACATTCTTTCTTGGCTGTCTATTTTCAAATATTTTGAACATGTTCTTCATCAAGGCATGCCATCAGACGCCATGGAGCAACCGGGTTATTTCCTCTGATAGCTCGTTGGCCATAGAATGAACCCCTACGTCATTTAAAACAACACGTAGAAACTGAGAACAAACAGCTGTTTAGCTGATACAGTGATTTTACTCCATCATAAAGAAGCACATCAGACAGTGGATTCCTTTTCATGCTGTTGGCCTAACAATATATAGTCAACAATATAAAATTTAACATTGTTAAGACTCTCCCTACAGAAAACCTGGGCAAAATGTATCTATCATATTTCTGGGACAAATCAGTCCAGGAGGCATGAACTGATCTAATAATAATCATCATATGCCGTCAAGTCAGTTCTGACTTATGGTGACCCTTTTCAGGGTTTTCTAGGTAGCAAATACTCAGAAGTGATTTACCATTCTTCTGGGGGCGCCGTGGGACTGTGCAGCTTGCTCGCAGCCATACAGGCTGCTGCTTCTCCCAGGAAGCACAGTGGGAAATCTAGCTCCTAACCTCTGGCTCCACAGCTAGATACCTAAACCACTGAGCCAGCCAGCTGCCCTCCGTTTACTAGCCTGTCCATTTGAGGTGCATGCCTGGCAAATCCATCTTTGATGAGCTTTTGGGACTCTTAAGTTCTTTGCAGTAATGACAAGACACCAGTGTGTGCCTGAAGAAGTGCACATTGATCTACGAAAGCTAGCAGACTGTATGATTTTTTTTAAGTGGTCTATAAAAGTATTGCCTGTTCCTCCATTGTCTTGTGTAAGGACTACATGGCTTTCTTTGATTCTACTGAATTCTGTATTTCATATGAATATGAGTGGGTCTGCCACCAGACTTAGAAGGCTGAGCAACTAATATTGGGATGGGTTGTTTTCAGTTTAATGCTCCATAGAAAGGGTCAGCAAACTGTTGCCTTCTAGGTTTTGTTGCATTACAGTTCCCATCAACCCTTGCCTACAGAAACTACAGTTGTAGTCCAACAACATCTGGAGGGGTTGCACTTTGTCTAGCCATACTTACGAAGTTGTTCTGCCACCATATGCTTCATATGAACAGATGTAACTGCTGCTTCGGCTTTTGGTCCAGAGGCAAAACGACCTTGAAGACCAATTAATGTATTATGTTATGGACATTTTCCACTTCCTTGTTGAGATGCTTTCCTCAGTGATCATCTCAGGGCAACTATAGAAGTGAGATATTGGCATGTGGAAAGCATGTGCTGTTTAACTAGGCTACAGTCCCTCTTTTAAGTAAAGGAGGGAATCATGGAGAAGTTTAAATTTAGCAAAAATCGTCAAGGTTTCCAGCTTCCTCCACTTCAGTGTTTAATTTCCTTTTCTTTGATTTTCTTCTTTCTTCACCAGAGTCTTTGCTGAACTTTCCCTTGAAACTATCCTTGTTTAACCATTTAAAAGAAATTGCTTTCTCAGTGGCACTCTCTGCTGAGGAAGGCTGGATGGCTCCCATCCGGTTGTCTTCCTGCCAGCAGGCAAACCCCTTTGTATTCAGGCAGACCTTTGGCAACTGACCTTATTTGCTGCAGATCAGCCTTCTAAGTAGGCGAGTGCTGCGTTTTCTTTTATAGGTAAATTTTAAAAACTCTTGCTAAATTTATAAGATGTTTTTAATTCATTTTATGCTTTAGCTGTGCTTGTTATTTAATTGTAAGCTGTCATGAGTCCTGTTCTTTTTAGAAAGACATGGGAGAAGCAAGCCAAAGTAAAAAAAAAAAAAAAAACAGAAAAGCATTCAGGTTTATAATATTGTAGGGAACAAACACACATTTTGAAATGTAGGCAAATATAACCATTTTTCTGTGCCTTCAATTATTTTCTGATTTACAGTGACCCTCCCATGGTTTTCTAGGTATCAAGTACTCAGAGGTAGTTCACTAGTCCCTCTTTTGGGTGGTGCTCTGAGATGGTGCGGCTTGCCCATGGTTGCACAGATGGCAGGGCGTTTATCCCCATCAGCCACACACCCTTCTCTAGATCTTAGCTGGTTCCTCACCTGGGAGGCACTGGGCATACCTGAACTCCCAGCCCCAGCTCTGCAGCTGGATGCCCCCAACGGACTGAGCTATATTAGTTCCCACAGTCAAAGACACTGTCTGAAAATACACCCATAGGCAAATATCCCGCAGAGAGAACAGATAGAGACTTTGGGAGAAGTTCTCACCATCAATCAGTCCAACAAGTAGTCCCCAGGAATGCCGCCAGCTGATGTGAGAAGGAATGTACTGTACCTGTGCATAATAAAGGTGTGTCTGCATCACCGTGCTCATAAGGGTCTGAGCAATGTGGCTATGGAGGGAGATGTGCAGAGGCAGCTCTGCTGTGGTGCCAAATGAGACACTGGCCTCACACTGCAGATTTTGAGTGCCATTAAAAGCAGCATAGCAGAAGACAGACATCTGACCTATATGGGGCCATTCTGCACAAAACCATCTCAACATTGACAGCTGCTGCTGTGTAAAGCTCATCTAGGAGAACAATCCATGGGACTGTGCTCCATTTTGGTCAACAAGAAGGTTGCCATTTTCTGCCTCTGGTGGCAGATATTGGGCACTATGGAGAAACTGCAGGGGTGGGATTGGCTACATGACATTAGAAAGTGTGGCTCATCTATTAACCTGGGAGCATGCATGTGCTGGGAAGAACAAATGGAGGAAATCATATGTTTGAAATGCCCACCGTCAACTGTGATTGCTAGGAAGAATTGGCCAGAAAGCATTTCAAAAGGGGCTGATCTATGGCTCCCTTATTTATTCACTGTATAGGTTAGTTCAAAGCAGGCTTTGACTTGGTGTACAGCTTGAAGAAGATAAATTATCGAAAGCTCACTGATTGGTTGTTATTTTTCTTAATGATCCAATAAAGGTACGTACCACCTGCTTCTGCATTTGTATTGTTTTGGGGACCACAACTCCTTTTCTTGATTTGATCTGATCTGATCTGATTTGATATGTCTTGTTAAATTTCACTGGGGAAGTTTCTCCCTTCCTGAGGGTGTGATAATTTGTACTGAGGGATGAAGCCCCATTACAGAAGCAATGCATTAGCCCCTGGATACTTGAAAGGGATTAACAACAATAACAGGCGATTAAAGCATCTACTGTATAACATCAACCATGCTCTGTATAAAGTGAGCCTTTGAATCAAGAGAAAACTTAGCATCCTTTGTAAGGGCTGACATTATCTCTCCAGAACAGGTTTGCATGCATTCAAGGAGATCAGGTTACAACGTGAGTTAGGAATAAATTACAGAGCTAGGTTAGCTAAAACTTTCTTCTTTTTCTAAGTGTGTACCTTATTTGAGATTATCCAAGATTGGTTTTGTAACTTCCTCTAGTCTATTTTACCAAGGATTTTTTTAAATTAACTTTCACATTTCTACTTTTCTGTAACCATTTTATCCCCTCTTTTTTTGCTTAATGTATTTTCTTTTTAATAAAATATATAAACCCCTATCCAGATGTTGGTTGGATTTTGAGTGCAGAGCAAATCTAGGTACTAACTGTTAGTGTCTTACCCTCACTTTGCTACCAGGACTTTGAGGCAAGGAGAACAATTGTAGGGATGATATCAGCTATTCTGTGTGCATTGAGCACTGTTGGGTAATGCTTTCCTATTGATTTCATTGACTCTCAAAGGGATTATTTCCTGAATAGTTGTCTCCCATCTTAATTGGAAGACAGGGACAGTAATCTAGATTATCCACTTTGGGTAGCAAAATGTCTCAGGCCAGACGTGGGATTGTCCATCTCATATAGAGCCAGAAGTATCATATTGCCAATGGATTGGGGCCAGAGGGGAAAACACAGCTCAGCCCAACAAGAGCAGCTGGGCTGAGCCAAGTATCAACTCATCCGGACACAGCGTTTCTTCCTCCTCTTTGTGCTAGTGGATGTTGGTTGGCGCTGAACAAATATGGATCTTGCTGGGATTTATGTCAAGACCTATTCCTAAAACACAGTATTTTGCTAAGAAATTGACATCTTTTGAAGATGGCTTGAAAATATTTCAGAAAAGCTTTGAAAAGGATCTTACATGGTCGTGGTTTGTTTGTTTTTTAAAAGAAAAGTAAGTTATTACTCTTATTGAAAGCTTCTGATCCGAGTCCTTTTCAACAGACACTCACATCATGCTAATACCTTGGAAATCAGCTGTGTTTCACAAACACTTTCAAAATGGCAAGAAACCACTTTAAATCCCTTAAAGAATGGTCTTCCATACTGATATTTCATTTTGTTTGTTTGTTTATACAGTAGTTAGTGCTAACGCTTTCATTCTAAAACACTTTTGCCACCTGAGTTCCCCGTGATACAAAGGAAAACAAACAAACAACCCAAAACCCTGCGCGGTAGGTGGTTTAAATAACCCCAGAAAATCGGAGTTTTTGTTACCTTGGTACCATTTCAAGCCTTCCATTGTTCCAACAGCAAGAATATATATATCCTGAGTGCCCAGTCATGTACCAAACAGGGGAACAAATGCACCATCTAGATGAGCCCTGTGTCCCATGATTTCTATCTTCATGGCTTTCTGTCTTCTGTTAAAGTTTAGCAGGAACAGGGAGATCTTACTTATTGTCTTTTAAAGTATTAAAAACATTTTCAGTGCAGTGCTGTTCACCAGGGCTGGGGGAACTTTTCTAACTACTAACTTTTGGCCCTCCACAGGTTTTGTACTAACACTCAGTGCTTCTGGGAGTTGGAAGTCCAGAGCCCCTGAAAGCTGAAGGGTTCCCATCCCTGTTTTCTGCACTCATGCTCAAATGGAATGCAAATGCCCTGTCGAAAGTCAAGTCTGGCTGAGAAACGACCTTTCATTTTAGTACTATGGGAAACTGTGGGAAAGAGTAGCCATATCTCTTTTCTCCACAACAGTGGTTCTTAACCTTTGTTACTCAGGTGTTTTTGAACTGCAACTCCCAAAAACCTCAGCCAGCAGAGTTGATGGTGAAGGCTTCTGGGAGTTGCAGTCCAAAAACATCTGAATAACAAAGGTTAAGAACCAGTGCTCCACAACATGCATAGTTTTAGAAAGTCTTATTGTGCTCCCTTTTGACAATATTCCTTCCCCTCCAGCAATATTTTGGCAATTTTCCTTCCCCAATATTCCTTCCCCCAACAAACACCTTTCCTCACAAAAGGTACTCCCGCAGGCCCCCTTAATAATTTCAGTCCTTCTTTTCTGTAATCCTTACAATCCCGTCCTTGTCATAACTGCAACTTGTCCTTCTGCTTGGCTTCTTCTGTTCAGAATCAACACAAGTACATCCAAGTTAGGGAATCTGCCGCCCTTGGTCATGGATTAGAAGAGCTGAAATCCAAGATCTCTGGAGGCCAGCATTGCCCCCCCCCCTTTCAATGCATTTGGCATCCTGAAAAGTGGGGCCCTGTGGTTGCTTGAGCATGGGCACCCCAAGACCTCTTGCCATGTTGAAGCTGAATCAGCTGTTGCTTGTCCCCCACCCCGATTTTTAATTGTATTGACTCCCCTGAAAATACTACGTGGAAAAGAGAGAAAAGAAAGAGTGGAGGTTGCAGCTGAACCAGTACAGGCGGGATTAGAAGTCAGGTAGATCTGTGACCTTATCATGCTCTCTGCTGCTGGTTACTGTAGGACATGAAAGTTATCATATATTGAGTCAGACCATTGGCTAGCCCCATGTTGTCAGCACTGACTGGCAGCAGTCACCACTGGGAGTTTTGTGCAGGATTCTTTCTTATTGCTACCTGGAGATCAAAACTTCCACATAGCAAACTAGTAACGGGTGGGTTTGATGTGGAGGAGATTAGAAGGGGTGTGGTCGGGCATCCCATTATTTCTTTAAGTCCACTCTTCCCAGTTCTTCTTTCAGCCTGAAGCACTGCAGCTCAGATATACATACCACCTCTGGTGAGAGCCAAATCTTTATGAAGGATATTCTTCTCTAGACACTAATTGCCTGGGGATTAAGGACAAGATGAATCATTAGCCCTTATACATTTCAATCTCCAAACTCTTGACTTCTCTCTCTCTCCACCCCCCTCTTTATTTATGTCTTTTATATCTCTCCTTTTTTTGGCTTTTTCCTTTATTTCCTGGGGAAACCACTGCCTATTATTTTCTTCAGGGTCACCCTATAAAAAGGGAAGGGCATGAGGGTGTCTGAAGCCTTAACGGATCTGACAAGAAAGATCTCAGAAGAGGAATTTAATAAAATGTTAATTTTTAAAAAGTCCTATCTATGCCCTGTCCCCTACGTCAGTATCCTGACATATGTGAAGAAGGGTGCTGCATTATTGAACAGTCTTTGCTTCCAAGTCTCAGGCGAAACAGAGGCTGAAAAGGTGGGGGGCCGGACTGCCAAACTGCCCATATTGCTTGCTCTCTATCTGCCAGGCAAGTCTGGGTGTGTGGGTGTGTAAGTATATGTAAGCGGTGTGGGAAAAGGAATGGTTCTTTCCCTCGTCCGGCATTATCAGATTCCCTCCCAGGCTTCTGGTTGGGGGAGAAAAATCATCGTCTCTGATGGTTCACACAGGCTTTAATAAAGGAAGGAGTTGAGGTTGCAGGATTGCTTGTAAGGGACTAACCGGTAGAAGTAAACTAGGGCAAGGCCGGATTGTAATGAGGACAGTGGCCACGAGCCAAGGATAGACTTTAGCAGCTCCTAAAAGCTTGAGTAACCTGGTGGGAGTTTTGACTAGACTAGCCAAAAGTGTATGGCCAGGGGTAGGAATAGGGGTTAGAGTAGCATCCTTTGGACAAAGAGGTAAAATACAGAAATCATCAGATGGTGGAACTTCTAATTGCATGGAGTAGCTCAGCAACGTTTCTTGCTAGCAGCCATAGTTCAGGCTGCTTTTATATAAAGAACAATTACCCTGTTTAGAAATTTGTGACTAGCCAAGTGGTTACTGTTTTTGGATTTTGGTGCAAGAAAGGAGTAGCAGTGGGGGGAGAAAGACTGAGGAGATGTAGTGATTGCAGGTATATGAAAATCACTGGAAAATATTCTTTAAAGTCTACTTATATCTCCCAGAGATCAGCAGTCACGTAGAGGCTGTCAAGCAGCTTATCAACGTGACTACTTACACACTATAGTAAGATGCTTTATGGTAAATGATTGTCTTTATTTATCTACTAGCTGCCTTAGGGAGATGTTCTAAGTGACAATAATAAGATCTCCATAATAAAAATGTTCCTATAATACAGACTTTAAGCCTTTGGTACAGCCGTATGCAACTAACATATAACAAATACAATGAATGGAAATATATTCACATTGTATATACAGAAGCAGACCGGGGAGTCTTCATCTTCATGGCAATGACATCTCTCAAGAAGAAGATGGGGATGCTGTCAAATGTGCAGCATATTGGATGAAATGCTGGCCATTTAACCATTACATCCCCATTCGTCTGTCATTCAGCCAGCACAGAATGATGTAATGTTGTTCTCTGCCATTCAGAGAGGCACAACAAATGCATGTGTGTGTGTATGTGCGTGCGGGCGCGAGCGCACACATGCACACATGCACACACACAATTGCAGAGACAGGACAATTTTGGAACATGCTGAAGTGAAGGAGCATAATTAAGAAAAAAGCACGTTTGTAACATTTTGAGGATTCAAAAGTAATTTAGAATAAAAACTCTGCAATACAGACTAGTAAAATTAACCTCCTAATGCAGGCAGAGGGTTGTTAGACTGTGGCCTGACAACGACCATTTACAGTAGTGACATGATGTTGGATTTGAATCTTAGATAACCTGGCTCAGGTCCTTCAGGAGCTACATTTTGCTACCCCAGCCCAATTGACATGATGTCTTAGATTAAAAGACAAGTTGATCGAACCTCCTGAGTATGGCAATGTCTTTAAAGTGAGTGAGTTCTGGACAGCAGTGAGAGTGATGGAAGTTGGCCATCACTTCCCTCTGCATTCTTCTACGCTTGGTGACTTGTTTGTGCCCCAGAAAAATCAAGACTTCTACGCCCCTAGCAAATGGAGTCATCTGTACAGTCCCAGCAAAATTAGCTTTGATGAAATATTCATGCAGGTGATTTATTATTAAAGTCAGAAGAGAAGGCAGAGCAGACTCTGTAGTGGAAGAAAGTGAGCTTGGCCTCTGACCCAGCATTACAGCAACAGGGGAGGGATGCAGACAAGGAGGTAGCCAGTCTGCTCTGCTCCCGTATGCTGAATAGTGTTCTTGGCTGACGGAGGCGGCATGGCCCCTTGTTGCAGCTGCTCCATTTGACAAAGGTTGCTCATACTTGCAATTCTGCAAGCACATCAGCTAGGCATTAATTTTTTAGCAGAAAGAATAAAATGTTGACAGCCCTTCCATTTTATCAAGAGGGGCTGGGCAAGTAGGAAGAAGAGATGTACTGTATGTGCTCACACACTACATTGTTATGTATGCACTGCACATTACATACATGCATCTGGGGATGTCTGCTCTTCTGTGCCTCTAGCGCCTCAAAGTAATTTGTTTTTTTATTGATTTAATACACAAAAATGTAACAAAAACAGAAGACCTCCGACCACACACCCTGTAACACAGAGAATAACCTCTTAGGCTGAGCTAACCCATTAATTCCTAATTTATGCATTGCAGTAACTTTGTTAAATAATTTTTCATATATTGATGAGGGAACACTGTTTTCATATAGTTTGTTCAGTGTTTAGTGCAAGCTGTAAAAGTCATTATTCAATGGAAGAAAAAGTCATTCTTCACCCATAAACTCAAACATAGGTTGTTGAGGAAAAAACAGAAATCCTCCCCCTCGTTATGATTGTTGTACTGTGATAATTAACTGTATAAAATAAAGAAATATATATTTCTTGGCCTTCAGACTTAGCTGACAGTGCCCCCCTCTTCTCTCTCTCTCCTCTCTCTCTCTCTCTCTCTCTGTGTGTGTGTGTGTGTGTGAGAGAGAGAGAGAGAGAGAGAGATGGAACATGCAATGGTCCTCATTTCTTCTCGTTTGCCTCTGCCTGGCATTCTAAAGAGGAGTGATCGGCTGGATAGTTCCTTGCTCTTCCTGTCTGGCCTCCTAGAACCACAGACCTTCTGTGGTGGAGATCCAATACTTGCACATCAATAAGTCATAATCTAAATGGCTCTCTGGGGGAAGATGTACTAGCTGGAATCTTCAGTCATTTTTTGTCTCCTACACAGAAGCTTCCATGCCGTTATCTAACGCCCAGGCATATCATATTAAATTGCCCTGCTGTGGAACATTACATGGTCATAGGATTCAATCCATTTCAGTGAAAGCAAGCTGTTTCTGCTTTAGCTTCCAAAAAGAAAAGAAAAACCAGCACTCAAGCCTTTTCAGACAGTGACAGTCCCTCCCCTGCGAAGCAAGTCAAAGACCAGGTCAGAATCAAAGCCACCAGCCAACTCTTTCTTTCAAAAAGAACAGCAACAAAGGCTCTGGTGAGGGACTGGGTGACATCATTTCTAGCCAATCCTGTATCTTCTTTCTGAGAGGATCTGAGTATTACATTTCCAAAGTGTAAACTGATTTCCGGTAGAAACTGGCACATGTATCAGGACTACACAGCTAACAAAGAAACTAGCTTGAAACTCTAGGCAGGTGGTTTAGCTAATGATACTTGCACAAAAGAGAAGTGTATTTGATGCACTGTATAAAACAGTTAACTCTTCCACTTAGGTGGTAGAATTAACTGTTACATGTGGCAAAGATCAGGGAAGAAGTATGTATGTTATTACTTGTGTGTTTATAGTCACCTACAGCAAGCAGTCCTTTCCTGTGAGTAAATCAGAACATGGCTGCCATCTTGCTATTACCATGCCAAAACAATAAAAACAACAAGGAGTCTTGTCTTGTGGAATTTTAACTGTCAACAAATTGATTATGGCATGAGCTTTTATGGACAGTCTACATTCTGTTGTTGTTAATGTGCCATTAAGCCAGATCTGACTTATGGTGACCCAAATAGGATTTCCAAGTGAGTTTGCAAATCTGAACCCCAGTCTCTTGAATCTTCATCTGACACTCTGTCCACTACATCACCGTAGCTCTCACAGTCCACATTTACTGCAGTATATATTCCTCTGCATATATTCCTGCTGTTCCACACAACACTCATGTATCTGATGAACTGCACAGTACTCTTCAAAAACTCACCACATTAAACATTTGTTGGCCTTTCAAGAGCCACAATCATCACTTTTCCTTTCATCAACAAATGCAGGTATCCCTCTGGAAATTGAGTCAATGAAATAATTTTATGATTATGTAGCTGAATTTTCTCTCCTTGTACCTTGGGTAAATCTAAGGTTATGCAATGTGAAACGTTAATGGTGCTTTCTAGAACATCTTGTTCCAAGTGGCCAGTTTTATTCTGGAAAAACAAGAGCCATGGGACACAATGTGAAATGTTTTTCCAGTCTGGATTAGGGTCTCCCGTGGCAGTTTGTTACTGAAAGATTCCACCTCATCCCACCTCCATTGGCTGCTATTGCTTTGCAAAAATATTTCATTGCGTCCTCAGTGGTATGCTGCTCTTTTGTTCAAAGCAGAAGTCTTATGAGGCTACAGGTCATCACCTGATTGAGAAGTTACAGACTATGGGTTGGCCTCACACACACACACACACACAAATATAAGCTTCCAGTCTGAGGGAAAGCTCTCAGAGACCACAGGTGTTGTTGTCCAGGAGCAAGATGTTAACTAAGCAGTAAGTTCCACTTCACATGTGTGAGCCATGAGGTTCTTGAAGAGGCAAAAGTAGAAATGTTTGCCTCAACATCTTTAAATGGCATCTAGGTACAACTTTGGTTACCTGGAGTGGGGGTACCAGTGTGTCTGAGTGGTTGGTATGCTGATGGGGAAGTATAATTAGATTTTTGTGGGAGATCAAATTTGCTAGCAGTGAAGGGAAATATTGCATCTGAGGCCAGCCTACGAGGTGTTGTCTTCCAGGTTGTTTCTTGGCTAAGCAGGAGATCTACAAAATGGGCTTCTTCCGCATCAGGATTACTTACCAACAACTGATCCCTGAGGACTTTTCTATCTAAATTTATACACCAGAGGTAGGACCTTGAAACTCAGGAGAGGGTACTCTTTGGTCATTTCCAAGCTGATTTTACCTGTTGTAGCCATTTTGATTTGCGCACACACATATATGGAGGGTTTACCCAGTGTGGTGTAGTAG
This sequence comes from Pogona vitticeps, assembly GCF_051106095.1. NCBI lineage: Eukaryota > Metazoa > Chordata > Lepidosauria > Squamata > Agamidae > Pogona > Pogona vitticeps. The sequence goes on from NC_135784.1 coordinate 182,204,160, forward strand.
CGAATAGAATGACAGACTAGGACTCTGGAGGACAGGGTTTGAATCCCCACTCAGCCATGGAAACTTGCTGGGAGTGCGCAACTGGTAAAGCCTTAAGTACCTCACTTACTTTGAAAACCCTATTAGGGTTGCTATAACTCTGTTCTGATTCAACAACACATAATATGTGTATCAAATTGATAATAGCAGCTGTGTGTTGGGGAAGGGGGTGAAAATACAGGGAAAGGGTGATAGGAACAAGAATGCAAGAGAATGGCATCTTTGCATTCCTGTTTTCCTGCATTGAGCAGGGGGTGGACTTGATGATCTCATAGGCGCCTTCCAACTTTTATGATTCTATGAGAATGAAATAGTCTGAAAGCTTGCTTGAAGAGTCTAGTTTCAGCCTTGATGTGCAGAGGCATACCATCTTCCCCTCAGCTAGTCTTTTTTCTTCCACAAAGCATGATTATGAGAGGGAGTGCTGCAACACCAGGATATTGCTATGCAGGCAAATAAAGCTTGTATCCTAATATTTGTGGCTATTATGGAACTTTCCACACATGTTTCTAAGAAATATTTAGACACAGCAAATCTAGTTGTCATAGAAATTAAAAACCATAGGTCTCTAGCTGAGGAGTAGATTTCAGAACATGGGTTTCTCATTGTCAAGGAGACAAGAGTGGATGTGTATCTGCTTGCCAGCAATCTCTTGTCCCTAGGGAAAATAGGAGTAATAGGCTTGCCAAAGACATCTGAGACCACAGATCTATTATCACTGTAGAGCCTCAAGCTTCTATTATGTTCCATATTAGCTACAGTCTTCAACCATTTACCCTGAGGTTGTATCACTGAAGTCACTGGGTGTAACCAATTTCACGGCAGCCCTAATGTGTCTGGGATCTGAGATATATTATTTGGAAAGGATTCCAGTCCAGGGCCGCAGAAAGGGCTGGCCCAATGTGTGGTGGCTGCTTCAGGTGACAGATCTGGAAGCGTGAGAAGAGGAGAGAGCAGTCTGTCATGCTTGGCCTGTCTTGAACTCCATCAGGTAACCAGGTGTGTCCTTTGCTCCATCTCAGTGTGCTTTCCCATCCTCAGTGTCTATGTAGTGTTCAACTGTGAGGTAGGCAGAGATGGGTGTTGCACACAAAATAGTGGAAGGTGACACCTTGTCCTTCACATTGGACAACAAATTGTCTTGGGGTGGGAGGGTGCCACTGTACTAAAGAAAATAAAAAAAGGCTTTGACTTGTATGGAAATATGTTCCATGTAAGTTCAGTTCTAACTTCATTTTCTTAGGAACATCAATGTTTCTGATGGAGAAGTGAAGGAAAGTCAAATGTTGATGTGGAAAGATGCGGTCAGAGGACATTTTCCTGTCTAAAATATATTCACATTCACAGGCCTCTAGATGTTACAGGTACAGAGGTGTTCCGCAAGATGATGCTAATTTGTTCAGCTAAAATCGCTGTTTAGCGAAAACATCGTCTTGCGAAATGTGGTTCCCCATTGGAATGCATTGAAATCTGTTTAATGCGTTCCAATGGGGAAAAATCATCATCGTTTTGCGAAAATCGCCCATAGAGAAACCGTTTTGCGAAGCGCGGATCAGCTGTAAAAATTGCTGTCTTGTGAAAAACGGTCCTGAAAACACCCATTTTGCGAGTCGCAGACTCAGCTGTCAAAATAATCCTCTTGCGAAAATCAGTCCCGGGAAAAACAAAACCATCTTGCGAAGCACAGTCCGAAACATCATCTAGCAAAAATCGCCCATAGGAAACACCGTTTTGTGAAGTGCTGTAGGGATCATCTAGCGAATTAACCATTTTGCGAGGTAATCGTCTAGTGGGGCACCACTGTACTAGCAACTAAGCCAGTAGCCTATTTTTAATTAAAGATGAGGAGATTGCAAAATAAATTTTTCATTAAAAAGGAGAATCTAGTCCTTGTGGCCACAAAGCTGATATTGTCTCATGAAATCACAGTTGTTGCTGAATAAGGTTTCCAATGGTACTAAGGTTATGGTTTCAATGACTATTGTTGTCCCTTTCTTTCTCTTTATTAGGAGCAGACGGAGGGTGTGATCAACCTCTGGCTGCAGTGTGCAGCTTGACTATGAGGAAACTCCAGCACAATCCCACTAATGCCATGGTCAAAATGGAGCTGGAATATGTGCAGGATGGGGGGGAGGGGCAGATTTATGCCAAACCTTCTTAAGATTGGAGTCCTACCTTGACAATTTGGAAGTAAATTGACAGGGGACAAAGACGGAATGGATGAGGAGGGCTGCTGAGAAGCTATTCAACCGGGCTGGCCTGTCATTCAGAATAGTGTGTTGGGAGTGAGGTGTGTCTGTGATTAGTCATATCCACTACCAGAATGAGAACAAATATTCATAAATTAACCAAAAAATAATGCATTCTCTCTGGTCAGAATTCCAAAATGCAAGCACACTTTAGGGCAGCAGTGTTTGTTCTATTCATCTTTCAGCCACAAGGTGGCAAAAGTCCTGAACCTGAGGGAGTATGTTGGATATACATACCTCAGGACCAGATGGGGCCTACACTGATGATGAGTGGAAGAGCCAAGTCTCAGAGCCCTTGATGAAGAGTCAAAGCACCACCATGCTTCTCTTGGTCTCCTGTGGAAAACAGGAAAAGAGTTACTAGAGACATCCTGAACAGATGATGCTACTCTCGACGTCTTGGTTTGTCTTCAGAAGCACAAGTCCTTCAGGATGGATCTGTTGTCTCTCGAAATGTCCAGGTGGGGGGACGAGTCTAAGGCTGACCGAAGAAGGAGGAGGAAGAAATCTGAACTCCTATAGGAGTTTTAAAGCCAAAGTGTCCATTGTTGCCCATTCTCAGTTGACTCTAGGACTGAAGCATGAAGGTCTTCCTGTGTATATTGTGTGCTACCTCAATATGGACACACCAAAAGCCAGATGTAGGGGAAGAAGACTGCGGAGAGACCTGGTGCGTGCATGTGGTTGGGCCCACGGTACCATTAGGAGTAAAGCAGCAGGTGGCATGTTAGTGTTGCGACTTGTAAGCCCGTGTATATTATGCAGGTCTGGCAACAACAGTATTACAGGCTAGGGATTTTCCCATAGTGTCATGTGTACTGTAGGTAAGGATGCACAAGATAGAAGCCCCAGAAGGAATGCCAGCACCGTTTGCCTTTGCTGTGTCATCTTGCTGCCTGCTTAGCTACAAGAAATCTGGATCTCTCCCCTGACTCAGGGTTTTCGTAAAACCTGTTTTTCTGGAATCTGTAATCAGCTGGCCCAGGAGCACTTTGGTAGCTACTTCCAACCCTTGCAACGATGACCATTTAAGAACCTGCTCCTGGTGACAGCTTTAAATAAAAAATAGATTTCTGACAGGTCTTAATGTTTTATTTTAAGGTGTAAACATTCATATAAAATTCCAAATAAATTCAGAGTGTGACTCTCCTTGGCAACTCGGCAACTTTTCTTTTGAATTTCACATGTGTCCTTGAAGCGAGGAAAATGGACGTTTGGGCTTTTGGTGCTCAGCCATTAGAGGAGGGCTGAAGTGGGTCACAGAAAGGTCCCTCAGCAAAAGCACACACCAAACAAAGCAGCACTACTGTATATCGGCAGCCTTGACACATCGGGCCAGAAGATGGCCGAGATCAATATATTGAATAGAATTAAAGGGGTGAGAAAAGCAAGACTAATGCAGGGCATTTAAGAAAATCAATTGGCATTGATGGGTCCAAGAAGCGCAGCCAGCTCTTGCGTAGCTACTGAGAACAATCCCCCAGCAATCTAATTTCATCAGGGATATAGGGAACAAGCCAAATCTTTGTGGTAGCGAGTTGTACAGCTACAAGGTTAGCATGCCCCTGTTGCTGTGGGTGCTTTCTGTCCCTTAACTCTTTGTTGCAAGAGATAAATTTCTAGGCAGGCTTTTGCCAGATGACTGGCTGTTGCCAAAGGGAGTTTTAATGTGGGTACTGTTGTATATTTTTTACTTACAACTTTTAAAATTGCTTTTTAATATAATTACACTACCATTTATTTAATTGTGTTTCAATACTATACCCTTTATGACTTTTTCTTACCTTTCAAAAATCTTGTTTTGTGCCACCTTGTGTGCATGTTCTGGGAGAAATGTGGGAGATAAATAAGAAAGATTACATTAATACCAAGTGCATCTGTGGAAATGTGGTTGTCTATGCTAGCTAGTTAACCTGTGCCTTGTGTGTTGGAGAACAAAGTTGTGGTAGCTGGCTTTTCCTCCATGGGTCAAGACTACATTTTGAAAGAGTGACATTTCAGAGATGGACTGCAAGGATTCCACCACCACCACCACCACCCCATTATTTCTGCAACAAATACACTCTCAGGTCACTTTGTCTCCTAAGCAGCACTGTTGCCTTGTGTTGAACCCTTGGCTATGCAAGTATGGAACACTTTAGTCCTCCACTGTCAATGAGCACTACAGAATCCACAAGGAAATCGATCTATATTCTAGGCATTCTGCAACATTGGCAGCTGAACAATTATAAAACAATTTCTCCAGGTTTTAGCCACTTGTCATATTTGATATTTTTAAAATGAGCAAAAACACCCAGGATGAAAAAACAAGAAAATAGTTTTCTTCTTCTTCTTCTTCTTCTTCTTCTTCTTCTTCTTCTTCTTCTTCTTCTTCTTCTTCTTCTTCTTCTTCTTCTTCTTCTTCTTCTTCTTCTTCTTCTTCTTCTTCCCCAGACAATATAAGATATAAGGAGAAGTGCCCCCATGCTGTATAATCATGCAGTAAAGCAGCAGTGATGTGTTTTTCCATTGGGAGTTGGGATGGGGGAGTCCAGAAATGTCCCACATTAAAAGAACTGTATACAATATTCTAACACCTGATTGTAACCCTCGGCTGAAGTTCTCATGGGGTTAAAAAAATGAACAAAACTCCACAATTCATTCAGTGCAGTGAAAACAAAACAAAAACCCACAGAAACAAAAACCAAGCCCATGAGCATTAAGCTGGGTCTACAAAGAGACAATAAACACCTATTTTTTAAAAATAAGTGACAGAGCATTATAAATAAAGGAAGCCAGGTGTGATTTTTTCCAAGTAAGATTACTGCTGGCTCCCAAATACATCTGCACACCAAGAAGAATTAGTAGGCAAGAGAAGATGTGTTTACAGTTCTTGATACACTGCAGTTGTTTTCCTTAACTTAACAGGGTTTCAAAACCTGTGTTCATATCTGTGGCGTGCAATCCAAGTACACAGACGTTTTTCCCAGATGGCATTTGCAATTATTCCCCCAAACCCTTCTGATGGTGTCGCCGTCATTCAGATGCAAATCCTATTTTATCTCAAATGTTCATTTATATTTTTTTTAAATGATCCCCACTTCTTACTCTGCAAGGACACCGTTCCTAAGTCTAAAGCAGAGAGCGTTTGTCACAGGATCTCTAGCGAAAATGCCTCAAGGCTCTGCTTCAGAGCCTTTTCAGTGAATTCGCTTAGACTAGAGCCAAGACAGGCTAGTAAGTGTCGCTTATTTCTGAGTCCTTATTTTGGCGAAGCAAAGCCAGAGGGGTTGAGAAAACCCCAGGAGGACGTCCTCCCAGCGAGGAAGGGAGAGAGGGAGAGAGACAGAGGCCCGACTGACTTCAGTCGCTGTCCATGGTGACGGAACCCGCTTTGCCCTCCCCCGAGGAGCTCTCCAGTCAGATGGAGCCCTTTCCTCACGTGGCTTTGCCTGCATCTCCCCCCCCCCCCCCCCAAGCGACGCGTGTTGTTGAGGGAACATAGCTAGGCTGTTCTTGTCTCTACATGAAAACATTAGAGGACGAGAAAGGACTTCTGCTGGGAAATCTGCATGAAGTCTGGTGTTAGCTGCCTCATTCAGGAAGGCTTGCAGGGGTAGAAATACATCGAGAGGAAAGCAGTGCTGTCTTCATAGGTTCAGTATATGTTTTTATGCTCTTTGATGCTGCACTGAGGGGATTTGAGGTCCGCAAATTGCCTTGTGTATCTGCCATGCATGCAGAGAAAACAGCAGGGGGCGGGATATTTACCCGTTAGCTCATTTAAAAGGAATTATCTAAAATGTAATATGCAGGTGCCAATCACAGTCTCACAAATAATAATGCACTGTTGATCTTTGTAAACCAAGAGAATACTGCTGGATTGCTCAGTGGCTTCAGTGTCTGGCTGTGGAGCCAGAGGCTGGGAGTTCAATTCCCTGCTGTGCCTCCCTAGTAGGGTCTGGACTCAGCGATCCATAGAGTCCCTTCCAGCTCTGAAGTTCTAAGATAGGGTTAGGGTTGGGGGTTGGTTTCCCCTCTTTCTTGGCAGGCCCTCCTTTATTTTCTTTTTATTCCATTCAGTCCACCACGTAACACTTTTCTCTGCATGGTTAATCATTATTTTTCAATACTCTCCCCCTTGATCAGTTTCTTCTATTCCCTCAGAATTTGAATTTTAGCCAGCTATTTTTTTGCTCCTGGTTCTTCTCTGTTGTTATCTGGAAATTTTAAACTGGGTATCCTTAATCCAAGAGCCAGGGCAGTGTTGTGGATAGCGTGTTGGCGTAGGATTCAGGGAGACCTGGACTCAGTTTCCCACTTGGCAATGGAAACTGCCTGGGAGGTGAGTGGGAATAGTAGACCTTGAACATCCCACATACCTCAAAAGCTTATTAAGGTCACTGTAAATCAGAAGGGGCTTAACAATATATAACAAACAATAACAACTCCAGATTCCACTTAACATGATCTTCTCTTCCTCCTTGTGAAGTGACTCTGACAAGGGAACCAGAAGAAATTCCCTCACAAAATTCCCAACACAGTTCCCCAGGGGAAATGCCCATTCCAATGACTTCAGCATGTTAATGCCATCTTGGGACAGCCTTGTGGTTGGCATGGTGGCAATGCCATCCTAAGCTGTCCTTGACAAAGCAGTCGAGGGCTGGGTGTTCAGGTTTCCCAAGACCTCAGTACTGAGACTATATCCATCCAATCTGAGAAAGTTCTAGCTTCCCTTTCTTTTCTGTCTTTCTATGCACACCCAACACTCTTTCCTTGCATCTTTCCTTGTTTTCCCAAGGGTAGGGGGAAAGCTCTTATATTTCCTCTTTCACGACGTATTCACTCCTTCTGCCAAAGCTGCTCTTTGATTCATTGACAGGGCTGTTTCTCCCATGAAGTCTCCTGCTTCTTCATTTTGTGCTACAGGGCAGTCCAATTGTTGAAGCTCAGTGAAAGAGAAGGATGTTATTATGGAGAACAGCCGGAAATCAGATAGGAAATCCTGGTATAGTGTAAATAGTGGTGAAGTCCAGTAGTGCTTAACCTTTGGCCCTGAAGTTGTGTTGGATTCCAAATCCCAACATCCCTGATCGTTGGCCATTTAGGATGGGGCCCGTGGGAGCTGAAGCCCAAAATTACCAGAGAACCAAAGGTAGCGATTCCACTAGCTTCGAGGATATCCTTTGTTCAAACCCTGTTTCTGCATAATATAACAAGATGTTAATCTGAATGAATAAGAAATGCCTGAAGAATCAGGATGTTATAAGATGTTGTTACTGAAAAGTCAACCTTCCTGAAGTGTAGCCTCCAAACATTTTAATAATAATCCTAATCTAGTGTAAATTAGAATTCTTTCTTTCATGTCTTTCCGTGGTTCTGCTGTATGGCATGGGATTGTGGATTTTAGTACAGACAGGTGCAAAAATAGCAGAAGCATTTGAAAGGTGATTTTACTGGAGGATGGCTAGAATACTTGAGGCAAGTGATGAGAAAAAAATAATACAGATGGCTACATCTGATTATTCAAGGTAAAATAAATCAGAAAATATGAACAGGTAGAAGGACAGTGTATCGGCTAAAGAACATGGGAGCCTGGTTTAGATTAAGCACAAGACTGATGTTTAGATCTAATGTATCCTAAGTCGGTATGGTCATGATACCATCCAGTGTCCAGTAAGAAGAAATCAAAAAAATACCTTTAAGTTTTCATGGAATAAAACTTCTTCACATGGGCAAAGTGCTTGTCAGCTTAAACTCCATGCACATCTACCTATAGTTGGATGAGAAGTCAATGTGGTGATGTGAATAGACTGTCAGATTAGGACTCAGTGTTCGAATCTTTGCTCAGCCATAGAAACTCACCAGGGGGTGAAACCGGTAAACTCACTTCTTAAATATCTTAATTACCTTGAAAATCCTATTAGGCTCACTGTTAAGTCGGAAGTGACTTGACAGTACATGGCATATACAGAGAAAGGTAAGAGATGAGTGTGGTCAGAAAGAAGTGACATCCAGAGAATAAAGGAAGTGATAACTATTTTATTAATAGTGGGCATTCACAAAGGAGTCATTGCTAATAACATAACTGCCCCATTCTGGGGCTAAGCTTATCATTACATATAGTATGTTAAGAACAAAACTTGGAAATAGCATGTTAAAAGCAACGATGCTACCATCGTTTTAACTTTTTTAATTTATATATATATATTTACTAACAAGGGCCAATAGTAAATTTTATCAGGAAAATGATGTCATTATAATTTTTTTGTAGTGATCTTTGGTTATTTTTTCAAAAATAATGTTGACAATAGCACATTAATAAGATGTTATTTTTTAAAAATGACAAATGTATCATTGTTTTAATAACATAATATCTTTTAGTAATATTTCCAAGAACATCTAGTTCTTGGAAATCTTAAAAACAGAAATTGATATTCTGTTATCTTATTAAAAGAAGATTAAGATAACAGAATATTAACTGTTTTCTTAACTGTTATTAAGATATCAGAAATTATCCCAGCTGGTTTGGAAACGTGTCTCCTGATCCAAGCTATGGCGATATAGCAAGTACAGGCCTAACCCAAGGCTCAAATATGGGGTTGTCATTGTGCTTCGTTGGCAAGATGTGGGTGGGGGAGAGCCAACAGCAGAGGCAAAGCACCATAAAAAGCAGAGACACTGGGCTCATGGACAGTGGGAGCCCACCCTGCTCATGGGATTTGTAGTCTCAAGTAGTGAGGAAAAGGCGCATTCCACACAAGCAAACACCATGTTTTCATGACAGAACATTTGAATCGGAGGAGAAATATAAGGGAGTTTCGTTTGAAATAGTCAAAACAGAAACATTTATTTCACAACTCCTTTGCATGGGATGAGGCTGTGGAATATGGATGGAAGGGCTCTGTTCCAAGAAGCCTGCGGCACACACACGCATACCCACCGTCCCGCCAGTAATTGTAATTACTAATGAGAAGTAATTGACAGCCTTTGACGTGGCTGGTGTCCTATAAGAGAAATGAAATGCACGTTTGCACGCGGGTCTGGGAATCACGGGTTGCCCTCCTTTTTCTGGGTGCCGCGTGTCCTCCTTTCAGGCCATCCCCAAAGACTGGACCCGTCGCAGGGGTTACAAGAGAAGCAGGTCCGTCCACGGGGCTAAGCGAAGCCGCTGCTACGCTTCGAGGCAGAGAAGCAAAGTGGCGCCCTCTGGCGCCCGTATGCGATGCGAGCAGCTGCTCCACTTCTCTAGAGGCGCCGGAGACTCTCTTGATCCATTCCAGAGGCTGCGTTTTCGTCAGGGCGCGGAGGAGGAGGGGCGCATGCGCATGTTCAGAAAAACGCGTGGGGTGGGGAGAGGAAGAGGCAGAAAACAATCGGGCTTAGTAACGGTCTGACGCATGCGTATTGAGCGATGAGGATGGCCGCTGGGGTGAGGTCGATCACAGACATAAGAAAAAACAGAGTGGGACAACTCAAGTTCCGGCACAAAGTGTCCGAATCCCTTCGAGTGGCGTCCTTTCACAGCTTGGTATCTTGTAGGTTGAAAAGATTCTACGCTATATACCCGAAAGGGAAGGCAAAAACCGGCTAGGTTTACGACTGAATTTGTCTCCTAGGGAAATGTATTTGTCTGCAAAGACTGCTGCGGAGGATGACTCTTCTCTTTCTATTTCTATACAGAGGAAAGATGGCGCGAGGCAGCGCCGGCTGGCTCGGGTGACGTACGTCATTATCTCAGGCGGCGGCCAGAGGCTGCAAATGGACCAATCAGCTCTTTGCGAGGCCTGGTGGCGCCCAATAAGGGCGCAATCGCCGCTTAGCTCCAGTGGCGCCGATTTGGAATCCCCTGTTAGAGGCGGCGGTGGGTAAGTGGCTGCGGGAGGCTTATCCTGGAGGGAGTGGGGGCGAGCAAGCCCTGAAGGGACATGGCGAGGGTTCGGGTGGGATGAGACTCCCTAACAGCCCGCTTGGGAAGGAAGGCGCAGAAGAGAGCGCCTGCAATGAGGACTGGGCTGGGGCACCTCCCTTATGAGGAAAGGCTACAGCGTTTGGGGCTCTTGAGTTTGGAGAAAAGGCGCCTGGGGGGGGACATGATTGAGAGGTATAAAATTATGCAGGGGGTGGATAAAGTGGAACGAGGGAGGCTCTTTTCTCTCCCAAGCAATACCAGAACCAGGGGACATCCACTCCAATTAAGTGTTGGGAGAGTGAGAACATATCAAAGAAAAGATTTCTTTACCCGGCAGGTTGTTAGTCTGTGGAACCCCTTGCCACAGGATGTGGTGATGGCATCTGGCCTAGATGCCTTCAAAAGGGGATTAGACAGATTTCTGGAGGAAAAGTCCATCACAGGTTACAAGCTGTGGTGGTGATGTATAATCTTCAGGCTTAAAAGGAAGGTACCTCAAAATGCCAGAGGCAGGGGGAGTGGTATCGGGAGACAGGGATCTAGTTGTCTCATGTGCTCCCCGAGGCCTCTGGTGTCCCTGTGAGATACAGGAAGCTGGATTAGAGGGGCCCTTGGCCTGATTCAGCAGGGCTCTTATGTTATTTCCTGAGACTACAGTTCCCAGAACCCCAGTGATCATGGCCATTGGCTTTTTTTTTTAAGTGTCTTTTCCCAGTTCTGCTTTATATTATCTGCAGAGTGCAACGGGCTGCCGTGTGATATATTTTAGACATGTATCTTGATCCATGCATGCATAAGATATCTAACAAAAAGGAGGGTAATCAGAACAATGAAATTCAAAGGACGCAGGGAAAAATAGGTGCAAAGAGGCACAAGCTGAGGGTGTGCATGTGTCCCAAAAAGAGCACATTTCAAATTTATGCCTTTGCTCTTTGTGTGTGTTTGTTTGTTTGTTTTAAAGTCATGAATAAAAACTTGCTTTGGATAACAGCAATTTGAAAAACGTATACAGACATGTTGTTGTTATAATATGCAACATTGGACTCCCGTCCTCCCATCTGTGCCTGTAAATTCCCGTGTAAGAAACTACTTGGGAGAAATGATGCAAGCAAGGTGGGCTGAAGGAGGGGGCATTAATCCGGGTTGGAGCAGGGAGTACTGTGCCAACTCCAACTTGACTGGCACGGTCAAGGACATAGAATGGTAGCTGGAGGAAGCAGGAGGGGGAAGGCTGCACCTAAACTTAACAAATCATTTTAAACAATAAAATTGATGTGGAACTAGCCAAACTTTGGCCTGTAGGCTGCTAGCGGCAGGGGACTGACCATTTGCAAAACTGACAGATGTGCCTGTATGACTGCATTATGGACTTTTCTATCTCTTTCTTTTCTAATTACAGTTAAGTTCTTTAATCAGTTGTTAGTTTGTAATGATAAGTGTATTCACTGTTTTGAAACAAAGCCTGTAGAAGAGTCTTCACAGCTAGTGAACAATTGCAATTTGAGGAGGGCCCGCGGTAATAGTAGAATGTTTGTGTTTAGTGATGGAATTTAGCAATTTCCCAGCTGTACAACCATCTTTGTCTATTCCACTTTCATGGGGCCTTAAACTAAGCTTGTTCTTTATTGAATGGAACAAGTTCTGAAACTAGAGTCCCCTAGTTTACAAACTAGATATCGCCCTGTAAAAAGAAAGGATCCTGCGCAGCTGATTCACTCATTATAAGGCAAGTTCCACCTGGCCACATGTTATTGGTGTCTCCAAATACTGTAAAGTCTAAAGGAAAGCCTATATATGAGACAGCAGGCCCACATGTTGTTTTGCTGTATAAAAATAAGGTTCTGGGTAGCAAAATAAAACAAGGTACTTGTGCTGCCCCCATTACTTACATATTCTGCTTCAGGTAAGATGTTAGCAGTACTGGGGTAAGGTGTAGGCAGGAGTTTACGCTCTCTCTCTGGCAACTACTTGGAAACCAAAAGTTCATCCCCCCCACACACTCAGATTTTTTTGTGTCTTTTCTACAGCTTGGCACATCAACCAGCAATGGCGGCCATCAGTGAACAGTTGCAAAATATGGAGAAGGTGAGCAAGGATTTGCTGAAACTAATGGCCGGAGGCAAGGCAACAGAGATGCTGAAGGACAACCTAGCTAAACAGGAGCAGATGATAGACAAGATGCTGGAGACTCAGAAAACCACAAAACAGCTGATCAGAGGTACTTTTACTGCCTTGCCTCTTACAGCTGTTGACAACTTGCATGGCATTGATCTTCTTTAGCACATTTGTTTCTCAGTTATGAAAGGAGAGTTATCACAAGATGTTGACTGGATTAATGCCCTTATGAGAGGAAATTCTGTATAAGTTACTAGCAGCTTAAAAAAATAGTGCATGTGCTCACAAACATGTGCATTCATGCTCACTAAAGATAACACCACTATCTTTTTCTCTCAGGTTGCATTAGTATATCCATAAGTAGATGTATGGCATATTTGTATGAATATCAGCACCAGAGATGCCTGGGAAAACCAGATCCCCTCCCTGAACAAGCAGGTCCATTTACTGCTCGCTGTGTGGTGTGCGTGGCCGGTGTAATTCTCATCGCATCAATCTGGGAAGCAGCCAGGCCATTGCTTCCCCGCCTCCCCATACAGCCGACCCCTCAACAGCTGAGTGGGGAGACTCGTCATCCCACCTCTTTGCTGGAGTGGTCAGCTGTCTGGGGAGGCGAGGAAGTGCTGGCCGGGCTGCTTCCTGGATTTGTGCACAGTGTGGGTAAGTGGTCCTGCTGGTTTGGGGGGAGGGGAGGATTTTCCCAGTCACCTCTGATGCTGGTATTCGTATCAAAAGGATAGTGTTGCTTGGGCCTTCAATATGACTGACGTGTTGCTTCTTTTTCTCCAGTTGGGGACATTCTTCATGAAAGAGCCTGTTAGCTGGTTGGGGATAATGGAGATAGGCGGATTCCAAATCAGCACCAGCGGGGGTGGGGACTGATGTGGGCTTTACCCGTCATCATAGGGCTAAGCTAAAAAACCTGAGCTACTCTGTCATTCTTTGCTTAGCAGGCACTTTGCTGTTGCTCTCTGCCTTTTGCACGTAGCCAGGTTTTGGACTGTGAATAAAGCTGTCATGTAGGCATAGTGCGGGCTGACAACAAGCAGGCCTCTTACACATCCAGCCAGAGTGTATGCATACGTGTGTCAAAAAGAATGAATGAAATAATGCTTGACTAGCAGTGCTGCAAAAAGTGTGTTGGCTTGGCTTGTTAGTCATTGTGCTGGTCACCAGCATCTTATCCCCTTCAGCCCTCTATGAATAAGAGAGGAAGTGGAAACTGCCTTGTGTTTCATTTTCAGTGCGGTTTTGCAGAAGCAGTGCCAGTCTGGCTTGCTGCAAAGGAAAAGTGAAGGGCTAAGGGCGTAAGAAGGGTGCTTGCTTCACTCTTCCAAATATAACAGTGTCTTTGGTTAAATTTCCCTGGTGACTTACAGATATAAAGAACACCACAAACTCAACATGCCATAGATATGAACAACAGCGTGTGTAATGGCACGAAGAAAGGGGAGAAATAAATAAAAGCACGTCGTAGGTATCAAAGAACAATCAGACTGTCCCTAGGTTCTTTTAGTAGAAGGAATGTTTTGGATCACTTTCCAAAGCAGAAGTGGACATCTCCAGGGAGATTATCATAGTTGCTGGCATCAAGTAAGATACTAGTGGTGCTTTAGATGGTGAGGGCACACAGAGGAGGCCTCTGAAGATATTAGCATCTGGATAGATCAATGTAGAAAGCTTTTTCCTTTTATTGGCCCTAAGGAATATGTGTGATAGTGGTGGTTTAAATGTGTGTCTGCAAGTGTGTGTATGAACATACATCTACACAAATAATTCAGACTAGTTTGGACATTGTCCACCAAGCAAAATATGGTCCCATTATGTCAATTCAGAAACATTTGGGCATAAAAAAATACACTTGGGTCTTTTTATGTATAAAGTTTTAAAATGCTGGGTTTTAACTGTACAGTGGTGCCTCGCATAGCGAGGTTAATTGGTTCCAAAAAAAACATCGCTATGGGAAAACATCGTTAAGTGAAACGTGTTTTCCCATAGAGATGCATTGAAAACCGGATAATCCGTTCCAATAGGAACGGATTATCCGGTTTTCTCCCCCACTATCGGGCGCAGCCCTTTGGGAGAAGCCTCGGGGGAGGGGGGAAGATAGCATCGGCTCCTGCCTTCTCCCCCACCACCTGGCTTCTCCCAAAGGGCTGCCCCGACTGTGCTTGCAGCAGCGGAGGAGGTGCCCGGTGGAGGAGAAGGCAGGAGCCGATCTGTCATTTCTCCTCCACCGGGCACCTCTTCCGCTGCTGCAAGCAACTTCGGGGCAGCCCTTTGGAAGGAGCCGGGCTGTGGAGAAGAAAGGGAGAAGCCGATCTGATCTCCCCTCCCAACCATCGGGAGCAGCGGGAGAAGCTGCCCGGTGTGGAGGGGGGGGGGAGATCGGATGGGCTTCTGCCTTTCTTCTCCACAGCCCGGCTTCTCCCAAAGGACTGCCCCGACTGTGCTTGCAGCAGCCGAAGAGGTGCCCGGTGGAGGAGAAATGACAGATCGGCTCCTGCCTTCTCCTCCACCAGGCACCTCTTCCGCTGCTGCAAGCAACTTCGGGGCAGCCCTTTGGAAGGAGCCGGGCTGTGGAGAAGGCAGAAGCCGATCTGATCTCCCCTCCCAACCATCGGGAGCAGCGGGAGAAGCTGCCCGGTGTGTGGGGGGGGAGATTGGATGGGCTTCTGCCTTTCTTCTCCACAGCCCGGCTTCTCCCAAAGGACTGCCCCGAAGGTGGGGGGGGGGGAGAGATCGGAAGTCCAGCCATGGCTGGGGTAACCGCAGCGGCTGGGATCCAAGCCGCGAGAGGAGGGTGGGAGGGTGGGGTGATCCGGATGCCTTTCAGGCATCCAAGCGCTTGGATCCCACCCGCCGCCGGTTACCCATGGCTTGGGTAACCGGCGGCGGGTGGGATCCAAGCGCTTGGATGCCTGAAAGGCATCCGGATCCCACCACCCTCCCCGCGCGGCTCGGATCCAAGCTGCGGGGGGAGGGTGGGAGGCATGGCCGGACTCTTTGGCAGCCACCGCGGCTCGGATCGGATCCGAGCCGCGGTGCCTGCCGAGGAGTCCGGCCATGCCTCCCACCCTTCTCAAGCCGCAGGTGGTGGGTGGGAGGCATAGCCGGACTCCTTGGCAGGCACCGCGGCTCGGATCGGATCCGAGCCGCGGTGCCTGCCGAGGAGTCAGGCCATGCCTCCCACCCTTCTCAAGCCGCAGGAGGTGGGTGGTGGGTGGGAGGCATAGCCGGACTCCTTGGCAGGCACCGCGGCTCGGATCGGATCCGAGCCGCGGTGGCTGCCGAGGAGTCCGGCCATGCCTCCCACCCTTCTCAAGCCACAGGAGGTGGGGGGTGGGAGGCATGGCCGGACTCTTCAGCAGCCGCCGCGGCTCGGATCCGAGCCGCGGTGGCTGCCAAAGAGTCCGGCCATGCCTCCCACCCTCCTCAGGCCGCGGGGGTCCGGCCATGGCTCCCACCCTCCTCAGGCCGTGGGGGGAGGGTGGTGGGATCCATCCGGATCCCCCCACCCTCTCCCCGCGGCTTGGATCTGACCCGCCGCAGGCTACCCCATGCATGGTCGGACTCCTGAGAGTCCGACCATGGCCGGGGAAGCCGGCCGCGGGGAAGGGGAATCCCAGCGGTGGCCTCGGAAGGACCCTTCGGAAGGGTCCTTCCGAGGCCACCACAGGCATTTTCCCCCAGCTGAGCTGCGGGAGCACTCCTTCGGAGGCTCCCGCCGCTCAGCTGGGGGAAAATGGTGCCTATGGGGAAAACATCGCAAAGCGATTTTTCCCCATAGGCAACATCGGTATACGATCGCAAAAGCGATGGCAAAAATGCCATCGCTATGCGAATTCATCGTTAAACGGGGCACTCGTTGTACGAGGCACCACTGTAGATGCTTAAAAGTTTAAATGTCGTTAAACTACTCATATCTCTAACCACTGACTGGAGATGGGATGTGTGGGGC
This sequence comes from Pogona vitticeps, assembly GCF_051106095.1. NCBI lineage: Eukaryota > Metazoa > Chordata > Lepidosauria > Squamata > Agamidae > Pogona > Pogona vitticeps. The sequence continues at coordinate 182,220,415 of NC_135784.1, forward strand.
TTTTTAGTTCTGCTTTTGCTGAGCTCCACAGAAAGCCTGCCTGCCCACCCACCTTGCTCCAGTCTCAATTTAGCTCCGTATAGCAGTGGCCTTCTCCCTGCAACCAGCTCATCTGCGCTTGACTGACTGGGCATGCTAGCTGGCGCTGGTGGGAGTTGTCTGGAGGGCCAGAGTTGTCCTAGTTGTCCTCTTCTGAGCTACACTGTTCATGGCTTTAAAGGCCACACCCAGCACTTCAAATGAAGCCCAGGTTTGCGAGGGGATTTGGGGAGCTTTCTTCATTCACCATGAGGAATGAGAAGGCGCCTGCATCACCCCTGCGGCACCCTAACATAAGTTCTGCCAGCAACCAAAAAACATCCAAAAAAACACATTTTAAATAGGGAATGAGGGAGTTCTGTTCTTTTCCCGTTTCAGAACTTATGACTACAGAGGAGAACGTGGCTCAGAAACTTTCTGACAGGGAAGAAGAGCTGAAGGCGAGCCTCCAGAAGCTACAGAAAATTGAAGCTGAATTGCATCAGGCAAGGGAAGATGAGGCCACACTGAAGACCAGAACGAAATATCCTTCCATGGCTGTATATGGGGCCAAATCCAGCATTCACTGGGGTGTGTTCATTCCCTACAAACGTGTCGGTCATTTAGTCAGTCTCGTAAGGGTGGTGGAATTCCAGCACAGGTCAGGCCAGTTTTTGTCACTATTGTATGGGAAGCTTCCCCCCCCCCCCCCCAAATCTCTGGTCAGCCAGACAAGTATGCTGCAGTTGGCCTCTAGCAGGCTGAGTGAATTAATTGGACAGGAAGCCTTTCCCTTGGCATGACTATACAACTGGGATTTAGAGGTTATCCTAGGGCTTTCTTTGGTAAATAAGGCAATCCAAAGTGTCTTTTGGTTGTATGCCTTTGCTAATGTAACGGAGCTTATTACTGATGCTTGTTTTCCAGAACTGGAAATTCCACCCAGCAAAGATAGGAACAAGTGTTTTCACAGTGGCCAGGACACTCTTTCCCTCTCCTTGCTGTGTGTTTAACTCATTGTGGAGCATATACTTTAAATACAGAAAGACCCATGTTCAGTGGCTGGGCTTTGTGTAGCTGGGCTGAGAAAAGATTTCCCACCTAAGATCCAGAGGAGGCACTGTCATTCAAAATAAGCTATTTTAGGCTTGATGGAGCAACTTCCATTTTTTAAAAAAGTTTTTTCACCCACCCACCCCCTTCTACATACACTATCATTGCTCCTGGACTAAACAAGAGTCAAGAGGACCTGCTGCTGAAGATTCTTGGTGCTTTCCGCTCATCTGGTTAGTTAAATGGTGGGCAACTGTGGCTTTCCAGATGTTCCTCGGCTGTTCCTGTCTGCCCCAGCAACACAGCAAGTAGTTGAGATTATAGTTATGGGAGTATCAACTCAACATCTGGAAGGCCACACACTTCCCACTCTAGATAAGTCTTTTGAGCAGCAACAGCTCAACCCACTTCCCGCTTGTCTAAACTGGCCGATGGAGAGTTTTCCCCAACTTAGTTGCCTACAGCACAAAGTAGAGGCCGTTCGCATCATTTAACTTAGTGGAAGATTCTTATCTGCGATACTGGAAGGAGAACAAGTAGGTCAGGCAGTTCAGGGTAGCCTGATGCCTGAACAGGCAAATGCAGAAGGTGGGAGTGAAGTGGCTACAGATCAATTTTGTTCTGGTATTGGACCACTAGCATCCACAACGGTCTGTCATATTAGTAAAACCAATCGTTTTTTGGTATAAGGGAGCAACTGGAAGCAAAATTCCTTCACTCACAGGGTATACTGAATTAAGGAAGGAGCTAGAGGCCCTCAAAGAAGAAATCAGGCAGCAAGAGAGGAATGAGGCTGAAGAAGCCGACTCGTCCACAACAGCAAAGTGAGTATAAAACCTCCCCCTGTTCCTTTGATTTTCAGGCTTACTCTGGAGAATACGGCGGGGTGGGGTGGGGTGAATAGCTTATGGCATGAAGTACGGTTTATCAACTTGAAGCTATCCAGCCAAGCCAGTGACAAAAGATTTTTGCCCATGTTTTATAGGGCTGAAGGTGGTTGTGGTTTAAAATCTTTTTAAAAAAGAGTAGGATACCTGTGTGTTTTATATATATATATATATATACACTCTCTCTCTCTCTCTCTCTCTCTCTCTCTCTCTCTCTCTCTCTCTCTCTCTCTGCTGAGAGATGGCACATCATACTTGGGAGGACATGGGATGTGGGGGATAAGCAGGAGGAAATTTAGTACATTTTATGAAAACCCTTTCTGTCAAATGTATTATATGGTAGAAAACAATTCCTCCATCTACGTCCTTGCTTTCTACACTCAAAAGGAAGTCAGGGAAAGGAGGGAAAGCAGAAGGGGATGGACTTTGACTAAAACATACAGCTTTCTGAGGTATGTGTTAGTGAGCCGTGTTCATGTAGGCTTTCAGTACATTGTTGGTCCATCAAAGTCCTCACAGCTCGAGGCCAGGTGCCCAAGAAAAAGTGACTATTTTGCTATTGCAAAGAGGGAGCTTTCTTTGCCATCCTTTTTTTCCTTTTACAATGGCACTCAGCACCATGGAGACTAACCTATGGATGGGGCAGCCCCTCTTTTCCCTCCACATCTCATCTAAGCTGTGAACATACTGGCTAGCTTGTGGCATACTATTCTCAGTCTGAGTTTCCCACAACTGCCATAGAGAAATATCAATTCATCTTACAAGGTTGCTATAACACTGTTGACAGCTTGCTCACTCCTATTGGGGTGAGACACACACACACACATGGATTGTGGGCCATGCCTCTGTTTTAAGGATTACAGAAACACATGAAACTTTTACATGCAAAAACCCTGACATCCTAGCCCCTGCATTTGAATCAAGCCCCTGGAAAGTTGTTACTAACCAGAATGGCCATTGCTAACAGTCTCAGTATAAGCTAGCATCATATGTTCAATTATCCCTTGCAGGTACCGTGTACATCTTTATTACCTGATCTGCCACATTGATTGGGACTACTCTTGTGAGCCAACAGTTATCAAAGGAAGTATCCTTTTATTATAAGCAAAAAGGCACGTTTTCTTGCTTGGGTTGAGGGATAGGGAAACATGAACTGATTTTTCCTTAACCTTTTTTTTTTGCCTTCAGCCCATTATGGACCTGACATTGCTCAAGCTATCAATCTTGACAGCAGCCAACACTCCCGTTGCTTTATCAGTGACTTCCTGTGGAGCCTGGTGAATACCTCCTGGTGAACAATTTGGCTCCTGGCAAAGGGAAGCATGTGTGCATTTGGACCATCCTTTCGGCAGCAAAATATTTAGGAAGCAGATTTTTCTTTCCTAGTTACTGTTTTTCTGTACTCTGGTATATCTAATTTGAATAAATACACAGGAGAAATTAATACTAACGAGAAAAGGTATTTTATTTGTGTGTGACGTGTAGTTCAAAAATCAGTTCTCTTCTGATTCCTCCCCCGCATGTCTGCTGGAAGGTTGCACCAATGTAAGAAAAAAAAACCCAATGCAGGTGAGCACTTTCCCGTGGGGCTAAGATAAAAAGCGGCTTAGGCTAGGGCTCACCTGAAGTGTTGTGTTTATGGTGATCCATGGTAACTTACCTGGAGATCCTTATTTAGAAGAGCAGCCATAACAAGCTCCCCTTCCCACAGCTGTCTCCGGTTCTGCACCTTGACAAATTTCCCAAGAATCTGCCAATGCGATCAGAGCACAGAAAGAGGACTTCAGAGCTAAGCTTGAAGTTCATTGTCAAAAATGTCTGTACAACAGATTTCAAAGGAGCAGGAATGGTTTATGTACAAGATCCCCATCCATGCAAAAGAGGCTCCCGGGTTCAAACTACTCCCTGCAGGCTCGTTAACTCCCAGGGAGCTTAAAAGAAGTGTGCAGTGAGCATCAAATCCTCGTCTTCTGCATCTCCTTGGTTGAAACATCAGTCCCAAGCCCAGAACCGGGCTGGGGCAACACGGAGAGGTGACAATGAATCCAGTCCAGCTATTATAAAAAAACACTGCAGGAGCTGTTTCCTCCCCCTTAAGATCACCTTACAGATAGTTTAAATTGGGTTATGACGTTTCACCCGTTCTTGGCACTTTTCCTTACTTCTGGCAGAACAGAACTTGGCATCTCATAACAGTGAATCCTCTCCGATTTGTCTCCTTTCTTCTGCGTTCAGGGCAACTCGGTTCCTGTTTGTTGCCCTTAACAATGGCACTTCTGCTCATCAGTCTGTTTGCAGCACGGCTCCATGGTGATCGCCACGCCCACCCCACTGCGGCCTGAAGTCATACGGGTCACCTCTGTCCAAGTGTCAGTGGTGGGATCGTAACATTCAACACTATCCAGGAAGGTCTGGCCACCGTAGCCGCCTGCAGGACAGAACGAGCAGTTTAGAAAAAGGAGGGGGCTGAGCCCATGCCATGCCAGGGCCAGCTCACCGACCCTCGGGAGTAATGCCTGTACAGAGACAAGGGTCTGGGATCTCATTTTTGCTGTGGGAATACAGGGATGCTAAAAGTTCACAAGTTGCCAGTTCCAGCCTTAAAAGGGCACGGTGACCCACAAATGGAGCCTCAGCAAAAAGGGGAAGAAGCATGGGAAGAACAGCCATGTGGAGCCTCATCTTCCTCAGCAGCTGAGGAATATACTGAGCAATACTGCACATGTACTGGTTTTCTGATACTGGAGACAATAGATAATCACCATGACTCAGAAATTATACATAGAGATCCTACTGACAGCCTTATCCCCTAAAAAGACTCATAGAAGTTATTTCCAGCTTGGCATGTGGGAAGCCTCTAGCTATGGCCTACAGGGATCCTTCTCTGGTTTAGTGATATCTCAACTCCAGTGGCTTGCACTTCTTGTCCAGAGTTAAGGTGTAAATATTTTTGGCACCACACAAGCCCACACTACATTTTATAGAGTATTGTAAGAAAAAGAAATAGGCCCCTACTCCAAAGGGTCTGCAGTCCAAAGTCAACCAAGGGTGATGTGCACAGGGAACGAGTGAATATGTATTAGTGTAATGTGACAGCCCTGAGCTGTTGCTCAACCAGATAAAACATTTCTGAAGCAGCTTTGGAAAGACCGGACCCACATTATGCAATGCAGGTATTTTTTTAACTCTCCAGGTGCCAGGCTGGGTAGGGATGAGGAAGATTTCAGTCCAAGACATCTGAGGGACAGGAAGGTGGGAAGAATGTTTGTCTCATAAGATGCAGACACCCTTCCCCAACATTCAGTTAGGTGTAACAGTAATGTACAGTGGTGCCTCGCACAACGAGTGCCTCACACAACGATGAATTCACACAACGATGCCTTTTTCTGTTAAATTTGCTGCCTCACACAGCGATGTTTCCTATGGGGGATTTTCACACAACGATCTCCCTTTTCGCTCCTGTAAAAGTGTCTTACAATGTTTGGACGCTGTTTTAAATGATTGCAATGGTTAGTCCACCTCCTGAAACCTACGCAAACTGATTTTGGTGTTGTTCTGACACTTTGTTAATTTATGATGATATTTTGTTTTTTTCCATTGGAAACCATTAGACAGACCATCCAATGGTTTCCAATGGAGAAAATTCAAAAAATCATCATAAATTAACGAAGTGTCAGAACAACACCAAAATCAGTTTGCATAGGTTTCAGGAGGTGGACTAACCATTGCAATCATTTAAAACAGCTTCCAAACATTGTAAGACACTTTTACAGGAGCAAAAAAGGACTTTGCAAAGGCATTGAAATGTATTGAGTCGGCTTCAATACATTCCAATATAGGAAACATTGTTTTACTCAGCAATGTTTCCTATGGGGATTTTCACTGAACGATGGCAATCCGTTCCAATTGGAATGGATTAACCGGTTTTCAATGCATTCCTATGAGAAATGGTGTTTCACAGAACGATGTTTCACACAACGTTGATTTTTTTGGAACCAATTAACATCGTTGTGTGAGGCACCACTGTACTAATAATCAACCTTTCTGCCACCTGGAAGGAGAGCAAGCTCTTCTTTCTGAACCTTCTGGCGTGCTAACTCCAATAATCCAGAGCTTGGGGGGGAAAATCTCTTTTTGACAATTCATAATTTTCCCAGTCAACAGGGAGACTGGGAAGCTGTCTGGACTATTCCAGGAACTACAGTCCAAAATGAAATTTCTGAAGTAAAAGGAATAAATGCATATACAGTGGTGCCTCGCTTAGCGATCGCTCCGTTGAGCGACGAAATCGCTTAGCGACGGGGTTAAAGCGATCGCAAAAGCGATCGCTTAGTGATGGTCCCTATGGGGAAAATTCGCTTTGTGATGATCACGGGGAAGCGATCATCGCAAAGCCCCCATTTTCGGCCAGCTGATTGGCGGTTTCAAAATGGCCACCGGGAAAAAAATGGCTGCCCGCTGTGTTGCCTCATTTTAGAGGCACCGAAAATGGCCGCCCCGTGGAGGATTTTCTCTTAAGGTTAGTTTTGAAGCCCATAGGAATGCATTAATGGTGTTTTAATGCGTTTCTATGGGCTTTTAAAATCTGTTTAGCGATGAAATCACTTAGCAACGTTTTTTCCTGCACGGATTAACATCGCTAAGTGAGGCACCACTGTAATTTTTTAAAGCCTAAAGCTTTTCTCTGATAATTGTATCAATATTTCTCAAGAATTAATTCCATACACAGTAGAACTAGGAGGCTGCACTCTGGATAATTCTTCACAAATTACAGCTCTTGTTTGCAACGAGGGTGAAGGTTCAGCACCTGAGACAACTCAGGCATTCATGCCTCTTCCTGTGGTCATAGGCATCGTGAACATATAGGGGACATGGACAATTCCAATCATTGCTCTGGGATGTGTATGGTAAGTGCTCCTATGTGACCCTTTGGCCCCGGCTTCACTCATTCAGAGTTTTATTGCATTTATGACCTGTTGGAATTATACAACCTGTTCAAGCACCATTGTTTCCCTTCTAGCCTGGGATCGAAATCTACACACTAAAAATGGAAACACAGTCTGGAACTGATGAATGGTGGTTCAAGTCAACAGAAAGATAAAGTGCAATTTTCCCCTTGCAGCTTAATAATTCCTTGTGATACATTCAGATGCACATTCATCTCTCCACATCACATGCACAAATCAAATCAGTGTTGGAACTGTACTTTAGTTAACCTGCTATTTTTGTTTTTATGTTCCTCAGGCATTTGATTTCATATTCCATAATATGGTTCGTGAACAAACAGTTTCCAAGACGTTTTTCCTAAAAAAAACCCACAAAAAATAAACAGCGGCTTTTCACTGCAAGCAAGCAGAATGAATATACTCTTATATATATATGGCGGGAGATGTGGGGTAAGATGGATGATGAAGTTGAGAAAGAACAGAGCACACTGGCTCTGCACAAATTCTGTATCTCTGTGAGCTAGCTCTTTCTACCTATGTAGAGCACTGGAGTAGGGAGAAAATATCGTGGACTAGGGCAGTAGTCCTCTGTTAACATGCCGGTGAAGAAGCCCAAGGAGTGCACTGAGACATACTTCCATGCAAATAGTACAAAGGAGCAAAGAGCTTAAGCCTCACCAGCTGAAGCCTCGTTAGTGAAAATACCAAAGCCCAAATACCTTGCTTAGGCCAGCCTAAAGGGGCACTAAAATGTGTAAAATTTCCAGAGACCATTGTCAGCCAGGATATTGCAAAGAGCGGGGGAGGATACCCCAACTTGATCATGGGTCATTCGCATTCTTTCTTATAAATGATACAATCTGCTCTGATCTTTAGCAAAAGGGACTGAAACCAGTTCTGCCCCAAGCAAACACAATGGCTGCTCCCCAGGCCTTGGCCATCTCTCACCTAACAGGGAGAGCTGCCGTTCAGTCTAGCAATACTTACCCAGCACATAGATCTTGCCCTGGTATACTGTAACCCCAAGTGCACTCCGGCGGTGTTTCATGGGCGTGACAAAGGACCAGGTGCCAGCTTCCACATCATAGCGCTCCACGCTGTTAAGCTGATCCGTGCCATCGTAGCCCCCCATGGCATAGATGCAGTTATTTAGAGCGCAGACGCCTGCATTAGAGATAGCCATGTTAAGACAGACCCACCGACTGACCCTGCCAGCTACCCCATCAGTACACCTTGTTTGGAGACCCCCACAAAGGTTACAAGCCTTAGCTTACGAATGTGGAATACGTGGCCCTCAAGATGCTGTTGGACCCCCACCTCTCATCATCCTTGACCACTGGCCACCCTGCTTAGGCTGAAGGGAGTTGGAAGGCCATACATTCCATATCCCTGTCTTAACTGCCTATAGAAGAGCCAGAGAGGTGTCATGATTAGGGGAAGGGGGGCCAATTACTTTCTCTCAGCCTGATCTACTTCACTTGGAAAGAAAGAGCCATCCATACTGAAGGAAAAGAGGGATACACATGTAATCGGCAAATAAATGAGTAAATGAATTGGTGCAACTTTTTCATAACATAACAGACTCTTGCCCTAGTCTCTTGTGCTACTTTTCAGGCATAGTGGTGATAGTAAGCAAGACCGACTGCTAAATGTACTGTTTATCGGGAGAAGGTGGCCAACTGGCCCACCAGCTAACAAATGGCAGAATGCCATGCCACTGGCAGGCCTTCTGTGGCCCTCATCAATGCCGCAGCTGAATTCCATTCTCCGACTTACCACCAACTTTACTTCAGTCCAAAAAAGCACTGGGATACTCTTTCCCCCTCACTGCTAATTATTATATAACTGTATTTTTTAAATAGTTAAGACATCCTTGCCAGGGCCAAGAGCCGACAAGAAAATTCAACACTTCCACTCATGCCTACAAAACATAGAGCCTAGCCTTGAGACAAGAGGGAGAGAAAGAAAAAGGCAAGGAGAGCCGGGTGCCCTTTGACGGCTGCAAAACCGACGGACACGGCAGCCACAGTGAAGGATCTTGGTCAAAGCCCCCCCCCGCCCCCCGCCCCGTTGGCCTCGCTACCCTCACCTGCTCCACTCCGGATGGTTTTCATCGGGGCAATCATCTCCCATTCATCCCGTTCAGGGTAGTAGCACTCCACCGAGTTGTGGCGGCAATTGCCATCGTAGCCTCCCACCGCGTACAAGAGGCGGTTCAGCACGGCCACCCCAACGCCAATCCGGGGCGTGAGCATGGGCGCCACTAGCTTCCATTCGTCCCGCTCTGGCTCGTACCTGGAGGGAAAGAAGCAGCCACCTAAGGGTTAATGGTTAGCAAAGACATGGGGGGGGGAGTGAGGCCACTTGCAGGGATGCAAACCACCACAAACAGGGAGAGAAAGTTGGTTCATCAACTCGAGAGGCCAGACTTGGGCAGCATGAAGAGAGAGATGGCTGTGAGAACAGGTGGGGTTTTTTTCGGGGGGGGGGGGAACCTACCACTCACTCAATGTCGGAGCCCCAGAGTTTAGAGCTATAGGGCTTCAATGAGAGCACAAGGAGCTCCAACGGCAGAAGAAGCAGACACGAAAAAGCCAGCACCTTCTCTGAGAAGAAACCCAGTCCTTTAACTAAGCAAGGCCAGTCGGCAGGCAGAGCCCTTTTGATGGACCCCCACGGCTCAAGGCAAGGTCACTAGGAGTCAGGATGGCACTACAACTTTTGGCTTTCATGGGGAGGGGAGTAGGACAGAAACAAACAAGAGAATATAGATGTTTGTAGCCTCCTGTTGTGAAGGAGCAACAACAAAAGAGTGCTTTACATCAGTGGTCCCCAACCTTGGGCCTCCAGCTGTTTTTGGACTACAACTCCCAGGAGCTTTCACCACCACCTCTGCTGGCCAGGATTTCTGGGAGTTGAAGTCCAAGAACATCTGGAGGCCCAAGGTTGGGGACCACTGCTTTACACAGAACGTGTTTGCTCTTCAGATTCAGAAAGCAGAACTGCCCCCCCAGCACTGCTGAGGGCCTCCCAGCCTCAAGGCTTCCAACCTTTGTCAACCTCACCCTGCATCCCTTTTTCTTTGAGCTGTAAGACAACACTGTCAGCTTGTTTCTTCAACTTAGAAATTGTACATTTTTAGACTGGAGAGAGAGAGAGAGAGAGAGAGAGAGAGAGAGAGAGGGAGGGAGGGAGGGAGAGGGGATGATCAGTATAGCCACTATTCTCTCAGTCTTGGCTTCTCACATTGCGTCCTTATAGCCTCTGATGGAAGGAAGCTGGGTAGTTTTGCCATAAGTTTAAGGAGAAGCCTGAGAATATGCCACAATGTGTTACAGTCAATGATTTACTTGTTATTAATTTCCCCTCACTTTTGTTTTACAGTAGCTAACTCATGTATTTTGCAATATGATTACTATGCTGTGAGAGATAACTTTACTCCTTTTGTGGTATAATTTTGAATTGTTAAGAGTTAAGACTGCTTGTGGTCTTGCTACTTAGATATGTTTTGTCCCATGCACTGAGTGGCCCCTAACATTCTGCTATGAAGAATTCCAAACTAAATAAAATCCTCATTATTTTAGTTACATTTTAATAACGAATAAAACTCTGTTTGAAAATGCAGTGGTGCCTTGCTTGACGTTAATCCGTTCCAGCCAAATTGCTATAGAACTAAATTGTCGTCAAGCAAAAGTAAAAAGCCCATTGAAACGCATTGAAAACCGCTCAATGTGTTCCAATGGGCGAAATACCTCAGCGTCCTGCGAAGATTCTCCATAGGGCGGCCATTTTCTGGTGCCTGTAATGCGAGGAATCCGTCCTAAAACACAGTGGGGAGCCATTTTGCACAGCGAGCGGCCATTTTGAAGACCCGATGATTAGCTGTAAAGATTGTCATTAAGCGAAAAATCGGTTCCTGAAGCAGGGGACCGACAGTCGGGAAGCAAAAAAAGCCCTTTGAAACGTCATTTTGCGATCACAATAGTGATCGCATAAACATCGTCGTGAAGCGATTTTGTCGTTAAATGCAGTAATCGTTAAGCGGGGCACAACTGCAGTGCAACTATAATGCCAGTTTAATTTGGTGGGGAGCATGGAAAGCCAACTACTTACCTTTTAAGGTAGCTTTCTAAACTCTGGGGAGACAGAAGCCTCTCCTTCCCTATTCTACCAATAACTCCTGAACCAATCTACTCCTCATTTCTTTTCTATATTTGGGACTATGATTCTTGTTGCTTTTTCTTAACTATGTGTAGTGTCCTGTTGTCTCTACAAGGAGGCTATCTTCCCACAACAAGCTTCTGATTGCCTCTGCCACTGGCACACACGGCAACAGCACAGAAAGCATCCGTCTGGGAACATCCATGGGTTTCCGCCGTGCTTTCAGGATCCCAGCGGGAGTGGGCTGAGCTGGCAGACACACCGTTTTTAAAAGGGGAATCACAGCTGGGCTTGAGTCACACACGTTCTCTGACTTGACTCTCACGGATTTCAAGAAAGGAGGAGAAAGTACCTTAAGGTGGCAGCTTCTAAGGAAGCCAGGATTGTGCCCAGTCTCCTGAAGTGCTTTGAAAAGTTTATGAGGGACAAATAAACAGGGCAATTTGAAGTTGCTCAGTTTCAACTGATAAAACGCTCCATCTGGTCACCTTCCAACTGATAACACACGAGAATCCCGTCTGCTGTTTCAACACATTTGATATCATCAGCTCTCTGTTACTCTTCTGTTCTGTTTGATAAAAGTATTGTGGACAGTCCAAAGGCTCTCCTCTAAAAACCTTAGCAAATTAAAATGTGCCAGCTGAGGGAGTTATGTAATTTCAGACAGTAAACTTCCCCGAGTTCATTCCTGAACCAGGCAGAGCAATCGAATCATCTATGCAGGTATCCCACACTTATTTTATCCCCCAGAACAAAGAGAAAAGTAAGTGAGCAGGCCCAATGGGTGACTCGTTTCCCAGAAGACCACATCGTAACTCTAGTATCTTTATGAAGCCAAACTCCCTGGGAATCTTCATGTAGTTATTCAATACTTGTGTAGACCAGAGCAAGGGTAGAATAGAATATCAAGAGGTCAGAAAGCCCATGTGACTAGAAAGTTTGTGTGGTGCAATGGTTAAACATTAGCCTCTCCCTTAGGAAATCCAAGTTCTAGACCACTGGTTCTTAACCTTTGTTACTCAGATGCTTTTGAACTGCAACTCCCAGAAACCCCAGTCAGGACAGCTGGTGGTGAAGGCTTCTGGGAGTTGCAGTCCAAAACTCCTGAGTAACCTAAGGTTAAGAACCAGTGTTCTAGATCACACTGAACAGTCAAACTCAGTGAGTGACTCTGGGCCAATTACCTTCTCCTGGCTTGACCTACCTTGTAGGGCTGTTGTGAGAATAAGGTGGGGAGAAGAGAAACATGTGTACCATCCTGTGCTAACGAAATAAATACAGTGGTGCCCCGCACAGTGAGGTTAATCCGTTCCGGATTAACCTTCGCTGTGGAAAACATCGCACTACGGAACACAAAAAGGCATTGGAACGCATTAAACAGCGTTTAATGCGTTCCAATGCCATAGAATACTCACCGTTGTGTGATGTTTCCCAGGGGCCAGCAGCCATTTTCGCGCCCTCCCCTCACACAACGAGGGGGCCAAAATGGCTGCCATCAGCTGTTCCGCGGCTTCAAAATGGCCGCCGGAACAGCCGAAAGGGGCCGGGGCGCAGCATTTTCGCGCCCTTGGTAAGCAAGGGGAGCGCGCGAAAACGCTGCCAGAAGCCCCAAAATCGTTGCGCGCAGCCATTTCAGGGCTTCCGCAGCATTTTCGCACGCTCCCCTTGCTTACCAAGGGTGCGAAAACGCTGCGCCCGGCCCCTTTCGGCTGTTCCGGTGGCCATTTTGAAGCCGCGGAACAGCTGATTGCCGGGTCACAAAGCGAAGGTCAGTAAGCGAGCAGGTTACCGACCTTCGTTCTGCGATTTCCCAACTATATGGGCACCGTTTTGCAATCGCATTTGCGATCGCAAAAACGGCCTCGTAGAGCGAATTCATCGCTCTACGAGGCGCCCGTTGTGCGAGGCACCACTGTATGTTTTCACAGGAGCAGCTGTCTATAGTCAGTTGTAGCAAACCTACAAAGAGCATTATGGAACTTCAAAGATCCATAAGATTTATTTGCCACTGTTTCTGATGCAGGTGAAGAATTGGGTTGCAATGTATAAAAGCTTAGGCCAAACAGAGTTCACTCGTCTTTAAAGAGCCAGTAGTCTCTGTTATTTATGCTGCAAGTGGGACATAAGTAATAACTGTGGAAGTGAGCAAACAAACGGAGAAACACACAACTCTCCTTTCCACCTTTGGAACAAGGTGCACTTACCACACACCCCTCCCCCCCTTCTCACCTCTCCACGCTGTTATGATGGGAGCTCCCAAAAGAGCCGCCCACGGCGTAGATCATGCCGTCAATCACACCAACACCAATCCGGTTCCGGGGCACACTCATCGAAGTACAAGGAGTCCAGCGGTTGGTCATGGGGTTATAGCAGTCAATAGCATCTGAGTCCATGTTGCCGTCAGGGGAATTGTTCCTCCCGCCCACGGCGTAGAAAAGCCCGCCCACCACGCAGCCGGCCAGGCCACTGCGGGGCACTTGCAGATCAGCGAGCCGGATCCAGGAACCATCACAGGGATTGTAGGCCTCCAGGTAACTGAGCGAGTGCCGGAAGTAGCCCCCGGCCGTGTAGATGAGCTGGCCCACTTTGGGGGTCCGGCAGGGCACATCCTTGGTGGGCTTGTGCAAAGTGAGGTCCTGGAAGATCTTGACCAAGTAGTCCTTGCAGCGGGAGTCCGACTTCAGGATCTCACACTTTTGCAGCTGCATCTGAAGGAAGTGCGGGGTGAGCGAGTGGCAGCGCACCGCCTTCAGCAGGGCCTGGATGTAGAGCCGCCGGTTCTCACAATCGTATTTCACCCAGTTGATGCAGGCGTGGAAAACCTCCGACTCGCAGCGCACGTTCAGCTCATCCCGGCTGATCAGGGTCACCAGCTGGCAGTGGGAGAGGTTGAAGAACTCGTCCTGTTTGGACACCTGCAAAGGGAGCAAGCGGAGCAGGGGGTGCCGTGAGCATGACCGTCTCACCTCCCAAGGCTTGGGGGTAAGGAGAGAAGACTCCTAAGGCCAGAACCATTCAAACAGTGCCGGGGGCCCCGAGGCACTCTCTCTCGCACGTCACTCGATGGCTGCTGCTCTATGCAGGAGGAAGTGACGTGGATGGTGATGCTCGTACAGTTCAGTGGCGTCAAGAAAACAAGGTTTAGGGCTGCATTTTTCGACCTTTCCTATCTTCACGCCACACCAGTCAGCCTTGTCAACAAACCAGGCTTACACCATGACCGAAACAAAAAAAGGACGTACTTTTTGTGAGAAGGATCTTTGAATGTTTTACAGCCATTCTCTTATTATATTCATCCCAGCCAGTTTTAAGGACATTTAAAAGTGCAGTGAATTTGTTGGAAGTAGAGCTAAACAAAAAGAATAATTTCTCCGCGCTCAGCAGAACATAGCTGTTGGAAGGTACCAGAGTGACCTGCACTACAAGGCTCTCTTTTTTTTTTTTTTTACAGTTTTTACTTTTAGGAGGGCCCTGGTTTATGAGTAAAAATCAAGAAAACCTATTTTCAAGCAGGTTAAGATGTTTTGGTAGGCCTAGCATCTGCTGGAGTCAATACGTTAACTCTTAGAATTTCAGTGCTTCTTATCAAAAACATGACCATTTTTAAAGGAGATATATAATAAAATATTCAGTTAAGAATAATGGCTGAGGGAGCAGCACTGAGCTAATGGGATCAGGCTTATAAGCAATGGTGTCATAACTGCATTTATGAAATGCTCACTCATATACAGTCAGGTAAAAACAAAAAGTACACCCTCTTAGAATTCTATGGTTTGACATATCAGGACATAACAAAAACTATCCAGTCCTCAGCAGGCCTGAAAATTAAGTCAATACAAGCTCAGATGAACAACAACACATGACATATTACACCACGTCAAAAATGTATTTAACAGAAATAAAGCCAAAATGGAGAAGCCACATGTGAAAAACTAAGTATGCCTTATGATTCAACAGCTTGTAAAACCATCTTTAGCAGCAATAACCTGAAGAAATAAGTTTTCTGTCATACATTTTTTTTTTGAGAGGCTGGCTGGCTGCCTCTGCACATGCGCCCTCATCTGAGAGGCAGGCGCATGCACAAAGGGAGGTTGCCGGAAGCCAGCCAGGCTGCCTCTCAAAAAATTATTATTTTTTTTTTTTAAGGCAGTCTTTTTTTAAAAAAAATCCTGGCTGCTTCAGCTAAGAGGTGGGATCAGCTGAGGCAGGCATTTTTTTTAAAAAAGAGGCTGGCACATGGACAGAAGCAGCTGCCATGCAGAAGCCAGCAGGGCTGTTTCTCAAGTTGGCGGCAGCAGCCCTGGTGGCAGAGGCAGCCAAAGGTAGGGAGGCGACGGGGACAGTGGGAAAGGCTGTGGAGGCAGGAGAAATGAACCCGGAAGTTCAGTAAATCACTTTAAAAAAATTGTGTTGGGGAATTTTGGGTTTTCAGGTTTGGACAAACCCAAAGCAACAGAAAGCAACAAACCAGTGATTTTCAATGGGTTGCAATCTATAAAAGCACAGACCAGAGCACAGAGCTCTAACTCCTGTCCTCTGAAGATGCCGGCCACAGAGACTGGTGAAACGTTAGGAAGAACAACCTTCAGAACACGGCCAAAGAGCCCGAAAAACCCACAAGAACCAACGATTTTCGATGAACTTCCTGGTTTGTTTTTCTGGTTCCTGCCCATCTCTGTAGTTAACCACTTCTCTCCAAATCACAAAGCAATTGTCATGGTTATTTTTAATTTTCAAATTGAAAAAAAAAGCAGGTGGAGCCAATCATTCTCTTTCAAGATAGGGTAGTCTTTTCAATTTATATGAGCTCAACATACCCTCTAATTTTCAGCCCTGCTGGGCGGGGCTCTGCCTCCCTCCCTCCCTCCCTCCACTTTGCCCCTCTGTGCGCGCGCGCATGTGTGAAGTTCTGTCACAACCAGAACCAAAGGGGCTGACCACAATCGCTGTGCAGAAGAGGAAAGCTGCGTGGAGGGAGACGGACTTGCACACACAGGTGCGCACCTTACAGGGAACCTTGCATGAGCTATTTTAAATCTGAGGATGTTTAGGGTCATCTATTTCTCAATGGGAGTGGAAGTTTTACTTTTAAAAAATACAAATTCAAAAATCCTTTACTCAAACTTCCCCAAATTTGGCACAGAACAAGAGCAGAGTCGGTCAGCTACACCTGTGCTATGTTTGGTGCTGATCTGAAGTCCAATTTCAAAATCATAATTGTTTCTTTGGGTTGCCCTCATGTTATTTTTTTTTTAAGGCCTTGTTGAATACTGCTTTGCTGTGCAATAACACATGATAACATATAATTCTCCTTGATTCCTTTTTCATTCTGTTCTCTTTAGTCAGACCCTGGCTCCTCAGTTTTCAGACACTATTGTTGTGGGTAATGATTACTTTCATGTTTTCCCTCAAGCCTAGAAAACAGGCAGAATGTGACAGTGGCCACCAATGTAAGCTCCCCAGATTTCCTTAGTCCCAACAAGTCTCTAGCCCCTGGCAAATGTAGAGATAAGGCATGGCAGTATGAAGGCACTGCCTTGTGAGTTTCGTAAACCAAATAAGATTTCCAGGGGCGCAATCAGACTTGAGTGCTTACCTTCTTCCCAAGGTGAGGAAAGAAAAGGTTTCCTGATGAGGAAAGCAGCAAAATAAATTAAGAATGACCATTAAATGACCCCCCCCAACTATGCTGAATTCTGGTCTTGGCACAATAATAACCACTCTCCAGCAAAGGCTGGGCAACATGGAAGTTATATATGCCTCGGTGCATTTTTGATGCCCTTGATGCTAAATTTTCCACCACATGACTGAATTTTGGTGATGCAAGAGTGGCAGAGCCTCCAGTCTAAATCATGGGGAAGAACAAGCAATGAGTATCTTGTTTTTAAAAACTGATTCATCCTCAAAGGAACACAAGCTGGATTAAAATAAGGTACATGTTCTTCATATGCCTTCCTTTAAAGTGAAGTGGAGGGGTTATCAACAATGCACCACCAGATCTGGCAATGTGGTGGCAAATTCTATTGTGCTTTAACTGTCGGGGGTGGGATGCTTGTCCCTGTTGGGTTAAGGAGGAAGAATCAGTCCCTTCCAACACTGGAAGTGCCCCACTTCTGTCCTAGTACAAGACTTCCCCTGACACATGACACAGTCCTTTCCCACCCCTGGTGCTCTCTTCCTGGTGCTCACCTCCCCAAAATGCATGTAGATGTATTCTCGTGCCCGTTGGTGCAGTTCGGCGCAGCCAATCTGCTCGGCAAAGTTGGCAATGCCAATGGCATTGCTGGGGTCCAGCTGCTGCACCAGGAAGTCACTGCAGGCTTTGACCACACTGTCAATCTGGTACATTACTGCCCCGTTCATGACGTGCAACACACAATGCTCCCCCACTGAGATGGAGGCCGTGTAGGCAAACTCAATGAGGCGCTCCATGACTTTAGGGTGGATGCCCTCGATGGGCACAATTTCCATGCCTTGCTCCCGAAGGCCCATGGTGAACATAGCCTTGAAGACAGGGCTGGAGGAAGCCAGCACCACCTTGTGGGCCTGGAATTCGGCTGGGGGAAGATCTTTGTATATGACCCGCAAAGTGACGTCGCAAAGCTGCTGGTTCAGGCGCAGCTGGTTCATGATGCTGAAGGCTTGCTTGGTGTGGTCTTCCAGCGTGTAGCTGAAAGTGCGATGGCCATCGTGTGAGGGAGTCACCTCCGCCTTGCACTCTGGGTCGTACATCACAAAAGCAGCCACACATTCATTGCATGAAGGAACCGGAGAAAAAAAGCAGGGGTGACGGCAGCAGCTGCAGAATCAGTTATGTGGGGAGCCTGGCTACAGAACTCTGACACACAGGAAAGACTCCACACCTGCAGAGGAGACAGACAACAGAAAGGTCTGGTTAGAGGCAAAACTACCACGATGCTTCCTTTTCAAAGTTACAGCATTGTTTTCACCCCAAGTTTGGCAAGAATCATGCAAGGCACCATGAACTTGAGCTACTAAGGTTCCCTAACCACTGCCTTAATTAAAAACATTCCCCTTAACTGTGATGGCTGGTGTTCAGGTATGTGTTCACGCATGCGTGTAAATGCATGCGCAGTCTGATATAATTATTTTATATTTGTTTTATAAGGCCAAGAAGCAATTGCTATGGAGAAGAAGACAGCCCTAGGGTGCAGGATCAGCTCTTTACTCCTCTGTTGCATCCGTGGTAGCCTGCCAGGCTCAGAATGTCCTTCAGAAGCACCCAGTCTTTTGATTCTTATGAATCCCTTTTTCCGCATCTAGCTCTGCTGGGTCGATCTTGGGCTTCTAGTGGAAAAACCACCTGAAAATATATACAAGAGGCCTCAAGTCTGCCCACCCTGGTTGATGCTATAAATCAAGGAAAGTAACTACTGTACTCAGGAGGACATCTTGCCTTGACGTTTCATGCATCTTGTTGGCTCACTTGCTAAACAAAATGGAAAAAGGAATCAAGGTGCCAAGGGCTACTGCTGTTATGGCTACGCTACCCAATAATACCACCCTCTTGCCGAGGGGGCCCTAGGATGAATTTAACCTCTTGAGCACTGGAGGCTAAGCCTGACTTTGCTTCAGAGGTTCTCTGGTCTCTTAGTCCTCCTGAAGCTCAGCTCATCCCCATTTCCCACAGACATCATGCTGATTCATTAGCAGTATTCATTTCCTGAGCTTGCAGCCATTCCACCACCTCATTCCCTCCAAGGCCACTCCAGCTAATCAAGAGGCCCTATTACGATAGGAGAAAAATGAGCAAACATATGACCAAGACAATTTGCTGAATTCTGAAATTTAAGCAAATAAAGGCTTGCTCTTGGGAGACAAGAACACGGTGTGTGTAACCTGGGGCAAAGTCAGCAATTTTGCTAAGGCAGTGTTTGTCATGCTGCTGAAGGGTATATCTCACTCCCTGAAGTGTACTTACGGAGATAACTCTGGAGCCATACATTTTTCTGTACCTAGCTAGGCCATCTAGCACAGATGGGGAAAGAATTCATTGGATTTGGCTCTTCCAAATAAATTTACCCATTTTATATTTCCTATGAGCAACGGTAGAGTGGAATCCCCCTGGTCTGGGAAATCTGAATGTCTCTGATGCATCTTATGGGGATGAGGATGCACACGTGTGCATTCTAGGAATGTATGAGGCTAAAAATGGGAACACTTCAAAAATAGGCACAAAGGCTTTCTGTCAATGCAATGAAGAGTACAACAATATATATTACAGAAAAAGTGTACGTTTTGAAAAAAGCTCACCAAAATATTCACAAACTCCTGTGCAGAAAAAGGAAGTCTGAACAACCCAAAATGCAAATTTATGCAAATAAGGATATATCTTTGGGAACAGAATTGTGGCCAGAAACATTTTGGAGAACAAGAGGAGGGGGCTTGAAAAGCCTACTGCATGCCACAATACTCTGGGGAGGGTGTATTTGCTTCCCCTTCCTCAAGCAGAAGGAAAACTCGCTTGGGAAACTAGCCAGCCCCAATGCAGAAATGTAGGGGAGGAGGTCCACAGCCCATGAAGCAACAAAATGAACTTCTTATGGTAGCTATAAAAGGGAATACTGTACTGTTACAGTACAGATATTTTCAAATGGGAGCAGGCAATATAAAATCAGAGTAACTGAACATCCAAAATTACAATAGTGTCCAAATGAACAAACACTGGGATTCTGAAATAAATGTCAGCATGCCTAATGTTATTTTGGTCATCTGGCTTCCACTGCAGACGAAGCAGCTGGCTCTACAAATTAAATGATACATTTATGAAAAGTCTAGCAAAGTAATGCATATTTAGATTTTTCTCCAGCCTCAAATATGGACAACACATTTGGCGGGAAGCCCAAAGCTTTTTGCTAGCGAACGTTTAGGGAGGCCAAAGAGCCGATGGCAAGGAATCAATGATTCCCCCCCACCAAGTCTCCAGAACAAGTTCCCGAGATACACTACACCAGGCTCCTTCCTTCCTTAATTTAGCAAATTGTTCAAAATAGAACTATTCAAAGCTGCCTTCAGCATCTCCATGATGCTGTAATTTCTCTCTCTCTCTCTTTGTATGAATTTTTGACTATACAGTTACGTATTGCCATGTTGTTTGAATGTATGTTCTTATCCGGGCTCTTGTGGAGCTTTAAGTTTCAACCTGTAAACTGCCCACAGTGCTTATGGGACAGTATATAAATCAAATAAATAAATATATAAATAAATTTCTTCAAGGGGACTCTTTGAGAATTAGCATCAACAAAAGACAACAAAACAAAACAAAAAGTTGACCAGCACATCACAGCTCCTGCTTTATCTGTACTGGATTCACAAAAAGCAAAACAAGAATGAAGTCTTTAAAAAGCTAGTAGTCAAATATAAGACAGGCTTTTCTGATGGAGCACACAGACACTAAGAAGTCATGTACAGTACACTGAACTTTGGATGCACCCCCGAACACAGCAGAACATATGCTTCTTTAACGGTATACCAACAGGGCTGCCCTGGGATATTTTGCTGATTTGTTGGGTATCAAGAAGCGATACAGTGGTGCCCCACTTGACAACGATAATCCGTCCAGCAAAATCGCTGTAGAACGAAATCGTCATCAAGCGAAAGTAAAAAGCCCATTGAAATGCATTGAAAACCGCTCAATGTGTTCCAATGGGCGAAATACCTCACCGTAAAGCGAAGATCCTCCATAGGGCGGCCATTTTCCGGTGCCTGTAAAGTGAGGAAACACAGCAGGGAGCCATTTTGAAACTGCAGGTGGCCATTTTGAAACCCAACGATCAGCTGTTTTGATCGTTGTAAAGAGAAAAATCGGTTCCCGAAGCAGGGAACCGATCGTCGTCAAGTGGATTTTCCCCATCTAAACACCGTTTTGCGATCGCAATAGTGATCGCAAAATACTCATTGTGAAGCGATTTCGTCATCTACTGGGATAAGCGTCTAGCAAGGCACCACTGTATAAATATTGGGAATGTAAAGAACAGGAAAAGGAATAACAGGATCTCAAAAATCAGCATGCATAGTTGATTAAAATCATTTTTTTAAAAAAAATTCTGAATGTTTTAAGTTTAAATCATAGTTTTAGATTTTTATTGTGAATGCCTCATTTCTTTTTTAAAGCACCATGTAATGGTAGCTTTAATTTAAAATGAATTAAAGCTCAAACAGCTCACTATGGAATGCACATTATAAATTCTAATTCTATATTATGGGACAATTTACTTTAGTCACCCATGATCCTGTGGGTGATTTACACCAACCACCTGTCACACCGAGTATACAGCTGAACTTACTGACATTAAATTGTCAACTGATCCTTGTCTCCCCAACTATCAATTCCTTCTGAATAACTTCCTACCTAGGAACCCCTGGAAGGAGTCACTATGACTCAAAATTGACTTGATGGCAGTGGAGAGGAGATAAAAAGCAAACCTTACGAATTTTTATCAAATTCATTTAAATCACATTTTTTTAAGACTGGGAATTTATCCACCCTTCTGCAGAGAGAGATCAGATACTCACTTCAGATAGGGTTGGGTTGTAATTCCTGTAAGCCCTCACCACTGGCTGTTCTGATGGGAGTTTTAGTCAAATAGCATCTGGAAGACAACATGTTCCTCATTCTTAATAAAATCGTAATTCAATGTATGCAGCTACAACTTTGGTTCTAAAATGGAAATGAATACACATACAGTAGTCAGAACTGGGCCAGAGGGGAATAAGTTATGACTACAACTAAGGACCATAGAATGGGAGACCCAAAAATCCGACATACACATCATTCTCTGTTTGCAAGATGTCCTGTTCAAGGCCTACCTAAATGAATTGGAGCTGTGCAACAGTGGGGAAAGAACAAGAATTTTTTTCCCAGTCTAGGTACCAACTCTTCACATAACGAAGAAGCCACTGAAAACTGTTTAAAGGTCAAGCATTGCAATTTTGGGGCCGAGGCCTTAAGACATTTATCTAGCTTCACACACAATTCTCTATAAAGGTTTAGAATGATAGGACTTTTGTAGACTACATAGGAAAAGGACATTGTGTTCTCTCCAGAGTTAATGTGCTGGACTGGGATTTGGAAGATCTCAATTCAAGACCCCAGTGGGCCATGAAAACTCTGCTTTAGCACAACCTCCATCATAGGTCTGTTCTGATAATTAAAGTGAAGTGGAGGAAATTCCTTCACTGGAGAAACGTTGGGATGTAAAGCTGGATTTAAAAAAAAAACACACCAATACGTTATGCACTTACCACATGTCTGTGTTTAAAGCTTGTATCTATTGTTGTGATACAAGCTTTATTTAAAAAATAAATCAAGGGTCCCCCCCCCCCAAATTGCTAGGATTGCAGTTTTAGAATTTTGTAGTCTGTGTTGTTTCAATTTAATCAATGATTTGAGCTATTATGTCTCTATCACAGTTCTAATATAATTTATTGCAACGTTTCCTTCCTCGCTTTGAGCTTTAGCACCACCTCCCAGGAAAAAATGCAGAAGTCACAACCCCTGATACAAGAACCATAAAACAGTGGAACCCAATGCAGGAAGCCAACGGCATCAATGGCATTTAGTTTTAAGCAAGCACGGCACGATGCTGAAAAGCCAGATCCCTGCTGCATTTATCAAGTCAAAGAGCATACCAGAGTCCCATTTTATCACCCCAGGTAAACAGCACCACCTTACCCCCATCACCATTATTTTTCACAAAAGATCAGGAAGGCTGACCGCCTTTGGAATTGGCACCCTGTCCTGGTGTTCTGTGCAACAAAGCCTTATTTTTCCACCACTTCTGGGTGCAAAGGGGTGCCAGGATTTCAACCGTCGACATGCCTGTTGAAAACAAATGCTCCCAGCCTGAACTTGGCCAGCTTGTTTCAGGAGAGGGCAGTGTGCAAATTCAGCCGGAAGAGGCAGAGGGTTGTTTAAAAACATGCCAGGGAACCTAGCCAACTACCACCTCTGTGCTACGCACAGTTGCTGCTGCTCTGCCACATGTTGCAATCCCGGTTGACACAGGAAGGTGGCTATCTCTTCCTCCTCCTCCTCCTTTCCATGTCCCACCTGCGACTGCAGAGCAGAGGAACTGCGAAACGGGCCTTTTTTTATCCAGAACCCCGATTGATGCTGTGCGTGGCCTGGGGTGCTGCTGAAGGGAACTGTCTATTCCATTCACATTCACAGGACATTGCTAGGAAGGGCCTGTTCTGCATCAAGCCAATCTTAACCACGCAGCCACCTCCCTTACGTTGCCCGGCTACAACCATCTCTTTGGACCTACCAGCCAAACTGACTTTCCAAACAGTAACCGGCTCCCCTTTTCTGGGCTCAGCCACTCTCCGTCGGCACTTTGGGATGATGGTTGGCCACACCGCCACGTCAAGCATGATTCCTCTCGCCAAAGGCAATACACAGAACACCTCGTTACCTCGAAGCAGCACTTCCCTCAGCCTGATTTCGTTTTTCTTTTTAATCAGTTAAATAGGAAAACACAAACACGGCTGCAAACTTGATCAGGGAGATCAACGAAAAGTTTCACTTGACCTATCAGCTCCTCAGGGCCAGTTCAAAAAACCGTGAGCTAGGAGATAGACCATGCATACATTTTTAAAAAAAAATCTACTGGCACAGTAATGAAAATGAAAGTATGAGTGATGTTTTCTCGAACATATGAGTGATGTTCTTTGCCCTCAAAGAGGAGTGGCTATTTGTCTTATTTATTTAGTAAAACAATACTTCCTTCATTCTTTCACAATGGGACAATAAGGAAGCCAAGTTAACTGTGGAATGATCTTTCCCCCAAAGTACAAAGTTCTGGAGTGCCTCTGTCAAGAACTGTGGCACATTCCTTCTCCAGCTGGCTTCCAGCCAGCCAGTTTTAAAAACAGTCTCTCCCAATCTAGACTGCACCAGATGTGTTAAAACTACAATTCCCATCAGCTCCAGCCTGAGGCACAGCGTCCCTGGAGTACACCGAGATGGGGCAAGTCTGAGCAAAATGCTGTGAACTAAAGTGGGTGAACTGGAAGACCGACAGTGTTGCTTGGTACAAATACTGCTCATTTTGCTTATAATTTGACGGTTGTATCCTTGGTTCCCACTGTTGTTTAAAAACTTAATAAACTAAAAGGGAAGGGCCCAAACCACTAAGAAGTATTTTCCTTTTGCCAACCAATGAAGGGAAACATCACTTCCTCTTTCAAGTTTTAATTGTCCCATAGGATCCAAGCCAGTGATCCCAGGATCCTTACAAGAATGCACCCTCTTGGGAGCGGCGCACGCAAGCCGACCTCCTGGTAACATTGCCCGCGAGATCCTGAGCCATTTTTATATTTTTCCGGGCAGCCTTACTCGCTCTATTCAAGGCCCCACCGCTCTTCCCAGTGGAATAGCTTTTCCCTTCCAATCTCCGAGGTACTTCTAACCCCCCCCAGCCCACCCCCTATTTACTTGCCTTATTAGGGTTATTCTTGAAAATCTCCGAGCGCAATCACAAAGGCGCTTCACCCAACCCAGCAAAGCTACCGTGCCTGCTGCACGAACAAAGGCAGCGGATACTCGGGCGGCGCGGGATCCGAACCCGGCCCTTGAGACGCAAACCCCCAAACCCAACCCAACCCAACCACCTGTCCGTCCCTGCCAAAGAATTCCAAGCAAGCAAGCAAGCGAGCAAGTCCTGCGAGAATCGGGCCGGGGCGCCGGAGCCAGAGGCGCAGGCCCTCGCTTCTCCTCCTCTTCAGGGCGTCTGGGGAGCCAAGAAGGGCGGCCTTCGCCAGGATTGCAGCGTCTGGCGTGCCTGCTGCCGACCCCGCCGAGAGAGGGGCTCCTCCGGGGAAAGAGCGGGCGCTCGGGGAGCCCACCCACTCCCACCCCCCGTCTTCCGACCGCGCCGTCTGGGCGCGGGTCTGCGCGCGCGCGCTGCCCGGGCAGAAGGCAGGGGCGCGAGGGAGGCGCGCAGGCCGCCTCTGTGCATGTGCAGAAAGCGGGAGCCGCGGCTCCCTCGGGGGGGCCCGGGAGGGCGGCTACTCACCCCTCCATGGCTGGCCCCTCGGCCCTTTCCTCCGTCTTCCCCCTCCGCCTCTTCCCCCCGCGCCCCGCCGAGCGCTCCTCCTCCTCCTCGGTGCCTCCATAGTGCAGGCAGCCACCGCGGCCACTGCTGCGGCGGGAGGTGGGGAAGCAGGCGGCCAGGCAGGGAGGGAGGGAGGAAAGGAGGGAGGAGAGGCTGATGGGTGTGTAAGTCACCATGACTAAGCAAGAGAAAGGAGGGGGAGGGAAGAAAAACCCGGCCGACCCACTTTCAGAATAAGAGTCCCCCCATGGCCAGCCATGGTGGGGAGGCTTGGCCCGGCCGGGGAGGGCCGGCGGCGGGAGAGGGCGCAGGCTGAGGCGGGCGCTGCTCGGGCAGAGTCAGGAGGAGCAGGGGGTGAAAGGAGGCTGGGGTGCTTTTGGGGGGGGGGAGGGGCGGGTGTCGGGAGACCAAAACCTCTTCGGGGGAGGGGGGTTAGACTGACTCGTGTGTGGCCCTTCCCGGGTCCTGACGTGCCAAGGCCACACGTAGCCAGAACTCCGAGGAGGGGAGGGGGGGAAATGGGGCAAAGGGCAGCGCCTGGGAACGTTGCTTTTTAGGACGACGACGACGACTCTCCGTATCTCGTGGCTCAAAGGGAGGCTCAGGAAGGAGCGCTCCCGAGTTGTGGTCGGAGGAGCACCGGCTCCGCCCGGGAAAGGAGCGAGGGGGTGTGTGTGTCCCCCGCTTCCCCAGCGCCCCTCCTCTGAAGTAACTGTGACACCCTCTATGGGGGCTCCTCCACGGATCGGGGTCTTCCAACGCCGCCCTGCGTACACGGGTTTCTAACTGGGCTCCAAGACATGGGTGGGGAATGTGCCGGACGCTGGCTGTGTTGGGACTGCAACTCCCATCAAGACTTGTCTTTAGCCGCTGGGGAGGAATGATGGGAGTTGCAGTCCAAGGAGGTCTGGTTGAGCTGGAGCCATCTAGCAGCACCCCATTAGTCTAGATGCCCACTAGCCAGCGAGGCCCGTCAGAGTCGGATGGGGCTTGTGGGGAGGGCTGCAGCCTTGGCCTGACCCCTCCCGCCCCGGTTTCTCTCTTTTCACTTCCTTTAAAAAGGATGGTAATAATAATATGCTAACAGTTACTTGATATTTTTAATTTTTCTTTTTCCAGCCAAACAGGCTCTCGTTTAAAAGCACTTAAAACTGGGGCAGTTTCAGTGGGGGGAGGGCTTGCCGCTCAGAGGAGTTGGAAGCAAATTTATGGGGGGGAGGGGAGCAGGGAGCGGGGAACTCTGTGTACCTTGGGTGATGATGCACAAGAGGAAAGTTCAGGGGTGGTTTGCACAACAAATGACGGAGGGCTGAAACTCCCATCTGTACACTCTCACAGAGCCCGGCCCTCTTTTTCATGTGGTGACTCTGTTCAGCCTGTAGCCCAAATTTGGGCTACCCTGCCCACCTCTGGAACCAGGTGCTCCTCCCATGTCATTTCCCAGCAAGGAAGAAGTTAGTGGACTTTGGCTGGAGCTCTTGGCTCTGCCCCCATTTCCAGCCACCCAAAGGGTGCCTTAAAAAGCTAGTGGCCCATCTCCTGGCTACATGGAATAAAGAAAAAAAAACATTGCATTCCATAGGGCTCACAATGAAGTGCTTGGAGAATAGCAACCTAACAGGCTTGGAAGCTTTAAAAAACGGCCCGCAGAATGTAATAAATGTTCATTTTGCACTCGGAAGAAATCCAGTGTAATGTCAAGATGAGCAGACATAAACTATTGAGTTAAATTGAGTTCTTTCTTGGCAAAGATCAATTTGGAATTTGATTTATGCATCACCCCTTACCAATTTAGCAATGCTAATTCTCTAAAAAAGAGCTACCAGAGACAATTGGAAACAAAAAATTTAAATAAATAATTTGGCCTCCCCTAAAAAAAAGAAAAAAAAAGATGAGCAGACATGAGGAGGGCATTGCAGAGCTGACGTGGAACACACAAAGAAGCCCTAAACGGTGCCCACCATGTATTCTCGAAGGTGCCCACCATGCTTTCAGAGGCAGGGTAGCTGCCACAAGGCCTCTGAGGATGCTTTTAATGTCTGGGGAGGTTCATGCAACGGGGGCCAGTTTTTGGCATTTAGGTCCTTGAGTTGCATAAATCATGTGGAAGCTTGAGCACTCCATTTAATGAAGATAGGCTATAAACACCCTAATGGAGAATGACCATGTATATTACCAGTTAAGAGCAAGTTAATATATGGCCTTCTAGATGTTATTGAATTATCACTTCTGTCATACCAGCCCACTGGCCATTCTTGACTAGGTGGTGGGAATTGGGAGCCCCACAAGTTCTGGAGAGCCAGAAGTTCTTCATTCTTGCAATGAGAACAGGGTTTGGAACGGGGACTCAAGCACCAGTGTAGTTGTTTAAAGCTGGCAAGACAGATTCCATTCATTTGGTCCCACCTGGCAAACTAGCTGCTGTCTGTTTTGCTAGTTGCCATCTTTAAAGGTCAATTCTTTTGATCTGATTTGTTGCAGTTACCTTTGCTCTAGAAAAGGTAATCCCAGTATCTGGATAATCCCAGCCAAGCACCCTCTCGTGTCTTCAGTAGGGGCTGCAGTTGTTGCATTGGTCTTAGCTGGTTGAATAATATGTGGATTTGAAAGGATGAATCATTATAATGAGCAGAACCCCTGGTACCCTCAACTAAAAAGTTTTTTTTTTTTTAACCAGACTGCAGTTCTGCCCAGAGGTGGTTTGTTGGGTACAACCTCCCCACATAAATGGGCAACTCACCAGCAGAATCTCCATCTTGTCTAAATTGAGCTTCAACTCAGTCTGGCTTCAGCTTGGTCCCTTTTGCCATCCTTTAATTGTCTCAGACGCTGATTCTGTCTTTCCGCTACAGCAGAACATGAATTTGATGGAAAGCAGAGGCAGAACTCTGCAGGCAGTTGATGTCTCACTCCAAAACTCTGTATAGCCTCACTTAGCTGTTTCATGTAGATTATAGATCTTAAAGGGGCAAAAGAGACCTGCCCCGCTTACCAAGATGTAGCAGTCGTACCGAATCGAAGGGGTCCCACAGCAAGGCCCTCCACATTTTATTATTGTTTCTGTTACTGTAATTGTATTAGTGGCTCTCTCTTAATCTCAGGGCCTAAACTGTAGTTGACGTGGCCATTGCACCATGGGCAAGGTTGAGCAACAATCCTTTGGCACCATTTTCTGGAAGCAGCCACTCCCACAGGAGTGGAATCACTGTTCGCCAGTCCTGTTCGTGGAGGGATGGCTATGGCTGATTACATCAGAAGGCTCTGAGATGTTCACGAGATAAGCAGAGTCGTACTCTGCCTATCCTGGTTCCTTCAAAGGTTATCAAGTCAGGACAATTAAAGCCATTTCAGCCCTGATCCAAGACAGGAAACCAAACTAGATCAGAGTACATAGATAATGTTGTCATTCATTGAGGTTCATGAGAGTTAACAAGGACTGATAATCACATTGTAATGGTGACCATTGGCCTGTCACTCTTGTAGAGCCTTCCAGAGGTGGTGTACTATAATTGGTTGTTCCGGGTAGGGGTTGTGGAAATTTTAGTCCAATAGATCTGAAGAGTGCCTGGTTAGAGAGAGTCAGTTTCACACTTGTTTCCTCTGTAAGGCCTTTAAACTCTGCTAATGCCTTGTGTTTTTTGCTTTTTGTTTTGTTAGCACAGAGAAGAACTAGTGAAACTGGCAGTGCCATATAACACATCCAGCAATGCCTGTCCTTTGGACCCACATCTTTCTGTAAATATATATTAACTAATAAACCCCATTCAGCAAGGGTCCCCTGCAGTTTCAATTAGATGCTTCCTCTTTGCCACTGCTGTCTCTTTAATAGCTTCCTTTTGGGGTAGCTGCAGGATTCATGATGAATTGCTTCTTAACTGCCAATTAATTAATTCCCCTCTTAATTCCTAGCTATTTCTCAGCAAACTGTATGTACGGATCAGGCTGTATATGTTGTAGATTTCCTTGGGAGTTATTTCAGTGTCAATGCACTCACTGTATTGTAGCCTTTATGTGAAACACAGCTGCTGGAGCCCAGCCAGAGACCTACTTGGCACACACACACATTGAGCTAGGAAGGAATGAGTAACCAAAGAACCTCTGGATCTATACAGAATGCATGTCTCATTGTCACTCAGCAGCAGTCGGAAGAGTTGGACTGTACATCTCTAGGATCAGATAGGGTTTCCGCCCAAGCAGTCCAGAGGCTGGACTATGCATCCTTGAATTGCAGCAGCTCTAGTTTCAAAATAATTATTGACTTGTTTCCAGAAGATTTAGAGAACTCGCAGTGAGGGAAAGGATGTCTCATTTTCTGTAGGAAGAAGCCCATCCTGCAGCTTCCTCCCGGCTGCTATATTGGCGATCGATGTTGCAGATCAGGGGAGGGGAACCTCTCAGCCTCTGGACCCCATCCCACCTGCAGAGTGTCTAGAGAAGCCCACTCCCAAATTCTGTCCCTCAATGGGGAGAGATTCTCAGAGCACCACCGATCTTCCCAGGGTGGTGGTGCTATGAGGAAGGCAATCCTGCTCTTATTTCTGGCCAGCGGTAACCATGGACTTCTCTTCTTAATTTTTACAGATTGGAAAATAATTACAGGAGAAGACTGCGTGGCTTATGCAGTCAAGACTTAATTCTTGCTAGGTTGCCCTCAATAGGAGAAGGCCTGGCGAGGGCAATGTTGGCTCCTAGCCCGTCAGTTGATGATGACCCCCTGAGGTTTGCTACCCTGCCCACCATGATTCTCTACTCCTGTCCTCTATGGTGATGGTGCAGAGACTATAACCGCTTCAGCCCATTCGGCCCCCTTGTTATCCTGGGACGGTGACACAAGCCAAAGGCAAGGTCAGGTCCTTGGTGGAGAGCCAGGTAGGGTGATGGAGTTGTCTTCCATTTTAGGAATTCATGGGAAGGATGGCCCAAACTCCCACAGCAGAAGAATCTGAAGAGTGCCCTGACCCATTATTTTGTTTCTATTTTCCCACTTCTAATATTTGGCAGGTCTCCCTCTTTCCGGGCAAAAAAAATTCTGTGCAGCGTGACCTTAACATCGGTGAGATGGCGCTGCTGTCTGGACCAGCTGGCAAGCTGAGCCAACAATTCACAGTCGAAAAGAGGGGCTCTTTTTCTCCCGACTCCGGACAGTCCTCTTGTGAAGGAAAGGAGGCGGCTTGAGCTTCCTCTCCCTTTAACCGACCTCCGCCTCTGCTCCCTTGCTGTAACCATTTACATTGAAATATCCACTGCATGCTCACTGTACTAGAAAATGCCTCTCTGTCCCCATTTGTTGGTTCTCTAGGAGTTGTTAATGTTTAATCGCATGGTGGGTCTAGTTGGGCACATGCTGTACATATCGAGACTTGGTAGGTAGCAATTTTCTTTGCAATAGATGCCTTGCTCCCAAATGTTTTAATGTATCAACAGCCGAAGGATGCATAATATACCTGTAGATTAGTCTGCTGAAAGGAAGAAAGCTTGAGGTGTCTGGGATTGGTGCGTTGAAGGACTGTGAGTTTCCATGTAGCTCTGGAACTTGACAGGGTACAACTTAACGGATCAGGGCTCGGAGGATGGGCCCTAGGGTTCAGGTTAGAAAACAAGAGTAGACATTTCCCAAGGCTGGTCCCTGCTGGTCTCTGCTATAAATAATTATAACTCAAAACACAGCAACATTTCACTGTCCTGAATCAAATTTGATCTGCTAGGCTGGCCTTGGGACCCAAATTTGGGAAAGTTACTCTTTTGCATGAGAGCTGCCAGGATCCACAGTCACTTTGCTCACTGGGGGAATTCTTGGGGGGGGGGGCTGTAATCTAAAAGAAGGTAACTTTTTCAGGAATAAATACCCTGTCTCCCATCAGCTCCCTATTCAGAAGGGAGAAGGAGGCAACAGCAGCAGTACTGTGACCTTGAGAACAAAGGTGAATGAGAAGGAACGAGGAAGACCACATCCGCCAGCTCCTCAAAGTGGGGGCTGGACTTTTTTTCCACTGTTTGCCTCCAGACAGAGCTTCGGACCAGGGGCCGGGTGATGTCAGGGAGTAGGGCATTATCCTGCAATTACATCTTCCCTGCAGGAGTGGGAATTTTGCACTCTGACTCTTCCAGACTTCCCTAACCTAAGCTCGGTTGTTACTGGACTATGTGGTAGGGCAGTTGTGCACATCATTTCCCACTTTTAGTCATCCTCTAAATTTTCCTCAAAGACTAGACGGACTGTAGGTTGAGTAACTTAATGAGACCATCCAGCCAGAAGAAAAAGTGAATAGGAGTCCGTCCTGTTGAGTCACCGTGGGGATTCTTCAAGGTTGCATGGCTGGGTTGGCCCGTTGTCATGCCTCTGCTGCCCTTTAGCGCAAGGAACCAGAAAGAGGCCTCACAGGTAGGGAGGGCTTGTGTTACAAAAACTTTCCCAGGAGTTGTGTGTGAAAAATACAGTTAGCCAAGAAAAAGGAAAATCTGTTTTGTTTTTGAAGGAGCAGTGCAAGCCTAACAGACCAAAAAACCAAAAAAAAAAAAAGAAAGAAAAAGAAAAACAAGATACCAAAATGTTCTGCTACCATAAAGACTAACAGCTAAATTTTAATGTGAGCATTCGTGGAAATGGACTTGATTCACAAAACCTTGCATTAAAATAGAGTCAATAGTCTTTAAAGTATCACAATGTCTTTGTCTTTATTTCCTTTTGTTGTTGTTGTCTGATAAGCCTGTTTGTGTGGCTGGGACCATCAAGATCTCCAGAGGACTCTTGGGGAGGAAGAGTTCCTTTCCTCCTTCCTTTCCCTAACATTCCTTTCCCTTCCCTTTCTTCCTCTTTCTTTTCTTTCAAAGTATGCTGTCAAGCCATTTGTTTTGGATAGAGCTGTACTGGAAAAAGGTGCAACATTCCAAAGTTCTTCTTAAAGTGAACAGAAATACCAGATAGCACAGGACGGTCTTTTATTTTGTTTGGGTTGTTGGTTGTTTCTCGTTTGTTTGTAATTTTTCTTTCCTCGTCTGAATGTGATGTAGCACTAAACTAGTGTACTCAAGGTTGGATCAGTATGTGCAGTTTTTTTCTTTCCTTTTTCTATCATGTTAATGTAATTGTATGATATTTGGGATATGTTTTGTTTATTGTCTTTGTGACTAATAAAAAAATTAGAATTTAAAAAATAAACTAGGATATTAATATTAATGTTAACTAAGGTGATCTAGTCTAGAGCGAATCTCATGTTAAAGAAAATTAATACCACTAGGGATGGGAAAAACATGAAGGTGTGTATTTTTTTCATAGTCCTGAACATCATGCTTCAACTGTCTATGTCGCCAAAAGAAACACAACACACACACACCTCCACTTTTACAAGAATGAACGATCACAGTTGGACTGATTCAAATTGGCCTTTGTGTCATGTGATCAGGGAGAAAACCCACTCTGAATCTATGCATCCTATAACCATGACAAATCTGACAGTATTTAATTGTGTAGTCACAGCCTTTGTCTGGCATTAACTAGGAAAGCCTGCTGCAAATGCTAACTGCTGTTAAATTTGACAATACCAACTTTGTGTGTGTGTGTGTGTGTGTGTGTGTGTGTGTGTGTGTGTGTGTGAGAGAGAGAGAGAGAGAGAGAGAGAGAGAGAGAGAGAGAGGATCGTGAACTTCTTACTGTTGTGGACTTCTATAACCCAGTCCAATTTTCCATTGTCCATTTGGTGTCTTAGACTGAGGATGGGACTGGGGCTTGGGAGATCTAGATTAGAACTATACAGAGGTCTGACACTCAACTCTCAGGGTTGCCAGAAGGATAAAATGGGGAGGAAGAGATCTGCGTCTGCCAGCTTCAACTTCTTGGAGGAGAATGAAGGTGTAAAGATAAATCACAACCAGCCCTTTGAACCTTTTCAGAATACAGAGCAACACTTTGTTAGGAGGAGGACCCGTCGTCTGATGATCCCTTAAGATGCTTGGCTGTGAAGCCATCTTCAGAGAGGTATGTTTGATGGGTGTGACAAGGGATGCTCCCTGTTCCTTAAGTCTCTCAAACCCTTGGTTATAAGAAACAGTTCAGAGGAGCTGCACTGAGAAAGCAACATGGTCCTCTTTGTGTCTGATGGGGAATAGAAATTTGGGACCAAAGGTATGTATGTACACATGTATGAACATTTTAGAACTCAGAATGGTTAGGTTACATCCAGTGACGATCTATTGAAGTTTGAGTCCCTTTTTTGAGGGTGGTGGTGACTTCTCCTATAAGCCTTAGTGCAGCCACTCTTTATACTAGAAATTGTAGTTCATAAATATTCTTTCCAAGATCACAGACCTGCTCATTATTTTACTCCTTTTACCCCCTTTTCTCACTCATGAAGAACAAGTCTCGCTTTGAAGCAAAGGACACAGCAGAGGCTGTTGGGGAATATCAGAGTAGATATTTCTGGGCTTAAGAGACTTAGTTGAAGGCATGTTTACACCTTGTTCCGTAGCAGGATCTCCTGCAGCTGTGTAGATTCTTATGCTACAGGTAGACTGCTCCTTATGCAATGCCACTTGTACAAGGTAACTTTGCAAGGACTCTTACAGAACTTTCTCCTTCTTACCTGCCCTTAATAGTGATCATGAGGTGAAGGAGGTGGTTTAATCCTTTTCCTTGCATTCTTTTCTCAGTCGACCCTTCCTTCCACCCCCAACCATGTGGCCTGCAGGCGATAATGCATTAAAGAGCAGTTTAGCACTTTCCGCTTCAGTTTTACATCCACCTCCGCTGTCCCATCTAAGGAGGGGAGTCCCTTTGTTGGAACACATCAGTTGACTACCACAGGGTGCCGACAGATCAAAGCTGGGGGCGAGGTGGAGGTGCAGAGATAAAACATTTTTCTACTGCCCTTCCCAGTGTCCCTAATCTGGCTAGTGGATTATGGGAGCCATAGTAAGAAAAACAACAAAAACACACCAAAGACCAATAACAAAAGGCTTTTCCAAGTTGTGCTTGTCACATTACAGTCAAAAGGTAGTGTGCAGCCATGCTGTTTCTCTATACCATGATTTTTGCATGGTGAGAAGTCTGAAGCAGAAATGGATATCATGCGGAAGGTTCTCAATAGAAGCTAAAGTCATGTGAACACCCCCCAATACATGAATTAAGGAGAGTTGGTTATGCAATAAAAGGCTCATCTACAAGCACACATAGTTATATCTGCACAGTTAATTTCAAGCTGCAACTTCAGAAAATAGAAGTCATATTTAAAAAAAGCTGAAATTTCAAAGAGTGTCCAGCAGGTGG
This sequence comes from Pogona vitticeps, assembly GCF_051106095.1. Classification (NCBI taxonomy): domain Eukaryota; kingdom Metazoa; phylum Chordata; class Lepidosauria; order Squamata; family Agamidae; genus Pogona; species Pogona vitticeps. The sequence continues at coordinate 182,254,820 of NC_135784.1, forward strand.
TAAAATGAGCTTCCAGGTTGCATAGCCTGGTTTAATGAAACCCAGCACAATGCTCAGGAACCAGGGCGGTTGTTGCAGGAAATGTCAAGGAGGTGGCAGCAGAGACAATGCTGTTAAAACAAGAGAAGACCATGTGTTCCTTAAGATCACACAAGATGGTACCTTCTACTGGACCACTAAAACATTCAAAGAAACGGCAAGCTTTTGTGGAGAAAAAGCTTCAACAGGCTAAGCACCACCACTTTAAGGATAATGGAGAAAAACTGTAGATAGGCGTCCCAAAATGACAGATGCCTGTACCAAGTCTGTTTGGAGAGATGATTTCAGACTCAGGTCACAAATGTTATGGGGGGGGGGGGTTAACACCATCTCTTGCAAGCATGGTTAGAATTTTCCACCCCATTCTAAAGACAAAGAGGTTTGCTAATTACTCTGCGATTGCTTGCTCCCCTCTCCCATGTACCCATATTATCTGCTTCCAAAACACAGCATTTCACTTTGGCCGTAGGGCTGGGAAAAGGACAACACAGAGACATTGCAGCCTCTAGCAGAAGGTTGGGGTTAGGATCTGGTTTAATCACCAGGCAGGAGGAGCCAATTAGAGTCAGACTGAAGTCAAATTAATGGTTTTACCTGGTGAGCATAAGCAGTTTCAAGTTTGTTGTCCCTTCTGGCTGAGGTCAAGAGCGTTGAGACTAAACTAGATAGCAAGCAGAGAAACAAGATTTGGAAGTAGTATTTCTGAGCTTGGAAAATACTACCACTCCCAGAAGCCCCCAGCCAGCTTGGCCACTTGCTTCCAGTGTTTTTCACCGATTGCTGCTAAATTCAGATAGTTGTGTGAGTGTAGGTTACAGCATGCCCAGGAGAGACAAAAATTGCCCCCCCTCGACCCGTGTATTCCACCCCTCTAAAGCAACACTTGACTTCTGCTATCAAAATGTACGAATAAAAAGATCCTGAGCATAACTAATGTGGAGTAAGGTTGGCGTTGGCTTTCACCCGAGTGTTTATTAGAGACTGGACGATAGCCCAACAGGCGTTTTGCAGTTTGGACCTCGCGCCCTCTGGTGGGCGCCCACTCTGAACCTGGCTTCCCTGCCTTGCTTCCTCCGGGCCCTGCCTCCAGGTGAGCGCCTGCCAAAAAGAGTGGGGTGCTAAACCCATAGAACACCTGTTCGGCCATCGTCCGAACTGGCACAAACCACTGAACCGATGGCTCATGCCCATCTCTAGTGGCTATATCAGCGAAAGCCCTGCATTTTGACTGGAAGGACAGGATGCCATTTGGACTTGGGGGTTCTGGGAATTGTAATAGTAAAACAATAAACGCCCTTCTGTTTCACAGCCTGCCTTAACTTTGGAGACCTTTGGCTTCAGGAGAATGGATCAGCAGCGTGAACCCTGATCCAGGTCACTTTGGCTTAGTTTGCATTTTTCCAACTGAAAGATGGCCTGGTGATATTTTGCCTGGAGCATTCCGTGACATGACAGCTAAATTGCTCACTGAGCCTGGGAAAATATATATAATCCCAGCATTTGGAAACAGATACTGCAGTTTCCAGTTTGCTTCCAAGAAAGAGTGGGATTGTTCTTCTCTTTGGCAACCTTGGACAAGTCAGCTTTTTGTACTGCAGCTCCCAGAATCCACCAGCCAGTATAACCACTGGCCAGATAAAGGCTTCTGATCATTCATCTGACCAGGCTTGCCTCCAAATTGTGACAACACTGTAAATGAGCAAATACCAGAACGTCCTACCCTGCTCAACTATTGTAAACAAAAGCCTATGGCGCCCTTAAGAGTCAATCTGTCTCGTATTTGGCCTTCTACTTTTCCTGCTACCTTCAACCTTTCCCAACATTATTGTATTTTCTAGAGAATCTTGACTTCTCATGATGTGCACAAATAGGAAAGCCTTAAACATTTTTGTCTCCCGAAAGAGTTCAGGCTTGATTTTATCTAGGGCCCACTTGTTGGGTCTTTCTGGCAGTCCAGAGTATCTGCAAAGCTTTCCTCCAGCACCAAATTTCAAATGAATTTTTCCCCCTAAGTTTTCTAAACTCTCCAGCTTTCAGGTTTTTAATGAGTTTTAAGGGTGTGAAACCACTTTATCTTATTTGCATTCTGTTTAGATTCTGTGTAAACTCACTCTGGGAATTGTTTGGTTGAAGAATAAGCTAAGACATTTGCTAGAGAAAAGAATGAAGGCATACTGGGGAGCACAGATACCCACCTACAAGGGGAAGGCATGGAAATGCAGTTTAGATTTGCCAAATCCTTTGAAGCTCAGATGCTGAGATCCTGAGACTGGAGCCTGTGACCAAGAGGTGGTGCATCATACACAAGGGAGTGTGAATGAGACTACTAATAAAGCCAATCAAAAACTAGCCCAGCTCACATTATTTAGCCTTATTTTTGAGGCAACAAGAAGTAGTTTAAGGCAATTGCTTTGATTCTGCCTCCTCTGCCTCTCTTGAGATTTTGCTCCTCCTGGAGATCCTGCATAGGCTATAATTCCAGGTGTTCAAGTTAAATTCTGAGAACTGGGGAGAACTTTGGGTCAGTTACCCTTTTTAGGACCAAAACTCCCTCTACTAGGCAAGGGAGTTGGGAAACCTTTCTGGAGCCTCTGCCTTCAAAAGAGGCTAGCCACAAGCTCCAGGGAGTCCCCCGACTGGTTGCTACAGTCCAGTTTCATGGCCATTGCTGTTTGGTGCTTGCATCCAGCTGCTGGGTGGGAGTGGGGAAGTGTGGGAAAGTGTGGCTTTGGTGCTGGTCTTATCCCTGTGCTTCTGGCACTGGTATCGTGTGTTTCACTAACCACCACCAGCTGTTCCTGTTCAGATGTGGGGCTTCCACATGGAGCATTTATTGTGCAATTGCCCCACCTCCTTCACAGAATTTCAAGGGCAGTCTAGATTACAACGTCTTCACTGTCTAACTCTCTTGTGCTTCTTTCTGTCTCTCCCTCCCTGCCTACCTGTAGAAAACCCTGCTGCAGAGGGAAAGATAGACTTGAAGCACCATGCTTTGGCGGCACTAAAAGCAAGCCCTCAGTCTAGCAGGGAGCTGCCCGACCTGCCTCCCCCCGGGCATGGCAAAAAAAAAAAAAAAAAAAAAAAAGACTTCTCGTAGTCTTCCACTGAACAGACAAGGAGGTGGGGGTGATGTAAGGGTGGAGTCCAGTACAGTCGGTTGGTGCTCTCAGACCAAACAGGTGTCCATTGTGCACAGCGGTGCCCCGTTTGGGTGGTTCATGCCTTTTCATGCTAACCGCCATGAACTTTAATGTGGGGCTGCCTTCGATAAGAGCCTTCAAGGCAGACACAGAATGAGTGCTCCTCACCATATGAAGGCAGATGGGTGACCCTTTATTTTAGAAACTTTCCCACAGGGGACATGGTGGGGGTTAAACTGCAGAGGCATCTGTGCTGCAAGGTCAGAAGACCATTAGTCGTAAGATCGAATCCACGCGACGGAGTGAGCTCCCGTTGCTTGTCCCAGCTCCTCGCCAACCTAGCAGTTCGAAAGCTTGTAAAAATGTGAGTAGATAAATAGGGACCACCTTGGTGGGAAGGTAAACAGTGTCTAAGTTGCGCTGGCCACGTGACCACGGAAGATTGTCTTCGAACAAACGCTGGCTCTACGGCTTGGAAACAGGGATAAGCACCGCCCCCTAGAGTTGGACACGATTGCACTTCTTTAGCATCCAGGCATGAGTGAAGTTGTTGAGCCTTTAAGCCTTTTCCCTCTGGATTCCTAAGAAAGGATGAGACTGCTTCTTTCTCTCTCTTCACCAAACTTGGAAAAGTTTGATTTTTTTTTTTTTTTTTTTTTTTTTTGCGTCTGAATGATTCTTGAGATACAGAGTGCCCTCAGAAAAGGAAAGTCTCCAAGCATTAGACTAGCAATGGGCAATTTTCCAGAGGGCTGCATTATGCCCATTCCTCCACCTTGAAGGATTGCAGCAAACCCGCCCCCCCCCCCCCCAAATTATATAAAAGCCCTTTCAGGACTTCTGTTACCTAAATAAATACATTATTTCAATACTAAACAATTTTGGTTTGGGGAGGTCAGAAGTCACTCTCCCCAAAACATGGCAACATTGGGTAATATTTTAAGCTTTTTTTTTTTTTTTTTTTAAATGAGGGTGGGAGCCCTAAGGCTGGTGACCTACATTTTATTGACCACTGTGCTAAACCTTTGTTTGGAGGATTGCTTATGGTTGATATTTTTGTGAATTGGTCATGTTCTCTGCTCTCTGTTAGTTGTTCTGATTACAGTAGTGCTTTTTATTTATATCAATATTTTTGTGCTTTTAAATTCTCTCTCTCTCTCTCTCTCTCTCTCTCTCTCTCGTTTCCGACAGTAAAGACACAGGCTGGGGACAGAAACTTTTAAAAGTAGTTACAGTTTGTAACTGAGGTACCCTGAGAGAGAACTGCTGTGACTACACAGACAAACCAAGAGGGACATTTTTCCAATCAAAAGAAAAACAGAAATTGTGGATCAAGGTGTAGACTAAAAGGCAACATTCCTGAATATTGCCCACTCCTATGCTGGCTGTGGAGGTGGGGGGAGGGCTGTACAAGCTCTTGTCTGGTAGGAGGGAAGAATGGGCATTCTGTGGGTTAAATTAAAAGACAGCGTGCTGTAGAGGTGGGTGTGAACTGCAGGTTTGGCAGTGCAGTGCAGTTTGTTTCCTGGCCAAACACCTGATCCACGTCTTGGCACCCCAACCCCTCCAGTGGGCACCTGCTCAGTGGCAGTGCCTGGAGGTGGTGGGCAGGGTGCTGCCGCTGAGTGGGTGCCCACTGGAGGGGGAAGGACGCCAGTCCGCAGATCAGCTGTTCAGCAGGGAAACAAACTGCACAGCCCTGCCGAACCAGCAGTTTGTACCCATCTCTAGTGATTGATTTCTTTTTTTTAAAGCAGTGCTTCTAAGAAGAATCCAAAAATGCAATTATACCAGATCTAGAAGTTTAAATCCATGCCAAGAGCAGGACTTGTATAAAGTTAAAGAGTCTTAATTGCTTTTTCAAGATTAATCTTTCCCTCAAACACTCTGTGTTACAACCAGGATAGCGTGCAACACTAATTGTTGCTGTTGGGGGGGGGGGCGGGATCCTGTGTCCCAGTCCAGCTACTGTGAGGATTGCTGCTAACCTGAGAGAGAACAAGGATATATTAGGAAGGGTTTTTGTCTTGTATACCTCACCAAACTAAAAGTCATGGTGTTTTGACTCCCAGAGTCCTGGCTCCTCTGTGCTACTGCTCTTTGACTTTTTTTTTTTGGGTGCTCCTGTTCATGGCACCAAGAAAATGAAATTTGAGAGCACGTTTCACTCTACTTCTTCCCACCCACCCACCCAGCCTTGCAAAGAAGCCAGGTCAATGTCACAGCCACAGAGAATCCCTTCCTCCTGGTTTATTGTGAGCTCGGCTGCTGAACGGTTTTGGTAACATTCGAAAGAGAGAGAACATTGCAACAGCTGATTTAACGACACCGCAAGGAAAAAATGACAACTCTAACAATTTCCAGTGTGTCTATATTACACCATAAATACACAGACAGGAGAAACTGGGGAGGAGAGGGGAGGGCCTGCGTCCCAGAGCTCTCTCGAGGAGAGAAATGCAGCTAGAGAATCTCCCAGAGACCTCGTTGCTCTCCACGGAGGCTCTCACACAAAGGAAACCCGGCCCCTTACCCCCAGCAAAGAGTTTTGGCGGTGGGTGGAGAAGGGAAAGGGTGGGAGGGACAAGGGGATATTATTTGCAAGATTCTTTTACTCTTTTAGAATAATTTACAATCTTCTTATTCACAATTATGTACAGTCCAAACCCAACCCAGCAAACTTGTGGAACAGAACGGCATACAAAAATAAAAGCTATACAGAAATCTGAAAGAGGTTCTCTCTTTCTTACTTTTTTTTTCCTTTTTGTTTTACTTCATTTGAGGCTTAAGAGAAAGAAACGTGAAACAAAGTACAAAGAAAATGGCTACAGTACTGTGTTCAGAAATGGCCATGTTCTCCTCGGGTTGGAAAGGAGATTCCCTTACATTGGCTTTCAAGTGGAAACTGGTCATGTGGGGTGGGGGGTTGGCAGATGGCTTGTCACAGAGCTGCCATTTTGCCGAGGGTCTCCTCCACACAGCTGTCCTTCCAAGAGCGCAACACGGCATGCCACGGCTCCTAAGCTTTGGCACGGCAGCTCTGGGGCGAGATGAGGTCGAGCATCACTGGCCGCAGCAGTAGCAGCAGAAACACACCACCTTCTCTTCCCAGTTGGGTGCCTACAATCCACTCGAAAGAGCTCGGCTTGCGAATGGGTTCCTGGAAGGATCCGTCCACTCTCACATCACCCCCCACCCCACCGCCCCCTGCCTAGGTGGTGATGCTGGGAGAGAGATGGCCCAGAAACCAATGTAAAGTGGGGTGGTGGGTGGAATGGCAACATTGTAAAAGAGGATACAGTACTTGGCTTTGGTTCCAAAGCTCAGCATCACGATGGTCCGGGGGGGGGAGAATGGCAAAGGGGGATTGCACATGTTATTGCTTCACCTGGTGCATGGAGGGGAGGGAGCAGGGCCGGCACCTCCCAGTCTTGCCTGGCTGTGTCAGACAAGACGAAAGAGGTCCTGGCCTTGTCCTTTTCCCCACCCAGTTGGGACACGCCTGCTTCCTCAGCCTCACATGGTTCCCCTCTTCTAGACCTCAGCCTGCTCAAGACCCCCCCTGCTTTGCACTTGCCCCTCTCCAACACCCACCGAGAGGACAGCCCCTGTAGGCAATAGGGCAGAAAGGGTGAGTTGCCCAGAGGTATCCATTGGCCAGCTAGCCAAAGAGGAGGCCCTAGGACTCCACCACCCCCAGTGGGCAGAGGCACAACACACAAGGGGACATGGGTCTGCTGTGGTTCTGAAGACTGGGTTTCCTAGCGCTGCTTTGTCTGCGGGGGGGGGGGGGGAGGTGTCCTTGGACCAAAGGAGAAAGTCCATCCAGGGGGTTGGGGAGGAGAGCATTTTGGAGGGAGATTGCCCTTCTGGAGGTCAGAAGAACAACTCTGCAGCGTATTGCTCACAAGTCCATCATCCATCAGCTGGTTAAGGCAAAAAATAAAAGCCACCCCCCCTAAAAAAATATCTCCTTTGGAACTCCACACAGGAGGTCCGATAGGAGGCAGTATTTTTTTACTCACACCCACACTGATTTCTGTTAGGGCCCCCTTCTGCTGCAGACTTGCTTAGGAGACCAGCATTTGGCCTAGCAGCTGGGAGATCAAAGATTGGGCGTGCTGACCTTACCATACCCAGCTGGAGCCCCTTCGCCTATGAAACAGGTTCAAGGGACAAAGAGGGTTCCCTATGGGATATCAAGGCAAAATGACCTTCCATTTTACCACTTTGACTTCCTAGAGTTGGAGGTTCCCCAAAACTAGACTGAGGGTTTTAAAACAATTGGTTTTATATTATAATAAAGGGAGATTGCTGTGTGATTTCTGGGCAGATGAAACAATGTCCCCTACCTGTCAGTCCACTAGCGTTTTTTTTTTTGGGGGGGGAGCAGTTGGGAGGCTGAGGCGAATCCACACCTCTAGAACTGAGGCCGTGCCTCCTACGTTTGAACTAAGAAAAAAACTCTCACTCGCACCGTATCAACTTGATAAATCAATCTATGTGTTCCAGCCACATTATAACACATTGCACAGAAACAGAGACTTGGGGGGTTTGTTTGTACAGAATCTGCTTGTTTCAGTGGAAAAATTCCTGTGCGTGGACATGGCGTGTGTCTATGTGCACATGAATACACGTGCCTTGTCTAGTTGACAAAAACCTGTGACATGCAAGAGGAAATTATGAGCTACTGCAGTTCAAGTATTTGTCAACTAACAAGCCAGATGCATTGAGACACGGATGAAGAACGTAACTTGCAAATTAGTGCTAAAAAACAATTAGTGCCATTTTCATTGCCTTTTGGGCTGTGAAGGAGGCTGCAAGCCCACCCCGTTCTTTCCTCTCCTCATGTCTGCTGCTCCCTTTCCCATCCTTGGGAGAGAAATCCTGGCATCTGAGGACCTGCCCCCCCCCCCCCCGGCTGGAGCTGTCTCAGCAAGTTGTCCCCTTCTACCCATGCCATCGTGGCTGTATTGCCTTTTTGTGTGCAAAACGATGAGCGGAGGAAGACTTGGCTATTTGGAAACTCAGACAAAATGTTTTGCTTTTTTTTAAAAAAAATCTTGTTCCCTTTTGTTTTCTGTTTTGCTTGAAAGTAATGTCTTCTTCCACTTGCTTCTGGAAGAATTATATGGCATCATAGGCAAAAAGAAAAAAAGAAAAAAAAGGGGGGGGAAACCCACCTCCCCACCTGCGAACTGTATTAAAAAAATATTTCTGCTCCAGAAAGAAGGAACAAAACAGAATAAAAAGGCAAAGTCTTTTCTTCTCATCAGTCCATAATAAAATCAAATCTATGTAAACGCACAAAAATAAATTAGGGCTACCTTCGAAAAATAACTTTTAAAAAATCAAAATTAAACAACCTACCCACCATTTCCTAACTTTGAACGCCTTGTTTTCCATCCAGGAGGGCTATGCTGTGATAGGCAAAGGAATAAAGCAGAAGTGGGGGATCTGAGAACCTTCAAATGCAATGGGATTCTAACCCTCATCAGCCTCAGCTACTATAAGGAGTGTGGTCAAGGATGATGAGAGGCGCGATCTCACCAACACCTGGAGGACCAGTGATTCCAAACCAGTCACAAAGGCACCAGTCTACGAGCCAAAACTGGAGGGGTTATCTCCAGAACTAGGGAGCAGTATGAACACAGGGGTTTAAATTGTCACTAGCTTCTTGTGTTAAAGTCCAGCTGTTTCTGCTTTGCTTGACTACAAATGGCTTTAAATACTATTTATTTTTTTAAAAAATCCATCTGATTTTCTTCTGCCACTACAACACACATGCTTCATGCCGACACCCTCCTCCTCCTGTTTCTGGTTACACCAGTCTTTTAAAATTTAACAAAATAAAAAAATAAAAAAAACAGAACGACCACCCAGCCACACGAAAAGGGAGGGAGGGGGAGGGAGGGGGAGGGAAGCAAATTAATGGTAAAGATTATTTCTGGAGTGCTCGGGCTGGTCACGGCAGCAGCAGGCTTCTGCCCCCTGCTGGGCCAACCTGGTTCTACAGTTGCTGTGTGTATTTTCCCACCCCAACCCTCTTTTTTTGTTGTTGATTTTCTTTTTATAAAAAATACAATAAAAATAAAAAAATGAGTTTTTTCTTCTTTTCTTTTATCCCCACCCCTCCCTCGTGAAAACTTCCGCGTAAGTGTGTTGTACGTGTGGTTTTGCTTCTTTCCCCCCCCCCCCCGGTCCCTTTCCCCACAGTCATGACGCGCCAGGGGACGTGTCATTCACTGTGTCGTCTGCCAGTCTGTCTTGCCCTTCTGGGGACTCATGCGGGGGCTCCTCCACGGCTGTATAGTAGCTGTTGTCACCGGGGCTGCTGTGGTCCTTGTCAGACTGCTCCGAGTCCTCACCCTCCTCCTCCAAGGTCAGTTCAAACTGGAACTTCTCTAGGCAGGCTTCGTCATCCTTCTCTGCGTCGTCTGGAGGCGGGGAGGGGCTCTGGGGGATCATGCTGTGGTACCAGTCCCTGTTGTCCTCGAGGGTATCCAAAATTTCTTGTGCGTCAGGATGGACCAGGTCTGCCCATGTCTCCCACAGCGGGTGTACGATGTAGTCAATGAATCCCACCTGGAAAGCAGTGGGGCAGAAAGGAGGGAAAGAAGAGAGTTAGTAAGGGGGAAAAAAGACACTGCGGGATAGCTCTTATTACAACAACTGAAGATCACACAGCTAAATGCTTTCCTTGAAATCACCCTGCGGCTTTCACAGAGGGAGCCCTGCAGATAATATTGTTCAGATATTAGAGCTGGCTCTCTTGCAAAGCAGAGTCAGGTGGCTGCCTTGGATGGCAGATGTGCAGAAGCAGCAGCTAAACGTCGCGCACGCGTGTGTGTCTTGTTCGCACTAAACTAGCCCATTGCTTGTAAGTGTGGTGGTGGATGCTTGGTCTCCTGTTGATACTGTTCTTGGCCTTTTGTATATGGAATGGGTAAGGTCCTCAAGGGAGAAGACAGTGCATAAAAAGACAGGACGAGATCGGGCCAATCAGGAATACTGGCTGAATGTATTTCCCTATTGATGTCCATTAGAGCTTTAGTCTGTGTTTTCTATCCATTTCAGAGGTTTCCTGTATAAAAACCCTAAGAGTTAACCCTTAAAAAAAAAGATTTCCCTCATAATGACCGTATCATTTGTAAGCCAAATCTGAGGAATGGTTGTGGCAGAAAAAGGATTTTTCTAGGTGGCCCTGTGACCAACAAATCCCATAACCTGGAAGAATTGAAGCCAAATAACACAGAGGCTAGCTCTGGGCAAGGATAATGGGGGTTGTTAGTTTTCCAAGTTCTGCCCCCAAGTGTCATGTTTCCCAGAAGCACCCTAAGAGCTCCTGACTGGGATCAGCAGATGCTGATTCAAGGTGAGGGAGAAAAATAGTTTTTATGACCTGAAAAGAGGCACTCCGTGTTTTATGTTACTCTTTTCATTCTTCTAAGATAGGAACTGGCCTTAAGAAAGGATGAAAGGGGGAGGAGGAAATAAAGATTTTATTTACTGTAGTATGTCTGACTTGATTAGGTGTGGTTTATGAATAAATGTGGCACATTTCCTTTTCTATGATACTCCAGAGGGCTAGACAGGGAGACTCTTGTGGAGACTTTCAGGGTCCTTACCTTCCTTGCAACAACTGTTATCCCTTAGTGCTAAAACAAGCACAATTTTTTCCCCACTAACCAGCCTCCCTCAACCCAAAGAATGAAAGAGCTGTGCTCTCCAGTGCTGAGAATTAAATAAAAATCTATGGTAAAAGAAGCAATAATAAGGGGCAGTGGCCCAGTGCTGCCAGGGAGTCTGTGAAAGGATGGGCTGGGGTTGTAAAGGGAGAAGGCAGCCCTGCTGGCATTTACCACATAAATTCTCTCTCTCTCTCTCTTCTCCTTCAGACATACACAGACGTGCTTTAAAAAGGCTGCAACTCATACTCCCACCCGAACCGTAGGACAGACAGGTTCTAAAGCCAATACATATTTAGAACTGGTGGAGGCATAGTGTGCGATGTCAGGATTGCCAGCGGCGACTCTCATACAACCCAAGGAAACCCATAACCGGATCTGGCCTCATACCTGGAGGAAAGAGCACCTGGAGAGCTGCAAGAAGGGACACGGACCAGCCACTTAGGGGCAACTCAGCCCCTGTAATACAACTAAGAGCACCGGATTCCTTGCAAGATGAAATACTGGCCAGCAGAAAGCCTAACCATGGATAGAGCTCCCCATAATCTGCTGGCTTGTGTTCTTGGGGAATGCGTGAGCCTCCCCCTCTCCTACCAGTTCCAGGTCCCACACTTTATCTCGCAGCCATTGCAGGGGCCCTCCCTTCCCATCCCTTCTCTCCGGTTGTGCCTATTCCCTGTTTCTGCCTCCAACAATGCAGTACTTGTCCAGGTACGTTGAACTGCAACTCCCATCAGCCCCAGCTTGCAAGGCTGCTGGTTGAAATGGGTTCAGATTAGGGGAACTGGAGTCCGGCGCAACTGGAGCATGCTGGACCAGGGAAGGCTGCCCGAGTCCCTTGGGATGGAAGTCTTCTTCCCCCCCCCCTTCTGCTTCCAAAGCACCCTCCTCCTCCGCCTCCTCCTGCCGGAGGGAAGACCTTCCCTCGTCACCTGCAGGGCAACGGGATCCCACACCTGACCGTCACCCACCTGCGACTTCTCCACGGAGGCTGTGTGCTTGTCGCACATGGGGCTGATCTCCATGCCCCGCTCCCGTTCTTTGTCACCCTGCCTGAAGAATTCCTCCATGATCCGGTCTGTCCATTGCCGGTAGAGCTCCAGAGGCTTGGTGGGGTTACTCAAGTCCGCACAGTGGACCATGTTCCGCAGGACCTGGTGGGGGCGGGAAAGAAACAAGACCGTCCTCAGGTACTGCTGCTCTACCCAAGCAGGGTTTGCAAAGCTCTGTGCACAGAAGGAAAACTCCTAGAAAGGGAAGCAATGAGTAAGACTGGCCCTTCCATTAGGTGTCTGCCTTGGGGGGGGCAAACATTGGGAGGCAGGGTGTGCCCCCCCCCCCAGATGCTGGGTGACAGACTCGTGTATGGGTGTCCCCTAAGCTAGTCTGCTCTCAGGTCTGGAAGAAGGTGCCGCCTTCAGTAGGGTCAGTATTGTATCAACATTCATCTACTTTTCCCAGTTTGCTTCTATGGCTAAAATGGAATGGAATCGCTGGGGAGAAGAGTGGGCAGTTTTTGCCTCAGGCAGCAAAAAGGTCTTGCACTGGCCCATGGTGTGTGATCTCCTCTGGAGGGTGTGCAACATAGAAAATGGCTATAAAGTCGCATGGAGATGGGACTTAGCAGCTGTGAAAATGAATTTATTAAATGAAAGGGTATTGTCTTTACGCTAGGGATGCAAAAAAAGGGGGGGACCTGCTTACCCATCTGGTGAAAAGAGAAAAAAAAGGAGTAGTTACAATTTTTTTAAAGAGATAAATGGACGATTGGGCAAGGCTGTACAAATGTACTCAAGGATAGCCCTGTTGAATAAAGTAAGCAAGAACCAATTAAGTTGGGAAGAAAAATAACTTAATTGTTTTCAGGGTGACTGTGGCAAGCTTAATTATTGCAAAGAACTGGAAATATAGATGATTTAACATGGAAAATTAATATAAAGAAATGTGGGATACGGCCATCAATGAGCTTAAAATAGAAAAGGAAAGCACTCCTGACTTTAAAGATATACGGAAACCATTCTTGTATTTGAGAAAGGGTAAGGTTTCACCTCCTGTGAAGACTCATACTTCTGAAGAGAAATGGGGCAATAATACAAAAGGTAAGAACAAGCAAATTAATAATAATATAATTATTGAATAGAGAAATAGTCCCGGGTAGTGAAGGAACAAGGTTATATATATATGTGTGCATAGGTTTTTTTTTCCTCTTTTCTCCTTTAATTTTATTCCACTCTTTTCTTCTTCTTTCTTATTTCTACTGTATTGTGTTAATGTGATTGTATGATATTTTGGACATCTTGTTTATTTCATTTGTTATTAATATTATATTAATATATAATTTTTTTTATATAAAAGAGGAAATGCACAACATATTGTGAATAGGATGAAAAGGCTAGATCAGTGATTCTCAGTTTCGATCCTGCAGGTATTCTGGATGTGTTGGGCAGGCAACTCCGAGAAGCCACAGCCAGCATGAAGTCTAAAATGTCTGGAGGACCAAAGGTTGAGAACCTAGGACCTCGAGCTTCCACCAGCTGATTTCAGACAACAATAATGTCTTCCATCTGCAGAAGACAGGCGCCTCACCTGTATTCTGTCAGTATAGTTGTCCAGCAGTAGGACCCCTGAGCTGGTCACCTTCTTGGTTTCCACCATGGTCTTCAGGTCAGCCAACAGACTCATATGTTTGGACATGTCAGTAGCCAGGACCTGCAGGGAGACAGATACCATATACTGTAAACACAAGAATGGGCTGCTCCTTATTTGCAGAGGCTCCAAAGTTTCGCTCCTGCCCTTCCCAGACAAGTTCAACACTTTTGTGGATACACACTATTGCCAGTGTAGTATAGTTTTTCTTTTTTTTAACATCCACCAATGCAGTGAAAGCCAGCATTTAATCAGTGGCCTTTGGATGGATTATTTTAACCAGATAAATTTATATTTTATACTAAGTGTATATATATATTTGCATACTACCAGAATATCAGTGAAATAAAACTTCCATCCTGCCTGACTCCACTTGGTAAGCATCTCCTCTGAAATTGTAATGGAAGTGGCAAGCCTGGTACAGTATTTAAATAGATCATGCCCTGTTTTGAAGGCATTTGGAAGGAATTAGCTTTTCCTCCACTTGGCGATCTGTTTCAAACCTTACAGAGAGCCAGCTATGATGCCCGTTTCGGGCACAGTTTGGAAATATTACTTCACTGTACTACCTCTCGCACAATACCCCCGGCAGTGAGGCCATACTGATTGGGGGATTTGGGGAGCTTTAGTCTAAAAAAAGTAACTTTCCCAAGGTTAGGGGCAGGTGGGAGACACGGTCACGGATGTGCTGGACCTCTAGTCCCACTGCTCTCTCACTGTCTGCCAAGTGTTCTGCTTGCAAGGCTTGCACTAAGAGCTTTCCCCACGGTTCACTGGCCAAACCCACCCCACCCTTTTGGGGGCAGGGATTGTTCCAGGGGGACTACTATCCACTCACAGGCGAACCAACACAGTCTTCAGTGCCAATAACTCTTGGGGGAGATAGTACCGTAAGTGACTTCTGGTGCTATGCAGGTGGAATAGGCCCAGTGCTTTCTACCTGAGAACTGTTGTTTCTTATTTGAAGTGCAATGTGTTCTCCTAAACCAGAGTCACAGCCTGTGTCCCAAATTATATATCTCTCCTTTATAAAAAAACCACAGCAGAAAGTGTGGAAGCCAGTGGGAGAAAGACTGCTTTCCTACCAAGGCCAAAAAAAACAAAAATAAAATCAGCCTCCCATGCAGCCCACCTCTCTGCCTCAGGTAGCCTTCTTTCCTCCACTCTCCCTGTTATTCTCTTCTCTTGTTGGCTCTGTGCACAGCGACTGCTGAATCAAGGTCCGCATCACAGGCAGCAGAGAAACTAAACAATACAGTGGTACTCACAGCCAAGGTCCACTAGCTCGCCATTTCAGGAAGAAAAAAGAGACGTGTTTCTTCCTCAGGAGGGATCATTATGAGAAACTGGGGCAAAATTCAGACCTTGAGTCACCCAAAAAAAAAGCCCAGGGATGGAACCTCTTGACCCAGGAGGCACCTCCCGGCCCCTGCTACGGAGAGACGTGCCCTTGAAAGAAGGTTGACCGAGGCTCACCATGTCGATAACCATCTTGCGCAAGGTCTGTCGCTGCCGCTTGGTCAGGTTCTGGAAGATGTCGCAGTTCTCTTCCTGCAGCAGCTTGAACCCCACGGCCAGGTGATGGTTCTCCAGCACAGACTCATCGTTGTACATGAGCGCCAGCTCTGAATCTGCCAGCAGGGGGGAAGAATCATGTTGGAGTGCATCACACAGCAGCGGGCAAACAAAGGGTTGGGTTTTAAAAAACAGTTTTTGCTTCTAGAGACTATAAAGGGGGAGGTTATCGAAAGATAAACAACCTCTTATCACCTGTATTATAGCTAGCAGGAAGTTACTTACCCGCTCACTTGCTTTACATAAGATATTTCCTACACTGCTCTTCATTAAAAAGTAATAATAATCCCAAAGTAATTTACATATAACAAATACAATAAAGCTAGCAGCTAAAACACCAAAATACAGTAACGAAACAATAAAAAAAAGCTGATGGGAGTAAAAATTCTAACACACACCTGGTGCGGGGGGTTGAATGCATTACAGCCACCAGAAGAATATACAGTGGTGCCTCGCTTAACGAGTGCCTCGTTTAGCGATGAATTCGCATAACGATGTGTTTTTTTAGAAAATAATATGCACTGTATAATGATGTTTCGCTTAGCGAAGTTTGGGATCATGCTTCGCATAACGAATGCGATTTTAGGTCCCCTGCTTCACTTAACGATGTTTCTTTTTTCAATTTAAAAAGTGTCTTAGAAGGGTCAAAAACGGTTCTAAATGCTTGGATTCGTTAGAGGACCCCCTAAGTCATGTGCAAACCTGATTTGGCTTTGATCTGACTTTTCGTTAATTTATGGTGAATTTTTTTTCCAGCCCATAGGAACCAATGGACCTGTCGAAATCTGATAGCTCCATGCTTTCCTATGGGAGAGAAAACAATTCACCATAAATTAACGAAAGTTCAGATCAAAGCCAAATCAGGTTTGCACAAGACTTAGGGGGTCCTCTAACGAACCCAAGCATTTAGAACAGTTGCTGAGTCTTCGTTAATTTTTTGTGAATTTTTTCTTCCCCCATAGGAAACAATGGAGCTGTCAGATTTTGACAGCTGTCAAAAGTTGGGGGGAAAAAATTCACCATAAATCAACGAAAAGTCAGATCAAAGCCAAATTAACTTTTGCATCCGTTTTAGAGGGTGCAGAAGCTAATCCAAGCATTTAAAACCATTTTTGACCCTTTTATGACACACTTAAATTTGCAAAAATTGACTTCGCAAAGCCATTGAAATGTATTGAGTCGGCTTCAATATATTCCAATGGAGGAAACATTGTATCGTTTAACGATGTTTCCTATGGGTTTTTTCGCTTAAGGACGGCAATCCGTGCCTATTGGAACGGATTAACCGGTTTCCAATGCATTCCTATGGAAAATGGTGTTTCACATAACAATGTTTCACATAACATTTTTTTTTGAACCAATTAAAATCGTTATGCAAGGCACCACTATATATCACACCAGCTTTCTCCACATGTCCTCCACAGACATGTTGGCCTACAACTCCCACCCATTCAGCAAGCATTGGCTATACTTCCACATGATGGGAATGGTAGCCCAACACATCTTGCGGGCACTGGCACGAGGAAGGCTGCATTATACTGGATTATACTGTGGAAAGGAAATCATACGTTTTCCAAATTCAGATCATCAGGAGAGTCCTTTCTCTCAGTCCCACCACCCTCACTGCTGTGCTTGGTGGGGACATGGGAGAGGGGCCTTCTCTGTGGCGGCTCCCAGACTCTGAAACTCTCTCACATGGGAGGCCAGGCTGGCCCCATCTTTGCTGTCCTTCTGCAAGCAGGCAAAGACCTTTCTCTTCAGGCAAGCTGTCCCTTAGTGACTGGCTGCGACGGAGGAGTTTTTAAATGCAGTGTTATGCCTTATTGCTTTTAAATGTGTTTTTAGTATTGTTTTTATTTACTGTTCTTAATATAATATTTGTTTAATTCTTTAAAACATTTCTATACTTACTGTTTTTAGCTTTTAAATATTGCCTTTTTAATGATATAAGCTGCCTTGGGTCCATTTTAAGGAGAAAGGTGGGGAGTAGCAGTATTTTTAAAAAAATAAAAAAATAAAAAATTCCCTTCTCAGTACCCTCTGCATCTCAGGGGCATGCCTTCCTCATTGCCCTGCATTCATCATGGCCCCCTTATCACACCTTTTTGCACATTGTTTCAATGCCCTACTCACTAGTGTTGATCAAGAACTGGTTGGAGACACCAGGGTGGTCCACGTCGTGAATGGCAGCAGCAAATATTGCAGCCAGGATCTCCAGATCAGTAAAGACAGCCTGTAAAAGCAAGCAGGCAGGGATGAGAGAACCTGTCTCTGCTAGCTTTCAACGTTAATCTGCCTTCCTCAAGCTGTGTACCAAGATTGTGTGGATACTGCAGAAAAAAAATATATATAAGAGTCCCAAAATTTCATGGCAGATAATTGTGCCACCTCTGCTTCTTAAGGTGGGTTCAAATGCAAGTTGCAAATGCCATGGGGGGGGTCTGGTTTCAAACTCCCCCCCAGGTGGTAGTTGGTTGGATTCCCCCTCCCAACTCTCCAAACAAAGAACTGACATATAGTCTGCACACACACCCCAACATTCATTACTGGAGGTCTGTAGCCAAGATTTGGCTGCCTGTTCCAACACAATAGGCAAACACTGGATCTCCTCACATGTACAATTCTTGGCCGTGTGTACTTTGCCTCTCTGCTCATTTTCTCTCCCTATTTGCCTTTCAGACTCCTGGCTCTTGCCATCTCTCCTGTCCCAGCTGGGGAAGAAAACTGCTTTGTGGACTACAATCCCCAAAATCCTTCATTTTGGGGTTACGGGAATTGTAATCCAAAAAGATAACTTTTCCAAGTGCTGTCCATTCCATTCTCAAGGAAAAAGGGGACTTGTTTGTTTTTTTAAGGCCTCTGTTTTATTCTCACCCCAACCTCCACCTTTTTCTATAAGCATCCAAATTATCCAGCCTATCTAAAAATCTGAGCTGCTCAGCCAATGTGCAGAGGCCCTACTGATCATATATAAAAAGCCAGCAGCTCAGCCAGTCATGGCCAGTGGCATTACCTCCCCCACCACACCAGTTAGTGCATATACACATCTTTGGAAGCTACACAGGCCTGTGAGATAAATTAGGATGGGAGCTAGCTGCTCCACCATGGTGTCACGGGTTAGTGTGTTCTGGACTTGGAACAAGGAGATCCAGGTCCAAATCTCACCTTGGGCCAATAAGTAAGTAAATATATATCAGGTCTGTGCCTCAGCATGGATCCAAAGGCTGAACCTGTCAAGGGCAACCTCCAGCACGGATGCTTCAACCACAAATCTCCTATTGCACGCAGAGGCATCTCTGTCGAAAGGCATCCTCCCAGGGGAGCAGACAGAAAGCCAGAATCAGAATCCCTACCCCCTCTCCCACTCCTCATTGATCAACCTCAGGGGACAGAAACTTACATCCAGGGCTGGCGTGGACAGGAGGACATGGGTGGACTGTGTGACGTCAGCAGCGTGGAGGCTGTTGTGGTAGGCCACGTCGGCATGGTAGTGGTCTTCTAGCGTCATGATGTAAGTGACTAATGTGTCCACGGGGATCTTGAAAGTTTTCAGCAAGTCCCTTTCCTAAAGAGGGATCAAAGCATTCATTGAAAGTGAGCTCAGGAAGGAGGTCGCCCTGCTTCTTCTATGGGAGCTGGCGGGCTCCCTATATTAGGGCAGATTTTCTTTGCCTTCCTCGCCGTGACTGGCAGAGGAGCTTTGGCTTCATTTTGAAGAAGGGAACAAAAAAAGCCAGTTACTGACTATACTGTAAACTAGCGGAGGATAAATAAGAGGGATCTACCCAAGCCCACGGCACTCCCTTCCATCTGCCAGAGTCCTTTCTCAGACCCTGCTGTCATCTAATGTTTGGTGCATCTCCCACACAGCATGTGAGGTGCTATAATTCCCTAAGAGTAAAATATATACACAGTATATAAATAAATCCCTTCATGGTTTCCAACTCTTAGGGCAAAAATAAATCGCCTCATCATCACACAGAAACATCACCAGGCAAAGAGACCTGCCTTCTGCCCAGGTTGGACAGGCCATTCCATTCCACGGGGTAGCACCTGTGTTCCTCGGCTGCTGGAAACACCCAACCACCCAGGGCTGCCTGGCAGGTGGGTGGACGCGTGGCACTGGGATTTAAGGGTCTGGGAGTCTGACCAAGCCCACTTGGGTAGGGAACATGCAGCCTTCCACACGCTGTTGGGATGCAGCTCGCAGGAGTCCCAGCCACCAAAGCCACCGGGGGTTGATGCAATCCAAACAAAATCTGGACGGGATGCACTTCGCCCATCTCTGCTTTGGTCTGTGGCTAATAAATGTACTGATCTTGTAAGTTTTATTTATTTTATTTATTAATTATTGGATTTTTATCCTGCCCTTCTAGACAGGAGTCTACTCTGGGCGGCTCACAATATATTATACACCAACAGATTTTAAAACAATTAAAATCTACTATAATAATAATAATATAACCAAGACGGGAGAATAAACAACAACAACCTAAAAAAAGAAAGTAAAAATCAAGTATTGGCAGGAGGGAAGGCCTGCCTAAAGAGCCAAGTTTTTAATTGGCTCTTAAAGACACCCAGCGAGGGTGCCAGGCAGATCTCTGGTGGCAAGCTGTTCCAAAGTCAAGGGGCCACTGCCGAGAAGGCCCAGTTTCTTGTTCTTTCTTTCCAGACATCTCTCGGCGTCAGGCCCCTCAGCTGTCTTTCCTGGCTATGGCAAGTGACTCAGGTAGATCTAGGTGGGAAAAGGCATTCTGCCAGGTATCGAGGTCCTAAACCATTTAGGGTTTTGTATGTCATCATTAACACTTTGAAGTCAATGCGGAAACGAATGGGCAGTCAATGCAAAGCAGCCAGAATGGGAGAGATATGCTGGAATTTTCTCATTCCACTAAGTAATCTGGCTGGCGCATTCTGCACCACTTGAAGCTTCCGCATCAACCTCAAAGGTAGCCCCACATAGAGCGCATTACAGTGGTCTAATCTTGAGATTACAAGCACATGGACCAGAGTGGTGGTCCATTCATACGAAAGGAAGTTGCCATCAGACTTCTTGCTTTTTCCTCCTACATCCCATTTCCCTTCTTCAGACGGAATCTGCCACTCAGCCAGTTCTCCCTTTATATTCCTCCTCTCAAAACAGAGAATCAAGAAGTTTGATCTTCTGCTAAATAAGACCAACTTTTTTCAAACTTTTATGGCAATTAAATTATGCCTTATATCCAAAAACTAGCTAGGGAGATGGGGACTTGTCACCTAGAAAAAAGTATCTTCAAATCATACTCCATCCCCTTTTATTAGCTGTTATCAATACCTTTTGCAATAATGAAAATATAAGTACACATTATTTTAAAAAATCTGTAGAAATTAGATTTCAAGCTGCAACCCAACTTACACTGCTTTGTAGACTGACCCAGTGGTTTAAAGGTTCCTTAAGTCTAAGCCAGAAGAGGAGGACGAAGTGGCCAGGCAGTGCCAGGGTGGAGGTGAAGAGAGATGGGGGAATTCTGCAACTTGACAACACATACCTGGAATATCGTATACATGATGCAGCTGAGCGACCGATTGACAGAGTACTCAGCAACCCGGAAAATATTAAGGCCCCATTTGTTCAGGTATTCCAGTTCCTGGGAAACAAGTCAAGGGAAAAAGTTGGTGCACCTTTCCCACAATGGGTTTCAAGATGATAGAAGGAAGTGTCTTGTAAGGGAAGCTATCACTCTTTTTTTTTATATTTCAGAACATGCTTCAGTAAGACGGATATTACTGAAGCATTCCCTTTAGTTAACATCGCCATTATACAGAATGAGGATGTCACACAGATACATATCCTGGTATTTGGTGGAAATTTCATCCTGATTACTCATGGGCTGGCTTCATAAAATGAGATAGGAATAGAACGCTTTTTGTCTAAGTTGGGAAACAAGCCATGAAGTCTTTAATCAATCACAGTGTACCATTATAGGCACATAGGGAGATTAGCGCTAGAAGCTTCTAAAGAAAGCAGCGTTAAGCTAACTTTAAACAACGGTTATGCAGGATTGATTGAAAATTGTTAGCCACCGTTTCCTGGAGTGATTGATGAATAGGAAACTACTATGGAACATGTCTGGTTTCTTGACAGCCTGACATAAAAGGAGTAGTGAAACAGAATGAGTGCATAAGGCTTGTTTCTATCTCTACTCATTAAAGTGAGATACGAAGGCAGCCATGTGGTTTGAATCTTGGGCTCAGCCAGCATAGACTGCATATTTTCTTCTTGTTAATTCAGTCAGAGTGACTACTGAAAGGTGGCTTCTTATTATCTTACAATAGCAAAAGGGAATAAAGATTATTTCATGGACAAAGCTCTAATTTGTACAACTGATCTTAATTTTTCAATTTTAGAGTTAAATAGGCCAGGATCATAAACTGCCATGCATTAACAAGGTGCTGTAGTTTCTCTGCGTATGCATCTGACTAGCTGTGCAACGAACAATGAAACCAACACCTTGCTAATGAACAGTAATTTGCCATCAGGACTTGTGTGATTTCCCTAATGCAAGTATAATTCAGCAACAGGATTCTGGCCATAGTCTTTTCTGGATTAAAAATTCTTGTTTTGTTTTGTTTTGTAATGAGATTGATTGCCTTAAGAAGATCAGTCTGTGCAGTCTATCTGGAACAACGCCAAAGGTTTATGACTATGCTTAGTTTAGCACTTATTATTAATTCTTTGCAGTGCTCTGGCATATGGCCAAGACAAAATCATTACAGATGAGTCCACTTATGTATTCCTTATTTAATTTTTTTGGATTTATATCTTGCCTTTCTCCCATAGAATGGCACTCCAAATGGCTAACTATGGTAAAATCAAACAAAACAAACACAGTTAAAAGATAAAAACAGATTAGATATACAATGAAAAACCGTTGTTTAAAGTTAGCTTAACGCTGTTTTCTTTAGAAGCTTCTAGCGCTAATCTCCCTATGTGCCTATAATGGGACACTGTGATTGATTAAAGACTTCATGGCTTGTTTCCCAACTTAGACAAAAAGCGTTCTATTCCTATCTCATTTTATGAAGCCAGCCCATGATTAGAAGCCCCTTCTAGAGCAACCTAGCTTAAGGTGCAATTATAGAGTGGGGGAAATGCAAATCATTCCACTGTGAAGTTGCACTGAGGAAATCAGATTTTCCAAGATTATTTCGCTTCAGCGTCACACAGAAGTCATAAGACAGAGGGAAGGAAATCAGCCTTGTTTGCAGCTTGTTAACAATTTGATTCTTCTCTTCTACACAGCTGGGGGCTGAGTCCGCTTATTTCCCTCATCCCTTCCTGTTCCCTTTCTTTGTTCTTATTTTTTTAAAAGGCTTGCTGTTCTAGCACTAGGACAGCTAGGTAACTAAAGAAAGAATAAAAGCAAGAAATCAGCAGAGAGAGAGGCAAGGAAGTTTTAAGATGGCTCTGCTCTGGCTATCTAGATTTGTAGCAGACACAGAACAAAGCTACCCTAAAACTTCATCCTCTCTCTCTCTCTCTGTCCAGTCCTTGCTCCTCCCCTTCCCCTCCAGGCACCTAGCTGCCCTGATGCTAGATTACCAAGCCTCTAAAAGAAAGAAATGAAAGGGGAAAGGAAGGTGAAAGCAGACCCAGGCACCAAGTGCAGGGAGAAGAGGATTCAACAGGCAGTCAGTCTCCCTGCTGCCCTGCCATTCTCACTGTTGCTACAGCCATCAAGAATGGCTTCAAATACAATGGTTACAAACCCCTTTACATCAGCTCAACCAATGTGACAGCATTTAATTCCACAAAAGTAGAAGTCCCAGTGGTGGAGGGGAAAAAGAAACTATGGATTCTGGGAACTCTGGGCTAATTTACATAGACTTTTACATCACATAGTCAATGGAAAATAGAGTGAATCAGGCCATCCTAATCCTGGAGCATTCTCCACATTTTTTGTCAATGTGCTTTCATTCTGAATTGCCAAAGGCTTACCTAAGTTTTTTTAAAAAGGTATCTGTTTATTAGACAACCAGGTGTAGGGCTGTCCAGCCTTTCTTGGAAGGACATGCTACCACGTGGGCATGTGATCCCTGTGTGTTTGATGTCTAAGCATGGGACACAACAAATGTATGCTTCAATCCAACAAACATATAAACTTGTTACCAAAAAGGTATGTTTGGTGACATGGACTCCTGCTGCGAATGTGGTGCATGAACTGTTGCAGAGCTGCATGCGTCTGCAAAGAGTTATTGGGGCCAGTTCAGACACCACACAACAGACAGAACGCCTGCCTTCTTTTCCCCTAGTACACTGGCTTCAGCTGTTGGAAGCCTGTTCTTTTAAAATCAGAGATGTCTCCTGCATCTGAAACAGATGCTGATTCTGGAAGTCATGGAAAATTCTGATGAAAGAGGTCAGCACTGAAACACTTGAAGGCACTAAATGAGTGGATTGGTGAGGCTACGCTCTTTGTTCCTAGCTCAATAATGTATGATGTACTCAGACAAGAATGTTATTTTCAAACTGGCCCTTTATGCTGTTTCAAGGTGACTAGTTATGGCTTTGATTGGATGATGAAATACAAAATGAGATCTAAATAAAAACTGGCTACAAGTAAATCACCTTTCTGGCCAGGTGCACTACATGAATAAAACACAAAATGGGAGGAAGTGCTTACTCACTTCTGTTAGAATATTATCTATCTTTTTGCTAATTGCAAGGGCGACAGTAACTCTTTATGCATCTATCTCTTTTGGACCTTATTCCTATCTCTGCCGGACTGAGGCACTCAGAGAATATGTGAGGAGGAAGCGCCTTCTAGCCTTGGGCTTCTGCTCACTGTTCTCTTCATCCAAGAGTATACCTTGAAGAAGGATGCCTCTCCTACACATGGAGCCACTCTATGCAATGGAGAGCTCAAAGCATCAACCAACCAACCAACCAACCAGTAAAATTGATCTCTATGTAATAAAAGAATTGGAAATCAGCTCAAAACTGGATAGCAGGTACTGAGAAATAAAAACTTTGAAACGCATGTGTGGCTATATCAGCATATACGTCCCAGTCACAGAAAAGGAGAGTGCTGGCTCAAGCACAAATATATATATATTTTCTGAGATGAAGCTGCTCCTCTGTTTCAAAGCCAAAGGGCACTGTTGCTGCTGACATGTGAACTGGGTAAACCAGGGGAAATAAAAAGAAAGGCTGCCTCTCCCTGTCCGGAATCCTGCTGGAGACCCTTAGTGGTGACCTGTAACTTACTGTCCATCTGCTTCAAATTTAGACAGAAATGTTGCCCTGGTGGGGTCTACAGTCTCAAGTTTCTTTCAACAAAGAAGGAGAAACAGAACCCAGTCAGCATAAAAAAAAGAGGACGAAAAGCCTGGTGCCCGATGAACTAACTTGTATCCCTGCAGTACTTCCCTTTCTTTTTTTAAAGACTTTTTTAAAAATCACCAGGTAGCAGGAAAGTTTTACTTTAACTGTTGCTCAATCTCTCAGAAGTCTCCATTCATGAAAACAAGGTGTTTCACTATGGAACCCTTCAGCTGTTTATAAAGAGCCAGGACACTCCTCTCACTTGGCAACAAGACTTTTGTCGTCTCTCCTTCTCTTTCCCACCGGAGGGCGCCAGCTTCCTGCAGCTGCAAAACTCACCTTACTGAGCAGCTCTTCCTGGTCAGTTTTGACCCCAAAGCGGGGAATGCTGGAATTGGTCAGGCTGGAACTATGCATGAGTTTCTTGACCCCACTGATCTGGCACATGGGTTGCTGCCGCTTCTTCTTCTCCCGCTCTTTCTGTGTTGGGGATGGGATCTCCACATCATTCTGCTTGTCTGAGGATGAAAAGAGACTGCATTTGAGGAGGGGGGGCACAAGTTGCAGAAGGGGCCACGTCTGACACAAGCCACGCGCAGGTGTCTTCCCTACAAATAGAAAGCCGGACCCTACAGAGCTTCACTGTTAGCGCAGGAAGACCAGCTCAGTGCTTTTGGAAGGAAAGTGCCCCGTGAACCCACTGCTCACACCTACAGTGCCCTCTCAGAGGGATTGGCAAACGACAAGAACAGAGGGGAATCCAACATCTATCGGTGCTGTGCACGGATAACAACATTTTCAATATTCAGGATGATTCTAGAGGAACCTTTCATTGCTTCTTCGCACTCCTTGTTCGTGGAATTTTACATGGTTCCCAAGCAATGCCTCCTTGATGTCTACCAACCCAACAGTCTTTTCTCACTTCTTATTCAACTCTTTCCCTTTCTATAGAATTTTTGTTCAGGAGGGGAAGATGAAAGAGCTGCACAATGCTTTTAAGTGTCGAGTTCTCTGCCTAGCAGCACCCTTGCAGGTGGTGGTAAAGAGCCATCCGTCTCCATGGCACACACGTGGATTAGGTTTGTCCCACTCTGACCTCCAGCCTTCTCACTGCTGCTAGATTTAATGTTTTGTTTTTGCTTTTGCTGTGCTTTCAGTTCCTATCCAGGATAAGCAGAAGCAAAACTCCTGAACCACTGCAGTAAACATGCATAGGCTTTGGAATGTGAGTTGCCAGAACCCACTGGAGAGTACCGGGGGTTTTACAAATTATTATTGTGATTACTATTACTAACAGTAGCGCTAAAGAATAAGTGTTCATCTGCATAAACACTGATCTCTGTCAGTGTTTCTTTACAACATGGTGGTGCAAGGTTAAGGTAAAGATAAAGGTTCCCCTTGACAAATGTCCAGCCGTGTCCCACTCTAGGGCACGGTGCTCATCCCTGTTTCCAAGCCGTAGAGCTAGTGTTTGTCCAAAGACAGTTTCTGTGGTCACGTGGCCAGCATGACTAGACACAGAACGCCATTACCTTCCCACTGAGGTGGTACCTATTTATCTACTCGCATTTTACATGCTTTTGAACTGCTAGATTGGCAGGAGCTGGGACAAGCGACGGGTGCGTGGATTCGAACTGCTGGTCTTTCGACCTTGCAGCCCAGAGGCTTTTTGCGGTTTAACCCACAGCACCACCCACATCAAGGGTTAGTTGCTCCCAAATGCAATGTCATTCCAAAGTCTGACTGTGTTGGAGGGGTATTCAGGCATGGGTGCTTAAACAGTAAACAAACAAGTAAACAAATAAGGCTTGCTCACCTCTTTATTATGAATTAAGGCTGTCAAGCCACACAGACAGGACGACTAAGGTTTCTTCAGCCATTAGAGAAGTTTGTTTGAGATTACAATCCCCCAAAAGCCCAAAGCAAGGATGACTCCACATACTGGCTGTGTGATTCTGGGAGCTGGAGTCCACAAAAGTAACTTTTAAAAGTATCCGGGTTTTTTGCTACAGATTCCAGGATGACTGAGGCAAATTTAGGTTTCGCTAGAATCCTGTCCCTTAGCAATTCAGATGCCATTCAGCTCCCTAAAAGGGAGGGAGGGGAAGGAAGAAGTGAAATGAGGACAGCTCGATGGTTGGGAGCAAATCGTGCTCACCACTGGGGTGGGAACCTGAATCCTGCAGAAACCTGGAAATTGTATTTTTTAAAATTACACTTTCTAAAATCCTCTGGCCAAGATGATCATACCGGCTGACTATTTTGGGTTAGTTGTAAAACAATAACAAAAAAGCATTTCCACCCCTAAAGTTCTTCCTCTCCTGATGGACAGTCTACCTTTTCACATTTAATTTGACCTCCAGCACTCCCTCAATCTGATTATATGGCTTTTGGTCCTCAAAGAGGAAGGGGGAATTGCTTCCTAATTCGCAAAACAGAGTTCATTTCAGAAAGTGATGCTATCTTCTCTTAACTCTCTCTCTCTCTCTCTTATTCTGAAAGCATCTTCCATGGTCCTGAGGTACTTTTCAAAGAAAGGGGTTGGTGGCTGGAGACCACGATCAACTTGTGGGATGGAAGAACAGGTCAGGAGAAGCAGGCCTGGGTGTCTGGCTCTGCTTGAATGAAGCACGGGATGAATAGGAAGGAAGATGAGGAACTGGAGTGAGCATGGCAAGTCCAAATAAGAATGAGAAAGGATGGAAAGGTCCACTCCGGACAAGTACGACAGCCTTCAAGTAGTTAAAAATAATACTGTATTAAAAAGCAGAGAGCTGATGGTAGACACCAGTAGAAAGCCTCCCATAACAGCACCGTCTCATAGATTTAGTTCTCTTTATACTCCCTTTCCCAGTACAGAGGCTAAAATCCTGTTGTACAGCTGCACACGCACAACAGGGATGATGTCAGCAGCAGGAAATTGCTATTGATTAAAGGAAATTCACCACTGACTAAAGACAATTTCAAGGTGCATGAAACTTGTCCACAGTGTGATGCAAAAATGTTAAAGGAATCCTTTAAGTAACAGCAGTTTGGTGGTGCCAAAGATGTCATCTGCACTTTGCATCCTGAGCTACACAACAGGATTTCAGCCATTTTGGAGCACCACAGCTTCCTAACCCACTGAGACATGTGCATTCACATAGATACATATGATCACACAAGGACCATCCCTTGAAGGACCCAGTGTGGTGTAATAGCTAGAAGACAAGATATAGAACACATGGGCTCAATAGCCCCAATTAGCCATGAAACTTTCCGGCAGACCTTAGGCCAATCATAGTCTCTCAACCTGACCTTCTGTACAGGGTTGTTGTGAATGTGGACACAAGACCCATGTGTACAGCTTCAAACTCACTGGAGGAAAGGTAAGGTGTAAATGTAGCAAAAATGTAACAAATAAATAAAATAAAAATAAATAAAATCTATTACCTGTGAACAAGGTATCATGCAGCTGTATTCTGCCAACACTAGAGGGCTCCACTGAGTTTGAGGGGGGGAAGAGGGGGAATATGTACCCTCCTGCTTCATGTGTGTCCTGAGAGGGGCAGGCCATAGGGCTTCACACTGGAGGGCTCTGAGCACAGTGTCCAACAGTTGCGCAGAGAAGACTCACCCTCAGGAGTGCAGGGCCTTGTTCCCCCACCTTCTTCTAGAACCGTCTCCAAGGGCAGGAAGTCATGGGTGGGTGGCACCCACTGAGAGAAGAGAGGGGGTGGTGGAGACAGCCTGCCCAGGGGTAGGTGGTGGACACTGGGAGAGCCCAGTGGGGGTAGGAAATGGGGAGGACGCATGGTGATGGGGAATTGAGAGTGGGTCACATCATGACAGGACAAAGCTATGCCCCAGTGGTACCTGCGGGAGCAGCAGTGGCAGGGGGGCCTCATGGCAGAGTGTGGGGGTGGGCAAGAAGCTCCAGGAGGAAGCAGAAGTTGAGTCGTAGTTTGCATTCTAGAGTGCTGGGGCTCTGTGTTGCTAGGAAATCGGACTGTTGCATCACAAAACACC
This sequence comes from Pogona vitticeps, assembly GCF_051106095.1. NCBI lineage: Eukaryota > Metazoa > Chordata > Lepidosauria > Squamata > Agamidae > Pogona > Pogona vitticeps. The sequence goes on from NC_135784.1 coordinate 182,283,217, forward strand.
CAAACCAATCAATACGCCATTGGGCACTTTGAACAGATGACGTACAGAGCCTCTCTCTCCCTCCTTGCACCCCGAACATTTTCACAGCAAGAGGCAGTGCAAAGCATTGTGGAACCTCCCACATCTGGCTGGGTTCTCCTAACTATGACCATATCATCGGAGTTGATTTTCTACCACGCTTGGCAGAGCCCGAGGACATTCCTCGTGCAAGTGAGGTGGTGCTCAAGGACCACCAGGCAAAAGGAAACGCCTTCCTACAGAAAGACCCACGCCCCAGTTCAATCTGCAGCTTCCTTAACTAGCCAGTTCCTTGCATGACCCAAAGGATTCTGGACTTTATATGGGAACGGGACTTAGTTGAATGCCGTTTAAGAACCAATCTGGTGCTCTTTAGAAGTCAGGAGCAGTTGTACCACCCATCCCTTTATACCTCAGCACTAAGCATGTGGGCTGAGGCTCTCAGGAGTTGTTGTCCAAAACATCTGTAAGGTGCCAGGTTGAGGAAGTCACTCCTAGGCACACAAACAGCCTCCAGGATGGCACTAGTCCACATGTAGTTTACAATAGAGCTGGTTGAGGTGCGCACATGTGCTTATCTGAGGCACGTGCTATGCCAAGCAGGAAAGGCAAGGAGGCACTGGCAGAGGAGGAAAGAGAGCCAGGAGCTCTGGTTGCCTTCTCTATTCCCCACTGCAAGTTAACAAGTGTTGCCCTGCTTGTTTTCTGTGGTTATCCACACCTGCTCTGCAGCCAAGCATGGGATCCAGATGTGCAGCCTACGTTCCCCGTCTGGCTTGCTAGACAAAAACCTCCTCTGCCAACTTCAGAAACCATCTAGGAATGCCAGTGTCTGTGGCCGAGCTCCGTCGTGCTGGCAATGTATGACTCCGGATGACCCGCCAGGCACATTATCAGACAAGTTACTCTTCCTGCAGCAACTGGCTTTCCGCTAGGCTTCGCTGGGCTGGCTGTAGGCCCAACAGCTGAACACGAAGTGGTCTAAAGGGTGTGATGTCTTTCCTTTTCTCTCACCTTTTGCACCTCAAGGGCCGGGCCTGGCCTTGGCTCGGGCACACAACAGCTGGTCAGGATGATGAGGAGTGTGAATTCTGGCTCTTGCCTAAAGTTACGCTTGGCCCGAGTCTTCACAGCTTAAGTCCCATCGCTCTCGCACACAAGGCTCCCATTGAAGAGGCAGTTTGCATCAACATTTGCTTAAGGCTGGGTATTTGCATCTGCTGACGTCAACAGAGGCCTGGCTTCTGTCTGGAGAACTCAGCAGACAAAGGCATTTGCTTCGGATGTCTTCAGCCACCGCCTTTCCTTTCTGGTTGAAGGCTGTGCAGACAAGATTGGCAGGAGTGCCAGGCTACACAGAGAGGTCTCGAACTTGGCAAATAGCCACCTGGACATATGCCTCTCTGTACACAAAAGTGGAGGATGCACCGCTGTTTTCATGTTGTCACTGTGTGTGCAAGAAGAGTTTAGGTATCTGCACAGCATAGTCTGTAGACATTACAGTGCAGGGATACAGTATGGGATGAACAGGGAGATGTTTGCATATGATAGTCTTTTTATGAGATGTTGAAGCATCTGGCAATCCTATGGATGTTTACTTTGGAGCGAGTCCTACTGAGACTGGCTCACAAGTAAATGTGCACAGAACTGAAACTTTAGATTGCAGTCCTATAAACACTTAGGAATAAGTCCCATTGAACTCAACGGAAGCTTACTTCTGGGTGGACCTATACAGGACTGCCGTGCTAATCTGTAAAAGGGAAGAGGGTGAAATTAACTCGGCCAGCCTCTTGTGGCATGACTAAGCTGCCAAACCTAGGAGCCTGGATTCAGAATTCTCGAGAGCTGGTTCCAGATGTTACAGAGTGAAATGAAAATACAATAAAATTAGATTATTTGATACTAGATTTGAGATGAGTGAGAAGAAGGGACTGCCAAACATTTAACCTTTCTGCAAGGTAGGCTTAGCTGGCAGCACAGCTACATATTACCCATCCCTTCATGTACAGTACTTACTTTGACAGAAAGTTAAGATTACACCCCACTTGCAACTCACTAACTGAAGCAGATGCTTATGAAGCAAGATCATGACCCTCCCCGAAAGGCTGAAAGAACTGGTGAGTTAACATAATAGTGTGTGTGTGTGTGTGTGTGGAGGGGGAAATCGGCACTGAAATGTTGTGCTTTGAGTTTTAAGGAAAGAGAAACACATTTCCCACATCTCACTCATGTAAGCCGCCCCCGAGTAGACTTTATCTACAGGGGCGGGGTATAAGTCCAAATAAAGTAAAGTAAAGTAAAGATACCTGCAATCCTTAGGATGCCTATAGCCCTTGGAAGCGGTCAGTGCCCAAGCTTCCCTCACCCTTCCACCTCCCCCGCTCCACTCCAAAAACTACCACTGTTACGACAATGGTGTCAGAGCTGACAATGGATGAGGAGAGTCATCCTAGTGTCATGTCCTTCCCAGCAGAATCAATGGTGAGGCTGAGAGGAACGTGTCCTTAAGCTGGGAGGAAGGTGCATAGGGAGAGTGATCTGTACCTTGCAGTCTTGCCCACAGAAATGGCAGGACACCCTCGGCTGGCTGGCTGGCTGGCTGGGGTAGAGTGCGAACTGTCAGTTTATGGCTTAATCCTGCTCAAACCAGGAAGGAGGAAGTGTATGAGTGTGAGGCAGGAGCAAGAGAGAAGTGGTTTCCATGTGTGTCTATGGGCCTGCATCATTGACAGGAGCGATGAGATTGCTTGCTGGTGTCCTAACAATACCCTTTTTGTCTTTTGGCTCCCCTTTGCAGCAAATCACAGCTCTTGTTTTCATGCTCAGTTCTCATTCTCTCCCCAAGCAGGACTATTCATTTCCATTACTGATAACAGCCCATCAAAGTTCTCCCGATAACTCCAGTGATCCCAGCCAATTGAGGCTGATGACATAAGGGCAAACAGAGCCAGTGGGGCACTCTCCTCTGTTCTCAAGAAAACCATGGTCCTTGAACCAGGGCCCAGAAGGCTCTTTTTCTTTCCAGACAGCAGAACTGGATGCCAAAGCATTTTGGGGCCATACCTGCATCTGGATGGCCTCCACTAGACATGGGCTATTCATATCCATGGGAATTAGGGATGTGGTGGCGCTGCGGGTTAAACTGCAGAAGCCTCTGTGCTGCAAGGTCAGAAGACCAGCAGTCGAAAGATCGAATCCATGCAAGGAGTGAGCTCCTGTTGCTTGTCCCAGCTCCTGCCAACCTAGCCGTTTGAAAGCATGTAAAAATGCAAGCAGATAAATAGGTACCACCACGGTGGGAAGGTAACGGCATTCCGTGTCTAGTCGCACTGGCCACGTGACCACAGAAACTGTCTTCGGACAAACGCTGGCTCTACGGCTTGGAAACGGAGATGAGCACTGTAACGTTCAGCCCTGTCCTCACCTGTCCGTCACAGCTGGACAGTGAATCATCAGCCAATGGTGTGACGGAGGGTGGAACTGAAGGGGATGAGCTGGTATAAAAAGGGGGGTGAAGAGTGTGTGAGAGTAGATTGATTGAGTGAGAGAGTGAGATCTGGAGAGATCTGGTGTGAGAGAGAAAGAGGCCTGCGTGCCTGAGTGTCAGTGAGGGAATATCTATGTGGTTGATTTAAAATAAGAAAGTGATTTACGAAGTGATTATCTTTCTGTGATTCTCATATTTTATTTTTGTAATCAATAAACCAAGTTTTATTTTTTTTAAAAAAAGAAACCCTTGTCCTTTTTATTTAAAGGAAAGGTTGGTGGCAACAAGAGTGTTTAGTGGCGTGGTGGGCATTCCGAGAGGCCTGAGTAGGAGGTGACCTCAGAGTGGCTCAGCCACGTTACAAGCACCATGCCCTAGAATCAGACACGACTGGACTAAATGTCAAGGGGAACCTATACATGGAGATACGAATACAAACTGTGGCACCATAGTGCCATGGACGCCATTCCCTCCCCCCTGGAAGGCAAAGATTAAAAGTCTGGAAACATTTCAATCACACTCTGCAGCAATCAACTGAAGAAATTTATTCTATAGCCTTCAGAGTCAATTCCTGAAATATTTAACTACAAAGAAATTTCAAGATTAAAGAACTTCAGAGTTTTCATGATTTTTTAAAAAATGCAAAATAAGGAACTAATGGGATATCCTCTTAAGTTAATTATTTTCTCACACATGCCACACAAGCACATGTTTCCACCCTAGAAGAAGGTAATCTTTGGTTGTTTTTTTTAAAAGCCCTGATAAGCTGAAAATCAACAATTGATGCCAGTTACATTTTGTAAATCTTGTGGAGGAGTACTGTGTAAAAGAACATCATATCTGACACTGACATATTAGTAGATAGGTTTCTTTTGTATTTCTAATCTTCCTGATTCTACTGGACTGGAATGTCTTGTTCACAGATGCTGCCTCCAGTTTCCCGTCCCCTGCCATTTGGAGAACCAGTTTTATCTTACAACACTGCTTTATGTATCGTAATAAAAAAATGTAAGAGCATACACGGATATAGGAGCAGAGCCTTGGCAATCCGAAGTTATGGTTCCATTGTACTCACCTAAGAAGGTGTTGGAAATGTATTCAGAGACCTGGTTTCCAGAGCGGCTCATTTCAGAGAGGTGGGTTAGTTCACGGTTCAGCATTCTTTTGAACTATCAGACAGAGACCAAGAAAGAGAGGTTTAATATATATAGGTCTTCTCTCACACACCCATTGGTGTGAATGATTGTGTACAAATGTGCAGATGTATGTATACATTTTGGTACAGAGGCAATTCTGTATGGCTATATGCATTTTACAGTCTGTACAAGGACAGTCCCACAAATGGAGAGTGGATGCATATGTAGCCTCATGTGCGTATATGCAAATAAGAATAACTCCAAGAGCAAGAGTGAGTGAAAGTAGCTAAACCAACATGTATCTTACATCTTGAACATGTGTGTGCCACTTTAGTGCTACAGGGTTTTAAATGATAAATTAGCCGTTCCCAATCCCAACCATTAGCCTTCCCAGATGTGCAGGGCCATAGTATCCATCATCTCATGGCAGAACATTTCCATGGAATAGCCCTATTTGTTGAGGGTGATGAAACATTGCTGTTCAACACACCTGGAAGGTACCAAGTGGGAGAAGGCTGGTCTAAATTATGATGACATTTTTAAAAAAATAAAACACTCTTAAAACATACTCCTTTTCTGGCAGTCGAATCTTGGATTAGATATTAAAGAATATGGCTTTGAGCCTACTCAGAATTATGCCTCCCTTTTAGTGGAATGGTATCCCAGCTGCTAATAATACCAACGTTAGCAGTAATAATAATTTGAAATTGCTTTAAAATAGAGTTCCCATGGTCTTCCACCCAGTTGCATAACAGACAACATCTATATAAGCTCTCTGATGTTCTTGGTCCGGTTACAGAGCCCATGGCAGTCTAACCATGAAACCCCCTACCCTCCACTGCATATAAGCTCTGGTTTAGGAATGACGCATCTCCCCATAGCTCTGATTACTTCACGATTACCACCATGAGTTTCCCAGTATGCTTATAACATATAGACATTGGCCTGTTGAAGATGCAATGTGGCTTCAGTTGCACAGAAAATAGGGGTTGAGGTGAAGAGGGATGCCAGGCCTAAATCCAGTTTGTGTGCCACCTCTTTGTCCTGCCTGATGAGGAAGGGAAAGGGGCAGGGAAACCAGCCGCTCTGGTACAGAAGCCCCTTCAAACTAATTGACCAGGGTAGGTCAAGAGATACATCCTCACTCATAAACAGAGAGGCTTGTGGTTCAAGCTGACTTGCCTATCAACATTATGGTCCCAAATATCTAAGGGACAAAAGGTTTCGAACATCTCAGCGATGCCATGAAATTCTAACACATTCTTTCCGACCAAACTTCTACTCTGATGCCAGACCTGGGGGCATTTTGAGACTTCATCAGTTCCAATGCTTGCCCAAACCATGATTATACCTATAATGGCCAACTAGAACAAAATGGAAGCCTCATTTGTATGCCAGGCAAGGTGCCTTTGGAATCTAAAGTGCAGAAAATTTGCAGTGCAAGAACCTTCTGCAAAAACTGAAGACAGAGGAGGACTTGGATCAACAGAGGATGGGTGGGGGTCAGAAACAAGAAGTTATTTGCTCTTCCGTCTTCTTTCGCACACAAGGAGGGATGAGGAGGAAAGAAGTCAGGTTTCTGACCAAAGCAACAAGTAGAAGAGATGGAAGAAGTGGTGGTAGTGCTGACCTGAGGACCCAATAAGTACATTGGGTACATTCCCTAATGTCTTTGGGTTTACAGAGAACTACCTGAGAGGATCTGTTGACCCACATCTGTGGGTTGACCACTACTGCGGGAGAGGGCATGGTGATAGGCTTTTATCCTCTGGCTGAAAAAAAAGGTTATGCTCAAAGGGTATTGAAGTCTCTGAAGATTTTACGGGGGCGAGAGGAACAATGTTGATGTGATCAACTTCATTTCACCTCATCTTATTTAGAACCTGGGCTTCCTTTGGTTCTAAAAACCTAAATTTCCCCTTTTGTGGCCTAGTGGCAGAAAACTCAGTACCGTGTACTTGAAGTAAAAGGACAGGCTCGCTTTCCCCAGTTCTGCGTTTGACATTGCTCTCATTTAAAAACCCACTTTGTCCTTGAGAAAACTCCCGGATGTTGCTCCCCAGCAGAAGAGTTGAGGTGACTCATCGGCTTATCAGCCGAGATGGGAAATGCTAGAGACTGCCGCCACAATGCTGCAGCCTTGGGGAAAAACTAAAGGGAAAAGCCACTTTCTGGGGAGGAGGGAAGGGCTTCCACGAGGCTGCTTCAGCTGTTCCAGTGTCAGCTGGAAGCATGATCCAAGGTCCACACTTTTCCGTTCCAGAGCCACTGACTTCTTTTGCTGCAGGGACTCATCCAGCCATATAGCAATGCTGCAGGCTGGCGCTCTTGCCCTGGCCCTGACAATCCCAGAAGTAGACTGTTACAGTCCTCACTGAAAGGCTGTTCCTTACCCTGTGCCTTTTATACCTTGGCCCATCCTTGCAGTTCCCACTTGTCTCTTCCTTACAGCAGAAGAGGGAAATGTATGACCCCACACCATGGAGGACTTGAAGGTGACCACTCCTGGAGTCCCAGTTGAGAAGTGAGACCATTGGGGCAGGGGAATTTTTATCAACAACCAAGCAGTAGGGGCATTAGGAATCTGCCTTATACTAAGTCAGGCCATTGATTCATCTAGCCCAGGACTGTCAACACTACCAACTAGTAGTGGTTCTCCAGGGGTTCAAGTAGAATCCTTTCCTAGTCCTACCTGGAGATGCTGGGAATTTAACACAGGACCTTCTGCATCCAATGCATAGCCTCTAGCTCAAAGCCACAGTCTCTTACTTATTTTTATTCCATGAGTTAACATAGGGGTTATCTCCCTCTTGTTGTTCACACTCATAACTGGGAAAGCAAGTTCGTGTGGAATCAATCGCCTGGCTTTCCTCTCTTTGCACTGAAACACCCATAGTGTCTTAGGCACTGGGGTCTGGAAGGTGATCCAGTTCACCCCCGTACAATGGTTATTTCAATTTTGCCTTAAGAGTGAGGTCAAAATGATCCTCTGAGCTTTCTGGAGGAAGGGTAGAAAGCAAATTTAATAAAACAACTGGTGCATGAATAACTAAAATAATTCTTTATTTGACTATGGAGCTGTTAAGAAAATCAGCTTGTAAAGAAGTACAGAGAAGCAGAGAGACCATTTGGGGCTTGTCCAAAAGGCCCTTAAAGAGCAGGAAAGGTAAATTCTTTTGATATATCACAGGGATAAACAATGTATAACCCACCAGATATTGCTGGGCTATAACACTTGTCAGCATCCCTAGCAGCATCACCTATGATGGGAACTGCAGTCTAACAACATCTTGTTCCCCATTCCACATGTGTCTGATTCCCAGAAACCGTTTGCTACAAGTCAGACCACTCTTTCTCAAGTCCCAATGCTGATAGCTATTGCAGCTTGCCCAAGGTGGCTTCCCAAGGGGATTGTGGAGGCTAGAGGGAAAACAGTATCTAACTTTTTCCATTGAAATACTTCTCCCAAGATACTTTCCACATCACAGAAGAGTAATTAACTTGAAGAACAGGCAGCTGCCACTCAGGCACACGTCCTCAGCGTAAGAATTAAATAGCCGAAGACTGTCACATGTTTTTTCTGCGCAAGGGAAGCTAGATGATAGTAATACATAAATGCTGTGCCACAGTCAGCTGAATGTATATTTAACCAAGACTTGCTCTCTGCATCAGATATACTGTATGACAAAATCACCAGGGGGACAACACTCGTGAGCACTTTGGGAGACAAATTTTCTTGCAACCGGAATCTTGACCCTGGGTTCAAAACTTCCTGCACACAGAGTCTATCTGTGCAGCTTGCCAGATTCATTCCTGTCTATTCCTTTTCATTATCGACTAACTAGCCTCCCAGAGCACAGGCTGAGTGATCACCGTACAACATCACTACAAACTAAAAAGTACATCCCTTTTCCGATACTCCCCACTCCCTCCAAACATAGTTTTGCAGGTGGTCTCAACAAACAGGTTTCGTGTATGCCACATAAAGTGCTCACAACTAACTGAAGTGAGGGAAGATTTCCAAGTGATAATTGAAGTGCTTTAAAATATATGTTTAATTTCAGCCTTAGCGTCCTGAACAGCATGAATATTCTGTATGATTAAAACAAAAGGAACAAAACTCCATCACCATCAACAAGTGTCTGTTGCTGCCAGAAAAAAAAATTACAATGTGGACTAAAGGCTACTTTCCTTTGGGAACAATCTGTTAGGTCCTACAATGTCAATGACAGCCAGGGCCAGAAGTAAGAATCAATGAGGCCATTCCCTCCCTCCCTCCCTCCCTCCCTGTGTGTTATCCTCAATACTTTCTCCTTCCTGAACTTGCATGCTGCAACAGGGCCAGATCAATTTTACCAGAGATCTGGATTGACTGCTTGCAGAGACCTTTTGTAATTACATTGAGGGCTGCCTCAGGGCACTGGCCTGATCTACCACTTTACAGGGGGTTGAATTAGCAGAGCAGGGAGAAAGGCTTGGACTCCAATCCCAGATCTACTGTGGAAGCCACAACCAAATTGTGGCTGGGCCCTTTAACTAGGTGTTTCGTTCAACAGGAGGCCCCACTTCATGCAAAGTAAAGAGTGAGCATTGGTTCTCTAACCCTAACTCTATCTTTAGCCTGAATCAAATAAAGAATCCAGAGCTTGGAGAATTTATTTAACCAAAAAACCCTCTGACGTTGGCATTAGTTGTTATTTAACACACTTACTCATTACCTTAACAGTAAGTTAACAGTGAGTTTGCTATTTTTTGAAACGTTTTTACAAAACTTTTAAAGATAGAAAAGGAGCCCACTGGGCCAATATTCTCCTCAAATGATGTTTTAGAAGTATTTTATAAGGAAGTAACTTGCACCTTGAGGGGAACAAGGGCAGAAAAAGTATTATTTGCTTATCACACACTGTTACAAAACAGCATTAAAGGCCATTATCTCACTTTGCAACAGAGTTGCTTTTGTGCCCTCACAACCACACCTCCCCTCCAGAAGTAATTACAGGTGAATTGTAACAGGTTACTTCCAACTCTGGGCCTGACCTAACAGTACAGGCTTACAGTTGTTTCCTATCCCAATTTCCCTCAGAATTGGGGCCATACTTTCCTCACCCTCAGGCCTTGCTATATCCCAGATGCTGGTGAATGGCAGTTCACTGAGTGCTCACCTACCAAGGCAGGCTTCTGGCTGAAGAAGGGGGAACTCTCTGGCCCTTGGCCTAGTTTCAAAAGCCCTGCCCAAGCCATCAGGCAAGGCCCTGCAGGTGTGATCTGTCCTCTTCCAGCAGCCTGCTAGAGAGTGGTGGGTGGGTGAGAGAAAGTGCATGAGAAGGATGTGGGGAAAGAGAGACAGAAGAGAATGGCAAGAAAGAGAAGAAAGATGCAGATGGCAGAGAAAGGAAGAGAGAAAAAGAAGGCTCTGGACCCACCCACCATTGCCACGTGGTTCCTGTCGTATTGCCTCTGGTAGAATTGATTCTCAACAGAAAAACAGGTCCCCAACAGGTTCATCAGTATTTTCCTTACCACAGTAGAAAGGAGACTTTAAAAAAAGCCATAGAAGAGTTCCTGACTATAGGACTGCAGAAGCAGAGGCGAGCAGTATAGGATTTTGTTTTTTTGTTTTTGCCACTGGACAAGTCACTATAGACAACTGGCTTCCCATGTCATTGAATGTGCCTCGTTGAAATTACCATTCAGTAAAAAAAAATCAGCTGTAGCCTCTCATAATAGAAGAGGCAGTCAGACTTTGAGCTGTAACACTTCAAAATAAACACGAGAGGATACTTTGCTGTAAACAAAAGAACACAAAACAAAAAAAGAAACAGAAAACAAAAATCCAGGCATACAGAAAAGATGCATGGCAATGAAAAGCATTCTATCCTAGCCCTATTTTATTTTATTTACAGAGTTTCTATGCCCTCTTTATCTCATAAAGTGACTCAAGGCAGCTCACAATAGTTAAAATACAAGTAAAGTTAAAAGCACAATAACTTATTCAATTTCAAAATCAATTAGAAGGACAACAGAACAAAAACAGCCATCTCAAAATGGAAGATATACTTTAAAACATGCCTGAAAATACAGTAGTCAAAATCTCAGGGAGAGTTCAACTTTAATGCCTAATATACTGTGACGGCCTCCTCTCACGTCACAAAGGAGGTGTCACATCACTCTTACATACACACACTTTGTTCACGCTGCCACCAACCATTCCTTCATCTGAGACTCTTCAGGCAAATAAATGACTTTTAAAATAAAAACTTGTGTTTATTTAGAATAACAGAAGAAATGGTAAATCACTGTATCAACGAAATAATATGGCAATCAATATAAAGTATCACACACACACTCTCTTTCAGACCTTCTCTCAAAATATAGCACAGTACTACACGACGGGTATAAGCCCTAACTCCCTAAGTCCCTAACCAGACCCTAACCAAGTCCCTATCTAAACCCTATCTGACTCACACCTCATTCACTCCCCCCTTAAATACCATGGCTCCACCCTCTGAAGTCCCACCTCCCGTCATGCTATAGGCAGATGAACTCCAGCCACAGCAATGACAGGCGGATGACATCATCGCTACCATAACAATACCTATAGAAAGCCTGTTAAACAGAAACATCTTTTACCTCTTGCAGAAGGGAAGGAAAGGAGGGGTCAACCTAGCCCCTCACAGGAGGGCGTTCCAACCTGGGAGCAGACACAGAGAAGGCCCTTCCTCACATTCCCATGAAACATGCTGGTGAAGGCAGTGGGGCTGAGAGAAGGCCCTCCACTGAAAATCTCAGGAGCCTTCTTCCTGACATGCTAGGTTTTTCTTTTTGTATGCAGATTAATTTTCTCTATGGGGAAGCCTTCCATCATGTGTGCCCCTACCCACAGCCTGAAGCAGTACCATCCATGACACAGTTTACCATCCCAGCTGCTAACTGTGAGAACTTGGTCAGCATCTCACTCTCCTACTATAGTCCGGAACTGTCAGCACAATTTCTGTTCAAGCGGGAGCGGGCACTGGGGCAGAAATTGGGAGGGCAGTGTTTGTATATTTCCAGCACAACCTCACATTTTCACTATCAGAGATCAGGTTCCCAATGGGAGAGAGGAATCGGTAAAAGCAGTGCAACACGGAGGTCTCATCCTAATTCTCTGTCTTTTTATATTTGGGATTTCTCGGAATGATTTTGCCACCTGATACGGCTGTACCTTGAGATGCCTGATACGGCACAGTCCCTTGCCCAGCGACAGAACAACCCCAGTCTTTTCCACACTATGTTTACCCATCCCTTTCTTTTCTCACTGTTCAGCCATTCTAAACATTTTCCTCATTTCCTCTCATTTCACCTGTTTTTCCCTCAGGAAAGCTGCCTACCCCATTCCTGCCCCACCTCCAGCTTTCCACAGCCCATTTCCTGAAAAGCTGCATGTAGCAGAACCACTGTGGGGATGATGAGGTGGGGAGAGAACAAGCATTTGGGGGGGGGGAGAGAATAGATGTGGCATCTTCGTCATTCGCTGGCAGCCAATCAGCTATGCCTCAGAGCTGTCTCCATAGCAACAAAAGTCTCCTTAGCAACTGCCCTCCTCTTCAGAGGACTGGGACTCTGGGAAACCCTCCATAAGAGGACAGAGTCCCCTGGATTTAACCCGTTCTCTCCTGAGACCAAATGCATATATACTTTATGTAATCCAAAAACCAACTTTCACCCTGTAATTTGCTCTTTCCATTCAGACAGGATTAACTCTTCCCTCTACTTTACTTTTACCCTTAACAGTTTCCAGCGATCCACATCTGCACCAACCACATGATTTCTGAAGCCATTTTAGCCCCATTCAGCAACTCCTTCCCCTATTTCCATTCCCATCATTTCCCTCTCCAAGAGGGTTTGCTCTCACAGGACAACATTTGCAAATAAGCCCGGCAGCCCAGTCTGGACTGGCTCTGAATGTCAGAAGGCCCTCATCATAATGCCTTCCTGTCCGTGTTCCCCATTCCTTGCGACCCTAGGCCTATCTGGTACTGGCAGCAGTCGCAGCAGCAACTAGCAAAAGGCTACCAATTAGACGTCTCCATGGTACGTCCAATATATGGCTACCCAGGTGAGAAACATAAGCTGGATCCTTGTAGCTCCCTGGCTGGGGAAGCCCAGAACAGGCAGCAATGCCAGTAAGGCTCCAACAGTTTCCCTGGGGTATCATTTACCGACACCAGACTTCTTCCTAGTGTTGAAAGTGGTCGCACAGCTCAAAAACTGGCAAGTTTTTAAATACACTGAACCAGCTCATTGCCTAGGACAGACATCTCCAATCTAGTGTCTTCCAGATGTGAGAGTACAATACTCAGCATTCCAAATCGGCCATTTTAGCAGGGGTGCAAGTCAGTTGAAGTCACAAGCACCTGTAGGGCACCATGTTGAGGAAAGCTACTCTAAGGGCAGAACCAGCCCAAGATATTTTCCTGCTTGAGACAAGATGGCGTCATCCCATCACACCGTTCCTTGCTTGAAAGCTGAGTGAACTGGCAGCTTCAGTGGCAATGGGACCCTGTTCTCTATCACAGCTGAGGGGAGAGACTGGCTGAGGGTGTATGGGACAGCCAAGGGATCACCCAAATCAGCTCTTTCTTCCAAGAGAGAGGGATGGGTGGGATGGGGCTCAGAGAGAATGGCCAGGGGACCTGTGTTATCTGCAAGTTGCTCAGCCTGGAAGGGAAGCACTGACATAAGCTTCAAGTACTGCCTCATTTCTGATAAAGAAGGAAAGCAGTCACGCTTCTCAAGAAAGAAGAACATCTACAAAGCCAGGATAAAGGTGAAGGAATAATTGGACAACCTGAATTAATTGAAATCAACAGGACCAGGCAGCTATTCATACAAAGATCTGTAGAAGCCGTCAATTTTAAGCAATATTACATGCAGAAGAGTAGGAGTCAGACCTAAGTCATAATATCGCACTACAACATGGTGAACAAGAACACCACCAAAACCAGTAAGACACAGTCTGTTGAATACCCCACTCAGGCAGCCAGTCACTGAGGGAAAGCTTGCCTGAAGAGAAAGGTCTTCACCTGCTTGTGGAAGGACAGAAAAGACGGGGCCTGCTTTGCCTTTTGTGGGAGTTCCAATGTCTGGGAGCACCAACAGAGAAGGCCTTATCCTGTGTCTCCATCAAATGCACCTTTGGCAATAGTGGGATCACGAGAAAAGGTTCTCCTGATGATCTTAAAGGGAAATGCAGCCCTTTAGATAGTGTGGACCCAAGCTGTTTAGGGTTAGAACCAGCACTTTGAATTCAGCTCCGAAATGGATCAGCAGCCAGTACATGGGGCTGTACATGTTCTCCTGCACAAGCATATCTGAAAGGAACAGAAGCTGAACAGCAATGTCGTAAAGCTCCTGCACATCTCTTGCTCACATTGAAGAAATCTGCACAGTTAAACTTCTGGGCAGGTTGTACTCCATTTTAGTTAGTGCCACCAGATGAGGAGAGTATTTTGATTTTCTATGTCAAGCACCAAAACACAGTATCTTTGGATGAACTTAAGAGTTTATTGAGCAATTCTCAGAAATAATACCTGTTCTACTGAAAACCTAGGAAAAATATTTGTGACCTTAAAGTAATGGAAAAAACCAACTGCAGGATTTATCTTTTGAAAAGGAAAGGGGAATGCTGTATGAAATTACACGTTTGCAAACTTCAGCACTGGAAAAGTAGCCAGTATAATGGCTTAACTTCTGTTACTTAGCATAGTAAGTCACACTAGAGTAGAGCCACTGGGTCACTGGCAATTTGTTAAGTCAATTCCTTCTTGTTCCATTGATTCAAATTGGCATACTTTAGTTATAACTTACTACACTAAAGTAAGTCACAAACAGAGTAGGCCCATTAGCATCAATGGAATTTATGGAGGCACTGACTCACCAAACTTTCTCTAGTGTGACTTACTATGCTAAAGCAATACGATTTCAGCTAATGTTTAGAATGGAGCATTAGGAATCAATGTGATTTTTGAGACAGTTCCCAAAACTGACCTAGACATTTACTAAAGAATAAAAAAATAAGAATAAGAATAAAAATAATTTTGTATGTAAGATGAATATACTGTAGTTAATATTAAATCCTTGACCGAAGCTCTGGGGAGTTAGTTCATCATGATAGACTGGTTAAAAAAAAAAACTATGACTTTGTATTAGCGAAGGCTTTCACGGCCAGGATCTAATGGTTGTTGTGGGTTTTTCGGGCTCTTTGGCCATGTTCTGAAGGTTATTCTTCCTACCTTCACGTAGGAAGAACAACCTTCAAAACACGGCCAAAGAACCCAAAAAACTCACAACAACCAAACGATGAATTATCACCAGAAGTCTGTGGTCCAAGTATGGGAGGGGTCATTTTGCTGTGGGGCCCACAGGCTGCTAGTGGGGCATATGAACTAGGAAAAAAGTACAGTAATATGAAAATGAATGAAGAAATGACACATAGAAGAAGATCAGACTGGAACAAAGTTCAGGGCAGCATATACTGCCACCAGCCCTCACTCAAATGATTAAAAAGGTCTGTTCGAGGTGTCTGAAGACTGGTCGCTCTGGAATATACTAATCTAACTCCTTGCTCTAGGGCAGACTTCTCAAGGTAGCACCTTCCAGATATTTTGGGCTATAGCTCCCATTATATGCAACTGTTGACTAAATTGGCTGTGATTCATAGGATTTGACCTCCTAAGTAGGGCACCAGATCAGGTAAATCTGCCTTAGAGGTAAAATACAAGATGGAGTTTTTACAGTGCTATATCTGGAAGTACTACAGTCCAATCTGTTGATAAGAGTAATTTTATTTAAACTAAATTGGTTTAAATTACAATTTAAAATAAATTAGGACAAATTAGAAGTTGATTCACTATTAAAAACATTCAGTTTAATTATATGACCCCTCCCTCCACCCGTATACCTTGCTTGTTACAGCTTATTACATATATTTTTAACAATTTCTTGACCTAGATTGACTCTACCTTTAAATCATCCAGGAAATCTGCAGCTAGCTTCAAGGAGAGACAGAGAAAGAGATAAGGACTTGACTCTGTCTGCACAGATTGGCAGAGGAATGAGAGCTAGGGTTACTATTCTAAAAGAATCAGCATCTCTCAGGAAACTACTGAAAGCAATCCTAGAGATTGCAACAAGGCCCCCAGTGATTTCCAACGTTATGTCAGGCTGAGAGAAATATGAGGAGAAAAGTCTCCCTAAATAACTTCAGAGTTGGAAAATACGGCTGATCAGGTCTGGTTTTTGTTTGTTTTTTTGCACAGCTGTTAACAAGAATATATGGTTTCTCTCAAGGCACACCCCAAAATCCAAATTCTTCTGACAATGTCCAGTAAGTAGAGTGGAGTGACTGGAGACACTCAGGTCTAGTAGATTAACCCAAATAATATATATATAAAAATTCTCTCTGCCTATTGATCAGATAACATTGTGAAGGACTGCAAACAACTTAAGAGGTGACCAACTAGAAGTGATGAGTTGGGCACACAGTTACAAATGATATTGTCCAAGGACACCATAAAAAGCATTTCACATAGGACTGGGGGGGGGGGGGGAGAGTGACATTTTAAGAAGGGAATGCGGCTCCTGATAAGGCTTTAAGAGTTGGAGCTGATAACAAACTTAATGTGAGTTAGATGGGGAGAGTTTACACATTCATCAAAACTGAGTGGTAAAGCTTACCATATGCACAACACAATGTCAGGCAGAGAACAGGGTTCAGATTACCTTTCCCACTACGTGAAAGCTGTTTCTTATGAAGGGTATTCAAATAAAAAGCCCCTCCCACGGTACAGTGTAAAGTGACATTGCCTTGGAGTAATTTTACTATTTGATCCAGTTGGAAATCTAACCCCTTCAAAGATGCATGTACTCTTCTAGTTCTTTCAGTCCTTTATCGTAGGATTTATCTTCAAGTCCCTTCCAGCTGCTATGTAACCTGCTTGACTTACGCCCAGATACTACTGGGTTCTGACAATACCCAATTCATGCTTTTCACATTTTGGTAGTAATACTCCTATTTAATGGAACCTAAAATGGCATTGACACTTCATGTCCCACACTTATTAGAGCATAAGCCCCTTTGAACTCAATGGGACACCCGAGTAAATATTTTTCGGACTGTCCCCTTATGGAGCTAACCATGTGGCACATTCAAAGCACATCCTTACCCTATTTTAGCTTTGACAGAACACCAGTTCTGATTGAAAAGCAACCATAAAATACAGTATAGGATTTCCAAGTAATAGATAGGAGTTGAGGAAAGCTATGAGTTCACTACACCCTGGTTTTAAGGCTAGATTATTGATGCACCAGGACACAAAAAGAGAAATATTCAGAAGTACTCAAACTGGCAAGTCTGAACAACAAAATATAGGAAAATATCTTTTCCAGTTTAACTTCAGGAGGAAGCTCTTTTGAGGTCTTAAACCCAAGTCTGAATTCTATTGCTTTCTGGGCTTCTTCTGTGTAATGAGGCAATACACAGGCTTCTCTCTGCTGGTATCTTTTGCTTTACACTCAACGTAAGCCTCTCTTTACAGTTGAAGTGCTACTTAAGATCATGATACATCCATGGTGGGGAGGGGTTATGTCATAAATTACATCATCACTGAATAACAACACAGCCATCTATCAAGGATGCTTTAGCTGTGGATTCCTTGCACTGTCAGTGGGCCGGACTCAGTGACCTTTCCGGTCGCCATCCAGCTCTACCATACTATGATTCTATGATCCAAACACTTATGCAGCTACATTCCAGACAGCTCCAGAATGAATCACTATTTTTCCAGTAAATTATACTTGTCTGATATGCTCTCAGGCAAAGGGTAGATAAATCAGATCTCCCTGAAACAGAAGTTACTTCCTGAGAGATATTATATTCATCCCATGCAACTAACATATAGTGAGAATGTCTGGAAGTTGAGTCATGTCAACTGGACTTCTTTCTTATTAGACTGAAATGTTTCACTACTCATCCAAGTAGCTTCTTCAGTCTGAGGACAATTGGTAGGAGATCCCTGATATATCCTCCATATTGGTTTCACTTCCCCCTGGTCTGAATAGGCTTGTTAGATGGACAAAGGACTGGGAGTGAGTGAAAATCCCACTTTTGCAGTCCTTCTCCACCCATTATGGGCTGTTAACAGTTGTTAACCTTAACAGCGGTCTTTCTGGTAGGTGTGGTCCTGATCTTTCTGGGGATGGATGAAAAGGCATCCTTTTAGACACCATCTGTCTAAGGGCCTTAGACAGATTGTGTCTAAGGCCTCCACCCCTGTTGAGTGAGATTTTCTATATGCACATGTATGGCCTCCCTGACCCCTCTCTCAAACCACCTATCTTCTCATTCCAAAATGAGTACATCTTGGTTATCAAACGAGTGTGGTTTATCCTTCATAGGAGAAAGCAAACAGCCACTGAACAGGAGAATGGCCAAGACCACATTCAGCAGTGTTCCTTAAATTTGGGTGGAGAAGGTGAAACCAATGTGGAGGTTATATCAGGGATCTCCTACCAACTCTCCTCAGACTGAAGAAGCTACTTGGATGAGTGGTAAAATGTTTTAACCTAATAAGAAAGAAGTTCAGTTGCCATGACTCAACTTCCAGATAATCTGGATGACTGAGGATCTTCAAGGATTTATTTATTTATTTATTTATTTATTTATTTATTTATTTATTTATTTATTTATTTATTTATTTATTTATTTATTTATTTTTACTTTATTTTATTTTATTTTATTTTATTTTATTTTATTTTATTTTATTTATATCCCGCCTATCTGGTCGGTTAAGACCACTCTACGTGGCTAACAGCATAAAATAGTATAAAAATTTTTAAATAGAAAAAACTTTAGGAGAGGGAGGAAACAATAGGAAAGGGAGAGGAGAGGGCATCAGGAATTGTCTGGAGGGAAGGCCTGCCGAAACATCCATGCTTTTAGTTGATTTTTAAAGATACCCAGCGAGGGTGCCACGCGAATCTCAGGAGGTAGGTTGTTCCAAAGGTGAGGAGCCACCGCCGAGAAGGCGGTGAGAGTGGTTTTGTTACTCTGTAAAATGATAACCTGAAATGAAATAGTATGTAAACTAAACAGAAGGTACTATCTATAGGTGTGATTCAGCAAAGGAATATACTGATGCATACATATACGTATGCATACACCCCTTCTTTGGCGGCATGTTGTATTCAAGTCTTAAGAGACTAAAGTCACTAAAGTATTTTCTTTCCCTTGAGGAGCATTCCCATACCCACTGTAGAAAGACATCTGTAAGTACCAGTCCATTTACAGTGTCAGTGGTAGTGGGAGGTTTGTGAGAAGTATATTCCTTTTCTTGATGCTTTTCTTTACAGCCCGCGCAACCCCTTCTTGGGAGCTGAAATTCAAAATACCTGGAGGTGAAAATATTTCCTATTTCTGGTGTTAGATGCAAGGACCTAGTATTCTCCATGGACAAAAGCAAGCTGCATCACACAGAACATTTGGGTTGCAGGGAAAAGAGGGCTAGAATATATTTCTGACTCCTGAAATAAGGGTATCTTCCGGTTTTGGGAATAGCTTTCAATATATACCAATTTATTTGAGGGCAAACAGGCTTTTGATTTCTCCTTTTGGTATGCTGTAGCCAAGGTGGACCCTCTTGTGGTTTTCTGATGTACACTGGCTCTCAAAGAAAAGCACTATGTTTAAATATTTTTCAGTATGACGCAGAGAACCGGTGGCCTGAAAGAGACACAAAGTTGACATCAACAACCATCTATCAGATCCCAAAACTCTGGCTCGGCAGACAAAGCAAAACAAACTAAGGCAACCCGAGCACCTGGAGTGGTCTCGGAAGCAGTACAGTCTGTCATCAGAGAAGGGAATTACCTTCTGATCTTAAAAGGCAATCCTTTATCACACTTGGGTATCCTCCAGGATACATCCCTGAGCCTGGATGCCTATGTCTCAGCAGTGGCCAGAAGGATTTTGAGCTAGTTAAAACCAGCTGTACCTGTTCAAGTCTGATCGAGCCACAGTGACACATGCCTTTATTACATCCTGCTTGGACTACTATTAGTATTTCTATGTAAGGATGTCTTTGGATGGTATTCAGAAACTTTAGCATGTCCAAATGGTGCAGTAAGATGGCTAATAAAAATTGGTTACAAAGAGAACCAAAATCTCCTGTTATAACAGTTTCACTGACTACTCATCTGTTTCTAGGCCCAAATCGAAATGCTGGTTAATGTTATCAGATGTACAGACTTAGGTCTAGGGCTATATGAAGGACTGTCTCTCCCCATATAAGCCTCCCCAGGTTTTAAGATCTTCAGTATAGCTCCTGCCCCTGCAACACAATGTTTCCATCAGGTGCCCCTACCTTTCCGCCACTGGTGTTCATGGTGACTAAATGGCGCCAGTCCAGACTCAAATGCCCTGCAGTCTTCTAACAAAACATGCCCACTCTTGGGAGCAGACCCCTCATTTCATGAAACCCCATAAATGGGCCCATGGTTCAATGCACAAGGAGTCCAAAAGCTGCAACAAGAAGACAGACATCCCAAGCCATAGCAGCTTCCAGAAAGTACTAGACAACACATCGTCTGTGCTGTGAGAGGTTCTGCACACAGTAAATCAGGTCAAATTTTACAGTAGAAAACACAGCTCAGAAGAAGCACCTCACAGAAATAATGGGAGAGAGGGAGGGGGTGGAGCAGGAAGCTCAGTAAACATGCTACCTGCTGATCAATAGGAAAGGTCAGATTTGAGAGGTCAGCTTGATAAGAATTAGCCCAGATATGGCTCCTTTGATCCTGGGTAAGGGGATTCAGAGGGCAAACCCAACATGCCCTATAGTTTCAAGGCAATATAAGCAAGCTGACAAGAGAACCTCCTTCCATACCTCTGTATTGAGGGTGGAACAAGGCCTTTCCATAAACAATGAACCTAGCTGACAGTATAATACTGTATATTGACCTTGAGCCTCAGGTAGGCTAAAGGTCAATATACAGTATGACAGCTTTTTTTTCTTTTCCTTATAGTTAAGGGAGTTTCATGCCAAGAAGAAAGAAACAAAGAAAAGGCAGAAATGCAAAGATGGAAAATGAAATATCAACTCATTTCAAGCTAAATTTCCTGTGACTTCAGATTACTAAAGTGTGATTTGCATTGACTGGGCCCATGCAGTGATAATATCACAGTGGATCAACCCTTCCAGTCTCTTCAGGTGTCTCTAGCAAGCTTTGAGCGTGAAAGGTCTCATATGATGGGACAGAGAAAGGCCACAAACCAAGGTTAAACAAATGGGCAAGAGGAAACGTTTATCTTAAGTGGCAGATGTTGAGCATCAATTAAAAACAGCAAAATGAAAATACAACAGAACATGAGAAAAACTGAAAATCCGTGGGAAAATTCTGTAGTGCAAGCCTCACCAAAATGAAAAAGAAGCCTGTTAATTTCAATGGGGCTTGAACAGGAGAACATCTTGGTGATCTTTTCGGCCTCATATTAGGGAACGGGGTTGCCATCGCTATTTTTCTGCCTTAAACAGTTTTGGTCTGCCCTGTCCTAGACTAGTTCTTCAAATCTTGATAAAGTCGATGAACACCCTGCAAATCAGTGTCATCCTTCTCCCTTGACTGGCTACAAGAACCTTGGATTTCCAGGATTCTGTTCAGAACACTACTGGAAGAAGCAAGCCTTGCTGAAGTTTAACACATGGTGATTTTCAAAGTCCAGACTTTTAAGACTCAGGGGCATCACTGGAACTCAAGACTCAGCAGAACCGGGGGGGGGGGGATTTCTTGCCATTGTAGTACAAGTTTAGTAACAACAAAGACAAGGAAGATGCAGAGTGATGTTGGGGGTGGGGGCAGGGGGAGTGGCAGAGGGCTGAAGGCCAGGTAACTGACAAATACTGTAATATGTTATTGGGATAGGTCAGACACCTACACCTCACCCCAAAAGCACTGGATACCCAGATTTTGTTCAAAACCGGACTTACAACTTTTCATATCAGAGTTTTTGCAGTTAAAGAAGACCACTTCTCGTCATTATTGATCTTTTCTCTGGCACTTAAAGGTGGGAGAAGAGGGTCAGTATGGGTCCCAAAAAGAGGGGGGTCTAATACATCTTGGAAAACAAAGTCTTAGAGAAGAATGTGTGGTTTTCAACGCTGGCACAGACTTTGCTTTAGCATGGGTACTGACATTCCCAGAATTGGCCATTTTTGTGAAATGCTCTGTCTCCCTGGTTAGAGATGAACTGTGCTACAGCTGCCCAGCTTTTTGTTCAATGTTTGAACTAACATAAAATGTAAGAATACCCAACCCGTTATTGTATTTAAACATCAGAGAAAGTGTCAATTTTTCAAAACAATGGAACTCTTCCAAAAGTCTAAACCCACAACACTTGTACAATTTGATATTTATGTTGTTGTCACCACCATCTGAATGGAGGACTTGTTTCTTCTGAGAGCCTTGATTCACTAACAACTATGATCTAACAGTCAAGCAAGTCTGAGGCTGCTAAATGGGTGAGTCTAAAGCCATTAATGATATTCTTGGGACAGAAAGAGAACTGATACCAAATTTCTCAGATGGTGCTTTGGGGGTGCTTAGGGGCTGTTCACTCTAACTGCATTTCCTATGCTACTGTCGTGGGTTCACAAAAACTGTTGCTTTTCTCTGCTTTCTTGTGCTGTTCTTCAGTTATCATATAGTGTCAGGATGACAGAACAAGGGAATGTGGGACTATTGAAGGCCTAATGAAGGCCAGTATAATTCAGTGGATAGCCTTAAAGGCCCTGCACTGAAATCTACCCTTAAGCCATGAACTTCCTCTGTAGATTCAGGCTGAATAATGTGGCAACAATCTGTCTCAGAGGTTTGTTACGAAAGTAAGCCAAGAGCTATCCTTCTACTATTAGCTGTATAGCCACAAACAGAGCCTCCCCATCTCCCTAACACACAACTTGGAGAAATGTAATTTAGCAAACACGTCTCCCTCACCACACCCAATGCTACACACCCAAATATTCCTGGCACATGGCCCTCTCATGCAGACAAACCTTTCCATCTACACTGCTCCTGACTGCCCCGACAAATCACATGAAAGTACACAATGCCATTGATAACCCTGAACACCCACACAGTTCTGTGGAAGCACATGTGCAGGCACCGCAGCCACGTACCCTTCCTCTTAGACACAAACACCACTCTCACAGTGACCTCTATCTACACAATGACATTCAGACCCCCAAAGATCTACAGCTCCATCACTTGGGCAGATACCTTGCAAATGCTAAAGCAAGCTATAGGCAAACACATACACATACGTATGTGTGCGTACACCCAAGGCAAAAATGCAACAGTACCTTAACCAAGTTAAGGAAACAGAAGACATATGGACTTGTGTCTTCCATAAGCACAATTGGTCCATAGTCCTGAAAAACAACAATTCTTGGGGGGGGGGGGAGTAGGTAGTGTCTGCAAAAACTGCATAACCCCAAATAAAGAAAACTGATCCAGAGTTCTAAAGCATACAAAGAGACCACCATGTTCTGCAACCTTGTGGTTCAATTGACACAGACAAGCACAACAAATCACAGCCCTGGAGCTCATATCCCAGAGACAGGCAAGTTCTTCAGCCCTGTAGCAAAGAACCTGCCCAGTGCCATCACATTGGTCCATGCAACACAGATTATACAGCTATGATAAAGGACAGCAGCCACACTACATGTGACCCCTTCTCTAATGCCTATAGATCAGGAGAGTATCTGATACAGAAAGCTATCAAAGCTTTCCTGACTGTATAGCCACAAAGACAAGGGGCAATACAGAAGTGGCAACAGCTCCAATGTGACATTGCAGGCAGCCAGGAAGGACATAGGCCTCCTCCAGTCTCTCTTGGCAGGCAAAGCACTCCACATGCAGGGGGGCTTAGCTGTTGCAAGTACTGTAGTGCCCTCAACCAGCCATACCCATTTCTGATCTTGCCAGCACGCACACTACATGGGGGAGCCTGCAAAGACTAGGCATTGCTGTTCTTAGGCATGCAGTCAAAGTTAATGATTGCTGACTTGCCTCTTCATCCTCCTTAAACTGTCTCACAAAGTCACCAGATGTGCCAGTAAGGGTTAGGGTACTGCCCACCCAAAACCTCATCTACCTTCTCCACCGAATGGTTTCTTTACCCACCTACCCACATCTCCCACCACAGGTACATCTAGATTACCTGGTCCCACCAGCCAACCAGCCATGGTTTCGCACAGGTCTCGCAGAAAAAATCCACTAAGGGCATCTTCTGTTCTCCACCAGGGGGCGGCAGAGGTTCTGAGTTACCCACCAACGTGGTATTCCTTCTCTCTCTCGCTCTCTCGAGGAGAGCTTGCGTGGTTCCCTCTTCCTTTGATGTTGGTAGGAGAGGAAGGGGTTAAAATCTCAAAGTCGTTCTTTCCATGAGCGGGTTTGGGCCTGGCCTGGCTCTTGCTAGCCAACCCGCCCTGTGCGAGGCCCCTCACATCTCTGCTGCTTCCCTCGGGGACCCCCACGAGGGGGCCACGAATAGGGCGAAGAGAAGATGTGCAGGACAGGCCGAAGCCCGAGAAAGTCCCACGTCTCTGGCTGTACTGCAGATGAGGAGGGAAGTACCCACAGTGCAACGCTGCTCTCCGGCTACCAGCAAAACACAGCCCCCGCTCCTCAACTCCTTATACGTGCCTCTCCTCCTCCTCCTCCTTCTCCTCCTCAGGTCACATCTTCCGTGGATGGAAGGGAGAGAAGAAAAAAGTCCAGCAGCCGAGGAAGAAGAGAAGAGGGGCAGCCGGGGAAAGCAGTGCTGGCGGCAGCGGCGGCGGCAGCAGACGACGAAGACGACCACGACCCAGGAGCGGTTTCATCCAGGTGGAGCAGTCGGGAGATTCCCAGCCATTTCTGGGTACCACATGGCAGCTCTCCAGCTAAGCAGGCAGAAACTGCATTGCTAAGAGGCACGTCCTCTCTCTCTCTCTCTCTCTCTCTCTCTCTGGTATGTGTGTTTGAAGGCAGCGGTCACCACGGAGACGACAGAGACCAGGGTACTTCCTCAGATGGCCTCAGCTGCAGCTGCATCCCCAGCTTTGTCGTCTGTGTGTGTATGTGTGAGCGCATTTCTCTCACTGCAGTACTGGGTGGATGGGATATGATGTCAGGTAGTGGGGAGAGAGGGAGACACACACAGAGAGAGAGGGGGGGGAGAGGGAGTGGAAGTGGAAGTGAAGGGAGGGGAGGGAAGAGGAGTGGCCTGAAAGAGGAGGTGGCTACGAAAACACCTACAAGGAGAGCTGGCTAAAACAAACAGGTGAAAAGGGGTGGGGAGGGGAGGCAGAACAGGGAGGGGGAGGGCTGCCCCTGCAAGGGTCCCAATTAAATCCAGAGCTTGGGGGGGGGGCTTGGAGGGAAGGCTGTCTGAGCCCCCCCGGCCTGCCTGCCTCCCTCCTCCCATCTGCAGCAGCCCACAGAACACATGGTGAGGCTACAGAATGCTCTACAGATAGTGACCGGGTAACCCAGCTCCGCTTTGCGTGGTGGAAGAAACAGAGGAAAAAACGAGGCATCGAGAAATCCATTTGGCGTCTTGGAGAGCTGCCTCTCTGACAAGCCGCTGCCTTACATCCCCGGCAGCTCCCGGCTCCAACTCCCGGACAAGAGGTTGGGAGAAAGAACGGAGATGCTCTAACTCGGGATGGGGCCGACCAAACCCATCACAGCTGCCTTTGCTCAGCTCCGTGGTCTGCCAGGCGGGGGGGGGGAGGGGAGGAGGAGGGATGGCATGTATCTGAGAAGCAGGCGAGGGCCAGTCTACCGTTCTGTTCACTAGTTATGATCAGCAGCTACCTTATCCTCACACTTGTGGTTTGCAAATCTAATTTCCCGTTCTCCGAAGGACATACAATCTGGCAAAATGACACTGAAGGGAAGAGAGAGCGAGGAGGAGGAGGAGGAAGAGAAGGATGCAGGGAGAAGCTAAGAATCAAAGGACCAGGTTTTCGAGATGTGAGAAGGCAGCAGCGACAGCAGTTGCAGCAATGGCCTACTTCGCAAGCACGTCCTCCCTCCCTGGCTGTGTTCACACAAGCATGCCGACACCCAGATCTAGACAGGCTCTGATTATATGTGTCAAAAACTCTGCCTCATTGCTACCAGACTTCCAGTTATTATCAGACACTTCCTTTATTTTGCTTCCAAAAACATCACTATGGCACTTTATTTTTTTGTGACCGAGAAGAAGAAATTATCTTAGTAATCCCAAGGGCATTCCAGACTGCCCTTCCTTTGGAGGCACTGCTGGCAATTAATTAAAAATTAGACTTGGACAGTAGTAAGAGATTCTCACACAGGGAGTGGTTGTTAGAGGCAGTTATCTACAAAAGGGCCTGCCGTTTCTGGGCCATATGGGTTCTCCATCGTCTCCCTGTGGATACCTATGAACCATCTGCACCCCTGCGCATGCACACACAATTACCAATGGTGGGGACTTTGTTCTCTCTCTCTCTCCCCTCCCCAAAGGAAGTTGGGCATCAGGCATCTCACCTTCTGCTACGTACAGCCCTAAAACATCCTGCACTGGGGCTCCATGTTCCTGACCACAGCACCATGAAAGCCACAAAGCACAGAGGTAGGACAAGAGGTCCTTCAAAAGGACACTCTACTCTGCCATCTTACTCCTTGAGTGGGACTAAATGAACAGCTGACCAGAACATCGAACCCATTCCAGCCTACACAAATCCAGTGATTCACTTTTCACCTTGAGGACATAATCATTTGCTCACATCCACTGGGAGAAAGTGGGTAGGGGACCGACAGACTGAAAGGCAGGCAAGACAGAGACACAGACACACTTCTCATTTGCCAGAAGCTACACAGGATATCAAAAGACAGGCTCTCTTTCCCCATCTTCAAAAGAAACGTTACAGACTGTCTCCTCGCACTCTCCCCCACCCCCGCGCCAGCACTCTCACTTGCTGTACTCAGGAAGAAAACAACCTCTATTTCATGCAGCATCCAGAGCTTAAGGTGAGCTGCATGACCTACTTCAGTGCAAATATACCAACCAGGAAAAAAATAATTCTTCCTCTCAAACACAGGCATGAATTTCTGTGCAGGGAATCCGAAAGCTAAACTTACTTAAGATTTAACTTCTTAAACACAGCCCAGACAGAACATGTTGCTCCTTCAAGCAATTGCACCCTAAGATCTGGGAGGAGCATCCTAGCATCCGTTGTTATTTCACAAAGAATGCCAGAAATTAAGGGACAAAGCACAGAAATCAGTTCCCAGAAAGTACACTTCCCTGGTGAAAAATGTACAATTCTAGAAATATGTATGTGATCTAGAATATCTCTGAAATCTAAATGACATCTTCCTTTGCACATCTAGTCCTGGAGTCACACATAACACAGTGGATCATGTTATAGATGAGATGATGTGTTTGAGCAATCATTCCCAACCTTGGATGAGCCAGGTGTTCTTAGACCACAACTCCCAGAAACCCTGGCCAGCACAGCTAGTGGTGAAGGCTTCTGGGAATTGCAGTCCAAGAACTAGGTTAACCAAGGCTGGGGACCACTGTGTTAGAGCAAGAAACACACACTTATCACCTGTCTTTCAGACCTGGAAGCTATGCACTGGTATTCCCAGTGACAGTGCAAGGAAACACAGAGCACGTTCCTTGATCCAGGAGCATATCTTTGTTGGTTGTTTGGTTTGCTACTAGCACTGTGAAGATCCTGCAGTTAATGTGCCCTCTAGAATACAGCTGTTCACAACTTAAGACCAGCCAGCTATGGGGAAACGCTTTTTACTGAGAATAAAAGAATCACGAATTGAGATCATCTCTCTCTCTCTCTTGCTTGAAGTAAGGTGGGAACATCTCAGGGGCAAAAGGTTCTCCAACAATGGCTCAGAGAAGAATCACTATGAGAAGCCTGGTCTAGTATTCTTGAAGGCTTTCAAAGCTGGGATACAATGATTGTTGTAGGTTTTTTGGGCTGTTTGGCCGTGTTCTGGATGTTTTTCTTCCTAACGTTTCACCAGTCTCTGTGGCCGGCGTCTTCAGAGGACAGGAGCTAGAACACAGTCCTAGCTTCTAACTCCAGTCCTCTGAAGATGACGGCCACAGAGACTGGTGAAACGTTAGGAAGAAAAATCTTCAGAACACGGCCAAAGAGCCCGAAAAACCTACAAGAACCATCAGTCTGGTCTAGATTCAAAACCCAAAACAAAAATAGGCAGGGGCACCATTTATTTATTTCATTTACATTCTGCCTTTCTTCCAATAAGTCAGAATCAATTTGATGGCACATGGTTATTATTTCTTCAATGAAACTGAAGCCTTTGCTGAGTTTCATAGCCCAGTGAAAATTTGGACCCAGGTCCTCCACACCCTGGTCCAATTAACTAATCCCTGCATCTCACAGGCAGGGATTAGTTATCATAAAGCCCGAGGGAGCTGGGAGATGTACATAGCTTTTGCATAGGACTTCGCAACAACAGAAGTGGTAATATAGTAGACAGCTGACAACTAACACAGAGATCAGTGGCTTTGATCTCACACAGTTTGCATTGTCCCAATTAGCAGCTGTTTAAAGGTGGGAGCAGAGAAGTGGAAAGGAGTTGCAGGAATATTTTAATTTTGATCTCTCATGTTCTTCCTTCAACGTAAACCCATGCCTTCTTGTGCTAAAAGCTGTTAGTAGCTTCATGGAGTAGGGAAGAAAACTCAGAAATCCCACTATGATGTTTCTCATTTTCTATATGCAGCACAGCTGATCATGGATCTTCTATACAGTGTTGACTAGGGATGGGACTTTCAGGTTAACCTCATTGGGAAAAAAAACCTATGGAAGAGGAGCTTTCTTTCGTTTTCAGAGTCTTTCGTGGTTTCACGATAGAAAGCCTCTGGAAAACAAATGATTTAGGATTGCAAAAGAGATGGTAACAAAACTTGTCATATTTCATTCGTATTTCCTCACTTATATTACCCTTGTTTCACCCTTGTATGCAAAATTGCCTCATTGATATTCCAGATTTGATGACTGATGATGTGATAAAATAACATAGTTCTGCCCTAGTCTGGCGAAAGAGATGATGATGATCTGATGAATCTGCCTGATGCTTCTCTTTCTCATCTGTACGGTTTCCTAATGATGATGTAAAAGTGCTGCCTGCTGCCTAAGTCTGATGATGATTTGTCTTTCTCAGGCACCCTTGTGCTGCCTGCTTTTGGAGCAGATGATTGTCTGTTGCCCTTGAGCCTGCTTTCTTGGAATTGTTTTGAGTGTCCTGTCAGGCTTAACCTGGGCTAGTGGCAGAAAAACAAATGGGGGGAAAATGAAATGAAAGCATCACAAAAAGCTGGGTACTTTTGCTGTTACTGACAGAACCAGCAGTCTTAAAGACCTATAAATGAATGAGGACCCCTCCCCCAAAAAGAATTCAAAATGGTTTTTCCCTTCACATTCCTAGTATTTATTATGGCCCTCACATTCATTCATTCATTCAGTCAGTCAGTGCGGATCTACTGTTCATTTAAAACACAAACTTATTGGGACAAGAAGTGAAAGAAAGAAAAGACGAGGCATGGAAAAAGCGGGGGTGGCGGAAGAGAGTGAGGATCCCTGGGGATTGTATAGAGGCTCTCAGTACAGCAACTGTATGGATGACAGGCAGGCGAGTCTGGCATTTGGAATGGAAGACTTTGGCCCAGGATTATCCATACTCATCACTTTCAAAGACACGCACCATATGTAATCAGGGAGGGTGAGAGAGAGGCTTGGAGGTGCAGTCCAACAACAAGTGTGGCTACTTGCTTTAAAAAAAACAAATATGAAACTAAGCATCCGCATTGGATGCTGGCTACAGAAGATATTCCACAGGCCAAGCATCATACAAACCACTGAGGACCAGTCATCAGTAAATATGCAAGAACACTGAACTGCTCACCTAGGTATGGGGTCACTCACATGGAGCCATCCACTGCTGTACCCCTGCAAGGGTGCATCTTGTATAAAGCACTGCCCGTTCACATACTCTGCCACCTTAGCAGAACACTCCCAAGCAATGCGTTGCATCCCAGGTGCTCTTCCCACCCCACTAAGTGAGAGTCACCCACCTCCAGCTGCAAGACATTGTACGAGTGCTTTCAACCTAGTACTCTGCAACAATCCTAAAACAACACAGAAGGACCCCCCTCAGCAACAAAGCAAAAGGTGGGAGCAGAGCAAGAATCATACAGCCCCGGGGATAAGCACTGAGCCCTGCACCCGGTAACAGAGGCACTCTTCCCAGGTAAATCTCGGTTGTTGCTACTGCACCATCCATCGTAATAGCATTATGCTAGACGAAAAGAGAGACAGATAGATCAAACGTACACACACTCGTACATTGCGCGTGCACACAAAAACTTTACGTTTTCATATGCAGCAAAAATTTGATATGTTTTCATTGAGTAAGACTGACATTTACCACACTGTTGTTTAACAAGCAGACTGTACTCTTGTCCGGTGGGTTCACAGAATATATTTGTTCGTCGGGTTCAAAACACATGCCCTACAGTCTTCGGCTGAAAGTCTTCTAAACTTCCCTGGGGCAGAAGGTGGTGTGATTCTCCACTGGCAGCAGCTACCCTTTTCACCCAGAAGTTACCCCTTTTCTGTCCCACAAAAACCATTCCCCAGATGGTCAAAGAACGCAACATTAAACTCACTTAAATCCTCGACTAGGGGGCAGCTGCATCCAAAAGCATGGCGGGAGATGGCGGCCAAAGGCACTACCAATGTGTATAACCCACAGAGATGGATGCATCTGTGGGTGCTACTTTATCCTGTTTCCTTCATTTTCAAACATTTAGCCTATGAGGTTGTTTATGTAACCA
The DNA here is from genome assembly GCF_051106095.1 of Pogona vitticeps. Taxonomy (NCBI): domain Eukaryota; kingdom Metazoa; phylum Chordata; class Lepidosauria; order Squamata; family Agamidae; genus Pogona; species Pogona vitticeps. The sequence continues at coordinate 182,313,791 of NC_135784.1, forward strand.
AAATGTCACGACGTAACACACAAAAGGAAGAAATCACCAGACTCAGAGGAAACCCAGAGTTTATAGAACTACAAGAAATGTCCGAGGGGTAGGGGACAAACTACAAGGGTTAAAAAAGGCCCAGTATAGCCCAATGAAAACTGAGATTATTCAGTAGCTACTGAGTGGTAAAGGGGAAGAGAGTAGAATCCTGTGGAGTGAACATGCCATGTTTGTGGCATGTTTTATGTTTAGGTAACTTGGGGAAGCCCACAACCAGGGCAGTGGCTCAGCCTGAGATGATGATACCTTGGCCCTGCTCCGATCTCAGGCCTCCAGTACTTGTACTATAGGGGTGTTTAGGGATGGGGAACATTAAAAGTGGGCCAGTGTTTGCATGAATATATAATGGCAGACAGATATTGGCATCAGCCCGGAAGCCAGGGTGAGATTTCGGAATATGGTACATGTTTATCCCTACCTTGTTGGATGCCATCTCACTGACAGAGCGGTAGGTCTGGATGGTCTCCAGCTGATCAAGGCACCAGTCAAGCTCTTCCAAGGTCTCTCTGGCCATCTGCTGGTATGTCTCCTCTGTCAGAGTAGAGGGTGGAAAGGAGAAACCGTTTGCTTAAAAAGTGACCATTCAAGCATCCTATATCAAGACCGAAGTAGCTCCTGTTCCCTTGGCTTCTGCATACAAGTAACCGCCTGGCGAAACGGATATGAAAGCCACTTTTGTCAAAATTATTCATGTACAGAGTTGACAATAGTGGTTAAGAGGGAATTGCTAGACTGGAAAGTACACGTTAGCCTCTATGCGACCGGCAACTCTTGTAACCTACCAGTCTTCCATTTCAGCTCACCAGGGGCTCAATGAGATTTCTGGTTTTGGCACCACCCTGTGACCACAAAGGTAAAGAGTAGGGAAAGAAAGCGCCTATGAAGCTCCTGGCAAGCTACAGCACACACAAATATGTGGTTAGTAATAAGTTGCACAGAACTGGTTTAAAGGCAAAATAATGTCTGGCACCTGGAGTGTAGTCCTGTACCCAAGAATCTAGAGATGGGGCAAGTTTTCTGGACTACAGCTCTTGAGGATCCACAAGGCAGTTTTTCAGCCTGCAAAGGTACCTTTCAAAGCTCTGACTCTTTTCTCCTTCCCTGCCTTCTTGGCAGTGCAGTTTGCTCCAACCTGACTCACTTGGCACTACTAGGTCTTTTCATGTACTCAAAGCACAGAAAATGCTACAGTTTACTCCATACCACAGCTCAACACCCTCATGATGGGCCTCTAGTCCTTTTGGGAGCATAGGGTTTAATGGATAGATTTTGGGTCTCAATAACACAGCATTGCTACAAAGTGATTAATGGATTTAGCAACACAGGAACACAGCTCAGATACTTTACTTTTCTGCATTATAGTTCCCAGAATCCTCCCAGCCAACAGGGTCATGCTGGTTGGGGGGATTTTGGGCGATGTAGTCCATAAGAGCAACATTCCCTTTCTTTGCCACCCACACCGAGCTCCTCTTCTGCCTATGCTCCAGTACCTGAGTCGGCTGCCCTCATCTTGCCTTGTGGTAATGCCCACCTCTACACAGGTTGCCTCTGCTAACCCTAACCGTGATTTTCCCCATAGAAAGAAGGTGTGGGCTGTAGATGCCTCCTCCAAAGAATTCAGCTGGTCTGCATATGTACTCCATGGAAGTCTGAAGAAAGTGGGGAGGGAAGAGGAACTGACTGAACCTCTATTTGACTTCAGGAACCTCATGCCAGGCCTGTGAAGTTGACTTTGTGCTTCCCCACATTTTCCCTTCCGGAATTTGTCCTCCCTTGGGGCTAAACATCAAACTTCTATTACCTGAAAGGGTGGCTTTGCAAACGCTTGGCTGGCTGCCCATGGGTGACCTCCTAAGGAGAAAGAAAAGAGACACTAGATCAAATATGGGGATCTCGCTTCTGACATAAAAGACCTGTGGCTTTCCCCCAGGTGAGCCCACTCTCTCATGCACCAAAATATATCCTATCTGTGGGCTTGCAAGCAGCAACTTCCCTTGATGAGAGTGCGTGGACTCCAGAGCAAGGCAGAACTCCAGGAGGTTATAAGTGGAAAATGTGAATAGGAGCTTCGAAAACCTGCTTTTGTAAGTCCTTCATTACTTGCTACAACATTTGAAAAGTAATCCATTGTCTTTACTCACTTTAATATTGAACAAGTGATTCATTACATGAGTTTTTGCACTGCTCATCATTACTTCTTTTTTAAAATTCCATTACCATTTTAGAAAAACCATGCAGTCTACTGACTGCATTGCTTTTGAAATATAACTTTGTTACACATACATTTTCCAAAAATGTAACTGGTTAAAGGTAGCTACATGAGTTGTTACTTCCAAGCTTTGGAAATGAGAGAGAGAGAGAGAGAGAGAGAGAGAGAGAATGAATTCTTAAGACCATGGGATCCTGCCTCTTTACATCCGCACTCTAAAAATCTCAGAGTAAGAGTCCATCAAGTCCAGTCCTATGTTGGGCCACAGCAGGTACTTGCAAGAAGGCCACAAGCAGGCACAGATCACCCGGATTTAGAGTTATCAGCCTGCTACTGCAGCTGTGTGCACCACAGGATTTCCCCCTCTGATGACATCTGTGCTAGCATGATCACTGAGTAAACTCTGTGCTGTCTACACTTCCTCTCTTGCCTAACTGAAGAGGAAGAAGCAGAGGCAACACTTGCTGGACTACAACTCCCAGAATCCTACAGCAAGGAGCTACAGCCCATTGCTCCATCTTGGGAAATGTATGTGTGCAAAGATCAAGGAGGGTGCAGTACGTGCTAGGTGGTCTGCAGGATTCTGAACACCTTATTCTTCTGCCTCCCCAAATCTATTAACCTAAAAGGTCTGAACTGACTCTACCACAGTCCAAGAACAGGCAATAAAATTTAATTGTGTTGGGGGCCAGATACAGGTATTTCTTGAAATTACTTGTAATGGTTACTTACTTATTAGATGTTGGAGTGGGCACATTGGCCAGGATGGAGAAATTATTACGCACGCTCCTCAAGCTTGCCAGGACCTGCAGGAAGAAAATAGGCAGAGAGGGTTTCAGCTGGGCAATCAAACTTTGTATCCAGAAAAAAGTCATCAGAACAGTAAAAGTTGCACAAAACCAAATCCTATTCTCCCACTTTAAGAATCAAGGGTGAATAAAAGGTGTACTGGAATAATGGGCTGTGAAATAAGTTATTTCGAAGAAGAAGAAGAAGAAGAAAGAAGAAAGAAGAAAGAAGAAAGAAAGAAGAAGAAGAAGAAGAAGAAGAAGAAGAAGAAGAAGAAGAAGAAGAAGAAGAAGAAGAAGAAGAAGAAGAAGAAGAAGAAGAAGAAGAAGAAGAAACGTTTTATTTCTTAACAGGAATTCTTTCTTAACATACAGGTTGAATAGAAGAACTGAAAATCTTTGGAACTACTATTATTTTTTTTCTTTTAAAAATGATCCTAATACAGATACCATAGACAGGAACTTTTCAAAGCAAAGAACTCTGCTGAGGATAATTTTCTCCCTTAAAACACAGAGCAATCTGGGACATACCTGGGCAAATGGCGTGACTATCAGGTCTTCAGCGTGCCTGTAAAGGGAAAAAAAAAACCCACAAGTCTATGTATTGGCTGAGAGGAATGAGACACAGACCATAATGACATGATAAGCCCAAATTACAGCTCCCAAACTGAAAGAATCAGATAACATATATCAAATGACATTTTAAGGCTGGTGGATCATTTTGCTGAGTGGAAGAACCAATTGTTCCAATCCCCAAACCATTTATACTTGATAAGGATAGAATGGGAGGCCTGTTAATGATATTCCACTCTATATTCTGGATATTATCACTATGCTTTCACCTTTATATTAAACACTGGAAAGTGTAAAAACTTGACAGCTGCCAATCATAACTTTGCACAGGAGATGGGATTTTTCCCAAGCACCTGCAATTCAACTGGCTATTTCTGTGGGGAAGAATCTAATAAAAAAACCTGTCACTTCATTTAAACTGCTAAGCAAGCCTCCATGTGGCTACCAGTGACCTGCCATCCTGGTCCTGAACAGATCCAGTTATATTTCAAGATCACAGCCACTACTTCCAGACCATTTCCTTGGGGCAAACACTATCAGGGCCTTTAGACCTTCCCATTAGGTAGAATGAACCAGCTGCTTTAGGCTGCAGATGCCTAAAGTCTCGTCGCTGTCGTTGAGTCGTTTAGTCGTGTCCGACTCTTTGTGACCCCATGGACCAGAGCACGCCAGGCCCTCCTATCTTCCACTGCCTCCCGTAGTTGTGTCAATTTCATGTTGGTTGCTTCGCAGACACTGTCCAGCCATCTCATCCTCTGTCGTCCCCTTCTCCTCTTGCCATCACACTTTCCTAACATCAAGGTTTTTTCCAAGGAGTCTTCTCTTCTCATGAGATGGCCAAAGTATTGGAGCCTTAGCTTCAGGATCTGTCCTTCCAGTGAGCACTCAGGGTCGATTTCCTTCAAAATGGATAGGGTTGTTCTCCTTGCAGTCCAGGGGACTCTCAAGAGTCTAAAGAGCCTAAAGTCTACTAGTTCCCAAAGGTAGCTCATTCTGTGCCTTCCAAAGTGGCAGGCGGCCTTGGAGGACAGTAGAGAACACTGTTTCACCGCCCGTTATGAAGCCAGATTCCAATGCCAATCCAACTGGCTCCTGTATATATAACTGGAGGTAGAGGGCGCCATCATGTCCTTTGCCTCTGGCAGTGAAATGTCTTGGCCTGGCACTAATCACAATGCATTTATATCAGGCATCAGAAGGTCCAGACTGGGAGCATCATAGATCAGTCACTGGACTCCTCACAACATTCAAAGTTGATAGGCAAGGGAAGAAACAAAAGGCAGCTGCAGCTCAGTCATTCCCACGACAGCCCATAATCCTCATGGCCTGAAGAAGAGCATCCATTTTCCCACTATGTCACCAAATAACCACCTTCTTTCTGGCCTGTCATCCATGCCATTCACCCACCCTCAGGCTGACGACTGGTGTCCTTAAATAAGGGCCAAACTACATATTACAGGTAACCCATTCACTAGAAGTGAAATAAATTTGGCCTCTCAGAGACATGATTTAGGTCTTTAGTGGAAGAGAAGGTCTCAGACTTTTGTGCCCAAGAAATGAGACTTGGAAATAAACCCTGTATTAAGCTCATGAAGATCAAATGCAAAACAATGCCAGGTAATTTGAAAACTAAATCTGTAAGGTAAGAAAAGCTCCCGTTTTGACACTCAGTTGCCAGCAGCTAAGGAATTCCTTCTTCTAATGGTGAGTTATCTGTAATATATAGTAGGTCAGTCTAAGTGTACGGAAAGGTACCACATCAGCCCTGAACTGTGGCCCTTCCAGCATACACTATGGGTGTCCATGTACTTCTTCTGAGAAAGGACAGAAACTCACGCTTCACTGGCAATGGAGGAGTTGCGTGACATGGTCTTTGGTGACATGTCATAGTCACTGTCCGAACGGTATAGGAAGGACTCGCGCCTCTGGCTCTGTGGGAAGCTGGGGTGAAGCACCAGGCCTGGGCTGGCCTGGGAATCCAGTGGGCTGCGTCCAGGTGATGGGCCATTCTCCACCTCAAAGCTGCATGAGAAGAAAGAGGGAAATCGGTTAAGGAAGAACTTGCACTTTCCACGGATGGACAGAAACCATCTCTCATGGTTGCGGAAACATGTTTACCGCAGTAGTAAAATCTGAGAGTGGGGAAACAGCCAGTCCTCACTGTATCCAGTTGCTGTGTGCAGTGTCCCATCCTATTTGTGGAGCACAATCTGCCTAGACTTTTTGGTCATGATGCCTTTTATTTTGCTCAAACTGCCTCCCCATGAAAGCCAACCACCTAAATCCACTGCCTCCCTTCTTACACTAGCTTAAGGAACACTCAAAAGATTCCACACAGCATTTCACTGTCAGGCATTTCAGATTATTCTTTGGCTATGGATGTTTGGAACAATCCGTATTATCAGTATGCACATTTTGATTGCTTTTTGCTGTTGTTTTTCTTTCTTTCAATCTTGCTAAGCCACTTTAGGTTGCTTGCACCGGAAAGACGGCCAGTAAAACACTGCAAATAAATCAAGTCAAATACAGATCTGTGTACCTCATACAACTCTCTGTGAGCCAATCCTGCACTGAATTTGCTACTTGATCAATAGTGGGGTGGGGTGGGGGGAAGATATTCCCCATTCAATTGCTTGGCCCAGTCGTGCACAACCAAGGAAGCAGGTAGCTAACAACGAAAAATATGCCCCAAAGCCACTGTACTTCTTAAAATCTTTTCTTTCTCTTTTTTTTTTAAAAAGGAAGCAGCAAGCTTTTGTTTGCAAATGCAACTCTTCCACTATGCAAAGAACCCATATGCCTTAGCAGAAAGTGCCTCTCAGCCCTACACAACAGCCTCCTCACACACCCTTCTGTAATAATTCCAATACAACTCCTTCTTCCACCATCAAACAACGTCTTGTTCCAGCTCTCAAATTCTGGTCCAGCTCAAGTGCTGGATTTTGCATAAAAGCTGCAAACAGAGCGTGTTTATACAAGATATGCACATTTGCATCAATCTGATTAACCTGTTTTATTTATTTAAGGCACAATGAAGTAGACATTTCAATGCAGAACTTGGGATGAAAAATTTGAGGTTATTAAAGTACACAACATAAACACCGTCTTGACAACACACACACACACGCACACACACTCTCCCCCTCCTTTCCTCCTTTCTTAATCATGTCACCAACTCCCTCTACTGGTAAACATATTGCTATCTCTATCTATGTTTACAGTTTACTTTAGGTGAAACGTAAAATAACTTCCTCTCCTACCAGAGCCTTATTTGAAGGTACGCAGCCCTCTCCTTGTCACTATAGTTCAAAAATAAGACCGTACAGACATGATGATGACACCTTCAAGCCAGCTCCCCCACCAGACTTTGGTAAGATCTTGCCTGATGAAGAGACCTAGAGGCCTTGAAAAGCTTGCACATAATTTTGTGCCGTTTTGGCTAGCCTACTATTCTAATCTGGATTCTGGAATTCTTTTAACCAGGGGAAGGGCAACCTGTTGGGGGTAGGGGATCATAAGGCATCCTTCCAACCCATGTGGGTTGGCATTCTGTTCCACTGCTGAATGCAGGCATCACAGTGGTGGTTTCCTATTTGCTTGTTAAAGTTGCACCTTCTCATGGACAAGGTGAATAGGAGCACATGTATCTTGTTTTAATGCAGGCCTGCATTTCTGGGGGACTTGAAGAAGACTAATTCTGCTTGAAAACAAAGTGTACACTCCTTACTTATCTTGTTTTCAAAGAAAACTGCACCTTTTTGGGGGGTAACTGGTAACTGCTGCACAGCCGAAGTCCACTGAAGTGGCAAGTACAAAAATGGGCAGAAGGTGTCCACATGACTCTAGAGCAATGGCCTCAACCTTGAGTCTCCAGGTGTGCTTGGACAAAAAGTCCCAGAAGCCTTTAAAACTAGCTGTGCTGCTCAGCATTTCTGGGAGTTGCAGTCCAAGAACATCTGGAGACCCAAGGTTGGGAATCACTGCTCTAGAGGGATGTCCTCTAGTATTAGCACTCAAAATACATGGAGCTACCGGTACTATTCTCCCTTTTCCTCCAAAAACTATTTGTTGGAACAAAAGAAAAAGAAACAAGTGTTACAAGTGGAAAACAGTATTGTCCCCCCCACCCTATAAATGAGGTTAGACTGAACAATAAAAGTTTTGTTTGAAAGCACTGCTGGTCCTTAAGTGATTTAAGTGCAATTGCACGTGTCTTTACTCAGCAGTCAAGTCCCACCATTTCCAGTAGGTGTTACTTTTACGTAAGAATCTACAGGAACCAGCATCAATACATTTGTATCAGCAAACTGTCAACAGATGTGAACAACACTCTCATCTTGTCCAACAGTGAACAGCTGTGCAACTTGAAGGCTGTTCTAGAATAAACATCAATAAAGATAGAATCCTGCCTCTGTGGCCAGAAAGCAAAAATGCCACCTGCATCATTGCCTCAAAATGTTTCTTCTTTTATGGATACAACAGTGGCCGCACTGTCTAGGGAATTCAGGTAGTTGGGAGTTGCAGACTGGTAACTTTTCCAAACTGCGGTCACTGAGGGAACCTATGCAGAGCCTGAGATGACCCTTCAAAGTTTGAATAATCAAAGTACAACACACCATCGGGAAAAGGCTCCTCCAGCCTTAGCTTTTGTCCCTGCAAACTCCCGAATCTTGCAATTGAGAGGCGTTCAGCTTGGCTATCCAGCGCCCAGAGGATTGGACCTAGCACACAGATAATCACTCCTAGTTGTTACCCACAAACTCCTCCCCAACGTTTCAAAGCTCTTCCCAATGATGGGCTGCCCTTTCCAAAATGCTGTTCTACAAGTTTGTTTCCCTCCATTGCCAGCTCCCCATTGCCATCTAAAAGTAACAGAATAAACCAGTCATGAGAGAGAAAGAGAGAGAGAAAAAATATTCAATTGGACAGCCCCCCCTTCTCTCTCTCTCTCTCTCTCTCTCTCTCTCTCTCTCTCTCTCTCTCTCTCTCTCTCTCTCTCTCTCACACACACACACACACACACACACACACACACACACACACACACACACACACACACACACACACACACACACACACACACACACACACACACACACACACACACACACAGAGGGTTCCCTAGTGCCCTTCTAGATCTGACTGGAAGGAAGAGGCAAAGAGAATTTTTGCCCAGTGCAGCTCCCTGTGCCAACATGAGCAGTCACTTCTTGGCCAACTAACCTTCGGGTGGACAGATGGAGGGTGGGCAGAGCCATGACGCGATCGGACATGGCCTACAGCGCAGGCCATGTGGACGTGGGCCGTCCTCCCTGCTACCTCAGAGTCGGGAGGCCAACGTTTCAAACCCTCCGACCCAGATACCTGCAGAAGTCAAAGAGCTTTTTTCTACAGTTAGTCCCGCCCAGTGCCGTCCTGGGGGATGTTGGTGCAATCCAGTTGAGAAATGCAGCTTAAGAGAAAAGGGACTGACTCATCATCACTCAGCAACCAGGACTCAGAGTGGAGTGGTTGGAAGCACACTGGCAAGCCCCCTCCCCAGGATACCCAGAGAAAAGGGGAAGCCACATTAGGGGCTTGAGAGGGGAATAAACAGACCCATCAGCCTGTTCCTCAAGGAGGAGGCTGGATTTCTCATTTACTGTCGTTTCAGCATGTTATGGTTTCAACGGACGCTAAAAAATAGTTCTTCCTCTATTCTCTCTCTCTCTCTCACTCTCTCTCTCACTCTCACTCACACACACACACACACATTCACTCGCTCTCCTTTAGGGCTTTGCAATAGGATGTCCCCCTTCTGAGATAAAGGGATTGCCAAAGAGAGCTACTGAAATCAAACATGCATGGCATGTTTGATTTCAGTAGTTCACTTCAATATAAGCAAATTTTAAAGTGCTTAGTGTCTAGGAAACAGAAAAAAAATAAAATCATGAGACCAATGGTGGTAACACAGAGAAAAAAGTTTCATATCAGTCAAGCAAAAAGCTCATTTTGCAAAACCTTCTCTGCTCCAAAACATGGTGTGCAAGGCAATCTTGACTGGCACATGTCAATCAGACAACAGCTCAAACCCTTCCAAAAAAAGGAAAATCAATGATCAGACTATCCTGTCTCCTTAGAATTTTATAAGTCCCTCCAGCTCACCCATGGTCACTGTTAACGGTTGAACAGATGTGACCGTAGACCAGTTCCTTTCTACTAGCTTGCGTCAGAGGGGTGTTATAAGGAAGCAAAAGGGAATCCTTGAAATACGTTGCCTTGAGATCAATGGAGAAAGGACAAGATAGGAAAAATCTGTTGGGCTCTTTTATGAATCATGCTATTATTTTTTGCATTATGTTAACATTTCAGTTCACAAGCCACCATACACATGAAATAAAAATAATTGAATCCATTAATTTTCCCAAATGAAGCTCAGAAAATGACAATCCAAGCCTTTTATCCCCATGACAGATTTGCTAACTGGGAGATTCTAACAGATGTAGTCCAGAAAAAGTAACTTTTTCCTAATTCTGCCTAAACAGGATTTGGAATGGGACTTTGCACATCAGGGCAAAACTGATGTTAATTCTGAAATGGACAATAGTGGGGCTGCCTCCCTCCCCCGCATCTATATATATGGTGATTCCCAAGTAAAAACAGGTTTATAATTTTTAAGTACTCTTTACCAGATCTTAGGTAAAGGTAAAGGTTCCCCTTGACATTTTCAGTCCAGTTGTGTCCGACTTTAGGGGGTGCACTCATCCCGCTTTTCAAGCCATAGGGCCAGGCGCCTGTCCAAAGACAGTTTTCCGTTGTCACGTGGCCAGTGTGACTAGGGAATGCCGTTTTACCTTCCCACCGAGATGGTACCTATTTTATCTAACTCACATTTACATGCTTTAGAACTGCTAGGTTGGCAGGAGCTGGGACAAGTGACTGAGCTCACTCTGTCGCGTGGATTCGATCTTACGACTGCTGGTCTTCTGACCCTGCAGCACAGGCTTCTGCGGTTTAGCCCACAGCGCCACCACATACCTTCTTACCAGATCTTAACACAGTGTTAATACCTCTACCGCATTCCCTTGGGGTATGTATAGCACACACTTCATGCTAAGAAACGCCTTTAAAAGGTACACGGCCATTACAAAAGCAACCTAGAATCCACAGGGGCTACAAGCATCTCTCTCAGCTTAGTGTCTGGGATCACACAGGCCTAGATGTTGTGTGCTTCTCTTTATCAGCGGAGCCTTTTCCCTTTCGGCTGGGGATCACCGTTGTCACCTGCTGGGCAGCCCAGAGGAAGCCGCCCTCAACCTCTCGGGGGCAGCTGTGTCGCATCAGCGTGTGGTAACTCCGGAGACAGAGGGAACACCTCCTCCGTGTCCTTCTCCCTTCCTCCCCAATAGACAAAGCCGAGAAAGGGAGACACCGAAGCCACACAATTCAAAGGTTTAGCTCCCGGTTCACCAATCAGGAAGCCTTAAACCACACTTGGCATAAACTGAAAAGCAGTACAAGGCTAGCTTATTTCAAAAGCAAGGCAAAAGGGTATGTGGGGGTGGGGGATAATTAATTTATTCTTGCATCTCCTGTGAAATGTGAACCAGTGCTGTTTCTGTCCCCCTTCCCCTCAACACAGCAGGCAACTGCTCCTGTTTCAAGGAAGGTGGGGCTGCCCTGGGCTGTGGCAGGGGCTTGCAGGAGTAAAACACATTACGCAACATTTCTGCCTAAGCGGATTTGGGTCTCCCCACTGGATGGATGGAAACTCCTGCCAAAAAAGGTGGGGCAGTAGGGCTTAAAACAATCAACTGCTGGCCTGGCACACAGGGAGGGGGAGGATGGTATCTTGTGTATTTTCCTTTCTCACCACAACAGTGAATGATAAGCAACAACCTGAATTTTGCATATGAAAAAGAAATGCAACAATGCAGAGGGAGACTAGGAATTTAAATGGCCTTCTGAGTGGTGTGGGGATCAACAGATGTGGTCTACAGCTCAGCATGTCTGTCACTGACAGATAAAACACTCACACAAGAAGTCTGTGATTAAAGCAAGCCTTCTGTACCTCTCGGTTTGGAAAGTGTCAAAGCACAGTTCCTATGGACTTTCATATTCTATTAATTCTGCTTGGCTTCTCTCTGGGGGTAAGGAAGCGCTTTGCACACATATGTGTTGAACGGATGCAGGCCGCCAGGCCCAAGAATGAATGCCACATTCCAGCACCAGGTTGTATGTGTGTGGGGGGGGGTAGCCTTGGGCAAGCTTTCCTAAGTGGGCTCTCTCCTCCTCCTCCTCCTCCTCCCTGCTTGTGGCTACTGCCTATTTGCTTGCCTTCTTTCTTTGGGCTCAATCATGTGCAGCTCCACAGACAAAAAGGTTAGGGCAAGTATCAGAGGTTATCAGTGGCAATGAGAAAAATAAAAAGCCGGGCTACGAGGTTCCCAGGGCTGGCAACGGGTTTTCTGGTAGGGTGAGGCCGAAGCAAATGCTCACCACCTCATTCCACGCTTGAACAGGACTTTGGGATTTCTCTCTCTTCCCTGACTGGCTGGCTTACTGTTACTAAGCGTAGTACTGTACGTCACGCTAAAGCAGGCCCATTGAATCAACAGGGATTTGGTGAGTTAGCTCCTCCATAAGTCCTGTTGATTCAAATGGGTCTACTCCAGCGCGACTCACTAGCTAAGCAATAGGATTTCAGCACTGATTGACTGGTTAATTCCCCTTATTTATTTAGGCAACTTTTTTCTTCACACTAAATGCTTGCTTCACTGCAGAGCAGACCTTCCATTTCAAGCTATTTGCTACAACCATTTAGTGGCAGATGATCCAAGCACAGTATTTTAATTCCAGCCCATCTTGGCTATTGCTGCACAACTATACTGCTCAAGAGTTTTTGTTTGACATGCATGAAATGCTTCCCCCCCCCCCCCCGGTATTTATGCTTTTGTAGTTGACTTAGTTGGCAAACCATTTCTCAGGCAGTTCCAGGGTTCACACACTGAGAGTTGTCCATCTCATCATTCCCTAATAAGAAGGGGATCTGATAAAAATTAAGGAGACCAAACCTAGGGGCAAGGAAGGTCATAGGGGCCTTATCAGTGCCTGGACAGGCAAGGGATGAGAGTAAGGAACGCTTTGCACCGGCAAGCAAATGTCTAGGTCAGCGGGCACACCCACATGGTGGAGCGTCATGGCACTTCCTATCTTGGACCACCGAGTCCGTTCAACACCTTCTCCTTGGGAAGGAGAAAATTTTAAAATATTATCTTTCCTCTCCTTCCTTCTTTTTGCATCTCAGCAGTGGCAACTTGTAAACCAAGCTATGGGGAGAGGGCTCACCCCCACCAGCCACACAATCTAACATGACCCAGAAGTTTGTGACATATTGCTAGAATACACATATATTCATCTGTAAACCCCACCCCCTTTAGCTGGCTGGTTAGCTCAACGAAATGGAGCAGCAGCCTGCAAGCGAGAGGTCGGGAGTTCAATTCCCCAATATGCCTTGCAGGAGAAAAGCCATCCTGTGTGGCCCTGGACAAGCTGCACAGTCCCAGGGTACCCCCCCCCCCGGGGAGAAGGGGATGGTAAACTACTGTACTTCTGAGTGCTCTGTACTACTTAGGAAACCTTGAAGACCGTTCCCATAAGTTTGAAATGAACTTCACAGCCCATAATTATCACTGTTATAAGCCACCTTGTAAGTCCAAGTTTTCCCAAGGCAGCTTCTAATTGTATAATTAATTACACAGTGTAACATCAATAATAGATTTAACATTGTAAGTTAGGATAAGAACACCATTAATAACCAAACGTAAAACTAATCACAAGCAACAGTATAAAAAGTAGAACTGGATAACCTAACGAAACAACAACAGCAACAAAAGCTCTTCAATAAAATCTTCACCAAAGAGAAGGCAGATGTAGCTGGAAATGAATACTGCAGCTATGGGGCCAGTGCTGAGAAGGCCTTGTTCCTTGGGCCTCCCAGCCTGATTGCTCTTACAAGTAAACTCTGAAAGATGTTTTCTGAAGCTGATAGAAAAGGGCAGGAAGACTGGTATGAAAGTGATACGTCAGGTAAACTGGGATAAATCATGGTAAGTCAACTTGGTCTTGGAAACCTACTGTTACAATCTTGTAAACATAATCTCTTGGGAGTTACACTCCCTAAATTCAGAAGGAATTACTTTCCAGAAAACATATACAGGATTGCACTGTATCACTGCAAACAGACATGAACTAACCTGGGTATAAGTCCAAGTGGAACTACTACTGTGTTTCCCCAAGAATAAGACAGGGTCTTATATTAATTTTTGCTCCAAAAACGCATTAGGGCTTATTTTCAGGGGATTTTTTATTTTTTTCATGTATTACAATCTACATTTATTCAAACACAGTCATGTCATCTTCTTCTGGTTGCTGCACAATGGTGGAGGGCAGGGTTTCATTTAAGTGGGGCTTTTTTGGGGGGGGTAGGGCTTATATTACAGGCATCTTGAAAAATTATACTCGGGCTTATTTTCGGGGAAACAGGGTAGAATTAACTTTTGAATAAGCAGAGGATCAGGCAACATGGCTCCACTCTTACATACACTTATTTAAGACTTGGCTGCACTGCAATTACTGCTGAATAAATATTCATACGAACCAGCGACTGCTGGCCAGTGACCCTGCCCAGTTTACTACACCACCCCTATGTGATTATGTCTATGCCACTTCTAAGCAGTAATTCTGTTCAAAGTGGCTTACAAGCAATGGCAGGAGAAAGGTATCTGATCAAACTCAGCAATATTTCAAGATAATCAATTCAATAACAATTATGAGAGTTAACTAATTATACAAACAGGCTAAAATCCTTCATCAATAAATACCGATTATGATTAGGCAACCCAGTAATAATCCACGCGAAGGTCTAAAATGAACTTTGGTGAAACAGACACCCCCTTCATAATCCTAGTCAAAAAGCAACATTCTCCATAACACATTGGAATATGCAGATCTGTCTGCCCAGAATATAACACAACTTCATAAACTTTTTTTCTCTCTCTTTCTTAAATAGCCTAAGAGGCTAGAAGCCTGTACAGTGGTGCCTCGCTAGACAGTTACCCTGCATGACAGTTTTTTCGCTAGACATGGGCTTTTTGCAATCGCTATAGTGATTCGCAAAACAGTGGTCCCTATGGGGGAATTTCGCTGGACAATGTTTGGTCCCTGCTTCGCAAACCGATTTTCGCTAGACGACGATTTTGACAGCTCCCTCCGCGCTCGCAAACAGGTGTTTTCGGGACCTAAGCTTCGCAAGACAGCGATTTAAACAGCTGATCGGCAGTTCGCAAAGCGGCTTTCCTATGGCCGATCTTTGCTAGACAACGACAATTCTTCCCCATTGGAACGCATTAAACAGGTTTCAATGCATTCCAATGGGGAAATGCTTTTCACTAGACAATGATTTCAGTAAACAGCGATTTCAGTGGAATGGATTATCATCGTCTAGCGAGGCACCACTGTATTTCTCTCATGCAGCAGCAAAGGAAAGGACACCCCTTCCTCCTTAAGGGCTTAGCAAGGTAATGCAGGCTACAGTATTAGGTTCTTTTAAAGAGCTTTTTAAAAAGTCTGCAACAAAAGCATGCTGGTCACAGAGAAAGAGACTTCCCTTCCTTTGTGGCTAGAGGACCACCGCTGAAACAGAGATCTGTCCCTACCATGCCATTACTTGCCACCATAGAATTCCTGGTTGTTTATGGCTACCCAGTGATTTGTCAGAAATAAGGCTGATCTATAATACTACAAAGAGGAGGGACAGGACATTTCAACCTTTCTGATTTTTTCACCCATGCCTTCCACAACCCCATGTCAATGAGCTTTGCTAGGTAGGGAGGACTGGCCAAAATAACTGGACAGTGAAAGGATTCCCAGCTCTGAGCTAAGAGTTCTATGAGAAACTGCACTGTATGCTGTTCTCGGTACAGTGCTGCATTTTATGAAGAGATAAAAATGATAGGTATGAGATACTGGTCTGGAGTGCCTGGCCTCACAATCACACCAGCTATCCCCCTAGGTATCAGAGGGGCACTCCCTAACTTCTGGTACTTGTTGGTAAAACCGTTTTGTTGTACTGCATTTGGGATGCAAGGCCATTGGGGCTTACTCCAAAATAAGCGCCCAAGAACCTGCAGTCCTATGATTTTTTTAAAAAAGGACAAGGCAGCCCCGCTGGTGTTACAAACAGCTGCCTTCTGGTACAGATGGATGCCCAAGATCACACTGCAAGCCTGTACGCTACCCAAACACCCTTATGTTAGAAATGAATGCTACGGGCACCACTTTGCTAACACCCCCCCCCCCCGCTGTTGAACTCAGCAGAGAACAAAGGCAACCACACCGAAAAGAAACTCCGTGTGTGTTTGCCGAAAGAGAAAAAACCCCTCGGGGACTTGGAAAGAAGGCAAACCACAGAAAGCTCTTCGATTGGATTTAGTGATACTGTACTAGTAACAGCATCTAGGTGTCTCTCCCCCCCCCATTTTTTTTAAAATATGTAAAAAATAAATAGGTGGCTATGGATTATTTTCTAGATGAGTGATAGTGTCTGTTTGCATTTTGTTTAAATTATTCTGCCCGTTGGTTTCCAGTTATAGCATGTCGCTGTAGTATGCCAACAGGTGGGCACCAATGTACAGCAATCCTAACAGGGCTTTCAAGGCAAGTGCAATGTTTTGTGAACTGACTTTACTATTTCTACATTCCCAGTGAGTTTCCATGGCTGTGAGGGGATTTGAACCCAAGCCTTCAAAGTCCTAATCTGTACCTCTGTACACCACACTGGGTATCTTACAGCACTTTACCCTGTATTTTGACTGCTTTAATCCAGAGCTGTGTCAATATGGAACTACCTAATGTACACTGTATTAAGTGGTGGTATTAACTTATTTCAGGGCATTATTTTTGAGGGTAAAAATTGAAGAGCACAATTCTATGCATCTTTACTCAGAGGAAAATCTCACTGGGTCTAATAGCATGATTCTCAGTTGGGTGTGTTTAGGATTTTCTCATGTTTTCCTAGATTTACAGTATTTCTGTTGATTAAGAATGTTGCTGGTTACTCTTTTAGACATGTATGTGTTGAACAATAACTTAACTTTTTAATACTACATTTTATTGTGCATATATGTACTTGTATACCACCCTTGTAAATTCTTTTGCTAATGGATACAAATTTATCTCTAAATAAGAAAACAAACGTTGTGTCTACAGCAGAAACTAGAACACATTACTGTACATGCGTCAGTAGATAGGCACCTACCTATACTGCAGTTTAGGACACTGTGAAATACACACAAACCTAGTTGCAATTGCAGAAGAGTTCCCCCCCCCCCAGAAACCTATTCCTAAAAAGTCAAAGAACCAGATATTGGGAGTACTGTATTAGTTTTGAGGACTACGTTTCCCAGATTCCCCCGAGAGCACAGCCACGGGGCGTATTTGCTTGGAAGATTCTGGAAGTTATAACCCACAAGAAAGCCTCTTTTCCACACTCTGTTTTAGATGACACCCAGTCTAGGGCCTGCCTTCACAGGCAGAAGACCCCTGCCATCACTGAGCTAAGAGAATCCCAGCTAATGGGGCCAGGAAAGATCCTTGGAAGAGCTGCCCACAGTTGAAGGAGATGTCATTCAGCTAGGTGGACCAAGGGTACAGAGTAACTTCATATGTTTGAGAATGATACCCAAATGCCCTCCACGTTACTTACGGAAAAAGCCCATAGCTCCATGCTAGATGTTTACATAGACCTCTGTCCAAATGCCCTCAAGTTCTGCCCCTGTCCAAGACTGCCTTGGAGTGTTGATGGCAATCAGAAAAGAGAATACTGGGCTAGATGAACCTATTGTAGAAATTACATAAACAGTGGTCCGTACTGGAAAGCCTTCAAATGCAACTAGATTGCACAAAAGGGACTACTACACCCAGCGTATGCAACATTTGCACATCAGCAACCTTGGCACCTGAGAACGCTGCACAAGCAGAGAGAAGAGACTGGCTGAATGTACCATGTAAGAGCATCCCGTGTGAAGAGGCTCCTTTGAACATCACATTCCCTGTGTGCAAGTACAGTGTAAACAAGGGTTTTCTGGTGTCCTTTGTACTGGTCAAATTTTTTTTTGTTTTTTTTTTTGTTTTTTTTTTTGTTTTTTTTTTGTTTTTTGTATTTTTTATAAGGGATAACAAAAAGGAAAAGGGAATTGGGATTGATGAGGAAGAGGGGAGACAATAACATACTTTCATCCATTCTGTACCTATTGCCATATCAAGATTTTAAATTATTCTATTTACTCTTTTCTGCCTTCTAGATTCAGTTCTCTTTTCAATATGTACTGTTCACAAGCTGCCTGTTGATTCTGTCCACTTGTTAAATAGATCCCATCTTTCTGTTGCCTTTTGCAAGGGATAGTCCTTCATAACTTCTGATAAAATGTCCATTTCGGCTATTTCCCGTATCTTTTCAATAAGATCTTCTTGTTTCGGTACCGTTGATCTTTTCCAATTTTTAGCATATAAAATTCTAGCTGCCGTAACTATGTATATAACTATATAATTCTTTGACTTATCTATATTTTCAGGTATCATACTCAATAAAAACAGTTCTGGGGTTAATGGCACTTTACAGAGCAATATTTGTTCCAACATTACATGTACTCTTTTCCAATATTGTTTCGCTACTCGTACTGGTCAAATTTTTTGAGGCTTACTGTGGTTATATTCTTAAACAGAGAATTCTAGAGACACCAGCTTCTGCTGCCGTCTGCTTATGTGACCAAGTCTCTCTGAAACCCCAAAAAGTCTGCATGCATATAAAAACACAGAGTATGCGCACACGTGTGCGTGCGTGCATGCATGCATGCATAAACACATGCAGCTCCCCCGGAACTGTGTAAATGAGTAAAGCTGAGACTCATGTTGGTAAAATCCACAGTTACTTTTCTGTTTCCAAATAGGGCTGGGTGTGGCTCTTCCACTGGAAGGGTTGTGGTGTGCAAAATTCTTTGCCCAGAGTTCATTTAAGGTTAGGGCACACAAATGTGGGACATCACCTTGGCAGCTGGGCGACACAAGAAGTGTGGGTCCAGAGGAGCCTTCTAAACATTGAAGAGGGGGCAAAAACTTGGGGGGTGGTGTGGAAAAAGGAGACTTCTAGTCCAAATACAGCACCACTATGTAAACAGAGGTGGGAGAAAGATGCTTGAGAATTCATTGAAGGGAGAAATGTGTGCTATTCATTTGCAAGGAAGAACGTTAATATTGTAGATAACTATTTTCCTGCCTGAATCACTTGTCTCATTCTTAAAAAAACAAATTGGCTTCTCCACCCATTCAAATCTTTTCTGCGGAATTCAAGGAAGGATCCATGCTGTACCATCACAAGGCCAGGAACTGGGTTATCGCAGGAGCCAAAGTTCAGAGCTGTTTCACATTCAAAATGGCAGAAAATTTGATTTGAATACTTGACATGGTCTTATAGTAGACTGAGCTCCTCAGCAAGTGGGTCTGAACTTGAGTATGGAGAAGTTTGGGGTTTTTTTGGCCTCAGATTCCTTGAAAATTCAGTCATGGACTATGCTACTTGAGAGATTCTGGGAGTCCCAGTCCAATAAAGGAATGTCCAGGTTCTGGTGTGCACGACAAGAGAATTGTTCGCCAACATGCGTTTACTCTATTCCTCCTGCTCAGTTTTATACTGAAAACACTGCAAAAGAGCGGAGGACAAGTACAAGTAGCTCCAGAACTAATGAAGTAGTTGGGCCAAAGCCCAAAGGATGCTCAGCTGCGGATGCGTCTGGAAGTGAAAGGAAAGTCCAATGCTGCAAAGAAAAATACTGCATAGGAACCTGGAATGTAAGATCTAATGAACTTTGGTAAGCTGGATGTGGTCAAACAGGAGATGGCAAGAATAAACTTTGACATCCTGGGCGTCAGTGAACTAAAATGGACGGGAATGGGCAAATTCAATTCAGACGAATATCGTATCTACTATTGTGGGCAAGAATCCCATAGAAGAAATGGAGTAGCCCTCATAGTCAACAAAAGAGTGGGAAAAGCTGTACTGGGATACAATCTCAAAAATGATAGACTGATTTCAATACGAATCCAAGGCAGACCTTTCAACATCACAGTAATTCCAAGTTTATGCACAAACCACCGATGCTGAAGAGGCTGAAATTGACCAATTCTATGAGGACTTACAACACCTTCTAGAACTGACACCAAAGAAAGATGTTCTTCTCATTCTAGGGGGTTGGAATGCTAAAGTAGGGAGTCAAGAGATAAAAGGAACAACAGAGAAGTTTGGCCTTGGAGTTCAAAACGAAGCAGGGCAA
The DNA here is from genome assembly GCF_051106095.1 of Pogona vitticeps. Taxonomy (NCBI): domain Eukaryota; kingdom Metazoa; phylum Chordata; class Lepidosauria; order Squamata; family Agamidae; genus Pogona; species Pogona vitticeps. The sequence continues at coordinate 182,333,770 of NC_135784.1, forward strand.
AGGCTAATAGAGTTTTGTCAAGAGAACAAGCTGATCAACACAAACACTTTTCCAACAACACAAGAGGTGACTCTACACATGGACATCACCAGATGGGCAATACCGAAATCAGATTGATTACGTTCTCTGTAGCCATAGATGGAGAAGCTCTATGCAGTCAGCAAAAACAAGACCTGGAGCTGATTGTAGCTCTGATCATCAGCTTCTTATAGCAAAACACAAGCTTAAACTGAAGGAAGTAGGAAAAACTGCCGGGCTAGTCAGGTATAATCTAAACCAAATCCCTTATGAATGTACAGTGGAACTGAAGAACAGATTTGAGGAATTAGATTTGGTGGACAGAGTGCCGGAAGAACTATGGTTAGAGGCTCGTAACATTGTACAGGAGGCAGCAACAAAAACCATCCCAAAGAAAAGGAAATGCAAAAAAGCAAAGTGGCTGTCCAATGAGGCCTTAGAAATAGCAGAGAGGAGAAGGGAAACAAAATGCAAGGGAGATAGGGAAAGTTACAGAACATTGAATGCATACTTCCAAAGAACAGCAAGGAGAGACAAGAGGGCCTTCTTAAATGAACAGTGCAAAGATATAGAAGAAAATAATAGAAAGGGAAAAACCAGAGATCTGTGCAAGAAAATTGGAGATATTAAAGGAACATTCTGTACAAAGATGGATAAGATAAAGGACAAAAATAGTAGGGATATTTCAGAAGCAGAAGACATCAAGAAGAGGTGGCAAGAATACACAGAGGAATTATACCAGAAAGATCTGGAGGTCCTGGATAACCCAGATAGTGTGGTTGCTGACCTTGAGCCAGACATCCTGGAGAGTGAAGTCAAGTGGGCCTAAGAAAGCATGGCTAAAAACAAGGTCAGTGGAGGTGATGACATTCCAGCTGAACTATTTAAAATCTTAAAATATGACGCTGTTAAGGTACTACACTCAATATGCCAGCAAGTTTGGGAAACTCAGCAGTGGCCAGAGGATTGGGAAAGATCAGTCTACATCCCAATCCCAAAGAAGGGCAGTGCCAAAGAATGCTCCAACTACCATACAATTGCACTCATTTCACATGCTAGCAAGGTTAGCCTCAAAATCCTACAAGGTATGCTTCAGCAGTATGTGGACCAAGAACTCCCAGAAGTACAAGCTGGATTTCGAAGGGGCAGAGGAACTAGAGACCAAATTGCTAACATGCGCTTGTTTATGGAGAAAGCCAGAGAGTTCCAGAGAAACATCTGCTTCATTGACTGCCCAAAAGCCTTTGACTGTGTGGATCACAGCAAACTATGGCAAGTTCTTAAAGAAATGGGAGTGCCTGACCACCTTATCTATCTCCTGAGAAACCTATATGTGAGTCAGGAAACAACAGTTAGAACTGGATATGGAATACCTGATTGGTTCAAAATTGGGAAAAGCGTACAGTACGACAAGGCTGTATATTGTCCCCCTGTTTATTTAAGTTGTATGCCGAATACATGACATAAAAGGCTGGACTGGAGGAATCCCAAGCCGGAACTAAGATTGCCAGAAGAAATATCAACAACCTCAGATATGCAGATGATACCACTCTGATGGAAGAAAGCGAGGAGGAATTAAAGAACCTCTTAATGAGGGTGAAAGAGGAGTGCACCAAAAATGGTCTGAAGCTCAACATCAAAAAGACTAAGATAATTGCTACTGGTTCCATCACCTCCTGGCAAATTGAAGGGGAAGATATGGAGGCAGGGACAGTAACTTTCTTGGGCTCCATAATGACTGCAGATGGTGACAGCAGCCACAAAATTAAAAGACACCTGCTTCTTGGGAGGAAAGTGATGACAAACCTAGACAGCATCTTAAAAAGCAGAGACATCACCTTGCCGACAAAGGTCCACATAGTCAAAGCTATGGTTTTTCCAGTAGCGATGTATTGAAGTGAGAGCTGGACCATAAAGAAGGCTGACTGCCGAAGAATTGATGCTTTTGAATTGTGGTGCTGGTGGAGGCTCTTGAGAGTCCCCTGGACTGCAAGGGGAACAAACCTATCAATTCTGAAGGAAATCAACCCTGAGTGCTCACTGGAGGAACAGATCCTGAAGCTGAGGCTCCAATACTTTGGCCATCTTGTGAGAAGAGAAGACTCCCAGGAAAAGATCCTAATGTTGGGAAAGTGTGAGGGCAATTGGAGAAGGGGACAACAGAGGATGAGATGGTTGGAGAGTGTCATCGAAGGACCAGCATGAATTTGACCCAACTCTGGGAGGCAGTGGAAGACAGGAGGGCCTGGAGTGCTCTGGTCCATGGAGTCACGAAGAGTCGGACACAACTTAATGACTTAACACGAAGCAGGGTATCAGCCAAGGACTGCAGGGAGCAACATGTAAAGAGGGTGAGGTTTAGGACAACGGAGCTGTGGCAGACAAAATGGTCACAATTGCTAAGATCTACATGGGACTGGCCAAAGGTATTTGGCCATCTAAAGCAAAGGATCGAAACAGCACCTCTGCCAGTTCTGTGTTCAAGAGCCGACTGGATTGGCAGCTGAATCTTTTTTCAGTACTGAAGGGGGACTGCGACATCCATCACATCTGAGGACAACAGATTAGGGTATGCAGGAGAGTCAACCTGGCGTACAAGACCATGTCTTCCAGCATCTTCCTTCTGTTCCCTGGCCCTTGGTATATGCTGCCTGAGCTGCAGAGTAGGGAAGCAACTAATTTCAAGTGATATCATTACCTCTAGCTAGTTCTGCTTTGGCTAATAGGCAACGTAACTAGTTCTCACAAAATGTAACTAGTTACCGAAGGCACTGTCAAAAATGACTTTGTAAGGTTATTTGTAGGAGCATTCTGACAATAATTTTTCATGTTTTAAGTCATTCTGTTACCTATCCTATACGGCAAGAGAAGTACTATCACTTGTTTTTCCAAGGTGCAATAACAGAATTGACCACTTACATAAGAACATATGAAAAGCCCTGCTGGATCAGGCCAAGGGCCCACCTAGTCCAGCTTCCTGCATCTCACGGTGGCCCCGCCAGAGGCCTCGGGGACCACACAAGACAACTAGATCCTTGTCTCCTGATACCACTCACCCTGCATCTGGCATTTGGAGGTCCCTTCCTTTAAAGCTTGGAGATTATATATTTCCATCACAGCTTATAACCTCCAATCCCCTTTTAAAGGCATCTAGGCCAGACGCCATCATCACATCCTGTGGCAAGGAGTTCCACAGACTAACAACACACTGGGTAAAGAATTTTTTTCTTTTGTCTGTTCTCACTCTCCCAATACTCAATTTCAGTGGATGTCCCCTGGTTCTGGTATTGTAGTACAAGGAACTAGAGTATTTCCATGTTATTGTGGCCTATTGATAAAATAAAACACGATAAATTATGTGCACGGTCAGGTCACTGATAGTGGCAAGCTGACTGCTAAGATATAATGAGGAATGCAATAATGAGTAATGTAAAAAGTAACATCCTAAATTCTGATGAGGCACTTTCCTCACTTTGCCCAGCAGCAGAACTGGTCCTGGTTTTAAGCTTTGTTTTAGTTAAGAAGTGGTGCATAAAGCACAGTACCCGAGGACTCCTATGACCCTCTTCTGGTGTGGCCAGAAAAAACATGGTGAGGGGGAACCCTCTCTGATCAGTTGAGTTCCAATGAAAATGAAAGCAATTATAGTTCCCATAACAAACATTCACCTTCTGCATTTAAACCATGGCAATTGTGTACATTGAACACCCCTAATAGGGAACCATCAATTTAGACTGGTTAGCAGACAAGTTAAAAAAAAGGGACAATTGAGAGAAAGGGCAAGGTAAGGATCTTTCATTGTCTGTATCAAGCAGACTTGGTGGCTAGTGTGTTTCTTGCTGGGAAGGGACACGAGTGTGCATTTAAGTGTGCTATGGCTGGGCAAAGAATACTGTATAACAGTTTTGAGTTATGTAGTGGGTCAGCGTGGGCAACGTGCCCGGGGTGGAGAGTGAACACTAACTGGTCTGAACAAAAGGATATGCATGGAGAAGTGTGGAGAGAATTGCATGCCCATGTGAGTGAGCATCACCAATCCTGCACACACCCCTTACCTATAGAGTTAATCAGGTAATCAGGGCTACGTAGTGAATGTGCCAGATGTCCCCTGCAAACAAATAAACCCTCAGAAAGCTCCTCTCAATGGACTGCAATGTACCATACTCTCAGGCCTGCCTCCTGCTTCGAGTCAGATTAACACCCCAGTGGTTAATTAAAACGCAGTATAAACTTTTTGTTTTGAAGGTCGTTCTGCAAAACTGGAGATAAGACTGTTCCAAAGGTGTGACACCAGGATAAAGCGCCATTTGTGACTGTAGGTCAGAAGATACTGTGTCTGGGTGCAAATGCTGGATCCTAATGCAAGCAAACCCCATAATGTAACACCGGAAGGGTGGAAGGTCACGGAGAGGCATGCGTGCTGGACCAAAAAGCAAGGCAGACATTAGTTTTGTTAACCAGCTGCCAATATTGCAGCCCATTCAAACTGAGGAAGTGGTGCGATTAGGCCAGGATGATAGCTACCATGGTGTATTTCCATGTTTGGTTTAAGAAGGGAAGAATCCAGGGCTTTGCCCAGGAAATCTTATTTCCTTCTCTTTTCAGCTAAGAATTTTGTCTTCCAGTCTTAAACAGATGCAAACTGATACAAGCTTTATTTATCAAACACAAAGATGGAGAAGAAGCCAGCTCCACTCTACATCATTTAAAGCAGCGGTCCCCAACCTTGGGCCTCCAGATGTTCTTGGACTGCAACTCCCAAAAGCCTTTACCACCACCTCTGCTGGCCAGGATTTCTGGGAGTTAAAGTCCAAGAACATCTGGAGGCCCAAAGTTGGGGACTGCTGCTTTAAAGGACAGTAACTCAAAGACTTATTGGCTTCTGAATTATTTCACTGGTGGGCAAGCCACATATTTCACCACTTCCATCGTCCAGCTACTTTTTTAGGACACTGGAAGCTATCTTAATCTGGACAAAAAGACCAGCCTTCAAGTGGGCGTTGAGATCCACCATCACGGTGAAGCCTGACCTAAGGTGAGCAACAAACAGCACCACCACTACCACCACAAATGTATGATTGAAAAAACGAAAGCAAGACAGACAGAAAAGCATATATAAAAGTGTGTTTGGGTTAAAGATGGATCTTGCGTAGAGCTTGGAAAATTCAGAGGGTTTTAGATCAGTGGTTCCCAACCTTAGATAACCCAGCTGTTCTTAGATGGCAATTCCCAGAAGCCTTCACCGAAAGATGTGCTGGCTGGGGTTTCTGGAAACTGTAGTCCAAGAACGCCTGGGTTACCCAAGACTCTGGGAACCAAGGTTTTAGATCACAACTCCAAGTACTCCCCCGGGTCACCACTGCTAGTGACTCGTGCTTGCTGGGTGACTCTGATAGTTTTGTTCTCCCCAAACCCTAATTTCTCTAAGTTCTGATCTGGATCTAAAGAGGTTGTTTACTTTCAACAGCCCAATTATTTTTGTGCACCAATGGAGGTCTTTCCCTGCACTTTTCCAACCCAAACTGCTCCTCAAAATGCTCTGCTACAGACCGAAACAAGGAAACTGAACATACAAAACTGCCATACATGGAATTCGGCCACTGGCCCACCTAGTCCAGTCTTCCTGAATCTAAACAGGGCCATTAGAACTTCTCTGGGGGCAATCTTGTTCCCTTCGTTGCTGACTGGAATTAAAGCTGGCAATCTTTTGCATGTAAAGCGACTGCCTTTTTTGGGGTGGCATTGGAAGGGGGCAGATGAGGACAGAATCCCAGCTTGAAAACAGTGGATCAGCTTGTAGATAGAATGATCAAGGCCCTTCCTCCATGGCTGCAGTCACAAAGTGAGGGTGCAGGGAAGGGGAAATGCCACGCTGAGTAGTAGTTCAGGTCCTTTCCCTGAAACTTATTTTAAAAGGAAAGAGTCTTTTTATCTTTCTATGCAGAAGGAGAAAAACCTACAGGCAAGGGCTTCATCCAAATGCTCAGCCAGCCAGCGGGCCACTTGCCAGCGTTCCGGCCAATTAGCAGGAAGTCAATGGGGTTGGCTGTCTAGGGCTTGGTTGCTTACTTCTAATTGTGTTACCATTCCTTAATAAATCAAGGAGAGAAACGGGAGCAATTTCTCTTGTCTGTTGAAGGAGGTTTTGAAACAGGGACCTCTGCCGAGTATGTGCACTCATCCACTTTTGTCCCTGGTGGAGAAAGTACAGCGGGCGACTGGATTATTTCCCATACCAATCTGACCGGAGGCAGCAATGGGGCAAAATAAACATGTGCCTTTGTGCACTGTAGGAAGTGATGCCTTGCTCATACCACCGTCACCCCCTGTAAAAATAGCCAGTCGTCTCTGTTCTAGCTTTCACCTGTTTATTTTTTTTAGTATTGACTTTTGCTGCCCTGCCTCCTGCAATGCCCTCTTAAGCCTGACCTTCACAAGATTTCTGGCAACTGGCCTGTGTATTAACGGGACACCAGAGAGAGAGAGAACTCGGCAGCCGCGGATGAATGCGTCATGAATCCTCTTGGGCGTACTCAAAGCGGGATCTTGGTTCCATTCATGAGCTCAGCTGGGATGGCAAGATGTGCTCTTTTGCTTACTCTAGGGGTCAGGGAGGAGCAAACGGGGACAGTGGCCCTGAAACCTTTTCCCATGTCTGCAAGCCAAGCATTAACCACTTCTGATCCATGTGCATATACGGAATGAATAGCAATCCTACGCCGACCCCTCTCAAACTCCTAGGCACATCAGGCACAGAGATAAGGATACAGCAATACTACTTTGGTTCCACAGGAGGGTTTGCAGCCAGCCCAACTTCTGAAGAAACCGAGAAGCACTGAAAGTTGGGACGCAACGTTACCACACCAGGCTGCTTCCCCTGGAGCTTAAATATAGCTTGCTCTTCTCTGGTTTCTTAGCTGACATTTCTGCCCTGGCAGATTTTAAGCATGCCGGCAAGCAGTGACAACTCCCTCTGAACTGGTGTGTAGCTGGCAAGAAAAAAACGGTTGGAGAGGGAAAAGGGACTTGGGACCTGCTTCAGCAACTCCATCTAGATTTGGGGTACATTTATGCAGGAAAATCCTTCAGAAAAAAAACACCCCTCTTTTCCATCCTCATGTTGCACAGAGCAATCCCACGTATAATGAACCCAGTCCTAAGGAGTTAAAGGGGACTTTACTGACTAGCAAGGGTGCACTTGCCGTGGTCACCTTAAGAGAATGTTTCATAGCAGAACGAGAGCCTACATAGTATGTCATGTGAGTGAAACAATTAAATCTACTCCCTAACGACCTGCGGTAGAGGGACATCCCCTAGCCCGCAATGGCAGCATGAAGCTCCCTTCCCATTCAGTTCATGAATTGCCTACATTGACACAGAAAATGCGGGAAATCCTGTGCAAACACCTGCCCTTGCAATATAGTCCTGACTGAGGCTGAGTTTAATTAACTGGACTGCATCTTCCCATTAAGGCAAAAGGAGTTTTGTTTTCACCCATTTATTATCAATGTCTAGGAAGGGCTCTAGTGGTGGTGGCAGCAGCAGCCCTGAAGACCCTGGTCGTCCAATGAACTAGCCATCCAGTTAGGCTACCAAACTCCAGGGGTGCCTCCTCAGCTGCATAAGGGTCTTTGGGGGGGGGAAGCATTGTTGTTCGCCCTACGGGGTGGGGTGGGGTGGGAGCAGTGTGCAGAGGCAGCTGAAGAGCTTCTCAGAGGCGTGACTCCCCCTGTGCTCCAGGGGGTGCCATCATATACTTCTGGATTTCTACTCAACTGCCCACCCAACAGAGATTGTGATAAAAGAGAAGAGATGGATAAGAAATACTGTACAGTAGTCTGTTATTAATGGAAAATAAGGAAAAAGAATCTTTCTGAATCCTTGACTGCTTGAAGGGTGCTGTTGTAGGGTGCTCAATCTAAGATGAGTCCACAGGACAGCAAGCTCTGCCAGACAATGTCTCGTTATCATTAATCCATAAGGAAGACATCTGGAGATGAAAGACATACTGTATCATCTCCACTGCTCCCAGTTAACTTCTACTGACAAAAGTTCAGCTTTCCAGTTTAATGTTTAGGGCAGAGATTTAATCATGTTTCTTTGTCTGTTTATTTGTTTAACCAAATTGTACACTGTTGTTATTATGTGTCACTCAGTTACTTCTGACTCATGGTGACCCTATAAGTTAATGATCTCGAAAAATCTTATTAAGAAGAGTCCTGTTCATATCTTGCACTGATATTATTAGAGTGCTTTTTCTGCACACCCACCTTTCTGAAAGCAAGCGTGGCGTACTGTAGTGGGAGAGTGGCAGACTAGGATCCAGGGGATCTGGGTTCAAATCCTGCTGAGCCTTGGAAACACACTGGGAATGGCAATGGTAAACTACTCCTTGAACCATTTACATACCTTGAAAACCCTATGAGGGCTGCTGCAAATTGGAAATGACTGGATAATACACAACGACGACACCCAACCATGATGAACGATAAGAAATATGTAGCTCTCCAGATATAATTTGGATTGCATCTCCCAGCAGTTCTAACCCGTGTGGCAAACAGTGGGATATGAAGGATAATACTGGACTACAGTAATTCTCTATCTCTGTTCTGGATGGTCACTGAATAAGGAACGAGCCTTCTCTTTTATAAACTCGGCAACCTCACTGTGCATGTGCATAAATGACATAGGCTTATTAGTGCTGAATATTTGTAGCTGGTTTTAGATGCCCAAAACGCTTAACTTTTTTTCTCTCCTTACTCCACAAGAACACACAGAAGGTGGGCTCTGATATTTTGATTTGCGGATGGAGAGCTGCGGCTAAGAGGCGGATGGCACACCCAGGAAGACCACCCAGGGAGTTGCTGACTCTAGTGGGATTTTGGTCCTACTGTCTCGTCTACTGGACCACAATGAAAACCTGATGCTGTCATCATCTCCCCAACTGTTCAACTCTGAGCCCGGTTTGTGAGTGCTGCAGGAAGTCTCTCCGGACAGCTGCAACAACTCTGATCCTGTCTTTTGCCCTCATGTGACCCTGAAAATAAGGGCTGTTTATCATTATGTTCTGTTTCATGTTGCAAACCTCACCCAAAAAAAAAAAAAAGCTGCATACAGACCTAATGCCAGCTGTGACACATGGTTTGGAGGTCCAAACCAGTTTGTACAAAAAGCAGGGGCACTCCTGTGTGTCTGAAATGTGAAAATGGTAAACTAGAGAGGCAAAACACAGAATTTTTCCTTCACTCTGGCCCAAAAGTCATACAGAGAAAAAGCCGGGGGTTGGTGGTGTTTAAACCCTGCAGCCTGATTGCTCCCATGGCCCCACAGACTCTCTCGCTCAGGGCAGGTAGAGGCAGACAGACCTTCCCCTTTGCACTTGGCCTGGAGATTTCCTGCCCAACACCCATGCAGGAAAAGGGTGGCGCCTCACAGAGCCGAGATCAAAACCAGAAGCAGACACAGACAGATGCCCTGCCACCCCTCAGCCCCTGCTTCTGCCAGTTCTCATCCCTTTCTACTAAAGGGCAAAGGGAAAGCCACAGTGGGCTCTTGAGGGGAAGTATTTGACACAGCAGAGCAGGAATCTGCACCAAACAAATCCTGGAACAGCAAGATCAATATGGGAGGAGCAGCACCAAAATACGAGGACATCACCATGCATGCAACTCTTTGAACGGAGCAACATAGATTTACTACACACACACACACCTTGCCTTCAATACACTCCCTTTTCCAGGACAGCTAACAATGCTATTAAAAGCCATGTACAATAAACAACACCACAACAAACAAACTATCCACCCTAAGGCAAGGAGCACATCCCTGGTCTGATCACATGAGCCACACAGTGTCATCGGGACTGGCTGCATTATCCAGGGTGCCAGAGAGAGAGAGCTGTTCCCGACAGGGGCACAGGAGTTTTTCTAGGAGCCTCGGCTGGCCAACCTCCAAGAGGGTGCTGGGACCAACCAAACTTCAGGAAATTTTATGGGTGTCGAGAAACAGCCTGTTGTTGGAAAGGCGCGCGCGCAGGCACCAGTATCCCCCCCCAAAAGGCGACAGTGAGGGTGGGAGGTGTTGGAGTGAACTGGTTCACAGCTACAGAAGGTATTTTTTATGGGGAACAAGGAACAGTGCTCCACCCGGTTCGCACGTGCTGGGTCTTCCCTGTGCTTCCTTCTTCAGGATCGGGGCCACCGCAACTCTAGAGGAGTTCCAGGCTTCGGGGAAACCGGGAGAGACAGGAATCTGGGGGCATGGCTCTCCAACGGAGAGAAGCAACACTTGAGGTCTTCTTGAGTTCACTTCAGCTCTTCTCTTACTCCTCCAGCTGCCTGCAGACCGAGGTTGCCCCCACCCCACCGACCCACCCCCCGCATCTGCCCCATATCCCTTGGCAAGCCAGGCTCGGCGGCCACAGCCTTGCCCCCTCCCCTCCTCCTTCTCCTCTCTGCCCCCTTTCCCTTTCCCTCTCCCCCTCCCAAACCCTACCAGGACGCCGGAAAGGGTGAGGAGGGAGGGGTGGGGTGTGTGCAAGCGGCGCCCCCCCCCTCACCTGACCGTCTTGGCCAGCAGCCGGTGCCGCTTAATGTCCTCCTCGCTGAACGAGAAATGCATGTCCCCCTCGGCGGCAGGCGGGTGGCCCGGCGGGAGCCCAAGGAGGAACCGAGGCGCCGCGAAGGCCTGGGCTGGCATGAAAAGAGCCCGGGAGGGAGACCGCGCATGGAGGAAGAGCGGCGGGAAGAAAAAAAACCCCCTCGAAGTCGCTCTCCCAACTCCCGGCAAGTCGACGGCAAGCCCCGAGTCCGCGAGCGGGCGGGCGGGCAGGCGGCTCTTTCTGAGAAGAATCAGCAGCGGCGGCAGCAGCAGCAGCGCCCGGGAGCTCAGACGGGGCGGGAGGACGGGGGGGGGGGAAGAGGAGGAGGAGGAGCTGCGAGCTGCAAAGCCCGGCGCCGGATTTGGGGAGTGGGGTGTCCTGCCAAGCACGGTGGTTACCCGAAGGGGGGTGGTGAAGGGGAAAGGGGTTTCTACAAGGGCCGCTTCCCCCCACCCCCACCCCCGTGGGACAACCTGACCGGGCGCTTGTGCCTGCTCTCGCCCTCTGTAGGGAAACTTCAAAGGGAAAGCGATAGTCTGGAAAAGTTCCTTCCCCCCCCCCCCCGCTTCGACCGGAGCTCTACCGCTTCACAGCTCGCCTGGCCGGCTTGCGGGGGGGGGGGGGCGAGGGCACGCCTTTTGGGATCCATAGATGGAAAACCCCCAACTCCAACAAGAGGAGCCCGGCGCTTTCCTCCCTTGGCCTCTTCAGGGGGAGGAGGGGGAGGCAGGGCGAAATCCTCAGTCTGAAGCCCCAGAATAAGCCGGCAGTCAAGGGGTTGGGGATGGATGTAAGGCTGCTTCCTAAGTTTCTGTGTGGAAACATATCCTGTTCAAGTCTGTGGTGCACTTTTCCACATTGGGGCCCACAGGGGATGCCAGCCTTCTGCTGTGGTCAGTACTCCTGATCCACCGTCGTCACCTCAGCCGGACTGATTATTCTAGATCCAAGGATAATAATGCCTTAATAATATAATCAGCATCAAGGCCAGGCAAAGGAGTTCTTGGATCCTTCAGGAGAAGGCCTATTTCTCTCTCACATAACGTGGCGATAAACAAGTACCTGTACCACTGAGCATACACAGATGGCTCCGTCCTCACTGGCAGGTTGACACAAACATCCTTCTGCACTGGGGTTTTGCAAACAAGTTCTCGGCTCACGAGGAAGCGCAGGGTCAGCTCCAGGGCAGGTATCAAAAACACTCTGTGCTGAGCCCTCTCCAACAGCCCCCGCTAGAAAAGCCAATCACGTCAACTTGCCTACAATCCTCCTATAGTCCACAATCTTGCAGGTGTGTAACCACCAGCCCAGAGACCACCCTACTCTACGTCAGGTTGAGCCAGGGTGGTGTAGCTAAAAGAGCATCGAACTAGGACTGAGGAGTTCTAGGGTTGAATCCTTGCACATCCATGCCATGGATGAGGGTGTGGCACTGGCGAAACCTCTCCTTCTATATCTCAGACGCCTGCTGGGGTCACCTTAAGTTGGATATGCCTGGATAGCATAAAACATGTTACCCACTCATTGACATGCTGATTCCATTTAGACATTCCCCATTACCTGAGACCTTGAATTGTAGCTTCTTTATCTTATGGGCAAATCCAGCCTAGTCAAGAAAGCAATGGAAGGTCTCCATTAATGTTGGACTGCCCAGACTTGCTACAGGAAAACATGCCTGTCTTTTCAAATACGTGGGACTGAATGCAGATAACAATACAATAGTTTAAAACAAAAAAAGCGAAAGACTGTGCCATTTTTAAACACAGAAAAAATAATAATTTACCAAGGCATCCTGATCAGAGTACTTCAAGATCAGTAAGAGCATGGATTTTTTTTAAAAAAAAGTCCTTCACACAATGCCTCTCACCTGACCGACTTCGCAATGGTATATTGTAATTATAAATAAGCATACAAGAAATGCTTTGGTCTCAGTAAGCCAAAAAAACCACAAAAAAGGGGGCTTCGCACTAAGAGGCCGCCTCTGAATATTCAAAACAAACACTTCTAGTTTAACAGCAGTGATCAGCCATATTCCTCTGGGAACTTGGAAAGCAGGGCAGTCAAACCATATGCAGCCACCCTGGCAGGGTGAAGTGAAGTGGACGGCCATTGGGGGGGGGCAGCTGCTCCAAGCTATTCCTCTGAACTCCTGCCAAGCAGATCACATCAGTAATGTACAAGTAACTCCTCGTGAGTATAGACTGTAGTGTATAACAAAAGAGATGGATCGCCCAGGCGTAAACCAGTAAGATCTGTTCTATGTCACAGCACATTTGTTTATTTATTTTGTTAAGCCCATACTCCGCCTTTTTTAGTGGACTCAGGGCAGCATACATTGAGCTCCCCTTCCCACCTAATCCTCACAACCACCTGGTGGAGGAAGTGAGATCTCAACCCTTGATATTCAAAGGCTTTGGATGTTTCCCTTCTCCATCTTCGGCTCTATGGGAAGAGAGGGTAGCTGGGACAGCCACATGGATTAGGTTTGCTCTGTCTACAGGTCTAAAATGGGACATTTCTTGCAAGCCTACACTATGTCACTTGGAGGGCAGTACAGACCATGACAAAATGGGGGACAGGATGCTCTTTGATGGCCCATCTTAGGCAGGAAAATATCTTGGGTCAACCCTACCTTCTTGCTGACTGCAGCCCCCTGGATTCAGTGCCCAGCAGCTAATAGGAATTCGTCCAGTTCCCTGGTCAATGCCACAGAAGCAGAGATCCTTCACCAGATCTTTCAGTACCGAATTGCAGTACAAGTTATTTTACTGGCCCTTTTCTTTGGAGCAATGTTGCCATGATACTTCTCTAAACCACTAAAGCAAAGCTCAGAAAAGTTACTTTTTCAGTTACTACAGCTCCCAGAATCACACACCGGCCATGGCCACCTGATTGACTGGAGAGGAGGTGACACTACTGGAGACTGGGCACCATCAAGCCAAAGAGGTGGAGCTATTCAGGTTGGCTACCATGACCTTCTTCATCTAATCCACCTTTTAAAAATAACTCCACCATAGACAACGTAGAGACTGACTTGTGGCTTTCTGGTTTGCCACTGAGCTGTGCGACGGGGCAAAATGGATGCAGCGTTGAGGTCACAAGAAGGACTTTTATTGCCTACAAGGCAAGGGTAAATGTTTATAACTTTACAGCTCTATAGACTGTATAAGGCGGGATATCCAGCATCATTAACATCCCACCCAGCTCTTTGTCTGCAGGGACCCTCCTGCATTTGCACCTTGTAACACTGTGCAGACATGGGGGATTTAAGACACAACCTCCCCACCCCCATCTCTCTTTTCTCCCATCCTGCTCACTTTTAGCATCTCCCTGATCAAGAGAGCTGGCTCCTTCAAAAATTTGCATAGCTGCTTTCTACAGTCGTCTCTGAAACTTTTTTGCGCCTTTCTGACTGGCTTAATAAAGGTATTGCCTTAATATGCATTCTGGAATTTGTCTCTTACCTCTTGAGGGGAACTGCAGAGAACAGATCAAGCTACAATTCTCATCTATGACAAGTGCAGAGAACTTCCATGGACAGGCAGTGTATCTCTGAATACCAGCAGCCAGGACAATCGACATGGGTTGAAATTTTACATTTCTGCATTTTAATCTCCCAGAGGCACCTGGCTGGCTTTACTGCTACTAGAGACAGAGCAGGGGGGAGTGGGGTACATAGGACTACAACTGCCACTAGTGCTGGCCATATGCTGTCTGGGGATGATGGGGATTGTATTTTAGCAACATCAGAGGTCCACACATTCCCAAACAACATATCTGATGCACAAAAGGAAAGCTATTCCATGCTGTGGCACTGGCCAGGACTTCATCCCCTGGGCAACGCTGCCTTTCAGTGGTAACCTTGCTACTTAAATTCAGGTGCCAGGTGAAGTATTTTTGGCTTCCAGGCCTTCTTCCATGTATTTCCACTGAAAGCTGGGATATAAAGGAGGTAAATGAATACGGAGCTAAATGGCACCATGGCCTGGAAGACCAATGCAGTTCAAGAGCCTGGATTTCCCATCAGTAGTGCTTGCTTTCTGTTGCCCAAAGATTATAGGGGACATTCTCTACCACAGAGAAACTGCCTGAGGCGGCAGGCGGCTCTTTCATTCATCCTCTGCTTTCCCCTGAGCTGACTTGGCCCCTGTGAGTCCTTGCCTTTCCAGCAGCAGGAAACACCCCCACACCTCCACTCAGCTGTGACAAGTCCATGTGGGCGATCATGTGCTGGTGGCTTAAACTTTGTGTGAAGTCCTCTGCAGGGAGGGGGGACGTTCCAGAAACCATGCACGTCTTAAACATTTTTGAAGAGCTAGACTTATTGAAAGGAAGGTGCTCTGTCTATGCTCAGATGCACTCCTTCATCTTGGTTTCATATATACTGCAGAACCAAAACTTGGTATCACAAGAAGGAAAACTGATTCCTGAACTAACATTGTTTCCCAACTTCTAGAGACAAAAGCCCCAAGGGTAAAAAATCACATCCCAGAACATGATCATATGGGATAAATCTGAACATCCCTACTTGGCTAGACCTTGGATCTGGGGACATGGGGATCACATAACCCCTCTGTTACAGCAGCTCCGCTAGCTGTTGATTCGTTCCCTGGAGAATTCAAAGTGATGGTCCTAATCCATAAAGCCCCAAATGGCTTGGGCCCAAGCATCGCAAGGAACAGATCTCCCTTGATGAGCCTATTCAAGTGTAAAGATCACCAGGAGGGTCCTTTCTCTTGGTCCTGCCACCTTCAGAGCTGTGTTTGGTGCGGACACAGGAGAAGACCTTCTCGGTTGCTGCCCCCAGACTTTGGAACTCTCTTCCACTGGAGACTAGGCTGGCCCCATTTTTATTGTCCTTCCACAAGCAGGAGAAGACCTTTCTCTGCAGGCAAACGTTCCCTGAGTGAAAGCTACTGAGTGGGTTTTTAAAAATTAAGACTGTTGTACTTTACTGCACTGAATATATTTTGGTGTTGCTTCTGTTTTTTTTGTTTTGTATTCAGTGATCCTTGTAGTATTGTATATTCATTGTTAACTAACTTAAATACTGTCTTTTAATTGTGCTGTAAGCTGCCTTGGGTCCTTTTTGAAGGAGAAAAGTGGTGTAAAACTATCTGAATATATAAATGGGGGCAGGTATTAAGGATGGTTGAATTATTTCCTAGAACAACTGGAGAAAGAGGAGGAGCCTTAATTCCTGAATGAATTTCCTAGCCTGCCATTGAGTCACCCTGTGAATCTTTGCGAGTCACTTCCTTTGATTGTGCATCATAGTTTTGCCTTAAAAGCAAGCAAGCAAGCAAGAAAAAGAGAAAAAGCCCCACCGTTCCCTCTCTCTCCTTAATTCGACCCCACCCAACCTTCTTCCTGTTCTTTTATAAATGGTTCTCTTCATCCCAGAGCAGGAGGCAGCTGGGAAGGGAAGAAGGGACCAGAGGTGGAACTAAAGCCAAATCCAGCTTCTTGGTCTGCCAGAGTATTTAAGGAATCAAGAGAGGATCAAGTGGACGAAGGCTACAAGTTCTCTGGAATTGCTCAACCTTCTCCAAAATCGCTGCTCAGACAACATTTCATAAGTCAGAAGAAAAAAGGATGGCTTCAATCATGCATTTGATCTGGGACAAATTTCACTTAAAGTCTTGCTCAATTGTTTTTCACACACTGGGCACCAAGACACATTACACAACTGTGTCTGTGTAGGCATGTGAAACTTTAAAAGGAACTTTATAGATTCCTTTTACAAGGAGTTAGTATAATGCCATTCTAAAGCTACTCAAAACGGAGCTTTGGGAGGATGATGGCCTGGGATCCCAGAGCATCATTCTAATCCCTGCTTAGTTACAAGACGTCATATTGTTGTGGTCAACTCTTTGCTTTTTGGCCCATCATCACTCCCAAAGGGATCCAGAATAAAATATATTACAACATTCTTTGAAAAAAAACCCAAATTAAAAGCTATTTTAAAAAAAAAACATGTTTAAAATCCGCTATAAAGACCAAATGTGTTCCAGAAAGAACTAGTATATGGCTTTGGCAGCTGGCTAGAAGCCCAGGAGAGATGGAACACACACACAATGTAACACTGCTGCCCCCCCAGCCCCAAAAGGGAGTTCTACTTCTAAAACATAAATCTCTAAGCCCTGCAATTTTGGTACCTAATTCTGTCATTCATTTAAAAAAAAAAAAGGTCTGGGGTGAGCCCTAAAAACTATTATATAATTTCATGTGTGCATTCAGCTATGTCCCTAAAAAGAGGAAAGCTGGGGGACACATACTCGGTATTTAGACGTTTCTCCAGGCTCATTTCCAGTCCTATCTGTGTCTTTATAGACAGAATAAAGGGATAAGGTTTACTGTATTTTATTGTCATTTAAAAAAAATTATACAATGTTCTTAGTTATTTTTTTTTACCTGTGAACTGCCCTGAGAGTGACAACAGTAATGGGGCCATTTAGAAATGGAAATAGTAAGTAAGTAAGTAAGTAAGTAAGTAAGTAAGTAAGTAAGTAAGTAAGTAAGTAAGTAAGTAAAGGAATGCAAAGAGAAGACAGGCATAATCACATACTGGGAGCCTCAGTCCAGGAAAAGCACAGTGCTTCGCAGAAGATTTGCTTTACAGCCCCAATCTGCAAGCCATCTATCTTTTTCTGTATTTCAAGATAAAAGTGGAGGTTCAAAGAGGGCATTTTTTTGGGGGGGGGATAATTACGAGGCTCCTCCTCGTGCAATCCTGTGCAGAAAAATAAACAGGGTGCATCTGAGGCAGAGGGTTGGAGCAAACCTTTCCCCTTTTCTGTTCCTGCAAGCCCAGAGAAGGCAGACGAGAGCCTGGACAAGACCTGTGTGTTCCCAAAGAAATCCAGCTGCGAGACAGGGATGGAAGAAAGGAAGGAAGGAAAAGAGAAAGCCACAGGAGCAGCTGTTTGACTGAACATCTCGTAGGTCATGGGAGACGGGAGGAAGGCTCTGACCTTTCCCATACAGCTTTCTTTTCTGGTAGAACAGACCAAATGGACTGCTTCAATTTGAATGCACAGTCACAGCTCACTGAGAATGCAAGCATGAAAAGCAAGGTATTTTCTCATATAATACTCACAGGGGGAAGCACTGATAAAATAGGTCAACACTATGTTGACTCCTGAAGTGAGAAATCCACACAGCAAACCTGCCCCCCCGCCCCGCTCCCAGCAATCACCTCAGTCTTGCTAAGTCACACTGGGTATCGGATGCAGCCACCCTTCCTGCTCTCAGATCGATCCCCGTTCATTTCAGGAAAAAGAGGCCCAGGGACCATTGGGCTGGCCTTTAGCAGGCCGGACCACTACCCTATCCTTAAAGGTGTCTAAATATTTGCCACTCTGTCTTGCCTCAGCTAGGGCACATCTAGGGCACTGTATCATATACACTAGGACTGCAATATATGTGGGCGGTTCGGTTCCATGCCCCTCTGTGAGGGCTGAAAAATGTGGAAATCACAAATGCTATACATAGCATGGTCGCTGGCTCCCTCTAGCATCCGGTTCTGCTAAATATATCATGGATATGCACATGGGTACGTATTTCTAGGTGTTTTATTTAATATTTTCAGGCAGCAGGGTAAGTGAATCCATGGATACCGATTCTGTGGATCAGGAGTTCAAGGCCATGTGCTAATAATAAAGCTATCATCTTCCAGATCCCTTTTCACACTCATCCCATCCTCATGACCCTAAATCAAACCCTCACAATACTTTCACGTAACTCATACCTTGACTATTGTACTCCACGCGTCTGAAGTAGTGGAAAACGTGCTGTGAAATCTCAAGCTGAAACAAATCAGTTAGCCTTGATGGTGCCACAAGTCCCTTCTCCTCCCTACCCCCTTTTATTGGGTTGCATTCTCCCTGGAGCAGTGACAACATTTGTGAGAGTGAGAAAGGCACTACAATAAGTGCAGCTCAGAGTGGCTTTTTAAAAACAGATTTTCCAAATGAACAAGGATGTTGCCAGACCCCCTTCCTTCGACACTACTCTGAATGGTTGCTTTAGTCTCACTTACACTGCAATCAATCAGGCTTTTGGTTATTCTGTACTGCAGAAGGTGAGGAAGAGGAGACTCTGGCCAAAAACAAGAAATTACTTTAATATGACTTGGGCAGTTTAAGCATGAATGCCAAGTGAGCACTTCCTAACCTTTATATAAATTCTGTTACATGATAAAAGAGATACACGTGATCTGTTTAATTTGTTCTCTATTTCTCCAGCTGCATATCTATCAGTTGCCAACCACACATTTTTTTTCTTAACTGTATGCTAAAAAATCCACTCTGGTACTGCTGAATTTTTTTAAAAAAGTTAACAGACACATTAATTGATCAACAAGATTTTCGTCCTTGTGCAATAAGGGAGTAAAAAGTGTGTGTTAAGACCAAGATCATCCATACTCTTGTATGGGAGTGAAACTGAATAGCTAAGGAAGCCGAAAGAAAGAAAGAAAAAGATTTGGTCAAGGTGTGGTGACAGAGGAGAGCTTTGCAGATACCCTGGATTGCAGATAGATGAACAACTGGGTCCTAGATCAAACTAAGCCTGAAATATCTCTGGATGCAAAAATGTAGAAGCTGAGGCTGTCCTACTCTGAGCACATCATGAGAAGGCAGGATTCTTTGGAAAAGGCAATAATGCGGGAAAGGTTGAAGGTAATAAGGAAATAAGAAGACCAAATACAAGATGGTCTGACTTATTAAAGGAAGGCACAGGCTTTTGTTTACAAGAATTGAGAGGGCTGTTGAGGAGAAGACATTTTGGCGATCACCTATTCACAGGGTGGCCGTACGTCAGAGGCAACTTGATGGCAGGGAACAACAATAAAGCTATAGCAATTTCACTTTTCTTTGTAACCTATACTTTACCATCCATGAACAAAGTTAAAATAACAGGCAGCTTGAGAAAGATGCAAAAGTCTGTAGAAGCAAACTCTGCCAACAGCGTGGGTTAATGATGCTTCACTAAAGGAAGTTCAACAGGGACAGCACTTCCACACACCAGCAGAGGAGAGGTGCTCTTTCCCGCTGTCTCTCTTACTCTTACTCCACATTTCTTGTCCTCTGCCCTCTTCCATGTCCACAAGCAGCTTCCGGGGAGACCTCTGATAGATATTCCCCCCCCTTTATTTCTGAGGGTTAAACATACTTCTAAAGGGTGGGGCAACTGGATTAAGGTCACACAGCTCAGGGTCGTTTAGTTTGAGTTGGTTCCAAACCCTCCCCCTCCAGTTCTTCCCCACTCATCCCTCAAATGGCTGTGATAGGTTTTCTCCTTTGGGTGAAAACACGAATGACGATTTGGGGCACAGCGACGACAGCAGGGGTGGGAGCTCAAACCTGCTCCCCTGCCCCACCAACCTGAGCTGCTTGTTAATGTGAAACCAGTCACCCAAGGAGATCCCCCTCACAGAAAGATCTTTCCCTCACCCTCTCCTTCATTTGCAACCTTGCTGGTAACAGCATACATTCCCTCGCGGGGCTCCTAGGCAAGGCTTGGACAACGGGTCTGCAGCAATCCGCTGACCTCAGTCCAGTCTTTCCTCAGCCCCTCGTTCACCACCGCCCATGCTAGCCAAGGTTCAGTTTTATTCAGTGTCTGCCATCAGACGCAAGCGGAGCTCAGATTCCGGCTACAACCGATGCCCTTTGCAGGCAAGGGGAGTGCCGAGGCTCTCCCTTCCGCAGAGTGAAAACAGGGTGGGGCGAGGCACGCCATGCTCTCCTCTCCTCTTGTAGTTAGACCCTCCTCACCCCATGTGGATCAGAAGCACGCAAGGCAGAGGCAGGATGAAATCACTCCAGAACTTGGAACAAAAGGAGAGAACCAACAGAATGTGGCTGAGCTGTGAAATTATTTGCTTTGTACCTGCCACCAAACTGCCCAAATGGTGGTCCTGTTCAAAGAAGGGATCAAAGAACCCTCTCTCCCTTTGACAGCAGCCGCAGCCGCCGTGCAGACAGAGAAGATCCTAATGGAAGGGGCAGGTCCCTGGTTGAAGGTTTGCTCTTCTTCCTCCAGCAGCCAGCTGTTGTGCATCTTCCCCTCTGCACACCATCCTCCAGGCAGGCACCTGGGCCACATCCAAAGAACACACTCCTTTGCCTCTCCCTCCAACATGTGTTCCATATAACTAGGCCACCCTTGTTTTCCAAAACACACAAGAGAGGGGCTTGGCTTAACTTAGCAGCCACATGGAGGGGAAATTCTGGGGTGGATTTGTTCCCATGTAGATCACTCCCATAGCTGACCTCTCTTTTCAAAGGGTCGGATAGCAGAGCTGGTTGTGAGGCCTACACTAAGCTGCCTGATCTGACAATTCCAAAATCTTTTTTTATTCATATCAGAGTGTTGCACAATTAAAAAAGATAAGCGTATATGAAATATAGGTAAAATCAAAACAATTTAAAATGTTAAAATAATTAGACTATTTTTGACCAGAAACGGGAACTTCAATAGCATTATCTCAGACATTTGCTAAATCCTCCTTTGTACAACTTATGGGGCATAAATTCCATGCGTATAAGTGCTGCATCGATTTAATTTCTCCACAGTCACAGAAAATTTGTCCTGCATTCAAGTATCCCCATTTTACTTGATTATTCTTTGATCCCCCTACTTCTGGTCTAGCCAGAATCTTGTCCTGGAGAGAGACAATCTTCAGCATTCAACCATTTGGCAAGGAGTGCTGATTTTATTCTCCATAAGTTTAGCCTAGCCCCTTCTGATTTAATATTGAGAACTTGACATGTGTGCATAAAACATATCCTCAATTTTAGCTGTCATCTAGGGGATTGGTGTCAATGAAGTAAATGGGTTTGGTGATATATTGCTTTATTTTGTTCATTATTTACTAACACCTCTCAACATACCTCTGGAGGAGCAATGCCAAATAATAGATTTTTCCAATGGGGAAGGTTTCAGACAGTCAGTAATAATCCTGCATGATTCATTAACAACTACATCCACTTGTTTGGCATGTGCTGATTTATACCATTTGGCACTAGCATATTCTGCTGTGGCATAGCACAGGGACAAAACTGTTGTTCTTATTGATTGTGGGTGGATCCCCAGTTTGATCCAGCCAGTTTTCTAAGTATGTTATTTCTGGTGGCAACTTTCTGTTTGGTGTTCAGACAGTTTTTTGTAAGCCAGGGTTTGATCGTGATGCCCAAATACTTTGGGGTAGGGCAATGTTCCAAAATCTTGCCTTCCCAGGTAACTCAGAGCTTCCTCTGCTTCTCTGTTCTTTATGGGGAAGCATAGAGCTGTGTTTTTAAAGGGTTTGGCTCCAGCTGGTTCTTTTTATAATGCAGTATAAGGAAAGATCCTCTAAAGCAGAGTTTATCTGGTGGACAATGGCCTCAATGCTTTCCCCCTGGACTTTTAATGCAAGATCATCAGCATAGATGAAAACTCCTGGAATACGAGAATGTTGGTCAATCATTTCTATACATGTTAAAAATGGAGCCAGAATACTACACTGCGGGACACCATTTTTTGATTTCTCCAGCAACTGGGCCTCCCTTGAAATTCAACAAAGAATCTTCACTTTTGAAGTAGAACAGCATCCATTTCTTTTATCTAATGATCTTTTCTTTTATGCCATGAAGGAAGTAGAGGTTTTTGAGCAAATCCAAATGAACAGGTGGTCTAAGCCGAAGGAGAAACACTATCACATAAATCACTCAGGGCTTTTTAAGCCACAAAAACCTCAAATTATATCCTATATACTTCATTTTTTTTCATTTATTGCTTTCAAGAGTACAGTGGTGCCTCGCAAGACAATGTTAATTCGTTCCGTGAAAATCGCTATCTTGCGAAAACATCGTCTTGCGAAACACGGTTCCCCACTGGAATGCATTAAAATCTATTTAATGCATTCCAATGGGAAAAAATTGTCTTGTGAAAATCGTCCATAGAAAACATCGTCTTGCGAAACGCGGTTGCCCATTGGAATGCACTGAAATCTATTTAATGCGTTCCAATGGGGGGGGAACCGTCTTGCGAAGCATAGACCCAAACATCATCTTGCAAAAATTGTCCATAGGAAAAACTGTCTTGCGAAGCACAACAGCAATCGCAAAAACCCATCGTCTTGTGGATTAATCGTCCTGCGAGGCAATTGTCTTGCGAGGCACCACTGTAGTTTCTCTCCCTCATGGACTAGAAATAGGACATCACTGTCACGAGAGATGGCTATGAAAACTGTGCTTGGGAGAGAGAAAGACAACACTTAACATATTTTCCCATGTATAAGACACCCCCCCCACTTTTCTAACCCCGAATTAGAAAATTTGATTGCCGCTTTCCTCGCCACTTCCTAAACCCAGGGCTTAGCAAAAGGAAGAGGAAAACAGCCGTCAAAGGGCTGCACGATCACTGAGCCCGCTATCAGCGAGTAGCAGGAGGCGGAGACAAAGGAGCAGCAGCGCTCGGTTGCCTCACACGGCTGCCCATGGACTCCCATCGCTGCCACCCGATCGCCCCTCCAGCGGTCGTCTTCTTCAGGCAGAGGAGAAGGCAGCAACATGAGCTCGAGGTAACCCTCGGCCCTGGTGCTGAAGGGGGTGATTGGGCAGCCGTGAGAGGCAGCCGAGCACAGCTGCTTCTTTGCCTCCGTCTCTGCCTCCTGGCTGCTGCCTTCCATGTATAAAATGACCCTCAATTTTTCCTCTATTTTAGGAAAAAATGTCACTTTATACATGGAAAAATACGGTACTTTCTTATATCGCTCCACTTCCAGCCTCATGGACTAGAAACTTGTGACTCTGAAGAAGGGAAACTTACAAACACTGGTATCTCAGGGTGGTCCTTTTTGTTCCCAGTACAGAACTCGACATTTACATTTGAAGGTGTGCATACCTTAAAATTCCATGCTGGAGCCAATTCACCGTTAAAGATCATTGTGTGCCATCAGGTCAATTCTGACTTACGGCGACTCTTTTTAGGGTTTCCCAGGTAGAGAACACTCAGAAGTGATTTACCATTGCCTTCTTCTTGGGGGTGCCCTGGGATAGCGCAGTTTGCCCAAGGGCAGACAGGCTGGCTCTACTCACAGGAGGCACCATGGGGGGAATCGAACTCCCAACCTTTGGCTCTGCAGCCAGATTCACCCTCAGTTCCACAAAGTGTTCTAAAAGAAAATGCTCAGTGCTCTCTTCTAGGGGCTGTTCAAAGACCAGTCGTATAAGTTCATTTATTAACAAACAGACAACTGTTAAGTAAGGGGACAGCTGGATGTTATCATATACAGTACTGTACCATGGTTTGTAGTAATTGCGATGGTTACATTACATAGTAGGTAACTAAAGCAGAGCTTGCCCTCCCCATTTCTCATTTCTTTTTCTACGGTCTCTTTTGGCAGCTTTTGTTTCAAGGTGAGCAATAGGTGAAACAAGCCAGATACCTAAACCACTGGGCTTCCTGCTTCCGTACTGAGAAAGGTGGGCATTCAGTGTCATTGTTTAACCAGCTGCCAAATCCCCAAGGTAAGAAGAACAGAGAAATATATTTTTGTGGAAGTAACAGTGTCATAAATGCAATACATTTTACATGAACTAAGATTTTCTGGGCTTATTGCATCAGTTGCATATTAGCTGTGTTTTCACACATGACATTGTACTGCCCTCTTGTGGACAGTTTTGGGTACTATTAATTATCTAAGACTGAAAGTCAATGTTAATTAAGTTCTAGGGAATCCTGAAATTGCTTGGAACTTCCGCAGGGAGTTCCTTAATGAGAAGATCTGTAACAACATCCTTGAAAGACAGCTGGCACATTAGTGCCAGTCTCCCCCAGCAATATACTGCTGAAAGGCATGCTTTAAGCTGCACTCTGCTGTCATATGAGGGCCACGAAGGCTGGGCAGCCTATGTATCGTTGTTAGAAAAGTTACTTTTCTCAACTACAGCTCCCAGCACTGGATTTACTCCAGAGCCAGCATGACCTACTTTTGATATCTGCAAATAAATACTTCGTTTTTCAAAAAGTAACTTAAAGGTAATTGCAACTAATTACTTTTTTTAAAAATAATTTATGTTCCAAATTCAGAAACAGAGGCAGCTGTGTATTAAAACACATGAATCTGAGTGAACCCCTGTCCAGAAGAAGAGACTCTGTGCCCCTGGGAAACCAGCCTGTTCAACTATAGCACCAATTCCCAACCTTGGGTAACCCAGGTGTTCTTGGACTGCAATTCCCAGAAGCCTTCACCACCAGCTGTGCTGCACAGGATTTCTGGGAGTTGCAATCCAAGAACATCTGGGTCACTCAAGGGTGGGAATCACTGGACTACAGGCTGGAGGTCCCTCCCGCTGCCCTCAATGGCTAAGGGCCCCCACAGAAGAAAGAGCTTGTCAGAAGCGCCGTTCCTCTGGTACTCTCAAGGCGGGAATGGGACAGAAAGCTGCTTTTGTACCACCCCACGTTAGTAAAGTCCACCACCCCAATACAAGGATCACTCATCTACTATCACTATTACGCCACCCCACCCTCAATATGCCAAGCTGTCACAAGCAGGCCACAGGAAAGCACTCCAGGCCGAGCAGCTTACAGGGCCAGAACGCTAGATCATTTAACTAGTAAAGCAAGCCACACAGTATATGGAATTCAACACACACACAGAGAGACACACACACACCCCATGAGCACACAGAGGCTGTTCTATCTAGGAATAAATAACTTTTGGAAGGAGTAATTTGAGATTAGTGCTAAACCGCTCCTTGGCCAGTCTGCCTCTGGCATGGCTACCAACGGATGGTGGGGGGTGAGGAGCAGTGGGGAGAGAAGAGCCCCAGTTGCTGAGGCTACCGCCTCACTGTGTCCGGGTTTGAGAAAACCAAGGACACAGCTGTTTCCCCTAAGCCAGGACTGGGAAGGGGCCGCCCTCCCGAGCTAATCGACGGCAAGCATTATCATCCCCAGTCACTGGTTATACTGGCCAGGTTGCTTTGGATTGATGGGAATTCCAGCCCAACAACCTCCTGAGAGCAACATACATATTGCAGAGTTGTGCGCGTTATGCAGTGTCAACTTCAATTTGACCTACAGTAATCTTAATAGGGTTTTTCAAGGTATGTGAAATATTTTAGGAGTGGCGTTTCCAATCTCACCTCCCCCATCTATGACATTCCATAGCCAAGCGGGGATTTGAACCCAGGCCTCCTGAGTCTTAGTCCTTCACTCTATCCATTATGCCGCAGTGGCTCTCACTTTTTAAGCTCTGATTAAAATGGCTGAGTTCTGCTTCAGATCCAGAGGGCTCTCTCTGTTCAGGGCCCTGCCAAGGGAGAAGACCTTTATTTCAGGAGTTGGTAAAATCTCTTAGGACCAGAAGTTTCTCTTGTCCTGCCAGCAGAAACTCCTTTTTCTTGAGTTCTTCTTAACACTTGCCCTACAGCTTTCCAATAGGAGATGGGCAGGCCTCTCCAGATATTATTGGATGGTCACACCCATTAGCGGGTGCTGAAAGATGCCATCTAAGAACATCTGGGGAAGCACTAAGCTACACTGCCTTGGTCTAGGAAAAGCAGCAGTTAAGCATGCCTTACCCCAAGCACCTGGGAAGAAGGGAACCTAATGCCACTTGGTGCACATGGTAAGTAATTTACTGCTCACTTATTGCTAACTGAGGTGACTTCCACAGCAAGTGTCCTTTGGGCAAAGACTCCCCCCCCCCCGACTCTTAGATTTCATGACTTAGTAGAAAAGCTACTATTGCTAATGAACCTTTTGATGCTAAGTAGGAACAATGGCCAACAGCTGCACATGAAAAACCGAAGGCATTTTTGGAATGCCAGAACAGATTCCAATTTTAGATTACCGTATCAAGATGAGGAGATTCCCAACTGCAACATGCCACACTCAAAGAAATACTGTACTTTTTTTTTCTCGGACTGTCAAGAAAGGTTTAAAAAAAGAAAGAAGGAAAAAAGAGAAGAAAAATCCCTTTGCAAAAAGAAGTTTTAGAAAAATTAGCATTAGACTTTTGTCCCGTCTTCTATCCCGTCCCCCCCTTGATCAGGAAGGGAGAAAGCTGCCATAGATTCATGTAAGGCAACAGAGGGTTTGGAACACAATGCCGCCACTTGGGAATTCAAGAGATCCATTTGGTGTTTTGTTGTTGTTTTTGTTGTTAAAAGAATTCCCACCGCCAGCATGGCCAGTGGGCTCTGGGAGCTTCAGTCCAAAAGGCAAGCATCTCCCATCTCTGTTCCAGACCTGTAATGTTCCTAACCGCACAGGAGAGCAACTCCTTGCTCAGGCACAAATTACGAATAAAGCCAGAGGTGACCTTGGCTATGCTTGCCTTGGCTAGCCCCGATAAGATTACAGCAAAACTGCAGAGAACAAATTAAAAGAGCCATTTGAACAAAAAGGAAAAACGGGACCCATCGAGTTGAAGGGCCTTTCTAAAGCAACTTGGTTTCTGTGCAAAAGGTCTGCCTATACAAACAGTTTTTGTCTGCTGGTAAAAAAAAAAAATAGGGCAACGAGGGTGTGTTTGTGCCCCTTAGCCTCCCCTTCGTAAGCAGCCTATGACAGGCAATGGAGACAGCCCTGCAAGTGAATTGCTGCAGACTTCACCCAGCTGGTGCTCTCCACATGGCATGCATGCTGTCCGGGGATGATGGAAGCTACAGCCCAAAATATCTGGAAGGCAATGGGCTGGGGAAGTCCAAGGTATCAGGGGAAGTTTTATTTTTTAAGAAAATGACTGCTGAAGACAGGTGGGGGCAGATGGGCTTTAATGCTCACCTTTCCCTTGGTAGACACGATCCCAATCACTTCTTCTGCCATCTTCATGGCTGTTGCTGGCGTTGAGAGGAAAGCTGCCGGTGGCTCTGATGGGAGCCCTCCCTTCGGGGCAAAAGGCAAGGGCCCTGTGGAGGAGAGATTGAGACCAAGGCTCCAAGGGGAAAAATCTGTTTTTTTAAAAAATGGGCTGCCATTTAATAAGAATAAGTGCCGTCAAGTCAGTTCTGACTCATGGCGACTCTTTTCAGGCTCTTCTAGATTAAAAAGCACTCAGAAGTGGTTTCCCTTTTCCTCCCCCCCCCCCAAAAAAAACCTTGGGACTGTGCAGCTGGCTCAAGGCCACAAAGGCTGGCTCTACCCTTTAATGAAAAAAAAATAACCCACACCATGGCTAGGTGTGCAAGAAATGTCACATTCAGTTTGGCCCTGAGCTGCTTCCAGCCTCTGTTTACCAGCTTAACAACCTGCCTGTTTCCTGGTTCAGCTCCTGCCCAAGCAGAGACTCGTTTACTGGACTGCCAGCCTTGACAGATGGTAAAGCAGGGAAAACAGGTGCAACTTTACCGACAGACAGAATGAGATGTCTGCCTCAGGCAGCATGTGCCGTTGGGCAGTGACCACTGTCCTGCTTGTCCTTCCTTAGGATGCCTGGTTGTTCCCTCTGTAGGTAGCCTATATGGAGACTCTTTCAAGCCTACCAAGCTAGCCTGCTGCTGCTGCTCTAGCACCAGAACTGAGCTAAGACTGGCCAGCGAGCCTGCTCTCTGCAAAGAACAAGGAAGTCAGCAACAGGTCCCCTTAAAGACAGCCGCAGGCAAGGCAGCCTTCCAAAGACATAGACTCTTTATGGGCAAACAAGCAGAGAAACCTAGGACACGGGAGTGGATGGAACAACAGAGGACCTCTGGTCAACTTGGCCAATTCCCTGGTGGTGTCCTGGATACCTTTTAAACTGTTTTGAGGGTCCACGGCAATGCAGAGGTGGCAAAGCAGGCATCAGCACGGGTAGACTTCCCCATCCCTGATTTCTCTCCCTGTGGTTCCTCATCTTTAAATAAGGCTTCAACGGAACTGCCATGCACACGGAGGATATACTGTCAAAAGGAGGACTGTTCATTGGCAACCCTTCAAACAAAGAAATACTAATAGAACTTTTCAAGCCATGGAGAACGAATGTTCTCTGTGGCTTAAAAATCCTAACAAGGTTGGTTGTCGTGGGTTTTTCGGGCTCTTTGGCCATGTTCTGAAGGTTGTTCCTCCTGACTTTTCGCCAGTCTCTGTGGCCGGCATCTTCAGAGGACCAGAGTACAGAGTGCTGTCCTCTGAAGGTGCCGGCCACAGAGACTGGCGGAACGTTAGGAAGAACAACCTTAAGAACACGGCCAAAGAGCCCGAAAAACCCACAACAACCATTAGATCCCGACCGTGAAAGCCTTCGTGAATACACCTAACAAGGATGTCTGAAAATCCAAACAAGGGTATGTCAACAAATATGGAAAACAAAACAATGACCCACAGGCTGGAAATGCTCTATATGCATTCCAGTCCCTAAGAAAAGATATGCAAGGAGTGCAGTAGCTATAAGACCATTGCTTTAATATCTAATGCAAGCGAAGTGATGCTTAAGGTGTTGCAACATGGGCTTTTACCTTATATGGATTGAGAAATGCCTGACGTTCAAGCTGGATTTTGAAAAGGAAGAGGCACTTGTGATCATATTGCAAATATCCACTAGTTCCTGGAGTACACCAAAGAATTTATAGACAACAATAAACCCTTTGACTGTGTAGATCATGAGAAACCATGGCTTGTTCTGAAAGAAATGATCGTGCCTCAGCACTTGATTGTCCTGATGTGTAATCTGTATTATGGATAAGAAGCTACCATTAGGATAGAATATGGAGAGACAGAAAGGTTTCCTATAGGCAAAACTGACAGGCAAGAGTGCCTCTTATTCCCTTATCTGTTCTATTTGTACGCAGAACGTCTATGGAAAGTCGGATTAGATTCAGATGAAGGAGCAGTGAAAATTGGTAGAAGAAACACCAGTAATTTAAGATATACATATGACACCATCTTACTGGCTTAAAGTGGCAATGACTTGAAACAACTGTTAGGGAAAGTGAAAGAAGAAAATGCCAAAGTAAGACTGCAGTTGAATGTTAAGAAAACAAAAACCATGACTATGGAAGAACAACTTTAATGCAGACAAATAAGAAATTGAAATGGTTAAAGATAGTGTGTACCTTGGTTCAATCATCAACTGAAATGGAAACTGCAGGCAAGAAATCAGAAGAAAACAGACTAGAAAAGGGAGCAATGAAGGAATTAGAAAAGATCAAGTGTAAGGATGTGTCACTGGAGATCATCCACCCTCTTGTATTTCTGATCATCATGGGTAGATGTGAAAGCTGGACAGCTAAGCTGGCAGAAAAGAGATTGATATGTTTAAAATGTGGTGCTGGATGGGAGCTTCGCGGATACCCTGGACTGCCAGAAAGACAAACAAGTACTGTAAGTCCTAGATCAAATCAAGCTTGAACCATCTCTGGAGGCAAAAATGATGAAACTGTTCTGTTTGGGGCAGGAAAAAAAAGGCCCTTTAAGATTTTCAGACAGGCACGTGCGTTTGTTCTCATGAGATAAGTCAGCATATCCAGGTACAGATGCCAATACATACTTAGATGGATGTGGGAGGGGCTGTAAATAGTGACAACAGAGGGAAACAAAAGGCAAAAAGTACCAGCAGTTAAACATCTGTGATTAAGGGTAGCCATTCACAGAACAGTTGTTGGCAATAACAGAACTGACCTAGTGTTAGTGACCTCATTAACATATATTTTCCCCATGTGAGAGTAATTTCCTGATATACCACGGCTGGAAACAAATTTAATTTAAAGGAGTTGGAGACCAGATTAATGAAGATTTATTGGCTAAGCACAAGAACTAAATTGTTCATGGATGAGCAAACCCTTTTTCCTGTGGGAGCGACATGTGGGTACGGCTGACAGATCAGTGGCCACACGGTGCATGTGACTAGAGGCAATAGTGGGAAGTCAAAGGGGCTGGGGCCAGAATCCCATCAAGATCCTTTCTTTCTTTCTTTCTTTCTTTCTTCTCATCTTCTGAGAAAACCGACCACAGGACACTAACGTATAAATCAAAAGGACAACAAACACACAGAAAGTGGCTGGTCCAGTGTTGTGTGCAGGCAGAGTTAGGGACAAGAAGTCCTGTGGAGTCTGTGTCCTTAGAGTGCTTTCAAGCGCAGGACGCTGACAATCAGGCTGGATGATTATCTCTACTGATGCATCCCAAAATAACATCCCTCCAGAGATCTAGCAGTCCTGCAAGGGCCTGGGCACTGGGACATCTCTCTTCACACGTTGAATACGCGGCACCCAACCCATCGTCAATTTGTCTGCTCACTCACATGCCAAGTTTCCTATGACAGATTTTCCACAGAAGCCGTTTGCCAAACTCTGTTGAACCAGGAGGTGGTGCTAAGATTGTCTGAAGTTTTCCAGTTCTGTGTCATATGCTGCTTGACTGAAGGGACACAGTCCGGCAGGGTCTTTATGTGACAGAGTTCTGTTTTACTCAGTAAAGGACAGTAACACCAAGACACTTAATTTTTTTTTTGTCATGGCTGCTTTAACTGTGCATTTCCTGCACTGGCAGGAGGTTGGAGCATACGAGATCACTTCCACTGTTACAGTTCTGTCACCCTATATGTCCCTTTCACGCGTACAGAACTGCACAGGTGCACACAAGCTTCCCCCTTTATTCCCAAACAGCTGTGTGTATGCGCTCAAAGCCTTCCCTCCACACTCCTTCGTGTACACACATCCGTTTCCTCATGCAGAGACAGACATATCCAGGTAGGCCTCTCCTTTGTGTACAGTAATGGCAAGGTGTCAACTTTTCCTTTCTAGTGGGCTCAGACGTCACACATCTTTGTCTGCTGTCCAGCTGACTGATGCTGGGAACAGCTGGAAAGGGTGCTGTGCTGTTCAGATTCCTTGCCCCCCCCATCAGTCAGTCAGTGAGGGCGGAAAGAGGGGACACACTTGTACCAAGGAGTTTGACACATGGTGCTGGTGGCACTGCTTGCACATCCTCCTCCCCATCATATTTCTGCTCCAAGCAGACGGCTGAAACAAGCGGCAGTGACAGAGAGTTTAGCAGTGGCTTGGGGACCCAAGACAGCGGGCATGAAATGCCTCTGAAGACTATCTTTATGGCTCACAGCCTGCCCACATGATTTAAGCCCAAACACTCACTTCTTCAACACTTGAGCAAAATGTTAACGCGCACAGAGGAGTCCCATGAGCCTGTAACCAATTCTTACAACTGGGTAAAGTCCTATCTGTAGTGACAGAAACAAAAAAGTGCACTGGTATCTCATCAAGCATTACATCAGTCGCAACAAATGGGGAACTTCATTTAACCCTAAAAGCAGAATCCTATGCCTGACGAACAAGAACTAAGTCACTGAGTTCATAATTCCCAGTGCAGGCTTAAATTCAACTGAGCTCTTCTCAGCAACTTACTTATAAGGGCTGAGAAGTTTGTTTGTTTTGTTTGTTTTCTAAAACATAAGGCATAAGTACATGAAGTGTATACATTTCAGACTGTTATGAGAACACTCAGAAGCAACATGGTAAAAGCAATGTTGCTTTTTGGTAATCTTGTTGAGGGCGGGGGCTGCCAGTGAGGTGCCCCTCTGAAAAAAAACATCAAGTAACACTGAGAAACTTGAAAAACCTTTTCTCCCCTCCCCATGCAGGTAGGAAGTGAAAAAGACAAAGAAGGAGAAGGCATGATTACGATATTCTCTATTACTGTATTTTGGCTACTCTCAGACAGGAAACCAGGCTGGATTTATCTGAGAAGGATAAGGATTTATTTTATTACATTTACACCCTTCTCTTCCTGTATGGGGCTCAAGGCAGTACACCTTCTTCCTAACTCCCATTTATACTCAAACCAGCTGTATCAGGCAAGTGTGGTGGAGGGGCAATAGTGGCTGGCCCAATATCACTTAGAGGTGAGTTGGGCTTTGATTCTGGTTTTCTCCTATTTAACCCCCACCCACCCCCGTGTTTTAACCACTAGACCACACTGCCTCAAAGGACTGTGAGCTTAGCCCCTTTAAAAGGTAAACTGCTTAAGGATTTATATAGCTAACTTGCTTCTCAGGGCTGTCAGTGTGAGAAAAATAAGAAACTGCAATTACTGAAAGATGAGGGGAAAGCACTCTGCCTACGCTCAGAGGTACAGTAGTTTTCTTTTTGTACCCAGGACTCAACTTTGGTACTGAAAGACTCATAGCTTGATGGGGCACCTAGTTTTTAGCAGGACAATAAAGGGACGGAGGAGTTATAAAATCATCTGCCTGACTTGGTTGGAGAAGAGGCATCTAAACGGTAGTTGTCAGACAGAATCCTCTCGGTGTTTGCTTCAGGTTTGCAGAATTTGCCACAGGGAACTAACTGCGGCCAACGGACAGGTTGCCAGGGTGCATTTTGGCTGCACACCCAGGCTCGCCGCCAAGACATGCTCCGACACCTTGTAAATTAGCCGCTGCAAATTATGCAGACTGTATGTGAACACCAAGGGGATTCTGGCCATTAAAATGAAGGTGGCGGCAGCTGCACCACCGACATACAGCCACCCCCGCCCCCCAAGTAGAAGGACAAACGTCTCCAGCCAGGTTAGGTGGCAGACTGCAAACTGTGGCCAATTCTTCTTTTTGTCTTCTGAACTCCTGCTACAGGCTCAGCCTTGCCTCCCTTCCTCCCTCTTGTAGGAATTTCTGAGTTATAGCTCAGTCCTGGCCTGACCTGGCTCTTTCCTGGAGATAAAAAGCCCTGCCCCCTTCTTGCTCTGTAGGACTGTCTCCATGGAAAATCCTTCCCTTAGGAAAAGCCAGTTCAGTTAATCAGAATCCTTAACCTCACACAAAGCAGATGGGGTTGACGGCAGGGCAAGTAAACAAAAGGGCTAATCCAGGATCCCACCCTCTCAAAGTGTGTTGCTTGCCAATTCTCCTAACAAGGCATAAGAACCAAGGGACCTGGCACCTGGGTTGTGAGGTGTCTGAAGACCAAATGCTAGAAAGAGTGGCTAAAAGAACTAGGCCTGTTTACCCTGGAGAAGACAAAATGGAAGGCGAGACATGACAGTGGCCTTTACATTTCTGAATGCCTCTTAACACAGAAGGTGGGGCAGCCTTGTCCTCTGTCAGGAGACACTTCCTAACAGCAAAGCTGCTCAACCACGAAGCTGACTGTCTCAAGATAGGGCTTTCTCAGGGCTGTTGTTCTGAAAATGACATTTTCAAGGGTCTAGGCTGGACAATGGGTACAGGTGGCTTGCTGTTTTCTGCAGAGGGGGCAGCGTCCTTATTTGGGAGCTTCTCCCTTGTGTATATAAAGATGCCATCAGATGGTGGAAAAGGCATACATCCGATCACATCAGAAAAGGTCACTTTTTAGGGAACAACCGGCCTTAAAGCAGACCTTCCGTCTGCTGGGGAATGCCTCCAGCTTGGGCCCAAAGTTGCCATGCAGGTATATACTTTTCAGTGCCTCTGTTTTCCTGGAATACACTGTCTGTGTGTGTGTAGGGGGGTGGTGTGTGGGTTTTCCTGGAATACACAGTGCGTCCGTCCGTCCGTCCGTCCGTCCGTCCGTGTGTGCGTGCGTGCGTGTGTGTGTGTAGAGTTTGACTTTCAAGAATCCTTAGTTTAACTTCATACACATCTATATTGGACTTGCCATACCTTTTGTTGCTTTGTGTCATAAAGTGAGAACTGACTTTAGAGAGACCCTAACAGGGCTTTTAAGATCAGTAAGATATTTAAGGAGTGGCTTTTCCAATGCCAGACCTTCAGTGAGTTTCCATGGCTGAGGGGTGAATTTGTACCCAGGCCACCTGAATCCTAGTTCTTCTCTCTATCCAGTACACACCTTTGGCAAAGTTAACATTTCCTGAATTGGGAGTTGAGGAGGGAAAGAGGCAGGCTGATGGATTCAAATGTGCAGGACGCATGTCTGTGGCATGCACACTAACCCATCATAGAATGCTTAGACTCTTACTTCACACATTGTAGAATGAGACTCATTGTGAATAGTAAAGTATGATTTTATAAGAGTTAGGTAATACTACTACTAATAATTAGTAACAGTAATGGATTACTACAAAAGGGGGCCTTATGTTCATCTGTGACTTATTAGAGGATGTTTGAGAGTGGCAGGCTCTCCTAGTTTCTTATCTGTTCATTACACTCAGGGGAAATAGTAATAGGATTATTTCACGGGCAATGAAAAACTTTGTTCCTTTCTCACACTAACACAGAAATCCATCTAATTTTCTAAAATGGGATATAGGTCCCACTCCACCCACCCCCATCCCCACCAAACAACAGCAGATGGATAAATAGAGAGCTCTTTGTGTGTATCCAAGGTATGTATAATTTTGCTTCTGGCGAAATAGGCTTGGTAAGTTTGTGTTCCATTTTTAAAATCTGCAAAACCTCTTTGATCCAGTGTGTGGTGAGACAAAGGATGCACATGTCGAAGAACTTCCGAGCCTTAGAAAAACTCACAGTCTACCCCCATCTTACATTAGTGCAAGGTTTCCCAAATGGCAGGTAAGAACATAAGAAACAATAGGCCAGGTTCTTAGTTAAACCCCCAGATCTAAAACCCTCTCAATGGAAACACAAAGCTTTGGGTCTAAGGCTCAGTGCATTTTAAAAATATCAGGGTTGTTTTTCTTAATTCCTGGCCAAAAAAAGGTAAGAACAAAACAGTACTACTGGATAGAGTTGAAAGAACATACTCACTCATTGTCATCCTGGAGGCTAACATAATCAACACCATAAAATAAGCTTAAAAAAAATTAGACCAAACTTGCCTGTCAAAACCGGAAGTTCGCTCCCTTTCTTAGCACCCGATGCTTCTATCAGACACAGAAATGCAGCAGGCGAAGCGCTTTCCATCACTTTCTTTCCCTGGGCCAAGGAAAGCATCTTTGGTGAGATGGCCAAGTACCAGGCAGCTGATAAAAGGGCCAGAAAAGAAACTAGCAGCTGCTCCTGCAAGAGGAAGCACCGACTCTTTCTCAGATGCCTTCATTTGGCCACAGCTTTCAGTTTCCTCCCTTTTGGGGAAGAACATAGCATGCCTTGAGATTTATATTTAGACACTTGGATGATTCCCCCCCCTTCAGTTTGCCTTACTGCTAAAAACACAAGAGTAACCCTCTCATAGCCGAAAAACAACTTTCGGCTATATGTGGGGGATAACCTTTGGGGGAATTTTGTAGTCATATTGTGTCCTTTTTTTTTTTTTTTTTTTTAAATGCTAAATGTTGTTTAATTGATATTGTCAATATTTTTTGTTTTCTGTTAGATTACTTTTGTATATTTTATAATTGTATATGTAATTTATTTTGGGTTAACTTGATTGTTTGCACTTATCTGTCTTTTTTTTTTTTTTTTTTTTTGATATGGTTTGGAAGGCCTGCCTTCCCAGCGAGGGGCCCCAGAATATTTCTGTGATTACGGGTAGGGGGAGATATGGCGTTGGCTCCGTCCCTGCTCGTGTTAGAAGAACTAGGGACAGATGTTTAAAGGCTGTTCCTTGTTCTGAGACGGAGACCAGCCTCCAGTATCGAGGTAGCCAGACCAGCCTACCTTCCACTCTACGCCTGGTGTTGTTGAATGCCAGGTCTGTATCCAATAAGGCCCAGGTAATTCAAGACCTTATTCTGGAGGAGGATACAGACCTGGCTTGCATAACCAAAACTTGGATCGGCGGAGAGGGGGGTCCCCCTCTAGCTCTCATCTGTCCGCCCGGTTATGCTGTCCAACACCAGGGCAGACTGGAGGGTCGGGGGGGGGGAGTAGCCATTGTCCATAAGTCCAGCTTGGAGGTCACTAGGCGCTCCTCGGTGATAAAGCCGGGTCTTGAGGCCCTCCACGTGTCTGTCGGGGCCAGGGACGGTATTGGGATCTTGCTGGGCTACCGTGCTCCCCGCGACCCAGCCACCTCCCTACCGGAGCTGGTGGACTTCGTCTCCGCGACACTGTTGGGTTCCCCGAACCTATTGGTGCTGGGGGATTTCAACGTGCGCGCGGGGGCGGAGACATCTGGTCCAGCTCTTGAGTTCTTGGAGACCATGGCCTTCTTGAACATGTCCCAACATGTCAAAGGCCCCACTCACGTGGGGGGTCATACACTCGACCTGGTTTTTTCTACCAATGGGAGCGAGAGTGGTCCGATGGTGACTGACTTTGAGTCGGTACCCTTGTCATGGTCGGATCACCACCTAATAAAGTGTACCATTAAAATGGCTCTCCCCCCCTGCAGGGAGCAGGGATCTATTGTTATGGTCCGCCCTCGAAGGCTACTGGATCCTGTTGGATTCCAGGATGCCATGAGAGGTGTTACGGCTGACCTGGCTGGCGCTCCTGTCGAGGCTCTGGTGGATGGCTGGTTTGCTGCCGCGACTAGGGCTGCTGACATGATCGCACCTAAACGCCCTCTCCGGCGCAGAGACCGCCCGGCACCCTGGTTTAACCGGGACCTCCGGGCGAGGAAGCGGGTCAGGAGACGGCTAGAGCGCAGGTGGAGAAGGGCCCCGACGGATTTCAATAGGATAGCTGTCAGGGTCGCTACTAACCTTTATCTTGCTAAGGTAAAGGCTGCTAGTAGATCATACCTCGCTAACCGGATAAGCGAGGCGTCCAACCAGCAGGCGGAGTTATTCCGTATAGTATGCGACCTTTCCGGAGTTGGTCCGGGTGATGGGCCTCCCCCTAGTTTTTCGCCGGACCAATTTGCAGCATTTTTTAAATCAAAAGTGGAGGCCATCCGCCGGGACCTCTCTCCTTTTTTGAGTACAGTGAGTCGAGCTGAGATGTCCAGCGCTCCGTCTTGCCCGGTGATTTTGGACACCTTTCAGCCTGTTACGCCTGATACTGTCTCCAGGGCGCTTGATCGCTGTCGTGCCACCACCTCCTCTTTGGACCCTTGCCCGGCCTGGCTAATCAAAGCGGCCAGGCCGTTAACAACGGAGTGGGCCACGGCTATTATAAATGGGTCTCTCCTTGAGGGCAGATTTCCATCTGCCCTGAAGGACACACTCATTAGGCCCATTAGGAAGAAACCTAGTTTGGCGGCGGACGAAATTGGCAACTACAGGCCCGTCGCCAATGTTTCCTTCCTTAGCAAGGTAGTCGAGAGGGTGGTGGCCGATCAGCTTCAGGCGCTCTTGGAAGAAACAGATGCCCTGGATCCATTCCAGTCGGGCTTCAGGCCGCGCCACGGCACAGAAACGGCTTTGGTCGCCCTGTGTGATGACCTACTGAGGGAGGCCGACAGGGGTAAAGTGTCCCTGTTGGTCCTCCTCGACATCTCAGCGGCCTTTGATACCATTGACCACGGTATCCTCCTGGGGAGGCTCTCCGAGTTGGGAATAGGTGGCCTGGCATTGTCCTGGCTCCGTTCCTTCTTGGAGGACCGTCCCCAGAGAGTCCAGCTTGGGGAGAGGGTCTCGGCCCCGTGGAGCCTCAATTGTGGGGTTCCACAGGGGTCGATTATCTCCCCAATGCTATTTAACATATATATGAGGCCGCTGGGTGGGGTCATCAGGGGGTGTGGAGCTTCGTGCCACCAGTATGCGGACGACACGCAGCTCTACATCTCCTTTTTGCCAACCGCAGGAGAAGCCGTCCTGTGCCTCCAGCGCTGCCTGGGGACTATACTGGAATGGATGCAGGAGAACGGGCTCAGGCTGAACCCGGACAAGACGGAAGTGCTGAGGGCGGGCCCCCCCACAGTCGGGGATTTGGGTAACTCCCTCTCTTTTGGGGGGGTGACTCTCCCTGCTAGGGATGGGGTACGCAGCTTGGGGATCCATCTGGACCCGGTGCTCTCCATGGAGTCACAGGTGGCATCGGTGGTCCGCACCGCCTTTTTTCACCTTAGGCGGATAGCCCAGCTGCGGCCCTACCTGGAAGTGGGGGCGCTCACCACCTTAGTACACGCGCTCGTAATCTCAAGATTAGACCACTGTAATGCGCTCTACGTGGGGCTTCCTTTGAGGCTGCTGCGGAAATTATAGGTGGTGCAGAATGCGGCGGCCAGATTACTTAGTGGAGTGAAAAAATTCCAACATATTTCGCCCACTCTGGCCGCATTGCATTGGCTGCCCATCAGGTTCCGCATCGACTTCAAAGTGCTAATGCTTACGTATAAAGCCCTAAACGGTTTAGGGCCTCGATACCTGGCGGAACGCCTACTCCCACCAAGTTCTACCCGGATCACACGGGCGAGCCAGGAGGTGAGGCTGAGGAGCCTAACCCCGAGGGAGGCCCGGAAAGAGAAAACAAGAAATAGGGCCTTCTCGGCGGTGGCTCCTCGCCTGTGGAATAACTTACCTCCTGACATTCGCGGAGCTCCCTCGCTGGGCACTTTCAAGAATCTATTAAAGACCTGGATGTTTCGGCAGGCCTTCTCATAAAACTACTTTTTGATTCTCTTATCTCTTTATCGTCTTTTTTCTTTTACCTGTTTTTGTATTGGTTGTTTATTCTTATTGTATTTTAACATTGTTGTAAGCCGCCTAGAGTAGTCCTCGCGACTAGATAGGCGGGATATAAATAAAATAAATAAATAAATAAATAAATAAATAAATATCACCCCGAGGGTGGGGTGGGGGAAGCTGGTTCACAGATCCCACTGCCAGGTCCTTCCTTCTAGAGATGTAGACATAAGCCTTGGCCTCCAAATACACTCCTTTGCTTGGAAACATCTTGGGTTCTGTTGGAAGCGATGCCAGTTCTAGCGTTGCAAAAAGTCCTCAGGTTCTGACCTGGAGACTCAGGGCCCCATCACCTGATACTTCAGGAAAGGAGCCGGATGGGTATGCAGAGTGTGGAAGCAACACACTACAAGGAACAATGTTTTGTGCGGGATGCTATCTGTGGGAATGGGGGAGTACAACAATGGTTCCTTTTATGTAATAATGCAGTTACAAGCACAGCTGTTACTCTTCTCTGCATATCTAGTCGCAGTTACTTGTCCCTTTGGCGTAGGGTGGGTGAAAGCTTTTAGAGCAACATTCTGAGGGGCTCCCCCATGTTTTTGCCATATTCTTATTTTAAAAAGTAATGTTCTACATTGTTTTTGATTAACCACGAGTGAGGCAAACAAGGTCCCCCATGAGCCAATCAGAAACAGCCTTGGGTTCTAGCTCCCAGTTTTACACCACCCCATGGAGAACCTTAAAATGTAAGGTAACATCCAGAAAGTCTCAGCAAAATCTTGGGACATGGAAACCACGACACACAATTTCCCAAACCAATCAGAAACCTGGACATAGCATGGCTAGCTAAAAAAAAAAATGTCTGAAAAGTATACCTGCTCAGTCCTTGAAAAACTCTGGGGTCAACTTTCAATTGCATACAGCAAGATGTTTAACACTTGCTAATTTCTGCATGGCAAGCTCCTCTTAAAAGACACAGCTCTACAGACTGACCAAAATACAAAACAAAACACAAAACCCACAACCACAACAAAAGGAATTGGTATGTTAATTTTTTTTTTTAAAATCTGATTGTGAAAGAACTTAAGTCTCAGGATGTAAGAAAATAAGTCACATTTAATTTCAATTTAAAACTGCCCAACACATTTCAGCCTGAATTTATAGCCTTCTTCAAGGGCATTCATTTCTTCTTCCTCCTCTTCTTCTTTCGGTCTGTACCCAGCTTCAATAGAATCACCTACCCCATGTCAGGAAAAAATGAACACCCCTGACATTTAGGCTGCAATGCATTAGGCCGTTTTAAATTGAAACAAAATGTGAGAGAAATGCAACCAATCTGCTGTTTGATGAGAAAACAGAGTAAATGTGAGCACTGAGCATGGACGGACCAAGATACAGTATTTTACTGCTTAAGGTGGAAGAGCAAATGACACTTCCCACTTCCCTAGTCAAAGCACACAATACTCTGAGCTAGTGGTTCCTTGGCACCTCAGAGAATGTCCCAGAAGTACCTCTCAACCCTCCTGGCAGGAATAATCCAATAACGATAAATTAAGCAAATCATTACATGCTGCCCTTTCATTGTACCCCAAAGCATCCATCTCAGGCAGTTGCCTCTTTCTGTCTGAAGACAGGACTGGCCCTGACCAAGAAGAACACCGGTCTATCTCAGAGTGCTTCCTTTACTTTACAGAAAATAATGAATATCATCATCTATCAGCAGCTGAGAGATAAAACCGAGCAAACCATTCAGCAAATAGATAACATCCACAAGATGAAGGCTAAAGATAAGGCAGGGGAAGTGCAGCTCAATCTGCTGGCAAGAATGCTTAACCTCCCCTCCCCCCACAAGCATGCAATGCTCAGACCAGTAAGAACCCCTGTGTTATTTTGTTTGTTTGCAGAGTAAACAACTTTCGCTTAAGCTTCATGAGGTGGTTTATGCTGAAGCATTCCAGTTCTACATGCTTGCTTCTCATTCTCTTAAAGGTTCCCCTCAAGTACATGGACCTTCATGGGAGGGATAGGATTCCTAGCAGGACTGGCCCTGCTATGGAAGCAGAGTGAGGCAGCCGCCTTGGGCCGCGATGGGGAAAGGAGCACGAAACGCAGGGTAGGGTTCATTGTATGCGGCATACCCCCCCACCCCACCCCCACCTAGGCTACTGCCCTCAGGTGCCATGGAGGAGGCAATCCCATCGTGCATGGGCAACTGTCCCTCCAAATAACTACTGCAAGGAGAAAGGGAAGGGCACTACAGCATCTTGTCCTTCTTTTTCAAGCAGTGAAATGTCTTCTTGGACCAGCCCTAGTTTTAAGCATGACTTAAACCCCTTCTAAACCTTTCTAAAAGGGACGTGGTGGCGCTGCGGGCTAAGCCGCAGAAGCCTCTGTGATGCAGGGTCAGAAGACCAGCTGTCATAAGATCGAATCCACGTGACGGAGTGAGCTCCCATCGCTTTGTCCCAGCTCCTGCCAAACTAGCAGTTTGAAAGCATGTAAATGCGAGTAGATAAATAGGTACCACCTCGGTGGGAAGGTAAAACGGCGTTCCCTAGTCACACTGGCCACGTGACAATGGAAACTGTCTTCAGACAAGCACTGGCTCTACGGCTTGAAAACGGGATGAGCACCGCCGCCTAGAATTGGACACGACTGGACTAAAAACATCAAGGGGAACCTTTACCTTTACCTTAAACCCTTTCTGGTTTTCCTACTTTCCCATTTTTAGTCCTTTAATGAGTCACAGGCCTGGACATACAGAGTGTTCTGTGATGCCCCATCCATCCATTCATGCCTGTAGAAGCAAACAATATGTATAAATCTGACCAGTCTCTTCAGACCAGCGAGAGTTCCTGGTAAGAAAGGGAGACAAAGCGAAGCCTTTTTAAAATGGAGACTCTGGTTCGTAACACTTCATGGAGGAAAAATTAAAAGTTTCACTCACTGAAGCAGAGGGGAAATTATGGGGAAAACTACTAATGAAAGAGCTGATAAAATCTTTAGAAATCAGAAAAGGGCCACAAGCCACCCCTGGTGCATCACTGGATCCAGGAAGGAAGGCTCCTTTCCTCCTAGAGACCGTCTAACACCACTGACGGTTGAAAATAAGTCGTATTTAATGTGAAACAATGGCCAGCCGTTAACAGCATGCTTGAGCAACGTTCACAGCATAGCTCTGGGTCAAAACCATTTATAATTTGTGTAATTTGTATTAGACGGGAAGGAAAGAGAACAATCTAGGCTGGCAATTTAGCAGCCAGAAGCTCGGTTCAGTTAGGTGGCAACAGAAATACAGGGAACACGAAAAAGCACAGTTTTCCTGCAAAAGGAGAACCCAGAGGAGGAGAGAAGTGATTTGGCTGATGGGGAAGAAGCATAGACTGTTCCAGGCAGGGGGAGCTGGAAAGTCCAAGGCTTGGAAATCTGAGTGAAACAGGACCACGAAATGTATAGCAGGCAAGCTTCAGTGGAACGGATGGGGCGAGAAGTAAAGGGAGAAGAGGAGGTGACGTGCCTTACAAGTGGCCTAGAAGTGCAGGGACAAGACATTTGAACTTGGAATGACTAGAAACCTCTACAGAACCTGAGGAACAGAGATGGAACCAAGAGGAATTTTGCAGAGGTGTTTTTTAGAGAGACTCTAGTGTTGTAGTACAGATGGTATAGTGAAGAGACTGGACTAGGGTTGCCCTGGGGAACTTGGCCCAGGGATCACTCCCTGAAGACCCAGAGTGCCACCACAACAGAAACAAAAAGACCCACTTTTCCTAAGAGGGACACTGATATGCAATAGTGTCGTGTTAAATATGGAAGTGCAGAGGCTCATCATGGCAAGACCCGTAACGAGAGCCCTGCCTGGAAGGCTCCAAAATTGCAGGCAGCTGCATCCATCCACATAAAATGAAGAGCAGGCTGTTTGTCAAGATACTGGCTCTTCATTTCCCATTCAAGCAACAACATGCCTCAAATTAGGTTGCATTACAGCAGAGATGGCGAGAAACAACCCAGGGTTCCAGCTGCTCTCTCTTCTAAACTCTCGCTCTCTCTTCTAAACTCTCGTTCTCTCTTCTAAACTCTCGCTCTCTAGGAAGAAAGGAGGTGTGCTCGCTCTCGGAAACAAAAAAATGAACTAGAAAACAAGCAGGTGATTGTTGGCCACAGGAGCCTC
Organism: Pogona vitticeps; assembly: GCF_051106095.1. Lineage (NCBI taxonomy): Eukaryota > Metazoa > Chordata > Lepidosauria > Squamata > Agamidae > Pogona > Pogona vitticeps. The sequence goes on from NC_135784.1 coordinate 182,376,903, forward strand.
TCTCCCTCTGGTGCCCTCCAGATTCCTCCCTCTTCTAGTCAGCAGCAACCCCCGCTGGGTAGGATGCTGACTTCCAAAATCTCACAGGCAGCACAGCAATGCACAGGAAGCTAAAGGAGGCAGAGAAAACCATTTGACGTATTTTGTACATTCATCTTCCCAGGCTCCTAGAAGTCTATTCTATGTTGTCACAACCCTACTCTAGAAATATACTCCCAGATAGATTTCTATCACTGAAAAATACTGCCATGTCCACCAAGGAAGTTCTGTTTTTGGCTCCCAGCCGTTCTGCCTCTGAGAAATGTTGTGTTAGATGATGTGATTGCACAACAATATTGTGTGGGTCACTCTGGCCTTAGAGAAATATATCTGTGTCCTGATCTTAGGCTCTCCTTTGAATCTCAGCTCAAACCTTTGTTTGATACAATGGAGGAAGAAAGGAGTTCCCAACCGCAGGGATTTTATAAGTTACTGCATTTTGGACAGTAAGGAAAAATGTCCTAAACTGTACTGTAAATGCTATAAAGAGGCAGTGATCTGTGCAAAATATATAGTCTTTCTTCTTCTAATAAAGGAGGACAGTCATGTCTTGGTGTGGAAGACCTATACACAGGGTCTGCTTTCCATCTTTTCTCAACCATGAAGGTTTTGGAAAATGACCGTAGAATTTTCAGGACCACGTACATCCCCCAGAAATTAAGCCCACCATACAGTGAAAAGGCAACGTTTGATATCCTGTACAGATTTAGGCCATCTTCATGCTCAGCCTTCACCTTCTAGAAACAAAATGCCTACCTTTTGTGGCTGGAAAGATATCGATCTGTGTCCAAGAGAACTGCAAGAGCCGGAACAGCTTCTTGCTGACCAGTACAGAACCTGTTCCAGGCCTAAGTGGCCCTGCTACCTTCTTCTGCAATGACTAGCTTATGTGGTGCAGTGGTTAAAGCATCGATCAGAAGACCCAGTAGATAACCCAGGCTCTTTCTTTCAGCTTTGCCTAAATTTACATCTCCATTGCGATAATAAAGTGGTGGTGGTGGTGGAAGGAGACATGTCTAACCTGGAACTCCATGAATGGGGGATATTATTTATTCAGTTGTAGCTTCCCCTTCCTCATGAGAACCCATGTGGCAAACAATTTGTATTAAAAAAAAAAACCTAGTTAAAATACACGAAACCCAAATATCTAAAGTTCAAATTCACAAAGAGCTGAAATCACAAATGCAGTCATACCTGAAACTACAAACACCTGAAATATCTGCTAAGAGAATCTGTTAAAAATAAACAGAATAAATGCAATACAAACAAGAAGTACCCAGAGCCCAACAGAACACTTGCTTATTACCTTCAAGCTTGCATAAATTGATTTTTTTTTTTAACTGGTCCCTAAAAGACAAAATATGCAGAAGCGGATCTCAAATGGAAGAGAGTTCTGTAACCGAGGTGCCACCACTGAGAAGTCCTTACCAGATGTGATAATCCCATATACAGGCTACCATGTAAAGGTAACAAATGTGAAAATAAGGTAAGGAAAAGTAGGGTGAAGTGAGATACCACCACCACCCCCACCACCCCCACTCCCATTCCCTATATCCCCAACCTTCACTGCCATCTTGTCCCAAGAAATTGAGCCAATTCCCTTCCAGCAACACTATTGCCACCTTTCTCCTTGATTCCATTTCAGGTTCTTCTTGGGAACAGCCAAATGAAAGAGAAGGTGGATCTGAAGGCCAAAAGGGCCACCTGTTGGAGGGGACACTTGTTTGGGCCTTGAGTGGTCTTGCTGCTAAACTGTTTTGACAGCTGTTTCAACCGGAGATGGGAAAAGTTAGACGACAACTTCCAGAATCCCGCTGGTACGCCAACAGGAGCCTTTGGGGAGTCGTAGTCTTAAGAGAGTCACTTTTCCCATTTCAAGTTGAAATGTGGCCCCTGCAATGGGATTTTCAAACCCCCTTGTGGGTTTAAAACAACTTCTTACCCTGAGTAACCCCTGGCTCTCCGAGCGAAATCCTGGATGCTCCTGTTGACCTTGAGCTTCATGAGGTAGGTTGGGGAGTGAACAGCAAACGAGACAGGAGAGTGGGGTGACCTGGAGCAGGAGGAAGAGGAGGAAGAGGAGGAGGAGAAATTCTGCCTGGCTGGCATCTGGGAACTACTGGAGTCATTGGGCAAGAAGGCCTCATCATCCTCGAGATTGTCAGCTGTGTCTATCTCAGGAATGCTAGGCAAGTGGGACGATTTTTCCACAGACATGGCCCTCGGTCTTCCACAAGGTTTCGTGAGATCCATTGCCCAGCCTCTCACTGAGAGTGAGGGAAAGGGCTCCAGTAGCAGGTCATAGTTTGGACTGATGCCGGGGGTGGGGGTTGTTGCAGTGGTTGTGGTGGTAATCGTGGGAATGCTACAGGAGTGCCGCTGGCTTTTTAGTAACCCAAAGAGGGCATCAACGCAGGTAAGTCTGTGTGGCAGAGGAGCCCTGCCAGCCTCCCTGATTCTCTTGTTCTGTCTGACTGTCCGGAGGAAAATTCAGACTCCTTCCCAGATCTTTTGAGAGCTGGCGCCTGTGGGAGCCGGAAGAGCGGGAGGCAACATCCTAGCCTGTTCGGTGCACGCCAGGTTGGTGGAAGGTGAGAGGCAGTGGTGGTGAGGCGGACGAGAGAGGGGCTCTGCAGGTTGTTGTACGCCTCAAAGGGAAGGGGCTCCCAGACGCCAAGCACCACACAAGATTCCGGCTGCCTCTCTGCCTGCAGAGCTCCCTCCTTCCCTGCGCCCAAATTCCAGGTTGTTAGCTGCAGCCCACACACGCCTCCTTCCTGCTGATGTCTCTGCGCAGTGTCCACTGATTCTCTGGCGATCTCACCAGGTTGGTTCTCTCCCCAAGGGAGTGGAGGGGGGAGTCCTGAAAGCACAGAGAGAGACCCTCTGCACCAACATCAAACAGTCCCAACCAGCTTACAAACGTCTCAACGGCGGGAGCAGCAGCCTAGAAGAGCCAAGGACAGAAAGAGCTAGCCTTCTAACGTTTGTGCCAGACGTCCCTTCCTCTGGTATGTCGTTTAAGGCTAATCATAAAACACTTATCTAGATCTCTAGGCACTCCCCGTCAGCACAGCTAGTCATGCAACTTGCAGGCAGTGTAAGCAAGGGAGAGGCTGGGTTTCCGGCGAGCGGCTTGACCAGCTGATGGCCCCCTCAGCAGATCCTCTTGTAAATGGTGGAAGAGTGAGCTTGGAAAAGTTACTTTTTCACCCTTGAGCTCCTAGAATCTCTCAGCGTCCATGCCGGCTGGAGGGTTTAGTTTTTTTTTCTTTCCTAAAAATGAAATTAAATGAAAACGTGTCCAAGTTCAAGGGTGGGGTAGGGTTGGAGGAACCAAATAAACTCAAAACTGTCCAACCAGAACGGGCAGGAGATTTATTTCTCCTTTTCTAACAGCACTACACAAAAGACCTGGCTTCAAGCCAAGGCGCTGCAAGAGGAACAGATCTCAATTTCCTATGAACAAAGATGGTGCCCTGTGAAAAAGCACCCCACGAACAAGAATGAGACGTAAGGTTGTCTAGTCTGTTGATGGGGTTATTTTCATGCATAGGCTTGAAACATCACCTCTGAAACAAAAACTTACAGGGGAAGGAATTTCTGCCTACATTTCTCTATAATTCAATAAGAGTCAAGAACAGAATTAAAACAACAACCTTTAAAAACCACCAGCATAAAGGCCATTATAATTAAAATCTAAAAAAAAAAATTCTACTGGTTTCCTGATTTGTTTCCAAGTTGGAAACAACACAACTTATTAGGGAGCCAAATTTTTCTCAGTCTCTCTCTTCTCCAACAACAGTAGGGGTGCAAAAATATTGATCCAATCTATAAGATTAAAGCCAGATAATATATGAAAAGGAGAATGAAGACTCAGCTCTACATAATACATATTTTGCAGGAGTTGGGGGTTCAAGAGGAAGACGAGTAAAGGTACAACCTTGAGGAAAGGCACCTTGAAGTTTGCGATTAAAGCATCTGCCTAGGTCCCACTGGCATAAAGTCCCTGGGATCACAGTCCTTTGGCAGGCAGGACTGAAGGTCAAAGCGTAGGGCCATGTTTTAATTTACATTACAATATATTTTACTGTGTGTAACTAGGCCTTATGCAAAGGTGCTTTAACTTTTGGGAATTGGGATGGAGGGGAACCTATTCAAAAGCTGGGAAACTCCTAAAGCAATGTTATCATGGGAGAAGGGGAAGTCCAGAAAGGCTCAGTTCAGCCCCAGGGCGCTTTCCTACTCATGGCTGATATAAAATGGCAAAGGATAGCCACCCATTCCCTCCTCTGCTCACCTGAGAGCTCTGCCCATCCCTAAAATGTCAGTTTCAACCTAGGGAAGGTTTTTTCGGGCGGGGTTTTTTAACCTGATCACGTGGGCGCAGCATCACTTCCAGTATGGAATAGACCATCTTTATGCTGGGATAGTGGACTGCCCTCGCATTTCTTGTGACATCATACTTTGCTATTGTGAGTCTATGGCGCTGTCACCCACTTTCACAGAAGCAGTTGAGCTGGGAAGCAGGCAGCTGTTTAAACAATCTTAATTATCAGAAGCAGCCTGGGAAAGGGGGGGGGGGACAGGAAGATGCCTGGAGAGAGCTTGGCAGGAGATCCGGGCGGGCGGGGGGAGCTCATGCTATAACAGAAGTCTCTCATGTGCTTATGAGCTCTGTCTATATCAAGAGCAAACTGGATACTCTCTGCCATCAGGTAAAATTCCTGGGCTAAGAACAAACACAACAACCTGGATTCTTCTGGCCGTTATGAAGCAGGCACCAGCATGTCAGCTTTTGAGTTACAGAGGACTCTTCATCAGATCAAAGGAAGAGTTCTATGCTACTCCAAAGCCTATACGTTCTTAAGCTTGTGTGTTTCATCTAATAATCACTTATCTCTTTACTGATTTCACGACCTGTAATCTCTGGGCGCAGCACAGCAATAACGGATCATTTATTGTTGCACAAGCTGCCTGAGTGATAAATGCAGGAAAAGTTGCAAAGTGCTGATTGCAGAATTTGCTGATCACTGTCTTCAAAGATAACAGCGGCAGAGAAAGATAAGTATGTAGGAAGTGCCTCTGCCCAGCAATTCCCATGACTTTTATTCTATAAAAAGTAGTTCACAGCTTACTTATTTATTCTAATATCCCAAAGCATGCCTTATTTTTACACAGTGAGCTATTCGGGGGAAAACCCCCAATAATAATAAACAACTCATCCTATGATAGTGTTAAACTCTAAAGCAGGGAGGAGCAAAATGCACCTCATTGTTGGACTGCAATTCCCATCGGCCCCAGCTAGCACAGCCAAAGAGGTTGTTAGAGCCCAACAGCATCTGGAAGGTAGCACACTGCCCAGCTATGCTCTAAACAGATAACACGCACAAATCCAGTGAGAGATGAAGTAGGAAGGAATAATGATAAGAATCGTGTGCTTGCAAATTAAATAATTCTGTGCCTTCAAGTCAATGGACGTAAGAAGCAATACTAATTAATGATTGTGCGCCATCAAATCAATTCTGACTTACGGCAGATCTTTTCAGAGTTTTCTAGGTAAGGCGCCCACAGGTTACCCTTCCCTTCAGAGGGGTGCCCTGGGACTGTGCAGCTTGCCCAAGGCCACACAGGCTGGCTCTTTTCTGGGGTGCACAGTGGGGAACTGAACTCCCAACCTCTGGCTCCATTGCCAGACGCCTAAGAACTCATGGAGCCAGCCAACCAGCCAGCCAGCCAGCCTCAGATTAAGCAAAGCCCAGGAAAATGGTACGGTGACAAGGAAGAAGATAGAGTGCTAGCAGACAGAATTCCTTAAGCCCAGGGAGTAGGGTTGCCACTCTGGGTTTTGTTTTCTGTTGGTTTTTGGGTGGCACACCTGCTGTGCCCAAAGAGCAGAAATCTAGCAAATGAAGCTTTACATATCACTGCATAGGATGCAAAGGTACCCATGAAACGTTTCACCCAAGAAGTTTCTGCCAGTTAAGCCTAGGGACACGGGATTTGTGTTGGCTATTTAGGATAGGTCAGGTAGTCAGTCAATTTATATTTATATATTGTTTGCATTTACTTTTTCTAGTTATATGTTTTGCGGTACACTGCCAAGAGGGTGCATTACAACAATAATAAATAAGCAGAAACAAATGGAAACAACCAATTAATCTCTGCTGCCACCTGCTGGAGTGGAAAAAGAGTGCTACCCTGTACAAGCACAAACTGAAATGCAGAAAAAAGAAGAAAAAAGCGGTACAGCAGGTCACTAAATAGACAGTCTTTAAGCAGATACGCCCATTTCATAAACACTGCTGGAAATATATTAACCTAGCCATGACGAGTGTGTTTTACTTTTAAAAAAAAACCAACAACAACAACAATGACCAAGGCAATTATTTCTATTGCACAGAGATAGCTACTCTTCCACTCTACCTGGGGAAAAAAACCCACACAGTTCCCAATGTTTTGGTGGTGGGTACTTGAGAGTTCCCATTGCTGCACCCATGCAATTATTCTGTCATTCCTCCTGAACAGGTTTCTTTTTCTAGTTATAAAATAATGTGGTGGGGGGGAGTGAATCCAAAAGGGAATATAAGGGGAAGGTTGCAAATGGAAGGCGAGAATGACATTTGCACCCCTGCGTGGTGCACGATTACGAGAGCTTGACTAGGGCAAGGGAGAGGCCGGGCACGGTCCCAACGGAGCCAGGAGACCCGTCGGGTGGCCTTGGGACTCTTATTCTCTCTCTCTCTCTCTCCCCAGGGCCTCCTTCTCAGGGTTTGTTGGGAAGTTCCAGTGAGGAAGAGTTGAGCTTCACAGACAAAGTGCCTTGGACTCAGTAGAGAAAAAGCAAGATAGAAACACTCACTAATTAGATAACTGATAAATCTGCCAACCGACGAGCTCCAGTTACACGGGCCGTGCCAGAGCCACAGTCAGTGTCACCTGGAAGCAGGCTCCCTTCTCGTAGCCATCCACGCGCTGCTTTCGCTTCTACCCACCCCTGTCCCCAATGAGAAAGGAAGGGGATGCGGGCACCTCCCGTCGCTCTCAAGAGCACACACCGGCAGGAGGCGCAGAGGCCGGCTGCACTCGCCAGCCACAGCTTGCCAGCGGTGAGCTGCGTGCCAGGCTTGAGAAGCGCACCTCGGCTTGTGCTGCCCCCTGACCACAGGGACCCTGACTGTAGATGCTGGCTCCCACAATCGGTCAAGGGCACGGCTGGTGGGAGTGACCGTATTCTTCCTCTCGACACACAGACGGAGTTTATTTCAACCCGTTTCTAACATCACCCTGATTCAAACCTCATCTCAGCCAGGAACTCGCTGGAAGCTCTTACGCCAAAAGCTTTGCCTTAGCCTCGGTTCTACCATCTGCCGAGCCTGCTGGCAGCACCAACTTTTTCTGGGTGACAAGAAGAGAGCCTCCATAGTGTTAGCAGAGAAAGAGTTGGGCTAGAAGACTCAGAAAACCTGAATTCAAATCCTGATCAGCCACAGAAACTCACTGGGCGAGACAGAAATAGAGAAGCACTTGCGGAACTGATCACCTACCTCAAAACCCCCATCAGGGCCACCAGAAGTTGGAAGTGACTTGACAGCCCAGAATATACACACAAGAACAGATGCCAAATGGTTCAGACTTAGATTTCAGAAACCCGAGTTCAAATCTCCACAAAGCCAAAGAATTCACTGGCCAGAGCCTCTCGTTCTTTCTTCCTCACTAGCTTGTTGGTAGGATAAAGTGGGAAGTAGGAAAGCCATGTACACAATCAGAACTCAGTGGAGGAAATGCAAGACAAAAATAAAATTGCAAATGTGGTTCAGGGTAAGTGGCTGCAGAGTGAGAAATTTTGAGACATGACATCCTTATATGACATAGGCAGGAATTGCACCTTTGCCATAATCCACAGCAAAGTTTTATATTATGGCAAACAGAACATGAACCCACTTGCAACACATGTCTCTTTTAATATGACTTGTCATATTGTGGCAGGGTGTGTAGCTCCATCCACCTGGCCATTGCTAGGATGCTTCCCAGCTATTAACAGCACCAGAGTCAGGGCAGTAGCTTGACACATGGTGAAAATGGAGTCATTGGACTGCCCTCCCCCCGTGGCAGTACAGCAGGACTGCCGTATCCACGGGATCAGTACCCGCAGTTTCACTGCTGCCTGAAAATAGTAAATAAAAACCCCCAGAAATATGCCTTTCCAAGTTGTAATACCAGAACTGGCCACTAGAGGGAACCAGAGACTATACACACACTCTCTCTGGTTTCTACTTACTGTATATGCCTTTCAGCATCTGCAGGGGGTAAGCTTGGAGGTGACACTGCAGTCCTCTTAACACTGTCACCACCTGCTCAGTGCCAAGATAGCTGGAAAGCCTCCCAGCACTGGCCAGGCAGTGATGGAAGCCCTAATGTAGTTTTTAAAAAGGCAGATTAATGTCACATTTAATCTGCAATAAGGCCTGTGTCATGTGCAGTGACAGTAGTTGCTGCAGATTCAATCTGATTTTTTCCCCCTGGCAATATAGTTTTGGCTATTGTTGCTCATAGAATCTGAACTGGTGGTGAGTAACCAAGAAAAACACCTTGGGTTCGTAGTGAATAAGGGGTTCATTAGGAAAGGAACTGAAAATAAAATTGCTGCCATCATAAAGGCATTGTATAAAACTACAGTGCAATGACCTGTGGAACACTGTGTATGGTTGTATTCTGTGCTCCTGTGAGAAAAAACAGCGCAGAGCTGGGAAAGGTACAAAAAAGGGTCATGGTGCACATCCCCCTTGTGAAGAGGTTTGATAGTGTTAAACTTGGGGGGAAATGGTGACTAACAGTGGGGTGAGGAGGACATATCAGAGATGAAGAAAATGCTGCACAGTGGGAAGAGTGGGGGGAAAAGGAGTTCTCTCTCTTTCATTAGACCCGATCTCCATGTGATGCAATGAATCCTGTGGGGGGGGGGATGAGGGTGGATAAAAGGAAGCATAATGCAGAGACGGACTAGGGGACTGGTTCCCGCAAGATGTGATGACAGCCGCCAACTTAAGTGGCTTTAAAAGAGGATCTGGCAAATTCAAAGAAGAAATGCATATCAATAAGAAACAAAATAAAACCAGGCCCACCCACCCCCAACAAAAGACAAAAAACATTGTGGCATCTATAATGACTGACTACTATATTTTAATGGGAGCTTTCATAGAATAAGTCCACTTCTTCAGACTAGCACGTCAACGGTTACTAGTCCTGTGACCTACAGAGAGCCACCAGTACCAGAGTGAATGTGCTTTTCTATACCAGTTCTTGGTGCGGGGAAGGGAACATGACGTGAGGGTGCTGCTGTCCCCAAGGTCCTGCTTTTGCCTTTTAATCTTTGCTTATTGTTTTGCCTGATAGGATGTGTCTGTGTGTGGGATCCCAAACTGCATTTTGACTTCGACATGTGGTGAAAGCAAATCCAACCCTTCTGTCCACACTTCTGCTTTTACCAGCAATGAGTCACAACTATTCTGTATAGGTCTAAGCATATTCTTGGGTACATTTCTGGAAATTCAGGGTGCATAAACACTGTACAGTATCTTCAAAACAACGCTTCTCTGAGTTGGGAGTTAAAGGGCAGCACAATAAGGAGGAGAGACCTTGGTTTTCTTATTTTTATTCCACTCATCAAGCCACAAGTAAGACGATGAAACTTCACTCAAAATCATTCTGACCGTCTTGAGGGTCGCTCTGCTTCGACAATCAGCACCAAGGAGGCTGAAATTCTACATGGACTGTATCACATCTGTTGACATTTTCAGATGCATGGGAAAATTGTCCATCACAGGTGTATTTATAATAGTCACATGAACACCTGCTGGTAGCTAGGGGCCTGCAGGTGGAAAGTAGCTTAGCGAAGGGCTGTTAAATCTGGGCTCTTCCTTTTTGAGGAGACTGGGGAAACATTTATGTTCCCAACTGCTAATGGCTGTTTAAAGTGACATATGATAATTGCAGCTGCCTTCTACCCTTCCCATCCTAACCAGGCCAGTCAGGATTAAGTTTAAAAAGAGACAGAGGCAGAAATTGGGGGTTTGCATGCATGGGGGTGCTAGGCTGCGGCTTGGAAAAATCAATTCTTGGACTTCCATTCCCAGAATCCTCAATCAGCCAGAGGATTTTAGGAGCCAAAGGCCAAAAAAGTAATTTTTCCAAGCTCAATACTTGGAATATTTGGTTCCTTATCCCATGACTGTCCTGCTACATTTACCTCTTATTTTACCACACACCATAAGTACCTCATCCCAGCCAACATGGTCAGCTTGAATGAGGCTGGAGGGGGGGGGGACTAGGTGGCTGCCATCTCATCTACAGTTTAGCTAAAAGCAGCAAGAGCGTCAAAGGTAAAAACATGAACACCAAACCCCTCCTGCTGATGGGCAGCTTTCCTGAGAGTTGGGATGGGGTGACAAAGAAAGCCAGGCTTAGCCCATCAAGGCAGCAGTTGGGGATGAACTGGCTCAGTGGCCAAGCTAGTTGCCAGTCACTGAGGCCTATGCCAAGAGCATGGCTGTGCTTCAGAGAATGAGGCAGTACAATGATCCCCAACCCGGCAACTTCCAGATGCTGTGGACTTAAGAGCTGCCCTCATTCTCAGTCACTACAGTTAATAGGAACGACTGATGCGTTGGTAGCAGAAGATGAGATGCTGCTCAGAAAAGGGCAAAAACAGGCAGGTGGAGTTCTTGCCAGAGATGCTTCATAGAGTTGCTAGCTGCCCATAAAATAACCAACCTGATCTGCTCTTGCACCTTGAACAGTATATTGATTTGTAGAACTTGGCTGAAACTTTTCACACGGTGGAAAATATACCATTGCTTGCTAATGTCTTTAGAGTCTCTGCTATTGGAGGTTCTAAGTACGTAGAGTAGATTCACTGAATCAATGGAACTTACATGAATGTTGCCCTACCAAGCCCTCTTTGATTCTGTGGGTCTAACTCTGGTTGTAAATAAAAATGAGATTTGGAGCTCTTTTTTTTTTTTTTAATTCTTTTCTAGCACGTACTGAAAAATGGAAAGAACTGAAGATTTAAAAAAACACATAGAAAACGGAAGCCTCATATGTAACCCTTAATTGAGGGCATAGGAGGCAAGAGTGCTCAAACGATAATGGTCGTTTGAGGGCAAATAAAGATATCAGTGCCCACATTACTATTACAAGAGGCTCCCAGGAGGCCCAGAAGTAATTCATCCGTCAAAGAAGGGGCTTTTGAAGGAGCAGAGAAATCAATGACCTCAGATCCTGGCATGTAGTCAAATCATCTGTGACTAATCTTGCTCATTACGGGTGTCTCCATGAGTTATTGTCACTGAGCAGGCCAGCTCACACTGCTTTGTGAAGGCGGTGGGAGGTGTAAAGGCTAGCTAATAGCCAGCATCTTAACCATCATGGAAATGCAGGAGAAAAGAGGTACTAGCTCCTGGCATTGCTTCTCCCCCTCAATCTAGCCTCTAAGTTGACACTCACCAACCCCATCATCTTCCCCAAGATGGGAACTGTTGGCTTTCCACAGGCCCAAAGCCATTGCCATTCTTGCCGTGGGGCTCCACGAGCTGAGCTGTAGTATATAAAAGGACTGTGTCCCATCTTTGGCGAAGGCATTCATAGGTTCCAAAGTTCCCAGACTCTCCAGCTTTTCCTGTTTGACTGCACTGGTACATTCAATGTGGTTGGCATAGCTATTTATGGGTGCTGCTGAAACCTACGATGCTCCTTGGAGAAAGAAGTAGGTGGCATACTGAGAAAAGAAGCAACCGAGCCAGCACTGCTAGCAAGCATGATTGAGACGAATACATGATGGCCTTTTCATCTCCCCCTACAATGGAAAGTCCTCCTCTTCTCTTGGTCTAGCATCATTGGCCCCATCTTGCCTGGAGCTGCAACCTCTTCCCACTGACTGAGCAACACCTCACCTGGTTTCCATTGTGGCATGTCCACTTTTGGACAAGAGCCCACCTTAGTGCTTGGTCCTGGACTGTCAGCAGCAAGCGGCCCTCATTTTTAACCCTCTACAGTGCCATGCCCAATGTGAAACTGATTTCCCTATTGCACACTGAGTTCTAGGCTTCTAAGGTGGGGACTGCTTGCTATGCTGTATGTGCTTGCTTGACTCTCAAACGGGAGGCAAGCAGCAGGCAGATGGCCGAGACCATGGCGGGTGAGCGCGTCAATGCTCGCCTGCTTGGGCTGCCTGAGGCAAGAGGCTCAGCCTGCTGCTGGGAGAGCTACTACAGGCCAACCAAGTGGAACAGCCTTGTGCTTAACGGCTGTTGCCTGATGACGTCCTCTCCTCCTACTCACTCTGCACGGGGAATAAACGGTTTGAAATGTTGCTGTCTTGAGCCTCTGCCACAAGTCAACATCTTCTTCATCCTTCTAGTGTTTTGCCAGCTCTTCTCTTTGGGTTCGGATGACAACAAGCATGTTTTTCAAGTTACATTCCTTTGTGTCACCTGATGATCAGATCCACAATAAAAGTCTGCCTTAGGTCCCCGCACCACCACCTTGTTTAGATGACAAGGGAGCGTAAAGAACATGAGATTACTTCAGTCAGGGACAAGGAACCCTGTAGAAATCTAGCAATGGGATATGCTTTGGGGGAATGTGTGCACATGGGCAACAAAGCAAGGAGCATGTTTCCCGCCAAGGTACTTCTGTGCTCTGCAATCAATACTCTTGACTCCCTCCCGTTACTTTCTTCATGGATGCTTATGAGAAACAGGCGTATCCCTTGTTTTGCTTTGTTCTCCCCTTCTAGTGACTCAGACAGGAGTGAGCTTTGTGATCTCTGTAACAAGGGAGAAGGTAGCTGAGAAATAACATGAGTCGGGTGCACAGCATCATCCTTGGGCTGCTGTAGTTAGCAGGCACCTGCAGTTGTGCCACAGAGTAGACAGCTGACACCATCTGAATTCCTTCTGGAATTTCCGTGACTTCTCTACTCCGGACAATGCTCAGTTCCTTCCCTTTGGCAAACTGAAGCTCTGCTTCCTCCATGCCTATTGAGCCTCATTCATCACCTCTTTCTCTTTACCCTGATCCTTTTACTTTATGGTGTGTAAAGGTACCACCTACTTTCCTAAGAAAGGCTTCGCGTGTTCCTAATAGCTGGAACAACAACAGGAAGAAAGGCAATAGATGCAGTAGCTGAAAGCAAAGAAGAAAGCATGAACACTCTTGCGAGCCACTCCAATCTACATTCAGATTGCTTGTGGGGCTGGACTAGCAGAGATGGTGGGTGGGGCTGGAGCCAGTAGAGGGCACAAGGAGAGTCTCTGGCTACCCACCACGCTTGCTCCCCAAACAAACAGAGGGGCATGCATATGGACGGTCTACAACTTAAAACCCTCTTCCTGGGAAGGAAATATGAAATAAAATAAAGAAGGAAAAGACAAAGAACATTTTAAAATTGCACTTATTGTGTTTGTGGCAGAGAAGGGAGTTGTGCTATGCCCTGCTGGTCATCAGAAACAATCGCTGGCCTCAACGTGTACACACCTGGCTGCATACATGGATAAAGGGTCTTAACACTCTGAGCAGGACATGCTCTTTATCCTATTTTCTTGAGCAAATGTTCGTCCCCAAAGCAAGTGTAATGAGTTCACTCTTCTCCTTTACCCCCAAGAGTAACAATGTGATCGATCGCAGTCATGCCCTATTTGCAGTCCCCCCCCCCACATGAGGTGGAAGTACCTTCGCTGGCGGTTCTGGGGAGAAGCTGTCCAGGGAGCAACAGACATCAAGGTACAGGTGTATATCTTCGCATTATCTCATGCTCCTAGGCAAGGAAGAGCCATTATAACTTGTCAAGGTCCTGTCCTGTCCTGTCTCCACCTGCCTTCTGCATATAAGAGGGCTTCCCCCTTTATTTTGCTATGATTTAACTTCTTCTACCTTGCCTGGAGGCGACACCCAACTAGAGTCAGACTCACTAAATGGATGAGGCTTCTTCAATCGATACTTAAACAGGAGCCCCACGGATTCAATGGGTCTACTCTACGTGGGTTTCATATTCACCTATAAAATTTGCACCTTGCCTTTTGCCTATTGCCAATTTCTCCAGCATGGCTTCCAACGTAATAAAACTTACAGAATATGCAATAAAATCATGGGCGGGGGGAGGAGTAGGAGAGAGCAAAAGCATTTTAAAAATCTAGAACTCAAACCAGCATTAACACCTCTGTTAGGAACGCGTCACATAACACAAACACCCGAGGAAGTGACATCTTAACTAGGAGTCAAAAGCAAATGTGGTGCAGCTATGGCCTTCTAAGTTGTTGGATTCTTGTTCCTGTCAGCTGCAGTAGTTGAGATGATAGCAGCTATTGTCCAACGCCCTCTTGAGGACTGCCAATCTCCCTACCCTGGCCTGAAGGGTGCTGCACACGAGTCAAGAAGCATGATGTATAATATCTGGCCAGTAGAGGGCACTGTTACCTCGTATCTGACATCCAAGCCCACACACGCACTCAGATAAGTCTCCCATTCTGCCTCAGCTGAGCACTGCTTAGGACCGTGAATTCTAAATGTTCCTGCCCAAGCTTCAACCAATTTCAGCTCTTTTAAGAGCCTGTCTATCTTTTTGCAAGGCAAGGTGATGGATACATCTCAGCAATGAAGAGTGGCCATATGCATGCGCCCATATCATTGGCAAAATTTTCCCTAGCAAACAAAATAGTCACACACTGATCAATATTCTCTTTTGAAGGTGAAGGTAATTAAAGAAAAGAGATCAGGAAGTAAGGGGGGAAATGATTATCTAAAGATGTTGACTGGGGGGGGGGTGTCCCCTCCAAAATAAATTTTTTGAATAGGACTTTTAATTTGTTCTGAAATGAACTGGAGTTAAGGTTGCAGATGCCAAGGGTGCAAATGATACCAAACTATTCAGGTTGCTTAAGACAAAGACAGATAGACAAAGAACTCTAAAAGGATCTCTCTGAAATGGGCAAAAGGGCAATAAATGTTTGTTATTTAGTAAGCACACAGAGATCAACAGGTTACCCACCGTAATTGTAGTTCTTCAAGTGGACCTCTGTGATTCACATCCTGGGTGATCTGCGCCTGCACAGATTGGAAAGTTCTAGAGCTTGTCCGGTAGCAAAAAGCACATTAGAATAATGCCCATCCCCCCCTTGTATAAGTGCCATGGTGCCAAGGCTCCCCTTTCAGTTGTGTCAGCCACTGCTACATTAAGCAGAAAGGCGTGACAGTGGGGAAGACGGGCGGGATGTGTGAATCACGGAGGTCCCCTCGAAGAACTACAATTACAGGTGGGTAATCTGTCATTCTTTTTCATGGCCTCTGTGAATCACACCCTGGGTGACTAAAAAGCTATCTTACCCAGAGGCAGGGTGTCATGGCAAGGTAGAGGCTAGAACAGCACATACAGTGGTGCCCTGCATAGTGACGATAATCCATTCTGGAAAAATCGTCGCTATCCAGAATTGTCTCTATCCAAAACAAAAAAGCCCATAGGAATGCATTGAAACCCCTCCTATGGGCTTAAAACTCACCGTTATGCGGAAATCCTCCATACGGCCGCCATTTTCGCTGCCCGGTAAGGAAGGAAAGGGCATGAAAACACAGCGGGCGGCCATTTTTTCCAGCGGCCATTTTGGAACCGCCGATCCGCTGTTTTTAAAACATCGCTATGTCAAAATCGGTAAGCGAAATGCTTACTGATCATCGCAAAGCGATTTTTTGCCATTAAAAACATCGCAATGCGATCGCTTTTGCGATCGCAAAAAACATCGCTATGCGGATTTGTCATTAAACGAATTGCTCATTATGCGGGGCGCCACTGTACAAAGGCCACATCAGACTTTTGCTGGAGATCAAGTCTATAATCAAGTCTATAATCCGGATGAAAGCGGATGGCTGTGCCCAGGTGGTGGAGGAGCAGACGTCTGGAAGAGATATGAGATAGACCTTTAAGAAAACGTTTAATGTTGGCTGTTTGAAGAAATCAGCTGCCAGAGCATTAGGGGGCTGATAAGAAACTATGGAGGAGATGTAAACTCTCAAGGAAGAGAGGGAAATGCCGCTAGACTTGAGATGAAGAAAAAAAGTAGGACATTAGCAAGTGATGGGTTGGTAGAAGGCAATGAAGAAGCTTCAGTGAAAGATTTGAATCTCTTCCATTTATACAGGTAAGCCTTTCTAGTCGAGGCCTCCTTTGATTGACGTAGAACGTTAACTAGCGAGGCAGAATCCTCCACGCTGCCAGGTGCAGAACAGGTAAGTCTGGGTGGAGTACTTGGGAGTTGTTCTGCATGAGGAGGTTGGGCGGGCAAGGGAGGTGGTGAATGTCTGACAAGAGATTGTGAAGGACTGGAAATGAGGGTTGTCTCAGCCACCAAGGAGCTATAATGATGGCATTGGGTTTGTCTTGTTGTAGGCGAACCACAACCTTGTGGAGAAGCAGGAATGGTGGAAAAAGGTAAGTGAGGGTCTTGGGCCATCGGCCGACGAACACATCTCCTTGGGAGTGTTTGCCAATGCCGGCTCGGGAGCAGTATTGTTTGCACTTCCGATTCACATGGGAGGCGAAGAGGTCGAGAATTGGTTTGCCCCATCGTTTGCATAGGCGGGGAAAAAAACTTATTGGTCTAACTCCCATTTGTGAGCTTGAGAGTTTGTGTGGCTGAGTAGATCGGCCAAGTCATTGTCGTGGCCAGCAATGTGTAAAGCTGTGAGGCAGATATGATGTGCTAGGCACCACTCACAGAGGTCGATCGCTAAATAGAGGAGACTTGGAGAGTGGGTGCCACCTTATTTCAGAATATAGTACATCGCTGTGGTGTTGTCGGTGGCAATTTGTACCATCTTGCCAGCGAGGAGATTTCTGAAAGCTCTGAAAGCTTTTATAACCACCAACAGCTCTAATTTGTTGATGTGAAGCAATTTCTCTCTGGAAGACCACTTGGCGTGGATTTTGAAAGATCTGCAGTGAGCTCCCCAGCCTGTGAGGCTGGCATCGGTGATGACCTATATTTGTGGTTGTGGTTGTGGTTGTTGAAACGGCCACCTGACAGATAGGATGGGAGGAAAACGCCACCATTGAAGTTGGGAGGCAAGTTCTGGGGTGACCCTTAAAAGAGTGTGAGGAGGATCTGTGAGTGGGTCGAAGAGGGTGAGAAACCATGACTGAAGAGATCTCATCTTGAGACGTATATACTGCACTACTGAAGTCATACAGGCCATGGTGCCTAGTACGCGTTGCACAGTTAAGGCGGGCACCATAGCACGAGGAGTGAAAACTTGAAGTAATTCAATGAGATTTTCTCTCTTGTCTGGAGGAAGAAAGGCATGAGCTTGTGTGGAATCTATGCATGTGCCTATACAGGGGTGCTCCGCGTAGCGATGATAATCCGTTCTGGAAAAATCATGTGGGACAAAGAAGCCCATAGAAATGCATTAAAACATGTTTAATGCGTTCCTATGGGCTGTAAACTCACCCTTCTGCGAAAATCCTCCATGCAGCCGCCATTTTCACTGGCCGGTAAGCGAGGAATCCAGGCAAAAACACAGCGGGCGGCCTTTTTGTTTTACCCGGCGGCCATTTTGGAACCGCCGATCAGCTGTTCTTAAAACATCGCTATGCGAAAATCGGTAAGCGAAACGCTTACCGATCATCGCAAGGCGGTTTTACCATCTAAAACATTGCAATGCGATCACTTTTGCGATTGCAAAAAACACATCGCTATGCGGATTCGTCGTTAAACAAAGCGCTCGTTATGCGGGGCACCACTGTATAATGAATAATCATTCTAGGTTTCAAATTTGACTTTTGTTCGTTGACAGCAAGACCGAGATCACAAAGGAGGGTAAGGGTGAAGTGAGAGTCTCATTGGGCCTTGCAATGGGAATGAGCTACAAGGAGCCAATCATCGATATATGGAAATATGAGATTTTTTTGCAACCTGAGGTAAGCAGCTACTAGTGCCATGCACTTGGTGAATACTCTTGGAGCTGCTGCAAGGCCGAAAGGGAGCCTTCTGAATTGGTAGGCTTGTGATTCTAGCTGAAATTGAAGGAATTTTCTGTGTGATGGATGTATGGAAATATGGAAGTATGAGTCTTTGAGATCTATGACAATGAGCCAGTCATTTTTGTGGACTAAAGGGAAAACTGATTTGAGGGTAACCATATGGAACTTTGGGCTAATGATGTATTTGTTTAACTCTCATAGGTCTAAGATAGGGCAAAGACCTCAGTCCTTTTTGGGTACGGTGAAATAGCGAGAGAGAAACCCTTTGTTGTGTTGTGAGATGGGTTTTAGGGC
Source organism: Pogona vitticeps (assembly GCF_051106095.1). Classification (NCBI taxonomy): domain Eukaryota; kingdom Metazoa; phylum Chordata; class Lepidosauria; order Squamata; family Agamidae; genus Pogona; species Pogona vitticeps. The sequence continues at coordinate 182,395,270 of NC_135784.1, forward strand.
ATCTTTGAGGAGTACATTTTTTATTTCCTCTTGTAGGGTTGGAAATGGTGGAGTGATGACATGTATTGTTGGAGGAAGTTGGAAGAAATGGATGTGGTAGCCGTCGCGGATGATGGACAGTACCCAGGCATCTGTAGTGATGGATTCCCAGACAGGTAGGTGTTTCCAGAGGGCAGGATGGGTGGAGTGGTGTCTGATCTTGGTCATGGGAGCTTCAAATGTGATGTTTGGGACTGCAGTCGTTGCGCCTAGTAATGGGTTGTTGACAGGGTTTATTTCTTTGATTTCTGAAATAGGGTGCATAAGATGTTTGTTTTGGAGGATCACGTGGGAATTTTTGATATGAGTTGTACAGTCGTCTCCACTGATTTTGTTGGGGGCATTGTTGGTAAGATGGATAAACTCCCCAACGTCTAGCTGCTGATCTTTTCTTCTGCACGTTTTCCAAAATATAATAAATTTCAGCATTAAAGAGTCCTGCCCCATCAAATGGAAGGTATTTGATACGTGTGCAGGCATCCTCAGCCAGGCTAGCTGTCCTTAGCCAAGAGAAACATCATAAGGCTACTGAAGTGGCCATTGACTTTGCTGTGGCATCTACCGTGTGCCTTGCAGAAATCATCTGTTGTTTGGCAACGGAAAGGCCTTCTTGTTGAAAGGTATGGACGAGTACTTTTTAATCTTCTGGTAAAGATTCAACAAAGGTTGACATATTGTCCCAAAGGAAACATTGTTATGCACCCATGGCTCCCTGGTAGTTAGCGACACGCATGGTGAACGCTGCTGACGAATAAAGCCATCTTCCCATTGAGTCAATCTTTCTACTGTCTTTATTTGGTGGCATGAGGGTCTGTCGATGTTGAGATCTGGATTATGAGGCTTCGACAAAAACAGAGTTTGGAGTTGTTTGTTTTTGAAGAAGGAGCTCCAGGATCATGGACTCGTGCTTTATTTTTTTTAATATTTTTTTTTACTCATTTTGCCATGCATGAAGGCCTGTGTTGAAATAAAGAGTGCCTGTGGGGGTCTACAGGGTTGGCTGAAACAGGTGCCAAGTACAAAGGGTTATAGACTGCTTGGCACCTTGCAGTCTGAATGCTGCTTTTATCCCCCTATCCGTTTCTGTTGTTTTGGTGCTTCGATCTAGCGCTATACCAGTTCAAAACCTGTATTAAAAATTAAATATTAAAAAGCACAAGCAGACTGGGGACGGGCGGCTGCTGCTGTCTCCCCCTGCAGATCCACTAAAACGTGCAATTCATTCTCCTCTGACCTCCTCCAGTGCACCACCAAAGGGAGACTGGAATCTGCCTCTCTCACAGAGTGTGGGTGGCTTTTTGTCTTGCTGGGAACCTGCTCTGCTCTCCTCCCTGGCTGATGCCACTTCCTGGAAATTCCCTCTTACTGGAAGGCAGGACTGTGTCCTCCCTCTTGCCTCTGCAGAGTTCCCAGTGGTTAGAGAAAGCCAGCTCCCACGGCAATGCACACACCGACACAAAACCACCTGACACAAAATATGGGTTTCTTAAAAACCTAAACCAACTCCTGATGTAATTCAACAGGGTAGCCGTGCCCTCACTGTGCTGCCCTCAATCAGGCAAAATATTTGTTCTCTGAAAATGTACCTGACCAGTCGCTGAAATTCTTCTCCTCCTCCCCCTGCACTGCCCCCAGCCAAGATGAGGAAGGTCTCTCTCAGGAAGAACAGCAACAGATCATGACAAAAACCTTGATTTTCTTGGAATGTTGGTACTAAAAGCACAAGCCAAGGCAACTATAACTTTCCCTTTCTCTCTTCCCACAACCTGATCCCTCTCCTCCTCCCCATCCTCCTCTCTTTCCCTCTTCTAGAGTCTAGGGCTAGTGGCACCCTGTCTGCCCGCCTCCAGAAAAGGGAGGGAGTCTGTGCTACAGTGGCTGGCACTCCCCCAATCAAATTAAAGCCGGGGGGGGGATTGAAGGGAAGGTGTATTTTATGCATTTTATCTGTGCATTTGGCAAAGGAAGCAGAATAGAGTAACAGCACTGATGTTCAGGGAGAAGCCTCCCTCCCACTCTTCCCATCATGGATGCTAAGATTTGTGTATGTTTTACGATTATAGCATAAACCTGCCTGCACAAAAAAAGGGAGGGGGAAGGGGGAATCAGAGAATCCCTTCCTGCTTTGCCTCCTCCTCCATTTTTCAGGATCCCTGTATGGACACAGATAATAATAAACCACATGTTTGGAAGGCAAGAGAAAACTCGAGGGACTGAAAAAAATAAGCTCTGAAAGATGGTGCAAACCAGCCTGAAACCAGAACCGCGCTTAGCTGCTCCAGCTGCTGCAAACATTAAGGTGGCTTTCCCTGGAAAGGCTCTTCTGCAGGCAAGTTGGTCTCCTTTGTTCTTTGGCAACCTGCAGAACCCGCTTTGCTACCCAAGAGCTGCTGATTTTTACTGAACGGGTGAAGTCACGTATGAAGAAGTCGGAATAACGCCTTCTAGCTCTCTTGCAGAAACCATGAAGATCATGACTATGTACTGTAAGTCCTGGTTTTGGAAAGAAATGAACTGCATAGGATGACATTAAAAGCTGTATTTTGGAAGATCTCTCTGGGCAAAACTAAATATAGGATACACAGTAATTCCTCCTTTTCTTATTTGTACCATATTTATCTTGACAGGTGTAATCAATTCTGCCCTTTAAAGATCTGAGAACTGCCTACTGCATGAGGTGTTGAATGAAATCTAGTAACTTCCCCGTGGTTGCGCTGCGGGCTAAACCGCAGAAGCCTCTGTGTGCTGGAAGGTCAGAAGACCTGCAGTCATAAGATTGAATCCATGCAACGGAGTGAGCTCCCGTCGCTTGTCCCAGCTCCTGCCAACCTAGCAGTTCGAAAGCATGTAAATGAGAGTAGATAAACAGGTATCACCACGGTGGGAAGGTAACGGTGTTTCGTGTCTAGTCGCGCTGGCCATGTGACCATGGAAACTTTCTACGGACAAATGCCGGCTCTACGGCTTGGAGATGGGGATGAACAGACACGACTGGACTAAATGTCAAGGGGAACCTTTACCTAACTTCCTTCTACACTCTGGCTAGCAAAAGAATGGCCAGCTCAACCCCGTATGATGCGAGCAAAAGAACCGCCCACTTGGACTGGGCCAAAGCTCCAGCTAGCCCTGTGATCTGTTCCCAACAGTCAGGTCAACCAGCTGCTCTAAAAGCTTACAAACACACTTCAACAACAACTATCCAACAAAGTGTACTGAGCTGTGCTTTGTTAGACATCATGGCTAATACCTGCTAACAGACTTGGTCACTGGTGAACATATTTAGTCCTTTAAAAATGCAATCATAGCAACTTGTGCCAGCTAGTTGGCAGGCCAGCCCGGCCCTTCTCCAGACACTCCATTCCCTAACTCCCAACCTCCAGCTTTGGGGAAGCAAAACAAAACAAAACTTCAAAATCCCAGACAGCCATGGAATGTCTTCAGCTTTCTTCTCCACTGGTGCATTTCCCTAAACTTCTGGGTTCCCTGAAGCCTGCTGATACCATTTCCCCTTCTAGGTGTGGTGGATGCCTTTTTTGGATTATTTTAAGGGCACACAGGAGAGAGGCTCAAAGGAGAGAGGAATTTCCATCCACTCTAATGGTGAAACCCATCCCATCCACTCAGTAGAAGGGGTTAACTGGAGTCCACCTCTTGTTATCTTTCTGCTCACTCCTGCCAATTAATTAATTAATTAATTAATTATCTCACCTATCTGGTCTTGCGGCCACTCTAGGTGGCTTCCAAACAAATAAAAAACAACATATAAGTATAACAAGATAAAGAAAACATTTCAAATCAATAAACAGATTCTTCAAGATGGGAAAAATAACAAAAGATAAATGAAGGAGGGAAAATTAAGTATTAACTGGAGGGAAGGCCTGCTTAAACATCCAAGTTTTAAATTGGTTCTTAAAAATACCCAGCGACGGGACCGCACGAATCTCTGGAGGGAGGTTGTTCCAGAGGCGAGGCAACTTTTATCCAAACCAGCCACAGAAGGGGAGCCCGGATTCTCAGTTCCCACCTCACTCGCCCACTTCAGGGACGCTGTGGTTTATTGGGGCGGAGATGTTTTGTAGGGACCGCCTTTTACAGGCAGTGCGTTTGTTTGATTTTTGTGACAAGCAGCTGCCACAGTCCAAGAGACTAGGCACAGGACAAGCGGTTCTTTCAAGGAGCCAACGCTTCACCAGGTGACAAAAGGGAGCGGGCATCCCCAAGTCAATCATCCAAGAATCCCAACTGAAATGCTTCCTGAGCTGGAGGTGGGAGAGCATGCAACGTCATGCCTGTCTGCGGAAAACCGCCACCAACAGTCTCTCACTATTGTGCTGGAGGCATTGTTACTTCGCAGAGGAGCAAGTCTCTTCAGGCACTATGCCCAACCATTTCAAGAGCTTCCTCATAAAGGCAGATGCTGCCAACTCAGTGAGCTGTCCAGCTCTTTGTTCTCATGCGCACACACACACAGAGAGAGAGAGAGGGGGGGGGCAGTGTTACATACAGCACTGATGTTACCTGTCTGTCATGGGTTTGGAGGGAAAGTTCCATCCTATGGGGAGTGGAAGGCGGGACATCAGGAGGAGGGGCTGTACTGTATAAATATGTGGAGCGTGTGTGGTGAAGAGAGACACTGTGAGAGACACTGGGTTGTGACGAAGCAGCAGCTGGGAAGAAGAAGCTGTTGTGGGAGTCTGTGTGTCAGACAGGGTACTACTGTGTGTCAGAGTACCAACCTGATAGGTTCAGGTGTCTGTTGGTTAGCCAGAACTGATAGGTTCAGGGTCTGTGCTTCAAGTTAAGGGTTCTGGGTGAACCAAACTGTATGCATGTATGAGTGAGAGTAAGCCACGTTACTTTATCTATTCACCTGATTGTTTTATTTTTCCCTGTGTGTATTTAAAATAAACCTTATTCTTTTATTGTTTAAAAATCCATCCCTGGTCTGTGTGACTTCTTACAGGGAATGGTTGGTGGCAGCTTAGTGTAACTGTGTGACATATCCCAGTAGGTCTGGGTTTGTCACATTGATTGGTGTCCAGCGTGTGGGATACGACTGGTCCAGTTGTCCAGCGGTCCAGCAAAGCCTTGGCAAGTGTGCCCAGAGCAAGGGGGGTCTAGTCAGGGACAATCTGAGGCGCGTAGGTAATCTTCTAGGTGTACCTCACGGGGAGGTGCGCTAGTGGAAGAACGTGCCAAGTGGGAAGACTAGATTAGGGTGCTCTGAGGCAACTTGTTTTGGCGGGAAAAAAGCTGAGGCAAAACTGTGTAAAGTAGCAGTGATTTAGCCTGCCTGCTGAGAGGCCTAGCAGAGGGGGGTAGACTCTGGCTCGCAACTGTTGCAAGATTAGTGCTGAAGAACAGCAGTAATCTATAGCAAGCTGGTTCTGAAGAAAAAAAAAAAAGTGGTCGTTTTATTTTGAGGCTTGACTTTTTAAAGCAGCTTGTTCTGAGGGGGGATTATGCCCTTGACTCGAAGCCAGATGGCCGAAATGAGTGAAGTGAAAGACCCCCAGATTGACCAAGGTTCTGAGGATGAATTTGGCTCAGTGCAGGGTGACAGCACAGGAGAGCAGAACCCAGAACTCAGAAAAATACTCCTAGCCCAACAGCATGAACTGAGGGTGAGGGAAATGGAGGAAAGATTAGAGAGGGAGAAAATGGCATTTGAATTAGAGAGAGAGAGAGAGAGAATGGAGAGGGAAGAAAGAATGGAGAGAGAGAAAATTGCTCTGGAAAAAGAAAGGATGGCGTATGAGTTAAGAAAATTGGAAATGATGAACCAGAACAATAATAACAATAGGGATTCTGAGGGAGGCCAACTGTCTAAAGCTGACCTGAAGAAATTCCCTGTGTACCACAAGGGAGATTGTCCTGAGGTGTTCTTTTCCTTAGTGGAAAGAGCGTTTGTGGACTTCTCAGTGAGGGAGACTGAGAAGATGACCATCATGCGATCTTTAATCAGTGGTAGCCTGGCTGAGGTCTATGCCGAGATGCCTGAGGAACTGATGAAAGATTTTGCAGAGTTTAAAAAACTGGTGTTTGCCAGACATGGGATAAATGCAGAGCAGCTGAGACAAAGATTCAGGTCCCTCACAAAAAAACCAGAACAGACTTTTACCCAAGTGGGGGCCCAATTGGTGAGGCTGCTTGAGAAATGGCTATCGCAGGAGGGAACAGAGACCTATGAGCAGCTTAAAGACTTGATAGCACTGGAACAGTTCTATTCAGTCCTGCATGGGGAATTGAAATTCCAGGTGAGGGAAAGGAAACCGAGGTCTGTGGCAGCAGCCGCAGAGATCGCAGATTTTATTTCCCAAATAAGAAAGCCCTTGGGTGAGGGGAAATCTGTAGGTAAACCCAAAGAAACCTACAGCAAGTACCCTCAGGGACCAGGGAAAAGCCAGCAAGGGGGAGGGGCCCATGGTGAAGGGAAGCCCTCAGACATGAAACTAAGACCTCAGATTTTGGAGGGAAAACCAAAACAAGATGAGAGAGAATCAAAATACACCAGAAAATGTTATTTCTGTCAGGGAAAGGGTCATCTAATCTCAGAGTGTGAGAAATTAAAGCAGCTAAAAGGAATGGTGCCTCAGGAGTCTAGTGAAACCAAGCCAAAAGCTGTGTTCTGTGTCCAGAAAGAGCAAGGCTCAGTGTCACTGAGGGAGCCTGTTGCCATGGCTACTCAGTCTGGAACAGCTACCTCTGCTGATCAGGCTGAGGAAAATGGTCCTCTTGTGGAGGTAAAGCGCTGCTTGCTGGTGAAAACAGATTCTCAGTTGTTTGAGACAGCTGGGGTGGACGTAGGAATACTTGACCGTCAGTATAGGGGGCTGCGGGACACTTGTTCCCAGGTAACCCTGTGCCATCCAGATATTATTCCTAGGGAGTTTATAATCCCAAATGAGAGCATGAAGGTGGCAGGGATTGAGGGGCAGGTAATCTCTCTGCCAGTAGCAGAGGTACCTGTCAACTTTCAAGGCTGGAGGGGAGCTTGGCGGCTAGCGATTTCATCGACTCTGCCAGCAGCCGTGCTCGTGGGAAATGACCTGGCTGAACATGTGAAACGGGTGCTAGTGATTACACGCTCACAAGCCACCACAGGGACAGTTCAGGGGGGTAATGATGAGCCAGAGACGGAAGCAGAGGGGAGTTCAGAAGCTGTGGTGGAAACCTTAACCACAGACAGCAGATTTGGACAGGAGCAAAAGGCAGATGCCACTCTCCAAAAGTGTTTTGAACAGGTGACTGACGCCCAGCTAACACCTGAAACCCCAGTGAGATTTCTGGAGAAAAAGGGGATTTTATATAGAGAAACCCTGAGGAATATCTCAAAAGGGGGAGATGGGATCAGAAGTCAGCTGGTGGTACCTGAAAAGTATCGCCCCATGATTTTACAAAGGGGTCACTCTGACATGTTTGCTGCACACTTAGGGGTGAACAAAACACAGCAGAGAATCACACAGAATTTCTACTGGCCTGACATAGGGAAGCAGATCAGGGAGTTCTGTAAACAATGCGATGTGTGTCAAAGGCAGGGGAATAACCGCGACAGGACCAAAGCAAAGTTGTGCCCTTTGCCTGTGATTGACACTCCGTTCAAATGCATAGGGGTGGATATTGTGGGACCTTTGCCCAAGGCCACAAAGAGGGGGAACAGGTTCATTCTAACAATTGTGGACCATGCCACAAGGTATCCTGAAGCCATACCCTTGACTAACATTGAAACTAACACAGTGGCCGATGCTTTGGTGGGGTATATATCCAGGATGGGATTTGCCTCAGAGATAATCACAGATTTGGGCGCATCGTTCACATCAAAGCTCATGAAACGCTTATGGCAAATCTGTGGAATTAAGCACAAGGAAACCACTGCCTATCATCCGGAAAGTAATGGGTTAACTGAGAAGTTCAATGGGACTCTAATGCGCATGATTAGGGCTTACTTGGCAGAGAATCCAAACAATTGGGACCAGAAGCTGCAATCCCTTTTGTTTGCTTATCGATCAGTGCCACAAGCCAGTACCGGGTTCAGTCCGTTTGAACTTTTATTTGGGAGAAGGGTGAAAGGGCCCCTTGATTTGATCAAACAAAATTGGGAGCAGATCACCCAGGATGACCCACAAGACGTTGTGACTTACATAGACACCTTGATGAATGACCTAAAGAGAAATCTAGAGCTGGCAGCAGAAAACCTGCAAGCTCAGAAGGTCAGACAGAAAACATGGTATGACCACAAAGCTAGAGAGAGGCACTTTGACCCAGGGGAGGAAGTGCTTTGGCTTAGGCCCTGCAGAGAGAATAAACTGCAGCTCAAATGGGCAGGACCATATAGGGTCATTTCCAAGATGTCAGACCTGAACTACCTAATAGAGCAGGAGGAGAACCAAGCAAGGAGGGTGGTTCATGTGAATGCCCTAAAACCCTACTACAGAGGGGAACAGAGGGTTTTATTCGCGATAAAAGCAGCTGAGAGTGAGGAAGCGGAATTACCCTTCTGGGAGGGTAGAGGGGAAGTAAAATACAACCCAGAGGAGGTAAAGATCAGTCCTGCACTCACCCAAGACCAGCAGCAAGAACTAAAAATGCTGCTTAGTAAATATCAACAGGTGTTTTCCAACAAGCCGGGGATAGTGAAGGGAGTGATGCATCGGATCCACACAGGGGATGCACCCCCGCAGGCAGTATCCCCATACCGAGTAACGGGACCCTATAGGGACAAGGTGCGGAAGGAGCTGGACGAGATGCTTAGGGAGAACATAATCGTCCCCTCTTCTAGTCCTTGGTCCTCTCCGATAGTCCTTGTGGACAAGCCTGATGGGAGCATTAGGTTTTGTGTCGATTACAGGAAATTAAACCGTGTAACCACTCCTGATGCCTACCCAATGCCCAGGCTAGACAACCTGATTGAAACCATAGGGGGTTGTCGGTTCATCTCATCATTGGACCTGGTAAAGGGATATTGGCAATTAAGAATTGATCCCAGGGATCAAGAAAAGACTGCCTTTTGCAGCCCTTTTGGTCTCTATGAGTTTCGAGTCCTGAGCTTTGGTCTCAGAAATGCACCAGCCACATTCCAAAGGCTGATGGACCAGACCTTGGCAGGGCTCAGTGACTTTACAGTGGCCTACATTGACGACATAGGGATCTTCAGTAATACCTGGGAAGATCACCTGATACACCTGGAGTTAGTGCTGCAGAGGTTAAGTGCAGCAGGGCTAACAGTAAAGGCCAGCAAGTGTCAGCTGGGTAGCCCAGAAATAAAATACTTGGGTCACATGGTAGGGGGAGGAATGATAAAACCCCTGGAGGCCAAAATAGAAGCTGTTCGTGATTGGCCTAGACCCAACACCAAGAAAAAAGTCAAATCATTTCTTGGGTTGGTGGGCTACTACAGAAAGTTCATCCCGAGGTTTAGCGAGATTGCGGCTCCGCTGACCGATCTGACGAGGAAGAAGGCTGATGACCGCATCCCGTGGACCAGCGACTGTGAGGCGGCGTTCCAGAGGTTGAAGGAGGCGTTAATCAACTATCCAGTCCTGCGTGCTCCAGACTTCGACCGGGAGTTCATCATCTACACCGATGCGTCTAACAGCGGGGTAGGAGCAGTTCTGTGCCAGGAGGATGAGAATGGTGACCAGCATCCAGTGTCCTACCTGAGTAGGAAACTTCAAAAAGGTGAGAGACATTTGGCAACCGTGGAGAAGGAGTGTTTGGCCATAGTCTACGCGATCCAGAAGGCCAAGCCTTACATCTGGGGAAGACATTTTGTTCTGTGTACTGACCATTCACCATTGCAATGGTTAAAGACAATGAAAACCCACAATAGCAAACTTATGAGGTGGGCTTTAAACTTACAGGACTATGACTTTGAAGTGAAGGTGGTCAGAGGGTCAGTGAACTGTGTTGCTGACGCCTTATCAAGAAGACCTGAAGAATGAAGACGGCGAAAGAAACATGGACTATGTGTATATAATGATGACAAAAAGTAAAATGTACCTGTTTTTTTTCGAATTTGGTTTGTATGAATAAAGGTAAATTGATGTAATGTTAATGGTAAATGTTTAAATGCATAATTGCTATGGTTAACTTAGAGTGTAAGTATGAGTAAGTATAATATGGTATGTATAACTGTTGTTGTGTATTTTATTCAGGTTGTTTTTTTGGTGAAAAGCACGTTAGCTTTCCCCCTACAAAACAACTTATAAAGAGGGGAGGTGTTACATACAGCACTGATGTTACCTGTCTGTCATGGGTTTGGAGGGAAAGTTCCATCCTATGGGGAGTGGAAGGCGGGACATCAGGAGGAGGGGCTGTACTGTATAAATATGTGGAGCGTGTGTGGTGAAGAGAGACACTGTGAGAGACACTGGGTTGTGACGAAGCAGCAGCTGGGAAGAAGAAGCTGTTGTGGGAGTCTGTGTGTCAGACAGGGTACTACTGTGTGTCAGAGTACCAACCTGATAGGTTCAGGTGTCTGTTGGTTAGCCAGAACTGATAGGTTCAGGGTCTGTGCTTCAAGTTAAGGGTTCTGGGTGAACCAAACTGTATGCATGTATGAGTGAGAGTAAGCCACGTTACTTTATCTATTCACCTGATTGTTTTATTTTTCCCTGTGTGTATTTAAAATAAACCTTATTCTTTTATTGTTTAAAAATCCATCCCTGGTCTGTGTGACTTCTTACAGGGAATGGTTGGTGGCAGCTTAGTGTAACTGTGTGACATATCCCAGTAGGTCTGGGTTTGTCACAGGCAGCTTTCCAGTCTGAACCAAGGGAACCTAGCCAGCACTGAGGAACAGTCACAGCAAGAACTTGTGGGGCCAGAGGGCTCTCCTGGAATGGCAAAGGGGGGGGGGAATCCTGACAGGAATCTTGGCAAGTCTGTGTGTCCAAGTCCTGAGTTCGAGCCTGAGTCTCGGGGTCTGAGTCCTGAGTCTCAAGTTGTTTGCCCTGTCTCCCTCCTCTGCCCCCAGGGAGGGCAAGTGCAGAGACAGCGGGCCTGGAAGAGAAGCCAGGTGGACACACGTGCATGTCCGGAGACATCAGACCACCTTCCTTTCCCGGAGCCAGCCCCTATTGGTGCCAGTCTATCACCTGGGCAGTGGGTTACCTGGGCAGAGGCAGCAGCCAGCTCCTGGAAGGGAAGCCAGGCCTGCTGCTGCCTCTGAGGAGGGGTGGCGGTGGCGGTGTCACTGATGGTGGTGGCAGGAGCAGGTAGGGAGGCTCCAAAATGCAGCTGGGAAAAATCAATTCAAGTCACAAGTCAAGTCCGAGTCTTTCCAAAATACACCCGAGTCAAGTCGCCACTGCGATGTCAGTTGGACTCCGCCGTGTCCCCCATCCCTGAAAGGAACCAATCGAGAGAGAGAGAGAGAGAGAGAGGTTCCCAAGCCATGGACGGCTACTCCGCAGGAATCCTGAGGACCCCCGAGAGCCCTCCTAGTTCAGCCAACCATCACCCACACTGGCTTTGCCATCACCCTCTCAAAGAGCTCGGAACAACTGCCGCCCCCTGCCCCCCCCCCCCGGGTCTTAGGACTACAGCTTGCCACTAGCCATGCAAGCGTTGGGATTCTTGGACCTGCCGTGCAAGGAAAGGAACGATTTCCAAACCCTGCTCTGAAAGGTACACAGTGATCCTTGGCTATATGGAGAAAAAGGCCGGCCGGCCGGCCAGCCTCCCGCCTCTACCGGCCCTTAATTAATATTTGGCAGTATGATGACGGAGAGGGCAGCTGTGCTCTTAATAGTTCTTGGGAAGAAGAGAGCAAGCAGCTTCTCATGCCATGATTGCAGGCAATGTGAGTAAAGATGCCCTTTTTACTACTCTGGCTAATGAAATTCTTCACTGCAGAAGAGACCATGAACACAAGAAGAGATCTGCAGGACCGACCACAGGGCTTACCTTTCCAGCACGAGGTTCCCACAGAGGACAACCGGTTTCCTTAAGGCCGATCACAAACAGGACGCGAGAGTCAAGATGCTCTTCCATTCACCTTCCCTACCATCCAGGACTCAGAAAGACGCTGCCTCTGAGCCTGTAAGGACTATGAAACTATCAAGATCAGGGCCGGCTGAGAACATACAAATTTGGCCCCTCTTCTTTGGAGGCCACCCACTTCCAAAGAAGAGGGATTTGGCAATCATCATTACATCTAGTGGTACCAAATCCGTGGCACTCGGAGACTCCCCCTCGTTGCAGATTTCAGGATGTAGCCATAGGTGATAGAATTTAGCAATTATATAAATGCACTAAATAGCAAATGTAATTTACCCTGTAGTACTCTATAGGATACCACAATTTCTTACAAAACATACCCTAACCCTGTAACAAAGAAGGTATCATGAAACAGTTAACTCAGACATCTTATCCTTTGAACAAACAAGCTAACCCTATCCATCACTGGGCCAGATGGGAAGGAAATGTTATCAAAACATCCTGTAAGGAAGGACCTTCAAAGAAAGATTCTGTGAAAAAGGAAGTGTGAAAGGCGTACTCATTCTAATTACCTTATTTATGGTGCTTTGCATAACCATCGATAAAAGCTGCTCTATGCATGCTAAAATCTGAACTTCTATACAGACATACCTTAGGGTATGTATGCATTGATTTTCCCTGCTAGCATTAATAAATGCTTTCCTCACTTTTTAATACGCCTCCTGGCAGTTTTCTAAAAAAAAGTCTTTCCTAAGAAAAGGCTCCACACCTGGTCTAATGAAGTGCTAGGGGAAGACAACAAGCTTAACTCCTTTTTCCTCCAGCCTGAAGGCCAATTAGGAGTGCAGCCTCTCCTACTTACTTATTTGATGTATATACCACCCATTAGTGCATGCACTACTCAGAGCCATTAACAAGTTTAAACTTACAAATCCTGGAGACCTCACATAGCAATACATAAAACAATATGGAGATTTTTTTAAAAAATCATTTAAAAAGAAAGGGAGAAAAACAAGAAAAGAGAAATAAAATATTAATTGCATTTAGGAGACTCCGTTGTTAAAGGTAGCTTTGAAAAGTTCTGTTCTTAATAATTTCCTGAACATAAGGAAGGAAGAAGCCTATCACATGTCCACTGGTGAACCATTACAGACACTGGGGGACACCACCAAAAAAGCCCAATTCCTTGTCTTCACCTTTCTAGCCTCCCTCAGTGTGTTCTGATGAGTTTCAAGGTCCTAAACTATCAAAGGCTTTATAGGCCATAACCAACACCTGGAACTGAGCACAGACACAGCCAGAGAAAGAGTGCTGAGAATGGGGATATGCGTTCCAACTTACTAATCTCCAAAATCAGTCTGGCTGCCACATTTTGGAGCTGCTGAAGTTTCTGTACTGTTTTCAAGGGCAGCCCTAGGTAGAGAGCATTACGGCGTTCTATTTTTGAGATTACTAATGTATGGACCACTGTTACTACACATTTCTTATCTAGGTAGGGAAGCAACTGGGTGATCAACCAGAATTGATAAAAGTCAATCTTGGCCACAGATAATGTTTGAGCCTCCATGGAGAGTGTCAGGTCTAAGAATACCCCAAGCTATGTACTGATCCTTCAGAGGAGTGTAACCCCGCCAAGGCCAGGTAGGTTTCCTCTAACTAGTCCCATGATCCTCCTAACATTAGGATCTCCACCTTATTTAGACTGAGTTTTACTCCAGTCCATTACTGATGCTAGGCAGTACACAAGTACCTGTACAGCATCACCTGCAGATCAAGCAAATGTGAGACAGAACTGTGTATCACCAGCATACTGGTGGCAGCATGCCCCAAATTTCTCCCAGTTGTTAAAACTGGGGAGGTGGTCGATCCTGATGGTAGCCCACATCAGAGGTCTCAAGGGGTATAGACAGCATCCCCAAGCTGTAACATCTGCGATCAGCCATCAAGGAAGGGATAGAATCAGCAGAGAACAGAGGCCCCAATCCTAAACTTGATCGCCTTCCCAGAAGGATAATGTGGTCAATGGTATCAAAGGCCACAGAAAGATCCAGGGGGACCAGTAAGGTCAAACTCCCCAGTCTGCCTCTCTTAGGGGATTGTTCTGCAGGCCAATCAGTGCTGTTTCATTACCATGCCACAGTCTAAGTCCCAACTGGAATAGATCCAGACTATCCATTTCTTCCAAGAACACCTACAACAGATCAACTACCACCCTCTCAATTAGCTTGACCCAAAACAGGAGATGTAAGAAGGGTCTATAATTGTTCAAATTACCCATTTGTCAATTTAGTTTTCTTAAGAATGGGCCTTATTATAGTTTCTTTTCAACAGGGAGGGACATAGCTTTCCTGAAGGGAGGCATTGATGACATGGGAGGCCCATTCTACCCTAGTGTCCTTGGCAGATTTCAACAGCCATGGTGGGCAAGGATCTAAGGCAGAGGTAGTAGCTTTACAGCATGCAAGAGCCTTGTCAACATCATCAGGCCTTACTAACTGAAACCGATCCCATGAAACCTGACAAGGCAGTGCATTAGGCTTCTCAATCTGATCTACTAAGATAAATGTCAAAATCACCTTGAATGAATGGATCATTCAATCTTTGATGTGAAATTGGCTGCCGGTTGATTGAAAGTCTCTATACTTGGTTGTAATGTTTGCATCTGTAACGCTGAGGACCACTTGGAAAAGTTCTGCCTGTTGGTTAGAGGCCACATTAATCAATTTAGTGTTATAACCTCTTTTTGCTGCCTTATATCAATTACAATTCTTGCCAGGCATCTCCTTGACTGCAGCCAGATTGCATTCCAAGAGACCTTTTCTCCATCTGCTCTCTAGCCGTCTTCCTAATTGCTTCATTGCCCTCAACTCTTCCATAAAATACAGTGAGGGTTGGGCTCTGCAATGAAAAGGATGTTTAGGAGCCTTCCTGTCTACTGCCTGGGTCACTTCTGAGTACCAATGAGTGATCTGGGCTTTGATAGGAGTACCCACCAGATGAGCCAGAAGACACCCCCCCAAAGGCATTCTGAAAGTCAATTGGATCCATCAATCTGTGGGGCAGGCCACTCTAAAAGGTCCATCCACTCTGCACAAGGGCACAGCTGTGCACAGTCTTGTTCTCAGCAGGTGATGATCTGACCATGACAAGGCCAAAGACTCAAGAGTTTATCACCTTCACATCATCTGTTCTCTGCCCAGACATGAAGACCAGGTCTAAGGTATGACCTGCCACATATGTAGGTCCTGTGACATGTTGGGACAGACCTATGGATGTCATAGTGTCCATGAAGTCCAAGGCCACCCTGACAAGCTGCATCTCAGCATGGGTGTTGAAGCCTCCCAGAAGTAAAAGTCTGGGGGATCTAAACAGGGCACCCAAGATGAATTCCATTCACCCTGGAGGGAAAGCACTGTGTTGTGTGTGTGGGGGGAGTACACCATCACGATTCCCACTCTATCCTGCTGGCCCAACATCAGGAGAAGGAATTCCAGACCTGGGCCCAAATGGGCAGAGATCCTGCAGACCTTAATAGATATCCTACGAACTATGAGAACACCCCCTTCCCACCCCTCTGTTCTGCCATGATGCTGGATGGAATATTCTGGGGACCGTATCTGAGAAAGGGTGGCCCCATCTTCCACACCCGTCCAGGTTTCAGTTACACAAACCAGTTCCCTTTTGAAGAGGATCTATCTCCAGAGCCGTAACTATAAGTCCAAGAAAACCGAAAGCGCAATTGCAACCACTGCTTCTAGCACAAAGATTACTGTGGGTGATTTGAAAATGCCAGACATGAGACTTGGCCACTCTTCAAGTTTCCCTCTTAAAGCCCTTCCACCCGTTCTACTTCCTGCCTGAACTAGAGAGGTGGATCTTGCCCACCCTCTCAGCCACAGTGTGGGCTATAGTGCCTCCTTGGGGGGAAAATGAGGTTGACTCCAAAGCATCACCACTGAGGAAAGGAAGGATATTGTGTAGGGTTTATTTACGATTTCTTCGTGGCCTGGCAGATAGCATTCTGTGTTATAGAGAACTGCATCCTTTGGAGGCAGTTTGACACACACACCCCACTACCACTTTTGCAAAAAATAAAAATAAAAACAAAAACAAGGGGAATGCTTGGGGGACTGCAAAAAATGGGGAGTTCTGGCAGGGCCAAATGCAGCTCATGGGCCACCGGACAGCCACCACGGCCCCTCCCCCCAAATCCATCTCCCATTGGATAGCAAAATTCAAAGCATTTTTTTTCTCCAAGTAATTGACAAAATGCAATGAACATAACACTGCAAAGGTATTCAAATAGCTAGCTGTTCATGGCAAAATATCATCAAGAAAAACCCATACTGCTAATTGTGCACAGTTTTCCTAGCATGTAGATTCTATAATTGCCTTTGCTAAATGGGCTCCAGCTGCAGAACTTGGTTCTGTGCCTGGCTGTCGCCTAATTTGAGATTTCAGAGCTGGGCTGCGTTTAGTGCTGGGTGGCAGCCCAATCTGGCCCATGTTTACTCAGAAGTAAGTCATGCTTACTTGTGCGGTCTTGGTCTTCCATATGTGCCAAACAGGCAGCCACCCAGTTTAATTTAGTCGTCTCAGAGCAAGGCTCGATTTTTAGTCTGTTCCCAGCAATTGTATGTGCTAAACCAGTGGTTCTTAACCTTTGTTACTCTGATGTTTTTGAACTGCAACTCCCAGAAACCCCAGGCAGCACAGCTGGTGGTGAAGGCTTCTGGGAGTTGCAGTCCAAAACTCCTGAGTAACCCAAGGTTAAGAACCAGTGTGCTAAACTAGAGCACACTAACTCTCTCTCACACACACAAAAAGGAGATGCCTCAGACAGGCACTCAGAACGGTCCAAACTGGGATGCCCTGGGGGCAAATCGGTCTGCTTGTTGCATGGGGGGGGGGAGAAAGAGAGAGCAAACCAATCCACCACCCCAACAAACTAAACAGCAGGACAAATGCCCATCTAAATGAGCCCAAACTTGTGTGTCATGCACTGGAAACCCATGTGGGGAGAGGCTTTTCCCAGCAAACCTTGTTTAAAAAGCAAAAAAGGAATGTGAAGGACAGGCAGAACCAAAAACGAAACAGTAAGAACGGTACTGTGCTATGGTCAAACGTAGCCAATTTAAGAATAACAGAGTTGTGAGCTTTCAAGGACTAATTCTTCAGACACCTATCTAGATGTCCAAGTAAGGACAAAGGTGAGGGCAGATGCCCTTGTCTGAAAGGTGCTACTTCATCCTTGTTGTTTTTAAACCCACTTTAGAAACCTCAGGGAAACATCACCGCACACACCAATTTCAAGTTGCAGTTTTATATCCTCCTGCCTCAGCGAATAAAATTTTGGCCCTATGAGCAGTGGAGACAAAGGGCACACAGGTTTTGTGCTGTTCCTTTTAACAGATCCCTTCTAATGCAGCACAGCCTAATCCAAGTATTTTTGCAAGGAATTTTCCTTAAATCACATAGTGTATGTTTATTTATTTCAAGTATTTTTACCTTGCTTTTCTCCTCAAAATGAACCCAAGGCAGGTTACATCACTGAAAAGACAATCTTTAAAAGCGGAAAACAGTAAGTATACAAATACTAAAGAAGAATTAAGCAAATATTATATTTAAAAAGTAAATAAAATCAAGACTAAAAAGAAATTTAAAAGCAACAAGGCCCAACAATCCATTAAAAACCCCCCACTCAGGCAGTCAGTCACTGAAGGACTGAAGAAGAAGGCCAGATTGCAGATGGATAGCAAAGATGGGGCCAGCCTGGCTTCCCATAGGAGGGCATTCCAGAGTCTGGGAGCAGGGATAGCAAAAAGTCCTCTCCTGCATCTCCACCTAGTGTACCTGTGAGGATTATCTTTAACACCCAGGCAGGCTCATAACGTGAGATGCAGTCCTAGAGATAGCTTGGACTCAAGCTATTTAGGGCTTTACAGGTTAAATCTTAAATGTTCTTTCTGGGAATGTAACCCTACTATTTTTGTGCACATTTTTCTTTCATAGTCATCCATTATAGATGGATTTTTTTTGTTAATCGGGAGGAATCCTATTATCAAATTTCAGAGAAGTGCAGATTTCAAAAAAAACACAATGGCATGCCATTTTACATATTGCTCATTCGTTTAGTCGTGTCCGACTCTTCGTGACCCCACGGACCAGAGCACGCCAGGCCTTCCTATCTTCCACGGAGTTGGGTCAGATTCATGTTGGTTGCTTCGGTGACACTGTCCAACCATCTCATCCTCTGTCGTCCCCTTCTCCTCTTGCCTTCACACTTCCCCAACATTCAGTTCTTTTCCACGGAGTCCTCTCTTCTCATGAGATGGCCAAAGTATTTGAGCCTCAGCTTCAGGATCTGTCCTTCCAGTGAGCACTCAGGGTTGATTTCCTTTAGAATTCATAGGTTTGTTCTCCTTGCAGTCCAGGGGATTCTCAAGAGCCTCCTCCAGCACCACAATTCAAAGGCATCAATTCTTCGGCGGTCAGCTTTCTTTATGGTCCAGCTCTCACTTCCATACATCACGACAGGAAAAACCATAGCTTTGACTATCTGGACTTTTGTTGTCAAGGTGATATCTCTGCTTTTTAAGATGCTGTCAAGGTTTGTCATCGCTTTCCTCCCAAGAAGCAGGCAGCTTTTAATTTCGTGGCTGCTGTCTCCATCTGCAGTGATTATGGAGCCCAAGAAAGTAAACTCTCTCACTGCCTCCATATCTTCCCCTTCTATTTGCCAGGACGTGATGGGACCAGTGGCCATGATCTTAGTCTTTTTGATGTTGAGCTTCAGACCATTTTTTGCACTCTCCCCTTTCACCCTCATTACAAGGTTCTTTAATTCCTCCTCACTTTCTGCCATCAGAGTGGTATCATCTGCATATCGGAGGTTGTTGATATTTCTTCTGGCAATCTTAATTCCGGCTTGGGATTCCTCCAGTCCAGCCTTCCGCATGATGTATTCTGCATATAAATTAAATAAGCCGGGGGACAACATACAGCCTTGTCGTACTCCTTGTCGTACATATTGCTCAGAAACACGCAAAATTAGGTAAATTCACATTCAGTTGCAAACTGAGCCAGAGTTTCCCCCATTATTCCTAGCTGGAAGTTCTCTCCGCTGACCCCGAATCCCTCTTCACTGCAGCTGAGACACGCAGAGGCAAACACACTCCTCTCTCCACTGCCATCAAGCGCTAGGCATGCCAACCCCATGAGGAGGATGCAGCTTGACAGGTAGAGTCAAGGCTACTGTTTCTCTTGTCACCACAAAGGTCATGTCATCGCCTTCCAAGGGTACTACTTGCTGCCATGATTTATTGAACAGACCCTGCGGCTGCTTCCTAAACTCCCAGTAGGCAGGGACTGACTCATCTCTCTCTCTCTCTCTCTCTCCCTCTCCTTTTCCCACACGGCCCCACAGCCCCATCACTTCTCCCCACCACATTCTTTTGCACAGTGATGCCTGTTCCAAGGAATTCTGGGTTTGTGCGCATAGAATGGTTCGTATATCGAGAGGCCTGCCTGAGTTTTTGCTCACAGCTGGAAGAACGGAGTCTTGTAACCACGCAACAAAAGCTACAAACGAGACAGCCTTTGGTGCTTCTGCGTCATTTCCTGGGCTGAGAGGAATGGATGTACAAAGACCAGAGTGGAGAACCGGATAAAGAGGCTAGAGGAGAGGAAATCCAGGGCATGGCAGTAGAGCTGCTTCCCCCAATATTGCTCCCTCCAGATGCGCTGCCTCCTACTATCCCCACCCTCCCCAGCCTCCAGGCTACTTCTGGCCCAGAGGTTTCCAAGTTGGAGAAGGCTGAAGTTGGGTTTGGCAGAAGGGTTGGGCAAAGAGTGGCCCTACCAGGTATTGTTGCCACTACATTTCCCAAAATGCCTTGCCTTGGTGCTGATGGCCAGGAGTTGCCACCTAAGAACAACTAGAAGGTCACCCTTTCCCCCACCCCACCCCACCCCTCTTGCTGGCTTTAAAGGGCTTTTTATGCCAGGGAAGGGGGCTGCAGAGAAAGACTAAATATCTCCACTATCAGTACAACAAAACTGATTGCTCCTCACCTCTCAACGCATAGCTAAGCAGTTGTCCCATCCCCCCCCCCCCCGGCTGCTTTATATGACAGGCATTCGGAAGCAGATCCCAAAGCATGGCAGAGCCAAGCTGTCTCAACTGCCACCATTATCGCCATCCAGAGGACAATAGCTGTGAACAGACAGGACAAAATGGGTGGAGACGTAGACGGTAGAGGCAGGGTTTTTTGTGCAATGTACCCACAGTCCCCCATGGGAGCAAAGCAGAGGTGTTGAATATTCCTTCTAGAACCCCAGACCACAAGAATAGGAGGTCCTGCTTACAACCAGGCCGTGCTGGTTGGGGGCTTCTGGGAGGTGTGATCCAGAACTATGAGGCTTCCAAGCTGTACACCCAAGCTAACAACTCTTTGTGGTTCAGGACAGGAGCTTAAAAAACATTATTATCTTTCTGACTGAGCTATTGCAATGGGCAAACAGTACCCCCCCTCTCTCTCTCTCTCACACACACACACACACACACACACACACACGAGTACAGCTTGCCCAGTGCAATAGCTTGGTCAGAAAAATAATAATGGAACGTAATACTGTAAAATAAAGTGATATACTGTACTGTATATACTCCAAGCTGTGCTCAGGACATCCTGTCAACCCTCATGCTTTAGAAACAGTCCAATTATACTAGTTAACACTATGCAAATCTTCTCAGGCAGATGAGGTGCAGGGCTATATGACAGGATGGCGCATAGGCTGACAAGTTATTAATAAAATTTCTCTGCCCTCATTAATCACTGATTTCTCACTTGGCTAGCAGGAGGAGAAAAGCCAAGCAAAGGAGTGTGCCACAGACAAATTCTAACAGCATTATTGTTACTACAAAACTACTACTTGTTCCTTTAACTGCTGTTGAGGTTACATTTTCACTGTCTGTGGTGGGGATGCAATACCCAGAGGAAGAACATTTCCCCCTAGCCCTGCTATATGCAAAAGATTCTATGATTCTTTGAACTTCTTTCTGCTGATTCAATGAGATCAATAAAAACAGGCTTATTTCATGCATATTACGGGCAATGCCCTTTTTGTTTTTCCCCCTTTAGTAATTTGCCACAAATAGTTTTTAGTGAATTGAGAGCCAAGAAGAGAGACCACAGCTTCACTTTTTCAACAAAAACAGGGATTATGATGACAAGCTTACTTGAGATAATTAGGCTTTTGATTGAAACGAAGTCTCTCTCCTATCCCTTATCTTTTCATAAGCAAGTCAGATTTTGTGGCTAGGAGATCTGTTGGACTGTCAGCTGATTTTCTTTAGTTTCTCCCTAAATATACCACAGAATCACATTTTAAAATCAATATCTTCATTTATTTTGATTTTTAAACGTGTGTGTATTGTGTGTGTGTATTTTGCTGTTATATGCTGCCTTGAGTCCCTTCAGTGGTAGAAAGGTGAATAAAACAAACAAATAAATACAAAAGTAAAATCAAAAGCATGGCGACTCAGAATATGAAACAGATGTCTCATCCGACCAGTTGCACTAAACTTTAGGGTTTTTATTTTTACTAAATGAATGGGGGGGAAATGATTGAAAAGTTCCCAAGATCAGTCCTGTTCATCCTTTCAGGACTCAGAAGTAACATATTTTTAATGGAGATAGAAACACATCATTATCCTGACTGACAAATAATGAGGGATATTGTCACTCCTTTTTAAGGTAAACTGTGGTCACACTGTTTAGCAGGTTCTAGAAGTTTTAGTTTTTTAAACACACACTCACACACACACACACACTTATAAACTCTGTGATAGATGAAAGGGACGTGGTGGCGCTGCAGGTTAAACCGCAGAAGCCTCTGTGTTGTAAGATCTGTAGATCTTCAGCTGTAAGATCGAATCCACGCGACGGAGAGAGCGCCCGTCGCTCATCCCAGCTCCCGCCAACCTAGCGGTTCGAAAGCATGCAAATGCAAGTAGATCAATAGGGACCACCTCGGTGGGAAGATTGTCTTCGGACAAAACACTGGCTCTATGGCTTGGAAACGGGGATGAGCACCGCCCCTTAGAGTCGAACACGACTGGACAAAAATTGTCAAGGGGAACCTTCACCTTGCTGCTGTAGGCAAAAAGGACAAGATGGCTCCCGTCAGTTCAACTGGATTGGCACTTGAATGTTTCCTCAAAGCGCGCAGCAAAGTTGACCAAGCTGAAGGCAACATGCTGATTGAGGGGGGGGCAGGGCAGGTTTCCTAGCATACAACATGCCGTCTGCCAAGAGAACAGAGTGGTGGGGCTGCTCCTGTCCCCCAACATGGGACAAACTAAGGCAGGTGCCTGACTCTTCCATAACAGTATGGCTGGCTATGGGTGACACCCGTGTCTTCATTGCCCGGTAACAAGCGAAACCTGTTAAGAAACAGCTCGTCGAGCCATGACTGTTCCAAATGTGCTGCTTTTGGTTTGGGAGGTGCCGACAGTGACCGGGGCAAATACCGCCTTTGTGCTTGCTTCGGCAGCTCCCTGTGAGCTTCTCAGCTGTGGATTTGGAGGCGATGATGAAGACGTAATTAAAAAATGGTACAAGTAAACCTTCTAAATTTGAATTTGCCCCTAAACATTCTCCATCTCCCATTGCTTTTTCTGTTTCTTTTGCTTGTTTGCGTTTTTCATTTATATCCCAGTACACACAGTGTAGCGTACCAGGCTCTCTTCTCTACTTTATTTTCACAAAACACCTGTAAAGGGAGGACAGACTGAGAGGGAGTGACCCACCCTTGATATGATCTGTGGCTCATGGGGGATGTGAACCTGTACTTCCCATACTCCAGTCCCAAAACTGGGGGGGGAAGAGATGTTTCTGGACAGCAAATCCTATAATCCTATGCCACTGGCTATGGCCTTCTGGCAGCTGCACCCCTGCCTACCCTTGCTGTAACCACTATACCATACTGTTTCTATGGTGGGCCTTCTGAATGATGCCTTGTTTTCCTGACAGAGTGATCTGCATTTTAATAAAGCAGCTTACCACTTGTCGATTAAGCACTCTTTACACAGAGCAGCATACAGGGAAAGGCGTTATATATGGACGGGCAGTAGTTTGTGAGGAGCTCACATAAAACCCCAAGAAGGACATTAGAAGTCTCTTTGAACAAGAGAGTCACCGGCTGTTTTGGAAACCCTGGAAGCCTTCGATCAAACAGGAGTCTTTCCTCCAAAACCTGCAAAGCAGGGGTTTCCCTGTTGCCCTAAGAGAATTCTCACTCTCCTCACACTCCTCAATTCAGAGCATGTTACCATAGTCTCTCGAGACTGAAGGATGCCTATGCTATGCACTTTCTCAAAATGATGGAGGTGTTGGATCTTGGCCACTTCATTACAGCAAATGACTCCAGTGTGGGAGTGGGGATGTGTGGGCATAACATGTGTAGATTGAGTTTAACAGCAGCTGCCCCCCTAAAGCATCATTCATACCACACACAAAAAGAAAAGAGATTTGTGCTTGTGTGTAAGAGCAGGCAATCAATATGCTTTCCTGATGCTGGATTAGTTGAGAGAGAGCTCAAGGCTGGAGCTATGCCCATACATCATTGGCCTTGCAGGAACGGAGGTAGCTTTCTGGTCTAACTTCTCTCTCTCTTTTTCTCTTTGTGCTGTGCGTGGGAAGAGGTGAATTTACTGCACAGTATTTCAAAATAGTTGATTGAATTGCAACGACCAGTTTGTATGTTGTAAGGTGATCACTTTAAAACTACACGTGTAGGATTGTGCAGGTTTAAGAGGCACACAGAAGTGCCAAGCAGGAAGGTTCTTTGTTCATTTTAAAGCTTCCATAGTTTAAACAAAAGTGGTCATAACTCAACGGTCACTTCTATATTTCCCCTCAAGGGACAAACAGCAGACGGGCAGCCCTGGCGTTGGGTGGGTGGAGGATTAGCTGGAATATCTCTGAAGGGGAGGACAGCTGAACCTCCCTCAACTCTACAGGAAAGGACATATACAACTGAAGAAGAACAATAAATGCTTATCAGAGTAACAGAAGTCAAAGCAATCAGGGAAAATCACAAAATAAAGCTAGCTAGGTAAAACCATGGAAGGCCTGGAAAATCAAAAGGATTTTTCTCCTGGTGACAACACAAAGCAAAACATGGTATCACGAGCAAGGATAACCCAAGACACTTTGCTGTTAAGCCACATTCCGAACAAAACCAAGCCTAAGCAGATGCGGCTCAATTGACCCATACACATCTCTTGTTATCTTTGCACTTCCCTCTGCCAGCTCCTCCAGAGGACATTTAAATTGTTAGTTTCTTGTGACAGTGGCATCTCCCTTTTTACTTACATTATAACAAAAATATATAATTTTGGAATAGCAGAGCTGGAAGGAATCCTATGGATCATCAAGGCCAGTCCCTATATCAAGGAGGCACAGTGTAGAATCAAGCTCCCAACATCTGGCTCAGATACCTAAACCACTGAGCTATCCAGCAGTTCATTACTCTCCATTAAGCACCATGTACAGTAACGAAACTGCAAAAATAAGTAAGACCATACTCCTCTTGTACTGTATTATGTACCTCCAGACTCCAAGTGTGTAGGATGGTTTCCCGCTCCTAGTGCTCCACAGATGTACTAGACCACTGGTTCTTAACCTTTGTTACTCGGATGCTTTTGAACTGCAACTCCCAGAAACCCCAGTCAGGACAGCTGGTGGTGAAGGCTTCTGGGAGTTGCAGTCCAAAACTCCTGAGTAACCCAAGGTTAAGAACCAGTGTACTAGACTACAACTCTCACAGTCCCAATGATTACCACTCTGGCTAGGAATGATTGGATTTGTAGCCTGTCCAGCACATTTGGGCAGCCCAAATGGACAGCCCCAGGTGGGGGAAGGCTAGTACAGAGTGCAGCGTCCCATCCTCTTCTCATGCAACCAATAGTCTGCAACTGTAAGATAGATCTAAAAACCTAGCTCCCACTTTTTGCCTAACCAACTACAGTATAAGTGTGTTAAACAGGGATATTCCAAGCAAAGGCTGTCAGCCTTAGTGCGGTGCTGTCATGGAATGTTTAGCTCAAGGGAACACCCAGAGCTCAGAAAGCCAGACAACAATGGCCTTGACTTGTGTTAACAAGGACCGCATGGCAGTAAGAAATGCCTGACTCTACCCAGGTATAACTAAGTTCACTGCCCCCACCACCCCCGGAGACTGAACTATATATAATAACACTGTCCACTCCTGTGCTAATTTGTATAAAAGTGACCTGCAAGAGAACAGCTCCTACTCTTTCTAGAAGAGGACAATAGCAGACAAAATGCTACTGTCTGCTTCTGGCCAAGAATCTGCTCTCCTTTCCTAGGTACAGGACCAAGAAATCCATTACTTCTAATGGTAAAAAAGAAAGTACCAGGAATCATATGCCAAGAGAAAAAAGAAGAAACGCTCTTACTAGCTTGCTATATACAGACAACATCACAGTGCTATGTTGTCATCAATGATGGGAGTGCTTGAACTTTAATCAGTTTAATTGCCTCAAATATCTATACTTCCCAGGAAAAGCTGCAACAGTCAAATGGAGAGAAAAGCAACAAATTCAGGGAAAAGCCAATGTTAAACACTCTTGCATTAATTCTATAAAGGCTTGGGCTACTTAAGACCCTGAAAAACACACACATATATCAAAACTTTGTATACTGATTTTGTCACAGCAGTTTTTCTAACTATTGAGGCAGGAGCCTGTTTCAGTTTGTCTTTTCAACAGTAAGAAATGCTGCAGTGAAAACAACAGAGAAAGGTCCAGCTGTGCATAGTTTCCTCCTCTTGAACATGGAATTTATCATTCATCTTAGAAATCTATAGGCAGGGTAGCTATTAAATATGCACATCACAAATCCATGCAGATGTTTATGAGCCACAAAAGATGCTCACATAATAACAGCCTTGCAGGCTTTGTTAGACTGGGTTGTAAAAAGAAGGAGCCTTTTAACACCTAAAAAGATTCTCTCCTTTCCATTAAACTATTGCTAAAGTTCTTTTTCTCCTGCTTCTGGCTTGCCCCTCCTCTCTTCCTGTTTGGTTTACTTTGCTTCCTTTTGTTAGTCTCCTGCTCCTGATCTTCAATAATGCAGCAAGCATGGAGGGTCTGTCTCCCACATGGTTGAGACTCACCTCTCATTTTTTTATCATTCTGATTGTAACTACAGACTGTAAGTAAAGCAACTGTAAGTAAAGATACCTTTTTTCTACTTTAAATGCTTCTAGAGAGATACAAGTTTCTAGTCTGTGTGGTGGGGGTAGAGATGAGACCGGGCTGATCTCTCCATATTTCTTACTCTGGTCACAAAGGCAAAAATATACAGTACTTTCAAATGATCACAGAATCATGATGTCTTTGAATTAAATAGCAATCATTTTCGGCAGCACATACATGGAAGTCCTTTTACAAACTGCTGATATGTGGACCTGAGATGACAGATACCAAAATGAGATACAGGTATTAGGTCTTATTATATTTTAGAATTTTGGTCAGATTTAAGAACACAGAGGCAATGATGACAACTCAGGACCAGAGGATAGGCCTCTCCCATTTTAGGCGCAACTCTTTTTGGTCTACAAACCACCTAAGATCATCTCCTATTTGCTATGCAAACTCTGAAAGAAAATAAAATTGACGAACCAATTACAATGAATTTCCAGGAGAAATTCTCATTTCCAGGAGACACCGATGACAAGAGTATACTGGAATATGAAACAAGTGCTGAATGACAGGAAACCTCTCTTCAAAATAGGACCAGAATAATGTAGTAAGCAGAGTCTTGGATAAACCAAGAGAAATACCAGTTTCAGATCTATGGAAAAGACAACAAATTCCTTTTTTTTAAATAAAAAATCCCAAAACAAAAAACAAAAAAACCCCTCCAAAAAACCCTCCAAACCTCAGCCTTCTGAAATTTTGGAAATGCTACCTGGGAGGGAACAATTCATTTGGCTCAGAATCTTTTATTTCTGCCAGCTTCTTCAGCTGTGAATAGCAGACTGATTAGGAAGGACGGGGACGTGGTGGCGCTGTGGGCTAAACCGCAGAAGCCTCTGTGTGCTGCAGGGTCAGAAGACCAGCAGTTGTAAGATCGACGGAGTGAGCTCCCGTCGCTTTGTCCTAGCTCCTTGCTAACCTAGCAGTTCGAAAGCATGTAAATGCGAGTAGATAAATAGGTACCATCTTGGTGGGAAGGTAAACAGTGTTCCAAATCTAAGTCGTGCTGGCCACGTGACAATGGAAACTGTCTTCGGACAAACGCTAGCTCTACGGCTTGGAAACGGGGATGAGCCGAACATGACTGACTAAAATGTCAAGGGGAACCTTCACCTTTTACACTAAATATCAAAAGGTGAACAGATGAGAATCTTTTTCCACTAGCCACTCACTCATTCCCTTTCTTATTTCCCCATCTTCCCATGCATTTAAAAGAGAAAATTGTTACCTTGCAGAACTAACGAGCTTTTAAGCAGCACGAAACATGCAAAAGGTTTTTCACATCCCAGCTCAGAGGGTCCAATTTGCCAGTGCAATGGTTCCCTCCGGCCCATTGCTGCAAACTGCAGCTGAGAAGATGCTAATGAAATGCAAAGAGGCAATGCTGGGGAGTTTTCTAAATAAATTATTAACACACCAGGCCTGAATTGGCCCCTCAAGGCCACCGCTTGCAATCTTTCCCTTAACAAAGTGGCACTAGGCTTCACAGTCAGATGGGGAGAACAAGCGCAGGGTCTGGCCACAGCAGAGATCCTTGTGCAGTTTGACAGCTGAAGGCAAGGATCTCTTCTGTACAAAATGATTTGGCACCTTGCCACACACCCTGTGGAGAAAACAAATAGATGAAAAAGCCCCCCCCCCCCCAGCTATCACAGCATAGTGGTTTGGAAAAGTTCTTTCTGGGAAACAGATCTCCTAGAATCCCTCCATGGTCACATCGGCTAGAGTCTCCCCAGAAGTAACCACTCTAATTTTGGCCAAGAGACTAAAAGAAATTAATCAATCAGGAATCGTCAGCTTTAAAGCCTGTGTCTCTGGGCCACAAAACATTTTCAGACTCAGTCCTTTATCTGCCAGATGGGAAGAAAAATATTGTTCTCACTCTCCAGAATGATTATAAGGATGATATACAAAGGATTTGAACAGCTAAGCGTGCTTTATACATGCTCAATGCTATTATTTAGTTACATTATGTATATATTTCGTCTAAGGATTGTGCACAATTGGTGTATATTGTCCTTCCTATTCTAGCTGATATTCGCAACTTTACTGTGAGGTAGGCCGTGCTGAAATATAATGAAGAACCCAAGGTTACCCAGTCAGTTCTGTGACTGACTGGGAATGTGAATTTAGGCCCCTCTCGGTCCTCCAATTACTAGGCCATGTTCTTTTCTTCTAAGAACAACTAGCAGTGCCGATTGTTCATGAGCTTCATTGACAACAATATATTATCAATATATATCGACGATGATGGTGATGGTCAATTTATGCAGAATGCCACTGAGTAAGAGTTATCAGCCAACAAATTAAGGGGACGAAGAGAAAGAGCACCTGATCTAGAAGGTACAACTTCCAAGGAGGTCTCAACACACACACACACCCCAGAGACTACTTTCACAGAGGTGTAACTGGAAAGGAGAAAGAGAATGTGCTGTTCCCCTGAGAGAATAAGAACGTTTACGCCTTCAAAATGGTTTTGTGGTTCATGTGGTTTGGGACCTCTGGGTCCCAAACACGACCGTAGGATGGTCGCCGTGTGAGTTAGAGATGCCAAACTCTCAACAAGTCTTCAGCTGACTCTCCTCCCCAATCCCTCCAAGTTTGGCAAAGATTGGGTTTGGGACATGCAAGTTATAGCTTCCCAAACAGCCCACCCCCCTTTTTATGCTGTCACCATACTTCATTGCAATGATTATTCTAACATTCACACAAGTTACTGAAAAATTGTCTGAAGTAGCCAGGCCTACTTGGTGCCCATGGTGTGCCGGGACCTATACCAAAAGCTGCTGAAAATCTGAATTCAGGGTTCGAATCCTATTTGTGCTACATTTTACTTTCACCTCTTGTCAGTTATAAACACATTTAAGGATTTGTTCAATCATCCATAGAGGTTTTTCTTTTCTTTCAGTGACAGGAATACTGTAATCTCTAAACATTGTTATCTGATAGCATCTCAGGTTTCAATCTGCAGTTGTTCTGGTTCATGATCAGCTGAGTTTACTGTGCTGTAAATGGTCTCTAAATTCTTCAGAAATATTATTAAAATTTCTCATTATGATTATCTGAGATTTTTTCTTCAGTTTTACTCTAATTTTGATATTCATAGTTTGTAACACAGTCCTTTATGAAAGCTATTTCTTTTGCAAGGAGAATACAGTTGCTCCATCTTCTGCTTCTAGTGATATACTGTAGTCTATTTGATTTCTGTAGTGGCTATTTGGAAATTTACTGTGAACTGGTACAAACATTCCTTCAATATCTCATTTACCTTGAGAGCCATGTTAGGGTTGCTTATAGGTCGGTTCCAACTTGACATAATACGTAAGAACAACAATAACAATATATGACATTTTCAGGAATTATTCCAGGGCTTCCATATTTCACACGCTCTTTTCCTGTTGCATTATTGTGAAGAATGCCAAGGGACTGTGTTTCGGTGGCACCTTTATGGAAGATACTGGCAGTGACCCCTGAAAATATAAGTTGTCATTGCTCTGTGTGTGTGTGTGTGAGAGAGAGAGAGTGAGAGAGACAGAGTGCGTGAGAGTGAGTTTGACCTAAGAGTTAGAAATGAAGTAGAACAGCAACTCAGAGAATTCTGTGACACTAAAAATTTGTTGATTCCCAGAAAAGTGTAGTACATAAATCTGTGAAGATTCTCAGTCATCTAGGTATGGTTATCTGGAGGCTGAGTCATGACAAGTGGACTTTTTTCTTATTAGGTTTGAGCGGTTCACTACTTATCCAAGTAGCTTCTTCAGTCTGAGGAGAGCTGGTAGAGCCCGTTATATATACTCCACATTGGTTTCACTCCCCCCTGATCTGAATAGGCTTGTTAGATGGACAAAGGATTGGGGGAGTGAGTGAAAATCCCACTTCTGCAATCCATACTACTTCTGTAGTAGATAAAGTGAGGATCTCTGTTGGACAGTATTCGAATCCCCACTTGGCCATGTAAACTCACTAGGTAGGAGAATGAAACTGGTAAAACCACTCATTATCTCACTTACATTGAAAGCCCTATTTGGGTCACTATAAGCTGGTTCTTGATGGCATGTGCGTGCATGCACACACCCCACAGATTTGTTTACCACAAATACATGATTGAAGATTTTTGGAAATTTTTACAGTAAAATTATTTGTATTACTTCTACTATGTTATTTCTGTAGTATATTCTTACATTAAGGTCTGGCAGCAACATATCCTATTTACTGATAATATAGATGCACTCATTTGGTTTAATTGCCACTGAGTGTACTGTCACACTAGACTTTCTATCTTAAATTTGACGGAAACATTAAAAAAAATTACTGATGACACAAATCCAGTTGGCCCTAATCTAATCTAGGGCAGTGGCTAGAATATCGGGTTGGGAAATGCATAGTCAAAAGCTATGAAGCTTGCCTGATGCTCTGGGAAAAGTCTTGGGCTGCAGGTACAGCAACCAGTTGAGTTCATGTGTGCAAAATTCTATCTGACACTGAGATATACACAGGCTACATCTGGATAATTCAGAACTACAGGATAGAAGAGAAAGAGGTCTGAAGTTGCTCGTTCCATTTCAGACTAGTATATCATATGCACCTTACACTGATTAAATTTAAATAAAATCAGAATAAGACAACTTCTCTGGCTATGGTTTGAAGGTGGTGACTTTCTGCAACCCACAGTGAACATTAAACACATTTCTTGGTTTGGAGACCAGGGCAAACTTCAGTTAACCAGAATTAATTGGAGTGTGGCAGACTGAACATGTGGGCTAAGATTATTTTCATTATATGGTTCTTTAAAATTACATCAAAGCAAACTGGATTCACCCAGAAGATACTCTGCCCTATAAGCAGAGTAATACAATAGCAAGTGAAAATATAACCTAAGATCAAATGAAAACGATAAAAATGTAAATTAGATGCAGCAGACCATCATGTTCCTTTCTGTAGTTAATACTTGATGACCGACAATGGGTGGGGAATACTAATTAGCAACATTCTTTACGACTGCATTGTTATGCTCTTGTTCTGAATAGTGTTTCCTTTCAGCACTGAACAGTATCTTTCCAGACAGATTCCTGGGGTATAATGAAGGTCCTAAGGTACACAAGGATGACTGCAAGACCTGTCATTGAGAGCTTCTCTATACAGCATTTCAGGAGTCTACTGTGCTCCTAAGAACCGCGTTTGCACTTCTTCTGTTCTGTGGAGCCCCACCACCACAAAGAACATGGAAAAGCCTAATAGTTACAGTATTTGATGTGCCTATTGTTACAAATAGTGTATATACCTTATTTTTCCATGCATATGGCCCCTCATTGTATACGACAACCCCCTAATTTTGTCCCTTGCTGAAGGTGAACGAGCAAGTCAATAGGCAGCCGCAAGGGGTGGCTCCGCCACCACCTCCTGCCGCCGCCTTGTCTCCTGCCCAAAGGGAGCCCATAAGCACCGGAGGAGGCAATCCGGCAGCAGAGGCAGCAGCAGGAGAAGACGGAAGCAAAGGAGCAACCGCGCTCGGCCACCTCTCACTGCTGCCCATTCACCACCGGGGCCAGATCGCCTCCTCCAGCACCAATCTCAGGCTCCCTTCAGGCAGGGGACAAGGTGGCGATGTGAACTAGAGGTAAGCCCTGGCTGGAGGAGGCAGTGATTGGATGGTGGCGGCAGCAGTCAATGGGCAGCTGGGAGAGGCAGCCAAGCACAGCTGCTCCTTTGACTCCGCCTCCTTCTGTGTACAAAAGGACCCTCAATTTTTCCTCTAATGATTTTAGGAAAAAGTGTTGTTTTATACACGGAAAAATACGGTATTCCTTGATAACCAAATGTGCATTTTTTTTCTTTCTAGGTGACTTTAAAAAAATCTCCCAATGAATTAAAAGACATCCACCACCCAATCATATACTGTAGCAAACACCAGATAATAGCACAGATCTGAATAAAGCATGGGGAAATGAGCATATATTGCTAAATTATTCGCTAGTTGAAATTCAGTCGTTGTAACTTTATGCTGCACAAGGGTTACATCCTCATCTAAATTAATTAAAAACTTCCTATCCCCCTCCCTTCAGGTCCAAGGTTCCACAGGGATGCCTTTGGCCCTATGGAAGACTTTGGGAACCTTGAAGTGGAAGGGGAGACTTTCATATTGCAAAATTAACATGGGCTTGCTGCTAGCATTCCCAATCTGGTGGCAGGACCACTTGCCATGATTTTCTGATGTTAAAGGCTACCTTCTCCTGTCTGAGGCTCCCAAAGTCTTCCTTAGAATCAAAGGAAACTTAGGACCTGAATCAGGGGATAGGAAGTTTTAAATTAAATTAAATCAAATTACAGTGGTGCCTCGCTTAACGATTGCCTCATTTAGCGATGAATTCGCATAACGATGTGTTTTTTAAGAAAATAATATGCCCCGTATAATGATGTTTCCTATGGGCGATTTTCGCTTAGCGAAGTTTGGGACCATGCTTCGCATAACGAATGCGATTTTAGGTCCCCTGCTTCACTTAACGATGTTTCTTTTTTCATTTAAAAAAGTGTCTTAGAAGGGTCAAAAACGGTTCTAAATGCTTGGATTCGTTAGTGGACCCCCTAAGTCATGTGCAAACCTGATTTGGCTTTGATCTGACTTTTCGTTAATTTATGGTAAAAAAAAATTTTCCAGCCCATAGGAACCAATGGACCTGTCAAAATCTGACAGCTCCATGCTTTCCTATGGGGGAAGAAAAAATTCACACAAAATTAACGAAAGTTCAGATCAAAGCCAAATCAGGTTTGCACACAACTTAGGGGGTCCTCTAACGAACCCAAGCATTTAGAACAGTTGCTGAGTCTTCGCTAATTTTATGTGAATTTTTTCTTCCCCCATAGGAAATAATGGAGCTGTCAGATTTTGACAGCTGTCAAAAGTTGGGGGGGGGAATTCACCATAAATTAACGAAAAGTCAGATCAAAGCCAAATTAACTTTTGCATCCGTTTTAGAGGGTGCAGAAGCTAATCCAAGCATTTAAAACCATTTTTGACCCTTTTATGACACACTTAATTTTGCAAAAATTGACTTCGCAAAGCCATTGAAATGTATTGAGTCAGCTTCAATACATTCCAATGGAGGAAACATTGTTTCGCTTAGCGATGTTTCCTATGGGTTTTTTCGCTTAACAACGGCAATCCGTTCCAATTGGAACGGATTAACCGGTTTCCAATGCATTCCTATGGGAAATGGTGTTTCGCATAGCGATGGTTTCACATAGCTATGTTTTTTTTGGAACGAATTAACATCGCTATGCGAGGCACCACTGTAATGATTTCTGTTGCCAATTGATAATGTCATTCTTCTTGTGTGACATAGAGTTGTGCAACAGGATTTCAACCACCAAGTTTGATCCTCTACTTTTTCCTTGCCTCGTGGTCTGGACTTGGAAGGAAGGGCAGCTTCAAGAAACCATTTCCTCACACCCTGCTGTAAAGTAAGTTTTGAAAAAGTTATTTTATTGGACTGCAACTCCCAGAATCTCAATGGAAAGCTCTGGACTTGCAGTCCAAAAAGTCCCAGAGGTTGGGAGTGATATTAAAGAAAAACAAATTTCCAAAATGTAACCAAAATTTAACACAAGCTGAATTTATAAGATCATCATACCACTCTCACTTTCAGAAGGACAGATCCAGTGTATCAATTATATTTAACAAGATTTCCTACCCCCTTAACTCTTTAAATCTCATATCGGCTGGTGGGCACCCCTTTTAGCAGAGTTGTTTACTTGCGTAAACAATGCAGGCTATATTCCAGCTGCATGGGAAGTTCTTATTATTGTCCCTATACATAAGAAGGGAGAAAAAGACAATCGAAATAACTGTAGGCCGAAAAGTCGTATTGGAATTGTGGCTAAAATGTAAGCTAAACATCTGCTGAGCAAAATACTGTAGAAGATTGGATTTTAGATAGAAATCTGCTAGTGGAAGAACAAGTGGGCTTCAGGCCTGAGAGATGCACAATAGATAATAGCTTTGTCTTATATCCTCTTATAACTAAGCAATTACCTAATGACAAGAAATTGCATACAGTACTGCTTTTATTGACCTCAGTGCGGCCTTTGACCCCATAAACAGAGACATACTATGGAGAAAATTGGCCACCTTAAGTATGGAATTCAGGCTCTTAACTCTGATCAATATTCTCTACTCAAATATCCATCTGAAAGTCTGTATAGGTGCAAACAGTTCACTTACCAAGAAAATACCCACTCATAAGGGTGTTAGACAGGGTTGTATTCTGGCCCCTATACTTTTCAATCTCTATGTTAATGATACGCCAAGATACCAGTTTGACACCAATACTCACATACGTAAAATACATGACAAACTTCTGAATATCTTGCTATATGCTGATGATATGGTGTTGATGGCACACTCACAAATCAGTCTAAGAAGATTGCTGCAAAAACTTAACTATTGCACTAACAAATGTCTAAACATCAATAAACCAAATCCAAAGTGTTGGTTTGCAACAAGCAAAATAGGATATATAATTGGCAAATAAATTGTGACCCTATCGAACAGGTAAGTACCTTTAATTATTTAGGAGTAGTTTTCAACTATACAGTGCCGTGGGTAACTATACAGTGTTGTGCTATGCGAGGCATCACTATTAAAAAATTGCCCTAAAGGCTGAACTAAGCATAAAACAGCTATACAAAGTATTTAAATTACCGTTATCTTGGTACTTTACTCCCAATAATGAAAGTATTCAAGGCCAAAATTATTCCAGTGCTGACCTAAACGGCAGAATTATGGGATCTAAGTAAAGCTACCCCTTTGGAACAAGTTCACACTCATTTTATGAGAAGTATCCTGGGGACTAATAAAAATACTGCCACTTGTGTGTTTAGGGCAGAAACAGGTTCTCACTCTCTCTGTAGTTACTCAGTGACTAAGATTATCACCTATTGGATGAGAATTCAGAAAATGGATTCATATAGATGTCCCAAGCTCTGCTTAGTAGAACAGATGGGTTTGACTTTGCCCAATTCTTGGCTTGGCCAACTTACCAAACTAATTGCTCAATAAGGATTCTCCAATGAATATTTATTTTCAAAAGGCCCTCAGGCAGAAGAAATATTCAAACAGAGAGTCCAGGATATTAGTGCTCGAACAGATATACAGTGGTGCCTCACTTAGCGACGTTAATCCGTGAAGCAAAAATCGCTGCTAAGCGATTTTGTCGCTAAGCGATTTAAAAAAGCCCATAGAAACGCATTGAAACTCCTTCAATGCGTTCCTATGGGCTCCAAAACTCACCTTAAGCAAAAATCCTCCATTGCGACGGCCATTTTCGGTGCCTCTAAAGCGAGGTAAAACAGCGGGTGGCCATTTTGGAACCACCGATCAGCTGTGCGTAAATGGGGGCTTTGCAATGATCGCAGGGAAACGATCATCGCAAAGCCCCCATTTTCGGCCAGCTGATCGGCGGGGCTTTGCGATGATCGCTTCCCCGCGATCATTTCAAAGCCCCGCCAATCAGCTGGCCGAAAATGGGAGCTTTGCAATGATTGCTTCCCTGCGATCATCGCAAAGCGAATTTTCCCCATAGGGGCCATCGCAAAGCGATCGCTTTTGTGATCGCAAAAACAGCGCCGCAAAGCGATTTCTTCGCTATGCGGAGCGATTGCTATGCGAGGCACCACTGTAGAACTGCTTTCTAAGAACAAGTCCTTCGGTTGGGAACAAAATTGTTTTTCAGACCAGGAAATATTTAGAAATAAACCTGTCTCAATCTCTTAGAAAGGCTATTACCAGACTCAGATTCAAACTGATGGACACCCTGACCAAACATGGTCACTTCCTTCAGTTGCCTTACCATGAAATAATTTGTATCAGCGGTGCCCCCACTATTGAAGATATTATTTGATTGTGAGCTATATTCCACTGCTAGGCAAAACTATTTATCCATCCTGTTGGGGAAAACAGTCCATTGGAATGTGAACTTCAGACTTTCATATTTTCTTCAGAGTGCCAATACGAAAATTGTCCACAATATAGTAAAATTCATATATAAGGTGGTGGGCATAAGACCTCACTACATTGATCAAATAGGGGTTCCATGCAAGGGTGACAACACTCAATTAAATTATGTACATGTGCCTGTGCTGCAGGGTCAGATCGTAAGATTCGTAAGATCGAATCCATGCGATGGAGTGAGAGCCTGTCGCTTGTCCCAGCTCCCGCCAACCTAGCGGTTCGAAAGCATGCAAATGCAAGTAGATCAATAGGGACCACCTTGGTGGGAAGGTAACAGTGTTCCGTGTCTAAGTCGCATTGGCCATGTGACTACGGAAGATTGTCTTTGGACAAAACACTGGCTCTATGGCTTCGAAAAGGGGATGAGCACCGCCCCCTAGAGTCGAACACAACTGGACAAAAATTGTCAAGGAGAACCTTTACCTTTACCTTTATATTTTACTATTGAAATGGATTTTATCTCTTTTCAGCTGCTTACTTTGGATCTGTGTGATTTGTACGCTTTTTGATATGTTCGAAATGACTAATCAAATAAATAAATAAATAAATAAATAAATAAATAAATAAATAAATAAATAAATAAATAAATAAATAAATAAATAAATAAATAAATAAATAAATAAATAAAATGTATTTAACAGCTCATTGATTTAATGCTATAAAAATTAACCCCTGCTTGTTGCTGCAGCTCCAGACAGGCAGCAAAGAAAACAAACAAACAAAACAAAACAAGAAAAACAAAACAAACAAAAAGAAAAAAGAGAGAAAAAAACCAACCCCCCCAAAACAAAAACCAAATGCCCTCCCCACAAACAGCAAACTAACCAGTAAAAATACAATTATCCTGCCCTTCAGTGGCCACCACATGTGGCTGGTGAGTTGGTAGCTCACATCTTTCACCACCAACTTACATACAGGGTGATACACAGATGGCTCCCATGTACAAAGCAGGAGAGGCCCACATGTGGTAGAATGTGGCATACGTGAGGAAAAAAAAATTAGTGTGAAGCAGCCTGTGCACAGACACATCCACAGGGACTCCCTGTGATCACACTAACACCCTTCAAGGTGACAACAGACATGCATTTGTAAAGGAAAGGGAATGGTGCCGAATTGACCTGAGAAAGCAAGAGTGCTATTTTCAGCACCTAGCAACACTTAACAGCACTGAGTATTACTGCAATATGCAGTAAACGCTAGATCATCACATTCACTTATCTCCCCAAACATCAGGGAGCATGAAATTCTGCCACTCAACAGAGTGGAGAGAATTAGCAGGACTGTAAGTTGAAACAGACTGAGCTGGGAAACAGAAAAACAACGGATGAGCATTTAGCAGGTCACAGAAATAGAATAATTATCTGCAAATGTTTCAGACACACACACACACACAAATGTACTCAGACTATAATTTATGTGATACAGCATTTTCAGAACCAACTCATGCGTTGAACCTGAAATAGTTTACAATGGTTAATTTTTCCCTGTTCTGCTCAGCACAGTAGCCTCCAGAGATAAAGTAGATCAACATTATCTAACCATAGCTAACTGATTTGCAAATCACACTCTAGTTACAGATTCTGGGTTTGTCAATCTATCAGGAACTACAACAGGGTATCAAGCCAGACACCGTTCCAAACCATTATCAAACATTGTAGACCATGATTGAGAGTGATTCCTGCATTGACCAATGGTGTATTGAGACAGTTTTAAGGGAATTTGACCAATGCCAGAAACTGATCACATTTTACAGAAATGACAAGGTTTTCTGACATGACACTGAGTAAAACTAGTACACAGTCTTCAGCCTCTTATGGTCACACTTTTAAAAAGAGCATTATTTCTAATACTCATGGGGAAGGAAGCATTAAGGAGCTGACGCAATGTCTGGGATTTTTAACATAGAGACACAACAGAAGTATATAAAACTAGGTCTGATGTGGAAAAAATGGCCAGTGAGAAGTTTACTTCCCCATTCTCAAATACTAAGACTCAAGAGGTCACTCACTGACGCTGAATGGTGTGAGAGTCAGGACAAACAGAAAGAAGCTCTTCGTCACACAGCACGCAGTTAAAACTATGAAGTTTCATTTTCACCTGAAGGAGTGACAACCACCTGCTTGCGCAGCTTTGAGAGGGGGCTGGACCCCATTCATTTAGATTAAGGCCATCAATGACCACCATTTATGACGGCCAGATCGTCCCTTCAGTATCAGAGAGAGGTATGGTTGTTGTGGGTTTTTCGGGCTCTTTGGCCGTGTTCTGAAGGTTGCTCTTCCTAACGTTTCGCCAGTCTTTGTGGCTGGCATCTTCAAAGGACAGCACTCTGTGCTCTGGTGCAGTTGGCTGGGGAGTTATTGTGCCTCTACATATCAGCTGCTGCAGCCCACTAATGGAAGGGTTCTGTTGCCCTCCTATCCTGCTTCTGTGGCTTTCCCATGGGCAACCGAATGCCCATTGCACAAGCTGGACTGGCTTTTGGTCTGATCCATTTGACCTTTCCCCCATGTTCTTACAGACATGTACTCCCCCCAGTACCAGATGCAGTGGGTCTCCGTAGGCCAGTTACAGGTGTGCATATAAACCAAGAGGTGCTACTGCATCCATGTCCTGTGGATGGACTCCCCCCAGGCATCTGGTTGGCCGCCTGGGGAACACCACACTGGACCAATTAGGCCTTTAGCCAAATCCAGCAGGGCTCTCCTTATGCTCTTAGTTCTTTCCAAAAACACACACCTTTCAATGTGTCTCCTATATGGCAGCCACGATGGAAGTTAATGTCTGAATCCAAAAGATCAGCCAAGCTAAGGTTCTACAACTCAACAAGGTTTAAGGCAGCAACCCAAATCTCCCTGGGGGACTCCAAAGCTCTGTCTGCAAGAACCCACTCTGTTTGCCTTTTCTGTTACAGCTGAACTCAATGTGCTCTCTAGACAAGAAATACCCCTTCACGCTCCATCTGTCCCCTGAAAGAAATGTCAATAAGTCAATATGATACTGTTTTAGCAAGGGAAAATAAGGATAAAAACACATATGCAGGGGTAACATAGGCTTAACTGTTTCAATTTTTTACAAGTATCTAAATATTGCCCTACCTATAGCCAGTTATCAAAAGTTCAATTATTTTGTTACATTTTTTTTCAAACAACTGTTTATAATCCACATTATATCAATGCTATAGCAAAGGGAGGGAGGTTTGTTAGAAGTTGTGGCGTATTTCCACATCTCCTTCATCTTATTTTTACAAGCTTCAAGGTGTAAGGAGCTTATAAACACTCTCCATAAAAACTTTCCACCAGAGTCTTGAGTTAGCAATGTTACCTGTGAACACTGTACTCCTGAGAAGAACATGGGCATGCAGCCATTTATTTACTGAAAGAACATCCTGATTAGCAGGTTTGGATGGGGCTGTGGGTATAATGAGTAATGCATATCCGTTGCTCCCCCAAAATTATTTTTTGCAGGATGCTTTGGGAGGAAGTTGACCATTTTTAAGAGTTTCAAAAGTAAATTAGAATTTATTTACATCCATGAGACATTGCCTGCAAAGTAACAAATATCAAGTTATCCTTTCAAAAGGCAACACAAACGCTAATGAGTTCACTTAAAAAAAATATTCCAAGTTTAGCCTTCTCTATCAAAGGACATACTGGCTTTTGGACCTGACACAAAAGTATGTGTATGTGAAGCAAATGGGACATATGTTGGGAGGGAAAATTCCTATTCATCTACATTGTTATGTAGAATCTATTAACACCAGGCATAATTTCTCCACAGTCTTCCCACTGATGTTTCTCTCTCTTGCATTCCTGGTGAAACAATAACCAATAATTTTATTTTGAACACACACAAAAATTATGTTGTGGCCAAGTCTGCGTTCACAGATAAGTACATCAAAAAGGTTAATGGGATTTCTATGTTGTTTTATTTGCTGCTCTTCTCTGCTTGTTGCTGTCATTCTATTTTACTGGTTCATATGAATATCTTTTATTGCTACACTATGTTAGGTGCCTTGAAGACAAGATAAATTGAAAAATAAGTATATTACACTAAATTTATAGGGTGTGACTAGTCTGGATGGCATTGCAGTTTTTATAATTACTAGTACACCACAACAAAAGGTTATTTAAAAAAAAACCACCATGAAGAATAGCCCAAAACATTTCAAGCAAATGGAATTCATCCTTTGTTGAACTAGAAACAAGAAAAAGTGGAAATGGAGAACTCTATGATATAACACTACACACAGGAAGCACTGCAGATGGCAAGCCATGAAAGTATTGCAAAGCAAATTAACTGGGAAGTACTGAGGGCTCTTCAGATCATAGCAGACGTGGAGAACCCTCCAGATCTTTCTGTATTGTAGATTCTACCTTCCCTTACCACTGGTCTTACTGGCTAGGACTGATGGGAAATGGTCCCATCTATACAGTATACTTTAGCTCAGTAGTGTAGTTGCAACCTAATTTCAGCATCACTACTGTGGCAGCATTTTCACAATGACTGTCACGCTAAGTATAAATGACACCACCCACAGGGTTTAATCTGAACAGAACCATCTTCAAACCACACCCTCAGCTCCTGAATGTGGAGCATCATAACAAAAAAAAAAATGACTTCCTTTGAGAATCTGCAGAATGTGCAACCATGCTTAGTCTTATTCACACATTTGAGGTGAGGGGATTGTCCACACTGGGCCATAAGCCGTACTTGCAAGGTCAGGTGACAATATTCCTTGGGAGATACAGAAGTTTCTTAATGGAAGACTAATACAGTACAGTATGCAAAAAGGATAGTTTCAAAAGCAAGGGACTGTGTTACGTGTGTGTATGTGTCACACTTGATGACTTTCCAAGAAGGATGGGAACAAACTACAGATAGAAATGGACAACATGGTACCAAATACAGCAAGGAGAGGGAGGAACCATGGGCTGGGCAGTGCCAAAGAGACCTACGTGGTGACTGTGATCCAGATCTATTCACATAAGGTCAGGAAGGAAGGAAGGGTATGGCCATGCAAGTACTAAGGAGAGGGGGAAATAGTGTCCCCTTCAATTTCTTTCACTTTACAACTGGAATTCAGTCCTGGATGTATTAACTGTACAGTACCTACTAGGAACTTCCTGATTCAGAGCCCAGGAAACTGGGGAGTGGGGGAGAGGGTGACTGCACAGTGATTTATCTCAAACAGCTCAGATTCTCTCCCGCTTCTCTTTTCTAGTTTGGGCAGATTAACTGTTGTTTCAGACCATTCGCTACTCAGGATTGCCCATCCTCCTCAGGCCATGTACAGCAGGCACATTCCCCGCCTCTTCGGCTGGGTCCGCTGATATCTGCTCTATCTGAAGCAGCGCTGTGCCAGGTAAGTGCTGTGTCAGATGTGTTAAGGTAAGTGCTGCGTTTTACAAATATGAAAGGAATTCAACACTTAACCGCAATGAACCAAGGGGGTGAAAGAAAGGGTGGGGAAAAGGTGAGGAAGAGGGAAAATGACTGAGGAAAATGTGAACAGTGGCAGCTTGAGGTCTCCTGCATGTGGTCTCTTGCCTCAAAACTACCAGGGATAAGTAAACACTTCCATGTGAACAAAAACATTGATCTAAATGTTAATTTGATTGGCCCTGTTGCTCCAACTGAGCTTGATTCAACTCAGCACAGCTCTTAGTTCCACCCTGACTCTGACAGGGTTATTGGGCAGGGCAAACCAAGCTTTCATGGCAGCTTCTACAGCAGATACCAAGCACTGCCAGGACATGCGATAAAAGAGACATCGTTCCTGTGTGCTTGT
Source organism: Pogona vitticeps (assembly GCF_051106095.1). Lineage (NCBI taxonomy): Eukaryota > Metazoa > Chordata > Lepidosauria > Squamata > Agamidae > Pogona > Pogona vitticeps. Next base: position 182,437,333 of record NC_135784.1, read on the forward strand.
AGAACATATGAGTCCAATAATTCTTCTCCTTTCCTCATTATTCCCTATTCTTTCTGTGCCATTCTTCAAATCAGAATGTCAGCCTGCAGGCAGAGAACTGCCACCATGTTAGCTACTGTGGGAGCCATTTTGGATTAAAGAGCACAGTAAGGACAGGGCATATGTATTTTAGCTGTCTGGATAGCTCAGGGAATTGTCTACCTAGCTGCTGAATTAGATATTCAATGTGCCTCCCAAGACAAAAAACCCAGCTTGTGTAGCATTGAGCAAACTGTGCGGTCCCCAGAGCACCCACAGAAGAAGGGAATGGCAAACGGTTTCCGAGTATTCCATACCTTGAAAACTCTGGAAAGCGTCTCCATAACTCAGAATCAACTTGAGAGCATATTATTCTCATTCTTATACATATCTGAAATAGTCTAGAATTGAGTGGGACAACTTGTTGCCTTCAGATGTTGTTGGGACTGCAATTCCCATCAGCCCCAGCCAGCATAGTGAGTGTCAAAGGATCACGGGAGTTGCTGCCTAATAACATCAGGACGTCCACAGGTTGCCATCCACTCCAAGGGTGCCTGAGGAATTACTGGTGTCTCCCTATCTTCCCCTCCATTCCTGTTTTTTGCTTAGGTTCAACTGGGTAGGAGAGAAGAACGGCGTGCAGTCAGAGACACTTGGGAGCATCTCTCCCCTGAGCACAGCAAGAGGCAACTCAAGTGCCTTATTTTTTTTTCCGTACTGCACTAACATTGCCTGAAATTGCCAATTCATCCAGACAGGATGCTGAACTGTAGAGAAGTCACTCCAATGCAAACTGATTGCCACCAGCTCCTCTGTTTTGGTTACGCTAGGCTGCTAAAATGACCTCTCAGGGGAGTGAGGAGAACAGCAACTAGTCAGGTAGGTTATCAGGAGAGAGTCACAAAACATGACAACTTGATCTATTTCATCCGGCTTCTGAATTCTTCAGCACCGAGACATTAAAGCTGGCTCGGCCATCCAGCTACTGGATTAACAACCCTCTGGGGGGCCTGTGCGTGTGGCACTGGAAGCAGGACTTTAAGCTTTAAATGCAGCCATCTGTCGAAATGAAAACAACACAGCCAAGAGACAGAAAACAAGTCTGGCTTGATTTAATCCATCAGCTGGAGTCACTTTAACATGGGCCTGAGACTCTTCTGAAGCACAATGGAATATTATATAAATTAGGCCAACAAATTGCAAATTGTGGTTGTTGATATGGCTGGGCATTCAGATGGAGATAAAAATACTGGCTTAGGCCAAGAACAGTGAGTGGGAAAGTTGTGTTTTGGACTACAACTCCTGGAAACCCCCAGGTACTGTGGCCACCGCTGGCTGGGGGATTTTGCAAATTCCATTCCAAAAAAGTAACTTCACAGGCTCTTCAACAACCCTTTCTCCTGACTTCAAAGGCATAGCACATGAACTGAGCCTGGGAATCCATGCTTCACAGTTTTCAGTGAAACTTAGAAAGTTAAGGTGTTTGGTTATGCCTCAGAAGAAGCTTAAAACCAGGATTATGGTTGCTGTTATGGGCCATTAAATAGCCTCTGATTTATGGCAATCCTATGAATGAGCAATCTCCAAAATGTCCTGTTCTCAACAGGCCTGTCCAGCTCTTGTAAACTCAACCTTGTAGCTTCCTTTAGAGAGGCAGACATTTCCTGTTTAGTCTTCCTCATTACCCAGCATCATTGTCTTTTCCAGAGAACGCTGCCTTCTCATGATGTAACCAAAGTAGGGCAGCCTCAGTGTTGTCCTTTTGCCTCTAGAGATCATTCCAGCTTGATTTACTCTTAGACCCACTAGTTTGTCTTTCTTGCAGTCCATGGTATATACACAGCTGTCTTCCAGCACCAACTCTCAAACAGATCATTTTTGTCCTGTCAGTCTTCTTAGCTGTTCAGTTTTCCTACCCATAACAGCAGGACACAGTTGTTCTAACTGTACAAATGGTACCATTGGTCATTATGAGTGTAATCTTGCTTTTCCATATGTGTGGTAAGGCTTACTAACCTTCAGGCATGAGTAAGTATTAAAAGAATGTACAAATCAAATTGTGTTACAATTAAAGTATTAAAAACAATAAGTATGATATGTGATGCACTTATCCCCATATACAGTGGTGCCTACAGATGTTAATTTGTTCCAGTGAAATCACTGTAGAACGAAGTCGTAATGCGAAAATAAAAAGCCCACTGAAACACATTGAAACCCCTTCAATGCGTTCCAGTGGGCTAGAAACTAACCATCCAGCGAAGATCCTCCATAGGGCGGCCATTTTTGGTGCCTGTGCAGCGAGGAATCTATCCCAGTAAACAGCGGGGAGCCATTTTATTTACCCGGCGGCCATTTTGAAACTGCAGATCAGCTGGAGGAAAATCGTTGTTTTACAAAGAATCGGTTCCCGAAGCAGGGAACCGATCATCACGAAGCGAAATTCCCCCATTCAGACCATCGTTTTGCCATAGCAAAAAGATCATTGTAATGCGGGGCAATCGTAAAGCAAGGCACCACTGTAGAGATAAAACAGAGGCCTCTCCATATTTCAAGGAACATTTCTCCCCATATAAACCTGCCTGTGTTTTAAGATCACGTTCTTCTATCCTGCCACCCTCACAGGCATGTCTTGAGGAGGATGAGGAAGGGCCTTTTCAGTGGCTACTTCTGGGCTAATGAAGGTGTCTTTCTGTCAGAAAGAAGAATGTTTTTATTGAGGTAGGCCTTTGATCTCTTAATTGTGGATTAGCTAGTTGGTTATGTGCTTTCAAATCAGAACTGAGTTACAGCAACCCTAGTAGGGCTTTCAAGGCAAGCAAGACATTTAAGGAGTGATTTTACCAATCCCACTCCTCCAGTGAGTTTTTATGGTCAAGAGTTTTATGATCTCCAGAGTTTTAATCTGCAACTCTATGCACTACAGCACACTAGGTACTCAATTTATGGATTAGGAAGGGTGTTTTAATGATGGGTGTTGTACTTGGGCTCTCTCTGTGTCTAAATCATTTGAGTATTTTAAAATTCCATCATTAAAACAAGATGTTTTAAATGACTGTTGATCCAGTGCTTGTTATCACTGTATTTTTTTAAAATCATGTTGATTCAGTATTTGTTTTAATGTGATGATCTATTGAATAGTGCTTTAATGATGTGATTTATTGTTGTTCTTATCCTGTACTGTTTATTTTGAAATTCATGTTATAAGCCGTCTTGGGATCTACAAGGAGGAAAAGTGGGATACGGAAGGAAGGAAGGTCCTATGATAGCAAAGAGTTGGGCAGGGTCAAAGTGACATGTGTACAGTCCATAAGAGCATTCATAGTGCTTCACATAATTTCCTCCCTGTATCACATGGAAGGACAAGAGCTTTGTAAGCAGAAGGTGCTGTTTTCAACCCCTGACATTCTTCCCCTTTCTTTTTCCCTCTGAATCTCTTGTAATCAGATGGGTTGGATTCATAGGTGCTTATTTTGTAAATGAAAGAGATCCTTCTGTATGTGAACAGAAATTCAGGCCAGTGGGGAACTCCTGCTGAAGGAAGTGGTGTTTCCTCACTGGTAGTAGCACAGGGGTAGAATGGCCTCCTCACAGAGGCTTGCCTAGCAACATATTTATGATCTTTTCAACACCAGATTAAGACTTTTTTTTCTCACTCTGACTTTACTAATACTGCTTCCACTCAAGCTGATTTAGTACAGCTTTAATCTGATTTGCTACATCTTATGTGCAGTCTTTATTAGAAGGAAATCCGCTATGCTTTATTGTCATTTCTAGAATCATAGAATAATAATGGAATTGGAAGGAACCAATAATGGCAACGAGTCAGTGTTTTTTTAATCATGGAACTTTGAAATAATTTTGAACATTTTCCTTTATTTATCTTCACTTACAAGCAGCTTAACAAACACATGTTGAGGTACAGTCATACGGATGGTCCTCAATCTAATTAACATTATAGGGCTTTTAAAAACATTTATTATATATTTATTACTTTATTGTCAAATACCTTTCTGTTCTGAAGCTTCTAGGGCCTCTTCCTGTGCCCTTCTGGGGGGTCCTGCAACAATCTGAAGCCTCTTTTCAGGAGGTGAAAGGAGCTCGAGAAACTGGTAGCCTGGCCTCTCCTTCCTCCAACCACCCTACGCACAGTTCAGGATCTAGTCCGGTGTCTGTCTAGATCAAGGTGGCCAACTGGGCGTATCTGAGGGGCATTTATTGCCTTCAGATTACTCCAGGGATTTCACAGGCTGCCCAAAATGCCCCCCCCCCAAAAACCCAAATCAAACCAAAAACAACAACAAAGGCAAAAGTGGTAGAAAACCTGGTACTAGAAATATGGACCTGTTTTGGAGGGAATTCTGCTACAACCTATTTCTAAGGTGCACTGCCACTCATTCAAATCTCAAGGAGCAGCAATTCACCTATTTTTGCTGGGGATGGGATTTAGGGAGCAGGAGGTACAGGAGAGTACAGTGGGGGGTGCCTCCCCCCTGGGCTACAATTTGTCCGGACAGATTTAATTCAAGCCCGCTTCCATTGTTCCCAGTCATTCAAGTATTTTACATAGGAAACCAGAAATACCACCCCAACCTTCCACACTTGTGTATGTGTGTGACAAAGGTGAAATAATAGCTCTTGGCTGAGGCCAGTTCAAGAGTGGACCTCCTGGTTCGCTATTCTTAGCTACTGTCACCACACCAGTTCTTTTCTTCATTTTTATTAATAGCCTTCCAGGCACAATTCTAAAACGAGGCATCTTGGAGCAGCACAGCTCTCAATTTATTGGCAGCCTAAAACATTTTACTGGCCGAGAGCTTAACTATCATAAAACCAAGGTTGTATCATTTGGCAGGAGACCTTTAAAAAGGGCGTGGAGAATTAACGGACACAGGACTGAACAGGTAACTACTTACAAATACCTGGGGGTTATATGCTGCACTCAACTGGGGCACGGACAGTCCACCATGAACACGCAGCTTCAGTTGGTCATAAGTCGGCCCAAGCTGTTGCAAAGTTCCAACGAACTAAAGGCGGCCACCACATCCCTGCGGCAATCAAATTATATCAAGCCAAAGCCCTGCCCCAACTACTATATGGGACCTTACTGGGCCCTCCTTTCACTAGCTTTGCCCCATTAAAACGAGTTCAACCAAAATTCCTAAGGTCCATCTTCCAGGTCTCCAGTTATGCATCTAATGCTAGTCTACGACCAGAGACAGGGATGATAAAAGTTGAGGTCAGAGTTTCACTTTCCTCCATCAATCTGTGGCTCAAACTTAATCACACAACATCAGATCTAGCATCCCTGGTCCTATGTGACAACTTTCAATCTTCTTGGACCAAGATGGTACAAGCAAAGCTAAGATACCTGGGAATTTCCCCAGACGCTATTCTGACTATGGACATAATTCAAGCAAAAACTGCTGTGAGACAAAGAGTACTGTACATAGAGAGACAGAGTGATATTAATCAATGCCCTAATTTCTTAGCTGCAGAGGATAAGAACTATGCAGCTCAGCAAACTACACACCTCTCATTATTAGAAATCCCACAACATAGGAGGACCTTCTTCCTAGCCAGATGGGCCTCGGCCACACCTGGAGGCTGTTTTAAAAAGACACCTCATTCAGAACAGGTATGCCCATGTGGCTCGGGAGAGGTTGAGTCAATGGAGCACATTCTGCTCCAGTACCCATCCTATCAGGGCATACGGGGAAAATATATTACCCATAACCAGGAAAATGTCGGGCCCTACAGATGCAGAAAGGGCCAAGCTGCTGCTTATAGGATCCAACCCACAGACAACAAAGCAGTGTGCCAGTTTTCTGGCAGCAGCCTGTAAAATACTGTGGGTGTTCCGAACTCATCGGAGCATTTCCTTTTGAGGTGTGTGCCGTATTTCTGTATACTCTGTTAGGTTTTGTTGGTCTTTGACCACAATAAACTTTTTTACTTGCAAAGTGGAGGCTCTGTTTCTCCAGAGCCTTGTTTGCCTTCCTGAGTATATACCACTTGAGAAGGCTGCCTCGTGGTGGTAGGGTTGGACCTGCACACGCTATAGTTTGGGTTATATGGGCTTAATTAGGGTGAACCCATTTTTGGTATCTAAAGCAGAGGTCCACAGGTAGGGGAAAGACTATAAGAATCTTACTCCACCATTCAAACACCAGTTCCTGCTTGCTTTTGTCTCCATCAATGCCATCACAGTTCATTTTATCTGTGGTTAAACCACTGTACTGCAGCCAAAACTGTGCTCACGACCTGGGGTTCAATCCCAGGTAGCCGGCTCAAGGTTGACTCAGCCTTCTATCCTTCTGAGGTCGGTAAAATGAGTACCCAGCTTGCTGGGGGGTGGGGGCAATGTGTAGCCTGCATAATTAACTTGTAAACCGCCCACAGAGTATTTGAAGTGCTATAGGGCGGTATATAAGCAGCACTTTTTGCTTTTTTAATCCCCTACTGTTCAGCTCCAATGGAGAATCCTGGGTTCTGACATTAAAAAAAGAGATTCCCCCTATCCACTCGTTCTCTTTCACTGGGTATCATCTCAGTTGCTCAGGTTAGTTACCACTACAGCATATCTCCACCACTCTCTCACTGTGTGGATTTGTTGTTTTATATGAGATTCCAACCAGCCCATATTGTTATTCATCCAAGAAATCCATCTTATACCTCTTCCACATTTATCCTCAAACTTCCCTTCAGTGATGTATTGCACTATATTACATTTGTTATGATGAATTATGTGTTCAAGGTCTAGAAGCTTGTGTTTGTTAATAATCAACTCTGTTCCATTTTGTTTTCCTATCCAATTAAGTACCTCTTCATTCTTTATCCTGTCAGCTCATGGGACGTGAAGGACTCTTCTGTATGTCCACATTTTATTGAGCACCTCCTTTTTAATAGGGCAAACCTCACACATGAATAGGAGGCATAACCATATGTAATGCTTCAACATCTTCAGTCTCAAAGATTTATTAAGCTGTTTTATTACAGCATTTTATTCTGCTTCATAATCGTTGTAGTTATTTCAGTTCTTCACTTTATTTCTATATTGCAGTCTATGTGGTTGTTAATTAAATGACCCTCTGGGCAAATGTGAAGTACATGTGGGAAAGACAGGATTGAAGCCTCAGATTGATTGAAAGAAACAAACAACCAGGGAATAACTTATTACTTTGAATGAGTTCAAAATTCCAGGGCTGGGTGAACTGCATCCAAGAGTATTGAAGGAACTGGTTGAAGAACTCTGAGACACTGGTTAGGCCTCATCTTGAGTACTCTGTCCAGTTCTGGACACCACACTTTAAAAAGGACAAATCGGATCAAGTTCAGAGGAGGGCAATAAAGATGATTAAGGGGCTGGAAACCAAGTCTTATGAGGAAAGACTTCAAGAACTGGGAATATTTAGCTTTGTGAAAAGATGATTGAGGGGAGATATAATAGCATTTTTCAAATATCTGAAAGGCTGTCATACAGAGGAGGGGCGAGATTTGTTCTCTATCATCCCCAAGTGTAGGACACACTGCAATGGGTTCAAATTACAGGAAGCCAGATTTCGGTTGAGTATCAGGAAAAACTTCCTAACTGTTAGAGCGCTATGGCAACGGAACCAATGAGTGTACCTTGAGAGGTGGTGAGTGCTCCAACACTGGAGGCATTCAAGAGAAATTTAGACAAGCATCTGGCGGCAGATATGCTTTGATTTGTATTCCTGCATTAATATTGGGATTGGACTTGATAGCCTCCATTATTCTATGCTTCTATAATCTGGGTTGTACCCTTTCAGACTGTAGGTGAAGGGTCTTATTATGGAATACTCCTACAAACACACAAAAAAACTGGCCTATGAAGAAAAATATCCCATTGAATCTATCCTATGAATTCTAATCCATTAGTTTTCTGCTTGCAGACCATTCAGTCCCATACATTTTCATCTATAGTCCGAAGTGGTGTAGCGCAGATGTACCACCACAAGGAGCACAAGCCCTTGAATGTAGGAAGCTGATCAGGTTGGCCAGGAAAAGAGCTTTAAAGAATTATCCATTTCCATTACAGTTTAGTGATCGGATTGACTGGGAAATTCTGGAAGCTGTAATACAAAGAAGTAATTACTCCAAGACTCGGCCGTGGACAACAAGAACAAAACTGTTCATCAGCATTGTATATCTGCTGGAACTCGATAGGCTTTTTGCAACTTTTAGCTTTCTACCTCTCTCATACAAAGTCTGTACACGTCCATGGCAGAATCTTAACACCCTAGGTTAATTAAATTCTAGCCAGGTGTTAAGTTCTGAGGCATTCTGTGAATGGTTTCACTTCTAATTCCTATGATCTCCTAAGAGGAAGATGGCAAAGCGTCAGAGGTTTAAGCCTGCCCTTGAGCTTCCCTATATCATATGAAAACTCTGGGATGGACGTTGCATGGAGACATACTCTGGCTCATCCTTCCCCAGACCCAGGAAGTGTTAACTGCACCTCTTCAATCATTTTGAAATTGAATTACTTACAAACTTCACAGAAAACCCTGGTTCAGGGGAGCTGACAGAGGAATATACTGTATATCTAATCTGCCTCATCTGCAAAGCCAACAGTAATAATGATGGCTATATCAAGACATTTACTGTTGGCAGTCAACGCATTCATCACCCTTCAGAAGGTGAATAGATCCTTTGTAAGGGGAGGATGGGGTGACACTAAAAATGGACAAGATCTCAAGTGCTTCCCACACAGGAAATGAACCTATTCTTTCTCATCCTCTAAGTCTATTCCTGATTTGTTCCTGACTGAGATCCAAAGAGGGAATCCTTCATAAACAAAGGAAAAGGGATGCGATATCACCAAGGAGGTGATGCTGAGTTTCAAAATTTTCTGAGAGGATCGGAAGAAAGCTGCAGGAACCAAAGTATAACGGACTCCTTGGAAATGTCATTACTATGAGAGAACATAAGGAAATATCTACGTTCACTTTGATATCAGGAATCAGCGAGGTGAGCCTCATTTCAAATGCTTAGCTCAAATCAGGGATGAGCAATGTCTAGGTCTCCAAATGCTGCTGGACCATAATCCCATCAGCCCCAGCCACTGTACCCAGCAAGGGATGATGAGAGCTATAATCCAACAACATTAAGAAGGCCACAAGTCGTTTAGGTGAGAATCCCACATGCTGTCTGAAGAGCTCTTTCAGATGAATTAGGGAAATGACTCCATTTTTATAAACATTAAGGTTCATATTATTCACTACATTTGCTGCTAAATTCATGCTGCATGCCTGAGCACATAAAACAGTGAGAGTGGAGTTTTCAAGCTGTGATGACTTTGCGTCCCCCTCCCAACCTAATCTTCTGCAACCCTTAAGGCCCTAGCCTCCTACCTATGTTATCGTCTATGTCTCCTGCTCTACTGCTGGATGGAAAATTCAGTGCTGCTTGGGCAACACGATTAAAAATTTATCCGGGCACGCTCTGCCGCTTTGTGGCATGCTGGAAGGCAAGGAAGCAAATGTGGGTAGCTCTGCCGTGCCTTGGAGACCATGAAAATCCTCTTACCCTGGATCACTACACCTGCAGAGGACCTCCGACTGTTCCGTTCTGACTACACGGAGCAATTTTCTGCTCGCTGAATAAAAGCACAGTACAATTGTGGGAGCTGGATGTTTGGCTTGGAGGAGGAGGGAGGATGCATGGTCCTGTAGATGTTTTCTGATCTGAGACTCTCATCCGTCTGTCCAGCCTACCCAGTGACAAGTGATTATGGGAGCTACAGTCCAAGAAAATATGCAGGGCCAGAGAATCCCTCTTACTAGCCTAGTGTTAGAGGCTGACCCTATACCTGAACCTGTAGCAGGCACTGCAGACACAAGGGCTGGTCAAGGGCAAAAGAATAAAACCCTGCTTTCCCACGTGGTCAAAGTAGCTTATGAGGCTCACCTTCTTTTCCCACACATTTTACCTTGCACTGAAATATGTATGGCAAAATATTAATGAGTAAAGAGTCTGTAAGAAATCTAAACTAGGGGCATTTAGCCTACTAGAGCGGGACACTGATTTGACAAGCACACTAAAGTGATTTCTGGTGCCATCAACATGAAGTATGTTCTTGTTGTTATGTATTACTAAGTCTCTTCTGACTTATGGCAACCCTAATAGGATTCCTGAGCTATATGGGAGATCTACCATTACAACTCTCTAAGTAGTTCCATGGTTGAGCAGTGATTTGGATGCAGGTCTAGGTATTCTGGCCACTGCACTCCCCTGGCTTTCTTATACTATACCTGATCTTGGATATATATACTGTATATGCTTGCTTTTTTTGGTCCTACTTTCTTCTAATTTAAAAACATTATGTGGGTATTTTTAATTTACAACATGCAAAACTAGACACAACTATGCAGTGAGTGTAGCCTATAGGTGCAATGGTACTCTTTTCCAATACAGTACATTACAAATTCTGGACACAAAAACAAAACGGGGAAAAAAGTTATGAAAATCCTGGGATACCACCTCAGATAGTTTTGCTTTCTTGACAGTGGGGCTAACTCTCTCTAAATTGCATGTCTCTGCTTACTCAAGTGCCTCCTGAGCCATAATCATGATAGCTGTGTCTCAAATACGGAGGACAGCCACTGGCTTATGTCATGCCAAAACAGGCCCTTTCAGGCCCCTCTTTCAGCACCAGTTATTTTACAGTAAAATTAGGTGGTTTCCAGGGTCTTGTCTCTTAAAACTACCTCAACAACATTTTTACCTGAACTCTCTTCAGGTAAGGTAAAGGTTCCCCTTAACATTTAGTCCAGTTGTGTCTGACTCTCAGGCATGGTGCTCCTCCCCATTTTCAAGCTGTAGAGCCAGCGTTTGTCTGAAGACAATTTCCGTGGTCACGTGGCAAGCGCGACTAGACACGGAACGCCGTTACCTTCCCATTGAGATGGTACCTATTTATCTACTCTCATTTTTACATGCTTTCAAATGGCTAGGTTGGCAGGAGGAACTCTCTTCAGAGGCAAACAAAACAAAGGCATTTATCAGCTTGTCACCTAAACAAACAGCTTTTCTTAGGTAAATGTACACATTCTCATGACCAGCAGGGGCTTGCTGGTCAGTTATAAAGTTTGGACAAGAAGCGGTTTACAGAGGAGAGTCAGTGGGTAGGAAGCGCTTGCCCTGCTCCTCTCCTACAATCCCTCCTTACCACTCAATTTGTTAATTAATCTCCCAACTAGCTTGGGGACAGAGGTCAAATGCAGACAAAGTGTGCTGTTGGGGAAGTTGCCGAGCAGACAGACTGGCTAGAGAGGAGGGAAAGGTAAGCATCTGCTTCTCACCTGCTGATTTTCCACTGCAGCTTAATTCACCAAGTTGGGGGAATACCTGGGTAGAAATGTGATAAAGGCAGAGAAAGTTGAAAGGAAGCAGAAGGAAGAATTCAGTGACAGGTGTGGACTAAACACAATGCAAGTGTGCATAGTGTAAGCATGAATAGCCCTGGCTGACCCCCCCAACAAACAAACAAAGAAACAAACACTTGAAAGTCCAAATACAATAGAGACTTCTACGGGTGATTTTCACTCATAGCTAAGAGAACGGGTGATTTTTCCCTCATAGCCAAGAGATTAGTATTTGTAGGAATACAGTAATTATTAGATACAGGCAGACCACTGAACCAAAAGCACTGACAGAAGGAGTCCATGCCTAATGGTGTGGTGGAAAATATATTTCTATAAGCTGCAGCTTTTGTATGGAAATGATAGCATAAAGCTCTAGGCAATGAACCCTCATGGCCCACAAATCAAACAGGCAACCTCAATTTCTCTTTCCTATATTTACAGCCTAGTTGCTCTTAACAATTCTCAACAGCAAAGCACAATTTATAGGACCTGTCCAGTCAGTGCAGGAGAGATGTGGGCATGGGTCTGCGTTCTGTACAGCCCAAGTTTTGATAGAAACCTGGTAACTGGCAACAAAACAGATTTATTCATGGGTAGTTCCTTAATTTCAGCAGAATTTACTTCCAGTACTTATGGAGTTTGGCTGCCCCCACCCCCCACCCCATTTTTCTACACATGTCCATATCTATGCCATTTTTATCTGCGCTATGCAGCTGATGTAAATTTTCCCTGTTCCCACTGCAGCTTTGGGGCTGAAGCCAAGATGTGACTCACCAAGAGAAACATCCATAGGACTGTTAACGTTCAGTACAAGGCTGAGGGTGGGGGCAAGGAAAACAACAAAGAGGAAGTTTAAAACAAATCAAAGGCCTTCTCTATTCCATACAATGCTATATGTAGGCAAACTGTGGGAAAAAAGACAACACTCTTTACTTCCTCCTTTCTGCTTGTCAGAAGTTATATCTGCTAGGGGGCAGCCATATTTCTTGTTCATCTGATCCACAGGCACAGAAAAAGTGTGTGTGAGGGGGGTGTGGCAATCAGATTTTTACAACAAAGAATAGACAGTTGGTTTCTTCTAGTGGTTAGCGCATGGGCCTGACATATGAGAGGTCAGGATTCCAACCCCCTTTGCACCATGAAACTCACGAAGTGGTCTTGGGGTGGTGACTCCCTCACTTTGAGCCATCCCTGAGGTAGATGTGAAGATCGGGGGGGGGGGCACATCCCTGAAGTACACGAACCTTGAACTTAATAGAAGGAAGGCAGCATGCTAAGTTTAACCAATACATAATTAAACTTCCCTTTTTCATGCCCTCTCTTCTCGTGGTTCACAAAGCCCAGGCACTTTTCTCCCATTCCATCCTCCAATGCTAGAAGAGAACTGGGTAGAAAAGTGCTTGAATTAATGGAAGGTGGGGAGGAGGAGGAGGGCTCCCACATGCACTTTATTTAAAGTTTGCTTGATTTTTTGATGGTTCTAAAATCCAAGCCCTCTCAGAACAGCTTTCATTGTATAAATATAAAATCACTATGTTCAGTATACACAAAGCCACCTTTAATGCATGAAGTGACCATCTCTAAAAGATACAAGCAACAGCAATAGCAGGAAAACAAAAACAGCCAGAAATGTTCATAAATAAATACACAGTTGTGTGTTAAGAAGAGATCTCCAACTCTCGGCTCCCTGCTTTATACATGAATGGGGCAGGCTTATGAATAAAACAGCACGACTGCTCTCATCACATCTAGTCTGGCCCTTGGTTGCATGCTTAAATCCATCTACCACTGCCTATTTTCTCTTCACCTAGTCACTCCAGCTGTGGCTGCTTTTGCATCTGTAACTCCAGGAACAGTCATCCCAGACAAACAACTCATACTGACAATCCATTATTAATTAAGCCGTCTGGCAGCCTCTGATGGATGGCTTTAATACTTGGGCAAAGCGGGAAGATGCGGTAAGCACTCTAGGAAGATGCTGCTTTCATCTCAGTGGAGACCCTTTGCCCTACCAGGAGCCAAGGATCTGCGGTTTAGAGACCAAAGCCAGAAACAGAAGTTAAGAGACAAACTATGGTTAGTGGAGGAAAATCTTGGTCTATGAAAGTGTAGGAGTGTGACACCAAGACCATCTTTCACCTTTAGGAGTAAGCAAGTAAGCTTACTTTGTATAGTCATTTTCCTCGAGGACTCAGGTACAGTTCCTTTGAAGTTTTAATGGGATAAACCCAAAAGACAGTCTCAGACTGGCTCTCAGGAACACCAGTGTGCTTTCAGCTCTACGTCAGTTTCTCGCCTAGCTCGCAAAACACAGCTACACCTGGCATCCCCTAGGGGCACTGATGATGCTATCACCACGTCCACCTTGAAACTTTTAAAAACACCCTTTCACCCTTATGAAAACACATTTTCTTCAGTTGGGAATTTTAGCCAGTTCCCTCCGACCCCCTCTACTAGAAATCTGTTTGTTTCCTCACTTGCTCATTCATCTGCCCATTCTTTTGTCCGATTTATATCCTGCCTTTCTCCCCAATCTAAAGTCCAAGGCAGCTCACAATAAAATTAGGACAGATACAGATACTAGATCAAACCAGGTACAGTACGGCTAAAAACATGATTATTATGAAAACATGACTAAGCAAACTACAATATTACTGAATTAAAACACAATTCAAAATAACATCTATCTATCTATCTATCTATCTATCTATCTATCTATCTATCTATCTATCTATCTATCTTTGATGTTTTATATATATGTTATATACTGTATATATAAGCTAAGCACCGATCCATTAAAAGCCTTTTCCTCAATAGCCTGTCAACTGCTGAAAGCCTGCCAAGAGAACAAGGCCTTTGCTTGAGAGTGGAAGAACTGCCTGGCCTCCCTTGGCAGGGAGCTTCACAACCTGGGAATACTCACTCGAAAGGCCCCATGACAGATCTCCATTGGTTTGTGGGCAATCACTCCTCTCCAAACATGGTGGTCACCCTCCGATTCTGTGCCTTCATTTTGCCTCAAAGCAGCTATGATCCAAAGGGAAACTGCCCAAGGATTTGCCACAATTACATAAAAAGAAATGCTGGGGTACAAAACTGCCTGCAGACTCTGGAATATCACTAAGGGCCATGAGAAACAACTACAGTATCTGAAAGAAGGCCCCTTAGGCTCATATTCATGCGACTGCTAAGCTTGCCACTGTGCCCCACTCAGGCCCTCTTCAGTCATTAGCACAGTGTGCTTCATCAACACACAAGGAGCGGCTGCACAAGCTCCACCCCTCGGTTCCTCCTTTACTCACACAAAGTGAACAGGTCTGAAGAGGGAAAGATGTCTACCCTGTTTCACCAAAAATAAGACCTAACCTGAAAATAAGCCCTAGTATGATTTTTCAGGATGCTTGTGTTATGCCAAACAATTTACCTTAAACAAAAGACTGAGACACGAAGGCTTTTCTATTGAAGTTCATTTTATTTACATAAAAAGGAAAAACAAAAATAGAACGCCACTGCAGTTTGGCGGGAAGGAACACCATTTCACCTTAATTTGTGGGTGATTAGGGTTTCTTCAAAGAACAAAGGAATTGGTACAGTCTTATAGCTGTCCCCTCAGGGCGAGAGGGGTGGGCCTTTGAGGTCATTAAGTTAGTTAGCAACAATTCATTGGATTAGTGAAAACACATTTTAGACATGCGCAAAACAATCACTTTCCCTAAAGGGCCTCTTGTCTCAACATTCCATGCTTATCTGGCTTTTAGCCTTGAGTTATGAAGAAAGAAAGCAAGGAGAAGGGGGGTCGAGGAGCCTGTTTTTACAAGGCTGGATAATCTCTTCTGAATACACACACAAACAGCTTGTTTTTCTTTTTCAAGTAAGAACAATCTTTTATGAGGCAATTGCCTCATTTGAATAAGTCAAACCTTCACTTCTATCAATTCCCCCGTTTTCTTTTTATAATTTCATTTGACTTATTCACAATTATGAAAACTTCCCCCCCTCCCCCAGACCAACCTAAGGTGTCTTTCACTTGGACAATTTTCATAGGAGCCCCAGGTACAATCGAACTTTACAGGCACCTTCCTGAGGCTTGCAGGGCGTGGTAGATCAGGTGGCTAACTTCACACAGTTTCATACAGAAACAAACAGGTGAGTTTCTAACCTGCACTTGCTGCTATTCTCCATACCATGTTGTGCTGAACCCAGCCTATTCCACCACATTTAATTCTAGTCCAGCCTCCATTACCAATTACTGTAACACGGAATTCAATCCAAATTCTCTCGGGGATTTCTCTAGGGTCATAACAAGTTTGAGTTTCAAGGGAGTCCTGACAAATTTTGTACTCTACCTTGTCAAATGCACAGGAGGTAATATTATCAACACAATTGAAGATGGACTTATAGGTTAAGGTCTGCTGTTCCCTGCTTCCCTGCCTTGTCGTTATTACACAGGGGCAGGTGGATCCTGTAGCTTGTAGCACAAGGCTCAAGAAGAGCCCTAACACTATCCTTATTTTGCCATCAACCCGTGGTCTGCCAATAAACAATTGCCTGATATTTCTCCAAGACATTAGAGGGGTGGGCTTTACCTCCGCTTGTAGTGGGAATTCCATTCCTCGTCCTCTGAATCTAGACTGGGCATTGACCAGGGGCTTGCGTTCTTGCACTTCTAACACGTTTCGTGGTGCACCGAAGATGCGTAACGGAGCCATCCCTTGGGAATTGGTCTCTGCCTGCGCCGAGCTATCAGATTGAATTCTCCACGGACAGCTTGCAATTTGGCGTTTTTACAGCCTACAAGCTTCAGTCCACAACCCTTCAGGATATCTCACCTTAAGCACATACCACCTCAAAGCCGGGTTTTCGTCAAATTTAGTTATTCTGGCACTCCAATGGTGAGGGCAAAAATGGCAATACAAATAACAGTAAGGCTCAAAAGGATCCAATCCTATCAGGGGGTCTTTAAGTTTCAGATATTACCTGATACTCCGAGTAAACTGCCGGGAGGTGAAAGTATGAGAGTAGAAAGACCACTTTCTTCGGGGAATGACCTAGTCGGAGTCTGACTCTGATCCAGGGCTGATGTTGCTATCTCTGATTTTAATGAGGGGGCACTGCTTGCAATCTCGGTTATGCCAGAACTCTAGACTTGAAGCCAACTCAGTGCTGGTATACAAAGTTCCACGGCCCTTACCTCGTACCTCTTTGCGTACCATCAATTGGTTACCACAGGCCAACCCTTTGTATTCAGTGTCCCAATAGGAAGTGGTTTGTATCTGTACCTTCCACTCTTCCACCTCCCCTTTTGGTGTTCGACTAATTGAACAGGAAAACCAGGGACAAATTCTACCTGTTATATAGGGAGTTATAGACATTACTCTGACAGCAATTTCCCAAATAGTTCTTGATCTTTAAAGATTTTCCTTTCCTCCTCCCAATCAATGGTCCCCTCGTCCTCCAACACTACTTGATCACCAATTGAATATCCTTTAAAGAAATAGAGTCCCCTACCCGCTTCTGTCTACTTTTAAATTCACCTTCCGAGTTTGGACCAGATTATTAACTTTTCTTACTTCTATATACATACTAAAGAAGGGACAATATTTATACGCTAACCGACTAATGGACATTACATATGTCATTTAAAACAGTCTTTTAGTCCGTCCTTGGACACAGGCACAACTTTTCACCGTCCCTCAGGGTCGACTGTGCGCTTGGCTCTGGTATAATGAGTCCAACCAGCTTCCTCAGTTTGGATGACAGTCTCTGTTGTCAACAGTATCTGGAACAGACCAAGCCATCTTGGGGCGAGCGGTTCACTCTCCCATGCCTTGATATAAGCCCAATCCCCGGGGTGGAAGGAATGCACTGCTACCTCCAATGGCGTCTGTTGCACTGAGATGCCTCGCTCCCTGTTATCGGAGAGAATAGAGAATAGGGCCAGCAAATACTTTCTTATAAAGGCATCCTTGAACAAATCTAAATTAAGGCTCACTCTCTGTGTATCTCTGTGCATTAACATCCCAAATTTCCATTCTGCACAGGCTTCAAAGGGCGAGAGTCCTGTAATGCTATGCAGCTTATAAAGCTAGGGGCAAAACCCTTCGGTCAGGGCAACTGCGCTAGTTGCATCAACTTATTAATTTGCTCTTTCAAAGTCTGGTTCATCCTTTCAGTTTTTACCCCTGTTGCTAACCATTGATTGGATTAACCCATATCTACAAATAATTTGTTCCAATAAGATTTTACAAACTGTCCCTGCCGTTGCCCGAGCCGTAGGGTATGTCTCCACCCAGCCAGTGAGCTGATCAGTTATTATCAAACACTGATTCCAAAGTCCTGACTTTGGCATACCAATAAAATCACATTGCAAATGTTCAAAGGGGTGGATGGCCAGAAGTCGTCCTCCCATTTCTGTTTTTCTCGGGTTATTCTTATTTACTCTCTGGCAAGGAATGCAGTGGGCTAAAATGGTGTTGGCGTGTGACCACACTTTTCTTCCCTGTATATTTTTGCAGAAAGGCTGAGACCAGAGCCTTAACTCCCCAGTGTCCTCCCTCGTGCAATGCCTTGAGGACTTCCCTGACCACCCCCTCGGGCAGCCATTGTCTTCCATCTCTCAACTTTAGCGTGCCATTCACCATTGTAGCTCCCTGCTCCTCTGCTAATTCAAGCTCCTTTGTGAATACACCAAAGGGGCAGTGATCTCTTTACTGGTAGGAATAAGGGCTGCTAAGAGGGCGGGATTCAATTCTTTTCCTGCCACCTTTCTTGCCACTTCGTCAGCCAGCCGGTTTCCTACTACCTCCGGGGAGTTTCCCTTCTGGTGCCCTGGAATGTGGATAATAGCTACCTTGGACTGGAGGCTCAACGCTTCCAGGGTGTCCAGTATCAACTGATGGTGGGCCAGATTCTTTCCCTGGGATGTAAGTAGTCCTCTTTTACTCCAATTTTTTTTTCTAAAAACGTGGACTACTCCACATGCATACTTAGAGTCTGTCCAGATATTTACAGATTTTCCTGTGCTTTTTTTTTAAAGCTCCTTTAGGGCATATAATTCTGCTGTCTAAGCTGACATGGACGGGGGAAGGGGTCCAGATTCAACTTCGAACCCCTTATCCTGTCTACCACTGCATATCCCGTTATTCTTTTCCCATTCACTACTCTAGAGGAACCGTCAGTGTACAGGTTCCATATTCCCCCTATTGCCTCTTCCTGTAGGTCTTCCCTAAACTTTATCTGTAGACCAGTCAGGGCAATACCATCATGTTCATTACACAGTTCCTTCCTGACAGTTTCTGATAAACCCTCAGTATTAGATCGAGTTTTTCAAGGAGAATAGCCTCGATCTGTAGCAGCCTACTGACCATCATCCACCGCCAAGGATAGTCCTATGCTGGTGTGAAGAATGCAGGACAATCGCTTCCTATGTTGCATTTACTCCTGTTCTCAAATTCTTCACCTTAAAACTGGAATATATTTTCTCCTAACGATTTCCGGATTTAGGCTCGATGTAGTTGTTTGTTATAGGAATTAAACCATAACCCATAGTTTGCAAGGCATCCATGCCAATGATTAGATCCTCTGTGGCTTCTAGATAATTCACTCTCAATAAAAATACTACACATTTTAATCTCTTAAAACTGGTAGTGACCCCTGAATGCAAAAGTGACTTCTAAGGAATTCCCACAGAAAGTGCCTATGTAAAACAGGCAAACCATTCCTGGTGTGAAATCAACCCCCCTTGTCTCTCCAGCTCCCACTTTGTGCATCTGGAGAAGCAAGGAGGGGGATCTGAACATTCCCAGCAATTCTGCTTGCTATCTCTTATCTACTAACCTATTTCTTTCTCCTGTCTCCAAATTCTCTTCAATTCAGGCTTTTTAAACACGTACTTCTGCCAATCAATCCACATACTGCATCTGTCATTTTCCTGCATGTTTTTCTGTGGGATTCCATAGTCAACAATTCCCCTAGTGTCTTTTGTGTGTGTGTGTGATTTTCCCCATTTTCTAACTACAAATTTTACAGATCTGCATGTGTTTATACAGTCCTAAGCTGGCCGAGATCTCCCTCCCTCAACACCAGGCGATTTTTTTTTTTTTTTTCCTACTCTGTGCCTACTCTTAACCCTTTATACCCCAGTAAGTTTAACAAGCCAAAAGAGCTTTTTCTCACTCCCTGTTCTCCATTCGCTCCTATTTCTCTTAGGACTCCTCCTGAGGATTCCATTTCATATACACTTTTGGATAATATTCTCTGTGTTTTTCATGAACTTTGAGAAAGTTACGTTCCTTCTTCTCTTTTTAATCCTTTTTCCTGTCAGCTAACTGTAGTGCTCAGCTTAGAGCAAACAGTTCTGCTGTCCGAGCTGGCATGCACTATTAGTTTTGTTAAGGACTCCTTTCCTGAATCTCCTTTCTCCTCTAGCTGCATCGCTTGTTACACACTTATTTTTCCCTCCTTTATAGCCTTTCCTTTCCCATTTCCCCTCAAAACTCTTTACCTGATCTTGCAACAACTTTCCTTGCCTTCTTTACAACATACTCTCTCTCTCTTTGCCTAGCTTCACCTAAGCATTTCCTGAGCCACCTTAAAAGTGAACACAGTCAGGGCCCCTTGCCCCTCCTTTCTCTTCCCCCCCCCCCGCTTCTTCATTCCCTTCTCTTCTGAGCGGGTAGGGCAGAGAAAAACTCCTCCTGTTTTCTCTTCTTGCTACCACTTTTGAGCTTTTCGCTAGCAACTGTCCTATGGGTTTGGTTGTCATGTCATCCATTTTCTGTAACTTGGACTTTATATCTGGGTAACACCCTGACACAAATTCCAATCTCAGAATATTTTCATTTCTGCACTTTGCCCTCTGATATTTTCATCCTGGAAATCCCAATCTCCAGGGGTTACTTCTGGAAGTGCTTCCCCGGCCGCCTGTTCTGTTCGAGCGGCAATTGCCAGAGTCTCCTATGTGACTCCGGCCAGCTGCTTACAAATGTGCAGCAGCTCTGTGGGCTTGTAAATCATAATCCCTAAAGCATCTCTGAGACTTCTCTGAGTGGATACTGGGCACTAACTCCCTGCTCTTTTATCTGCCGTGCCTGAGAACGGGTCACTGGTCCCTTGGACAGCGTCCCGTCTTTATTTTCGCCATCCCCCTCCTTTTCTTTTACTGAGGTGGAGCAGTCCAATTTACAAACTCCAATTTTGTCATTTCCTCACCTTGTAACTTAGAACCTATCAAGTCTCTACTCACTGCCAGTTTTATTTCTTCTCCAAATTTGATTAGGTACCATATCCAAAATCTACATAGGGACACGGGGCGGATGGGCCAAATTTTGGCCCTTTAGAACGAATATCAAATTGTGTCTAAACTCCAGAGCACATGGACCATTCCCTTCTCTGTCTGAAACTCCTGTACCTTTTTACAGACTCCCAATGCAGCAACAGCTTGCCCACCGCACTGTTGCCAGGAATTCCTAACTCATTACCACCCCCCCACAAGGAGGCCTGGAGTCGGGGCGTCCCCCTCGAAATTCCTCCTGAGGTCCCCACCGGACCTTTTTCCCTTTTTGGAAGTCTGTATTCCCATCCCACGGGAGACAAAGACATAAGGATAGGGAGGTTGCGTAGAGAGTAAGGGGTCTCTCTGACGCAGACACAAGGAGGGTACAGACAACAGTCGCACACCTTGGCCCAGGGTCCCGGACTACTTCAACGGCCACCTCTGGGAACCGCAAGGTCACTCACTCTTCATTCACACAACAACAACCAACCCTTTCAGAGTTTCCCACTACGACTTACCAGGTCCGTTGATCTGCTGGCTCGTTGATTCGTTGGCCGGCCGGCTTAAAAAAAAAAACTCTCACATTCGTGCCTCTTTCCGAGTTCTTGATGCCAAGCAGCCAAAGCGTCGGCAAGGAAGCGGCTGCCTTAAAAGAAGGCAGAGGCGCCTTCCGATTCACTTCACCGCTGCCTGTTCTGCCTGACCTCAACTGGATAAAAATCCAGCCCCAATCGGGGCGTTTAGGGATCCCGGACGAGCCCCCAAATTGTTATGCCAAACAATTTACCTTAAACAAAAGACTGAGACACGAAGGCTTTTCTATTGAAGTTCATTTTATTTACATAAAAAGGAAAAACAAAAATAGAACGCCACTGCAGTTTGGCGGGAAGGAACACCATTTCACCTTAATTTGTGGGTGATTAGGGTTTCTTCAAAGAACAAAGGAATTGGTACAGTCTTATAGCTGTCCCCTCAGGGCGAGAGGGGTGGGCCTTTGAGGTCATTAAGTTAGTTAGCAACAATTCATTGGATTAGTGAAAACACATTTTAGACATGCGCAAAACAATCACTTTCCCTAAAGGGCCTCTTGTCTCAACATTCCATGCTTATCTGGCTTTTAGCCTTGAGTTATGAAGAAAGAAAGCAAGGAGAAGGGGGGTCGAGGAGCCTGTTTTTACAAGGCTGGATAATCTCTTCTGAATACACACACAAACAGCTTGTTTTTCTTTTTCAAGTAAGAACAATCTTTTATGAGGCAATTGCCTCATTTGAATAAGTCAAACCTTCACTTCTATCAATTGTAATAGAAGCCCTACCCCCCAAACATAAGCCCCCGTTAAGTGAAACCCCACCCTCCACCGTTGTGCAGCAACCAGAAGAAGCTGACATGACTGCATTTGAATAAATGTAGATTGTTGTACATTAAAACATCCCCTGAAAATAAGCCCCAATGCTTTTTTTGAACAAAAATTAATATAAGACCCTGTCTTATTTTGGGAGGAACACGGTACTTATAAATGCTCTCCATGCGAGCCAGATTCTTGATCCGAGTCCCTGCATTCTCCACTCCTGTGTGGAGAGCCAGATCCTGGCCAGATTGCTGGCTTTCATGCGTGCTGAGCAACAACGGAGGGGGCAAGTGTAGGGTGCTCCCCTTCTTCTGGGCTGAAGAGACGGGCTGCCCTAAGGACTGAACAGGACTTGGTTTAGTGATGATATTTTGTGTTAAGGTTGCAAATGGAACACAGAAGCGATACAAGCCTGATGGCAGAAGTGTATTAACAATGTTCCTAGCACACCTCCCCATTGGCTATGTTGGCTCGTGGGTGATGAGATTTATAGTCTAATAACATCTACAAGGTTCCACATAGCAGGGCTTTCATGTTAATAATGAGAATGATAACTGTGTTCCATCAAATTGATTCTGACTTGTGGCAATGCTTACCAGTGTATCTTGGCTATAAAGTACTTGGAGGTGGCCTACGATTCCTTTTTTTTCCTGAAGCTGCTCTGAGAGTGTGCAGCTTGTTCAAGGATACACAGGTTGGCTCTTGTCCTAGGAGGCTCAGTAGGAAATCAAACTCCTGACCCCTGGATCTTTAACCAGGTACTACATTTCACTAGGCTGTGCAGTGTATATGTTAATTGATATGTTTGTTTGTTATGTACTATCAAGTTGCATCTTATGGTGACCCTCATAAGGTTACAGAGTAGTTTTACTATGGCCATCCCTCTTTCCAGTGAGTTTAAATGGCTGAACAGGGTTTTGAACCCAGACTTCCTCTGTCCTTGTCCATCATCATACCACACTGGCTCTCAGCTTCTTGCTGCACAGTCCAAAACCAACTATGGCACCGTACTTTTTTAAAAAACTCTTCCTATGTTAACTCACTCTGCCCCATTTTGGTTTCCAAAGACAAGAGAAAGCAATGGTATTATGATATTTTATAATTCTTCTCTTCTATAACCCTTCCAACCACAGTGAGAGATAACTAAGGCACATACCCAAGATTCAATGTCCAATATCCAGCCATAAGCGTTTAGCTTCCAAAGCAAGAATCAGCACTAGAAACGTTACACTTCTCTTTCTGAGAGAAAAGCAATAATATACACTTCACTGAAGAAATGTGCCGACCCAATTCTTAGGAAAATTAGCATTTGGGGTTCTAGCTAGGAAAAATGTTCCACAGAATGTAGATGCAGATGTGCAGTCCTACAAGGAATTGCTCAGTCTGTATCTAGAAAGAGGTCTCCCTCACTCTTGTCTGTAACTCAAATCTGGTATTAACTCTGCCCAAGAGATCAAAAATACCTGGTTTTTGGACGACAACTTATCCCCTTCTTCAAGGGGGTGGGAGAAGGGGTAGAGTGAGAGGGAGCCGAGTTATGATTGATCCAAACCTCCTCTAGATCACAGATGCAGCCGTTAAACAGGCAAAGGTGTGGACAGTCCTAAACAATTTACAGCATCTCGAGGTGATGAGGAATTAGGATACAGCACACAATCAGCTGGCCTAATATCAGCTTTCTGCCATTTTGGCTACTTAGGATTGCTCTGTTAGTACAAAAAAGCCTCACTGCATCAAGTTTACTTTTTTGCAAAATACTCAAGATAGCCTTTGAAACATGTTGCCTACATCTATTGCTTATTTCAGCCACATCCCTACTTAATATCAACCATCAGGCAGGCAGCAGCAATCAAACACTTGCCCACTTCCTCTGGCCTGCCTCTCTCCCCAGTGCGCAAGAGTTACAGACAAATAGGGCTAAAACAGTGCCTGACTGGCAGGGTGAAATGGATATTCATTTCAATTTTTAAACACAACACTATTTTATACTAATATATATTGCCTTCCTCTTAGGAGGAGGAAGTGAAGGCAGTTTTTAATGCCTGCAAGGAAGATATGAAATGAAAATGGTTGGTGCTTTATTCCTTTGACAGCACAAAGTTGTTTTAACAGCTTCTCTCACTGCAGGCCCAGTTACAAGGGCGAGAGGGGGACTCTGGGCCTCAGGAGGAAATGGGGAGCCCTACCGACTAGTTAAGCAGAGTGGGGTGGCTGCTCAGAGTGCAGCAGGATGGGAGCAGGATCTGCATCTCATAAAACGGCAGCAAATTGTTATTTAATTGGTTGCAACTGTATTTTTAGCAGGGTAGGTGGGAGAGGTGCTTGCTACGGGGACCAAACAAGTTGCCTGGCTTTTGCTAATACGTACAGTACAATATGAAATGCAAACTTTGGTAGATGGGTGGAGCCACTGGATGCTCCAGAGTTGCTTCAACTTTGGAGCACCAAATGGCTCGACAAAGTGCTTGTATTCACCAGGAGACAGTACAAAGCTGGCTTCACACCAGTCTTGGACTAATACCACCACCACCATTAAAGAAGCTTATACTGTATAACTATCAGCATCACCTCATGGACTGCAGGTCTAGTTAAGGCATTCTCAAATTCAGATTCATTCATCCTTTTATAAACTATCTCCCTTGCCTTTTTTTTGTAGACACAACTGGAAGGTACCTCCGAAGTCATCTAGTCTAATGCAGGTGGTCTGCTTGTATACTACATATGACCAGATAAACAAATCCCATGGGTAGATTGTTGCAGCAAAAAGAATCTAATGGATTTATGCAGCAAAAGCTTTCAGTTAAGCAGATCTCATCAAATGCAAGGTGGTTAGTCCTCAGTTGAAAAAATTCTTTATATGCCAGCACATGAATGCATACCATGGATTCAGAAAAAACAAAGTAGAAACACTCATTTCAAAATGCCACAATATGAAAGCAAGACACAAGGTTTGTGATATTCTGTGCAAAACTCAAGGGAGTATACAATGAGAACATCTGATGAGCTCTAGCCCATAAAAGCTAATGGCACGATAAATCTGTCAATTTTCAACAACATGTTATTGTTTTTCTTGCAAAAGACTAATGTGATTGCTGTTCTGGAAACTGACCACAATAGTAGTACAGTAGCTGCTAAATATTATCCTCCTAGAATCCCAATGCTAACCTAACACCTATTGGAGAGGAGACTAGACCTTAGTTTAAAAGACATTCTGCACGTGACCTAACAGAATGTCTGTGAATATGTACAGAATGCCTTCCTTGAATAAAATGGGGCTTTATGGAATCTCATTCATCAAATGTCCATTCCCCATCCTCTGTTTTTCAATGTTAGTACTCAACCACTGTCAAGCATGATCGAAGCAACTACTCTATGAATGGGCTGTGATGTACAACACGGGCAAGATGCAGGACTCGATCATCACCAGCAGGGCCAGCTCTACCATTGGGCAGAGTGAGGCACATGCCTCAAGTGGCAGGTCCTGGGAGTGCGGACTAGAAGAGCTGCTGAAGAACAGAGCGGTACATGCACCACATGGCCAGCCTTGTGTCTCTTAAGGTCGCCTGCCACTCTCAATTGAAATAAGAGATGGCCAGCACTGAAGGCTGGCTTCTGCAAAAGGAATAGGGGCCACCCTTTGCCTCGTGAAGCAAAACATCTTGCACTAACAAGGCAACTAGGCTAGGAAACATTTCTACACCTAGGCAATTCTGAGGCACATATTTTGGTAACAGGATCCTATGGATGGCAGAAGAATGAGGCCGTCAGGCACGCAGTTAACAAGACACTGAGCTAGATCACAGTTTCATTTAGCTCCAGGGGTGCGGAATGTTTGTATTTCATGTGTTGGGTTTCAGTTTCCACAATCCTTTAGCACTTGCTATTTTGAGTGGGGCTTATGGGAGTAGAAGTCTAAACCATTTATAGGGCTGAAGACTCTCCAGTTCTGGTTGATACGCTGACTGACAGAAGACATCAAGGGTTTTAGACACACGTCCTTCCCAGCGCTATGGCAGGGATTGTACCCAGGAACTTGAGATACAAAATTCGTAGATAAGCATAGAATGACAACTGTCAAAGTATCCTCATTAAGGTCCTGGTTTCAGCATACAACCTCGGGCCCATCTCCTTTTTGCTTGGCTACAGGACCTTACCTGGATATGTCCCTGGTTCCAGGAGTGGTACTGAAGAAGACATTTAAGTGAGTCACAAAGGATTTCTGGCAGCAGCAGAAGTTTAATGGATCTAATGAGAAACTTCTCCACATCCTGATAAACTGAAACTGCCCTTTCATAAACATTCACATGAAGCAATAACTGGAATGGATGTTTCCGTTTCAAATGTTATTCTAATCTGTTCCAAAAGTGCTCATTGCCTATCTCCCACTCCATCTTCTTCTAGCTCCAACCGTCCATGATATTTCCTGCCATGGAAATGTGCTTCATTAATTTACTTTCATCCATAGAAGCAGCAAGGAGCTGCAAGATTAAGAAGATAAATGTGCTATCACCTTCAAACAGATTGAAAATTAAGCAAAAGCTGAAAATTAAATACATGGATGGTGGCAAAGTTTGGGAATATTGTTTAAGACCACAATTCTTACAATCTCTCTGCCACAGGATTATGAGATTTATAGTCCAAAAATGTAACTTCTCCAGGCTGCATGTAGTGGTAGTCGGAAGTTCATCATCATCCTGAAAAGTGGAGGCATTCAGAAGGGAGTATCAGGAAGGTGCAAAAATACACAGGGAAGCTACAGGATGACATGGAGGAGACCTAGGAGCTAGCCGAGATCATAATGCATTTTTAGAGCCACTTCATCTTTTGCCACAGCAAGGTCCCATTCTAGAAGGAGAAGAAAATCCACCACTGCCTTTCTCAACTTGATTATCCCCTACTTCTTCAAAAGACAGATCCCATAATCTCTAGCCAGCACACTTGTCTTTTTAGGTTTAATCAGGATTTCTGGGTGGTAGGGACCATATATATATGGTTGGGATGGGAGTTGCATTCCAGCAACATCTGAAGAATTGTATGTTCTCCCACACTGCTTAAGGGCAACCCACGATAATGGTACAGATATATATCTGTACCATTAACGTGGTTTGCCCTTAAGCAGTGTGGGAGAACATACAATTCTTCAGATGTTGCTGGAATGCAACTCCCATCCGCTCTAACCAGCAGAGCCAATGAACCCCATGCTTCCCACCCCTTCTGTAAAACCACCGTCAAACCCTGGGAATCATAACATGGAGGAGGACTTCAGAATTGTCTGTTTGGGTCATCAAAATCCGGAGTCCCAGAGTTGCTTGCCAAGAACAAACAATCACCAAACCAGCTTACGTGTGTGCTGTTTAAACATTTCAAAGCATACCGTCTTTGCCTTTGTGTGTACTCAGTAGCTTGCCCTGCTTTTAATTCTCTCTAGGATTATGTGCATATGTATTTTTGAAACAATAATCCTTTCAC
This sequence comes from Pogona vitticeps, assembly GCF_051106095.1. Lineage (NCBI taxonomy): Eukaryota > Metazoa > Chordata > Lepidosauria > Squamata > Agamidae > Pogona > Pogona vitticeps. Next base: position 182,464,830 of record NC_135784.1, read on the forward strand.
CTTCCCCACCACCACAGCTACATACACACAAACACACCCCACCATTTCATTTCCGAAGGCAAGCAAGAGGAATCGAACATGTTCCCCAAAAAGCAGGTTGGTGCAGAAGGCTGGGACTTTGTTTGTTTACTTCTGCCTCTATTTATCCTGAAACCTCAAAAAGAAACAGATTGAGAACAGAAATGATGCAGCTTACTAACAATAATATGCACCCTCCCTCTCTCACACGCACGCATACACACTGGGCATGCTTATTAACAATTCTCTGCCAGTCTGTCACTGACTGCTGAGCTAGATTTCAAAGTTGCCTGGTAATCGCTCATTCCAAACTTCTTCAGACCATCTGCTCTGAAAAGCTGCTAAGCAAGCAACAGCAGCAGCATGTTCCCCCCCTCCCAGGTATGTGCCAGTACCTTGTACCACCACCCCCCATATGCAATATTCATGGTTACACAGAGAAGATTACCAGGGGAAGGAAGTTGCAACTCTCTCTAGGACTACGCAAAGGTGTGCCTGCAGGAGCTAATCCTATCTTTATGTAAGTGTTTCAGGAAGCAGGTGCTGGGGGGGAGGGCAGCTGTTCCTCCTAATTCCCTGATGGATCCTTTTTGTCTCTGCAGACAGAGCTGCACATGCTACACATCCAGTCCTCAGTCCCAGAAAAAGCCTGCCAATCTCTCAGGTGCGCTTGGAGAAAACTATTCCCTCCATAGTACTGATGTCACATTATTTGGCCAGTTCACACAGGAGAGGTGGCGCTCTCTTGTCACCTGCCTCGAAAAGCAAAATGTTAAGCCCTTGGCACATGCATCTCCACAAGTAAAACCAGACTGGCAATGGGCATCCCCAGTTTTTGTTTTTTAAATGTTGGCTGGTGCCCATTGGGGCTGGCAGGAAGGATGGCAAGGGAGGCTTTAGTGGGTGGTGCCAAGGGGCCACAGTTGGTAAAGCAGAGGACTTTCTGCCCAGCTCTACCCCAGGAACTCAGTGCAGAGGCACACAAATTTGTTTCAGGATCATGAGTGCCAAGCAAATGTTTCAGGGTGTGGGGCAATGTCTCGAGACCCAGATTTTAATGTTATACAGCAGCACACGGTTGGACAGAAAGGACAAAGTGAGGAATGCAAATGAACTCATGAGATTTTTTTTTTTTTTACGAAGTCCTTTTCCTTTCTTTCCCCTCTTCCTCTCCTGTTTGGCTCTCTGTACTGTACAGCATCTTGTTGCTGGGGTCAGAAAGTCACTCCTCTCCTTTGGCTCTGCCCTTAAGATTTTCCAGGGAGGAGGAGGAGGAGGCATTTCTGACCCGGGCATCACATAGAAGAGTCAAAGAGACATCGCATAGAAGAGCCAAATGGCATATGTCTGTCTTCATGTGGAGAGATGGGAGAAATAAGGGGAAACATTTTTTAATTGGAGAAATTAAAACATTGGGGGGGGGGGGTTGGAATGACAAGGGAATAAATGTTCACAGGTTATTTTGTAGAAGCCCCCATGCACCCCAGGCCACTAGTTTAAGAATGGAAAGAACTGTTGAAATCAATGAAGAAAGGAAAGACTCCTATCCCCTGCTTACACAAACTGATTTCTGTACAGATATGAGTGTTTTCACACCAAAAACAACTGAAACAGCAAAGCAGGAAACTTGCTGCTGTTTCCCTCCAGTCTTTGGATTCTAGAGTCAATGCACCAGCTGCTACCCTCCCCCCACAACTTTCTTTCCCTCTTCCATCATATAACATTTACAGAAACAAGAAAATACACAGTTTGAGCATTACTAACCCACTCATAGAAGGTTCATACTCATTCTCTGCTGCATCTTCTCATAAGGTAAAGTGAGGTATGTGGTGATCAGTGAGAGGGTGTAAAATTACATTAACAGCTTTAGTTGTGATGTTCTGAAAGGGTATGGAAATTTACAATACAGTTAGTTGAGGCAGGCCTACGCAAGGTGAAAACACATCAACTGAGAAAGAGTTGCAACAATATTTTGGAGTGAGTGGATTAATAGCGATACTGACCTGAGCCAGAATTACAAGTATTTCATACCGTCAAAAATAGTGCCAAGTTTTTAGTATTGGGAGTAACGATATTATAGAACAGTAGCCCCAAATGGCATTTTCTCCTAGAAAGGAACTGGGTGGAAAAGGAGCATGTTAAAAATGGGCGTGATAACCCTCATCTCAGAACAATGTACAGAACTGGAATAAGTTGCTTTCTTGCTTACAAAGCAACAATAAAGTTTTATACTCGCCTACTCCAAAATAAGTCCCACTACATTTAATGGGACGGGCTTACTGTTGGGAAAGGGGATATGAGACAGTTGACAACTCAGAGCACAAGGTAACTCTCCTGCAAACCCCAAGCCCTTCCCTTCTCTCTCTCCCTCAACTCTTTAACCCTCTCGTCTTCTCGCTCTCTCTTTCACAATATTTTCTCTCATGCACTTAAAACTCTACCACCAACACTATCTGCAGGGGAAAATTATTATACAGTAATTTTGTTTTCACTATGAACAAATGAGAAGCCACCCCTCCCAAAAAAAGCCACACAGGTATATGTATGTGTGTGAAAAAACAGAAATCCTCATTTAAGAAGTTTAGAGAAATGGACAACAAGAAAATAACCTGGAATTGTGCAGAATAACAGATGTTTATAAAGCAATATGCAGGGCAAGGATACTGAGAAATGTTCCTGCATTTATTGTAATCACACTGATTAACAGCAGATTCAAAAGATGCATTTGTGCAGTGCACAACTAACTGGACAGCCAGGGCGATACACTGCTTAGACTAGGCTTGGGAGATACAGATTTCAATTAATCCCTGAAACTGACTAGGGCATCTCAGGCCAGCTACACTTCCACCTGCATCAATGCTGGGAAGATAACAGAGTGAGTAAAGTAATTAAATACCTTAACACTTTGGCTGCTGTTCTGGTTCTGTAGCACGTTTCTCTCTCTTTGTCCCTCATTCTCTGTCCTGCACACACAGTCACAAAAGTTAATAGTTGAATAAAGTTATAACTCAAGAGAGAAGAAAGTTTCCACTGGCTACAGTAGGTGGAGCTGGCTTAAGCAATGCAAATAAATAGTGGGCGTAATTTAAGGGAAGAAAATGCCCCAATATTTTAAAAAATCCACCTAAAAAAAATAAAAATCCTAGTGGTCCAAAGAACATCCTCTGTGACTCCTTCTGTGATTACCTTTGCCTCTGGAGTAGTGTTGATGATGAGCGGGAGGAAGAGAGAGCTCTCACAATGTTCTAAGACCTTCTGTCATTTACTTTTAATGAGTGAAGGATTTCTCACTAGTGGAACATATGTACCAGATAAATGCATACTGCCCTTTCTTCCTTGGCTTCAATACTGATGTCCTGAGCATGTGCAGGAATGGTGCTCAACATTTTCAGCATGCCCAGAATGTCAGAATGATGCCAAGGAAGGACAGTTGCCACAACAACATTCTAACTTCCATTTTGAAATGTACGACTACAGGGCATATACACTGAGTGCCCTTCCTACCTGAAATGATAAGCTACCAGTAGTTGCACACACTATCAGATAAAGGGATCAAAAGCACCACAGTAATAACTTACGGTAGGATCTTAGCAACAGCAAGTCAGCATTAAATGATCAGAATCAACAGGCACATGGAGGGTACCCCAACAGCATGGCTTTCTTTATAGGTGTATGAAAGTTCTAACTGCTGTGTGATGTTGCTATTTTACTACTCATCCTTTCTATCTGTCTGGCATAACAGCATGGGGACATGTAAGGTCCTCACATTGATACTGCTTGTTTGCTATACCAATTTAGCTGGTTGGCCCCCTGCAAAACCATTCCTCTTGGAAGCACATTTAAAATGCATGCTCAAATTCATGAAGGCTAATAGAAGTAAACCTTTTGGTTTCCCACGCCTCAATTCCCACAGCAAGCACAGGTGGTAGGGAGCATCTCATAGCACCGGAACAATTGATTGTCTCTAAACAGAAATATGCATGTCTATCATGGTAAACAAGCATTATCCATTCAATTCTAACTTTTTTTTTCTTCCATTCATTTCTTCTAAAACCAGCCCCCTCTCCTGACGAGTCACACAAAAAGCATGCTGACATATTTAATGCAGCATCTCTCCACTGGCAGCCCCAGGAAGGCAGAAGGACCATTGAGAGGCAAGCTCCCTTGCGGGCCTTCGTGTTCCATTTTTACAACCTCATGGCCTGTTATACTAAGCACATCCATCAATGTGTCAATGGCCTGTGTGCATTCCTTCCCAAAGCACTTGAGGCCAGCAAAGACCCCTTAAATAAGCATCCTACCTTGATTCTGTTCACATCCAGCCTACCTTCTGAAGGATGTGCATTTCCCTCTTCCCCAAGGCTGCTCTAGCCATCTGTTGATCGGCAAAACTTGCAGCTTTGAAAGCAGCAGGTTCAGCTAAACTATAACTACTACAACAACCACCACCCTCTGCAGAAAATCTTTGTATTACTCAACCCCAGGACTAAGGGGCACCTGAGGGTGAATAGATTTTTCTGCCTAACTATCCACCACACCTTGATACTCTGGGCATGTGGCAGGTGCTTACTGAAATCGGAGTGAAAATGTTGTGCCTCCACCAATTTCAAGAGGACCATCCAGGATTTATGTCCATTTTTTTCCATGCACTTGAAAAAGCCTTTTGAGTTTTAACAGGCACTTTGAAGGCCATGTTAAAACTTCCAGCCACTAGTGAGCCCAGCACAGGGTTCTGTGCAACCAAACCAAGGTCTGGAAGCATCATCATCATCATCTTGGAACAACGACAAGTCCCTGTACCCATGCTGACTGAAGGATTCTGGGCGTTACTGTCCCAACAAGCTACTTCTCCAGGCTCCAATTTCTTACTGGGTTTTGCTATGGCTAGATGAATAGATTTAGAACTTGCTGCCTACAGCACAAATTATTCAGTGTCAGACAAGTCAAGTTGATGCAATTGCTCTTCAATAAAGAAAACCCAAACAAGGAGCCTTGTTAATTTGCTGCAGCTGAAAACAAGGAACCCTATTGCACTTTCAGGTCAACCCCATTTGTTGAGCCACAGGAATCAGCCAGCATCAAAAATTGAGCTTTCCCTTCAGTGAGCCATATATGGTAATTTTTCTTTCAGGAGAGTGCCGTTCATCTTTTATTTTCCTCTTCTAAAATAGGCATGCCTGCTCTTTGTGTGCACGAACACAAGGCAATTACCTGCTTCATGCATCTGTGTGAGTAAAGGAACTCACAACCTGTTTAGCGCAGACAAACCTAGAATCCAGAGGGGGAGAGAGAGAGGATTGTCAGTAGTCAGAAAAAAAAAATCCCTATCTGGCTAAGGATTTGCACTGTGATAAATGTCCCTAAATGACAATGATTTTCTAGAGATCCTGATTGCTTCTCTTCGTGCAGGAACAATAAACTTAAAAAGATGCAGAAGTGCAAAGACTATAGAAGCAGATGGTTTTTGAAACTAGTTCTGGATATGTGCAGTTTATCTCGTTATTGGTAACCTAGGATAAATGTCACAACAAACATTTCCAGAATTATTTGTTAAGGACCAGCCCAGAACAAAGAAAGATATCTCACTAACAATCTGTGCTACATAATTATATAACTGCAAAGCCGGAAGGAACCTCAAGGGTCATCAATTCAACCTCTCACAAGGGGGAAAAATCTCCTTTAAAGCATCCTGAGTGATGAACATCCAACCTTTGATTAAAAACGGTCTATGAAGGAGAGTTCACCACCTTCTGAGGTAATCCATTCTTTTGCCAAGTAGGTCTTACTAGGTAGGACTTCCTAAATTTTTAGACAAATTCTTTACCTGCAATTTAAATCCATTGCTTCAGGTGCTATGTAACAAAACAGCAATAACAACCGCTTCCTTGCTGTGAGAACACCTCAAATACTTTGCAGATGGCTACCATGGCCCTTCTCAGCCTTCTCTTTTCCAGGCTAAATATATCAGACTCCCTTAAATGCTCCTCGCAGGGGTCATTTTCCAGACCTCTTACCAGCGTAGTCACCCTCCTCTGGACACATTTCAGCTTCTCAACATCCTTCTAAAATGGTGATGCCCAGAACTGGATGTAGTACTGCAGGTGAGGTCAGACCAAAGAGGAAGACATTGGTGCCAGGTGTTTCCATATGAATTTTTTTTTTTTGCCTATGACAGCAATCCCCTTAATGCCTCCTTTATACCACTTCCACTACACTGAATGCTTTCCTCCTTTCACAGAAGACAGAGGCCAGTAGGTATTCAACAGTTCTGCCTTCACTCTGAACAGAATGGTTGAGCAGAGGACGGCAAGTAACAGAGGTGTGCCACCTGTTTTTGTTCTACCCTAACTCCGAAAATTCTCCAGGTAAATTCTAGGAGTTCCAGCCCACAGACACCTACATTTCATTCACTTGGACTGAGACCTACCACAGGCTTTGATTCCTGTTCAAAACAGAAATGGCACCCTTGGTTCCTGGGAGGCCTATGTCTTCAGGGGAAGCGTTGACTCTGAGAATGGGATTTTTGGAATCCAAGGACTCCCATCCCCATAATTCTGTGGGAACTCCCCAGGCTGAATTATAGCACTGGGAGTGCTCAAACTGGCAAGAAGTAAAACAGCCCTCTCACCTCCGCGCTACACCTGTGGTGCGTCTTTGAACCATGAGAAAAGTGATTCACTGCATCATGTGAATTGTGAGGATTCTCTGTGACTCAGAGGTCACCTCCTTTGAATCCCCTGCAAGGGATCTTCATGATTTGCATGCTTTAGTGGAGTACTTTTCTAACATTGGAACAGCATGGAGGTGAGCAGGCTGCTCTACCTCCTGCCAGCTTGAGGGCTCCCATTCCCATAGTTTAGTTTTGGGGGTTCCCTCTGAATTGTGCAACTGGGAGTCCTTAAATTCCAAAAATCCCATCTGCAGTAGTTTTGCTACCAATCAGGTTCTACAGAAGACTAATCCCAAAGAACTACACCTCCCACAAAGAGCTAGGCATTCCAGGAACTATGGGGGCTATTTCCTTTTTGAACAGAAAGCAAGCCCTGAAGGAGGCCTCAGTCAGGTGAGTGCAACGTAGGTGTCCACTGCTGTCTTGTCTATGGACCGAACCTCAAGAATTCTTCTTGTCTCAGGTCTTCAAGAGTTCTGGGAGCTGGAGTTCAAAAAAGTAAAGCAAACATGGTCACAACTCTAACAATATAACAACATAGGCATCCATAATGCCTATTTTATCACAATTTGCCTTCTTGCATCATGAGTTCAAGATCATCAAGTTTTTTCCTCCCTGCTCTATGCATTGGAATAGAGACATGTGAAACAATGGGCCACTCCCTAGGTGTTTTCACAGACCGCTGAAATTACAAACTCTGCAGGAGCAACTGAGATTCCTATTGAATAATTTCTCTTAGAGCTAAAGGACCTGTAAAACAGATTGTTTACAAATTGGGAAGAAGTGTGACTATCTGTTAGAATTCTATATATATGGAGATAAGATATACACAAACACACATACACACAATACAGGCATTCATGAATTCAACGCATCATCACAACTCCATGCCACTTTTAGCGCCCGACACATCATCACAACTCTATGCCGTTTTGAGTGGCAGACATCACAGAACAAGTCATCATTGATTTCCCTCCATAGATGCAAACTGGCACACGGTACAAGGGTTGGCTTGGCGAGAACATAATTTAGTAATTTTCCAGTGTTCCTGCAGTTTCTCCATAGCTGTAAGCTTTTTAATGCTTATGGAACATAGAAGTACTGTAGATAAAGCTTGTAGGAATAGAAAAACTGATGTTTCCTGGAATTATTGTAACAATGAACTGACTAATGTATCTTGATTCTCAGATTAATTTTAATATGGCCATCAATGATTGTCTGGTTTCATTCTGGAATTAACTTTTAACTGGGATAAATGCCAGCTGTGATTAACATGGGCTTCTGATTTCTCCCTAGAGGTCTAATAAAGTTATGTAGGGCTCCTGAGGAGATGTTCAGGTGTCAAAATCCCTGACCTGATAGCTGTTTCAATCACAGCCTGCGGGGGGGGGGGGAACTTGATTAATGTCCCTCTTCCCATCTTCTCTTAATTTTTCTTTAAAAGACAAGCATTCCAGAAAAGGGAATGAAGTACCGGTATGTATAAGGAGGGAAATAGTTATACTCCCTGTTCTCCAAGCCATAAATCCCTTTCTCAAAAAACTTTTCCTAATTGTATCATCCATCAGAGCTGAAATGTATATGTTTGTATGTAGCCTGTAGCTTCACCTTAAATACTGCCCTTCCAGCCACATATACCTTCCAATCTTCCTTTTCTCTTTATGCAAAAAACACCTCAGAGATACACTAAGCATCTGTAATGCACAAAATGCATCTCAAAGGTTTGCTCTTTGTCTACCCCAGATTAAGCAAACGAAGATGAAAAATAAAGGGGGGGGGAGGGGAGTCACGAAAATGACAGCTCCTCATCACCAGACACACATTTCCACCGATGCATATGCTGTGTGCTGCATCCCATATGACTGTTTGAGCCATCATCTCTTCTTAACCTTTAAGTGGGATGTTGTAAAAAGGCAACTGTCCGTCAGTGGTGAGAAAAGAGGAGGGGGGGGGTGTCCTCTTGAAATGTCAAAGGCTCAGTGCAATTTGCATTGGGGAGCCATTAGCTGGTTGTGTTGCAAATAACAAACAATTCGTGTCCGGTGACCTTTACCATCAATGGGAAACAGCAGCACATCTTCATTTCAGTGCCAAGAACATGTGGTGAGTTCACTCAGACTCTTTGTGTGCATTTACTTCCTGCTCAAGAAATGCAATGATTAATTTATTTTTCTCTGCCCCTAAAACTTGTCTAGATGCTCTAGATCCAGGGGCTTATGTTTCCTATAAGCTCCTAGAGCAAATAGATAAGTTTCAGGAGCAGAGAAAAATAGAATAATGGATTAAGAGAGAATTTTTACCCAAAGAGTAATTTTGGTGAACCTCTCTGTGTGTCTTAATCCATTATTCTAACTAAAATAGATTCATCTTGATTTTTAGAAATCTTCATTTATTTTTAGTTCTTATTTGCAGACTATTTTTGCTCTATGGAGACTCTAAGGAAGGGGGGCATTAATAGTGTTCTTAGGTGATCTTCCTCCCTGGCATTAACCATACCCTTTCACAGAGATGGTGAGCATGTGACCCTCCAGATGTTTCTTGACTACAACACCCAGCATCCCGTTCCATTGGATCTGCCAGCGGGGCCAAATATTCTCCAGCCTCTTTCTCCAGTTGCTACTCTCAGGCCACAAACTATGGTATGTGGGCCCCTTATTAGGTGGGCAAATAAAGACAGCAGGCCTTAAGATGGGGATTAATTACCTTCAAATCACTATATTTTTTAAAAAAATAATACTGCCAAGAAAAATGCTCTATGGAACATCCAGGGATATTATTTCAGGTGTTAAGACAGCTTCATTGGTATTTCCCCACTTCTCTCTTTTTTTCAAAGGATTTGTGAATTATGAGGGAGAGAGGTGAGATAATTTTAATTAATCATCACAGGAGGGCCTGTGCCATGTTCAGAACTACATGTTGCTCAGCAGTCACAGAGCTAGAATGAAAGTAGACTCTAATCTTCCCCATGCCGAAATGTTGAAGAAACGGTATATCATACGAAAATAATTTAAGGTGCTAACAACAAATATCCATCAGCAAACAAGGCAAAACCAGCTGAAGAAGTGGAGTGTGGACAGGCTGTTCCTCTCTTAAACCAGGAACCACTGATAAATTCACTCAATTTAAGCATTAGCAAAGATGTGGCAGGCTTATCACCTTCAGTTTCCTCCTAATGGACTAATAACACGAGAGAACAACCTGCTGAAAGCAGTGCCAAACAGGCTCTCCTCCTTTGCTGCCTTATATCAGGTGCTAATCTCTCTCTCACTCCCTCTCTCTTCCCCTCCCCACAGATACCCATTACTGCACAGCCTCTGCTGTACAAAATGAAATGTGCTAAATTCCTGGACATGCCAAAACTGCTACAGCTGTGAGGCACAGTTTTAAGTGTCACAGGAGGTCTCGTCCAGAGATGGCAGATTGCTTACATCAACTTCAGCCCATTAAGCCAGGAAGAAATTCAAGGCAATCAAGCTTGCAGAACATTTGATATATACCAGATGTGCAGGTGTGGTGAGCAGCTAGAAAGCAGAAAAGCCCCTGGAAGCCACATCATACCCATCTCTTGGCCAGCATCTTTGTGCCAGCCTCTGGACTACCTTGCTCCACCTCAGAAACACACAGCGTTATTCCAGTTGAGAATTTAACAAATGGTGGGTGACTAAATGCAGAGTGACAAAACAACGTTCTGTGAAATCTGGCACAGGAGGAAGGTGAGGCCAGAAAAGGTTCAAAACTAGCAAAGAGAACTGAAAAGTACCCCATTATTTCTGAGCCCCACATAGCAATACGTTTCACCTTCTCAGCCTTCAGTCTTTGCTTATACATTTGCACCCGTGATGATCTTCATTTTCACTTTAACCCAAGCTAAGGAATTCTAAACTTGACCAATGCTAACCTTATAGATTTGGAATAAATACAGACTACTAAATCCACTCTAGTTGGGATTAACAATAGGATTTAGTCCAAAAACTACAGTGACTCACTCAATCAACTACTGTATTAATCTGGAGCAATGTTGTTTGTTGCTGCATGTTTAGATTTTCATTCTACAGGAACCTCACATTTGTCTGGAATAGACCACAGAAGCTCGTGATATAATTCTGATTTGCAAAGTTTTCATTACATGGATGTGATGTGATAACAGAGAAGTCTTTTTGGAATCCCTATCTCTTCCAAATGTTTGTGCTAGTTTAAGAAATACCAGGTCCCTCTCAAAATTGGATGCTTCTGTTTTATATTCTTGTTTCTCTCCAAAACAACAGGCTCTTCTCCAGATGCATATGTAAACTGACAAGGGAATTTCCCAGCCCAAGGGAAGAGTTGTCAGGTATGTGAAAATGTCACTTGTTAAAGGACCACAGAATAGATTCAATATACTTCTGCTATGTGACACATCCCAGCAGCTCTAGGGAACATCTACATCCAAAGCAGCATAGCATCTAACAATAAGCTGGAAAACAAACAAGAGATTTTTTTTACATCAATATGAAGATCAAAACCTAAAAGGGCCCAGACTGAGCCAAAACAGAACTGGAGGAAGCAAAAACATGACAACCTACTTCACACTGACACAATAAACTTGTATCTGAGCGACTTTGTCTCAGACTGCAAAGTGGGAATGGCGGTTTGTGTATGGGAAAATTACATACATAGAAAACTAACAATGTTTGGATGCTGCCTAGATTTTCTCCTTACCATATGTTAGCTTTCTGTGTGGATGGAAATTCAAATTTATGGACTAATACTAATCTCTCTCACATACACACACACTCCCCCGTAATCTGAAATAATTCACAGATACTCAACTTCAGGAAAAGTGAGCCAGTGCTCACCAAAGATAAAGAATGGAGTTTGTGCCTTGTGTGGTCATACTTCAGAAAAAGAGGCCTAGTGTTCCAATAACTAATTAAGAACATGATCTACCACAAGGAATTCAGAATGCAGCACCACAAACCCAGAGGACGATGAAATCAAAAGCAGGTGGAACTTCAACAGCTTTCCTCCTCAGAACACTTTGCAATGGGCTGTGGGAAGCACCCGAATTCTCTCTAGACTTGAAATGAGATGTTAGCAGTCCAAATAACCACCTCCAAGGGGATCCTGGAGTGGGGTGAGCATGGGGAATGGCTACTCCTAGGTGGTGAGCCTAGTTTCGGGAAAGAGCTGGGGTCTAGGATCGCTGAGGCGCATTGATAGCTTCAGGAGAGCAGTAATCAAAGGGATGGAGATATGTGGCTTGTGTTTCTCTGTCAGAGTTTTGTCTCCAAAAAGTAATGATCCCTCGGCTTGGGGAAAAGACAGAAAATGCTTCTTCTACCTTGCATTGTAGAGTTTGTAAAGTACCTTTTGAAAGAATGATATAACCACATGCTGAAGCCACCCTTAACTGGGCAATGCTAGGATGAGGCCTAAAGCATTATCCTACCATGGCTCAGTTATGGATTATCTCAATACAAGTAGACCCTCTACTTAAGGAATTAATCCGTATTGGAATGGTGGCTGCAAGTCGAAAAGTCTGTAAATCGAATCTCCATTGACCTACAATGCACTGAAAACCGATTAATCCCATAACCAGTGGTTTTTATTCTATTTTTATTCCATTTTGGTTTTTTTTCTGGTCTGTAAGTCGATTCTCTGGCTGCAAGTCAAAACTAAATTTTGCAGCCAGAGAAGTCTGTAACTCGAAAAGTCTGTAAGTCGAGCCGTCTGTAAGTCGAGGGTCCACTGTATGCCTTTACAGTGGGGTCTCTACTTAAGAACTTAATCCGTTTTGGAAGGTGGTTCTCAAGTTGAAAAGTTCTTATGTTGAATCTGCATTTCCCATAGGAATGCATTGAAAACCATTTAATCCGTATCTGCTCTTTTCCGTCCATAGAAACTACTGTGGAACCTCTACTTAAGAACTTAATCCATTTTGGAATGGTGTTCTTAAGTTGAAACGTTCTTAAGTTGAAGCAAAATTTCCCATAGGAATGGACTGAAAACCAATTAATTCGTTCTGGCTGTTTTTTTGTTATGTAGAGGTGCGTTCGTACATTGAAGCATTAATTCCCATAGGAACTACGTAATGCAAAGCTGGTTAATACGTACTCTACCACTAGGGGGAGAATTTTTTTTTAACCTAAGATGACCTAAGGTTAAAAAAAGAGCAGGAAAGGTTTTTTTTCCTGTTCTTATCTTGGATTTCTGTTCTCAAGTAGAAGCAAAATTTAGCAAATGGAGCTGTTCTTAAGTTGAATTGTTCTTAAGTAGGGACGTTCTTAAGTAGAGACCCCACTGTATATTTATTCTTCTTGGAAGAGACTTCGCATGCACTGATCCAGTCCCAATGAAGCAGACATAGGCCGGGAACAGTTACCAGACCATGAACCAAGGAATATCTACACAAGGGGAAGGCGTAACAAAAAGCATCTGCTTTGAATTTTGCATGAAATGTTTCCAGGAACAGGGTTGTTTAACATCTATTTCCTACCCACACAAAGAGGAATAGGGAGACTCCTGTTTTTTTCTCCATTTCCCCTCATATGAGTTGATATTACTATATCAAATTCTGTCTGGTTCTGAGATACAGTCCCACTATATCTCACAACTATATTGAATTAGCTGCATACAAGGCAAGAATCTTTTGACAGGTAGGAAGAGCTAGAGTCAAACAACAATGCATTTAGCATATTTTTATTATTCCTCCACAATATGGAATATGTTTGTCATAGTATGAGATTTTCCTCAACTACATTATCTCACATTTAGCGTGCTTTTGTCTTGTGACTGCTCGCCGAAAAGGAAATACTGTATGGCAGCATGCATCCCTGAGAAAAATCACTTTGTGGAAGGAAAATAAACTAATCACAGGAAACACACTTCCCTCTTAAAGTCTAGCTAGCTACTGCAGGGAATCAACCAGACAAGTTACAAATCCCTGGGGTCTTCTCCCTCAGAAGCTTCTTTGAAATGAATAGGATTTCTGCAAGGGTGTTCATACATTTGAACAAGGTTGCTAATTAGTGGGTGGTTGACATTTGGATTTTCATTTCTGGTATTAAAAAAATGATTTGTTATAGCCCTGCTGTGCATAGCTCTTGTACTCTACGCAGGCAAGGACTTATTGTTATCGCATCCAAAGCTGGAACACAGATGTTCAAGAAGTGCTTTGTTTGAGGAAGGGAGGCACAAATGCCACTGGAGGGAAGCCAAGGAGTTAAAAATTAGCAAAGCATGCATTTAAATGATCAGCACATTTTATAATTTCAAAGGGAAGTGCTTCAACCAGGCTTTCCCCCTGCAAAATCCAATTCCTATTGTGCAGTTAGTTCATAATGTTGCTTTTGCAGGGTTTTACACCAACAGTGAATATTTACATTCCAATAGCCCTTTATAATTCACGTAATTCTTTGCAGCTTTTAGCACTTGTCTTCATAAGAGCTCTGGCAGAAAGGTTACCACTGATCCCATTTTACCCATAGAAAACAGAGGCCAAAAGGCGATAATTTAACCAAAGCCAACCCTCCAGCCACTGATCTATTTCTGTTCTGTTGGCAACTCGCCTGGTAGTAACTGCCACTGTTGTTTGCTCCAACCAACTGCTATTATTAAATCAAATGCTATCTTTAACCTTTGGGTATCCAAAGGTTTAAACCTATTGGAGTTTTATTTACAACCTTGCATGCTGTCTGTAGTTTGAGTGACTGGGAGGGACTGGGGTGAGATGACTTTATGTCTATTCAGCACTAGCCAATCATGCCTTCCAGCTTTTGAAATTCAAAGAGAGCTCCACCTCTGCTGAGCATTCTATCCCTCTCTTTCGTCAATTGATGGCAACCGTTTGTTGCAGTTGATTTGTTCAGTTGGTTGCTTGTATGTATGTGTGCAGTAAAGAAAAGAGTATACACAAGTCTGACTTCAAGCAACTGTTAAATAAAGAAACTTTTAAATTCTTTCCCCTACAAATGTGTCGGAGCAAGTTGTTGAGACTTTAAGTGCCAGTTAATAAGAAAGGGGTGGCCTCTGGGGAACTATGTAGCTATTCTCCTCTGTGGACCTCTGTACTTCGACTGTGTAGCAAAAAGAAAAATTTTACCAGAAATTCAAAATTCTGCAACAAAACCTATGTCATGTAGGTTGAGCAAGAAATCTCCATTTCCCTCCTCTTACTCCTAAGAGAGCTTGTGTTGACTTGATCCAGTCTGAGCACAATGCACAAGGCTAAGTCAGGCTTTCATCTTCCCTACTCTCCACGATCATAAAAAAAAATGCCAAGTTCATGGCAAGGAATTCCCCTCCTCCTTTTTAAGATAAAGGTGAAGTTAGTAGGACACAGCAGGGTCTCACTTTGATACAAACTGAGAGTAGGAAAGAATCTGGAGTTTCCCTACTTACAGTATTTTTAATGTACCATCTGGTTCTACTTTAGGCTAACCTATGAGCAAGATCAAAGCACTTTTGTCACAGTCACCACTTATTCGTTCTTAGTTCTTCAAGAAAATGTGTTTTGCACATCATGGTGTGTTGCACATACATTGCATGAGCCCTGATGACAGATTTGGGGCACAATTAAGGCCAAGACAGAAGGCAGCATGAACAGATTTGACCCGTGGGCATAACATATTGGGAAATCAGCCCAATCAGAATCTTCTAAACAGAATGGGAGGGAAGTACCCCTAGGTATTCTTACACGCCTTTGGGATTTATTCACAGACAGCAAGAAACTGTTCCTTTCTGCATATGGTGTATATCCACTGAACATCAATTTCAACCAAAAAAAGGTGTTAGGGTTGCATCAGTGTGTACCTCAGATCCATATAAAACTATACCTTGGGCTACTCAGGAGTTTTGGACTGCAACTCCCAGAAGCCTTCGCCACCAACTATGCTGGCTGGGGTTTCTGGGAGTTGCAGTTCAAAAACATCCGAGTAACAAAGGTTAAGAACCACTGAACTATACATTAAGCCACCACCGCAGAAAAAGCTACAGATGGGAAGCCCTGGAAAAAAAATGGGGGGGGGGAACATTTGGAAAAAAGGTTTTTTTCCAAAGCCCTTTTTTTGGTTTTTTTCCCCAGAACAATGGGGGAAAATGGAGCATGGAATATGGTATTTTACAATGGTAAATAATATGTCTATGACATGGTATTCAAACTATGTAGCAGGAAGACCTTAATGAAAGCCTTCTGAGACTTAAGTTCTCTCTAAAGTAGTAATATTTCCAGAAAAAAACTGGTGAAAAAAACATTTTTTTCCTGAAATTTTTTCCCCCAGAAAGTTTACATTACTAGACAAGGCTGAAAGTTTCAGGAGGCTGAAAGTCCATATTCTCACTCTGACATTTATCACACAGAATAATTCTCTACCCAGCTTTAGACCTCCAATCACATGCAAGAGTAAACATTGCGCAATGCTATGTGATTAGAGATGTACTTCAGCCCTCACATAGATTCTTTAAGTGATAATACCAGAATAAATGAAGAGTACAGGCATTGGTTTATATTTCCTGATTTGGTCACATCATGACATTGTTTAGCCTACAGTTTTCTCACAGTTTCTCAAAACTACCACTCTGAACACCTAACTCCTGTCTTTCTCCATAAGCAAAGGCAGGGTGAGGCCTAGCTAGCATTTGCATGGGAGGCGACTAGAAATACCAGCAATGGGCCACTGGGCAAGTTTAGAAAAGAATCCTCTCTACATCCTTGGAGAGCTGCTGCCAGTCAGAACTGCCAATACTGGGCAAGATGGACCCACAGTCTGCATCAGCTAACCTCACATGTTCCTCATTTCAGACAACTTGGCCACCAAGTGGTAGATAATGGCGTGTTCTGTCCCATCCTTTCAGCCCTAACCAGCAATCCAAAGGGTTTCCACCAATGCTGATCCAGAGAAGAAACTCGCCTCTTTAATTGTGGATTTCCTGCACTGGAAGGGGGTGGATTCAACAAATTCCATTCCCTTCCATTTCTACAAGTTCACGATTATAGTGGTGCCTCGAAAGACTATTTTAATTCGTTCTGCAAGAATTGTCATCTTGTGAAAAAATCATCTTGTGAGGTTCCCTATGGAAACCTTGCAAGACAAATGAAATTTACTTATCTTGCGAAGCACTGGTCTCGGGGGGGAAAAGTCTTGCAAAGCACGGCCACAGAAAAAAACATCTTGCGAGGCACCATAGGGATCGCAAAAACTAATCGTCTTGCGGGTTTTTCGTCCCACGAGACAATCGTCTTGCAAGGCACCACTGTATATGTTCTGAAGTTCAGTCAAAACTCAACTGAAAGAAATATTCAAGAATGAAGCAAACAAAGACTGAGGCCCTGCAGTAAGCCGCCGGGAAATCAAATGCTCAAAATTCTTCACTCTTTTGTCAGCTTGTGAATGCCATGATACACAGTTACAACAGGGGCCACAGCTGGACATTTTTCATTGTGGTCTGTGGCCTCCCTTTAGCACTGTGTGCAATCAAGCATCTTCTCTGGTGCCTTGGAGAAATCTCTCGTACTTCAGATCCTGCTTCCTACCTCAGCTCTCCTACTCATCTGCTACTCCAGTGGGTCTCAAGCTTTAATCCTCTGGGTCAGTGGTTCCCAACACCTTGAGTCTTTAGACATTCTGGACTAAAACTACCAGAACCTGTCACCACTAGCTGTGCTGGCCAAGATTTCTGGGACTTGTAGTCCAAGAACATCAGGGGACCCAAGGTTGGGAACCACTACTTTATATGATTTGGACTTCAGCTCTCCTGAGCCCCAAGAAACATAGACAAAGATTCTGAGAGACATTGTTCCAGGTCTCCAAATGAGAATTACTCTGTTCCCTGTTCTTTCAGTGAATCACCATTACGTTGCTGCCACTCAGGCTCTTCAAGGCTGTGTTTAACATCTTGTGGGCCTGTGCCACCTTGATCCCTCAGAAAGAAAAGCTGTTTATCTCATAGAACTGTCTCATTGTCCTAGACCTGAGGGTCAGCCAATAAAAATCAGTTCACACTAGCTTCAGTAAAAACAACATACTGTGTAATCTGTTTACAGAATTTACTCCCACAAAACTTAGTCATCATGACCACTCAGATGCTTTGGGAGATGGGGAAAATTTGTGGAGAACAGGTCTATCAGTCCCCTGGGTCAGGAGAAACATTTTTCATCACTGTTAAGACACTGTCTAGAATAGCAGCAGTTCCATTAGACATGTAAACAAAACCAAACAAGAAAATGGCCGTTCATTTCATACTTCAATCAAAATATTGGACAATATTGATCAATCC
Source organism: Pogona vitticeps (assembly GCF_051106095.1). NCBI lineage: Eukaryota > Metazoa > Chordata > Lepidosauria > Squamata > Agamidae > Pogona > Pogona vitticeps. The sequence goes on from NC_135784.1 coordinate 182,482,771, forward strand.
CACATCCATGGTGTGCCTTGTTAATTCCATAGGAAATCCAAAAGATTTTTTTTAATCTGTTTTAGGGATAGTATATTTTCAGATATTTTTGGACTCCCATTCCCAGAATTATCCCAGAATCCCCTAGACCTACTGTAATTCTGCAAGTAGAAACCCAAACACATACCTTCAAGGGAGTTTTCTGTATTTCCATTACTGTCCTTGCATTTTGCCTTTAAAAATAAAAGAAACTACCCCGGTGATCCCTGGGAGTCACAAGACTCCCCAGGAGTTGCCAGCCTCCATGGGTGGTGTGGTATCGGCACCCATTAGGCTCTACAGAGGAAGCCTCCCACAGAACTACAGGGTCCAGGTTTCCGGGAAGGCCTGTTGTTACCTTTGTGTTCAGTCTGTAAATTTCCCAGAAGCGGCTTGGCCATTGTTACAAATAATTTAGATCAGATCCAGGGTGGGCAAAAAAAAATGTGGGAGCATTTGTGCCTCCCTCAGGTTCTCATCGCTGTGGTTTCTGCCGCTGTCAAAACCCTGAGTAACTCTGTGGAGAAACACAGAGTCCCGAATCTTGTTTTTCCGCAGAACTGCTGCATTCTTTTGGCAGTGATGGACATTTTCACAGCAGCAGTGGGGTTTCAGTAGAACGACTGGGAGGGTGTCGCCCTGATTGGCTCAGGGAAATACAGGTCCTCAGCCTCAGGTAGTCATCCCCCCCCCCCCCGGACTGGATGGACCTTTGGTCTTGTTCTTAAGTCATTCCATGAGAACAAAGAGAAAGGCTGTATCTTTACCTGTTCTTCCCCCTCCCCTACACAGGTACTTTATTAGGGTTTCTATCTGGACAGAGCACATGTAAACAGGGGAAGAGATTCTAAAGAAGCTGTACTGGCCCACAGCACCTCTTGGGAATTTACTGACCTACAGGTGTGGTATTCTTGAACAATGCAAATGAATTCAACTCCAAGGGTGAATACAGGAAGCAAGGCAAGGGGGTGACTGGATGAGTATTTCAAATCACATGAATGTGGATCCTTCTCACATTTCTTAACTCTGGGAAAGAAATACCTGACCCCAGGAAACACAAGAACATTTTTAGCCTGTTACTTCCCCCCTGAGAGTCCATTTTGCCATAAGCTACTGGGCGCTATTCTGCTAACCATGAAAAATAAAAAAAAAGCTGTTAATCTCCTCACTCTCAGCATGGTGCAGCATGAGTCACTGCTGTTTAGGGCTTTGATCGCATGCTGTTCTTCTCCCCACATCCCCCACATCTTCCAAGGTTCGGTTCCTCTGACAAATCTTTTTTTAGCAGCATCTCAAGCATCCTCTGATCCAATTTAAAATTTTGCTCTACAGACTAGCGCTACATTCATTCTTTCATTTAAAAATGCATCCTTTTTGTACTGATGTACTGGTACAGACTGCTTTGCAGGTATTCTGTCCAGAGAACACTGAATTCTCAAGAAGCCACCGTTGGAAAACGACAGGAATTGCCTGAAACAGTCATACAGTTGTTTTTTTTTAAAAAAAGAAGCATCAATTCTGTACAAGCTTTTGGGTGACTGGCTATCACGATGCAGCTGCTGTCCAAGTAGCAGGCATCCCTAGAAGGCAGACCTATTACTAAGGCTAAAAGATGATTTAATTTCTATATATTATTTACCATATTTTACCCAAAAACAAATGTTTTCATACTTAACATTTTTTTAAAAAAATGTAGATATGGGAAAATTGAGGTGCATTGCTTTGGACGTTCCCTCTTAAGAAATCAGAGTTGCCATCTTACACCCACCCACTCAAATGCCTGGAACCTTTCAGTCCCGTGTGGGAATTTGTTTCTGTATGTGGAACAAGACCCTCTCCGTGAGAGGGATAACTGGACCTGCCAAATTTGGCAGAGGGGATGGGGCAGAGTTTCTGGGCTCCTTGCTTAGGTGTAAAAATTATGTGCAAATGTGTGTTTCTGTTCTTCCAACAAATGGAGAGTGCTTGGGGAGGGGGGATCTTCCAGCTTTGCACACTTAATGGAGGTACTGGAGGCAAGCAAGTCTACTAAGCCTGCCACTTCGTATCCCATGGCTTCTGAAAATGGTCTGCTCCCCTGAAGGAGGAGAGGAAGGCAAATACATTTTGAAAACCAGTTCTCAAGGTTCTGCTCCTCCTCCTTGTCTCATCAAAGTGGGGCAACTTTTTAATCTCTTCTACCATCCCTGCTATGATGTTACCAAAAAAGAAAAAAGAACATCCTCCCAAATAATACCAGCTCTCCATTCCTCTCTCCAGACTAAAAAGGACCCGTGTACGTCAGGTGCCATCTCTTCATTTCTTATGCTCCTTCATGCCAAGTGCAAATATATATTTCTTTCTAATGGGGCTATTGTTTTCACCTGCCACTTTAAAAACACATTAAAAATGACTAATGTTTTATTATTAATGGCTGAGAGCTGGCTGCCTTTTCCTTTTTGCCTTGATGGAGTATCCGGAGGATTGTTTGTATCCACCTTTCTGACTGAAATCCTTAAACTGACTCACTATGTTAATAAAATACAGATAACATGTTCGAAGTTCTACACTTAGAACAAAAACAAGACACTATCGTTCCTAGAGCAGAAACAAAATACCTCTGTGCAGGCTGAAACGCTGGTCCTGGTCACTGAGAGAGAAAATCAGATTCCAACCTTGTGCCATGTTATACCAAGGGAGTGAGGTATCAGAGAGAGAGAAATATGGGTGCACGAGGGTGCATTCACACAAATGTCTCAGAATATTTTTGTTTTCTGGGGGAAAATATCCTAGCATGGGAGAGCGAAATGCAGGCTGGAGTCCTCCTGCTTCACTTGGCAATTTTTTATGTAAATGTACAGATTTTGCATGGAGGAGCACTCTATCATGCAAACCCTGCACCTGCCATCAAAATTCAACACTATGGATTTACTTCTACTATAAGAACTAGGGGTGGAATAATATTTTAAAAATAGCCCATCCCCATAAGAAGGTATTCCTTAAATGCAGAAATTGTGTGATGTTACACACAATTTCTTCTTGCCTTCCACAATTTACAAATTAGCTTGCTTTGTTTTGTACTCATTTAAACATATTTGTTTGCAAACTATAAGTGTGGGGTTTTTTCGGGGACAGGAAATTTTATGTGGATCACACCAATGTGATTTCAGATCACATGACAGATTAACAATGACACACATTCTGACCCTAGGTCATCTGAGGGACGTGGTGGCGCTGTGGGCTAAACCGCAGAAGCCTGTGCTGCAGGGTCAGAAGACCAGCGACAGAGTGAGCACCCGTCACTTGTCCCTGCTCCCGCCAACCTAGCGGTTCGAAAGCATGCAAATGCAAGTAGATAAATAGGGACCACCTCAGTGGGAAGGTAACAGTGTTCTGTGTCTAAGTCTCACTGGCCATGTGAACACGGAAGATTGTCTTTGGACAAAAACGCTGGCTCTATGGCTTGGAAACGGGGATGAGCACCGCCCCCTAGAGTCGAACACGACTGGACAAACTGTCAAGGGGAACCTTTACCTTTACCATCTGGATTCAAGGGACCCTTGTCTCAAGCCAAGACAGTGATATAGGCCCAAACTGTATATTACAAATGACCTGTCATGCAATCCGAATCATTTTAGGTGTGCAGAGACTGGCACATTTCACTAAAGTCACACTTTTGCATACCAACAGCCCAATTCCTGGGTTAAAGAAAAGCCAAAGGTGCGACACTATTGCAATTGTAGCTGTTACTGACATATATAACAGAAGGAAAAAACATGCACCAGTCAGCCTAAGAAAGACTGCATGTGCACATATTGACTTATGTGATTACCCATATATATATATATATATATATATATATATATATATATGCGCACGCATACACACTTAAAGATCTCTAAACAATAAAGTAGGCAGCTGAGAGATAAATGGATAGAGTTGAACATTTCTTCTATTTCCCTCACATGCATCACAGCTCTTGGATCAGACTATTTTGAATGCAGACACTTACATCCCCATGTCTCTGGAATATTTGCCTTAGATTCCAAGGCACCATCAGACTTTGGATTACTAAATTGTGAACCCTGCCCTGCAGGAAGCTAAGCTTTGTTTTTGCTTCGCTGGAAACTAAACTCTTGCTGAAACCCCATTGTTTGCTAAAACCAAGATCTGAGAGGGAAAGGTCTGAAGTTTTAAATGTAAGCCCTCTCCTGGCTCTCTTTGAAAATTAGTATTGAACTGAGAAGCAAACTCCACAGATCCATCTATAGTGAAGAATAGCCACTGCATCAAAGTGAACTAAGATCAATTCGAATATTAATTGAAGAACCCAGCTTTGTGGCTGGAAGTTTCTAGCGGTACCTCTGATAAATGTTACACAAGTGGCAAATAGGAGCATGATGCTGACAGATAGGAGCATGCACAGGGATGCTGTGCTCCATCCTGTGAGTGACAGCGACCAGCAGCTGACATTTCAGAGGTGCTTATACGAATGAACTTTTCTATTTCTGTCATGTCTTTCATTTCAAGAAAAACTCAGTAGGTGGTGAGAGCCCTCCTCACGTTGTCACTAATTTAAGAAAGCAAATGGCAACAGTCAAAGGAAATGTAAGAAAGAACCAGGGTTACAGCCCATGTTTGCCCATTTCGGTGGTGAGATCTTTAAAAAAAGGTACTCAGACAGGAGAACAAATTTTCCCAGAAATCACCAAAACCTGCAAATATTTCTCTTTACCTGTGCACATGGTTTGCTATTGGGGTTGATGGATTTTCATCAAATTCGGACAGTATTTTTAGTGTGCTGTTACTTAAAACACAGACTATGTGATACACACAAAAATCTCCTAGGGGGGCCCTTGGGGAGCCCTCAATTATATCTGATTGCCTACAGTTCCGTGACACATCATGTTCGAGATGTTGCCAACTTGAGTTAAGAAATTTACATGTTTTAAATGATGCCATAACTTTCTGGATAAGGTCGGGAGCTCCAAAAGTTAATTAAGGTGTGCTGACTAGAGGATTCTGGGAGAGTTTTATTCTTTCATAAGCTGAAGCAGCACCATCATGATGATGAAAGAGGTGGGGGAGATAGAGAAAATGAGACCAGTGAAAGAGAAGGTGGAGGATCCACAGAAAAGAAACAGGAAACAATAAACTTGAAATCTCCTGCCTGCAAAGCATATATTCCACAGCAGAGTATCAATCAGAGATGTCCTCCCAATGGAAAGAACAGCTTCAGAGGAAGGGTTTTACTTGGGATTGGATAAAGAGAGGTTAAGGTTAAAATCCCACTTCCCTGTCTGCTTCAGTTACCGCCTCCACTCAGTTGACATTATCTGCATTTTAATAACATAACATGCACACATTTAAATATTATGTCTAGATCGTGCCAGATCTTCCCACTGAGATCATCAGCCATTAGTGGATGGGGAAGTTGTTGTTTTCAAGATGTGACAGGTCTGCAAGTACCATCAGCTCTAGCTGGCAAAACTATCAGTGAGAGATGGGAGCTACAGCATCCGGAGTGTCACCTGCCCCCTACCTTTAACATAGGAGGTGGCTGTGTGAGGCTTCCGCACAGATCTCCCTACTCAGCATTAGTTTCTGCCCCACCAAGTGTCGCTTCAGTCCAGCAAAAAACAAACATCTCCAAATAAAGTCCCACTTGCAAACTGGCTACAACCACAGATACAGTATGTATTTATTTACTCTCAAATTTCCCTTCGCACATAAATCCAGTCTTGACTTTTCTCCTCAAGACTTGTTACCAGGATGGTATGTTTGGGAGAGTTTTAACTATTGCTTCCAGCAGTCTAGAAAACAGCAATAGCCATTACTGGAACCTTCCAAAAATGTTCTGTTCAGTGAGTTTGCATGAGAGAGTGAGTCAGCCAGCCAGCCAGCCAGCATGGGGGCAGGAACTGAGCCTATGATGACAACCAGCCTGCCTTTATTCTGCTTCTTTGTGAAGCACAGATGAATTAAGGAGGCATTACTCACTGCAGAGAAAGGAAGGCCTTTGCACACGGCTTACCTAAAAGAAACACTGTCAGTGTTGCACCTCTGCTCCATTCCTATTGGCATTCTTTTACCAAGGTCCTTAAAAATAAAGGAAGGAAAGCAGTGGGAGTAAGCCTTGGATCAGATATGCGGGGGTGGGCAAAAGGGAACTTCCCAGAGGCTGGCAGGCTGAGACTTCCATCAGCCCAAGCAAGGACAGCAAAAGATGAGGTACGCAGGATCAGGAAGACTGGGCTTTCGTTCCACCGTGGAAAGAGGGATGGAATGAGATGGTCCAGGGCAGAGCAAGCATGCATTACTGCATCAAAAGAGAATCAATTCTTCAAATGTTCCAAAGGAAAAACAGAAGTTTTCCTTCGGAACAAAGGAAGCCTGGCTCCCAGCACTGAAAATGACGCCATGCAAATAAATAAATAAATAAATAATAAAAAAATCAATGAATTCAACCCAGACACAAGGACCAGTGATCACTGCATACTAAACACTAGCCAACGACATCCATCAGCCACAGTGACAGGTCATCCCCCCTTATCACAACAAAACACCCATAACAAAAACACAAACAAACAAAAAACCCTGACCACAAGAAAGACCAAATATCCTAAAAGAACAAAAAACCTTGATCCCACAGCTACAAATACTCAACAATCCCACACACTACACCAGAACCCAGACAGAGTTCTAACTCCTGTCCTCTGAAGATGCCAGCCACAGAGACTGGCAAAACGTTCGGAAGAAAAACCTCCAGAACACAACCAAAGAGCCCAAAAAAACCTCCACCATCAAAAGCTAAAGCCACCGCCTCTCCCTCACAAGCACAAAAGTAACACAGTGAGAAAGAAGACTTTGCCATAATTTTTCCTACTCATTTGCTTGCATTCATACATCTGTATTCAACCCGCCTCCTTCTTCTCTCTCCCCCCCCCCACCCGGGGCAAAGGACACACAAGTAAGGCAGCTCTTTCCCATACAGTTGGAAGCTTTCCAGACCACTTCAACACCTGAGCATTCTTTTGCCACTTCATTCTGTTGCATATGGGAGATCAGGGATATTCTACCCCGGTTAAGTGCAGTGGCTGAATTTGTCAGGCAGCTCCGCTCTCCATTCTAAATGCCAAACAACCAGTTCCAATCAATAAATAAGAATAGCCAAGCAGAGACAAAAAGCCTCTGCCTGATAATTCTTACTCAGTGTTTCGACAACTGTTCTGGGAACAAACATGTTGGAAATTATTTTCAATATATTCTGTTTAGGGGAGGGAGTGGATTAGTTGCTGCAATTTAAATTCCGGCACACAGAAAAAGAAGAAGAAAGACAAAATGGCGATAGATGCCTGCAGCTGAATATACAGCATGACATTCTTCTACTTCTTTTTTAAATGGGATTTGACCCAAGTAGACTTTCCATCTTTTCACTGTTTCACATACGGCAGTGATGGCTCTCAGAATGGTTTATAACTGTTCTAGCTGCTCACAGAAGGAAGTGGTGAGAACATTCACAATCCAGCTTCTAACAAGAGAAAAGAACATTGTCCACTGCTACTTAAACTTCTATTCCCTCTATCTGCACCTCTTTTTTGCTTTCAAAAACCAGGGCCTCCCCTGCCTCTCTTTTACAGGGATTAAGGAGAAGAAATCAATCTCACCCACCACAGCCACCATTTCAAGGTACACAATCAAACTGGTCCACAAGTGGCACTTGACTTGGATCCAACTGGCCACGCCACCAATTTGTGCTTCCCTAACTGTTGGAAGAGCTGTATGACCTACACACATTCTCCATCCTCCCACCCCAAACCCAGTTGGTAGCTGTGCACTGCAAGGACCACTTCTTGGTCTTCACTTGAAACTGAAAACAAGGCTATTATGAATCAGACCTTTATCCTGATATCCACAGTGGCATCCTTATCAAGCATCCTCAATGGTAACTGAAAATATATCAATGACAAGGGCCTTATTATTTTGCTATTAGAGGCAGAAAGGTTAGAAGTCACCAAAAGATGGAAATACCCAGGAGCTGTATCAACTAGGCAAAGCTACCCAGCTTGGCTCACATGGACGTGCTCTATCTGATCCAGCATCTAAAATAATCTCCAGCCTTGATAGTACAGAAATGGCTGAAGCCCCCGATTTGTTCCTATAAAGACAAGATTGGTTCTGCACTGGAAAGAGACAGCTCTGAATTGCACAGGAGTTCTTTTACCGGCAAAATGGAGATTCAAAGTTTATTCCTTTTGGTGGCATTTCTTGTTCCCAGCAAAGGCAGAGACCAGTCAGGGCCCCCCCTCCTGAACAGCCCACTGTCACAGTTAAAGATATCACAGGCAGCCTCTCACCAGGGGCAAGGGCACCAGGACCCAGCCCACCAGACTAGAGTATTGAGAAAGAAACTCACTGCACAGTTGGTTATGACCAGGTGGAGGCGGAAGCAGAGGTCTGGGAGGAACAACCCAGAATCGGGCACCGAGATGCAGGAGGCCAGCAGAAAGAAGCAGGGAGCAAGGCAGGGGCAACAGGTGCAGGAACACTGGAGTCCAGATGTAGAGGTACAGGAGGCAAGAGACAAGGCAGGAACACTGACATACAGGGGCTCCGGAGCAGCCAGGCACTAAGACTAGTCAGCACAACCAAAAATCTTTGTTACTGAGGCAAGCTCTGGGAGGGAGAACCACTCCTTAAATAGGCCTTTCCTCTGGGTTTCCAGGTGAGCCTCATGAGTGGCCCAGCAGCTGCTACACAGGCCAGGGCCTCAGTCTGCAAACACCAGGCCACTCCTGGCTCAGGTTGGCCCTGATCCTGCAGCTACCAAGGTGGTGTGGGCAAGATCCTGACACCTGCCATCTGCACGTTTTTCTTCAAGTATCTACTGCAGGGTAATTGAACATTTTTCCAAGGAGATCAATTGAAAGGCAAGTGATCAAATGTTCACGGATTCAGATTTTTGCACTGAGGCTGCACTGAATTCAGATCACGGTGGCAGAGCTTGGGCAATGCTTGATGGTTGCTGTCCTTGCTAATGTCATGGTGCGTTACAGGTTACTGGTGTATACTGGTCAGAGGATGATTTTTAACCTTTTTTTACAAAACATGCTATGCAGCTATGTATCTGTGCATTCATGGATATCAAAGGCAAAAAATATATTAAAAATTAAACATTGGCTTGTAAATAGGAGCATCCTGAGTGGAAGAGACAGGCCATGGAAATGGAAATGAAAACAAATGAGTCCAGAATGACTTGAATAGGAAAGAACATAAAGGAAAGAGGTGGCTAGAGTGGGTGTTGTGACCCTTAGGGTGGGAAACACTGGATCACCCACTGATCCAATAATCCAAGGCAATTTTGGTCCCTCTCCTGGATCTGTTGCAAACTGAAGTATCCCTGAAAGTGAGTCTATACATGGCAGGAAGAAAACAGGGCATAGAGGATTTTCTGCCAGGTTCTTTTTGTGTGTGTTGTCGGGAAGCACTAATGGCAGACATTGCATAGACTCTGTCCATACTGGCTGAGTAGAGGTGTTTGGTTTTTTTTTTTAACTCAAAATATTGTGTTTTTTAGGGGGATGAGATCATCACAACATGTATTTTGGAATTTGTTACATGGCCAATTCAGCTTCCCCTGAACTTTTAATCAATAAACGCCTAGTTCAAAAAGGTCTGGAAGAGGACTCTCACTACACCACTCACTTGGTGAACACTCAACAGTGTGTTTCCATTCACTGGTTGCTTGCATTTTTGTTGTGCAAGAACCTTTCTGGTTATTAATTTTTATACTTCCTATTTTTTTTCCTTTCAGTTCTTTAATCCTTGCATCATGGTTGTTAAAATCTAACCTTTCGAATAAATTAATTAAAAGCAAGCCAACAAATGAACAACGAGTCCATTGCTGCCACTGCTACTTTGGGCATTCACCAAAGACAAGGGAATCTGTAGTTCTCAGATGTTACTGGATTGCACCTCCCATCTTCTCGTGGCCTCCTGGGCGGATGATGGGAATGGTAGTCCAACAACATCTGCCTCTGTGGCATCACACAGTGAGGCCTCCAGTTGACTTCTCTGCTTCATCCAGGACACAGACAGAACCCTTCTTCAGTGAACAGACTCAGAAGAAAGCCACAGGGGGGGGGGCATGCAGAGTGGCTCAAAAGACTCTTCAGGCAGCCTCTCCAGCTGGAAGCACCAAGCCTCTCTAGAACATATTGTGTGGGAAGGGGTGAGGCAAAGAAAGCAGCCTATTTGCCATACATTCAAAAGCCACATATTCACAGCTAAATCTTGCTTCCCCTCCTTACAGCCCTAGACACCAATTAATGATGTATTGATTATGCCTCCAGCAGCTTAAGAGTGGGAGAGAAACGGAAATACTGGAACTGAGCATAGATCTTGACCCCAGGCATCTTTAACTGACAGTTGTGAAAAGGCAGCTTGAAGTGCGAAATGGAAGAGTAAGATGTGTGGGGTGCTATCTTAATCACACTGTTATTGTACCACAGTTCTGCTGTATCCGCTGAATTCTGAGGGGTCCAAGAATCGTATAACCTGCCCCCAAGGAAGAACAGGAGAGAGGGAGAGTGGGGGGGGGGGAGAGAGAAAGAGAGGGAGAGAGAATGAGAATGGTGGATGCAGCCAACCAGCATTCCTAAATGTTTATGGGTTTTCCAATTGTTTCTTCGGCACAGTGCCTCTTCATCAGCAGTACTATCAGCGGCCTACCTAGAAGCACTTGTAATCATTTTACGTGTTGTTAGAGATGGGATCTGCAACCCAAAAATTCTTATTTTTTAACCACAAAAAAATCATGACAACACACAGTCAAAATGACTGGTTATTTGTATATGCTGTATGCATAGATGGCACTATGTTTATTTTGCTGCCCAGCTTGATGTCATGGATAGAGTGGCAGACTACAGCTCAGGAAACGTGGGGTCAAACCCCCACTTGGCTGTGGAAACTCGTGGGAGTGGTGCTGGTTGGCACTGGTAAAGCCCCTCGTCAAATATCTCACTTACCTTAAAGTCACTGTAAGTTCGTTCTGACTTGATGGCACATAACATATTTATGTTATTTTTATTAGGATATTTTTATCCTTTATTCTATCTGCAGATCTATATTAAAATATTAGTCATAATGGCACAATAAACCAATTCATCGGATGACTTCAGGCCAGTTACTTTCTCTTATTCTGCTGTAAAAGGATTGTTGTGAGGATAAAAGATGGGAAAGGGGAGCTAGGCAGGCAACGTTAAAACTTGCTGGAGGGAAGGCAAGACAGAAATGTAACTAATGTGACTAATAAAATAAAATAAGAAATGAAAAGGTTATACTCTGAAGTATTAGGAGCTCTTATCACCCTAATCTAATGTGTGTATCTGTCTATCTAAGAATATGACAAATGCCGAGAAAAAAGGAGTCCAGTGTTTCAGCCCAGACTCAAGGAGCAGAGCAGGCCCTGGCTTTGCAATAGCCATCTGCACCACCACCCCAATCGGGGTGTAGAGCAGTGGTTCCCACCCTTGGGTAACTCAGGTGTTCTTGGACTACAACTCCCAGAAATCCTGGCCAATACTGCTAGTGGTGAAAGATTCTGGGAGTTGTAATCCAAGAACAGCTGGAGACCCAAGGTTGAGAACCACTGTTGTAAAGGAATATATAGAAAAGAAGCCTAGTTTGCCCCCAATACAAGTAGGACGGAAGGTTGGAGCAGCTGACAGGAAGAATAATTTGGCTGAGATCATGGTGCAGGAGGATGCTGCTGTGTTAATGTCATGGGTGCTTCCGAAGACCTGGACCCAGAAGGGTTAACTGTGGCTGAGGAGAATGTGGAGAGATCAGAAACACCTGAACCGCCTCCAGATTCTCCCTCCACAGCAGACAGGCTTCGGGGCAGGCTTCGGGAAAGACTTAGGACAAGAAGATCAGAGGATTGCTCAAAGGCTTTCCACAGAGACCTACGTTCATCTAGTCCTGAGTACTAGCAGGATAGAAAGCTTTCTAGCAGCTCAAGGAGCTGTTTCATTATAAAACAAGCTTCCAGTGGAAGCAAGGAGTCAAAACCTTGGCTTGAATCCATGTTTCTTGCATCTTGTTTCTGAACTCTGGACTTTGGCCCTGGACTACGCTGGTATTGGACTCTGACCCTGAACTACACTGTGTATTGGACCCTGGACTTTGACATTGGACTTCATTCTGTAAGTTGGTTTCTGGACTTTGGCTTTGCATTCTTGATATCTCTGACCTTGGACTGGTTTATCGGACTTCGGCTATTGTGATCTCCGGGAATGTGACAGTTAAGGATTCTAATAACCTGAAATCTGGGTGTCATAATAAACTCTCTTGTTGGAGACTTAAATATACATGGCAACTCTCTTGTTGGAGACTTAAATATACATGGCAACTCTGGAGGTATAAGGGACAATTTTGCTCCATTGAGATCTATATTCTACTTCCAACAAAACCAAAAGAGATTAGAAGTCTACTTTTGGATGAAAAAATTCCCAGGTGATTTGACAAAGAGTGAAAGAAAGGTTAAATGAAAGAGGGAAACACAAAAGGGTACAACACTTTCATGTTCCCCTCTTTTGTTAATACTAAAGAATATAAAAATGAAAATAAATAATTAGCCTCTTTCATTTCCTTCCCTCCCCCCTTTTTGTTAAATACTGTACAAAAGTTCCATCTTTATTCTTGGTTGCTTTTGTGCCACCATTAAAAGAGCAGAAGCAGCAGGACTGGTGGCTAGGGTAGTCAAAGGTGGAAGAGGTCCTCCTCCTTTCAAATAAGTCGCCATCATGACTTTAGCTAATAAATAATACATTAGTTCCATTAGCAGTACAGAAGCAGCGCCTTCTTCGTTGTCTGGAGAAGGAAAAGGCTCCTCACCACTTGAGTGATCCCAAACATTATAAACTGCTGCCATTAAAAATGAGTTGCTTTTATACAGAACCTTTTGTTTAAAAGTTTTTAAAAAAAACAGTTTTTAGAGTCTTTAACTGCTGCCCTTTATAATACCGTGGAATATTTTTTAAGAGAAAACCTGGAAATTTTACCATTTGGTACTACAATTCCCAGAATCCCCCGTGCTCTTTAGGGATTCTGGCAACTGGAATAAAAGAAAACTTTTTCCAAATTCTCCTTCAAGGTTTGTTTGGAAAGGGTGTGAGTCGTGCAACTGCAGCATCCTACACAGTTGGTTTCCTGCTCTGCCCAGGCAGGTCATAAATTCCTGAAAAGGGAATTTATTCCCTCCCAGACCTGATCCTGAACTGCTGCCGGCAGAGAACTTTTTTCTTCTTCTGTGTGTTCCAGTCTAAACTGTAGTGATCTCCCTTCCTACACGCCTCCACATCATGCCCAATTTCCCATTTGCTTAATTGACAATTAGTCTCAGATGAAGACTGGGAAGTGAGTTCTCAGCAGGGAACAGCTTGTTCTGATACAGAAACTTATAGTCCAATAGCATCTGTTGTGAACCAGCTTTCAGCTGCTTTCTGTAAGCCTTGCCCAACTCCTGGGTATCATCTCAAGGCTTGATTGTACTGTGAATCTCTAATGGGTCAGTACTAGATTGGCCTTTGCAACAGCTGACTTTTGGTAACCATGCTGGAAAGATGTGCAGATGTCAGCAGAAGATGCTTCCAAACAACAGGTTCTATTCTCCCAAGAAGAATTTCTGCCAAGGTATCAAATAGCATAAAAGTGGCCTTCCGCAAGCTGGACAATCCCAAGAAGGCTGTTGAAAAAGGGAATGATAAAGCACTTCAGAGTATTCTCTATCTGGGAAACCCTGAAAAGGGTCACCGTTAAATCAGAACTGACTTGATAACACACAATTATTACTATTTAGCATTAATGACTGGAGATACAGATTCATTTAAGAAATCATGATTAAAGAAGCTTCAGTTTGGATTAAGGTACAAGGTCCAAACTGACAAACTATATTTTACAGTTGTAAGATCAAAACAAAACAAACTATGGTGCGAGGAAGGTTTGCAAACCATAGACTATACTGCACATGGTTTCGTATGATCTATGGACAGTCAAAGCACAGCTGAGATGGTTTCTATGCACCAGAGGCTCCAGCAGCTAAGAGTGGAAGAGCTGACCAGAAAAAAAAGGAAAGCAAGCCAACAGCACTAAACCATGATTTGCCCACATTAACAGAAGCTTAAATCACAGTTATGGTTAGTACAAACCATGGCTTGAAGACTCCTCTAGGAAAGGCAAGCCCAACACTCAGGAATGCATTTTTCATGGGTAGAGTATATGTAGCCCTCCAGATGCTGCTAGACCACCATTCACATCAGCCCGAGCCACCACTGCCAACAGTGAGGGATGTTGGAAGTTGGATTCCAGCAACACCTGGAGGACTGCACATTTCCCACCACTGGCATACTTTTTTCTCTGCCCACAGCAACCTTCTCTCTCTCCTCCTTTGAGAGTGTTAAGCATGGTATAAGCCAAATCTCCTCCCAACATGCAAGGAAGTAAAAGCAGAGACCACTGAAACCTGCACCCACATGGTTGCCTAACTCCCCTGTGTTCTTCTGCAACATGGCACCATAGCATAGGGAAGCTGTTCCCATGTAGTTGTGGATGTATGCGGTTGAAAGGGACCTTTTGGCTTCCAAAGAGGTAGAAGCAACTGCAGAGGGGAGTCAGGGGGAGGAAAAACAATTCCCAGATCAAACTGCACCTGCACCTCTTTGCTGCAGACCAGGAACTGACTATGACTGCATTCTGAAGGGTAAACAGAAAGAAAGAGAGAGACAGAGAGGGAGAGGGAGGGAGACTCCCTCACCTTAAAAAAAAAATAAAGCCAAAGAAATCCTGCCTGTCATTAGTTCTTTTAACATGCTTAGCTAGTTCGGGGGTGAGGGGGAAGGTATGTGCCTTCAGCTAGGGCTTGAGAAGAAAAACATGCTACAACTGATTTGAGGACAGACCAGGTTGCTTGGCAGCCACGTGGGCACTGGGAGACGGTTACCTTGGTCTCCTGACTGGCAATTAATCTTGAGGGAGGTTCTGCATCACAAGTCCAAGCTCAAGTGATCTGCCAGAAGGGGTGTGCCCCATTGATCAGGGTGATGGATGGCAAACGTACAGCCTCGCTCTGCTGCAAAAATCAATCGAGTCCAAGGAAACCCCTGTGCTTGTTCAACGGCTGGTTTTCTCCTGCCTCACTGCAACCCTCCCTCTGCCACGCTTGGCATTTATCTTTCAGAAGCTCTTCTACTCACTGACAGACAACAAGCACACATCCACGCCACTGTACGGACTGGGAGGCGGTTTATGTGTGATTATCTACATACCAAGGATAGAACTACTGTAACTCAGGATGCAATAGGCAAGGCACTATACGTATAAGCCAGCCTTCCCCAAAGGCGGGGGGTGGGGGAGAGTTGATTCATATGAAATTGTATGAGAGGGTTTTTTTCAAATCGGATTGTTTTGCTCCGTTGCTTTTAAATGAGTTTTTAATATCAATTTTATTTACCATTTTTAATATGATGCATTTAAAAAATTCTTTTTAAAACATTTGTACACTTACTGTTTTTAGCTTTTAAATATTGTCCTTTTAATGACGTCAGCCACCTTGGGTCCTTTTGCGGAGGAAGGTGGGGTAAAAATATTTTAAATAAATAAACGGACACCTGGCTACAGCCTGTGTTGTCCCTGGTCTCTGCTGCCCGAGAGACTATTTCCTGGATATCCTCCTGCCATTTGTCAAAATGACAGCGTTCTCCACATCGGTCAAGAGAAGTAATGTAGAACATGATTGCCAAATGGAATTCTAATAGCGTGGGAAGCTGTATCTGGCTTGCGTACAACTTCCTAGCTTAAAGTAATTAAAATCTGGGGAGGTAATACAAAGAAGCCCAGATTGTGAAAGCCGTGTTTTAATTTATAACACTTAATTTTTACATTCATGCCCATGAACTGGCTGCCAAGGTGTGAACATTTTTATCACCTGCGTCTGAACTGAGTTACTCATAGATAATTTCGGGATTAAAATGCCATTAAGCGTTCCTTCTCAAGTGTGATTATGACCTCCTACAAAATGCAGCGCATGCTTCAAGGTGCACAACACTTGGCCTTGCGAATCAAAAGGCATCACTCAGCTATCCTGCTTTCCCCCTCTTTGACAGATTCTCTGGGGGAAGGGGGTGAAGAAACATGGGGAGGGCGACACATAGATAACAGCAATTTTCAGACCTACGGTAAAATTCCATATTTCAGGCAGAACAATTGTGTAAGAAAGTCCTCCAAGACTCAGGCAGCATACTGTGTGTGTTTAGTCATTTAGTCGTGTCCGACTCTTCGTGACCCCATGGACCAGAGCACGCCAGGCCCTCCTATCTTCCACTACCTCCCGGAGTTGTGTCAAATTTATGTTGGTTGCTTCGCAGATACTACCAGGAGCAAACTCTGATAGTGGACCCTCCCAGTAAACCCTGGGTATATTTTTGATTTCTTTTGGCTGTTGCCATCATGCCTCTCCGTCACCATTTTGTCCTCTCTCCTCACTGTCTGCTCCTAACCAATCAAGGATCACACAAAGACAGGATCTCTGAAGACAACTATTGGCCTCAAAGGACTCAGGGTGGGCAGGAGAGTGGTCAAGAGCTACAGCACCTAAACAGATCGCCCTTCCTCTCACAGCCAAAGCTTAACAGAGTTATGTCTTTGTGCTACACTTCCCCAAAGATAGACCAAAAGTAACTTCCCCAAGCTCTGTTCAAGGCACAGCCCAGCCAGAAAGGAGGACACTGGCCCTGGGTAGTGCAGGCAAGATTCCCCCCTATGTTTTTTCTGCCTGCAAAATTCCCCCTACGTTGGTGTGCCTGCAAAGTGGAAGGCAAAGTTTGGGGTAGAAAGGCAGCGGCAATGACTCAGTGGCTTACATGGCCTAAGGACACGATTCCCTTCCCCTGTCTCCATGCAATAGGCAAGCATTTAGCCTAGTTTTCTAGCCCTCTACTCCCATCTCAAAGCCCAAAGAAAGGTGGGCTGTTTGTTGCAGCCTTTGAACCAGAGGGGAGAGTAAAGCAGGCTTGTCAAGCCCTGCTCATGACATGTGGAATCTGCCACATATAGCAACCCTAGTGGCAGATACCTCTAAGTTCATGTGGTTACCACCCAAGGTAGTTAATACATCACCACAGAGGTTAACAATTTGTGGTTAACCTCTGTAGTGGCCTGTTTGTTGCAGAATTAACATGCCAAATCAAAATCACATTTCCTATTAATATCCACAATCTGACATTCAGATTACTCATCGGGATTCTTGTGTGTGTTACGTATGTGTGTTAATTTAAATCTCCAAAATAAGAAAATCCGAGATTTCAAATGCTTTGAATAAACTCCTACACATTTCAAACGTATAATTTTAATTCACTTTAACTGCAATACAAGTCCTGCTTTGCAACGGATCTCCTTGGCCTGGCTGCGTGCTCCTATCCAAAGTTCAAGTCTGCCAGAAGCGCCCATGTGGAGGGAACTGAGAGATAACAAAGGCAGGAAAGGCAAGCACCTTTTCTGTCCCTAATTCTTATGGGGCAATGTTTTCCATGTGTACAACAGAGGTGAGGACACATTAACAAGAAGGAGTTTGTTTATCTGAAGTCTCTTTGGAGTTCTCCCTTTCTCTCTCCTCCCTGCCTCAACACACCCACATCCACATAAAATGGGTGAGGAGGGATAATTTTTTTGGACTACAACTATTCTGGGATACTTTCTTAGTATTATTCTGTGAGCTGTGCCAAAAACATGTGGCTTTTTTCATCTCTCTGCAGACATGTGTGGACAGAGAGAGAGAAAGAGAGAGAGAGAGAGGGAGAGAGGTATTATTTGATCAACCTCATACAGTACTATTTTATTCCAATGCACCAGGTTCACCAGCCTGAAAGTGTGATGTCAAGTAAGGGACACTGATGTGTGATTTCTTCCTGGAAAGATCCAGCCAGCCAGCTGTCCCCAGGTGACTGTGAGGGAAGAGCCAGAATTAAGAAGGGGCCAGTGCTTCTGAGCCCCAAGACTTTAAAAAGGTAGCATAATCACTCTTCCACAAAAGGTGCCCAATGCAATGGACTAGCTTGCACATGTGCAGTGAAACTTAGGAGATTCCAAGCAGCTAGAATTTCGGTATGGCCTTGATCAAGAGGCATCTTCCTGTGTATTCTGACTGCTCATATTTGTTTGAGTGCTAAAGAGGAGCTACAGGTTTGCCCATGAACAATTTAAATGATTCCCCCTTACAGGAACATCCAGCCTAATGCAAAGGGATGACCATGGAGGCAAATGGAAGGTTGCCTTGTTGTTTCTCCTTGCCAACAGCCAGAACTAGGAAGGGTTACTTTCTCTGGAAAGAAATTGCCAACATCGTCCAGTCAGCACGGCCACTCAGCTGGAGATAATAGGACTTGCAGTTCAAAAACTAACATTTTCAGAAAACAAAATGGTACCTGGAGAGGTTATTTCCATCCCAGAGGGGCAGGGAGGTGAATGGAATGGCTCTCTTAACAATTTCCAGGCATCACCAATTGGAAGAGCCAACGGTCCCCCTTCCCATCATTTCCTCGCCTCTCCTCGCCTCTCCTCGCCTCTGCTTAATGCTGCATATTTCTTTTTAGTCTGAGACTGTCTCAGGATGACTTTACAGGACAAAACTGCCCCCACCCCAAAAAATAAGCCTATATATTTTTTGATAAATGGCAGAGAGGAAAAAATTGCAGACAACCAAATAGCCATTTTGAAGGGTTAATTTGCTCAGCTCTGTCTTGAGCGGCAAAGCCGAAAAACAAAACGAAATTGATAATGTGCTATATAAATAGAAAATCAGCACAAGGTACAGAACAAATTGCCTAGGCAGGGCTGAAGTGGCAAACTACCAACCTCTCCCAGGCTGTCACACAGAGGGCAATAATTGGCTCCTATTTCCCAGTGGCTTTATTACAGCTCCTGCCTTTCAACACGGCTTCCCTCGCATCTGCTCAAGTGGGGGAAGAAAAGAAAGCCGGATTTATAGGTCAGATTTTACATTTTAAACTATGTTTTTATTCTTAAAAAGGGATTTTTGTTACTTGTTTTCTCCCTGATTTATACATATGCCAAGTGGCATACTTTCTGCCTGCAGTTTGCAGCCATGACAAACCCTCTATAGACAAAAGGGGCCTTTAGAAGTACTGTAGCTAGTTCAGTTCCTAGATAACAGTGACAAGAGAGCTATTCCTCACTTCCTATAGATTCCACATGATTCTTTTTAAAAAAAGGATGTCTCTAGAATTGAACCATGAGCAAAGCAACAAACAAACACAATGAAACACACCAAAACAAGTTCCTCAATGCATCTGAGTTAAAGACTGTCGTGCTTCTGAAAACACGATAGTTTCTCTTTTATACAGATTCTGGGCAGGTGAGGTCACAGCCATTACTTGTAGAAAAACAGAACGAAACCTGTCTTCCATGCCCAATAAAAGAAAGGGGTAATGGAAGGCACTCAGCTCCATTCTGAGGGAGAGCAACTGAAAAAGGTCTTCCCTAATTTTACTTAGTGGGGATGAAACTAACACTGGGGTGGGTGGGTTAGGGAAACAGAGTAAACAACAGTTCAAAGCAAAGCAGCTCCCCCTGCATGGATTTTAGAAGGGGAGACACTTGTCCTGCATGGTAGGGAACCCCGGGGGGGGGGGGGTAACTGTAATGCAGGAGAGGCTTACTTGCATGCAACCAGGAATCATTCTAGAGGCAGAAAAAGAGGGTCAAAGAGTGATGACAGTGAAATAGGTTCTGCTCTAGTCAGCCCTTACCCCAAATCCTAGCACCAAATTAGAAGTTGACACAGAGATTTCTGCACCCTTTGTATCTCTTCCTTTTTAATGCCAATAAGCCTGTTTTTTTAACCAGGATGAGCAGGAGGAAGGGAGAAGTTGGCCACTCCTTAACCCTGCTACAGTGGATCCTCGACTTACAGACGGCTCGACTTACAGACTTTTCGAGGTACAGACTTCTCTGGCTGCAAAATTTAGATTCGACTTGCAGCCAGAGAATCGACTTACAGACCAGAAAAAAACCAAAATGGAATAAAAATAGAATAAAAACCACTGGTTATGGGATTAATTGGTTTTCAGTGCATTGTAGGTGAATGGAGATTCGACTTACAGACTTTTCGACTTGCAGCCACCATTCCAATATGGATTAATTCCTTAAGTAGAGGGTCCACTGTACATGGTAAAGCAGGGTTAGTGAGATCACACTCGGGGCTGAAGAAGTTGGCTGTCCCTGACCTTGCCACTTTGAACTATGCCATTATGCACGCTTCCTACATAACCAAAGGGAACAAATGCACAGCTCGGAGCCAACGCAGGCATCCCCTCCTCTCCATGCCATATAAAAGTTAGCTAATGAAAAAATGGGCAGTAATACAATGTATTTGCCTTTATTCATTAGCTGGTTATAATTACCTGCCACTTGCTGCCTGGATAGCTGAGTGAGTTGGAGCACTTGGCCGGGAGTTTGGTTCCCCTCTGTGCCTCCTAGGAAAAAGGCCAGTTCGTGCAGCTGTAGGCAAACGGCACAGTGCTGGGGTGCCCCCAGAAGAAGGGAACGCTAAACCATTTCTGAGACCACTGTACCCCTCAGAAGGGTCACCCTAAGTCAAAACTGACTTGAAGCCATATTGTTGCTGTTGTTTCCTCCACTGAACTCAAGGCTACATACGCGAACCTCGTCCACCCCATATTATCCTGATCTACTTCATAACAATGTCGTGATGTAGGTCAGGTGAGACAGCATGATAGGGCCAAGGTTACCCAGGGAACATCAGGGCCAACTGGGCATTTGAACCTTACTCTCCTGGAGTTCCAGTCCAGCACTCTAGCTATAACATTACAATGGCTCTGAGCTCATATTTTACCGTCTGCCTTTCCCTCTACATTGCCACCAAACGTACAAGACCACAATGAAAATCCGAGCCAGTGCCTTTTTTTCCTAACCATCGGTGAGGTTTTGCAGTAAGATGTCGTAACACCTGCAACACTACTGAAAACAATCGAGGTTCCAGCTGCACTTAGGAAGGAACCACGTGATCACTACAAAGATCACACACACGCAGAGATGCTCGTACCAGGGAACAATCTACAAATGGCGTTGCATTATTGCTAGGAAAGGCAGGTTCAAGCTATCCTTGGTTCATGCAAGGGTCCTAGCAGCTAGGGCTGGAGGTACTGCAATGAAGTCCCTTGGTACTGTCCATCAAATTATGAGGCAGGTGACAAATAGCTGTCAACAGTACCATGCATAAAAAAGTAGAGACCATCACTGAGTCAAGGTACAAAAAAGGGTGGGAAAGAAGAAACTGGGCCAGGAAGAAATTTCATCTTTTACTCATATTATTCACAGACATGGATGAATGGCTGACCAAATCTCTTGTTAGCTGGATATTTCATTCATTCATTCATTCATTCATTCATTCATTCATTCATTCATTCATTCATTCATTCTCTCTTTCTCTCTTCCTTTCAGTTGTCAGGAGGATGGCAGAGAATTCCTGCTGTCTTAACACTCCGTCCCTGTTGTAGCAGAAACACAGAAGCGTTGATGTACGGTATATGCCATTTTATTATAAATTTCATCAGTGGGCCAGAGGAAAATTGAACTACCTGATTTTGATATCCCTTCCAGCTGTCCTGTTGAGCTGACTTTTAATATATACAGCAGGACATAATATAAAAATTGCTGATAAGATTGCTGTGTTTTTAATTTCAATTTTGAAAACCAGGCCAAAATACGCAAACTTTCTCAACCTGAGTGTTATTGTTGTTACGATTAGCTATTACTGAGGTGATTTATTGTTTTCGTGACCTGATGTTATTATGCAGCTCTTCAGAATAGTTTCTATCTCCTCTGTAGAAACCAAATGGTCTGTGGACTAAATAAACTGAGTACAGTACAGCTTAATGATATTCAATAATGTATAGCCATTAGCGTGCACAGTACTTGATAGAGCAAAAGAGGTCCCAGCACCAAAGGAGCTCAGAGTCTAGAATTTAACAGTGGAAGGGAGGGAGACAGAGTGCACAGATGAACTGCTGCAGAAAGATAAATACATCTGTACTAAATGTATATGTTTTCTTTGCTCTAAAAATTGTTCTCAGGGCAGCTAATGATTAAAAAAATGCAGATAAAAAAAACTATGAAAGCATAAAGATGCATAATTAAAAACAGATCAATTAAAAAATACATTGTTTCATTTACATATAACATAATCTAGTTAAATGCTTTCTAGCTGGCAGGCATGGGAAGCAGGGTGGTGGGGATGGTTAGAGCCACAGGATCCATAGAGAAAGTGAGTGAATGTGGGGGAATCCAGAAACTGTTTTCAGCATAGCTACCTGCCTTCGCCTGGGTTTTCTTCATTTTACCGGTGACTTCCAAATGCAGAGAAATGTCACGTTCTGGTCATTCCTCCTCTTTGTGCAATGGCTGGGCGTTTCCTAGCCAGGCCTGCCTTCTTCCTCCCACACCTGCCTTTCCTCCACCTTGTCTGACACCCCCTGCTCTCTCACTCTCTCTCTCTCTCTCTCCTTGCCACCCACTATTAGGAGAAGAGGAGGGAATAATGAGAGAAAGAAGGATAGACTGGAGAGAGATGGTTGAGCTGATTACTCTGCAGTCCAAATTCATCCCATTTATTTTCTTTTCAAGTTGCCATTCCAGTTTACCCCAAACAGTGTAGGGCAAGGCAAGGAGATCGGACTTCCAACACACCTATTTTTAGCTCACCACTGCTCAGGTTCCTCTTTCTATTACTCAGTATTTGCAGGAAGGAGGCCTTTGTGTCAACAGCACTATCACTTCGATGTCTTCCACATTTTTCGTAACCACATTTTATTTTCTGTCTGCATGGTTTTTACATATCAGACGGTCAGCTGTCCAATGCAGCAGTGACTCCACAGCTTTACAAACACTCTTCTTTATTACATATCCTGAGGTGGCCGGTGCTCCAAATGTCTCTCTGCCTTTCAGTGGAGACACAAACTTGCGGCAGATAGAGTAGTTTTTCACTTGCAGAGGAGTGGCCACACAACGTGTCACCGTTATGCAGCAATCAGGAGGAGCTTAAGTGACCCTTATTTCTTTAGAAACATTTCCATCCTGCTAATCCATTAGCTGTCCATTCCTCTGCTAGCATATGAGCACATTCAACAGCCTCATCTTTCTGCTTTTAGAACTTCTTATATGCTGCAGTGATGAAGGCTTGATGAAAGTTTGTGTCTGCAAGGTAATCTAATGATCAAAATGGCACTTGGACCTGCTAGTTTCTGGTCTCCCTGTCTTTACTGCCATGGATCCGCTGTCATTATCTGTATCAATGAGATGTGACCTTGCAGCTGTTGATTGTAATGACTGACATAGCGGCAGCCCACTGCCAGGCATCTCTGCACAGTCAGCACTGACGTCGCAAGAAGATACAGACAACCATATTGATGCTCTGTAAGCACATTAGCAGGAGGAGATGGGCAATGTTTTGCAATACTCTTGCACGGGGCATATACTCTTAATGAATGACAGTTCAATGCTAGGCATCTGAAACTCTGTAAAGATGCGCAAACAGGGCTGGGCTTATTGATGGGCAGGGAGTTGTGTCTTAATGAAGTTCTTTGTTTTTGCAAGGACAATGTGTGGTTAGCCAGCTTCCAAATCAACATTTTGAGATTGCTGAAATGTTGCACTCTCATTCAGAGTGGCAAAATACCACTACCTAGGAACCTATCTCTGTGAATGAATATTGGGCAATTAGAATTAAGTGGCTTTGTAGCAAATGACTGCTACCATTAGGTGAGTGATCTGTTTGCTTTAAGGAAATCTATCTTTTGCGAAATTATGGTGACGGGTGATGGTGGTGGTGTATTTAGCTGTTTTATATAGATATATCTTGCTATGAAGGATGTTCACACTGGATTACTACAAGAAGGTATCTGAAAGCATATTGATTGGACATGGCCTTTTCTGTGGTGGGCTTCATATGCAGACACACTACTGACCAGCAATAACTGTGAAGATAGCTGATTTAAGCAACTCACTCCTCCTGTTATGGTGGGATACATTTTTCAAGATACATGTCCAAGTATTATCCTTCATACCAATACAAGGTATAGTCATCACCCATGTACTACCACATGCAGCATATACTGTACACTATTACAGTTGTGGGTCTGGGACAAACAAGTACAGTACATTGCTCTAGTTTCCTATCACATAATTATCTGTCCATACCTATGTTCACCTTCTGCAAATGTCCTAGTGGAAAATTAACAGGCATGATATGGGTGGGCTGGGATGGGAGAGATCATCCGTTGACGACTGAGAAAAGTCTGAGGGTTCCCTAGACCGGTGGTGGGACACTGTGTGCCACCTCTGTATATGTTTGTATTATTCTATGAATAATGATAGAATGCCTGATGGGTGGTTCTATATTAAAAACAAACTCTCCGTTCTGCTTTCATCATCAAGAGTGCCAGGTTGTCTGCAGGTCAGGATGCCCCAAGAGTAGGGAAGAAACCTTTTCTGCAGACTAGCCCTGTTGTAAGGAAGAAGGCAACGTGTGGGAGGCACAGGAGCAATAAGATTCTAGAAGGGGGCACCTTCAGTAGAACTGAAAAGGCTGTCGACATTCATCACAGCAAGAATTCCCTCACCTCATCACAAATGGGGAAGTCGTGCATGAAGAAAGTGCATAATCAATAAGGAGACCAAAATGCATGGCTAGCTGTCACAAGGAATCTGTCAAGAGTCAGGCAGAAAAGGTACACACTATCTGTAGCCCTCAGCAAATGAATTCTGGGGAGGATGTGGTTCACACAGATACCTCAACACCACCATTCTTTCTTGAATCAAGCATAATAAAACAGAACCATCATGTCTTCCATTTTCTAATACAGAAACCAGGAATGCACTAGCTCTCCAGATGTTATTTGTCTGCAGCTTCAACCCTCCTTTTTCTCCCCACTGACTATGCTGAGCAGGGCAACTGAACAACATCTGGACAACCACATATATTCCCCACCCTTTCAGCATGGATGTTCTAAGTGGCAGGATTGAACACAATTAACAAAGACATAATAGGTCTCCATTCACATAGATTATATCATGATCTCCTGTTGGGTTAAATGAATGGGCCAGTCCAGCAAGATGGCAGGAAAAGTAGAAGATGAGCTTTCTGGCACAGTGGGAGCCCAGCTGTATTGCACCAAAAGCTGGCATTAAAAAAAGTTTAGCTATAATGCATGCTACTCGTCGTGCAAAGCAATCCCATGTGTTTACTCACTAATCCTATTAGATTCAATCAGGTTTACCCCCTGATATGTTCAGGATCAAAGTGCTGATGATTTAGTCACTGGCACACCCACCCCACCTCAGCCCAAGATGCACTTCTCACTGCCAGCTTGCAATCTCATGCATTTTGGTTTTCAACAGTGTCTAGAGAAGCGGCAATATTTTGGTCCTTCTAGCAGAATACCAGGTCTCGTTAATTCCTCCAAGGGTTTTAGAAGAAAAGAAGTAGGCCAGCACTCTTAAAAATACAAGGATTAGTAAAGTCTTCACTAGGAAACAAAGCTGTCTTTATGTTACAGATCAGGAGTCTGGATTCCCAGAAGTTTGCTAGGGAATGAGAAATGTGGACACCCAAGTAGAATATACTTAATAG
The DNA here is from genome assembly GCF_051106095.1 of Pogona vitticeps. Taxonomy (NCBI): domain Eukaryota; kingdom Metazoa; phylum Chordata; class Lepidosauria; order Squamata; family Agamidae; genus Pogona; species Pogona vitticeps. The sequence continues at coordinate 182,508,491 of NC_135784.1, forward strand.
GTAAGGAAATCACACAAGACATTGGCTCAATGCACACGCAATGCTAAATCATAGTTAATCCTTATATGCACAAGCAAAGAGAACCCCACAAGAAAACCAGGTTTAGATACTCTCCTTCCTTCCTTCCTTCCCTCCCTCCCTCCCTCCCTCCCTGATGGGAAAATAAGCCAGAATTCAGTTTCATTTTATCCACTTCCTGGCTTCTTGTCCATTGTAAATCAGGTTTCAAGGATAAAATAACACTTCACTCCTAAACAATCTAGCTAAGCAACCAAGTTGCCTTATTTAGTAATTGACTAACACTTCAATTACTAAATAAGGCAACTCGGTTGCTTAGTTAGATTGTATAGGAAAGAAGTGTTATTTTAAACCATGATTTATGATTTCCAATTGACAAAAAGCCAGGAAGTGGATAAAATGCAAAGAAAACCAAATTTTAGTTTATTTGTTCTTCTGACTGCACAGAAAGATGAAAGAATGGGGTAAGGGAAGCAAATGACCCAAGGGGCCACCATGAGAAAATGTGTTCCTACAGATGTTTCTGGACTGCAGATTCAGTAATCCCTCATCATTAGCTACAATGGCCAAGGTTAATGGGAGCTGTAGGCCAACAACATCTGGAAGACCACTATCTGCCCCTGTCCCAAGGTTTTGCTTGGGCCTTTTTCTGCTTATGCATGGAGCTTAACTACAACTTAGCATTATGTGTACATCAGCCCCCCCACCCAGCTAATGAGCCCCAGATCCTCAGCTGATGATGTCCTGACCCCGTTTCTGGCATTAACAAAACTGAATCATTTTACTGCCTATGGGTCTTGAGTAACACACTGAATTACATGTTCACTGCTGATTATTTTATTATTTATTTGTTTATTTAAATTATTTTTAATTCACCTTTCTCCTTAAAAAGGACCCAAGGTGGCTTACATCATTAAAAAGACAAAATATGAAAGGTAAAAACAATAAGTATACAAACATACAAGGAGAATTAAACAAATTTAAAATAGTGTATCAAAACAATTGTAAAAACACATTTAAAAACAAGGCTCAATGATCCATTAAAAAAACTCCACACACATTTCAGACAGCCAGTCACTAAGGGAAAGCTTGCTTGAAGAGACAGGTCTTTGTCTGCTTGCAGAGAGACAACAAAGATGGGACCAGCCTGGCCTCCCATGGGACTGAGCTCCAGAATCTGGAAGCACTGGCAGAAAAGGTCCTGTCTCCTGTCTCATTGTCCCCACTATCACTGAGGAAAAGGCACAGCTGAAGCTGTTGGTAGAAGATTTCAGTAAAAGGTTTACTGCCTGATAATTAATGATAACCCTAAGTTACTAGCTGGACAGCTCAGTGAGTTGGATTATTGCCTGAGAAGCCAAAGGTTGGGAGTTTGATTCTGCACTGTGCCTCTAGGGAGAACAGCCAGCCTATGTAGCCTTGGGGAACTGCACAGTCCTAAAAAAAGAAGAAGGGACTGGTGAACCACTTTACACCTAGGAAACCCTGGCAAGGGTCACCACAAGTCAAGGTTCAGTTGATGGCACAAAACGAAATTAAATTTAAAATGTTCGAAACTTGTCTCAGAATCAGCTCAGAAATCAAAACAATTGGAAAAGGAGTATTTGTTTTCCAGTAATTGTCTCCCACCTCACAATGCTGATGCATGCATGTTACTCCTGCACACGTGTACACCAATTATCATACAGCTTTCTAGGAGCTGCATATTATTTCCAACTCCCTTTCACCCATTTCACAACATAGTTTACCAGCATGTTTTTTTTTAAATCAAGCATTTTAAATTGGCTTTAATTTTTTAAACGGATTAAGGTTTGTTTGGTTTTTTTGCATTCTCTTCGTTTAATCCTATTTTCACGTTAACATCCTAATTCATTGTGATTTTATACATGCATTTTTTAAATTGTTGTACACTGCCTTGTGTCCTTTATTGGAAGTGTGATATCAATAAAGTAAGTAAAATAAGTAAAATAAACACTAGCCATGGCAGAGAGCCATCTAAGAACTTCAGCTAATTCTCCCACCTGTTCCTTAGATCTGCATGTGGGACCATCATTTGCAGCATCTAACAGAGTTCCCTTAAACAAACAGGAGCAAAACAACTAAAAATTCAGGCATTCAGAGACCAAGAACAAATATTCATGAATGTACGGAGCAGAGGAGGCAAATGCCCTCTGCCCACACCCCAGTGACGAGATCAGAAGGCATCACAGATCGCAGAGACTTCCTTCCAAAGGTGGAGAAGCATCGCCTCATTCCTCCCTAGGCCTGATCCGGCTCCTTAATGGGCCAGATTTGGGTTTGCAGGCAAGAGGTGCCCCTACTTGGATCTCCCACAAGAGTGAAAGAACGCCTGCATGTTCTGCTACAAAGCAACAGGATTTGAAAGCCGAGTGTTATAAAAGGATGCCTTCATAGGCTACGTTTTGAAGAATTTATGATGAAACTAACCTTTTGTAATACGCTCCATATCGGAAGCTAGACCGATTCTTGGGCAGAACCAGATAATGAGCAAATTTTGGTGGTAGGTATGTGTATTGAAAATATAAGGTTGGACAGCATTCAATGACTAAACTCTCAAAGAGAGGGAGGCAAGGTTTTTGAGTCCTGTAAGATTTTAATCAGTCTGGGCTTTTCAGTCTTTGTTGTTGTTTGTTTGTTTGTTTTCTTTTTGTTTTGACTATTGACACTAGCTTCCTTACTCACAGGAGCTGTGTCAGAATTTAATAAAGGGATGATTTTCAAAGTTCAGGACATAAACATTTTTAGTACATATGTAACAGTTAATGTCTACGGAGAGTTCTCAACTAATGGCAACTCACTTCCAAAGTTCACACTTTGTGTGTAACTATACAAGAGGATTTCAGCTAATATACTGTATCTGAATAAGTGCTTTTCTGTACAAACTTATATACAGTTGAAACCTTGCTGAAATCCTGTTGCGTAGCATAATAAAGTTAGACTAAAGCGGGGATATGTGGTGAGTCAACTCCACTGTACATTTGATTGATTCAAATGGGCCTACTCTAGCTGTGACTTACTATGCTAAAGTAGAGTAGGCCCATTTGAATCAACAGGTCCATTTGAATCAATGGGACATACAGAAGAGTTGACACATCACATCCCCATAGATTTGACAAGCCTGCTCTACTATGCTAAGCAACAGGATTTTGGCCATGGTTTTTTTTCTGACAAAACTCTGGCCTCAGTGTTAGCATTTCTGGAAAGCAACAACTATTTGCATATTCACTTCAAAACAGCAGCCTAATCATTGTCTTCTAGATACAGTTTAGTAGCTGACAGACAAGCCAATTACTTTACCCACTGCCAGAATGTAATCAACACTCTGAATATTAATTGCCTGTATTAATAATGCTATTGTCACTATGGAAATATTAAAATCCAGTTATCAGCTTCTGTATCCTATTTCATTTGATCCCCACGTCTGCAACTGTGGCTTTTGTACATAAAACTGTGGTTTTGTTTCCAGTGTACATACCTATTCCAGAGAAAAACAGAACACCCTTGCAATAGTAGGTTGTGTTAATTGGCTGATGCCCATCTGCAGAGCTCCCAGAATCCCTGGTCATTATGGCTAGCATAGGGATTCTGGGAACTATATTCCCCTAGAAAATAACTTTTCAAAGTTATGTCATGTATCTATAAGAGACTTACAGAGAGTGTCAACATGGACGCTGCAGGCTGAGTGAATTCACGTCTACTAGATGCTGCAGGAATCAGGTTATTCCTCAGCATCCTAGAATCGGGATACAATAGCTGACCCCACCCTCACCCCACTCCACTTCCAAAAACACAAAGACCGGCTGATACACAGATATGTCTCCAGCCTCAACAAAAACAGGCAAACCTTTGGTTGGCAAAGAGCAGAAATCAAGAGAAAGATGACGATCTTTATTTATTAAATTTTCGTTTCAAACGGGCTGCCACCGAAAATTAATCTCCAGCATTGCCAATATATATATATAAGTTGGGTCAGACCAAAGGCCTATCTGCAGTAGAGTTCTGTTTTCAGACAATAGTCAGCCATTGCCTGTAGGAAGTCAACAAGCAAGGCAGGAAGGCAACCACCCTCTCCGGTTGTTTTTCCACAGGAACAGGCACACAGAGACATATGGTCTGTGAGATTGGAGGTAACACATTGCAGTTATGACTTGTAGCCATTGATAGCTTTATCCCTTTTGAATCTGTCAAATCCCCTTTTAAAGCTGCTCAAGCTAGCAGCCAGCACCACATATCTGTGGGGAGTTTGCTGCCACAGTAAATTCTTTCTGTTTGTCCTGAATCTCCCACTATTCAGCTTCAGTTCATGGCCCAGGGTTTAGCATTATGAGACGAGAGGAGGAGACAAATCCCTCCCCTCCCCTCGCTCTGCTCTGTGTATAACTGCTTATACCTCCATAATGTCTTCTTTCATTTGCCTTCAAAATAAGCTAAGAAGGCTCAAACACGGTAATCTTCACAGGGAAAACGAATCACTTTGGCTGCCCTTTTCTACCTGTATAATATCTATTTTCAGGTGGAACTGTACATTCGAGCATCGTAGCAGTCCATGTGTCGAAACCGTGGACCTATACAAAACCACTATGATACTGGCAGATTAATTTTCTACTCACTTCCTTACAATCCCTAAGATGGAATTTATCTTTCCCAGCGTTCGTGTACACAGGACCACCTTTTTCATTAAGCTAACCACAGCAGCCGCAAGAACCCTTCACCTGCTCATTACCAGTTCAGAACCCCATCAGAAAATATGTGAGCGTGAGGTTTCTGACACAGCATACATCACTTCACACCTGCTTATACTGAACCACACTTGTCATTTCAGTGCCTGTTTTCCCTCCAGGCAGAGGCTTCCTGCTCTGTCTGTCACGCAAACTATGAAGATGGGAAAAAAGATCAGACTCATATCAGGAACCAGAACTTCGAAGGTTATGTTAATGGACTATCTTGTGGGAGACAGGATGAAAAGTAACTTAAGCTCTACAACAAAGTGGTAACATGCTTTTCCTCCAGGACCACGTGTGGCAATGGACAGCAGGTCAAGCACTGCCTGTTGGCAGAGATGGGCTTCCTCTCCTGCCTTTCATGCACATAACAGCCTCCCCCAACCCCAATTTTTTTCACTTTCTTTCCCTCTCTCACACACACACATACACATCCTTGCAGGTGGGTGCAACTCAACTTATACTGAGGAGGATGTATATCTTTGCATGAGAAGGAGCAGATAAGAGAGGAAAGGACCCATTGATTTCCTATGTCTCCTCAGGCAGAGAATGAAATAGATCGGTATCCTTCTATCACGGATTCTGCCGCCTGACTTGTCTCCTATAGCCACTCCGTCATGCTACCTGGGCCCTTGTTCTGGGTGGGAGCATTCACAGGCAGCAGGAGGAAACAGCACTATGAGCTCTGGGTTGGATCCAGTTAGGCCCCAATATGTTTTCCACCTGCAACAGCCGTGTCCTCCAGGGTTCACTTCAAATTTTGGTAGGCTGCCACCAGTTCCCATTGATTTCAATAATACCAGGGTTCAGGACTGGAAAGTTAGTGCTAGGACTGCGCATCCATCTTCATACACAAGGACTGAAAGGGTTTATAAAGTTTATTTTAAAAGAAAAGGAAAAGCAAGAGAAGAAAAGAATAACTCAAAACATTAAAAATTAGTTCTAGATACAAAACAATGGTAGACATAGGATTACAGGATACAAACAACAACCAAAAATAATAAAATATAAGGCTATCCTTCTCTTTCCAAGGCACTTCAGGGGAAGCCTTGCCTGGATTCACCCTCTGAAGGACCAAGGATGAGACAAAGGAATCGCTTTCCCAGAGTTCCCTTTATACTAGTTGAGGGGGATATTTTCTTAATAGCTCTTAATCCATTTTGTTCACCCTGCAGAACAAAAGGCATCCTGCTACAAGAGTGTGACAATCGACAGTTTCTTTGGCTGACTGCCTTAATCTGCATACCCTCTGGTGAGCAGCACAGCAACCTCCTGATTCACAGATAGAGATAAACAAAATATAAAGTTGGAGGGTGACATTTCTCTTTGGAAGTCTTCTTAATCTCAGAAGTAATATAGATTGGGATCCAGGAAAGAGTGATCATGGAGAGAGGTGTGAACTAGTTGCCTTCCAGGCAGTCATAAAATTTTATACAATATATTTCATGTTCTGAATTTCTTCACACCTAGCTATATAAGTTTGTACCAGAATGAGTCAGTCACTTTCTAACGACACTCCCTCCCACTTGCTGTGGCACTGCAACTCCCAGTACCCCCAAGCTGGGGATGCTTGATGCTGTAGGGTGCCAGAACGGGGAAGGATGGACTAAACTATAAAAGGCAGACTTTTTTTTTTTTTTTGGTTTTAATAGCAAAGGTTTTGGCAACAAGCAAGTAAATACACTTATTACATGACTGAGGCTTTGAAATGCCCAACCATTCACTCCCTGCGTCTTTTTTGAAGTTTTCAACTGACTGATTGGTCTTGGTCTTATACAGCTAAGGCTGTAACGAGCTGCTGATGAGAAGGATTCCTTCCGCCCCCCCCTTTTTTTCCAGACCGGAAGGCTCAGCTCTGCACTTGCCATGAAGAATTTCTTTGGCCACTGTGCAATCAATCAATCAATCACTTCAGCGAACCCTTTTAACACATGGTACAATTTGTAAGAGTGAATCGTTTTTAAAAATAAAAAAAGTTAGGAGGCAGCACCTTCTCCTTCCGGCATTTTTGACACGCAGGCAAAAAAGAAAGAAAGAAAGAAAAAGAAAAAAAGAGCCGGGGGCTTGAGGGGAAATATCAGCGCCTGGCCGCCGCCTCCTCAGCTGCTATTTTTGGAAGGCAGGGAGTGTGCATCATGCCGGCTGGCGTGGGATTTTCTAGTAAACTGGATATTATCCGGGTGGTTTTAAAACAAATGTGAATCACTTTTAATGGATGTAGGTGACTCATCAAGCATTTGGAAGAAAAGGAGAGAGAAAAGGAGAGAGAGGGAGAGGGAGAGAAAAGAGAAGAAAAGAAAGAGATTAAGTCACTTTATAACTGTGCCAAAATTATCTCTTCAACATCCATCAAGAGCAAGGGAAGACAGTTAATCTTTATGGAGCTCCATTTGTGGCAATGACTGACTCAAAGCTGTGCAGCCACGGTAGACTACAAAAAGATGGCACATTTTGCTTAAATGCAAAGGGAAATCATCAGTCATGTAAATCTATTAAAGTTAATGATATTTTAATGCAATGTGGGCCTCAGAAGCACTGATTACCCAAGAGGAGCAATTACCAAGAACAGGGGGAAGGAGCTAGCAAAGCAGAACCAAAAAAGTACAGTGGCACCTTTGATGGTGTAAAGCTCCCCTCCTTAACTTTGTCTCATTCAGCTTTTAGGATCCCCAACATTTCCCAACAGAGTCCACCGACTCCATGGGGATCAGGCCACTGGCTGGAATACAGGTGCAGGGGAAAAGTTTTGTTGCGTTGTGTTATGTGTGTGTGTGTTTTGAGAAGCTTCAGGGGTTGTGTTTGTTTATATCCTGCCTTTTATCCCCCCAAATCAAAACCTGTTGTTGGCACTATGTCATCCACTCAAGAGCTATGTGAAGCAGTTGAGGCTCAAAGATAGAGCACAATGTCACTCAATGAGTTTAAAGCCTGGGCACGGGTTTGAGCCTCGCTCTCCACAATCTTGGTGAAAACCATAACCTTTGTTCGTTTGTTCCTTCGTTCCTTCCTTTTCTTACTGACTGTCTGACTTGCTTGCTTAAAATACTTCTATACCACCTTTCTTCCCAAAAGAACCCAAGTCAGCTTATTTATACCACCCATCTAACCAAAGGTCACTTGGGGCAGTTTATAACCAAGTCAACAATAAACCAGTTTACAACTATAAACAAAACACCAACCCTAACCAATAATCAAAACATCCACACTAATATAAAACAAATGCAGTGTAATAGAACATAATCATATAATACATCATTTACACATTTAAGCATTTAAAACAGCGGTATTGTGGTCTTATGAATAATGAAATTATTAATCAGTTCTGTTCAATGTCTGGCTGATTCTGACTCCCATTAGCCTGTACGAAATTATTGGCTTAACCGACAAAAGGGATCCACCATGACCTAACTGAAAACAAAGGCAAGACTTGCTAGGTGCAGTAGTAAAACGGCAGGGCCAAGGCCCTCCAACAGCAACATGGCCACAATCCGCAGTGCTGTTCTGAGCACTACAGACGTCAGGCTGTCCTGAAGCCAAAGTTTGCAACACTTTGCTTTCCACAGCCCCTGCAGCGTTTTTCAGCAGGAAATCATCTCTGTTTGTTCAGCTTGCAGGGGTTGGTTCATTTTGCTCTGGTTTAACTGGGATCACTTTTTCTCTGCCTTCTGCCACAAGGGATCGCCTGATCCCATGCAAAGGGGCTGTCACAGGAGTCTCCATTCCTCTCAACTGTTGTCTCCAAACAAGGTTTCTTTTCTTTTCTTTTTTAAAACTGCTTTCCAAAGCTACAGGGCTTCATCGGAGTACTGCTATATCACTTGGAAAAACAAAATAAAAAAAAACCTGAAGTGAAACAGTGGTTCAGGAAGAAACCGGCAAGCTCACCGCACAGCTTTCTGCCTCTGCTCTTACTGGATTCTGCAACATAACTACCTGTGATCATCTGGGCGGCGACAGTGATTTCACGGGCAGAAACCCGGCAGGGACCTGTTTTGGAAAACTTCAAATCCAACTGGATTTTTCCTGCTGTGTAGTCGCACCCTGAGATGGTTCGGAGTGTAGCTTATGAGATATTGTACGGCAATGGTGGGGGAGAGGGAGGACGGTGTGGTCTTCAAGAGTGTCACTCCTAGCTTTCCTCACTCCTGTCTCAAAACAGATATGCTAGCTGGGCAGGAGGGAGTGAGATTCCCAGAACCTTCGGAGAGCTCTACCCATACTCTCCATCCAACTGGAGCCTCTACAGACAGGGCCTTAACCAAGTGCCCCACTCCCTCTGCCCATCTGCAGTTGGCCTACCTATTACATGTATATCTATAGTTTATCCCAAGTGCTCAAAGTGACAGCACACAGCCATGCCCGCTCAAACTTCAGCACAGTCTTGCCAGGCAGGTTGGGGTCAGACATAGTGATTGGGCCAATATTACTGAATGGCTTTTAGCATTAGTCCAGCCCCTCTGACCACTGGACACACTGGCTCTTGCCTGTGGGAATGAGAGGCCTATTCTTTACCGGCTGCAACACTAACTCTGTACATCAGTGGTCCTCAACCTTGGGCCTCCAGATGTTCTTGGACTACAACTCCCAGAAGCTTTCACCACCACATCTGCTGGCCCAGATTTCTGGGAGTTGAAGTCCAAGAACATCTGGAGGCCCAAGGTTGGGGACCACTGCTGTACATGACTAGGAAGCTCTTCATTTTGATCTCACAACACCTTGCCAGTTAGGCCAGACTGAGAGCAAGGCAGCTGGAACAAGATCAGCGGAGTCCCATTCTGACTTGCTAACTATTACCTGTTCTCTAGTATATTCCAGAATATTTAAATTTGAAAATGACATTTTAAAAGAGAAGAGAAGACACTGATAACAATGCATCTCTTTTGAAAATACAGACAAATACAAGAATATGAAAACAGCACCATTGATAGGGAGCATATGTCTCAAATGTATAATTATCTTGTTGAAATAGACAAGACTTGAGTAATGATTCTGTGTTAGGAAAAACAAGGTATCAACATAATGTTCATGCCCTTTTATAACAACATGAAGTAATTGTAGAGTAATGACAACTTTCATATCATGGAAAAATCATTTTCTGTGTTCTGAGTGTCCTCTGAATCAACACTTATGAGGCTGAAAAGGCACTGAATGTTTTTATACATTTTATAGGACTAATTTTCTTTTTGACTATTTTGGAATTTTGACTTTTCTGTCACTGTTATTAAAGCCTTGCTCTCACGGAGACTGTAAAACTGTGTCGGGACTAGAACTTGGAAGTCGCTAGTTACAAATAATACTGTAATCGGTAAGACATTCCTTTTGTGTAACATAATGGCATGCATAGTTACAAAGTCACCTTTTAAATGTAACAAGTAACACATACTTACATTCAGAAATTACTTATAAAGGGCATTTTGACACTTTCAGAGGCATTTTGGCACAGGAACTTTCCACATTTTATGTCAGTCTCCTATCAGTCCTAAATGGCCATGGAAAAACTCTTTGATTTTGTCTCTTGTATTTTTAAAAATATTTCCAAGGTACAATTGCAGAATCTGTTACCAGAAGGAAACAGAGATCCTATCCCTGTAATATTCTGGCCTGTTGGTAAGGCTGCTGCAACAAATTAATTATATGCAATGTAATGAATTACTTAAGGAATTGGAGCAATAATAATAAAAGTAATTAGAGTGATAATAATAAAAAACAATTAGAACAATATTGATAGCTGCCACCTGTTTCCTGAGAACTAATGAGTAACATGATGAATTTCTTCTAAACTATAACATATGGAGCTCTGTTTAAGACTATTCTGTTTAAGATGAACTCTCAGTAAAGCTATGTTTCCTACTGTTGTGTTCCTGTCAGCCAGCAAAAACACTTTTATTCTCTCTCTCTCTCTCTTTTGGTAACTGACTCAGTTGCTGAGGAAGAGGCTTTTTGCATCTCCTAATCTCCTTTGGAAATCATCTGGTTTGTATACCTCCTTTTTAAAAAAAAAAAAAAAAAGAAAATAAGATCTAACCAGGGGGCCCTTTTGAAAGCGCCGTCCCTTAAGGAGATAAGAGGAAGGGCTTGTAGAGAAAGGGCCTTTTCGGCAGCTGCCCCCAAACTATGAAATGCCCTCCCGACTGAGATTCGTCTGGCGCCGACACTGATGACATTTCGGCACCAGGTCAAAACTTTCCTATTCCAGAAGGCTTTAAACTGAAATAATATCAGCTGTGGGTCTGATGGCAATTTTTAGAATATATATTTTAATTGAATTTTAATTATTTTGCCCTTTTATTTTGCCTTTTTATTGTATTTTAAATGATGTAAGCCGCCCAGAGACCTTCGGGTAGTGTGGGCGGCATATAAGTTAAATAAATAAATGAAATAAAATACAATAAAATATTGAGAAAATCTTTGAAATCCTTCTATTTGTTATTATTACTTATTCAAATTGTTTATACCTTGCTTTTATCCTCAAGATAACCCAATATTAAAGCAAACAGTATTAAAGGCTAAAAACAATCATTTATTACACGATTCAAAAAGATTCAAACAAGCCTCAGATTAAGAACTAGTGAACAAAAACAGTTTAAAACCATTCTCAAAATGCATTAAAACAACAAACAAAAATAATATAAACACAGACACTCCATTTTTAAGGACCCCTGTTAGAAACCAAGTCTGCCTGCTAGTGAAAAGAGAATAAAGAAGGGGTCAACACGTATATACCCCGATTCCCCAAAAAATACGACAGTGTATATTAATTTTTGCTCCACAAATGCATTAGGGCTTATTTTCAGGGGAGATTTTATTTTTTTTCCTGTACAACAATCTACATTTATTCAAATACAGTCATGTCATCTTCTTCTGGTTGCTGCCCAATGGTGGAGGGTGGGGTTTCACTTAATGGGGGCTTATTTTGGGGGGGGGGGTAGGGCTTATATTACGAGCATCCTGAACAATCATACCAGGTCTTATTTTTCAGGTTAGGTCTTATTTTCAGGGAAACAATTAGTGTTAATGTTGACTCAATAAGCAACCTCTACCTGAATTCTGTGCTGGTACAAAGTGGGGGGGGGGGAGAACAAACAAGCAAAGACACAGCACCTTCTGGAGGGTTTTATTTTTAAATGCAGAAAACCAGGGTTTTCCTCACTCTTTGTCACTGTTGTTACTGACTTGAGGCTTGCTGGATGACAGGGAAAAATAGTGTTATCATAAAAATACAACCAGGTACATACATACAGGGGAACATACTCTCCATCTGGGTAAGTCTTCAGTAAAAACTTGACAACGCCTGCCTACTTCCAGCTGCTGCCAGGGTAACCACATTCTTGGCTTCAAGAGTCAGGTGTGGTTCAGACCCACGGTCTTTAGCCCGCTCTGATCTTTATCCATAGTTTACTCACAATGTGGACAAGCTTCCCTCCCTCACCCCAATCTATAGATTCCCACCGCCTCAATGCATTGATGACTAACACAATAGCCCTGATGGTGGTCGGAAGACCAGATGGGCAGGGTATAAATTAAATAAATAAATAAAAATAAATAAATACTGTCCGGCTATTTCAGGGAAAAAGTCAGCTTGGTCCTATATTAGTTACTGAATGTTCGCGACACACCTGAACCTAGAAAGGCTGAAGAACTTTCAGACACACACATCTATATGTTTAGGAGCACTGCAATATATTTCTTTATTCTTTACAGATTTACAAAGCATTTAATATATGCAGATGCAGAAACCCCAAAAGGTAGATAGTCCATCTTTACAGGTCTACATACTGCAGTTTATGTAACAGGGCTTTTAAAAGTAGTGTAACTGCATCTTAGGATTCCTTCTTCAGCCCGTGAAGCTACAAGAACAAGTTTGTGAAGTTCCACACAGTCTGTTCTGCCTTGTCCCATTACTGCTGCCCATCACAGAATCTGAAGGGTGTAGAAGTAGACTAGAGCAGTGGTCCCCAACCTTGGGCCTCCAGATGTTCTTGGACTTCAACTCCCAGAAATCCTGGCCAGCAGAGGTGGTGGTGAAGGCTTCTGGGAGTTGTAGTCTAAGAGCAACTGGAGGCCCAAGGTTGGGGACCAATGGACTAGAGGGCTCAGCGACAACATCCCTGGAGCACTGTCAGGTTGGCCAAGGTGTGCCTTTCTGTGGGAGTCAGTGATAGCAAGGCAGGCCTGCAGGATCAATTCCCAACAGGACAAGGACCCAACAGAAGCAAAATGTAAGAGGCCACACATCTGCCCTGCACAAGAAAGATGGTATGGCTAGCAACCAAAGCTCTGATTATAGCTGCCAAACTGCAGCAGCCAAACAAGAAGGAAATTAGCTCCTCGGGATCCTAATAAATCTAATTATATTTCTGCCTGCTCAGAATGCTTGCTTTCATTAATTTCCTAGAGAACGAAGAAGGGGTCAGGGATGCATATGGACCTACCAGGCATCCTTTCAGCTCACAGAGAAAGAAGAAGCAATGCCTTCAACCCAGTCCTCATGTTGCTTTGTGTCAGCCCAGAGGCAGTTCAAAGTATTTTGCTGCAGCATCTGGACTATGTACGCAGGATTCCGTGATGCTACACTGGTCAACAAATTCATCCTCCTACGCATCTCACTTCTAAGAAACCGAAGGGACAACTGTTTCATTTTTGCAACAACAACAAAAAAAAGGCTAAGGAGGAACCACTGGAAGGCAGGATAACTGAATAAGACGACCAGTAGTCAGCGAGTGGGTATTCATGACTCTGTGTAATACTGGTACACCTTCATAAATAGCGTGAAGTGAAGAAAATATGCAAAGAATAGAAAGCATGTACAGTGGTGCCTAGCGACGTTAATCCGTGCAGGAAAAAACATCGCTAAACGATTTAATCGCTAAGCGATTTTAAAAAGCCCATAAGAACACATTAAAATGTGTTTAATGCGTTCCTATGGGCTAAAAACTTACCTGTAAGCGAAAATCCTCCATAGCGGCGGCCATTTTGGGTGCCTCTAAAGTGAGGCAAAACAGCGGTTGCCATTTTGTTTTTCCGGCGGCCATTTTGGAACCGCCGATCAGCTGTTAAAAATGGGCGCTTTGCCATAATCGCGTCCCTGCGATGATCGCAAAGCGATTTTTACTCATAGGGGCCACCGCTAAGCAATCACTCTGGTGATGGCAAAAAGTCCATCGCTAAGCAATTTCGCCGTAAAATGGAGCGATCGCTAAGCGAGGCACCACTGTAGATTGTTGATCTGCAAAATGTTCCAGCTTATAGACTTCAGCTTGGTTTAAATCATCTGATTCATATTCTAATTTCATTTTTTCAAACAATAGATTGCACCTAGTCCCGGTTATGTTTTGTGATTAAAGAACACTCAAATTTCTGTTTTCAGCACCTTCCTTTTCATAATCACAGGCTTTCTGCCCCATCATTAAAAATGCCCCTGTGGGTAACAAACAGTTGAGTCCTTGGCACACACCATGCTAGAATGTAGCTTATATAGGTCTGAACGTATCCATTACCTCTACCCAATAATGTATAAATGTATTAGTATACCTCCCACAGACTACCTGAAGTTTCTGCTGTCCAGAGAGAACCAATTAATAACGCAGTCGGTGACTAGGTTTTTATTCTCAGTTTTAAGAATTTGTAAAATGTTATATTAAGACAACCACATGACTCAAGTTTTATACTGCTGATATGTTCTTACAACTTACTTATTCTGTATATCTTATATAATGTTTTTATCTTTGTATTTTCGGGTCTATGACCATATAATAATAATAATATAATTAACCCATTATTAAAATAATCTAGAAACAACTAGATAACAAATTTATTTTCACTCAAATAAAACTTCAGAGCCAATAATTCACAGTTGATAAATAGCTAACGGGACTACTGGCAACCTGATCCTGTAGCCCACATGCCACCAGCAAATTCAATACTTGATTGTTCTTTTCTGGTGGTATGCAAAGCTGCAGACTGTGAGAATGACACAAGACTCCACAAAAACATTCTGAGCCCAGGTTGGACAGATGGGAATTCCATGATGACCATTAGTGCCCCAGTGACGTTAAATCTCAGGCCAAGAGTATCTGAGAATAGCTGTGGCACATTGCTCTTGAGATCAATGAAGGACCCCAATGGTGTGTTGCTCAACAGCAGGGCACACACACTCTCCCTGCCACAGGTCACAAGTTCCATCCCTAGAATCCTCAATTGGGGTACAGCACATTCCCCTCTGAAAACCTCAGAGGGGAGCTGGAGTGAGTGTAAACAATGCCAAGCCAGATAAGCCAATGGGTCTGATTAACTATAACATATCCCTGCCTACACTCTTAACAAGAGTGTTTCCTATGAGTTAGTAAATTAGCATGCCTCCTCACAAACTGAAGATACTTCCCTCCCCTTTGTGCCCACCAGCATTTGACTCTGCAAAATGCAGTGATCTGGAGAGGCATGTGCTGTTCACCCAAGGCAGTGGCTCCTTCCAAAATCATGCACCCCCAGACATTGCAGGGTTACAGCTGCCAGAATCTCTGGCCACTGGGGCTGCTGAAAGTTGTAGTCCAAGAACATATGGGACCCCAGTTAGGGAACCACTATTAATTAGTGACCCAAGGCATCCTTTTCAGTTATAAATTTGTAGCAAGGACAGGAATATGCTTCGTCTGTACATAAATATTGAAACCACCTTGGCTGTAACATACTGTACTTACAGGGAGGAGACACAGAATTAAAGAGCTAACCTTCTAGAAACTGCTGTTCTTTGGGCTTGAAAAGTAATACTTCACCCCCATTGATGATCCCCATTGAATCTGCTCTTAGCTGACAGATACCTTTCTAGAGGCACTGGCATTAGTGAGATTTCTAGCATGCAATTTCCTTTCTCAGATGCAGGCTCAGCATTTAATAAGTTCCTTATTACTTCAAATGTCAAATGATTGGAGATAGCACATTAACTCCATACAGAACTGCCATGTCACACACAACATTGAAGAACTATTTTCTTCAATTAAGAGGCACGATCTTCTAAGCCATGATCAAATGACTGCCTTGGCTTACACCAAGACAAGAACCTGGCTGCAATTACAATTATCTTAGCTGAGATGGGGCTTCCCACACTTAGCATTGCATCACATAAGGACCCGTTTTTAAGTCTGGTTTCACATGTGCCAAATCCAACACAAAGTGTGGGGTTGATGGCCAATGTTGTACCTTCTCTAACTCTAAATAAATATTGCTGGCTTCATCTCTCTGCCCTCACTGTGGTCCCAATCTGGAGTCCAGTTTTCTGGAACTGTTATTTCTGGTTTCTGGGACAGTAATTGTTCAGTTTCAGGCCATACCAATCACAGGCATAGCCATTCCAATCAGAGCATTTACACCAAGATTATTATTTTTAAAAAGTTTAAATACTGTACTTTCTTTCCCACAAGCTGGGGTCATCATCCTGACTGGGTGTACTGCACATAGTTTTTTTTAAAAAAATCTGTTAGCTATGTCTTTAAAACGAACTAGTAGCTTGATGCCATTTAAGCTGCTATTCTAAACGCACTTGCTAGGGAATAAGATCTACTCAGCTGGGTGGCTTACTCCTAGATAAACCGGCACAGAACGACACTGCTTTTTCCTCAACTTGCTCAACATCAGTTTCATCCTAGCATTTGGTAAACTGCTTGAACAATGTCACTTCTGATATAAATTATCGGAAGGGGGGTGGAATATACACTGGGATCCCATTTTCCAAAACAAACTCCCTCCCAGACACACAGGGACCATTAAGGTATTCAGGTTGTAGCTTTGATGTTGTTGATGAAGCTGAAGAGGCCTGCTCTCTTACATGTCTTTAAGGCTCTAAGAAGATATTCCTCTGTCCATAGGTTTCTTGCGATGGGGAGTTTTATGTTTCTGTGGATAGCTTTTATTATCGTATTATTTCAAGAAGACCGGGGTGGGGTGGGGTTTGGCCTCACCTACTCTGGTTTCATTTTTGTTGCTGCTGCCACTCCACTGCTAGAGTGTGTGTGTGTGTGTGTGTGTGTGTGTGTGTGTGTGTGTCTGTGTGTGTGTGTGTGTGTGTGTTTTATAAATATATATTACTGCAGTAACCCACTATGATGGCATGGATGAGGTTTCTGGTGGGAATAAACATTTCAAAGTACTGTAAAATGTTAAGACAAGCCATAAATTTGAGGGTGGAGATCAAGAATCACATGAGTTGACATTATAAAAATGTGCACAGACCTACTAATGAAAAAATAATGGAGGGAGAAAGAGTGACTCAGGTCTTAGTCACACAAGGGAAATATTCTATAGTTTTTCTAATACTTTCCATATCTCTGTTGTACTGAGTTGAGGTCAAAATGATATATCTATACCGGTATCAATGTCCTAAGCTCTTTTAGTGGCAGTGGTCTATTTTCTCCTGTTTGAATCTATATGTTACCAGCTTATTTTCTCTCTATCTTCAGTGGTCCATTTATGCCTTCAATTTTTAAAAAAATATTATTCACTTTATCAATATATCAATATAAATCTAAGGGGTGTTCTGTTTTGAGAAGTATCCTCTGTTGCACTGGTTGATCCTGCAGAAACACCTTGTGCACAATGGACACAGGACCAGCATAGGTGGGGACAAGCCTGCAAGAGGCAAGGTGCAGAGATGGAACACACAAGTCAGGCCACATGGGTCTCATCTAATTTAGAAACCGAGGCATGGGTTCACCCGATTATCAAGCTATGGGGCAATGAATTAAAAAAAAAAGCAGGAAGGGCAGCAGGCTGTGCCTAGGCATAGGAACATGGAGGCTGTTAGCAGGGGGTGACTATAAAACTCTTTTCTTTCTGTGTGGCTGATAAGGGTGACCACCCTCAGCTCAATGAATCATTGATATTGATTTCAAAAAAACAAACAAATCCTGGCTGTAATGTACATTTAGCAACGGACAGGACAGGGGAAAAATTATATACAAGCTGCAATAATGGCCACAATGTTACAGCCTTCACCTCAGAAAAGAAGTGAGGCGTGTCGTGCCCACAGGCAAACCTGGCAAAGAAGGCACTGGTACAACAGATGTAAAAAATAACACAAGCCTCTCAAGGAGTGGGAAATAAACTGCAGTTACACCGCTGGCAGGAAAAATTTTTCAATCTTGACTGTGCATCATGTGACCTGAAAAACAATAACAACAACATAACTGGTGGATAACTAGAGAACATTTCCCTTGTGTGAACACGGCCTTACATGGAACCAAAACAGCAGAAAACAAAAGTCTGTTGTAAACTATTGTAGTAAAATAAGTAACAACCAACGTTCCCTCTAATTTTCTGTCCTGCTGCTTGGGAGCCTTCCTCCCTGTGCGAGGGGGGTGGGGCTACATTCAAAACAAGAAGCAAACAAACTGGCTGCCCCAATGGAGTTCTGGGCAGACACATACACACACACACACACACACACACACACACACAGAGAGAGAGAGAGAGAGAGAGAGAGAGTGATTAAAGGGAAGATTGGTAATAACCTTTGTTTCCCCCTCGAAAATATTCAGTGCACTTGGCGTGCAATATCAGTACAGTATCCAGTAGTACCACCACCACTACAAGATCACAATGATCTGTGTAAATATTTTTTTTGGAGGGGGAATGGAGTGGGGAGGGTCAGAGGATGATAAGTAGAATATATAATATATATTCATAGTTATTTGAAGAGCCAGAGATTCAGGCTCCTTTAATCCAACCTTTCATATAATTATATACTGCAGTGACTGGATCCTTGACAGTGATGTCAATGACAAAGGTAAGCTGCTGTTCTTGGGGGCTCTTTTTTCTTCTCTTTTTCTGCTTCATAAATGTGCCATTACTATCTGTGGCTCGTAATCCAGTTGGCTTCCCTCGTGGAGCTGCCATCACTGTAGTGATAACACATTTCCCAAGCATTCAACACCACATTTTGTAGCCTGGAAAATTAGACTCCATGCTCAACCACTCTTACTGCTATTATGTGACTGAGGTAGACAGCTGCTAGCAGTATTGCCTGTAACATGAAAGTAATAAGTGGTACCACACTTTCTCCTCGCTCATCTGCATCAGTCGAACTATTTCTCTACCTCCCCAACCACCCACCCACATGGCCTCCTGATTTTCCTCCCTTCCTACAGCTTCGCAGACTATTCATTGAGGCCTCTTTTTAAAATTAGCAGTGATAAATCTGCTCCATCAGGAATCAATCACACAGCAAAAATGAAGACATCATTGTTACACAACCTATCAGGTTTGGCTTTGTAATAACATCACTGTGTACAAAATAAACAGCAGACAAGAAAACATCCAGGAAAGGGAAGCCTCTTTTGGCACTGCTGAAAAACGATTGCAAAACACAAACAGGGCCAGCCAGAACAGATGGAAATTAGGCAATGGTTTTCATTGCCAATATTTCTTTGGATGTCCCAGGGAATGTTCAGCTAAGGAAAAGTTAAGAAAGGAATGGCAAGACTGAAAGAAAGAATGACTGCCTGCCCTACTGTGTGTAGGAACCGCATATTAGCAGGGCTGGCCTGATACCGCTGGCATTCTGGGTCTATAGTCTTTTCATTACCAAGCACATTGTTTTAATAAATGTTTTCATTCTTTATTTGATATCATTGATGTGAGCTGCCCCAGGCTTTTAATAAACAGAAGGGAGTCATGCAAATTTTATAAAAAGACAATGTATTCTTCCAAGTGTTCCCCAAAGCATTGCTCCCGCTCTCACATACTTAAGGAGATGGACAACAGAAACAAGAGGGATTTCTTTCCCTTTGTTGCATTAATCACCCCTTTAAGCCAGGTACCCAACTCATATAAGTGGTGCAAACTGGTGTAAGGCTGCATTCTACAACCACTCTTTATCTTTCCTTCCTTGGTGGTACCATTTCACATGTGTCTGAATCCACAGGAATGGAAAGAAATGGTCTGGGCACATGTTCACTGATTGGTTGGATGCATTCTTAGAATCCGCTGCTTTCTTCTTCAGTGAGCACTGTTACATACAGCACTGATGTTACCTGTCTGTCATGGGTTTGGAGGGAAAGTTCCATCCTATGGGGAGTGGAAGGCGGGACATCAGGAGGAGGGGCTGTACTGTATATAAATGTGAAGCCTGTGTGGTGAAGTGGAGACGCTGGGATGTGACGAAGCAGCAGCTGGGAAGAAGAAGCTGGTGTGGGAGTCTGTGTGTCAGACAGGGTACTACTGTGTGTCAGAGTACCAACCTGATAGGTTCAGGTGTCTGTTGGTTAGCCAGAACTGATAGGTTCAGGGTCTGTGCTTCAAGTTAAGGGTTCTGTGTGAACCAAACTGTGTGTATGTATGAGTGAGAATAAGCCACGTTACTTTATCTTATTCACCTGATCGTTTTATTTTTCCCTGTGTGTATTTAAATAAACCTTATTCTTTTTATTTGTTGAAAATCCATCCCTGGTCTGTGTGACTTCTTACAGGGAATGGTTGGTGGCAGCTTAGTTAACGTGTGGCAGATCCCAGTAGGTCTGGGTTTGTCACATTGATTGGTGTCCAGCGTGTGGGATACGACTGGTCCAGTTGTCCAGTGGTCCAGCAAAGCCTTGGCAAGTGTGCCCAGAGCAAGGGGGGTCTAGTCAGGGACAATCTGAGGCGCGTAGGTAATCTTCTAGGTGTACCTCACGGGGAGGTGCGCTAGTGGAAGAACGTGCCAACTGGGGAGACTAGATTAGGGTGCTCTGAGGCAGCCTGTTTTTGGCGGGAAAAAAGCTGAGGCAAAACTGTGTAGTAGAAGTGAGCTAGCTTGCCTGCTGAGAGGCCCAGCAGAGGGGGGTAGACTCCAACTTGCTACAGTTGCAAGTTAAGTGCTGAAGGACAGCAGCATTCTAGGGAAAGCTGCTTCTGAGGCAAAAGAAAAGAAAAAAAAAAGTGGTCGTTTTATTTTGAGGCTTGACTTTTGAAAGCAGCCTGTTCTGGGGGGGGGATTATGCCCTTGACTCGAAGCCAGATAGCAGAAATGGGTGAAGTGAAAGACCCCCAGGCTGACCAAGGTTCTGAGGATGAATTTGGCTCAGTGCAAGGTGACAGCACGGGAGAACAGAACCCAGAACTCAGAAAATTGCTCATAGCCCAACAGCATGAACTGAGGATGAGGCAATTTGAAATGGAGGAAAGATTAGAGAGGGAAAAAATGGAGGAAAGGGAAAGAGAGAAACAACGGCAATTTGAATTAGAGAGAGAGAGAGAGAGAATGGAGAGGGAAGAAAGAATGGAGAGAGAGAAAATTGCTCTGGAAAAAGAAAGGATGGCGTTTGAATTAAGGAAATTGGAAATGATGAACCAGAACAATAATAACAATAGGGATTCTGAGGGAGGCCAATTGTCTAAAGCTGACCTGAAGAAATTCCCTGTGTACCACAAGGGAGATTGTCCTGAGGTGTTCTTTTCCTTAGTGGAAAGAGCGTTTGTGGACTTCTCAGTGAGGGAAACTGAGAAGATGACCATCATGCGATCTTTAATCAGTGGTAGCCTGGCTGAGGTTTATTCAGAGATGCCACAGGAACTGATGAGAGATTTTGCAGAGTTTAAAAAACTGGTGTTTGCAAGACATGGGATAAATGCGGAACAGCTGAGGCAAAGATTCAGGTCCCTCACAAAGAAACCAGAGCAGACTTTTACCCAGGTGGGGGCTCAATTGGTGAGGCTGCTTGAGAAATGGCTATCTCAGGAGGGGACAGAGACCTTTCAGCAGCTTAAAGATTTGATAGCGCTGGAACAGTTCTATTCAGTCCTGCATGGGGAACTGAAATTCCAGGTGAGGGAAAGGAACCCAAAATCTGTGGCAGAAGCAGCCGAGATCGCAGATTTTATTTCCCAAATAAGAAAGCCCTTGGGTGAGGGGAAAGCGATGGGAAAACCTAAAGAAACCTACAGCAAGTACTCTCAGGGACCAGGGAAAAACCAGCAAGGGGGAGGGGCCCATGGTGCAGGGAAGCCCTCAGAAATGAAACCAAGACCTCAGATTTTGGAGGGAAAACCAAAACAAGATGAGAGAGAATCAAAATACACCAGAAAATGTTATTTCTGTCAGGGAAAGGGCCATCTAATCTCAGAGTGTGAGAAATTAAAGCAGCTAAAAGGAATTGTGCCTCAGGATTCTAGTGGAACCAAGCCAAAAGCTGTGTTCTGTGTCCAGAAAGAGCAAGGCTCATTGTCACTGAGGGAGCCTGTTGCCATGGCTACTCAATCTGGAACAGCTACATCTGCTGATCAGGCTGAGGAAAATGGTCCTCTTGTAGAGGTCAGGCGCTGCCTGCTGGTGAGGACAGATTCTCAGTTGTTTGAGACAGCAGGGGTGGACGTAGGAATACTTGACCGTCAGTATCGGGGGCTGCGGGACACTTGTTCTCAGGTGACCCTGTGCCATCCAGATATTATTCCTAGGGAATATCTAATCCCAAATGAGAGCATGAAGGTGGCAGGGATTGAGGGGCAGGTGATCTCTCTGCCAGTCGCAGAGGTACCTGTCAACTTTCAAGGCTGGAGGGGAGTTTGGCGGCTAGCAATTTCATCGACTCTGCCAGCAGCCGTGCTCGTGGGAAATGACCTGGCTGAACATGTGAAACGGGTGCTAGTGATTACACGTTCACAAGCCACCACGGGGACAGTTCAGGGGGGTGATGATGAGCCAGAGACGGAAGCAGGTGGGGGGAGTTCAGAAGCTGTGGTGGAAACCTTAACCACAGACAGCAGGTTTGGACAAGAGCAAAAGGCAGACGCCACTCTCCAAAAGTGTTTTGAACAGGTGACTGACGCCCAGCTAACACCTGAAACCCCAGTGAGATTTCTAGAGAAAAAGGGGATTTTGTATAGAGAGACCCTGAGGAATATCTCAAAAGGGGGAGATGGGATCAGAAGTCAGCTGGTGGTACCTGAAAAGTATCGCCCCATGATCTTACAAAGGGGGCACTCTGACATGTTTGCTGCACACTTAGGGGTGAACAAAACACAGCAGAGAATCACACAGAATTTTTACTGGCCTGACATAGGGAAGCAGATCAGGGAGTTCGGTAAACAATGTGATGTGTGTCAAAGGCAGGGGAATAGCCGTGACAGGACCAAAGCAAAGTTGTGCCCTTTGCCTGTGATTGACACTCCGTTCAAATGCATAGGGGTGGATATTGTGGGACCTTTGCCCAAGGCCACAAAGAGGGGGAACAGGTTCATTCTCACCATTGTGGACCATGCCACGAGGTACCCTGAAGCCATACCCTTGACTAACATTGAAACTAACACAGTGGCAGATGCCTTGGTGGGGTATATGTCCAGGATGGGATTTGCCTCAGAAATAATCACAGATTTGGGCGCATCGTTCACATCAAAGCTCATGAAACGCTTATGGCAAATCTGTGGAATTAAGCACAAGGAAACCACTGCTTATCACCCTGAAAGTAATGGGTTAACTGAGAAGTTCAATGGGACTCTAATGCGCATGATTAGGGCTTACTTGGCAGAGAATCCAGACAATTGGGACCAGAAGCTGCAATCCCTTTTGTTTGCTTATCGATCAGTGCCACAAGCCAGTACCGGGTTCAGTCCATTTGAACTTTTATTTGGGAGAAGGGTGAAAGGGCCCCTTGATTTGATCAAACAAAATTGGGAGCAGATCACCCAGGATGACCCACAAGACGTTGTGACAGATAGAGACTCTTTAAGGAAAGACCTAAAGAGAAACCTAGAGCTAGCAACAGAGACCCTGCAAGCTCAAAAGGTCAGAAAGAAAGTTTGGGATGACCAGAAAGCCGGGGAGAGGCACTTTAACCCAGGGGAGGGAGTGCTTTGGCCTAGGCTCTGCAAAGAGAACAAACTGCAGCTGGGTAGCCCAGAAGTAAAGTGCTTGGGTCACATGGTAGGGGGAGGAGTGATAAAACCCCTGGAGGCCAAAATAGAAGCTGTTCGTGATTGGCCCAGACCCAACACCAAGAAAAAAGTCAAATCATTTCTTGGGTTGGTGGGCTACTACAGAAAGTTCATCCCGAGGTTTAGCGAGATTGCGGCTCCGCTGACCGATCTGACGAGGAAGAAGACTGATGACAGCATCCCGTGGACCAGCGACTGTGAGGCGGCGTTCCAGAGGTTGAAGGAGGCGCTCGTCCAGTATCCAGTGCTGCGTGCTCCAGACTTCGACCGGGAGTTCATCATCTACACCGATGCGTCTAACAGCGGGGTAGGAGCAGTTCTTTGCCAGGAGGATGAGAATGGTGACCAGCATCCAGTGTCCTACCTGAGTAGGAAACTTCAAAAAGGTGAGAGACATTTGGCAACCGTGGAGAAGGAGTGTTTGGCCATAGTCTACGCGATCCAGAAGGCCAAGCCTTACATCTGGGGAAGACATTTTGTTCTGTGCACTGACCATTCACCATTGCAATGGTTAAAGACAATGAAAACCCACAATAGCAAACTTATGAGGTGGGCTTTAAACCTACAGGACTATGACTTTGAAGTGAAGGTGGTCAGAGGGTCAGTGAACTGTGTTGCTGACGCCTTGTCAAGAAGACCTAAAGAATGAAGACGGCGAAAGAAACATGGACTATGTATATATATTGATGACAAAAAGTTAAATGTACCTATTTTTTGAACTTGGTTTGTATGAATAAAGGTAAATTGATGTAATGTATATGGTAAATGTTTAAATGCATAATTGATATGGTTAACTTGGAATGTAAGTATAAGTAAGTATGATATTGTATGTATAACTGTTGTTGTGTGTTTTATCCAGGTTGTTTTTTGGTGAAAAGCACCTTAGCTTTCCCCCTACAAAACAACTTATAAAGAGGGGAGGTGTTACATACAGCACTGATGTTACCTGTCTGTCATGGGTTTGGAGGGAAAGTTCCATCCTATGGGGAGTGGAAGGCGGGACATCAGGAGGAGGGGCTGTACTGTATATAAATGTGAAGCCTGTGTGGTGAAGTGGAGACGCTGGGATGTGACGAAGCAGCAGCTGGGAAGAAGAAGCTGGTGTGGGAGTCTGTGTGTCAGACAGGGTACTACTGTGTGTCAGAGTACCAACCTGATAGGTTCAGGTGTCTGTTGGTTAGCCAGAACTGATAGGTTCAGGGTCTGTGCTTCAAGTTAAGGGTTCTGTGTGAACCAAACTGTGTGTATGTATGAGTGAGAATAAGCCACGTTACTTTATCTTATTCACCTGATCGTTTTATTTTTCCCTGTGTGTATTTAAATAAACCTTATTCTTTTTATTTGTTGAAAATCCATCCCTGGTCTGTGTGACTTCTTACAGGGAATGGTTGGTGGCAGCTTAGTTAACGTGTGGCAGATCCCAGTAGGTCTGGGTTTGTCACAAGCACAAAATCTGTTTTCAGCAGCAGCAACAACAAATGGGAGATCAAGCCGCTAGCAAAAAGGTTATTCAATTATTTACTCATGGGTCAGCCCTTGAATGCCATCGCTCCCTTGTGCTTTGGAATTCTATAAATTATGTGCCTGTTTTGATGGATGGTCAAGGTCTGGATGAGTGCTACACTGCAGCATCTGCTAAAAGAGTCATTCATAGCTACAGTTTGGATGACTCGGGGCTCAAAAGCCTTGGCTTCTCTTAGGAAGCAAGCCAACATGGGACAGAAGAGAAGAACAATCTGTCCTGAGTCTATCAAACATATACAGTATTCTGCAGCACAGCAGATGACTTGACAGACTTTTCACCAAATCCAGAATTAGTATCAAGTACCAAGCCTACTTGGGTGGAAAAGCCAGTGGATCTCCCTTTTCATTCAAAGGGGAAAAAAAATCCCTTCACCCCACATATACTTGAGTCAATGCCTAGCATCTGTAAAGGATCTTCTCCAGAGAATATTTGAATGTTAAATGCTACCTTACATCTTTTGCAAGTTGGAACTCTTGAGTTAAGGAAAACAGCTTGCCAAGCAAAAGCAAAACTGGTCCAATGTTCCAATATAAGTGGAAATAGGTGGTGGTTCTACCACTACTAACCAGTTATACTCACAAAATCATTGGTGATATTATGATACCCTTATTACTTCTCCCACAGAGTTTTGTATAAAATTGACAACTAGGTGTATTTGCTAATTTGAGAGAGGCTTTCTTCCAAGACTTCCCCTTTCCCTTTGTCTGATTGACATTGATGAATATAGAAGGCTACTTTTCATGGAGTCAACCCATTGGTACATCTAACCCAGCACTGGCGGGTCTGACCACCAGCATCCCTCTATCATTTCAGGCAAAGGTATTTGCTAGTCACTTATGGAGATCCTTAGTGCACCCTCACAATCTCCAGTCTGAGTACTATACAGGCCAACTCGATTGAACTTCTGAAATCAGACCAGCTAGATGGACTTCTAAGCAGCAATTCAAAGTAACAAATCACTTGCTTTTCCACCCACCCCTTCCTTTCCTTGGAGCAGGTCTTCACTGACGAGAGCTTCCATTCATGGAAATGAGAGCGCTGAGCCATACAATAACAGCACTATGATACTGTGGGAGAAGCGGTTCTTAAAACCATCCTTACCCAGTAGTCATACTGTGAGGTTTAATCCACCTTTCAATTTCATTTTGGAGACAATATGAGCAAAATCAGCTAGGGATTAGTAACATTTAAATCTTTCCCAGCACAAGATTGGCCATTACATTAATTGAATATACTGCTCTTACACACATACAGGCTGGTTCAAAGGGTGAAACATCAGTTCTACCCACCCCCCTTCAAATTTGTGTCTCTGGAGCAGTCTCAGTTGAAAATAAAACACGTTTATTGGGGCTCTAAGTGAGACCTGTATTTTTCAGGGGCTACAGTGACTGTCCTAGCAGGGCTTTGTTGTTCTTCTTGTTGCTATGTGCTGTCAAATCACTCCTGACTTATGCCAACCTTATGAATGAACAATCTCAAAAATGTTCTGTTCACAACAGCCCTGCTAAGACCTTGAAAACTCGGGCCTGTAGCTTTCTTAAGGGAGTTAATCCACCTCGTATTTGGTCTTCCTCTTTTCCTGCTGCCTTCAAGCTTTCCCAGCATCATTGTTTTTTCCAACAGACAATATTGCCTTTTCATTATGTACCCAAGGTAGGGCAGCCTCAGTTTCAATATTTTTGCCCCCAGATTTTGGGCTTGATTTGATCTAGGACCCAATAGTTCGTCTTTCTGACAGTCCAGGGTATCCTCAAAGCTCTCCTTCAGCACCATATTTCAAACAAATCATTTTTTTTTCCTGCCAGCTTTCTTAATTGTTCAGCTTTCACATTTAATACATATTGATTTAATATGATAGCGTGGATGATGTCGGCCTTCATTTCCAGTGACACATCCTTAATACTTGATGATATTTTCTAGTTCCTTCCAGCCCTTTGGAGTCTCTTCCTTCTTCTGATTTCTTGAGCGCAGTCTCCCTTTGGACTGAGGGCTGAATGGAGGTATACAAAATCTCTATTTCAATTTCTTCATTACCAATGCCAAAGGCCTTAGTACAACATAAACTCAATTTACCAGTACCAGTCCTGCTGTAAGATGATAAGAAGAAAGTAGAGGTTAATTACAATGCAGGGGAAGAAGCTGTTATGAAGATTAGGAGAAAATGCTCTTTCTATAAATCCACTTCAAAGAACAACAGATTTGTAATTAGAGGGGGGGAGGTGGGGAACAATATCCAGCACAACTAGGAATTCTCCTATTTTATTTGTGAATAAATTAATCTGCTGCGTCTTATCAATGTTCACTAAAACAATAGGGTATATAAATAGATTCCACTCTGTGCATTTACCCCCTTATTAAATAATACAACAATTCCTACGGTTGATTAAAGTAATTGTTATAAAAAAAGGTACCTATATAAACAAAATACAACATGTTAGTTCTTAAACAAAGCAAATCTTTTACACACAAAGACTTCTTAGCTCCTTGTCAGCACTATCCAGGGAAACACCCTGACCAGCCTTCATGCAATAACAGGTAGTTTACTTGTCAACAGCTCCTGTGGTTGATTAGAAGCGGTGCCTCGACCCAACCAGGCGCTTACAGGCTCCAAGGCATTTACAACGGATAGCAGAGCCCTCACAGCAGACCAACCCCCCCTGCTCTGTTATCAGTAACTGTCAAATATCCATACCTTTCTGCATTTGTCAGATAACAACAGACAATCTTGTTTTGCACGAGGGAAATGAACAGCTCTTGACTTTAAGATACATGGGTGGGAGGCACTGCCGACTCCCTTAGCGTGCTGTAGGACTAGCTCAGCCTCATAGGAATGTAGAGCGATTCTTTTAGCGGGGGGGGGGAGAAGCAGGGTAATAAGGTGAGCGTTAGGCTCTGAATTAGGAGCAATCACTTTGGATGTTCATTGCAGGGTGAGATGTAAAAAGTCTGTTTATTATTCCAAGAAATTCACCCAGGATAAAAAGAGGATGAAACCCAGATTTGAGTAGAGAATCCCCTACAGCTGGCTGCTGTGTGCGCTCAAGTGTGCCAAAAGCCGGTGTGGATAGAGATGTCCTCCCAAACAGCCTTCCACTACAGATGAGGAAGAATGAAGGAATTAATTATTTCCTTGAAGAAAAGGGAAGTCTTCTAGGGGGAAGAGCCCAAATGGCAGCCATCTACCGGGAGTCACTTATGGAAAACCATGGGAACTCAAAGAATGCAGTTCCACCTCACTATCTGTCTATTTCCCCCCAACCCCACTAGTTAATTTAAATGGGGTGGACCTATGAGCTGCCCACAGACCCATCTCTCTCTCTCTCTCTCTCTCTCTCTCTCTCTCTGTGTGTGTGTGTACAAATACATCCTCCCCAGCAACCCCCCCAAGTTTTTTTTTAAGAAATTTTGTTTAAAACAAACTAGGGCTTTAAAAGTTCCCTTGTGCCCTCTAGTGGGTGCAGGGGGCAAGTCTGCCCCTCAGCCCCCAAATTATTATTCTTTTTATTGACATAAGTGAGCTTAGGAAAAATGAAGCATTTTGGCAGACAAAAAACAAAAAACAAAAACCCGGGGTGGATGATCATGGGGGAGGTTAGCCATCCAAAGTCTAGGAATGGTGTGTGTCTGTGTGGAGTGGAACTCTGATGATTGCCCAGCTCTACTTTAAATACAATATTGAAGCCTTATTTTAACAAATCTAGTGTCTGCCAGGTATGGTGGACTACAATTTCTTTATGCTGAGACAGCATGATGGATGGGATGATGGGAGCTGTAGTCAAACACATATGGGGTGTGTGCGTGTGTGTGTGCCAGATTAAGGAAGGCTGGCACAAGAACACAGCAGGGTCCCTTATACCATGCGAGGCTAATCTGTCCACTTACCCTAACTCTGCCAACTCTGACAGGCAACAGTTCCGCAAGCCTTTGGAGGAGGCCGTTCACATCACTCCACTCCCTCATCTCTTTAGAAACAAACTGGAGATTGACAGGGCTTGAACCAGGAACCTTTGCCACACGAGGAGGGGTCCAATCTATATTTAAGCCATAAACCCTTTCCTACTTTAATGAAACTGCCACCTTGCCTGCTACTTCTGTTTCCATTTCAAAGCTCAGGAAAAGAGCTTTTCCATTTCAAAGCATCATGAAAAGAGCCACACAAAAGATTTTTGAAATGTTACAAGTTCATCAGATTTGCAAACACTCTTAAGGCCAGTACTTGTGGCTACAACACCTGGGAAGGATGTGGGAGGAAAGGCTTGTCACCTTTGCTACTCTCACCACATTTCTCTTTTTCTCTTGTTAATCTCCTTGGGGAGATGGAGGAGGAAGCCCTCCCAAGGAACACCCAGCCAGCTGAAGAGATGTTGCCTTTGCTGTGAGCCACTGTACTGAAGCCAGACTCCTTGGGTCCCTCTGAGGGTGAAAGAGGAGAGTGCAAAAAATGGTCTGAAACTCAACATCAAAAAAACTAAGATGATGGCCACTGGTCCCATCACCTCCTGGCAAATATAAGGGAAGATATGGAGGCAGTGACAGATTTTACTTTCTTGGGATCCGTGATCACTGCAGATGGAGACAGCAGCCACAAAATTAAAAGACGCCTGCTCCTTGGGAGGAAAGCCATGGCAAACCTTGACAGCATCTTAAAAAGCAGAGACATCACCTTGCCAACCAAAGTCCCAATAGTCAAAGCTATGCTTTTTCCTGTAGCGATGTAGGGAAGTGAGAGATGGACGATAAAGAAAGCTGACCGCCAAAGAATTGATGGTTTTGAATTGTGGTGCTGGAGGAGGCTCTTGAGAGTCCCCTGGACTGCAAGGAGAACAAACCTATCAATTCTAAAGGAAATCAACCCTGAGTGCTCACTGGAAGGACAGATCCTGAAGCTGAGGCTCCAGTACTTTGGCCATCTCATGAGAAGAGAAGACTCCTTGGAAAAGACCTTGATGTTAGGAAAGTGTGAAAGCAAGAGGAGAAGGGGACGACAGAGGACGAGATGGTTGGACAGTGTCATTGAAGCAACCAACATGAATTTGACACAACTCCGGGAGGCAGTGGAAGATAGGAAGGCCTGGCGTGCTCTGGTCCGTGGGGTCACGAAGAGTCGGACACAACTAACTGACGGCGATCAGTAAGTCTGTGTGGATTCGGTTTGTTTGATTTGTTTCACTTGCTACAAAATTTGTTCATAATATTCTATCATAGTATGAAATTTAATCTACATTTGTTCAGTGGTTTGTATTTTATTTGAATGTACTCATATGCTTTTAACAGATTGGTTTCCACACAGCTCGTTTATTTTAAGTTCATTGTTTATTAACAGCTGCTTTGGGCTCTCTCCACTGTGGAAAAGCAATAGATAAACTTAAATTTTTCTGTTTGGTCCATTTAGCTTACTGATCCATACCTAGCTCCCAAAGACTAAAGCTTCCAGAATTTCAAGAGTGTTCTGTCTTAGTACAAGATGTTTGATATGGAAGCAACACAAAGAAGCTGAGCACTGGAACGACGGATAGGAAAAAACCTGGCCATTTCACTTTCTTCTGCATTTGGATTTCCCCCCCTAAACAACACATTCTTTCTGCCCTCGATATGAAGACATTTGCAACTATTTATAAATGCTTCAATTAATAAATTGAACTGAAACAATTCTGTTTGTTTTGAATTCTTGAGGATACCTAGAAAAAAGTGTGCCAGCAACACCGAGGGAAGTACATGGACTGATGGAGTTTAGACATCATCACACTGGGGAATAACATCATCAACTGAAAATAACATCTACTTGCAAAACTCACCAAGCAACACAATAATTTGGAATTTATTTGGCTGTGATTAGCTATTTACTATATGGTAAGTTAACCAAAATTTATCCCAGCTTTAGAATGAGGATGGCTGAGCCTCTGTGTGGCCTCCCGCCCCCCCCCCCCGGCCAATAAAGAAACTTGATTTCCAAATGGGCAATATGGAGAAGAAGGTATCTGCATGCCTCCATTCTTGCCTGGAGGCTCAGTGGAGGCTTTTAAACACACACACACACCTAACTGGCTGAAACCAGCTATCAAGTCAACTTGAGCAACAAGCCTGGCGGATCATCTCTGCCATGACCATCTTGGGTCCTTCATTCATATATTTTTTTTTTACTCTAAGCTTGAGGACGTGAGTTTTATTCACTAAAGCTTGCATTTAATGTTTGATTTTTAGTGATCTAAATAAAGATGTCACCTCTTCTACTTTTAAAATAAACTTGTTCCTCTTTTACATTGGCCATTTACAGAGTGCCTAGAGTGGTCCTCACCCGACCAGATAGGCGGGATATTAATTAATTAATTAATTAATTAATTAATTAATTAAATATTTGCATTGGCAAATGATCAAACTGAAATGGCAAGTTATAGAATGCAAAGACCATGCTTTACTTGCATGCAAGTATATTAAAACCAGAGACTCCATTAACAAGGAGGCTATTTTAATTCTGTGTTAAGATGGAGCGGCACCACAACCAACATTTAATCAAATATGTATTTCTGGATGAGGAACCAAACAGGAATGGGGAACCCTTGGCCCTCTAGGTCAGCGGTTCCCACCCTTGGGTCCTGAGATGTTCCTGGATAAAACTCCCAGAAGCCTTCACAACCAGCTGTGCTGGCCAGGGTTTTGGGGAGTTAAAGTTGAAGAAAATCTGGGGACCCAAGGTAGGGAACCACTGCTCTAGGTCAAAGCCAGCCCAACTATAAGGATGCATAAGGCAGTTAGCTTAGATGGCAGACATGGCAAACATCGCGCACACGCACGCACACATGCACACACACACCACATAAATGCTGCTCTGGAAGGTCCTGACAAGACTTGAATGTGAAGAGAAGGGTGAAGTACTGTTGTGCCTCCTCTGATAAAGACAGAGAGGTGGAACAGGAGAAAGTGGCTTACTCCAGAGCAGTCGTTCCCAACCTTAGGTCCCTAGATGTTCTTGGACTAAAACTCCCCAAAGACCTTTCCACTAGGCTGTGTTGCCCAGGATTTCTGGGAGTTACAGTCCAAGAACATCTGGGGGTCTGAGGTTGGGAACTACTACTCTTGAGGAAAGATAAATGGTAGGCAGCTTTTGGCAGGAGGCATGCAGCCATCCAAGGTTCCCCATTCTCCTCTGGCAGCAGGAGTGGGCAACATACGCCTGTGGTCACAGCCCGCCTGTCATCACTGCTGTGGCTTGTTTTTTCTTCAACTTATTCTGCTACCCCTCCTTCTCTCTGTCCTGAGGGAAGCGGTACTGGTCCCTTCTGCCCTTCGTTAACCTACAATAAGGAAGGGGTACCACTTCACTCTTCCTGCTACTGGCTGTGGAAGGAGGCAGGGAAATACTGCAAAGCCTGCAGGGCACATGGCTAGTTGTGGAGAGCAGCGCATGGCTTCCCACTTCAAGGAATGAGACAGCCTAGCTATTCATCCTTGAAGTGTTTCAGCTTACAATGCCCAGAAGCCCCCTTCCCCAGCACGGCCATTAGTAAGGAGATATGGGAGATATCCACAACATCTAGAGGGCAAAAAGGTGCTGACCCTGTGGTACAGGTTTTGGTGAAGAACCACGATGAAATACCAAAATCATCAAGGTAGCAAGCTGTTATGTCTAAGCAGTCATCCTGGAAGAGCTTTGCCAATTCTGATGTAGAGACTTGATTAAAAACACCGCTTTGTACTTGCTTTGCTCCCTGTTGATTCTTAGCACTGAATTACAATCCAGTGCTTTGGAAGATAAAAACTAATTAAGATCATGGCCTGTTGGGCTTTGAGCGCCTGCAGTTAAAGAAGTGTCAACTCTAACATGATAAGTACAAGCATTACATCCAGTGACAGTCTCTCGTTTCCCTGGATCTCCTAGCACCTTACAAAACATAAAACTAATTAGTGATTGTTTGCACAGCAGTTACAAGATGCTCAGGCATGCACCAGTGAGCTCAATGTACATTCATTAGCCTTTAAGGACCACAAAACAGCAGGGTGAGGAGGAGGTGAAGCAGAGGGATGGAAGCCACCCAGAGACTGTGCCAGCGCAATGGCAGTATGACACAGGGAGACCCGTGAAGCTATTCTCCTGTAGCTCCCAAGGTACAGGCCAACATTTGATGGGTCACCCTTTGCTCACTGCCATTGTCATGATCTCAGCAGAGGAGTACTCCAGTGAGAGCGAGCCTGGAGACTCCAAAGCATAGTGGGGTGGAGAACCTCCTTGACCCCAGAGATCCTGCACCCTGAAGGAACCAAGAACTTAAACCAGCAGATCCTGGACCTTCAGAGAACCAGGAGCCTGAGGGTAATGGGGGCTGAGGAGTCTAAGAAGAAGCTGGGATGTTCTCCCAGCCCTCAGGAGCAAAAAAGGCTGAAGGCACAAGCCTGCCTAAAGCCCCAAGATGGAGTGTGTGTCTGCAAAGATGGTCTCCTGTTGAGTAGGGTTCTCCTCATGATTGTTCTCCGTCTTCCAGAGAGACTCAGGGGCCAAGCTCTGCATCTGGGGTCTTCCCTTCCTGCCTGAATACCTGCAGCTGTGTGCTGGGTGGGGCTCCAGCAGCCCAGCCTTCGGTGGATACTGGAAACGACTTGTCTGAGAGCCCCCACTCTCAGTTGCTGGATCCCTTGCTCTGGATTGCATCGACCTTGTCAGACTAATTGGACTGCTTCTCAGACTTTGACTTTGGATTGCCACACCTGTTTGTCTGCTACAATGAACTTCACAGTCCCTGTTCCTCCTGCTTCATCTTTTCTGCGGTCTGGGGCTTTACCAGCCAGCAGTTTTGCTTGCCTCACCAAGCGGGGAACGGGAGAGTAATTTGACTATCTCAGCTTGGTGGGACCAATAGTCCAATGGTGGCATTTAAAGAGTTAAGAAATTTATTGTGCAAAAGGTTTTGCACAGGAGAGTCCACTTCATCAGTTGCAATTCTTCCCACCTGAGAAACAGGACAGCAAGATTGGCCTTCTTGAATTTGTCCCATTCCTCTCTATTTAAAGTTCATTCTGGCTTGGACAGATGCACCTCTGGATGTTCTGTTCAAGCAACTGGTATCATTACTAAATTGGTATTATTACTATAATCCCAGTGTGCAGAAATCAAGATAATCAGTTGAGCATAATGAAGGCAATTTGAGAGGCTTCTTTCAAGGCCAGCCAACATTTTCC
Organism: Pogona vitticeps; assembly: GCF_051106095.1. NCBI lineage: Eukaryota > Metazoa > Chordata > Lepidosauria > Squamata > Agamidae > Pogona > Pogona vitticeps. The sequence goes on from NC_135784.1 coordinate 182,542,844, forward strand.
ACAATAGTAAAAGCTTTTAAATGAAGGATTTCACTGTTCACTGTTGAAGATGGGGAAAGTGCTTTTTCAGGATGGGGGCGGTGGTCTTTATTTGAAGAAGTAACCTTCAGTCATGAGGCAGCACTGTAATAATGAATAAATACCTTTACGTCTGCAAACCCTTTTGTTTTCTTCTCTCATTTTAAAACAGGACATGTGATTATGTGCATTGTACTCGAACACTTACCTTTAAATTGGAAGACACTTCAAATCCATTCTGCAAACAGTAGGAAAGCTGTTCTGGGATCATGGAGAGCATGAGACCCCATTCATTGGCCATACATAGCTTCCCAGGGCCCCAAAGACAGCTTTCCATCTTCTCCTAATTTTTTATTGTTACTTCAGAAGCACGGGAGGCAATTCTATCAAGGTTGTGGGACTCCCCAACATCACCCCCACATATGTTGACTTTAAAAAAAATTGTGGCCACTAGGACAGTTTCCCACATTAAAAACCCTTTAAAAAAAGAAAAATATTTTGGAGGTCACTGGAGTATTTGGGGGGGAGGGGAAGGGGGAGGGGAACATACAGGCCTCCAAGGTGCAGAGGTGAAATTTTATGGCTTCAGACCTCTGGAGAGGGCTCCCTCCAACACAGAAGGAAATGTTTGTGGCGGCAGAAGAGAAAGCCAACAGGAGCACCCCACAACTGTGAGACAACCAGTGTTTAGTTTCCTTTCAGAAGACACTGAGCTTTTTATTCTGCCCCCAGCAGAACCCCACCTCAAAACCTGCTGACATTTTTTTTATTCTAAACCCTCTCTGGAAGAGAAGTAGGTGAGAGCAACCACCTCAACCTTCACTCAGGACTGGAAGTGGACCCAACAGGCTGCCATCTCTGTCACTCCCTTCCTATAGCCTTGAAGAGCTCCTGGCTTAGTCATCATCCCCCTTCTCCAACACTACGTGAAAAAGTGCCCATGAACCTTGCTTTTCAGACTGAGCATGCTTCTGCCATGCTTCTGCAACGTTGACACTTTACCCTGCCATGTTCTCCATGGTAGCGCTGCCCTTGAAAATCAAGAGCAGTTTGTGGGGGATTGCTAGTTTGTGGGTATCTACTGTTGCTTTAAATTTTTTTTAAAAATTATGTTCTTAAAAACCTAGTTGTGGATTTAAAATGTTTTCTAGCCAGAAATGGCAACGAACAAACAGATTAAAAATCCGAGCTAATACTCTTGAAGTCCAGCTTAAAATACAGAGCAGCTGCAGCATAATATTCAAGAAGCAACCTCATGTAAAGGACTGGCACAATACTCGCAGGTCTGTGTTATTCTACATCTAAACTTCAATGCATGGATGGAGCCAACAGGGATTTCTTTTAATAAGACTGGCATCACCGTTACCAGCCTGACCAATGGAAAGGGGTGACTGGAGAACTGGCTCATTGACACCTAGTGGGTAGACCAATGAACTCCCCACCCACCCAGCCCCAGATTCAAGTGTTCTTCTGTGCAAACCCATTTCAGGGATGCTTTCCTTTCAGCAGAAGTTCTCCACGGGCTCTAATTCCAGCTGAGATATGTACCGTTCCCCTTGTGGCACATGTGCAGTGCCACCTAAACCATAGAATTGCCTCCAGTCGTTGCTTCCCCCTTGCCTCCCAGCAGGGCTGCTACAGCTAAAGAGGCAGAACCGCCCAGCAGAGAAAAGACCACAGAGAACTCACAAGAACATGGTGCTCTCTCTCTGTCAGCAAAGAGGGACTGTGCAGCTCTCCCTCCTTCAGCTTGGGCTTGATTCCTGCTATATTTAGACTTTTATTCTTGCAAGCTCAAAAGCTGTCACTAGCGTATGTGGGAGGCAAGGCCACTGGCTGGCAAAGCCTTGAAAACACTTCCCATCTAATTTCCCAAGGATCACTTGTGCAAGGATGAAGATGTTTCCTGCCACGTGTTTGCAGGGGAAGGGATCTGGCAGTAATCCTTGAAACTGATGATGCTTCTCCTTGTCCAACTTAAAGTTCCCTTTTTTATAAATGGTTAAAAACAAACCCACACGAAAATGTCTTCCTAGTTTTGAAAACAGCTGGAGGATGCTGAACACGCTCGTCCTGAACCACACTGTAGCAAGATAACTTTTGGCTATTTCCCATTCTCCTGGCAAGGCACTAGAGGCAGAACTCAGCTCCAGTTCTTAAACAAACCAGATTATCTAGATTAATTTCTCTTTGGCTTCAAGCCTGGTTACAGAACAGTGGTGGCTTTAGTTACTTTGGTAGCTGATCTTGCAATGGGAACAGGGCAGAAGGATTGAGTCCTTGTTGGTTCTGCTGAGCCTCTTGGCCGCATTTGATACCATCAACCCTGGTATCCTTCTGGGCTGCCTGTGTCTGATGAGACTTGGAGGCACAGTTTTGCACTGGCTTCAGTTCTTCCTGGAAGGCAGAAGCTCAGAGACACCTTTCACAGGGTGATTTGATTCACAGCCTGTATTATATTTGAAACTGCAGTCAGTGCTCACCACACAGGGGCTGTGGACTCATTCGGGGGTTCACTGTTCATTCTGGATGCAATGCATTCCAGTCCAAAACCTCTTCCTTCCTTCCTTCCTTCCTTCCTTCCTTCCTCCCTCCCTCCCTCCCTCCCTCCCTCCCTCCCTCCCTCTGGTCTCACCTCTGCTGATCTGATAGGGGAGGTTAATACAGGAAATAATAATAACGATGACTAAGATGACTGGGTGATCTAGTGCTAATCTCATGTATGTAAGAAATTGTTTAATTTTGTTTTTTAAAAAATCAGACAATCAGGGGAGAAGCAAGATAGGTGGACGTGTTCCCCTGGTCCTGAACATCACATTCCAACTGCCTATGTCATCAAAACATCACCTACAGACATACCCTTCATATTTACAACAACGTATCACAACTAACCGCATGGAAAAGCCCATCTGTGTCGCTCTGGTGTGAATACGTAGGAGCCCCCCAGTGACAGAGGGGGGAAAAGCCATTTTAGAGCAAAAAGACCTGGAGTAGTGTTGGAGTGTTGGGAGTTGAGAGGCCTAGGTTCAAATCCCCACTTGGCCACAAAGTTAACTGGATGACCTCAGGACACACGTGGCCTCTGAGGAGAAGGAGTGGAGAAGCGGAGAAGAGAAGAGGCAAGTATGCCCCATTCAAAACACTTGAGGAAAAGGTGTGATAGAAAAATAACACTTTTTGAAAAACATTATTTGTCCCCTGAAGGATATGGAATTCGTTCTTGAAGACGGAGGAGAGACTAAAGCTACACTGAAATGTCTGAGGTCTCAAGGCATTTTTATGCCTGCTCTTTATTTATTTACATGGAATCTTCATCATCCATGGTATTTTTCAGAGAAAAGGTATGACTGACAGAGTCAGCCCCAAGGGATTTACAGTCAAAAATAGACATAGGGAAACAACACGGGAAAGGGAAAGTAGCTAAGTAGGAGGCAGAATATAGGATTATTTCAGCTGCAAATACTTTGGCTTGAAGCATCCTTTCCCAATTCAGAGAAAACCGGCTATACTCACATAAGAGCAGAAACACTTGATTTGTGATTATTACTTGAGGCAATAAATGTGTGACACATTTACTTGTCTTAAACATTAAAACAAATAAGGAGGTGACTTTAATCAGGACATCTTATGATGGCACAAAGGCAACTAGATCTAGCAAGGAAGAACCATCCCTAAAAATGAAGAAAAGTTGCCTGTTGTCAGTTCTTTTTGTGTCCTGGTTACATCCCATTTCCTGTATTCACTCATTTACCACAGATCAGTTACCACTTTTCTAATTAGCGATGTGAGGAAGATAAATTTCTGGAATTTTTTGTAGTATTTTATTTTTCCATGGAACTTTTCAGCTTAAAAATAGTCCACATACAGGATGAAATCCTCTTGTGCAGTTATGCAAAAGAAAGAAAGCTGCTATAAGTTAAGAAATCTCAGCAGGCATTGTCTGTTGCATATCAAGTTTCCAATTATTCAGTGTACACCAAATAATGCCTACGGAGATCTCATTAAACCCAATAGTAACAATGAGAAGATGAAAAAATTATATTAGATAAGCTTAGTGATTTCAAAGTTGTCTGAACCTGAAAACACACACACACACACACACACACACACACACACACACACACACACACACACACACACACACACACACACACACACACACACACACACACACACACACCTCTCAAACTGATTGGCTCTGAGCTCGAATTAAGAAATATACTTGTTAGACTTTTGCCATGAAAATTTTGGGACATTCATGTATAATTTTTTCTATATTCTTCACAAGATAGTGGTTATGCCTGAGGAAGTGAATTTATTCCTGAAAGCTTGCACTGTTTGATTTTTATTGGTCTGAATGAATGTATCACTTCTCCTACATTTTTATTATATGTTTAAGTAACAATTAAATTACAACCCAGATTAATTGCTCACTAGCTATTATGAAATCAATATTCTTCAGGTGGATATCCTTGGAAATGTATGTGATAGTACAATAATGTTTTACTGGTTTGTAAATAAGGGATAACAATCCCCTTCACAGATTGCTGCCTTGTCGTGGTGAAGGGGCTTGAGTAATTCAGAGAAGCTATGGGCTATGCTGTGCAGGGACACCCAAGACGGACAGGTCATAGTGGAGAGTTCTGACTAAACGCGATCCAACTGGAGCAGGAACTGGCAAGCCACTCCAGTATCTTTGCCAAGAACGCCCCATGATCAGAAACAAAAGGCTAAAAGATATGACGCTGGAAGATGAGCCCCTCAGGTCGGAAGGCGTCCAACATGCTACTGAGTAAGAGCGGAGGACAAATACAAGTAGCTCCAGAGCTAATGAAGTGGTTGAGCCAAAGCTGAAAGGACACTCAGCTGCGGACGTGCCTGGAAGTGAAAGGAAAGTCCGATGCTGCAAATAAAAATACTGCATAGGAACTTGGAATGTAAGATTTATAAACCATGGTAAGCTGAATGTGGTCAAACAAGAGATGACAAGAATAAACATTGACATCCTGGGCATTAGTGAGCTAAAGTGGACGGGAATGGGCAAATTCATTTCAGACGATTATCATATCTACTATTGTAGGCAAGAATCCCGTAAAAGAAATGGATTAGCCCTCATAGTCAACAAAAGAGTGGAAAAAGCTGTACTGGGATACAATCTCAAAAATGATAGAATGATTTCAATACAAATCCAGAGTAGACCTTTCAACAGAGTTTTGTCAAGAGAACAAGCTTGTCATCACAAACACTCTTATCCAACAACACAAGAGACGACTCTACACATGGACATCACCAGATGGGCAGTACCAAAATCAGATTGATTATGTTCTCTGCAGCCATAGATGGAGAAGCTCTTTACAGTCAGCAAAAACAAGACCTGGAACTGATTGTGGCTCTGATCATCAGTTTCTCATAGCAAAATTCAAGTTTAAACTGAAGAAAGTAGGAAAAAAACACTGGGCTTGTTGTTTAGTTGTTTAGTCGTGTCCGACTCTTCGTGACCCCATGGGCCAGCCAGAGCACCCCAGGCCCTCCTGTCTTCCACTGCCTCCCGGAGTTGGGTCAAATTCATTTTGGTTGCTTTGATGACACTGTCCAACCATCTTATCTTCTGTCGTCCCCTTCTCCTCTTCCCTTCACACTTTCCCAATGTCAGGGTCTTTTTCAGGGAGTCTTCTCTTTTCATGAAATGGCCAAAGTATTGCAGCCTCAGCTTCAGGATCTGTCCTTCCAGTGAGCACTCAGTGTTGATTTTCTTCAGAATGGATAGGTTTGTTCTCCTTGCAGTCCAGGGAACTCTCAAGAGCCTCCTCCTGCATCACAATTCAAAAGCATCAATTCTTCGGCGATCAGCTTTCTTTATGGTCCAGCTCTCACTTCCATACATCACGACAGGAAAAACCATAGCTTTGACTATGTGTACTTTGGTTGGCAAGGTTATGTCTCTGCTTTTTAAGAGGCTATCAAGGTTTCTCATCGTGTTCCTCCCAAGAAGCAGGCGTCTTTTAATTTCGTGGCTGCTGTCACCATCTGCAATGATCATGGAGCCCAAGAAGGTAAAATCTGTCACTGCCTCCATATCTTCCCCTTCTATTTGCCAGGAGACGATGGGACCGGTGGTCTGCTTCTTGAGAGGAAAGCGATGACAATCCTAGACAGTATCTTAAAAAGCAGAGACATCACCTTACCGATAAAGATCTGCATAGTCAAAGCATAGTCAAAGATCCTTGTGAGCAAGGTGAACTTAACAGAGAATCAAGCCTGAGATCATAGAATGAGCTTCACAGCTACCATATTTTTCTGTATATAAGATACTTTTGTCTAAAATATTTAGACTAAAAATTGAGTGTCATCTTATACTGTACATAGAAGTAAGCTGAGGAGAAAACAAAATGGCACATACCTTGCCTCTGCAAACAGGCTGCCTCCAATCAGAAAGCTTAGCTTCCTACAGTCAGTAGACTTAGCTTCCTCCAATCACAAGCATTATGGAACTGATGTCAGCTGATGCTGTACAAACCAACTGGAACACACCTCATTGGAAGAGAAGCCTGTAGGCAGTGCTCAGATTCAACAGGGACTCGTAATGTCCCAGCATTCTGAGCCCTGAGGCTGAATACTCAAGGCTACGTTTTGGGGTTAGAAGGGGGGGGAGATCTTATACACGGGGGTGTCTTATAGATGGAAAAATACGGTAAGTCAGCATTTCAGCTCTTCTAGTTGCTTCACAGCTGTCCAGTCAAGTCCACATCTTCTGTTTTCTTGCTACAGTCTACATCTGGATTAATCATTGGCCAAGGTATAGTTTTTTATGGTCTTTTTAAGAACTTCAGATTTTTTCATTTTCAATATTTTTGTTTTTACAGGTCTTGAGAGCTTTTTTGGACTTGCAGTAGAAAACACAGTGATATAAAGAAATGGTCCCTTTCACATGAAATAAGAGGACTGGTGCATAAAGAACACACATAAAAAAAGAGTCACCCTCTGAAACACCCAAAACAACACAAAAATGCTTTTGAATGCAAAATCACTAAACTATGGCAAACCATTCTGTTTCTTCATATCCCGTTGCAAGGGTAATTTCTTGTCCTGAATATATGTTATGTATTAGGACAACCATATATTATGGCACATCCATTCCTTTTAGAATGAGCCATAGCTTTTTATTTATGTATTTATTTGATTTATATACCACCCAATTAGTGCAATGCACTATTTTGAGCAGTTTATACAGGAGCCAAAAAATCCAAGGCTTTCCTGTAATCTATAAAGCAGAGAGGGATTTTCTTCTGAAATTCTGTGGCACTATTGTTACTGCACTCTTTGGCACCTCATTTCTTAGGGACTAGAAAATATATTTAACGTTTCCAGTCTGTAGGCCATAGGCTTTCCCCCAGATTTGTTGGTATATTCTTCTGAGGATTTTGATAGTCTCAGCATCTTAAAATAGTTCTATGGCTCACCAATCTAATTCTACTTATTTCTTCCAAGTGTTTCGAGAGCAGTGTTCACCTTCTAAAATTGCAGCTCTTAATCAGTGGACAGTTCTTCAAAGTAATCTGTTATCCTTGTATTTCTTCAGTACAGTTCTTCAGGATATTGTCTCTAATTTCTCTTTGTTTTATCTTGGTAAGATAATTCATTCCCCTTTTGATTTTTCAGCATCCAGAATTTAGTTTTAAATTTCCCTTTGATTTTCTGTATCTCATGGAAGAATACTCTTGTTTTTTCTCTTATTATTCTTTGTTTGTATTGATTATTGTAATAGCACCACTCATCCTCTCTGCCATTCTTCTGCTTCATTTATGACTCTTATGTTAAATTCTCCAACAATATTGGGTTCTGCTTTACGTCCTACTTTTGCATTCTAGTTACCTATGATCATCCGTACATTCTTTTTTAGTATGCTTTTAGTTTCTTTTTTTCCCCCTCAGGCTTCTGTAGTTGGAGTATAGACTTCAATGAGAGTTACACCGGTAAGTTTTCCAAGAAGTGTGATTGATATTATGTGGTCAGACTTTTCTTTATAACCTTTAACTGCCTGTGCTACGTATATCTTAACTCATAATTATAAGCCACACCACTTATTCTGAGTTTGTCATTGGCAGGGTAAAACATTTTGCAACTGTTTGATCAAAAATGTCTTATTCTAATCCATTTTGTTCATTTACACCAAGTACTACAATGTTTAAACACACCATTCCTCACTCTGCATTTTGAATTTTAACCTGATTCATATTTATGTTCCATGTTCCAATTTTATGTGTCATACAGTATCAGACTTTCCTTTGCCTCTGTGCACATCAGCAGCTATATTTCGGCTTTAATCAAGTTGCTTTGTTAGTGACAAAGCTACTTGTCCTTCTCCTTTTCCTTTCTCCTTGGCAGTAGTTGACTAAGAGCATTTTGACATGGCAGTTTCATATTCCAGCACTAACTCTTGTTGGATTATTTACCATAAGCTTTCCATGATATTAAATATTGAGTAGTTTACCATAGAATTTTTCTGTACAGTACTAATAAAACTTAGCTTGAATGTCACTGTCACCTTTTTCTAGTGCTACTATCCAGTAGCTGAGTTTCAGGAATTTTTCCATCCCTATCATGACTGGATAGGGGTTGAAATTTTTCTTCTGACAGCATTATTATTAATTTGAAGAGAATGGAAGCCTTCTTCCTCTGGTTTTTCATAATTGACCATTCTGCCTTGTGTGACCCTGCTATGAGTCCAGACTCACAATGGAGCCTAGCCTCCTGATGTCATTGATCTCCATTTCCCTGATACACTCAACTCCCTCACTATTTTGTGTATCCAAGAGGGAGTTGTTTTGTTTTATTTCCCAGTTTTCCATTCTGGGACGTAGTGGTGCTGTGGGCTAAATAAACCACAGAAGCCTGTGCTGCAGGGTCAGAAGACCAGCAGTCATAAGATCGAATCCACATGACGGAGTGAGCTCCCATCGCTTTGTCCCAGCTCCTCGCCAACCTAGCAGTTCGAAAGCATGCAAATGTGAGTAGATAAATAGGTACCCCTTCGGTGGGAAGGTAAAACAGCGCTCCCTAGTCATGCTGGCCACGTGACAACAGAAACTGTTTTCGGACAAGCGCTGGCTCTACGGCTTGAAAACGGGATGAGCACCGCCCCCTAGAGTCAGACACGACTGGACTAAAAATGTCAAGGTGAACCTTTACCTTTGCATTCTAGTCAGTGGTGATTCTCAACTCATCATGTTCTGGTGTATGAGCAACATCCTCTCTATACTCCATTTAGGACAGTAGAATTTTTTTTCACCTGAAATATTTCCAGTTACTTGTCCCGACTTTGTGGAACATGCTACCGCAAAATATACCCCTAGTTCCCTTCTGCAGTGTTTCTAAAGCAAGGCTTAAAATTCTGGATGCTGTGGCCTATTTTTAAATGAATCGATATCTATTTGTGTTTCTTTCTTCTTTCCTTGCAGTTGCTGTTATTTCAAATATTTTATGCTACTTTTTTTAGTTAGCGGAATTAAATATTCAGTTGTTTCAAAATTCTATCTCGTGTAAAGTACCCTAAAAAAGATTCTTCCGGAGAGAAAACACAGTAATATTTTAAATAAAATACATAAAACTTGCATTTGTACAAGACTCAACATCCTAGTTAAGAGCAACACTTGTCCACATTGTTCTGAAACCCCCTAGCTTTGCTTTTGCTACCACTTTTTCCACGGCAGAAAAAAAGAGAGGGATTTAGATAACTTCCTCTTTTCCCATGTACTGCAAGGTAAACTGAGATGTGAGCTATCAAAATTTATAACCACGAAATTATTTTACTAGAGGTAGCGTGGGGAAAGAGAGCTCTGATGTTTCTTTCAAGCACCATCATCATAGAGAAAAGAATTACTGTAATCGCAACACATACAGCAGGTTGGATATGATTTAAATCAACAGCTCACGATTTAAATAAAAAATTGGGATTTTTTTTTATCCACCCGACATACAGCTAATGAGGCTCCAGTGAGTTTTCAATTCAAGCCATAAAAAATTTACCCTAAAGCAACTAAACACCATGGGAGCAGCAATATTCAGACACATACAGTATGCAAGGCAGTTAGAGTTAAACAACAGCGCATCTGACAACCTTTAAAAGAAATTTCAGCAAGATAAAAACCTGCAGATAGGAGCACAAAATACACCAAGAAAAAAAGGGGGTAAACCTTACTACTTGCCTGGTAATTAATAGGAAGATAGCACTAATATTACAAAAAGCACATTCGGTGGGAAAGGATCATAGTCCAGCAGCAGAACAAGAGATTGGACATATTATTTTGGGGAGCAGCAGCTGTCATAACCCTCCAGTTGTGATAATTAGCAATTTCAGGAGTTGAAGCTAAGACTTTTTTTTTTCTGATTTCTGGACACAAGACAGTCTTGGTATGGTAGGGCTGGAGACCCCTGTGTCAGCCCTACTTTTATATAGCTTGGGTCCCAGCTATCTCAAGGACTGCATCTCCCTTTATGGGCCTGCCTGGGTGTTAAGATAAGAGGCCTTTCTCTCAGTCGCACTACCTTCCCAGGTGTGCTTGGTGGGGACACGGGAGAGGGGCCTTCTCTGTCGCTGCTCCCAGACTCTGGAACTCCCTCCCACGGGAAGCCAGGCTGGCCCCATCTTTGCTGTCCTTCCGCAAGCAGGCAGCTGTTCTTTTCAGGAAGGCTTTCCCTTAGTGACTGGCTATCTGAGAGAGGTTTTTAAAGGGACTGTTGTCCCTTGTTGCTTGGTATGTGGTTTTAGTGTTGATTTTGTTTACAGTTTTAGTGTGGCCTTTGCTTGGCTCTTTTTAAACATCTCTGTATGTCCTGCTTTTAGCTTTTAAATATTGTCTTTTATTGATGTAAGCCTCCTTTGGTCCTTTTAAAGGAGAAAAGTGAGGTAAAAATATTTCAAATAAATCCATCCATCCATCTCTAAGCCCTGCCTGAGATGCTATGCTGCAACGCTGCCACTACATCAATATGGAACACGGAGCGAGTGAGGACAAAGGGCTGATTTGGCATAAGGCAGCCTCCTAGGTTCCCCTCTTTCCTGCTAGGATACTCTCAGAATCAGCATCCCTCAACTCTCCCTAGTGACAGAAGGCTAGCTATCCACTTCTTCCATATGATCTGGGATCATTGCTGGCTTTCTTTTTAAAAGAAGGTCCAAGGTTGTTCTTGTTTTTTAATTGTCGTTTTATTTGTCTTTCAACAAAAACTAGAAGTTGGAGTAAAAACTGGGGAATTGAGGACAAACAAAAACTTAAAGTGTTCTGACCACATAAGAAGAATCAAACAGATACTGGATTCCCAACTACGATGCACAAGTTTCAAGAAAAGCTAACCCAACATTCTCATACTTCTCTACTTTGGCCTCAAACTGACACATGGCAAGCTCCTTTAAAAAATAATAATAATGGGTGCACATTGTTTATCTCTTGTAGCATTAGCTGATGCTATTCCACCTTTCATTGTCAAAGTCCCATGACTCTGGCTGACCCTAGATGGCCTGGTAACAGGTTCAACAACAACAACAAAAGATCAGAAAAAAGCTGTGTGGTCTCCAAAACAACACAAGTGCAGGAGCAGGTGATACCTTTATTAAATCACTTTTAAAAAAATCAAACAACAAACAGCAAGCTTTCAATGATAATTCATCTTCTGGTTGTGCACCAAATTCTTATGGGTAGTTCCAAAAATCATATGCTTTTAGTAAAGTCCCAAATTTCATGGCCATTGTTGGAGTCAGGTTAGCTTCTCTAAATGGATACAGATGCAGTCTGCAAAATGCTTGCAGAGGGGAGGGTGTGGTTTCAAACTTCTCATCGACCAGCAGTTTGGAATTTTATCACTCAATTCTTTAAATGAAAGGCCACCAAGCACTCTGCATCTTCTTACTCTCCTCCTGTGCCTTCTTTTTGAAACCCAAAGAATTTCAATCATGCATATAGTTGGTGAGGTTGTCTAGATTAGTAAATTGTCTAGATTGGAAAATATCCTGAACTAAAATTATTTACTAGGAAAACTATGTGCCAAAGAGTCAAACCTGTGAATCTTCACATTAGTATCGTCAGGCATATAATTTCTACCTCACTGTTACCAGCACTGCAGAGACAGAAATAAAGGCCTGAATCCAATTTATTGTCCCAGTACAGCAGACCCACTGAATCTGTGGGATTTATGTAAGTGCTGACTCACCACTTAGTAACTGATTCAGAGTTTGATTTAATCAGTCTACTCTGTTTGGGAAAAACAATTGTGTTTGGGCCAATAATTTACATCATTAAAAGCACGTGCTGCAAGTTTCTTGCTTTCTCCCCTTCCTCACCATCTCCTTTTCTCTGGGTGAAGATGAATTATCATTGAAAGTCAGCTGCCTGCATTTTTTTTAGTGGTCTAATAAAGGTATCTTGCATTTGTATTATTCTTTTTAGAATGTAATTTAAGGTCTGTCTTGTTTTTGTCAGTATGTAAGGCATCCTGAGAGCTCTTTTTCCTATAAAGCAGAGAAGAATATTAAAACCAAACATTTACACTGAAGTCCCTTTGTGACATCCAGAACATTAGATGCATGCTAAAGTCAAGGGAGGGATGCCTTACATCTTCAGAGGTGAATCAATGTTATTTTGTGAATATACGCTGCCAACTAATTTTGTAGAGTCTACACAGTTAATCATACGTGCTATAAATATTCTATTATTGACTTCAAATTAATGTACTGTACTGTGTTCTATCACTTTGGTATCTGTTTCATACAGTGGCTAAATGTCTGTTGTTTGCTTAGCAAGTCACAGTACAGTGGACCCTCTACTTACGGAATTAATCCGTATTGGAACGGTGGCTGCAAGTCGAAAAGTCTGTAGGTCGAATCTCCATTGAAAACCGATTAATCCCATAGTTGGCAGTTTTTATTCTATTTTTGTTCCATTTTGTTTTTTTTTCTGGTCTGTAAGTTGATTCTCTGGCTGCAAGTCGAATCCAAATTTTGCGGCCAGAGAAGTCTGTAACTTGAAAAGTCTGTAAGTCGAGCCGTCTGTAAATCGAGGGTCCACTGTAGAGTTGGCCCAATGAGACAGTGAGGATTTGGTGAGTCGATTCCTCTGTACATTCTACTGATTCAAATGGGCTTGCTCTAGATGTGCCTTATTTCACTAAGCAACAGGATTTCAGCCACTCTATACACTCCAGGAAGCCAAATGCTGAGCAGCCCTCCAGCCTTCACTTCCTGTAACATAGAGCCTCATATTTGCTAACAGAAAGTTCCTCATGAAAAACAACCTTCTCAGATCAGGATGAAGCAGCTGACAAATAAACCAGCCATATAAACCACTACACAAATTGCACTGGGTGATGAGGGGGGAAAATCAACTTTTCCAGTTCATCAAACATAAGCCTAACACTGATGTTTTGCAGTAACACAATAAGGCATTAAATCTAGTAGACAAAAAGGCTGACCTAAATCTTACTACTGTCAAATTTAACAAATAATATAGTGCACAGTGCCTGAGTGGGCTTTTTTTTTAAATAACTCTATCCTGGACATAGCAGATAGATCAGGGATAGGGTTCCTTACTTGTCCATGCATGGGCAACCTGCAGCCCTGCCTCTTTTTATAATCCAGAGGATTAAATGTTAGCTAACAGTGAGGTTTCCCTGACATTTTCAATGTATGATAATGGACAGTCCTGAAATAGGAGCCTGATCGGCCTGACGGCTTATGTATTTAAAGAGAGAGAATAAAATTTGAATCAAGTGAAAAAGTGTAAACTGAGTATTTTATCTGACACTGTTAAATCTTATGAGCAGAGGTTGGGGAAAAAAGTGAGTTACAAGCAATGTAGCCACCTATGACTAGTCACCTCCCACCCCTTTCCTTTGCAACAAAGGTAGAACCAAGTTATATTTCAAAAGTAATGTGATTAGTACTTTTAGTTCTTCCATAACTGCATTTTTAGAGGCTTTTTTTCCAATTTGTGAGTCCCCCAGCCTTATGAATTGCTTTATTTGTTACTTTTCTATTATTTAAAAAAAGGAAAATAATGAGCAATGGTACAGTCCAGATTTATAAAACTATCCTCAAGTTATTAATGGTGACAAATTACCTGTGGGGCTTGTAGTTAAGTTATTCTGAACAAATAAATTTCTGAGCTCTGCCTAAGAAGTGTTGTTGTTTTCTTCAGCCTACTTGATAGCTGTAAGGTCAGAGCAATGGCAGAGGCTGTGGGGAATCTAAGAGCAGCCTCCTAAATCCAAGCAAAACATTCAAACAGGGAACTAATGGTGGTCTCCGTTTCCATGTAGCCCAGAAAAGCTCAAAAACATGACACCAATTGAAACTTTCCACTTCAAGGAAACACCTACCTATGCAGCAAAACAACTGTTAGCATTCATGCCATCTGTTAATCAGGAGATACAGCTTGTGCCATGCTTATTTTCCTGCCAGTGTTATAAAAATGGGAAGCTGGAAGGAAGCCTTTATTCTGTTGCTAACTGCACAGTAATCTTGGGGCTCCTTAATGTGTGTCTTTCATCAAACCCTCCAATTAGTGCCTAATCAGGTATTTAATATGTATCTGGCTCCTTAGCAAGACACGAAGCTCCTGCAATAAGGATATGAAATTATAGCAGAAATGTTACCAACCTTCACTGTTGATTGCAAAACAGACAAACACAAACAAAATCACCCAGTTCATGAGAAGAACATCCACACTGTTACCCACTGCTTCTCTTTTGTTTTCATAATTCCAAAATGGAATTCAGCAAGAGGCCCATTCAACTGGCCTACCAGACAGGAATGATACCCTTTTAGACAGCAACTGACAGCACAGGTCAAAAGACCGTAAAATATATTCTGGTTGCCCATAACATCTGGAACTGACAACCCTTTCAAGATATCACATTTTTCTTACTGGTGCTGGCTTCCCAAAGGTAAGGAAAATCTGCTCTTCTCAGTTCCTGATGACCCTTATTCTGGGTGCTTCAAAGGGCAGAAGCACAAATTAGTTGAAGTGGAACATTTTCAATCAAGAGCAGCATCACAGGGAATCAACAGAACTCATAACTGCTACCAGACACAATGTTCGTTCCCACACAGGATTTGTGACAATTTGCAAAGCAAAGTGTGCCACTTATATACTGCCCCATGGTGCTTACAGCACTCTCTGGATGGTTTACAATATACTGTAATTATGAAGGTTACACACTGGCCCCCTCCCCCAGTAAGCTGGGTACCCAATTTTCCTGGAGCTGGCTACCTAGGATTGAACCCAGGTTATAAGCAGAGTTTCCCCAACTGTACCACAAAGCTCATTAGATAGAATTAAAGTGTTCAGCTGCCTAGCAGAATGCTTTGATGGACCCAATCCCTATTTTTTAAAAAGTTAGAATGGTAAAACAGGCAGGCCAGGATTTGGCCAACTCACTGATGCTCAGTGATGTAGAAGGGATGGGATATTGTGTAACGAGGGAATCTGAAACATGCCTTGGCATTCTATTGGGCACATCCACCATTCTGCGCCCACCACAACAGGGAAATGTAGCACTAATGCCTCCCCTGCAATGTCATGATCTTGACAATGCAACAGGAACCCCTGGTGTAGACTTTGCTAAAGCTGAAGAGAAAAAGAGAATCCGAAATGGGTCATCATAGGTGGCCCACTGGGGCAACTGGGGCATTTGTCCAACCTTGGAACTGGATACAAGAGGAAGCAGCCATTGGTAGGAACATTTCTAACTTGTGGCATGACGTGTTTTGGACTACTGTGCCTTCTTTCTGCCTTGCCCACCACAGAAAGGACCAGCTGCCATCCCTGGAACTGACTGATTGGGAAGGGCTTAGGTATGATAGAGAGGAAGGCAAGATTCTGGAGACAGCATCATGGAGCTACTCCTGCTGTTATAAGAAAAAGGCCTGCTCATTGATTTGGAAGCTGTTACACACAAGGTAGTCTCATATAAATCTTCTCCTTGTATTTTCTGTTATGTGAAATGGTTTTATATGTATATAATTGTATTATTGTTATGTTTTTAGCCGCCTAGAGTGGTCCTAACAAGACTAGATAGGCGGGATATAAATTAAATAAATAAATAAATAAATAAATAAATAAATAAATAAATAAATAAATAAATAAATAAATAATCAGCCACCCAATGTTCACATTGCGCCCCAGAACAGCATAGGGCTTGTGCTGTCCTAAACTAGGCCTTGGGAGAGCTTCCTGCCACCTTGCAACCCTATCTGTTGTACTTCCATTTCATTCGCATCATACATTAATACTGACTTGACCCACTATAACTAGATCATGCCACTGGTAACACAGAACCCTAGTTGGCATTCTGTGACATCAGAGCAGCGCAGCCAATAGCACAGGCAGAAATGGTTATGATATAAGAGGAAAACATGTTTACAAGCAGTCTTCTGGCATATCCTGCCAGCAGCTCAGAAGCGTTACCTCAAACTCTCTGATCTCTTTCTGCCTCTTCTCACCTCTACATGGATACCCTCCTTTCAAAAATCCATTATAGCTTGAAACTGATCATTATTTTTCTCACAGAGAGACTGTTTCAGTCACTGAAAATCTTCATTTGCCCAGACAGAAACTGCCAGGATCACATTCCTTCCTAGCTAGTTTGGCCTAAATGACTCACTAGAATGGTAACAAATCTCCCCTAATGGACAGAAGCAACACTGGCTTATTTTACCTGCATGCTACTCCCTAGCAGGATCGGATTTTGCTTTTTAAAGATTACACATTTTGTCTTGCTTATTGCTTGGCCATCGCCTAGGCACAGAAAATTGCCTGAGCTCGGCAATAATTTTTTTTTAGAGAGAGTCATTTTTAAAAGGAGAAATAAATCATGTTCTCCAACATCGAAGCTTAAAAACACTATAAATCCATTAATTACCTAGAATGATCTGAGAGAGACATGTACACACATGCAAACAACTCAGGTATCATAAACCTACAGGGACAGTCGGCCACCATTGTTCAAAACTACAATTTCAAAATTACATTTTATTTACCTAGTGCTACATTGTTATTTTTCAAGCATGTGCAATATATTCAGTGCCTCATCAGAGACATACAGTATTATGTTCTAATGGGGTGAAGCATGTATCATTTCTAATAAAAAAATCACACAGAGACTTCTAAATTGATTTCCCCAACTTTTTTTAAAAAAGTATTGTGTCAGAACATTTTTTGCTTACATTAGCAAACAATTATATTTGCTTACATTTAGGTTTGCAGCACCCCCACTCTCTGTCCGTGCTTAGCTATCTAAACATTCCCACCTAAGAGTTGGCAGCCACATGTTTCAGCCTTTTACTTCTTTAGACAACCTCTGGACCGGAGAAATAAGTGACATTACTGCTTCCTTGGAAACAGCCACGGTATAGAAAAGAACTAGCACTGAACTGACTTGTTCAGTTCCTTGTTCCGATACAAGAGGAGAAGGGGAGGAACAGGAATGAATGAATGAATGAATGAATGAATGAATGAATAGAACGAATGAATGAATTTCCAAAATCTTCCCAATACTGGCCATGCTGGCTGAGGCATTCTGGGAACTGTAACCCAAAGCAGTACTTTATTTAGCCTTTATCTCTACTCCTCTCTTGTATTCACACCCACCCACCCGCAAACAGAAGGGAAGCAGCATTGCTCCATCCACAGGATGCTCGTTATTTACACCAGCAATAGCCCAGGTGTAAACACTGGGCCAAATTGGGCATTTGTTGTTGTTTTTCTTGGGCTTTCTTGCATTTGCCTTCACCTCTTAATCACCTCTCTGCTTCCAGAGACTTGGCTTTGTATAGTTCAGCTACAGTCTTCCCTTCCCGTATGGCCCCATGAAATTTTACCTACATTTCTGAAGCTTTGAGTATCAGGCCCTAACACTGAAGACATGTCGGCAAAACTTCTTCTGGGTTCCCCCACTTGAGACCACAGACAGGGGCTCCACTACACAAGAATGTTCCCCACGCAACAAAAACATAGCAAGCCGGGGAGGAGGTTAGGCTAGAACTCTTCTCTTTTTTTATGATTTCATGAGTGCTGAAAACTATATTTGAGTGTTCCTCTATTAAAAGGCAATAAAAGCTCAATTCACCTAGGAAATTAGTAACATGTTTGCTTCGCCATGGAGTCTGGGAAGATGAAAGCCTTTGGGCCATTGCCATAGACATATTTCACTAAATTGGATTTTTAAAACAAAATATCCCAGAGGCTTAGAGCAGCTTATAATAGAAAGACAAAACTTGCAAGAAAAACACGATACAATATTTCCATTGTTCTGAGGCTCCCCACCACCACCACCCAAAGAATAAAGGCAAAAACCTTCCACCGGTAAAAGCTTTCTTCTACTGGACAAAAGAACAACAGCAGACATGGAGTACCAAAGGCGTGTTAGGTGCGTGGAGAGCACTCTTCCCCCTAGGCTTACAGAGTTCAAACTGACATAGCGGTAACAGAGGACAGGTTTTAATAAAGGGATTTGTGGGTGGGTGGAGAGTAGAGGAAAAGGCAGAGAATCATATTTCTACAGCAGGTCAGGAAAATGCTTTATGAGAGCAAAAGACTTTTGAAAGAAGGATTTCAGTCAGAAGAGGGAATTGGTTTGGCAGAAAGGAAGCAAAGGATTCAGAGCTAAGCACCGCAAGCAGCAACACAGAACACACAAAGCCAAGAAGAGGACGAAACAGGTCAAGAGAACCCCAAAGAAGATGAGAATCCGTGTACAGACGAGTACAGAAGATGAGTACCGGGGGAGGGGGAAATGGAGGAGAGGCTCTGGGGAACAGTGATCACGTTTGCAATTTCAAGAGGATACAGTAAGTGTGCTGACAAAATGGCTGCATTTTACAACAAAATATGAATGCACAATTTTAAACAAAAAAAAAAGAAAAGCCTCACCCCAACTTCCCATATGACAAGCATACAAACACTGATCCCAAGATGGTGGCAACAATAACATGCATTCAACAATAAAAAGCTCAGATGATTAGATTAGATTAGATTTAACTGGGAAAATTTCCAAAAGTCTGCTTGAAGAGCAATGCTTTTATTTGCCTTCTAAATATTAGGGGGGTGGGGATTGCCACACTTCTACTGATAGGATATTCCCTAATGAGGTGGCCACCACGGAGAAGGCCCGGTTCCTAGTTGTAGACTAAGATCAGGAGGTATGGGTGGGATGGGTGGTTGATCTGAAGGAGAGGTGCTATGCCAAGTAGCCAACTCCCAAATCATTCAGGGCACTGTATGTCCTTGAACACCTTGAAGCATATGGGCAGTCAGTGCAAAAAGAGCAGGACAGGGAAGACACAATCATATTTCGATATCGCCAATACAAGCCTGGATGCCAGATTTTGCACCCGCTGCAGCTTCCATTACCACAGTGTTTATTTCTCCCATCACTGGGCAAAAAGGTTTGGGAGATGTTTAGAAAACTGTAAAATGGCACTGCGCCCATCACAAACTTGTTAAGCATAGGAATGTATCATTCAACAGCATGAGAAAATTGCTATATGTGAACACCAGGATCAGTTACCGTAGCAAACAAACACAGTGAATGCGGAGGAATGCCAGGGCAGGCTGAGGGTGAGCAGGAGGAGGAGGAGGAGGAGGAGGAGGAAATAGACTGCCACTACCTTGCGTCCCACATTACTTTTGTCTGGCTGTGGCAGAGGAAGAGATTCCATCTGGTCCTTCCCGTGGGTGCCCATCCCAACCCCACTTTGATGGTATGTTCAGCTGAGAACAAAGACTGGAGAGGGTGTGCACACCTCTGAGAATTTACACAATCACTCTTGTATTTGCAGGAAATCTGTTCTGTTTACATGCACAAGGAAGGAAATATGCAAATACGTCGAAGAGCATGCCTGAGTCAAACAGATTGCAGACAAATCTACAGAGGTACCACGTAACCCAAAGGCCCAGAACAATTTCCCCAGCCCCCGCACATTGTTTGGGAACAAGGAGCCCTGAACGGAATTGATTCTCTGATGCCTATGAACAACTGCAGCAGCTGGCTGTTAATTTGGGAAAGAGATGCAGGAGAGGCACACACTTCCTTCTCCCTGGGGCTCTCTCTCGTCTCTCCACCCCACTGCACCCCACAGGTTGCAGATTAATTCAATTCCAGCCCTGGGCTCGCAGAAGTCAGATAATAGTGTGGCAGCTGCCACCATACTGAGATCAGAGACAGCAATGCAAAGCTGTGAAGTCAGAGAAGTGATTGAGATGTCTGGTCAGAATAGGAAACATGGAAAGCAGGAAGCACAACTTCAAGGTGCGTGAGAGAGGTGGTGATGGCAGGAGAAGAGACATAGCTGGAATGGAGGGAAGCAAATATACCTCTTCAATACAGAAGAAGCTCCTGAGTTTGTAAAAATTCATATATATTTTTTGGAGTACAAATCCCAGATCCCCCAGACAGCACTCATGCAGATGTACTAGCTAAGGGATTCTGAAAGTTACAGTATAAAAACTGAACTCTTCCAGACTCTGGGGAAAAAATCCAGAATGAAACTGAATGCGGTGGTTTGCAGCCTTAGCTGTAAGTTGACCTTCTAGCCCTTTGCTGGTGTTTGCCACCTGACTTGCTATCTCCATAAGGGCTACGAAAGAAAAGAAAACATGATTTGAACCAAACATTTGGTAAGCAGCCATTAATGGCTGGGATGCCTCTGTGCAACTGCATGAAAGCTTACTTAACCAAACTTCTAATAAATATACAGTCAGAAAGTGGTTGTGTGTCTTACTGTGCTATGCCATCCCCCCCCCCCTTGCACTAGCTGCAAGACCAGTTTTGTGACTCGTCCTGTGATGGAGGAGGGGAAAGTTTATATTATTTCCTTTCACTCTGAATATCTCTAGCTGAAGTAATCAAGGCACCTGATGGGCATTCAGTCATGAATCCTTACCCCAAAACAAAACAGAACAGAACGGAGCCAACCTTGTCAACCCTGTAAGGTAGACCATCAGAATTATCAGGCATCGTCTCTACACACTGGGGTGGAGAATTGGGACAGAAAGAGCAGTGGTTTGTCTAATACCACCTATTGAGTCTGTGGCTCACGACCAATTTCAAGGGGCAACATTTCTGGGAGACGTTACATGACGTGTTACTGGACTTTGACAGGGAAAACAGAGTTCTCAGCCTTGGAATTCTTCTCATGCGCAGCCCAAAATGGCCACTGTCAGTCCCAACTCAAACGAAAGATTCCCAAGCCATCACAACTTCCAACTTTCCTCTCTTTACAGAGAGACCTGAATTCTCCCTCACTCTCAACTCCGTTCTCTTTGTCCACATGTTTAACCTTTCTGGAAGGCCAAACCCAGCTTTCAGTGTGTTATGGACCAGCTTGTTTTAACCTTAGGCAACACACTTGCTCCTGCCTGATGTATTTTTACATTTGAAAGGAAAGCATCTACAGAGTACCAAGGCAAAGGAGATCAAACTCCAGTTTTCTTTTCTAATCTAAATGAATGGGTGTACTTATAATTAGCATCTTTTCACCAACACTCCCAGTAAGGTTCCCCTTGACATTTAGTCCAGTCCTGTCCGACTCTAGGGTGCGGTGCTCATCCCCGTTTCCAAGCCACAGAGCCAGTGTTTGTCCGAAAGTTTCTGTGGTCACGTGGCCAGCGCGACTAGACATGGAATGCCGTCACCTTCCCACTTTGGTGGTATCTATTTATCTACTTGCATTTTTATATGCTTTCGAACTGCTAGGTTGGCAGGAGCTGGGACAAGCGATGGGAGCTCACTCTGTCGCATGGATTCAATCTTACGACTGCTTGGCCTTCTGACCTTGCAGCACAGAGGCTTCTGCGGTTTAACCTGCAGTGCCACAACTCCCAGTAAAGAAGTACAGTATCAGATTCGAAATGATGCTTTGAAGTCCCCTGTGGAAGCCTTTTGTGAGAAAGCTTTTGCCTCTAGCAGCTTGTAGGAGAGCAGTATTTGCCACAAGTCTGGTGTGCCCAATGTTACCAATGCTCCCACAGAGAAAAATGCAAGGTCAGCTTTCTTATTTAAGTACTGTATCTTAATTAATCTTGCAAGAAAACTTTAAAATAGCTCATTGCCTAAGGGCAAATCTGGATACAACACAAAATGTAGTCAGATAGCTCTCCCTATATCAGAGCTCTGATTGCAGTTGCAGAGGGAGACCACAGCTGCGTTACAAGGACATCTGCAAGCGGGATCTGAAGTCCTTAGGAATGGACCTCAACAGATGGGAAACCTTGACGTCTGAGCATTCAGCCTGGAGGCAGGCGGTGCATCATGGCCTCTCCCAATTTGAAGAGACACTTGTTCAGCAGGCCGAGGCAAAGAGGCAGTCCCGAAACAAGCAAAACCAGGGAGCTGGACAGGTGACAGATTGTATTTGTCTTCAATGTGGAGGAGATTGTCACTCTCGAATTGGCCTTCTCAGCCACACAAGACACTGTTCCAAGACCTCCATGCAGAGCACGTTACCATAATCTCTCGAGACTGAAGGATGCTTACACGACTGCAGTTGCCCATTGAAAGGGCACTGAGCTCCCTGCCATATTTCACTGGGCTGTGCTAATTTCATCCAGGAACTCCCCTTGCCCGGCCACTTGCCAGATCCATGTCTCCAACCTCAGGAGGAGGTAGCCACCTGTTCCATGAGGTTAAAACCCCGGCCTCTGGAGAAATTGTTAGGTGCTTTCAAAGGCTCACAGCACAGACCTTCAGGACAACAGGTTGCATTACATTGAGATACTCTATTTTATATCTAAACATGCAAATTTGGAAATAATCACTAAGCAATTATATCACAGAATGCAAAGCTAGTCAATTTTCCGCTGAAATCACCGGTAAAGAAAGTTCTTCATTTGCTCCCACTCCCTGATCATCCCAAATCAGTAGCTCTTCTCCACACATAATTGATCTGTAATGGCTGTGAAGAGGTATGAAATGCACCAAAATGAAAAATGGAAAAAAAGGAAGGGAGGAGAACAACATGACTTTTCAGCAGTAAGAGAACTTTTCTGAGGGAAGTTGCATTCTCTGTGAAGGAACAGGTATGTACTTGGGGGTTAACTCCGGCTTTGTCACTGGAGGCTCACATGAGCTCAGTGGCTCAGAGCACCTGGGGTCAGCTTTGACTGGTCCACCAGCTATGACCATTCCTGGACAGGAGTAACCTAGCCACAGTAATCCATGTTCTGGCAACTTCCCAGTTAGAAAATGACCGGTGTAGTATGCAGCATACCACACCAAAATCCAAAGTCCAGCTGAAATGCATGCAAGACTTCCTCTTCGCTGATGATGCAGCTATTGTTACCCATTGTGCTGAAGACCTCCAACAACTTATGAATCATTTTAGTAAGGCATGCCAAGATTTTGGATTAACAATCAGCCTGAAGAAAACACAAGTCATGAGCCAGGGCGTGGACTCACCTCCCTCTATAACCATATCTTCACAAGAATCGGAGCTTGTTCATGATTTCGTGTACCTTGGCTCAACAATCTCTGACACTCTTTCTCTAGATGTTGAGTTAGATAAACACAAAGCAGCTACCATGTTCTCTAGACTCCTGTATGAAGGATTAGTGTAGAGAAAGCGCCCCAGAGGGAGACCATAGCTGCGATGCAAGGATATCTGCAAGCGGGATCTGCAGGCCTTAGGAATGGACCTCAACAGATGGGAAACCTTGACATCTGAGCATTCAGCCTGGAGGCAAGCGGTACAGCATGGCCTCTCCCAATTTGAAGAGACACTTGTTCAGTAGACCGAAGCAAAGAGGCAGTCCCGAAACCAGCAAATATCAGGGAGCTGGACAGGGGACAGATTGTATTTATCTTCAGTGTGGAAGGGATTGTCCGTCTCGAATTGGCCTTCTCAATCACACTAGACGCTGTTCCAAGACCTCTATTCAGAGCACATTACAGTCGCGCCCCACTTAATGATTACCCCGCATTATGACAAATACGATTCACGACTATGTTTTTTTAGCAATCGCTTTTGTGATCGCAAAATGATGGTCTAAATGGGGTTTTTTTGCTTTGCGAAGATCGGTTCCCTGCTTCAGGAACCGATTCCTCGCATTACGACGATCAAAACAGCTGATCGTCAGGTTTTCAAAATGGTTGCTGGGTGCTCAAAATGGCTCCCCTCTGTGCTTAGGGATGGATTCCTCGCTATACAGGCACCGAAAATAGCTGCTGTATGGAGGATCTTCGCTGGACAGTGAGATTTTAGCCCATTGGAATGCATTAACTGGGTTTTAATGCGTTTCAATGGTTTACGACGTTTTCACTCTACAGTGATTTTGCTGGACCGAATTAACATTGTTAAGCAAGGCACCACTGTACCATAGTCTCTTGAGACTGAAGGATGCCTACTACTACAAGTATGCCGCAGCTAGCCTGTTACAGGAACATCCTTCAGAACCCACATGACACCAGTTCTGAAGGATTTGCACTGGCTGCCAATTTACTTCCTGTCTGGCTTAAGGTCTAAACAATGACGTACAGTGGACCCTCGACTTACAGACGGCTCGACTTACAGACTTTTCGAGTTACAGACTTCTCTGGCTGCAAAATTTAGATTCGACTTGCAGCCGGAGAATCGACTTACAGACCAGAAAAAACCAAAATGGAACAAAAATAGAATAAAACCCGCTGGTTATGGGATTAATCGGTTTTCAATGCATTGTAGGTCAATGGAGATTCAACCTAAAGACTTTTCGACTTGCAGCCACCGTTCCAATACAGATTAATTCCGTAAGTAGAGGGTCCACTGTATACATTCCTAGACAGCTTGGGACCTGGATAGTTGAAAGAGCATCTCTCCCTATATAAACCTGCCTGATCACTAAGATCTATTGGGGAGAACCTCCACTGTGTTGCACCATTGAGAACAGTTCATTATGTGGAGACATGAGGGAGAGCTTTTCCTGCTGTAAGCATGTGGAATGCTCTCCTCTTAGGGACTTGATTGGTGTCAATGCTGGCACCAAGTCAAGGCTTATTTATTGGAGCCTCTACGGATTGAGGATCATGGCCTGCATAAGTTTCAGTGCACTGGTTTGAATGTTGTTGATGTTTGACTATTTTAATTTTGTACTGTTTGGTTTCAAATTGTTTTAAATAAATTATGTTATAAAATTGTTTTATACAGCTTTGTAACCTGCCCTGAGATCCTGTGATACAGAGCAAGCTATCAATATTTAGGTAAATTAAAATAAAATGGTTGGTACGTAGGGAAAGTCATGGGAAGTAGCAGGGGGAGAGGGGAAACATTTGGCACATTTGGTATTAAAAGGGAAACGTTCAGATTTGAGTCCCTCAAAGCCACATATATCAACATCCCAGCTCACATTTACAATTGATAGACAATTCTGATATGCACAAACTCCAGTAGAAACTATGGCTACTACAACGCCAGTCATTCCACCTCTGTTATCCAGAACACCTTTGGATACTTAAAGCAATACCTATTAAAGGTGGCTTTGATTTCAATACAGAAAAGCTTTCTTCAAGAACTAACTTTCAAGGAGCAGCTCACAGGCACAAAAAGCAAAATACTAAAACAGTTTTCATATTATACAATGTACTGAATTTCATTAAATGTGCATCATTTTTGTCTCATTGGCTTTACAGAATAACCTTAATTCCCTCCCCCCCCCGAAAGTGCAAGAGAATCACCTGCTCAGCCCAAATGCAAAATAAATAAATAATAATCTCGTGATCGAACCACCTTTTGAAAATCCCATCCCAAGGAATTATGGCATGTCAGTGTTACATACAGCACTGATGTTACCTGTCTGTCATGGGTTTGGAGGGAAAATTCCATCCTATGGGGAGTGGAAGGCGGGACATCAGGAGGAGGGGCTGTACTGTATAAATATGTGGAGCGTGGGTGATGTAAGGAGATGCTGAGAGACACTGGGAGGTGACGAAGCAGCAGCTGGGAAGAAGAAGCTGTTGTGGGAGTCTGTGTGTCCGACAGGGTACTACTGTGTGTCAGAGTACCAACCTGATAGGTTCAGGTGTCTGTTGGTTAGCCAGAACTGATAGGTTCAGGGTCTGTGCTTTAAGTTAAGGTTCTGGGTGAACCAAACTGTATGCTTGTATGAGTGAGAATAAGCCACGTTACTTTACCCTATTCACCTGATTGTTTTATTTACCCTGTTTGTATTTAAATAAACCTTATTCTTTTTATTGTTTAAAAATCCATCCCTGGTCTGTGTGACTTCTTGAAGGGAATGGTTGGTGGCAGCTTAGTGTAACTGTGTGACATATCCCAGTAGGTCTGGGTTTGTCACATTGATTGGTGGCAGCAGAAAACCTGCAAGCTCAGAAGCCATACCCTTGACTAATATTGAAACTAACACAGTGGCCGATGCTTTGGTGGGGTATATGTCCAGGATGGGATTTGCCTCAGAGATAATCACAGATTTGGGAGCATCGTTCACATCAAGGCTCATGAAACGCTTATGGCAAATCTGTGGAATAAAGCACAAGGAAACCACTGCCTATCATCCGGAAAGTAATGGGTTAACTGAGAAGTTCAATGGGACTCTAATGCGCATGATTAGGGCTTACTTGGCAGAGAATCCAAACAATTGGGACCAGAAGCTGCAATCCCTTTTGTTTGCTTATCGATCAGTGCCACAAGCCAGTACCGGGTTCAGTCCATTTGAACTTTTATTTGGGAGAAGGGTGAAAGGGCCCCTTGATTTGATCAAACAAAATTGGGAGCAAATCACCCAGGATGACCCACAAGACGTTGTGACTTACATAGACACCTTGATGAATGACCTAAGGAGAAATCTAGAGCTGGCAGCAGAAAACCTGCAAGCTCAGAAGGTCAGACAGAAAACATGGTATGACCACAAAGCTAGAGAGAGGCACTTTGACCCAGGGGAGGAAGTGCTTTGGCTTAGGCCCTGCAGAGAGAATAAACTGCAGCTCAAATGGGCAGGACCATATAGGGTCATTTCCAAGATGTCAGACCTGAACTACCTAATAGAGCAGGAGGAGAACCAAGCAAGGAGGGTGGTTCATGTGAATGCCCTAAAACCCTACTACAGAGGGGAACAGAGGGTTTTATTCGCGATAAAAGCAGCTGAGAGTGAGGAAGCTGAATTACCCTTCTGGGAGGGTAGAGGGGAAGTAAAATACAACCCAGAGGAGGTAAAGATCAGTCCTGCACTCACCCAAGACCAGCAGCAAGAACTAAAAATGCTGCTTAGTAAATATCAACAGGTGTTTTCCAACAAGCCGGGGATAGTGAAGGGAGTGATGCATCGGATCCACACAGGGGATGCACCCCCGCAGGCAGTATCCCCATACCGAGTAACGGGACCCTATAGGGACAAGGTGCGGAAGGAGCTGGACGAGATGCTGAGGGAGAACATAATCGTCCCCTCTTCTAGTCCTTGGTCCTCTCCGATAGTCCTTGTGGACAAGCCTGATGGGAGCATTAGGTTTTGTGTTGATTACAGGAAATTAAACCGTGTAACCACTCCTGATGCTTACCCAATGCCCAGGCTAGACAACCTGATTGAAACCATAGGGGGTTGTCGGTTCATTTCATCATTAGACCTGGTAAAGGGATATTGGCAATTAAGAATTGATCCCAGGGATCAAGAAAAGACTGCCTTTTGCAGCCCTTTTGGTCTCTATGAGTTTCGAGTCCTGAGCTTTGGTCTCAGAAATGCACCAGCCACATTCCAAAGGCTGATGGACCAGACCTTGGCAGGGCTCAGTGACTTTACAGTGGCCTACATTGACGACATAGGGATCTTCAGTAATACCTGGGAAGATCACCTGATACACCTGGAGTTAGTGCTGCAGAGGTTAAGTGCAGCAGGGCTAACAGTAAAGGCCAGCAAGTGTCAGCTGGGTAGCCCAGAAATAAAATACTTGGGTCACATGGTAGGGGGAGGAATGATAAAACCCCTGGAGGCCAAAATAGAAGCTGTTCGTGATTGGCCCAGACCCAACACCAAGAAAAAAGTCAAATCATTTCTTGGGTTGGTGGGCTACTACAGAAAGTTCATCCCGAGGTTTAGCGAGATTGCGGCTCCGCTGACCGATCTGACGAGGAAGAAGGCTGATGACCGCATCCCGTGGACCAGCGACTGTGAGGCGGCGTTCCAGAGGTTGAAGGAGGCGTTAATCAACTATCCTGTCCTGCGTGCTCCAGACTTCGACCGGGAGTTCATCATCTACACCGATGCGTCTAACAGCGGGGTAGGAGCAGTTCTGTGCCAGGAGGATGAGAATGGTGACCAGCATCCAGTGTCCTACCTGAGTAGGAAACTTCAAAAAGGTGAGAGACATTTGGCAACCGTGGAGAAGGAGTGTTTGGCCATAGTCTACGCGATCCAGAAGGCCAAGCCTTACATCTGGGGAAGACATTTTATTCTGTGTACTGACCATTCACCATTGCAATGGTTAAAGACAATGAAAACCCACAATAGCAAACTTATGAGGTGGGCTTTAAACCTACAGGACTATGACTTTGAAGTGAAGGTGGTCAGAGGGTCAGTGAACTGTGTTGCTGACGCCTTGTCAAGAAGACCTGAAGAATGAAGACGGCGAAAGAAACATGGACTATGTATATATATTGTTGACAAAAAGTTAAATGTACCTGTTTTTTGAATTTGGTTTGTATGAATAAAGGTAAATGGATGTAATGTATATGGTAAATGTTTAAATGCATAATTGCTATGGTTAACTTAGAGTATAAGGATAAGTAAGTATTATATGGTATGTATAACTGTTGTTGTATGTTTTATTCAGGTTGTTTTTTTTGGTGAAAAGCACTTTTAGCTTTCCCCCTACAAAACAACTTTTAAAGAGGGGAGGTGTTACATACAGCACTGATGTTACCTGTCTGTCATGGGTTTGGAGGGAAAATTCCATCCTATGGGGAGTGGAAGGCGGGACATCAGGAGGAGGGGCTGTACTGTATAAATATGTGGAGCGTGGGTGATGTAAGGAGATGCTGAGAGACACTGGGAGGTGACGAAGCAGCAGCTGGGAAGAAGAAGCTGTTGTGGGAGTCTGTGTGTCCGACAGGGTACTACTGTGTGTCAGAGTACCAACCTGATAGGTTCAGGTGTCTGTTGGTTAGCCAGAACTGATAGGTTCAGGGTCTGTGCTTTAAGTTAAGGTTCTGGGTGAACCAAACTGTATGCTTGTATGAGTGAGAATAAGCCACGTTACTTTACCCTATTCACCTGATTGTTTTATTTACCCTGTTTGTATTTAAATAAACCTTATTCTTTTTATTGTTTAAAAATCCATCCCTGGTCTGTGTGACTTCTTGAAGGGAATGGTTGGTGGCAGCTTAGTGTAACTGTGTGACATATCCCAGTAGGTCTGGGTTTGTCACAGTCAGTACCAAGGTTATTGCTTTTTTGACAAAAGATAGACATGCAGAGCAGGGAAAGGAATGAAGGAGGTGAAGAGTAGACACCTACAGGGGGCACAGCATCATTTGTACACAAGGGGAAAGAATAAGAAGATACAGAAAAGAATGCAAAAAGGGCAAGAGAACTCCATGCTTCATCCAACACTTAATGTCTCTCTCCTGGTTTAGCTTCATATTTATTAGGATGAGTGTCTTGAAGGTGTTCTAGAAAAAGTTTTACACCTGGCGCATCCCAACCTCATGTACACATCACAATGCCTCATGCCCGTGAAGCCACAATCCATCCCAAACCATGTAGTATAGTAATCACACATCTTTAATCAACCGCACATGCCTAAGTTACTTAAACACTACAAGCTGAGCCCCAGTTTTCTCCTAAATAATTGGCTCCTGTACCAAACCCAATCCTGAATGTTACTGCTACCATCTTTTCAGTTGGACTCTTACTCCACTGCCTAAGTTGTCTCATCATGCAATCTTATTAACCCAGCCTATGCTAGTGCTGTGCTCCTCTTTTCCCTATAGTATGGGTATAAATAACTATTATGCTCCATAACCAAATCCAAAGGCCAGGGTGGAGAATGTGTGGCCTTCCAGATGTTAGCGGACTGTAACTTTCATCAGTTCTAGCCATTACAGATGACAGTGACAACTGATAGTGTTTGTGGTACCACCATATCTAGAAAGCCATATTTACCCCTATCCTTTCTGCAGATTAATGTTGTATTTTACTGCAATTGGCTTAACAAGCTGATGCAATATTTCCTTTTGAAGTTTATTTTGTGCAGTTGATGGGAGACTGTACCAAGATTATTCACTGGAGAATCTTCCGTGGATTGGATTGCAAGGAAGAGGCACATCAAGGTTTATATTCCATGTATTAAACTCTATTTCATTTTGCCCTTTCAGAGGGGAAAAGGGAGGAAAAACATAAACATCTGACAAGTGTTCTGAAAAAGTCTCTAAAGCTGGGTATGGAATACCTGTAATGCATTATTGAACCGACATCCCACGTTACATAATGCAGAGATTAATTTGAGGGTAGGTACAGCTATTGATATTCTTTTGTGCATCCAACATGACTTGCAAACTCATTAATGACTAGCACTGTGTATCTCACATAACATTCACCTATTTTGCTATCTTGACTACAGGGCTAGGATTAGAGTTCTTTCTCTTCTGCCTAATCTCAGCTCCTTGCATTTCATGTTTATTTATCATAGAAAGTAATATAGGAAGCAGAAGCCCAGCATGTTTTTAGTCTTAGGGTTTTGTTGATTGAAATGTAGTGTTCCAATAAATTACTCTAGCTAGAACTATATGGTGCCAGAACTGTCTGTGCCTCCCTTGCCTCTTGAGTCCATTCAGCTTCACATTCCCATTCCTTATGACTGAACAGATACCCAGTGTAATGCAGGGATCAGAGCGATATACTAGGACTCAGGATACTTGAGTTCAAATCCCCAGTCAGCTACGAAACTCACTAGAGAATGTGGAAGTGGTAAAAACACTCCTTAAACATCTCATTCATCTTGAAAGCCCAATTAGTTGGTTCTCATTTGATGGCACACAACTACTGTACTAGATAACCAACAGGCAGCATAAAGTCCAACAGTGTCATAAGAATTAGAATTAGGAATGCTTTTGAATCATCCAAAGCATTAGACAAACAAATAAACCTGTGACTGAAATCCTGTTGCTTTTCATAGTAATTTGCACTACAATAGGCCCACTGAATTATCAGAGATTTGGCAAATCAACTCCTTCGTAAGTGTGGCAGAGTTTTGAATTTCTGGTAAAATTCATTTTTGCTACACAGAGATCCACAGAAGAGAACAGCTA
This sequence comes from Pogona vitticeps, assembly GCF_051106095.1. Classification (NCBI taxonomy): domain Eukaryota; kingdom Metazoa; phylum Chordata; class Lepidosauria; order Squamata; family Agamidae; genus Pogona; species Pogona vitticeps. Next base: position 182,574,141 of record NC_135784.1, read on the forward strand.
AAAATTCCTCAGATAGTCAACCCCTTTCTCATTAACTGACACTTAACGTCTCAATAACTCATTCAGACATTTGTAGGAGACTAAAGAATATTTCTTTACTAACAGTTACTTGAAATTACAAACTTGTGAATGCTATTTTCTTTACTGCACATATACTTAACAATCCACTGAACATCATCAACAACAAAAAACACAACTGAGCAAAAACCCACAACTGTTTCCAACAGACTAAAGAAAGGGGGAAATCACTCAGCAGCGAGGTGCGTCTGTCTGAAATCAAAGGCTGGAAGAAACAATTGATTAGTGCTGGATAAACAGACCATCTATCCAGAAAGCCCAGAAAAGCTCCTTCCAATCACACAAACTATACACAGCCGGTGAGGTTACAAACTCCAATGGTAAGTTCTGTTGATTCAAATGGGCCTATGCTAGTTGCAACTTACTATGAGAAGCAACAGAATTTCAGCCTATATTTGTTAAAGAAAGAAACAGGCAACACCGAATTAGGTACGGTACATAAAAATATTTACAGACAACCAGTAGCAGACTAAATATTTACAGACAACTAGTAGCAGGGCATAGAATATGGTTAAGAGAGGAACACTAATCACTCAAGTCCCAAGGAAAGGCATCCTGACATTCAGGCTGTGTTCCAAGCTCTTTCGCTCAGGAAAAAAGTGAGAAAGCGAGAGACATGACAGAGGCCTATGCAATTATGAAGAAATTTCTCTCCCCCTCTCATCATGCTAAAGAACTCAGAAATCATCTACTGAAGTTGTATGGTAGGAGATAAGATGAAGCACACTTCTTTATGCAGGGCATGGAATTCACTGCAAGAAGCAGCAATGCCCCACCCCAATCCTGAATAGCCGGAAAAGGGATAGGAATGAAAGAACTTCTTGGAGATCAGATTGCCAATGACTCCGAGTCGCCATGGCTACACGTTACCCGCGCTAACTGAAGCAATCCGATTCAAAAGTACGAGATGGTCAGGAATGCCAGAGAGAGGGGGGGCAGTGGATCCTGCTTTTGGGCTTCCATAGACAGATGTTGGTCACTATGAGAACCAGGGGTTTGGGAAGGCAGGCGTTTACAGATGGCTTCAACATTACTCTTCTCACAGTTTAAAGTAAGGGGACTTGCTTCTTTTACAAAGATGACAAAGAAACAAAACATGTCAACAATTTTGACCCATTTGCTTCTAATGTGGTCTCCTGATCGTCCCATTACTCTCAGGGTTGTGGGACTTTTTTTTTTTACAAGAATTCACCCACCCACCCCTCGCCATCAACAGTAATAATTTAGTTGCACTGGTGGGCAGCTTTAACTATGGGATATATCTGAAGCCTTTGAATAGATAGTTTCTACCAAAAGGACATGGCTGTCAGAATCCACAGATCAGAGGATGGGCTTTGATGGTTCAGCTTCTGAGGGCTTAATTGGGCAATCAGAGTCAGGAAGAACCACTGAGGTGTGAAGAATACATCATCCTGGAAGACCTTTGAAGTGCTATCAATTTGCATGCGACAGGCAAAGCAAGAACAAAGACTTCAATGGAAGCCTAGACTGGGTTTCCGACCCAGACTTTTGGGAAAGTTCCAGTATGAAGATAAGAGGAATGCAAAAAGATAAGAGGAATGCAAAAGCAGCATGCAGAATCATTTTATTTCTCATACAAAATATATATTTCTTCACAACTAAACAAAAAGTTGCTACAGTAAAACACGGGTGTAAATCTAATTGCTAATTCCCAGCTTGTTGTTGGTTTTGCTACAAGAGACTACAGACTAACACAGCTACCCTCATCAAATGCCGCAAGGCTTCAGCTAAGTGGAATTTTGAAGTAACTTCATTTCTCATATTCAAAGCCATGACTTCGGCTTTCCTTCTCATCCCACTCACTTCTTTGAAAAGCTGATTTTGGGCACACACATCCTAATCCCATCTCCATATCCCCTTTTTTAATTTGATCAAGGTTTTATATATTTAGACAGTACCTGCTTCATTGTCTCTTTTTTTTATAGTGAACTATTTTAAAAGTTTTTGCTTGGAACTGAATCATCTTTAATCACTAGTGTTACCCTTGCATTTTACTGTCTCTTGGTTAAAGATGAGCAACAAGAAAGGCAGATATTGCGTCAGTAATAGATATAATGGATTTAGAGTTATTTTTAAATGAAGCCAAATACCTACTTATTCCCTACTTCCCCCAAAGCATGAAGAAACTGTCAGTCCTTGCCACCTGTTTTAGAGATCCAGTAAAAATAATTGTAGATAGGTCTCTCAAGTCACACCCGAAACGAAAGGCTAGGAAACAAGGAGAACGCGACTGATTTTCTGTTGCCAACAACCAGAGGTTTGGAAATTCAACATCAACAACCAAGGGTTTTGGGGAACTGAACAGATCTGCCTTGAGTGACCGTCCCATGGGAGAGAAAACGGAACAATGGCCTTAGAGAAAGAGGCATCACACAAAAAGAGTTAATCTCCTTATTTTTGAGAAGCTCAGCTATTAAGTGCCATGGTCTCTGTTTCTTGGAACAATTATACCATTGGAAAATGGAAGACTGAATTAACTGGGATGTAAATTTCCTATAACAGACATTGAAAGGAGGGAAGAAGGCTCAAACTGTAGGGGAAGATGCTCCTAAACAGCCTACAGCTCCTAAACTTAGAAGATGCTACTAAACAGCCTTCACCACCACCTCTGCAGGCCAGGATTTCTGGGAGAACATCTGGAGGTCCAAGGTTGGGGACCACTGGCGCCCTTTTTTTTTTAAAGGTTCCCCTTGACAATTTTTGTCCAGTCGTGTCCGACTCTAGGGGGCGGCGCTCATCCCGCTCTTCAAGCCATAGAGCCAGCGTTTTGTCCGAAGACAATCTTTCCGTGGTCACATGGCCAGTGTGATTTAGACACGGAACGCTGTTTACCTTCCCACCGAGATGGTACCTATTTATCTACTCGCATTTGCATGCTTTCGAACCGCTAGGTTGGCGGGAGCTGGGACAAGCAACGGGCGCTCACTCCGTTGCGTGGATTCGATCTTATGACTGCTTGGTCTTCTGACCCTGCAGCACAGGCTTCTGCGGTTTAGCCCACAGCGCCACCACGTCCTACACCACCATTAATTAAAACCAAATATGCATCTGTGCAGGGTAATGAGGCGCTTCCAGATGCTCCCAGCACGAATGAATCAACATACCCTACATAGCCATTCTGCCTTCCCTATACTGATGGGCTCTTTTTCTTTGTTTGTTTTTTTGGGGGGGAAGATGAGAAAAATGGTAAGAAAACACAGGAAGGATATGAATCGAAAGCAAGGGCATTCCTGCCCTTTCACCACAACTGCCCAAATAAAATGAGGCAGGACAATGGCAGAATAAAAGCCCTGAGTAAAACAACTATGTCTAGGGATGACTATTTTTACAAAATGATGAACTGCACTTCGTTTTAATTAGAGCCACCCATAGAATTCTGGTTAAAATCACTTTAATTACAGACCCTGCTGTTTGACAGAGCAGCTTCAGCCAAGGACTAGAGTGAAAGAGAGAAAAAGGAGGAAAAAATGTAAATGCAGGTCGGAAACTTTCCTTTGATCTATTATTTCCTATCTTTGATAAGGAGATCATCCCATCCACCCAAGTCCAAAGGCCTTTTCACGTGCACAAAAACAAGTCTTTTTCACTTTTATTGGGAGAGCCACCTGTTTGGCAGGACAGCACACACCACAAGGTGGCACTGTCTTATAATTAGTCTGATCTATAATCTGATTTTTATAATTGGCCCAACAATTACTCTTTGCTTTTAAGGTAAGTATTCGCTCCTAGTTAATATCTTTGCTTGTTTTCCCATGGATAATGCCCATCCACATCGTTCCCAGCTAGTAATATCTGCTCAAAGAACACAGCAAAAATGGGAGGTGATGCCAATTCCAAAGTCAAGGCCACTGTACTCCAGTCTCACTTAGCCAACTACAGAGTCAAGAAATTAGAAGCATTATTTAATATCCTAGAGCAACAACCTATTTCCTAACTTATCTCAATTTCACAGGCCTAACGGTTAGGATCACTGGTTAATGAACAGAGTTCCAAGAAATTTGGGAGTGATGAGAAGATTTTTCAACGAGAAGCTTCCCAGCTCATTGAGTTGCGCAAGCTTTCCCTGCTAAAGTAGGCCCAACAACCCAGCCTTTCTCTACCTGTGTGGCCACAGAGGCTGGACCTAATGGGAGCTGTAGTCGAAAAGAACCAGAGGGCAGCAGGCTGGGGCAGGCCTACAAAAAGTCTGTCTTCTCTACGTAACTGAAGAGCAGCTGAGGAGAGGAGACCTTCTGGTCTTTAGAACTGCCGAGGCCTATGCTTTTTCCTTGGTCCACCAACCAGACCCAAACAACTCCAAAATGGTGGCACCAGGCCAGAGCTTAAACAAGTTACTCTTCCAGATGACAGTTCTTGGGATCTTCTAACGTCTAACCAACAGAGTTACTGGCCAAATGATATATTTTTTAAAACCAATGTACATAGATGTTACTACCAGAGAAAAAGAGAGAGAGAGAGAGAGAGAGAGAGAGAGAGAGAGAGAGAGAGAGAGCGAGCACCGAGCACAAAAGCCAGGCAGCAGGGTTGCAGAAAAGCTTTGCGAAAGGAAGCCAATTAGTGGTCCTTGCCCATGGCCAGGAACAACAATACTAAAGAAACACTATTAGCAAACAGCCACCCATACCAAAGATTATTTGTTTTATTTTCTTTTTAAATTTTCTTCTGTATCTTTCAAGTTCTGGGAGTTTGGGTTCTACTCTGATCTGGGATGTATTACAAATCAACCAGAACTCTGCAAGTAGACCTACATTTAGTCTATCCCCACCAGAGAACAGACCCTCAAATCTGCTAAAGCTTAAAGGGCTTTTTTTTTTTTTTGACACACATACAGATGGGGGGACAGTTTGCTGCAAATGGAAAGTGCGTAAGATGTTGCTGCACTTAGTAAAGCAAATCCAATTCTGCAGGATGTTTCAAAAGGGACTGTGAAATTCCGGCTGTCAAGCTCAATTCCTCCTAGCAAGGAAGATCATGCTATTTTCTCTTTTCATTCCTAGGATCACTTTTCTACATTCACTGGTCACTAGAACCAGGGGGGTCTGTATGTTTCTATCCCTATGCCCATATCTGTCTGGCTATCCATGTATGTGTGTGTGTCTCTCTGTGTGCATGTGGGGGGGTTTCAACCTACTACTGGCAACAGAGACACCAGTCTGCATTCTTTGTAGCTGGAAAGCATCTCCCAAACACACACACACACAACTTGGCATTCATTTATTCTGGCTGCATAATAGCAGGAAGGTAATCGCTTTGGCATTTAGGAGAGCAGGAGGCTGGGCTGGGAGGGGGGGTGTAGGCAGGCGGCATTGTTGTTAGCATCCTCCACAGTTTTTCTTAGAAAGCTGTGGACTCCAAGGGACACTGAACGCCTTGGAAAAAGTAATTCTGCCATGGAGAGAGGCATCAGGTTTTCTGCCCTAGTCAAGACCCCATTTACCAAGCAACCCTATCCCTGTGCAGCAGAGGCTCTCTGTCTTTCTTGGGCCACACTGGAGAGGCAGGGCTTCCCCCCAACCGCCTTTTGCATTTCTAAAAGTACAGCTGTTACTCTGACCTGGCCCAAGACACTTCAGGGGGAAGGGAGGGGATTTGGGAGGAGGGGTAGGGAGAAAATGCTAGGCTACTGCATCCTACCCTTCCCAAGATGCACACTTTCCTCTCTCAGCCAACAAAGAGAAACATCCAGGAAGTGTGCTGCTCCTATTCCTTGGACTGGAGCTTTCCCAGATTTTTCAGCGCTCCCTTGCTTAGATTGTGGGCCTCTCATCTTACCCCTGTTAATGGCAGCCCGTCTGGCAGAGAAAAGGGTCTTCCATTCCCTCTTGATTTGGCAGCGTCTGTATGTTTCGATGCCTTCACTGGGGTCATCTTTGAAAGGAACCCACCCGCAACATCATGTAATGATAGGAAGGAAGGCTGGATGTCAGGTATGATCCTGCACCAGCAGGACACGGCACAGGCAGTCCTGCTGAGCAGAGCCATCCAGGGTGTACAAACGTTCAGCTTCAAGGAGCTGAAGACAGTCCCTCTTCCAAACTACAGGGTGTTATGAGAAGGTAAGAAAGGGGCTTCAGCCCTTCCAGGGAAGCCCCTTGTGAGCAGGGCAGGAGTGCAAAGAACACGGACAAGACACTACAGGTTCTGTAGCTCTAAGGCCTTAGTAATAATGCTACAGTGACGTTAATTCCTTCCCAGCCTCCATTCTCTTCATGCATTAAATAATTTCTGGACGTCACACATCACCAAAGGGAAACCTAAATTGCCAGTAAAACATTTTGTGACCTTTGCAAGAAAACCACCAGAGAAGCACAAACTGTAATTAGCAATCGAAAAGGAGTACCAAAGGCCAGCTCTTGAAACAATTAGCCAACCTTTCTTTCCTCTTGTGCAGGAATCAAGGACCAATTTGTTTTTTGAACGTCAAGATTTTTATTGTTTAATCTGTCACTCTTTCCTTCTGCAGTCCAAGGTTCACCCACGACCACCTCCAAAAGGTCTGGGAAATGCGGAAGACTTCAACCTATAATAGGCATAGAGTGTCATGCACTGCCATAAGAAAAAATGGCAAAATCCATACTGTGATGATACTTTTATTGGGCCTTGTACTCCCACACTATGGATTTTTTTTCAGGGGACAGCAGAACAGCAAAAAGTCCTGTTTCATTAACAAGGTTTATTTGACACAGGCTTTCAGGGACTTCCGCCCAGGGCAGAAAAGGTGGGCTTTCGTTAACAAAAGCTTGTGTCCAATGAATGCTAAGGCTCCATAGACAACAAAGTAGATGAGAAGGATCATCTACTTCTGCAGGGCCGGCAGCAAAAACCCGCTTTCTTTTGTTGTGACTCAGCGGGTTTCTTGAAAGGTGTTCTGTTCAAGGGAGAGCTGAAGTTCCTCCGAAACCTATTTAAAGAACCATTTTAGTGTGAATAACAATGATGCCAGGCAAACGCCCTAAAAGGATTGGTTTCCCCCTCATTATCCACCTTTACAACCTGCGCACATCCACAGGGCAAGGGTGGGCTGGTTTTAATTAATTAATCAATTAATTAATTAATTTCATTTATACCCCGCCTATCTGGTCAATTGTGACCACTCTAGGCGGCTTACAAGGCAGGGTTGGGTAAACAGGAGCCTGTGGGTAAGATTCTAGATGAATCTAAGGTCTGGAACAGAATGTGACTAGTTCATACTCCCCAACAATATAATCCAGTGTGGTGCAGTGGACAGAGGACTCAGGAGGCCTGGGTTCAAATCCCCCACTCAGCCACTCACTTACCTTGAAAGCCTTATTAGGGTTGCTATACTTGATGGTATATAACAACTGTTTATTCAGTACTGTACATAGGTAACTAAAAAAGTAACCCCTTTTTAGTAACAAAGCCACAGTTCTTATTCAGTTCTTATTCATCCTCTGAAAGCTCTATCCTTTTCTGATTTAGCCCATCAAGTGATGGAACTGAAACATAAAAACCTCCATGAACTTATTTCTTTGGTTTCTTAAATTAAACAGAACTGGACACTTGGCCACTTCTTTCTCTTACGCAAAATGATTTCTACGTACATAAAATCAAGCACAGCTGACCTGTGACAACAAAGGACTTTTGAGGTGCCTAGTTACAACTCCTGGGCTCCCTCTACCATTCCCAACTTTGCTCCATGGCATTTACTTTTAAACATGAACTGGGGGAAGGAAGGTGGATGTGATGGAGGGAATGTCTGTAAACTTGCCAGAACGTCAAATCTCAGATTTCCCAACAACGATGAGGACTGACAAACTGAATGGGTCTTCTTGTTCCAGATTAAAATCTCCCTACCTTAGTGATGGCTGTTTCAACACTTCAGCAAACACTCAGGGCAGAATGTAAAGAGCATAGAAAACTCCCAGATTGTGCCAGGACATCTACAGAACTCTGCCAAAGGCAACCAGTGGCTGCTTTTATTCCTGTGTCAGAAGAACAATGCACTTGTTTCACTATGGTGAGCGGCAGCAGCATCAACAGTGCCACCATGTTGGGGAATGACAATGACAGCCTATTGCTGTAAATGTGGTGGTGTGCTCGCAACTTGAAAAAGGTTGGGAACCACTGCACCAGAACGTCCTAGCCTCCCAAGAAGCAAACCCCTATGTCTCATAGCAAATCATGACAAGTTCAAATGCAGACAGACAAATCTTGGGTGTCAATAAACTATTGCATTGGAGACAATTTAGTCTGAGAAAACTCCTATCTGCAAGTCAAAATTGTTGGTGAATGACAACAATCAAGCAGACATCGAGGAAGATTCCATTTAAGAAGTACAGGAAACCAATCAACATGGGCAGCAGTTAGAATTTCCATCGAAAGGCTGCCTCAAAAATGCCATCCGCTTTTTGATCTTCTGACGCTTCAATTTTGGAGAAAACAAAAAAAGACTGGGTGCAGGCAATGGGGTGTGTCAGCTGATAGAAAATGGGACAAATGCACCTCCAGACCTCCTGCAGTTGCCCACCCTGAGTCATCTCAAGCTCTTTCAATCCTGCTGGAACAGCCTGTAGCAGGGACAACTTAGCAGTCAACATGTTTTGGTTTTTTTGGAATGAGAACAGCATGTGCATTTTGCCACATTAAAGAAATAAAACTTATTAAATTGGTACCTGTTAATATTTACATGTATCATTTCCACGAACAAGTGAGAAACTGATGCTGAATCGCAGTCCCTTCCATAACTTCAGTTGTGCAACAATTCTCACATAATACTCACTTGCCCCTTCATACTTTCCTTTAAGAACCTTGCCACTTTTAGAATTTATTTCAAAAGAATGACAATTCTCCGAGTTGAATTAGATTAAATGTTTAAGACATTTAAGACAGTATGAAAAAATAAGTAGGAAACACAGGGTTACAAGTTAATGATTATTAAAATAAATAGGAAAACAGTATTATCCAACTTTTACTGATTATTTTTAAAGTACAGCATGAAATCTGAACAAGTAAAATACTGTAATGATTAAACAGATACAGAATATAAATAAGCATTTTAAAGGAAATAGGGGGAAATCGTTGCAGAAAAAGTCACAATTTCTCTTGCAGTATAGCAGCATAGTACAATTATAAAGTAGGATATTTAACACCAGCAAAGATTAGTTAAAATAAATAAAAATTACCCATCTACTTGTTTGAAAACGTGGGGATAAAATAAGGAAGATAACTGCTCCCATTTTAATTACTAACTAAAAACACACTGAATGAAATGAAGTGGATGTAAGGGGGAAATCTTAACATATAAAAGTTGCACCAGAATGTATCATCCTTCTTCCATACTGCATTGTGGGATCCACCCATGGATGTGACATAGTGCTGATAATAACAGTCCGAGGTTGACTGTTGTCTGCGGTGCCTCAGATCCAACCGGCTGGTATTTTCGTTCCTCCATGAGGCTTGCTTCTCTTGAGGGAGAACGTTCGGTGACAAGGCCACATGGATGATTTAGGAAATTAACAGCCCAGAAATACCAACGGTGGAGGCAAACTGGCTTGAAGGCAGGCTTAAATAGCTTCTGCCAATCAACAATAATAGAAATTCACAGGCAAGTACTGTATTTAACTGTCACTTCCCTCCTTGAGTGGAAATGGCCAAATGGGCTGTAGATGTTGAAAGCGGTAAAACCCTGAACAGGCCATCCCTCTCTCAAGCCTGGAGGTAACTTCTTATGTAGAACTAGTTATTTCTAATGAATTACATTAATCAAAGCACAACTAAGTTACATGATGATTAAAACTTAACAGAACATCAGTTCACTCGTTTAGCAACATAACTGTGAAGTGTTTTTATATAGTTCTGTGGGTGAAGCTTCACTAAATAGAGGAGGGAGAATATCAACACTTCATACGTGTATATGACACATAATATCAGCATTTCACACCCCTGCCATGGGCTATGCCATGGTGCTGAGGTGACAACAAAGCAGCAAGGTAGAAAGCGTGCTTTGTACCACACCCCAATATCTTGCTGCATTCAGACTCTCAAAGAAATGAAAAAATTATTAAGTTACTTTTGAGATGAAGGGAAGCAAATAGTTACTTTCTTTAAAATCGTGGCTACATCAGCAACTAATTTTGGAAAGGTAAGCAACAGACGTGCTGGCTGTGCAGGGAAAGAGCTGTCATCTAATACAGTGGTCTAATACCTTGGGCCTACAGATGTTCTTGGACTTCAACTCCCAGAAATCCTGGCAGCAGAGGTGGTGGTGAAGGCTTCTGGGAGCTGTAGTCCAATAACATCTGGAGTCCCAAGGTTGGGGACCCCTGATCTAATACATATGAAAGGGCTCCAGGCAAGTGAAAACCACGCCAAACCAGTGTTGTACTCCAGCCCCTGAGGGCCTGGGTTTTGGGATACGACATGCAGAAAGACTGCATGGTCATTAATCAGACTATTACGCTGAAATCATAAAATCACACTGTGGCACAATAACGTCAGTCACCTCTTAACTGTTTGTTAAACAACATGTATTAAGATTGTTTTATATGGGATACAATCTCAAAAATGATAGAATGATGTCAATGCGAATCCAAGGCAGACCATTCAACATCACAATAATCCAAGTTTATGCACCAACCAGCATTGCTGAGGAGACTGAAATTGAACAATTCTATGAAGATTTACAACACCTTCTAGAACTGACACCAAAGAAAGATGTTCTTCTCATTCTAGGGGACTGGAATGCTAAAGTAGGGAGCCAAGAGATAAAAGGAACAACAGGGAAGTTTGGCCTTGGAGTTCAGAATGAAGCAGGACAAAGGCTAATAGAGTTTTGTCAAGAGAATAAGCTGGTCATCACAAACACTCTTTTCCAACAACACAAGAGGCGACTCTATACATGGAAATCACCAGATGGGCAACATCGAAATCAGATTGATTATATTCTCTGCAGCCAAAGATGGAGAAGCTCTATACAGTCAGCAAAAACAAGACCTGGAGCTGACTGCGGTTCTGATCATCAGCTTCTCATAGCAAAATTCAAGCTTAGACTGAAGAGATTAGGAAAAACCACTGGGCCACTCAGGTATAATCTAAACCAAATCCCTTATGAATACACAGTGGAAGTAAAGAACAGATTTAAGGAACTAGATTTGGTGGACAGAGTGCCTGAAGAACTCTGGATAGAGGCTCGTAACATTGTCCAGGAGGCAGCAACGAAAACCATCCCAAAGAAAAGGAAATGCAAGAAAGCAAAGTGGCTGTCCAACGAGGCCTTAGAAACAGCAGAGAGGAGAAGGGAAGCAAAATGCAAGGGAGATAGGGAAAGTTACAGAAACTTGAATGCAGACTTCCAAAGAATAGCAAGGAGAGACAAGAGGGCCTTCTTAAATGAACAATGCAAAGAAATAGAGGAAGATAACAGAAAAGGAAAGACCAGAGATCTGTTCAGGAAAATTGGACATATTAGAGGAACATTTTGCGCAAAGATGAACATGATAAAAGACAAAAATGGGAAGGACCTAACAGAAGCAGAAGACGTCAAGACGAGGTGGCAAGAATACACAGAGGAATTATATCAGAAAGATTTGGATATCCCGGACAACCCAGACAATGTAGTTGCTGACCTTGAGCCAGACATCCTGGAGAGTGAAGTCAAGTGGGCCTTAGAAAGCCTGGCTAACAACAAGGCCAGTGGAGGTGATGGCATTCCAGTTGAACTATTTAAAATCTTGAAAGATGATGCTGTTAAGGTGCTACATTCAATATGCCAGCAAGTTTGGAAAACTCAACAGTGGCCAGAGGATTGGAAAAGATCAGTCTACATCCCAATCCCAAAGAAAGGCAGTGCCAAAGAATGCTCCAACTACCGTACAATTGCACTCATTTCGCATGCTAGCAAGGTTATGCTCAAAATCCTCCAAGGTAGGCTTCAGCAGTATGTGGACCGAGAACTCCCAGAAGTACAAGCTGGATTCCAAAGAGGCAGAGGAACTCGAGACCAAATTGCTAACTTGCACTGGATTATGGAGAAAGCCAGAGAGTTCCAGAAAAATATCTACTTCTGCTTCATTGACTATGCGAAAGCCTTTGACTGTGTGGACCACAGCAAACTATGGCAAGTTCTTAAAGAAATGGGAGTGCCTGACCACTTTATCTGTCTCCTGAGAAACCTATATGTGGGACAGGAAGCAACAGTTAGAACTGGTCATGGAACAACTGAGTGGTTCAAAATTGGGAAAGGAGTACGACAAGGCTGTATATTGTCCCCCTGCTTAATTAACTTATATGCAGAATACATCATGCGGAAGGCTGGACTGGAAGAAACCCAAGCCGGAATTAAGATTGCCGGAAGAAATATCAACAACCTCCGATATGCAGATGATACCACTCTGATGGCAGAAAGTGAGGAGGAATTAAAGAACCTTGTAATGAGAGTGAAAGAGGAGAGTGCAAAAAACGGTCTGAAACTCAACATCAAAAAAACTAAGATCATGGCCACTGGTCCCATCACCTCCTGGGAAATAGAAGGGGAAGATATGGAGGCAGTGTCAAATTTTATCTTCCTGGGCTCCATGATCACTGCAGATGGAGACAGCAGCCCTGAAATTAAAAGGCGCCTTCTTCTTGGGAGGAAAGCGATGACAAATCTTGACAGCATCTTGAAAAGCAGAGACATCACCTTGCCAACAAAAGTCCGAATAGTCAAAGCTATGGTTTTTCCTGTCATGATGTATGGAAGTGAGAGCTGGACCATAAAGAAAGCAGACCGCCGAAGAATTGATGCCTTTGAATTGTGGTGCTGGAGGAGGCTCTTGAGAATCCCCTGGACTGCAAGGAGAACAAACCTATCAGTTCTAAAGGAAATCAACCCTGAATGCTCACTTGAAGGACAGATCCTGAAGCTGAGGCTCCAGTACTTTGGCCATCTCATGAGAAGAAAAGAGTCCTTGGAAAAAACCTTGATGTTAGGAAGGTGTGATGGCAAGAGGAGAAGGGGACGACCGAGGATGAGATGGCTGGACAGTGTCTGCGAAGCAACCAACATGAACCTGACACAACTCCGGGAGGCAGTAGAAGACAGGAGGGCCTGGCGTGCTCTGGTCCATGGGGTCACGAAGAGTCGGACACGACTAAACGACTAAACACACACACACATTAAGATAAAGATAAATGTTTATACTTTCTGCAAATCTATTGGCTTTCACCTCTCCCAACCCATCATATGATAAATATCTGGTTAACTCGGGTTAACTAGTGACGTGGGTTGAAGTCTATAAAAACTTATGCCCAAATAAAGCTTGTTAGTCTTTCAACTGTAGCAGACTAACAGGGCTCCCGCCTAGCCTGTGAAGAAAATTCTGGATATAAGAAATAAAATTCTCTATTACTCTGGCCACCATAGGATGGCAAAATATTTTTTAAAACAATCATGGAAACCTCCCCCCAAATGACAGGGCTGTTGCTACCAACTAGTCTTAACCTACTTATACAGTGGCACGGTTTGCCATGGCAGCCAAGAAATTCCACTTGCTAATGCATTTTGCTAATTGTTTTAACAGAATTGTTTTATATGGAGACAGATTTTAATTCTGACAAGTTTTTATGTATGCCATTAGTGCACACTTTGTTTTTCAGTTAATTTATGACAAATTAATTAAGTTGTGACCAAAAAATGGATGTACAGTATGTATGTATGGTTTGCAGAAGCCTTTTTGCTACAGGCAGAACACATGGACAAAATGTTAAGAAGAATGAACACATTAAAACAGTAAGAGGACACCCTTGACACTTGCCCTCAGAGCAGAAGAGGTTCAGTCACTTAAATCTGGGCAGGATGTTAGACTGGAGCACACTCTCTTGTGGCCCTGCGTGGTTACCTATCAGAGGACTTGTTACACATTATGTTAGGCCAAGAGGATGTTCTTCAACTTTCCACTTGATGAAAAGTTGCCTTGTCAACCCTATGGGCCTTCCAAAGGTGGTGGTTGTTTTGCCTACAACTCCATGCAGCTTGAGCCAGAACAGCAAATGACAGAGATCTAGAAGATACATGATCCAGAAACATCTGGAGGCCAACGATTGCCCACCACAGGTCAGACCTAGCTCTTTATGCAGAAGTGTTCAGAAGAGGACCTAGACTCTCTCACGTCCCTCCTACCTGCAGAACTCTCTGTGAGGAGAAGATCAAACAATCCACAATGCTGCCTATGGTGAGCGCTGTCCCTATAGCAGCTCTGAGGGAAGCACTTGCCTCTGTGGCTGGAAGGGAAGGAGTCCCTTGAACCTCTGCTCCCGGCACCAGCATTGACTACACTGTGGTGGTAGTAGTGGAAGGAGTTTCCTTTAGACCTAAGGAACTTCTGGTGGAGGTGGCTTCCTCTCCCAATGGACGAGAATATTTCAACCACTCCCTCAGGACATATTTTCCGTCATGAAGGAGACTCCCTGCCACACGTAAAATGTGGCAGGGGTGGGCCTCCATAGCAGGACTGTTGTGTGTGTGTGGGGGGGGAAGACTGGTAGGCAGGTCATAGTGACCCCTTTAATTGGTGTGTTTTACACCTGCTTATTCAAGCTGGCTGGATAGCTCAGTGATTTAGGGATCTGTCTGCAGAGCCAGAGGTTGGAAGTTTGATTCCCCACTGAGCCTCCTGTGAGTACAGCCAGCCTGTGTGGCCTTGGGCGAGCTGCAAAGCTCCAGGGCACCCACACACAAATGCAGAAAAAGGGAAGGGTAAATGACTTCTGAGTACTCTTTACCTGGAAAACCCTGAAAACGGTCACCACAAGTCAGCATTCACTTGACGGCACATGATTATTATTTAAGGGTTTAAACAAATAAATAATCTGCCGGATTTAATTAATTAATTAATTAAATAATTAAATAATTAATTAATTAATTAATTAATATTGTTGAAATGAGTATCATATATATACTACTGATTAAAGAACACTAAGTGAATCAGTTACAAATTGACCATCATGAGGCAGTACTACAGGGGATATGATTTCCTTTAGGTGAAAAAAGCAGCAGAAACCAATGCCAGCCTTGTCTTATTTCTTGTATTTACAAATACAGAAAAAGAACTTACTGGAACTTAGTAGCAATAAATTGCTGTCTGTTATCAGCCTTCTTAGGTGATTGCCCATCTTATCCTATCTAGGCTATGCCAAACACCTACACGTGCTACCCAATATATTCCAAGCAGAGATAAATTTGTCTTTAATTCAGCAAGGCCATGTGACTATGGCAATACTTTGTAACTGCTTTAGTTAATTGCTACATATCAGAAGACTAACGAAGGCTATTATTCTGACATGTCCACGCAAACTCCCAGCCTCATCTTAGAGAAAGCTTGAGCTCCAAATCCCTTTTGAAAGCAATGCAATTATTTTTGGGAAATGTGGTTTCGTATCATCCGATTATTTATTAATGCTGTGGTCTGGCACACATATATAAAGGTGTTGGATCCAACAGAAAATATACAGACAACCATAGTCATGAATTTTTTACTGGAACTGACATTAATGTTGCTAGAAATGGAAAATGAGCATGAACTTTGATATACCATTCTCTATTAAACTGCACATATCCAACAGTCATCAGCTAAACTTGACATCACCAGGATAAGCAAAAATTCTAGGATTGCTGTGTTTCTCTTCCTGTTTTATCTTCTAGTTTAAATATTATATTTGTTTAATTCCCTTTTAATTCTGTAATAATTTCTTGTTCTTAGCTTTTAATATTGGGGTTTCCCCCCCCCCCAAAATACTGTAAGTTGCCTTGGGTCCTTTTTAGGAGAAAGGTGAGACACAAATATTAAAACAAACATATGAGGAGTGGATACATTTAATATGGCCAACATGCTACCGTACTCATGGTATCAGACACAAGTGTTATTCTGCATAGGTTTTCAAAGCCTACAGACTACAAATCTGTGGACAGGGGAGAGTGAAAAGTGGGGGCAGGGGAGTTGTATACCCAAAGATTTTAACTGCAGACTAGATTGTGAGAAGTAGTGATGGAGACAGGAAGGAACTCAATGACAGAGCAACTCTAAGTAGCCCAAAAAGTCTCAGAAGGACCAGGAGAGAATTCTGTCTGCAACCTTGGAGAGCTCCAGCCACTCACTGTAAGCAATTCTGGTCTAGAACAGTGGTTCTTAACCTTTGTTACTCGGATGTTTTTGAACTGCAACTCCCAGAAACCCCAGCCAGCACAGTTGGTGGTGAAGGCTTCTGGGAGTTGCAGTCCAAAACTCCTGAGTAACCCAAGGTTAAGAACCAGTGGTCTAGAACAGTGGTTCTTAACCTTTGTTACTCGGATGCTTTTGAACTGCAACTCCCAGAAACCCCAGTCAGGACAGCTGGTGGTGAAGGCTTCTGGGAGTTGCAGTCCAAAACTCCTAAGTAACCCAAGGTTAAGAACCAGTGGTCTAGAACACTGGTTCTTAACCTTGGGTTACTCAGGAGTTTTGGACTGCAACTCCCAGAAGCCTTCACCATCAGCTGTCCTGACTGGGGTTTCTGGGAGTTGCAGTTCAAAAGCATCCGAGTAACAAAGGTTAAGAACCACTGGTCTAGAAGATGGATGAATGACTGAACTTAATCATAAACACAAATTCCAACATTCTCATATACTCTCCTCACCCTGATTTTCTGGCACCCATTTCTGATCACCCATCAAATTACCATCCTGGAAAGGAAAACAATGGACAAGTTACCAGAATTTAAAAGCAAAACAGGGAATTCCATACGAGGATTTGCGACTAGAAACGTGCAAAGGGATTATTCTGTTTTTAAAAATTTGTAACTTATCTTTCTGCCACTCAAGACAGCCAACAATAATAAAATGCTGAAAGAACAACTAGAAATACAATTAAAAGTTAACAGTCATAAACAGACTTAAAAACCTGTCCATATAGAGAAGAAGCAGGTATTTTCCTTTGGACCCAATGAGCAATGATGACTCACAACTATCCCCATCACATTATTTAACCCAAGTACACAATTGTTCAAATAAAGAGCCATTTCTTTGGAATCTCAATGTTCTTTCTTCTTGCCCTCCTATTATTCACCTTTAATGGCCAGCCCTAAGCCAGTCCTCTATTACTTAGTCAATTTTCTAAGATGAAGTAGGTTCCAAAACATGTATGAATAAGAAAAATGATGCAAAACTGCACCCTCCAAAGAACAATTGGAAGGGTTTCATTTAAAAGCAACTTTATGTATATTTGGTTTCTGAACCACCAGAAACAGATTTTTTACTCTTCCCAGAAGTCCACTGTGATCTTTGCATACTTGGCTTTTGCAGCTGTTCCTATTTGTTTAAACATCATCCACATGTCACTCACGAGTAGGGCACTCATGCAGTGAGGCAGGGCGGCACGCTTGGCTATGACATCTCATCCCGAGGCTAGCACAGATGTCTTCAGAGGGGTTTTTACATATAACTTATAAGCACTATTCTGGTGCATACGAGTCTCCTCATCTTTGAAATATTTGTGCATTCAGGTGCTCTGATTGTGTAGTCTTTCTCTGCAGATGTTTGAGATATTAGTAGACAGAACTATTCTGGGAATGAGACACACACAAGTGGGCAGCAGAGCCCACAGTCTGGTGCAGCTCCACCATAGAAATGCTGGACAGTAAATAACAAATAAACAGAGATTTAGTAGCTAAGACAGAGCTGGGGGAAACATTCAGCTATCTTGATGTTAACAAACAATGATGTCCATCATCCCCCATCAAAGCCAGGACAGAGAATCCTTTTCCCCCCTAAATGGTTAATTGCTTCATCTCCCTCTGACCCCATTTCCTCTTTAAGGTCAACCAGTAAAAGAAAGTGCTTCCTAAAATCAGGTTGCTCCTTCTTTCCTTGGAATTAATCCTTAGTGGCAATGACAGGATACAATGATATCTGCTATATCTGGGACCAACACTCACTGAAAAAGCAGCATTACTCAGGGCTAGCCCAAAACATTTTCTTGTCCAAGGTGGAAATCAAAAAGAACTTTCCATTAATTATCATGGGACACAACTCACTAGATTTATCATTCACTAAATCTCCTGCTCCGGTTGAAAGGCATAAATCCTACAAAAAGTACTCTATTTGTTTAATTAAAGCATTTACATTCTGCTTCAATGGAGATGCTCTTTGAGAAGCTTACACTTTGATTCTTACTGAAAGAAAGAAAAATAGCCCCTGCTCTTAGACTTACAGTCTAGAAAGACACAATACAAAAGAGAAAATGAACAGAGAAGGAAAAAAAAGAAAACTCGGGCACAGGCTCTGCATGTTATGAGGTTCCTTAGTCTAGTGGAATCATTGTTGGATTACAGCTACAGACAGGCAAGGCCAAAGGGACTACACCCCTTGAACACTGCCTGTTGATTTCAAGCAGAGAGACCTTTGTATGAGAACCTCCTGGTAGATTATGCTGCATGGGCCAAATCTTCTTTTCTCACACACAAAGAGGGCTGATATCCACAGTGCTGGAGCAGCTTCCTTGCAGCCTTGCACGATGGGGCCATCTCTGCCTCTACTGTGTGGGTCTCTCTCAAAGTGGATGTTTAGTATCATCAGAATGGAGTTTAGAATTGGCCTTTAAGCGTACAAGTTATGCTCTGGTCGGATTCCAAAAGATCTCCTGTATGGAGAATTAGTGCAGAGAAATCGCCCCAGAGGGAGACCACAGCTGCGATACAAGGACATCTGCAAGTGGGATCTGAAGGCCTCAGGAATGGACCTCAACAGATGGGAAACTTTGACATCTGAATGTTCAGCCTGGAGGCAGGCGATGAATTATGGAGTCTCCCAATTTGAAGAGATCCTTGTCCAGCAGGCTGAGGCAAAGAGGCAGTCCCCAAAGCAGCAAAATCAGGGAGCTAGACAGGGTACAGATTGTATTTGTCTTCAGTGTGGAAGGGACTGTCACTCTCGAATTGGCCTTTTCAGCCACACCACACGCTGTTCCAAGTCCTCAATACAGAGCACGTTACCATAGTCTCTCGAGACTGAAGGATGCCTAAGGTCCATTCTCTCCTTCACAAAGAGAAACTGTGTTTTAAAAAAAAGTCTAGATGGTTCTTCTCATGGTTTCCAGTCTGACCAAGTCTGAGTTCCTATTAAAATCAAGTTTTTTTCCTCCAGAAAAAAAGGGAGGGGTGAGCAAGTTCTGAGGGGTGAGCAAGTTCTGAGCTCTCCAACTCTGAGTTGAGTGACTAGTCTGATTTAAGTTCAACTTGACAGCAAATTGCAGGACTCGAGTCTCCATCCCTGGTTAAAAGTTGTCTAACCAGTACTGTAGTTCTCAAACTGAGGTCCCCAGATGGTCTTGGACTGCAATTCCCAGAAGCCTTCACCACTTGCTCTGCTAGCCAGGATTTCTGGGAGTTGCAGTCCAAGAATATCCAGGGACCCAAGCCCGAGAACCACTGGTCTAAGCTGCCTTGTAACTAAAATCCAGTAGTACTGTACGTCACAACCAGAGTAAGCCCACTAACTCAGTAGGGATTTTGTGAGCCAGCACCACACAAGTTTTATTATGCCAATGGGCCTACTCTATTTGCAACTCACTCCTGAATTTTAGCCACTGTGTGTTGTGTTGATGTCAAGTTGCATCAAACTTATCATGATCCTAACAGGGTTTTCAAAGTATGTGAGATATTTAAGGAGTTATTTTGCCAATTACCCCTGACCCAAGAGGCTTGTGTTGCTGAAATGGACAGAGCAATGCTGGAGTGTGTGTATGTGACACAAAATAGGTGGCAGAGGAACCACCATTCCCTAAACCAGGGCAGATTTTTGCCCCCTTTTTCATGTCTAGTTTTTCTTTTTTTAGTTTTCCCCCTCCTTATTGTTCTTAATGGGGAAAAACAGAAACCCCACATCAGCTCCAGGGTTGCCATATTTGTTTCTCCTAAATCAGGAAGTGTATCCAAGGAAACAGAACTTTGGGATCTGACAGAATCATGGCCTCCTTATATCTGTCCCTACCATTCAAAAACTCCACTGCTTTCTGACACAGGAACAAGAAGGCCGATGAGGGGAGCAAGTCCTCCTCCTCCAGCAGCAATAAATTAGGACTCCAACACCCCCTCACTCTTTACCATGGCAAAGTTATTGTTTGGACTTAAATTCCTAGAATCCTACTTGGGAGTTTCTGTAAAGTCTGGTTCGAACAGTAACTTTCCCATATTGTGCTTCAGCCACCCTTCCACGGGAGTGTTGAATCATTATCATAGTTAACAGATACAGGAAACAAATACATGAATTTCCAGTTTTTAAAAAAGGTGTTGCTTGTAGTTCAGGCTCCAAAATGTCTTACGAGAGCAGCAGCTCATCTCCTTGAGCTATTTTGGAAGTTTCATAAATAAAAATGTACACTAAAAGCAGTGCCACTGGAATCCCTGTCTTCTCGCTCTTCTCTTATCAGAGTTTGGATATCATCACAGCTCCTCCAGCTTTGAATGCAGCAGCTCTAAACAGTGATACTGAATGACACACAGATATCACCAATACAGCAATATGTATTAGAGACTAAAAGCAAAACGAAGCAAAGTGTACTGCATATATACCGGCCCCATCATGCTTAAAGCACTCTCTGGGTGGTTTACAATTTAGTTACGCAGGCTACACATTGCCCTCCCCCCCAGCGAGCTGGGTAGTCCATTTACCATTCTTGGAAGGATGGAAGACTAAATCAACCTTGAGCCGGCTACCTGAGCTTCTTGGGATCAAACTAAGGTTGTGAGCAGAGTCTGAACTACAGTACTGCAGGTCAGCCACTGTGCTTCGAGGCTCCTTTAGTCAGGCTAGTCAGTAACCAGACTACACATAATTTTTCTCAAACAGATCTGCAGGCTGCACGTATTCCTTAGGAGCACCATAAAGAATGCTTTGCTACAAGCATCCATCACCTAGGCCTACAAGAGACCACTCTTTCCCCATAGGCCCAGTAAATGGAAACAGACTTCACTCAGGCATGAATCATCCTTCACATAACAATGCAAGGAAAAGCCATGGCCTCACAGGGCTCAGTAGCAATAAATCAGGACGGTGGCATAAAACACAGAGATTGGCATTTGACTAAACAAGCCTATCTAGTGATCCTCACCAGAATGATTCCCATGTGGCGCTTGGGCTTTTCAGAGAACTTGGGCAGCAAAGTAGGTGATTTGGGAAGTCCCAATCTCTCTGACCACCCCCAGACATGAACTTAATAAGGCTGCCTCAAGCACACTACTCTTTGCTCTCTGCCCCTCGCGGTCCAATATAGGGGGCGGGATCCCACAGAACAGCTGTTTCATTCTCATCCACAAGGATGAGGAATCAGAAGAATTATTTTCCTCCCATCCACCTCGCCTCTGAAACAACAGTGTATTTTGTGGCACTCGTGAGGACAGAAGAAAATTAAGCATGAGCATGAATCCGTTTTTTTGGGGGGGGTGCAGATCAAGCAGAATTGTGCAAGTAAGACTTTTAGCACAAAGAATCTAAAAGGACAGTGGCCGTTCCTTCATTTCACAAGGCCCTTTCTAAGGACAAGAAGCAATGGAGGGATTGTTTGGGTCTCTCTAAAAAAGGACAAAACCATCCCATCATTCGATGCTTGTGTTATGTGGAAGCTTTGCTTCTAGAAAGAAGAAACTGATCTTGTGCAAAGGCATGTGGCTCAAATTACAGAGGCCTAAACAACCACCATCCCTAGACCTGAGATGGGAACTTCTGTGGGGTTTCAAAAGTCCTATCAAGCTGCCTCATTGATACACATTAAGAACTCAGGTGAGTATGTACCTGATACTGACCTACTTTAATGGGTGGTTGCAATTATTTGCAAACTTTTTTTTTTACAGTCAGTCAGGATTCAGTTAGTATGCAACATTTGCAGAAAATATGATGTTTGCTTTTCTATAAGAACAACTGTGAGTAAAATGAAACCTCTTATTCATGTAGGTGCCAGTTGAAGTAAACTAACAAATAAAGGGTGATTTACTAAAGGAGACTCTAGTTCATTATGCTCCAAAGGTTCCTGCCTGAACCATTTTTATCTGATGCATTATAAGAAGTTTATTATTAATAATAAGTAAAGCCACACTCAAATTTCCTCACAGCAAACTCTGCCAACAAACCACACAACCAAAAATTTCCAAGGGCGCTACATGAAAGTTAAGAATCGACAACTGCTCTACAAATCAATGGCAGAGCATGTTTTGCATATGGAAGGTCCCCAGTTCAAGCCACAGAATTTTGAGGTAGGTTTGGGGAAAAAATTAGGGGCAGCTTCTGTTGGAATTGATTAATAAGTCAACATGCAAATTAGTGCATGGTCACTTGAAAGGAAGTGCTTGATTAGAAACATGCTGGGCAGTTTGTCGGATGCCCCCCCAATTGACCACTTAACTTACACTCTTTCTTGGTGGGCAAAAGTGACCTCACTTTTCTTCAATTGCTTTACTATCTTTGTTTTAGTATTAAAGGTTTTTGGGACAAAATAGAGGGAGGATGCTCTGTGGAGCCCATGCCTTAAGTCCACAATTTTTCTTCCCCTTTCAACCATGCAGTCTGAGAAAATCCACTTTTGTATTTTAACTTTTTTATTCATTCTTCTTGTTGCCCTCTTAGAGAGCTTATTATGTCTTTTATTGCAATTTGAGCCAAGCTTGTGCCTGCAACTTGCAAATTTTCAGGGAGTAAAGATCTGTTTTCTTTTTGCCCTAAAAGCAGTGCCTGAGTAACTTCTAAAGCTGGCTAAATTCTGTGAGGTGTGTGTATATTTTATTTGGGACTTGTTAATCAATCTTAACTCCAAATGTTGCTAGCCTTTTCGTTGTGCAATTAAGGGAATTAAAGTTGGGACTACAATGCCCAAAAACCCACAACTCCAAAAGCTTCCTGGGTTCTTTTTATCTTATTGTTATTTCCATCTGGCTGAAGATACCCAGGGAGGTAATAATTGCCCTGTGAGGGTTAACAATTGTCCTGTGTCAATCCGGCCATTGATCTGGTCCTTTTAGACTAGAGGAGTTGTAAAAAGATTGTTATATCCTCATTAGTAAATACATTTGTACTTCTGCCACTTTTGGTGTAATTAATTCTTTATAAAGGAAGTTAAGTGTATCATGAACTAAAGTTATTCTGCTTACTAACTGTATATTCCTTTAATATTCCACAGAGTTAGTTGAAGATATTTCTATATTATTAGAGTGCAACACTAAGTTATGTAGTCTGTTTTCACACATTATCTATTATGCATGCATTTCTAGAGTTTGTCTAATTACTCACATTTACAAATCAGCTTATCCCAGAGAAAATTATCATAAATTATCCTATGTATTGGAATTCTGACTCTCAACTTTTCAACATTAGAGAAAGAACAGAGTGAACACAATTTAGGGGCACTGCACTCCCTTTATATTGTCTTTAAGATTTTGGAGCCATTAAGGAAAGAAGCAGTAATCATAGGCAGAATTATTAATAAAGGAGTGTTGCAGTTAAATTCACATGCCCTGTTCCACTGACTCTTTGGTTCACTGCCAGAATCGCAGACAAACTTTGATTCAGAATAAACGTTGAGGCATTTTAATTTCTTTCTACTCACTCCCAGCGACACACTTGAAATCCCAGTGGTGTTCTATTAAGGCTAATAACTATCTGCAGGCAGTAGATGCCTGATACCAGACAGCCCAAAGGCAGCCTTTAAAAGAACAGAAATTTAAATACTGAAAGACAAGAGCAGCAGTGTGTGTGTGTGTGTGTGTGTGTGTGTGTGTGTGTGTGTGTGTGTGTGTGTGTGTGTGTGTGTGTGTGTGTGTGTGTGTGTGAGAGAGAGAGAGAGAGAGAGAGAGAGAGAGAGAGAGAGAGAGAGAGAGAGAGAGAGAGAGAGAGAGAGAGAGAGAGAGAGAGAGAGAGAGAGAGTGTTCCCTACTCAGGAAGATGATGGATGTATCAGAGAAATCAAATAGCTTTTAAACACATTGAAAGGATATGGGAGAAGCAAAAAATCAACCAAAGGAATGAAGGGCTATCTGGTAGGAAGAGGGAGAGAATCACAGTGAAGAATCAGTTTTTAAAATTCAGTGCTTTCAAACTTGCAAAGTCTAGCAAAATACTGGAAGCAATTCAATGCACGATCTAAGCAACTGCACCTCACTAATGTCATGCTGTTATACCTGAGCTACAGGTACGCATACTAAAACAAATATGTTATGTGACCAGGCAAACTAAGTTTAGTGCAAAAACAAAACACAAAAAAGGCAGAAGTGTTGTCATCTGTATGCAAATTTATTTGACTTCCTTTGGTAGAGCTGACTCTGCCTACGTGTTTTCAGAGATGCCCATGCAACCATGAGCGCTAGAAACATCTTTGAAGAAAGGCAGGCGAGAAGAAAACAGTTGGAAAAACCTAAATGCAGTGGCACGTTGCCATTTCAGTTTTTTCCCTTAGGCATTCTGCAAATGTGAAGCATACGTATAATCCTACACAATCTTTTTGTCACACTGGAGAAGAAGGGAAGCATACCCTGGTTTCTGCTCTCCCCCCCCCCCCGCTTCCCAGGAATAATAGTGAAACAAAGAGAAGGCCAACCTATCAAACCCATCAGACAGGGAAAGGAACAGCTTGTCCACCCCCTGCAGAAAACACACTTGGCTTCGCTGACACTTGCCCAAGTGTTGCAGAAACGCTGGTCCACTAATTGTTTCTTCAAGTCAGAACATCAGCAAGGGATGACCAGCTGGCTCAAACAATGTACAAACAGCAGCTTTTAGCTCCCCCCCCCTTTGTTCTGGGGTTGATTTTCCGTTGCTACCTTTCCCCTCCATGTCCCTTTTTCTTGCACGTCTTGTCTTCTGAGTTTGCCAGTCTGAGGCCCGGGTCTGTCCTTTGCCTCTCTCTTCTGTACTGATGTGAGCTGCTTTAGGAGCATGACAGATCCACATGTGTTTGCAGTAGCTGCCTATCTCAAAGCTGGTAAGCACACCGCCGGTGCCCACTGTGTGGGGGTTTTGCTACGGAATAAGCAGAGGGTGGCTCTGCAATCAGGGTAAGGGGGTTGAAGGACTTCTCCCAGACAACAACCACCAGTCCAGAATTCATGGCTGGATATGATCCCACACCACCACACCACCTCCCATGGCCATATGGCAACTCTGTCAACTTGCTCTGTCAACTCCCTCCCTCGTCCTTTACTCCCAACTCTTTCCTCAGCTACAGAGAGACATATGTCACTATCCTTTGCCAGCTGGAGCTGTCCATCACAGAGAGAAGTGCAAGGCAATGGAGCCCGGCAGCCAGAATTAAGCTGTGGGAGATGGCAAAGGAAGCTACCTCCAAAGAAAGGCTATTCTGCTAGGGTGTTTGTGCGTGTGAAAGTGAACGGGGAACACCCCTCAGGAGAGCAGGTAAGGTAGCTGTAGGCGAGCCTTCACACTGTAAAAAGAGCCGGCTAGCACGTTATGCAGAATGATGCCTTCCTCCTCTAAAACACAGCCAGTGCAAGGTAAGAGTTCTTTCAGAGACTCGCCTACCCTTGATGTATAAAGCAATGAGGAGAAACCAACATTGTAGATGAAGGGGGTTCACCCTGATACTTAAGAGGCAGGTTGAATTTCTGAACTACAGGAACTGCTTAGCAAGGAAACCATGTAATCACTTTTAAGCGCTCAGCTTTAAGGAAGCCGAGGCTGAAGCATGTTTACGACAGAGCTGGAACGGGCAAGCCTGAAACCCCATTGCAGGTGTTCCTCCTGTTACTGAAAGCACATACTACGGATGATGAAAACTAGGTAAGCAATCAGATTAGATCACAGCAAGTCGGGTTTTGCCCCAAGCTGCCAAAATTTAGAAGTGAATGTGAAGGTATACGTTAGGAAAATAAACAGCTTTACTTCCCAGCACTCTTCACTTTCTCTCTCTCTCTCTCTCTTTTTTGAAAGCATAACTTTTCCTTCTGAAGGAAAACCACATTTTCCAATTCCTTTTTCTGGGGGTGGAGGTTTTTTGCCCATGCCTCAGGGCAAAGGAAGTGGCAGACCTACTTGCCCTGGGTGCCAAAACTGCTAATTAAAGTTCAGAATTAAACAGAAGCAGACCAACTGGGAGCAGAAACCCAATTCCTTCTCCTTCGTTTTTTTTTATCACTTATGCTAGCTGTGGCCAATGTTCCCCTGGAACCAAAAACCCAAGGTTACCACCTCTGACAAGCCCTGAGGGACTCATGGAGGTAGTAGCAGCTCATCTACGTGTCATGTTTCTCTCAGTCTCGAAATCAAGGAAATGCCAACCTAGAGCTGAGCAACTTTTGGACCTTCAGATGCTCTTGGACTGTGACTCCCATCATCCTTCACTACAGGCTATGTTGGCAAGGGCTGATGGGAGATGCAGAGCAGCAACACCTGGAAGGTCATCCGTTGACCATTCATGAATGCTACATACAGGAATGCTGCTCTATTATCAGTGAGCCGATGTGCTATTTCAGCGACCCAACCATCCCAGCACACCTTCAAATGCATGCTTCGTCCTTATCAGTTTGTGATTAATAGGAACCACTGCAATACCAGGCAAAAGGTCTCTTACACTTTCTACCTGCGGGGAGTTCTTTCCAGACAATTCCACCTGCCCCCCCAACCCCTCCGAAAAATATGGCCAAACATCTGCCAAGGATACTAGTGGGCTGCAGGGGGGCCTGAAGACAGGCCACAAGGGTACTCTGTGACCAAAGGCAATTGCAATTCAGGGGGCCAACTTCTAAGGCAGCAACTGCGGCTGTGTTTCTTTCTATTTGATGTGCTAAGATTGAACAGGTGAGCTTGTTCGCCTTCAGGCTTACCCTGCTACAGATGTGAGACATACAAGTGGATCGTGCTGTCTCCCCATCCCACCCGCCAACCCACAGATGAAAACTCAAACCGAGGTAGATCCTGACATTCAATTTATTAGAGACTGGGAATTTGTATGGATTTGGAAGATACACAAAGACATAATTAGATGACTTGGTCCTCCAGATTTCAATTTCCTTGAGAGCTTTCTCCTCACCTTCCTGTTCCCATGTTGCAAAATGTTAATTGGGTATTGAAGGAAGACAAACATGGTTGTGGGAGAAGGCAATTACTGAACAAAACACGCAATAATCTTGTTTTATATATACACAAGCTCCCCAAGAAAAAAATTATTCTATTTTTTTCCTTTAAAATACACGAAGGTCCACAACTTGAAGCCAGTTTAAACCTTCCTTTGCCTGATATTACCAAATAGACTTTTTTTTTTAATTGACAAAGCCTATGATTTTAGGTCAATAACTCCAGATCCTCTCTAGTTTTCCTCTAAGCTTGTTGGTCTGCTTTTGGCTCACGTTGTCCCTCCTCCCCACTGACCTTACAGTGCAGCTAAACTCACCTCCTATGGACATCATGGGCTTAGAGATGGAAAGGAAAAGTATTATCATTTGCTGGCTAGTCTTAACAGAGGCTTTGACACCAGGCAAACCATTATTTGACTGATCGTGAGAAAATGTCCTCCTTCTGAGCTCTGATTCTTCCCCAAATAAGAAGTCAACAGAAGGCAAAACTACGGAATACTATCCCCATGAACTGTCTGAACTGGAACGGGTGAAGAAGTGAGCACACAGCGGTGGTTATTGAGGCAACCAACACACTTCACTGCTTAGAAGCCACCTCGTACAACTTGGTGCGATCGTGGTTCTTGACCACCTGCAGTTTACTGATGAATGCCACCACTAAGCAAACCTCATACTGAGGGAGGGAGGCTGTGGGTGCCGCGAGCCCTCAGGTAACAAGAGTGTTTCTGACCATGTACAGACTATCTCTTCTACTGAGCAACCGGGGGAGGTCGTGAGGGGAAAGCTCCCGGCGCTTTCCTTGCAAGCAGCTGAGGAACCATCACGGAAACCATCTCCAGCCCCGCCGGTCCCCAGGACACCCAGGGGCGTGAAAGGAGGCTCCCGGCAGGTCACTGAGAGCCGGACGCGTTCCCTCTCCGGGCGCAATTCACCTGGCAGAGCAGTCGCCCCGCCCCACTCGCCTACCCCCTCCGCCCCGGGCGGCGCCCACCGGCCCTTCCCTTCCCTCTCTCCCCCCCCCCGCACGTGGCCCGGCGCCCCTGCCCTCGGCGCCCCTACCGCTTGCCGCTCTGGCCGCCGGTGCTGGTGGTGCCGTGGAAAGACGACGGCCACGACATGCGGGACTTCTTCAAGCCGGGCCGGTCGCTGGTGTCCATGGCGTCCGCCCTCTCGATGGGCCGGTGGGGGGGCCTCTCCGTGTCCGAGTAGCCGCGGTGCTTGATCTTGATGGGGGTCCGCGGCTGCCTCCAGAGGTGCTGCGGCGGCTTGAGGGTGGCCTGGCCCTCGCGCGGCATGGGCAGCGAGAGCGAGAGGCTCTTCTTCGAGCAAGGCGGCGCCGGCGCCTCCATCCTCGCCCTCCGCTTCGCCGGCGTCCGAGCGAGCGAGCGAGCGAACCAGGGGCAGCCGGCCGAGGGGCGCCCGGCGTCAGGCAGGCAGGCGAGCGGTCCGGCGCCCGCGGCTCCGCGCTCTGGCCCAAGGGTTGGTTACCCGAGCTAGGGCGAGCGGCCGCCCCCTGCTTCCCGGGTCACCAACTCCGCCGAGAAGCCGCCGCCGCCGCCGCCTCCTCCATACCCAGCCGGGCTCAGTGTCGGCGCGGCAGCGAACCCCGCCGCGGCCCCTTCGCGCCGCTCCGGGACGCCCCTTCCATGGTCGGCACCTCCGAGCCCGCTCGGGAGACTTCTGGCCCCGGGAGCGCTGCTGGCCGTGGCTGCCGGCGGAGCTGCCGCGACCGCCGCCGCCGCCGCCGCCTCCGGGGCTCCCGAAGCAGGAGGGCGGGCAAACCGCGCGCCTAAAGCCGACGGAGCGTCCCCGCCGCCAGCCTCCCGAGCGGGGCGAGAGGGCGCCGCCGGTGGGGCTGGGAGGAGACCGGAGGGAAGCGGAGCAGGCGGGGCGGCCCTCGGGGGTCGTCCGAGCGCGGAGCGGGGGCGCCTCCTGCCTGGCCTCGCCCGCCTGGAAAAGGCGGAGAGCGGCGCAACGAGACAGGCGGGGGCGGAGGCGGGATGAGAGCCGCCCGCCGCTCCCCCGGGGAAGACTCCGCCTGCCGCCGTTTCCTGCGCTCGGCTTCTCGGCTGGCCGGCTGGCCCGCAGAAGCGAGACGACGGTGCGGGAAGAGGACCTCCGCCCGCACCGCCTAAGACGGGCCCGGTGGGGGGGGCAGTGGCCGGCACCTGCGCCGGGGCGCCGAGAGGCACCTGGCCGGCCGTGGCCCGGCGGGAGGGGGGGGCGTCAGGGATCCCCAAAGGGCGTTCGCGGCAACCCTTGGAACCACTTCTCGACCTCGGCTCCCCTTTAGGGTTCACGTCCAAGGCCGGATCAACAACAAAAGGTCAATTCAGAACACGGTCAGAAATCTAACCTAACGGTTTGAGAGGAACTTGCTGCAGATTGGTAGGCTCTCTTGGGGGGGGGGGGGGGTCGGTTAAACAGGTTGTGATGGGACATATTGATCAGGCTCCCGCCCTTTCTATTAGGCAGAGTCACTGGGGGGGACAGAGGGAGGAGCGGCCCGTTCCCATCCTTCCCCTTGCACAGTTAGCAGCAGGCGAACTTTCGGGGCCAGCGACCTTCCTGGGCCAGGCCTTCTGAAAATCCAGGTGATGTGAAGGATCCCTGCATACAGAAAAAGGGCACAGTAGGGAGAAGGCCAGGCTGGACCTTTCAACTTCATGCTCCCTCCATGAGGTTTTTTTTTTAAAAAAAAAAATTAATGGCAGACCATTAAGCCCCAGGACTGCCTCTGCTATCAAGGACAGGGAAACAGCTGTCTCAAGCAGCTGGATCAGGAAAGGGCAGTGCATTGTGACTCATTTGTTGCTTTTACTGCCAGGAGGGCGAGAGGTGCTTGTGGGATTATCTGCTACAGAAATGATAATGATAACGATAATGATAATAATAATGATAATAATAATAATTATCATCATTATCATTATCATCATTAATATAATAATAATAATAATAATAATAATAATAATAATAATAATAATAATAATAATAATAATAATAATAATAATAATAATAATAATAATTTCTTCTTACTTAACCAGAATCAGCTGTGTTCAGCTCCCCCCACGCCACCTGCAAAAGTCCAGTCTAGGCAGGGGAAAATGCTAACCACTTGATTCTGCACATAATGCCATAAACTAACCTTCACAATACAAGAAGGAACACTCTTAGCTTCCTGGCTCTGTTTCCTACTTCTCCTTCCAGAAGGATCCCCCTTTTTTTTCGGGGGGGGCTGGTTGTGATTTTGAAAACAGTCGACAGTGTCAGGTTGTTTGGGTGCTCTGTTGCTTTCTTTTTCTTGGCGTGAAGCTGTACACAGGGGGAAAGGTCTGCCAGCCAGTCTGCGACGTAGGACAGTGGCAAGGGGCCAGAGGCAGCCTTTGGCACAGAAGCTGTGCAAATCCATTAAAGACATCATTAACAGAGCAATAAAATGCCTCTTAATGGCATAACAGCATCTCTTTCCCCCACGCTCCCTCTAAACTGTTTGTATTTGTTAACAGTCAGCGGGGCCTCCTGCAGGATGAAAAAGGAGAAAAGGAAAAAGAACGCTGGTGTCTTGGAGCCCAAAATTGTCCTGGGGTCAGAAACATGTTTTGGCAGACAACTCACAGTGAGTGTTGCCTCTGTCCCTTGTCAACATATCTTCTAAGGATTGATGGTTCATGACTGGAGCACCATCAGGTGCCTCCCCCCAAAATTCTGTGGAAAAATGACCCATCCCTGAGCCAAAGGTATACTGCTTCTGAATAGGGAGGTTCTGTTTAATCACACTTAACTATTATTGCGCTGTCCCCATTTCAGCCATGCTGAAAATGTAAAACTGATTTGGCCACCAAGTTCCTGCCTCTCACTGATGGGCTGTCCTCCCTGGAAGCATAAGCCAAAAAGGAAACCATGTAGGTAATTCTTGAATTATGCAGCGTGACTGTGCAGGGGTGGGGAATTTCCCTGGTCTAGCTCTGTATGATTCCCAGGTTTGGAAGCAGTGGATGCATTCCCAACACAACAGGTTTCCTGCTAACACTCCCACAGACATGGTACTGGAAAGTCAGCTTCCCCCCCTTCTGTCTCTCACATACATACACATGCACACTCAATCTCTTGTTGTTGTTATTGTAATTCGGGAGGATCCCATGCATCGTTTAAGTACTGTGCAGTAAGGTGATAGCCGATATTGTTCCAGTATATGATTTACCTATTTCTCTCCATCCAGATAAAAATAGGTGTCTAGAGCAGCCATTTTCTACCTTTTTCTTTCTTTTTCTTTTTTGCCACAGCCGTAAAGACAGTATGAAAAAATACAGGCTGAATCAGGATTGTGTAAGTCACATAACGAACCTTTTAAGGTGGTGTGTGAAGAACTGTTTCCTGTCTGTGGCTCCCTTCAAATGTGCCAGGGTCCCTGTAGAGAATGGCTGGTCTAGAGTAAAGATGGGCATAAAGCTAAAAATGAATCAGGAGACTTGTCAAAAAAATTCAAATTCATTGGTTCACATTGGTTTGGGTTTGTCCAAACTGGAGAACTGGAATGTTCCAAAACCAACAAATTTTGGGGTGATTTATGAACCTCCTGGTTTGTCCCCCCCCAGCCTGCCTCACCCCCCCTTCCCACTGCTCCCATGACATCCCTATCTTTTCCTGTGGCTGCCTCCTCTTCCTTGTCTCCCACCACCATCTTAAGAGCTCCACCGCAAACTGGAGGCCATCTCCACATGTCCCTGCCTCTCCACTGAGGGGGGGGAGGGGACATGCACAGGCTGGTTGTTGGAGGTTGGCTAACTAAAAACAAAGGAGAGACCAGCTGTCCTGCCAGAGCAGTGGCCTCTCAAGATAGCCATTGATGCTGCAGTAGAGGAGGATGCAGTGGCAGGAAAAAGTAAGGAGACAACAGGGGCAGTGGGAATGGGGTAGGAGGCAGACTGTGGGGGTGGAGAGCAAGCAAGCAAGCAATGACTCAATTCATGATCCATTTGGGGCAAAAAGGTAACTGGTTCATGATTCGTGGACTTCCATGAACCACAATGGACTGCTATTTTGGCGGTTCGTGCTCGAGAGTATAATTTTGTCTTTCATATTCATGAGAGTCTCTGCATGTTATACGAGATACTACACCTGTCTTGGAAGTGGATGTGTTTAATGAATAAGGAAACAAATAAGCTAAAAGTGGACTGAGGAGGGGGGTTAATGGAGGAAACAAGGGGCAAGGAAAGAGGAGGAGGAAGAGATGGTACAGAACAGAATGCAGAAATAAAAACACTTCTTGCATGGGCAACATGCTGGTCTCTCTGCCTGGTTTTTCCCAAGACCTCCTCCTGTATTAAAGCCTCTCTTGTGGAATCACAGACTCCCTTTGGTCCATGACTCAACTATTTGCCCAATTCTCCCTGGCCTCATCCAATGCCAACCCTGGAATTTTGCTCTGAGACTTTTCATCCCTCAAATGACACCTCTGAGCAATGTCTCTCAGACACGGAGGTTAGACATAAAAAAACAACAGAGCCTGCTTGGAATCTGGTCCCCAAAGAGTAGGAGCTTCATGTCCGATTTCTCGGGAATAGCTATGGGCTGTTTTTATTTCTAGATGTATGCAAAATAAGAGCAGGGGAGGTGGGAAATAAACGAAAAATGGACATGACTGTGAGGGAATCACCGCACACATTCTCCTGCCCATTGTTACAGCTCTGATATTCAAAAAGGGGCAAAAATCAATGAAGGAGGGAGGGAGTTCCCTAATCCAGGCCCTTCTGTGAAAAGCCATGGTTCTGTGCAAACAGAATCTAGATCTTCCAGAGCACAGGCCCACATAGAAACACATCCCCACCTCCCAGCGCGTGAGAACAAACCCCTCCCTATTTGGCTTTGTGTGTGAGTCAAGAGATGAAGAAGGGGATGGGACTAGTAGCGTCCCTTCAGTCGGTGCTGATTCAGTGTCTTCTTGAAAAAGATGTGCTTGGTGGGGGCACAGGAGAGGGGCCTTCTCTGTGGCTGCTCCCAGGCTCTGGAACTCCCTCCCATGAGAGGCTAGACTGGCCCCATCCTGGATGTCCTTCCACGAGCAGGCAGACCTTTCTCTTCAGGTGGGCTTTCCCTTAGTGTTTGGCTGTCTTGAGTTTTTTTTTAATGGTGTATTGTGTTCTGTTGTTTTAAATGTGTTTTTAAATGTTGATTTTATTTAATGTTTTTAATATAATACTTGTTTAATTCTTTTTTAAATATTTGTACACGTACTGTTTTTAGCTTTTAAATGTTGTCTTTTAATGATGCCAGTCCCACACTGGGTTC
Organism: Pogona vitticeps; assembly: GCF_051106095.1. NCBI lineage: Eukaryota > Metazoa > Chordata > Lepidosauria > Squamata > Agamidae > Pogona > Pogona vitticeps. The sequence goes on from NC_135784.1 coordinate 182,607,570, forward strand.
TTTTCAAGGAGAAAGGCAGAGTAGAAAAATATTTTAAATAAATAAATAATAATAAAATGAACACATAAGTGGTGCATTTAAGATACATTTCCCTTTCCCATTGAGCCACAAAATTCATTCTGATCTCTCTCTCTCTCTCTCTCTCTGAACTACTTCACAAGGTTGTTGTGAAGCTACAATGGGCAGGGGAAGAGCCTCTATATACACTGCCTTGAACTCACTGGAGGAAAAGTAGGGCATGAATGTAACTGACTGGATTTAAGGGGGTCCTCTGGGATCCCTTCTCTTTAGCATCTTCATGTTTAGAGAGTAATTTGCACATCTTCATTTCCTTCAGAATGTAGGAAACATAGCCCTGCTGTGAAGGGCCCGCCTGCTCATTCCGCTGAACAGAACCCCCACAAATCTACCCCCAAAGTCACTGCAATGGAACCCCATGATTTCTAGTCTGAAGAATTGGAACTTGTCCATGTAAGCTCACCTTAAAATATAGTAGTTAGTCTTCAAGGTGCCATGACGTTTTTGTCTTTGTTACCTTTTTTTTAAAATAAAATTTTTTTGGTTTATTTTCCTGCCATTATTTTCAAATACTCTTGAATGCCTGGTAGTTGCTGTCAGTTTCCCCCTGATAACAAGACATTTTTCTTTATGACAGCAGTATGTGGAATAATAAAACAGTAGGTGAAGAATTGATAAAAAGATGGCCAGAAATCAATCTCCCCACTCCACCCCTTCCCCCCCCCCAATATGCTCTTCTGCCTTCTCTATTGTGGATCGCATCAATCTGTTGCCCCTGTAAGCAGCACCTCCCTTTTCCTGGTGCTGGAACGCAGCAGGGGCTCCTCCGTGAGTCATCCTTGGCTGCCTGTTCTGAACAAAAGATGGTCCTCCTAAGCAGCAGGATTAGATGCCAGGATTTCCGACTAACAGAGGCAATGTCTCGGTTGAGCAGGGAGAAGACACAGAGGACAAGCGCTGAAGGCAGCCCTCCTTTGGAATGGACCCCAAGGACAAGCCTGCAACCTGTGAGAAATCTTCACCCAAGCAGAGAGCAGGCGGTACTTCTTGGGCTATTTGCCAGCCAAGGAAAGCATCTGCATCGTTTACTGCTCTGTAGGAGGCTAATTTTAAACGGAGTGATTTCTTCTCAGTGAAGAAAAATGGAATGCCCACCCTTTGATCAATCAGGCACTTTGGCAACGAGCTGTCCAAAAGCAACTGAGTTTACACACACACACATACACACTTCTTGCTGTACTTATCTGCTATTGTCAGAGAAGGTGCCTGGAGAGGAAAAGAAGGGATGGTGGTGCTTGGAAGACTCGGAGAAACTTCCAGTTCAGCCTGAAATGTGTGTGCTGAACTGTGTCAGGGAAAAGGAAGACACCGAGAACAAGCGCTGAACTCAAAAGGAACAGGTTCGGCTGGCAACAGAGAAACGTCTTCATTTGTTACACCAGCTGCAGTACCCTGGAGACAAGTTTGCAGTTTAAGGCTAAAAGGTCACAATTTTGATTGCCCTACATGCCAGGAATGCCCCTTCATCTGATAATGCTCTTTATGCATCCTTAGTGGTTGGAATGCTTGACTGGGGAGTTCAAATCCCCAGTGAGTAGCCCACGAAAGCGACCACCCAGTGTCACACACAAGAGGGTGTGTGTAGCCGATACGGTGACATGACCTGCCACTTGTGTAGCCTTGGGCAAGCTGCACCATCCCACAGCACGACAAGAAGGAGGTAAAGCGTTTTTGCATACTAGAAGACCCTGATAGGGCCCGTAATTCAGAATCAAATTGAAGGCATATGCCACCAACAATATGTTGATCATTATTTATTGCCAACTATTAATGATTGTATCCTAATACACACAATTTTTTTTTACAAGGCAATCCTGTGCATAGCTGCTCAGAACAAAGCCCCATGGAGTTCAAGGAGAGGGAACTGGGGACAGTAGCAGCAGCTAACATGCAGCCCAAGAAGTGGATGCAACACCTCTTCATATTTTGGTGTCCACCAAATTTGTTGCTCTGTAGTACAAAATTCACTAGGCAGTAGGAAACCAAACAAGGATGGGATCCAGCCCTTCCTCCCAATGGGTTGAGTGGCAGTGCATCACCCTGCCTGAAGCTGCTCACTCCTGGGGGTTGAGTTTGTCAACCTTCATATGAGTTTGCCCTACAAGTGCCAGCTCAGGCCACCCACTCGGGTTGAGGCAGAATGACTGAGTATCCAGAAATACTCAGAAATGCATTACGCAATCCAAATCTGAACCTACATCCAAGCCCAACATTTGTTGCCAGAATACAAATTCTTATTATTCTTGGCTATTTGTGTTCTTAGTTGTTTCCAGTTTTCATAAGTGTAAACAACCTAGGGGCATTTCCCAGTTGGACGACATATAAATACTGCTCTTTAAATGATACCAATATGCAGGCTCATAGACGAAGAAGCAATATTTCCCAAAGAGAAAAGACTGTCGGCTTAAAGTAAAAAAGGGTTATGGTTATAAACGAACCACAAAAAGTAAGGAAAAAATTAGACTACAAATCAACTTTCCTTCATTCCAAACATAGTCACATGGATGCACTCCTCTTGCACCTTAATGTTCATCCCAAGCAAAGGCAAGAGATGAGCTTCTGTTTTTGATTCCCTAAAGGAGAACAAAAAACAAAACTTTGCTTTTATAGGATTAACCTCACTAAATACAACAAGACCTCCTTCCTTCACATAAAGGTCAAAGGGAATGGACTAGTAAATATTATTTAAGTTCAGCACAGGACTACACTGCCAATCTGCTGTTTGCAGATGTTAACCTTATCAAGCATTGTATTTCATTCCAGCTCTTCCCTACCATTAACAATGTGCTGTATAGGAAGTGGGATGGCTGGTGGGATTAAGCTGTCGTGTTTACTTGGGATGGGAGGTAAAGTACAAGAAGGAGGCATTGATATCTCCCATGTTTTGAGCGGGTGTGTGTGTGTTGCCTAGTGGTTTGAATTTTTTTTTTTCCTTTTGGGGTTGCAGCTTCAACACAAAGCTGTTGTTTTAGATGAATTTTCTCTCTCACACACACTCTTTGGGTAATATCAGTGCTTTTAGAAGTGTAAGGACAAACAGACCTCAGTATAAGATTTTAAAAAGTCTGTCTTAACAGAAGAACCTAAAGAAAGAATATTTTTTTTTCTAAAAGACTACTTAGTTTTGCCCAAAGCACCTTGGAATTACCGTTCTCCCAAAGAACTGCATCTCTAAAGGAACTCCACCCATCCACAGAGGAGAAAACACTGCTGCTGAAGTCTCCCTCTTAAAGAAATAGGTCCTGCACATAACCAGTACACAGCTTTCCTGTAGCCTAACATTTGCTATGTTCCACCAAAGGCGAATCATGCCTCAAAGAGTGCAGGGTTTAGTAAACCACTATTTCTGCTGTTCAAGCTTTCAGAAACTGGCAGGACAGAAAAGCAGAACTGCAGCATCAGTGAGTAACAGACGTAGTAAAAAGGCTACAGAAAGAAAAGTCACCACCCTCATAGATTCTATGAGAAAGATAACATGGAAAAGCCTGTCAACGACCATCATTATACAGTGGTTGGAGGTGCTATATATAGTACTTCAATGCCTAATGAGGGGGTCTGTGAATCCACATCAGACACCTCTCCTCTTTCTGATGAGGACCACCACCAGCCTTCCAACAAAAGAGCACTTTGTGGGTAAGAAATCAGTCAGCTCTTTGGTGGATTATGAGTTGATTGCAGGTGGCTGTAATAGGCCCCTTTACCCTGCTTTGCCATTAAAACACCAGAAGAAGAAAAAGCACTCTTCCTGAGATGTTCTCCCCGGGTGGATTCTTTCCTTTGTACAGTAAGTGGCCAGTGGTACAGCAACAAAGTTTGGGCTTTCTTGCATAGAAAATGGAGAGAGAGAGGAAAAAAAAGAAGTCCGGTGAGGATTCTCCATTTCTGAGCTTTTGCTGGATGAGATGCTGCTTTCAGCCTCAGGACAAGTCCAGAACAAGAGCATAATCTCCCCTTTTAAATGTTCTCTGCCTGTGCCAAAGGCTCAATGCAAAGGAATGAATGATAGTGAAGCAGTTGGCATGTTAGCCAACTCAAACTTTGACACTCCTTGCGCATAGTATTTTCTGGTTCCTACTGGAAATATTTAACCAAAGCACAGCTTTATATGAGAGAGTCCCATTGTAGGGCAGTATATATGCTCCATAACAGAAAAACTGAAATTCAGCTTAACCCCCACCCCAGAATATGAAGTGGGTAGGTGCGGTTACCCACTCTTACTGTGAATGATTTATTCTGGACTTTATTCTCAACCAGAGTATGGATAAATTAATTTTCCAAGGCTTGTGACCAACCATAGACTTTCAGACCTACAGAGATTATACAGAATAATCTTGGCACCCATTCTTTTATTATTACTATTATTTATTATCTATTACACAAACAGTAACAGTCATTAGAAGACACAACAGCACATATTGTGGAACTCTTTGGCTCCTACAAGACACATCCATCATTTCTTTGATACTTTATTTGTGTTTGGTAGAAAAGCGAGCAGCAGCTGCTCACTACGTGAAGTTGTGTATTCAGCCTTTGAAAATTGGAATGCTTAGTGGAAACGCGTTTCACCCACATTGGAAAAGAGTCACATCCACACTTCTTATCTGAGAAAATAAGAAAGCAAGTGATTGTTAGAGAAATAAACTAAGAAAGGTAATAAGAATCCTCATTCCAGCTAATTAAGGGGGAGATGCTGGGAGCTATGGCTGCCCCCTCCCACTTGAGAACAAAGGAATGATGTTTACACTGTGAGAAGGAAGGAAGTGACATCAACAAAGCTAAGAATATCGGTTTAGGTGGAAGGAAGGTAGGAACAAGCAAAGGACAATCTAGGAAACTCAAGGAGGTCCCCACGTCCTCGTCATGCAAAGGCACACATCTTCTTCACTGCAAGCTGAGTTGCACTCAGTCACCTCCATATACACTACAATACTCTATTATACCCTAAATATTACAGAGTATAACAATTAAGTGCAAACACTTTTCAATACATTCACAGTATATTGCGACCTACAGGGATGTGATACTGCTTCTAAAAAGAAGGAAGACAGCCAAGGCTGAATTCTACACGGCCTGCCGCTTCCCACTAGAGTGGCCAGATGCAAAAGAGGTCTTGCAGCTTCAGCGGCTATGCGGAAGGGAGATTCTAGCAGGTGCCACCATAGTCACCATATTCTGTCCCAGTGCTAAAGGGTGCTGCCCTCTTTTGCATTATGTCCCTTTCCTATGCATACAAACCCTTCACCATGCAACCTTTTTGCAGTGACCCAAAGCGTTCCAGAGAGTTTCAGTGTTAAAACTTGCGTTCTAAAGTATCCTCTGGCTCCACTCCAAGACTTTAGACATGTTGTTGCTTGCTGCCTCTGTGTTTCAGTTTTCCACGGGAAAAGATGACTCTTGGCTAATCTGCATCAAGGCTTTCGTGCTTGGAAGATGTTCACTATGAACCATCTCCCCATGGATTATTTGCAATAACCAAGTATCCCAGTGCAGCACTTAGAGCTCAAACAGCTGGTGGGGACAGAGCAGCTTATGGCAAGTGGCTTGCTTAGTGACTGAGTAACTTTTTCTTCCTGGAAAAAAAAAGGTAGAGGGAGGTCTCTTTGACACATCACAGATGATGGAATAAGTTGCAGCTGGTGAGGAGTGAAGCCAAGTCAAGAGGGGAAAAGCAGCATGAAGAGCAAATATTATTTTAAGAAAAGGAATTACTCATCCAGGCAATTCTCCAAAACCAAAAAAGCACAGCCCACAAGCTTTGAGACCATTTCTAAAACAAAGGGCAGAGATCTATTCTCTTAGAATGTTTTATACCTGAGACTGAAACAGGAAGAAGGATGAAAGTCCCCACAGTGGATTCATGTTCACCATAGAACTCTTATTCCCACAATGGACAGCTTTTTTGGGGGGGGGGGGTGGAGAACAGGAGTGAGGCTTACATTCGCCATCAATTCATTCCTGGCAAATACCTTTTACTGTAACGGCATCTGACTCTAGAGCATCCTTTGTCAGTGGGGGCCATATGGTCCCCTGGGGGAGCCCTGGCACATTTGAAGGGGGCCACATGACTGGAAACAATTCTTCACACACCACCTTATAAGGTTCAGTATGTGACTTGTACAATCCTGATTCTGTCTTCTCCACAATTGTTGAAGGTGCAGGAGGCCCTGTTCACGCCTACATCTGGCCAACCTGCTGTGGTGGTCTTCTGCTCCCGAGCCATGCAGACCCCCATGAAGCTGAAGAATTCAGCAAGGTCCCTTTACAAATTGCAGACAGTGCCCCACCAACATCAGAATGGAGCTGAAAGATTCAAAGGGCAAGCCCAGAAGATCTTTAAAAAAAAAAAAAAAGTTTCGGAAGCTTCCTTTGTTAAGACAACATCTTCTCCAAAAATGAGGGTGTAGCGGGCCACTCTCAAGCCTCTGCTAACTCAGGCCTCAAAGAGTGGTCACTACTTCACTTCAAAAACTTGCTGCCACCAACTTATCCTTAAAATAAAAAAAAAAGGACAAGTGTATCTTTTCAAACAAATAATGGGTTTATTGATTACAAGAAATAAAAGTAGTAAATCACAGGTGTAAAATAAATTAATCAATCACTGTTTCTCAGACACTAGCTCTTACAGACTTTTCCTCACTGACAGGCTCTCTCTCTCACTCTTACTAACAATCACTTTTAAACTCTCATCTCAATCTGCCCCCACACACTCTTCACCCCCCCTTTTTATACCAGCTCCTCCCCTTCAGTTCCACCCTCCGTCACACCATTGGCTGATGATTCACTGCCCAGCTGTGATGGACAGGTGAGGTCATGGCTGCCCGTTACAGAGGGAAATTTACTTTTTTGACTACTTCTCCCCAGACACTCCAGATGGTATGACCAAAAGTCATAGGGACTGGGGTGGACATGTGCATGCTCTGGGAACTGTAATCTAAAAAAGTAACTTTTCACATCCAATTTGTTCTATAACATCATCTGGATGTTTATTCACCAGAAGCTGCTGTGTCTACACTCATGTAAACTAACTTACTTTGACCTGACTTGTCCTTTCATGATCTACTTTAGTCTGGCTCATTTGGATCTGATCTATTTGACTAGAGCTGACTGGAACTTAAGTTGTCCTCTCCTGGCCAGCTTGGATATAAAAAATGACCACTGCCAACCTTACGCTGGTTGGGCTTAAAATGTAACAGCATGAATTATTTGCCTCTTTCTTGCAGACCCAAGCTCTAATGAAAACGTTTGGGGGCTGAACAACCTAACCCCAACTCCCTGCCCTCTCACATCTAGCAGTGATACCTCATCTCTGAGTTTGGAGGTCTCATTTAACATCAAGCAATGTGTATTTTCAAAGCCAATTTGAAGTTTGTGTTGCATATTACAATACATTTTTTTTTTATTTCAAGAAAGCTATTCCAGGCCATTTCTATTCTGATTTTTTGGGAGGGGGGACATATTCATCATCCCTTATTTGTTCACAGAACTTACAGCCATGCATGGACAATCTCTTTCTCGATGGGGAATCCCCCCAAAATCTACTTTGGAGAAATGCTGAGGGTAGAACATTGAGTCTAGCAAGCATAAATGCTGAACAAGCCTGGGATGTTCTAGGAGTCGTTAATTAGGCTGCAAATGACCCATATATTGGCAACACACCATTTGCAATAGAGGAGCAGGTTCTGTTTGCTAGAGAAAACAGCTCTTGTTTCTCAATAGTCTCTGGGACAATACTCTAAATACTTGTTGTTGTCCAAGCATTAGAATGCAGTCAAGTGGAATGTCAATGGATCTAATTTTATGCTGGACCAAAAATGACCACTCGCTAGTATGGGAATCCATTAACACAAAATGTGCATAACCAGGATGCTTGGCTAAAAAGTGAAAAGACAGTCAGAATTTTATAGTCTGGGTCTATGTTCTAGTTTCCAACTTATTCCAGATTCCAGGTACCTGGCTACGTATTCTACACGGTTGGGAACACCCAAATTGTGACTCAGAAAAGTGACTTGTACTTTCTCTACAGCAAGATTATATGCACTCATACAAATGGGAATACCTATCCATTTTGCAGGAAATCAACCCTGAGTGCTCACTGGAAGGACAGATCTTGAAGCTGAGGCTCTAATACTTTGGCCATCTCATGAGAAGAAAAGACTCCCTGGAAAAGACCCTGATGGCGGGAAAGTGTGAGGGCAAGAGGAGAAGGGGACGACAGAAGATGAGATGGTTGGACAGTGTCACTGAAGCTGCCAACATGAATTTGACCCATCTCTGGGAGGCAGTGGAAGACAGGAGGGCCTGGTGTGCTCTGGTCCATGGGGTCACGAAGAGTCGGACATGACTAAACGACTAAACAACAACAAAGCTGGGCCATATACTTAGCTTTAAATTTGTGGATGGCCCAAGACAGATGATGTCCACCACTGATATAAGAAAAGTGAGCAACAACTGACATACTACAGTTAGCCAGATTAAGTGTATACTGTACATATTTGCTATAGGGAGTCCAGCTAGAATTGTACTTGAAATTTAACCCCAGATATGTAAACTCTTTAACTTGTTCTAGAACATTATTCTGTACTGTGAACTGAAATTTCTTCCAAAACTTGGAGAAAATTATAATTTTAGATTTTACAAACTGATAGACAACAATTTGGCAATAGGCTGTGAAAGCCATCAATGGGTAGTTTAGGCCCAGCTGGGTTAAGGATAAAACTACACCATCATCTGCGTATAGTAATAATGGAATTTGTTGAGAACCAGGTTTTTCAAAATGACCCTCAAACATCCTCAAGGCAGGGGCCAAAACATTCATAAACAAATTAAAAAGATAAGGAGCCCGGATGCACCCCTGTTTAACTCCCTTATCACTCATGATCATATCAAACAATTCACCCTGTGAGCCATACTGAACCAAACATCTGGTATGAGTATATAACTTTTGGATAAAGAACAGCAATTTCCTATCCAAAGAAGTCTTATCCAGTTTATCCCACAGCAATTTCCTCAGGAATGAATCAAAAGTCCTTTTAAAATCAAAGAAAGCTGGAAACAGTTTCCTCCCATCTGAGTTATTGTTTTTCTTTGCCAAATAATCTAGAATCACACAGTGATCCAATGTGGATCTATTAGCACAGAAACCAATCTGTTCCATCTCTAAGACTCTTTGGGGTTTCCATCCAAGCTAGCAATTTATCAGCTACATGCCTAAGCTTGCCAACAATGGATAAAAAGCTAACTGGGCAATAATTCCCTGATAAATGTGGGTCTTTTTAAAAAAAGACTGGTACTATTACTGCCTTAGTTCATGCCAAGGGCGCTCTCCCAGTTTGATCTATCAAAGTAAAGAGGGTGGCTAAAGGCTAAGAACCACCATTCCAAATGCTTTTTTAATAATTCAGGGGGAAGCCCATCAGGGCCAGGGACCTTCCCAAACTTTAGTCCATCAATCAGATTTTTAATTCCCTTTTGTTTCGCTGGAAACCATTCTGGCAAGTTAGGCAATATGAAGTCTGTGAGATCATTCTCTGAGTATAGTAGATCATAGAATGTGTTTGAAAATGTTCCTTCCAGGCAGTTCAAAGAACCAGACCTAGTGGATAGGGCACCTGTAAGCAGGGCCCAAAATTGTTTATTATTATTGGATAGTGAGGCATTACTCAGTAAGTCCCATCTATCTTTTTGCCACTTACCTTTCTTATTGGCAACAGTAATTTTATACTGCTTTTTAAGCTCATAGTATTTTTATGGGAGACCATGTACTTCGTTTTTGTGATAAGATCGGTATATAGCACATATTCGGTTTTTCAATAATTGGTATTTTCTGTCGAGCCACAAGTTAGATTTATTACTAGATTTATCACAATAGCCCATTGGAATCTGCTGTTGTAAAACAGTGTTAATATTAGAGGGTAAGCTTATCATAATGACAAAGGGCATCAGTCATATTGTGTGTTTTGGATATGTACTGTTTTGGATCCATGAAGAAGCCAGAGTGCAAGATCTTGGCGAGGCTGTCATCCACCCTTTCGATCCACTTGACACTTTTGCAGAAGGGTGCTTCCCCCATGGTTGCAACAAAACGAGTTGGAGGAAAGCAGAACAACTCATTACACTAAGCTGTGATGATTAGAGGGAACCTGCCTTAGTAAAAACGCTATTTCTAAATTCTGCCACACCAAGAAGAGTTCTTCTTTGGTCACTTGCAACTCAAAATAAGGCTCACTTTGAACTACATTCTGAACTCTTGCAGGGCTTCTAGCCATCTTCCCTTTGCTTGCTTGGTGAAGAAATGAAAATGGAATTCCCTTTGCTACTCTGCTTATTCTGAAGCACCCTCAAGACTGGTAGCCTTCAATGTAAAGAAGCCATTCCCTGCAGAGCTTGGAGTGTGACTTTTAAAAAGGAACCTTGGCACACAGGTTGCTACTTTAAGACAATCAGCCTGACATTACTAACTGTTGTCCTTATAGGTAAACTTTAAAAAATACTGTGCTGTACAGGAAAGTGCTCTGTAGTCCCCCCAGTGGCCAGTTCTGATAGTGCACTTAGAAAACAACAAAAATACAAAAAAATGGGGGGGGGGACCAATAGCTTCCATTGCCACGAGCATTGATAAGAGAATGGCATAATCCTTTCAAAAATTCCTGTCCAAATGCCTCTAAAATCCCTCAAAATGCTCTTTAAAAGTAACTTTTGGATGTAACTTTAGAATATTTAGACTATACAAAAAAGTAACTTTTAACTGCTCATGATATTGCTTCTAAAATGTAACTTAGGCACTCAAAAAGTAACCAGTTACAGATAACTACATTACTTATAATCAGTAACTTCCACATGCTGATTTCTTATTCACTCTGGCAATACTAGATGCTGAAATAAATAACAAAAAGTGCACCACAGAATGCTGGTCACTTCCAATGCCACATGACCTATAAATCACTGATAAGACTGTATGAATGCATTCGTTATGACTGTGCCATCTCTTCTCCCTTGGTACCAGGTTAAATTCAGTATGGTATGTATAAACGTTGGTAAGCTACTGAGTAACACATTAATAGGCAATTAATAAATATTTCTCCATTACACAAAGATTCCATGGATACCTATCAGTCCAGCGCAGTTGGTCCAAGACATTTAGCTGCCTGAGAGGAAAAGAAACAAGATAGTATCCTCCTTCCAGTTCATTTATAGAAACTGATCAGGCTGACAACTGACTCTTGCTTCCTCCCTGGCAACGGAACCGAATCTTCCCCCAACTCTGAGAGAAGCAGAGCCCATTGCGAATCCCATGAAGACTGTGTGGCATACATACCTTTGTCCTCCAAGAGAGAGGGATGGCCCAGGGGCCCAGGGGGAATGGCTGGAGGCTGCCACTACTGTCCCCCCAACATCTGCTGCCTGAGGTTTCCTCAGTCTGCCTCATGGCCAGATCCACCCTGCCATTCATGCATGTAAGTGGGCATCAATCCACAGGCTGTTTAACTCATTGGACCTATTTGTTAAACAGAGACCATCCAGGGGGATTATAGAGTTCCAGGGTCAGTAACTAGTTTTCTGTGTGAATTCACTCACAATATCTCCAACAGTTACCCTGAGACATGACAGGACAAATGGCATATCTTAATTTCCAAGCATATGGACCACATACTCTGGACTGAGATCTAGACTGATTATCATTGGTGCTACAATATCCTATTTCTCCATCTATGCAATAGGGACATTGAGGGGTGCTATTAATGATTTTTAATTGTATTTTTATATCATTTCTTCCATATTTTGTTTTTAATTTTTATTTTATTGTTGATAGAGGCCTTGATCCCCTCTTTTAGGTGGTAAAGTGTCAGTGAATGTATGTCTGTTGTAAGGAACTAATGCGAAATGCTCCAAACTTTATGAAGTATTGTACAAATGCTACCAACATTATTATATGTGGAGACTTGCATAAATTTTATGATGGTTTTGTGTAATACTTCTGAACCCACTTCATATCCATTCATGCTGCTCATATACAAAAAACAGATTTACTAATGTATTGTGTATTATTACACTACCCACATATTACTCTAAAGCAGGGGTGTCCAACCTTTCATCTTCCCTGGGCCACATAAGAAGATGAAAATTTGGTTTGGGCCGCACATACATTTGGTTTGGGCCACATGGGGGGGCAGCCCTAGCCGTCCTCCACAGCCCCGCTCCAAGCGCGCTTACCGGCAGCTGCGATCTCAGACAGCAGAGGCTGCCAGCTTCAACTCTGTTGGCTTTATGGGGCCGGGAGGGGGACCACCTATTGATGGGGATGGCGCAATGCAGTCACGCAGCCCCCCTGTCCCCTCCCCTCCCACTCCTTCCTTCCTTCCCTCTCTCCCCCTCTACTGTTGTGACATGCTCCGGGCACATTCCAGCCACAAGCGGCGGCAGTGTAACTTGAAAGTTTGGAATTTCTTTAAAAATAAAAAATTGCACTGGGCCGCATTATGAGCTGACCTGGGCCGCATGCGGCCCTCGGGCCGCAGGTTGGACAAGCCTACTCTAAAGCAAGCTCCAGGTTCACACACAGTCTAAACACAAAAAAATTATTCATTGTCTCCTTTCCTGCACCCCCTTTATCCATGACACACAGTAGTAGTCCATCTATTCTGAGTGCTGATTGTTGCATAAACCTCTAAGATGTTGGAGAGTTCATACATATTCCACAGGCTCACAGCTATGGAATGCCTCATAGCATTTCAGCTAAGGAAAAGCAACTTTTCCCATACCAAACCCAAAACCAATACAGTAACTGCAAGGATATAAAAAACTATCATCTTGCCTTTATCTCATTTTTTCCCTCCTGTCAACTTTATCTGATTTTGCCATCTCACCTGGTAAGTGACCATGACACTCAGCTCTCAGAGATAATTCAAACTTAAAATATCTGATATGCAGATGTCAGCCTGTCTTGTCACTATTCCTAGATCAGAGTCTACTTCCTCCATCAGACAGAATTGATGCTGTGCATCTGATTGTCAATTTAGGAAAGAAGATGGGTGTCCTTAAAAATTCAAGGGAGGGCCATCAAAGAGTAGCTGAGCACACATGCTCTGCAGGCAGAAAGAAGGTCCCAGTTTCTGAGCCTGGCTTCCCACTTAAAATGGGGGATGAGAGCAGTGTGGGAGACAACCTGTGGCCCTCCAGGTGTCACAGGACTGCAACTCACACCATCTCGCAGCTCACCACATTCTTTGCTGGCTAAAGCTGATGAGAAGGCTAGTCTTGCATCATCAGAGGGAGCACATGTTCCCCTGACACAGAAGACCAGATGATGTGAAAGATTTCTGCCAGAAAAACCTGGAGAACTGCAGTCAGCTGAAGTAGACAACAGTTGTCTAAATGGACAAACAGTTTGATGAGGTCTGACCTGGCAGGCTACTTGATGTGTCTTCAGAAATAAGAAACAGCTATTTCTAGGATACCCACTGGCCAGGGAGGTATGTCAGGGGATGCAACCTTGGCAAGCAAATATTAAATGGTCTGAAAACAAAAAACCTTTAAAAGTAGGGGTCTCCCTTGAAATGATTATGTATGAATTTGCTTCGCCATAAACTAAGGCAGAGGATGACATGTTTCTAAAAGAACAAGCACAGAGCACCCAGATCTTAATATAGCATGGGCAGCTTGATGCATACGTCACAGCCCAGAGGCATCTGCTTATGTGCTCACTCCACTCCCCCAGCCTCGGTCAATCTGGCCTTCCTGTGCTGCCACCAAGGCCAGTTGCAGGAGGCTGATTTTTAGAATCATGGAAAAGTGAAGTTGGAAGGGGCCTACAAGGCCATCAAGTCCAACCCCCTGCTCAATTCAGACAAACTTTAAAACGTGTGACTGCCATTTGGTTGAGATAGCACAGTTTGGGGAGAAGGAAGGAAGGAAGGAAGGAAGGAAGGAAGGAAGGAAGGAAGGAAGGAAGGAAGGAAGGAAGGAAGGAAGGAAGGAAGGAAGGAAGGAAGGAAGGAAGGAAGGAAGGAAGGAAGGATGGATGGATGGATGGATGGATGGATGGATGGATGGATGGATGGATGGATGGATGGGGGCAATGTAGTAGAACTTTGGCTCTAAACACCCTCAGCTTCAGTATCTGGAAAAGAGACATCTCTGCTGAATGCCTCTAATATCTGCACAATTTAATGGAACTTCTCTTCTTTGTCCCCTTAAGTTCAGAAATCATCTTCCTGTGAATGAATGAATGAACAATACAACTTAATAATTATATCATGCTCCCATCAAGAAGGAGGACAAATGAATGGAGTGACTTGATGTTTGACTATATTACAGCAGGGCTTGAAGTTATCCACACACTTTTTTTCAGGGCTAGCTCTGGAATGTACAGCAATGAGAATGCCTCTGTGCATGCATAGAGTGCCATTTTAATTGAAATAATATCAACTGTGGGTCCTGATGGCAATTTTTAGAGTATCTATTTTAATTGTATTTTAATTGTTTTATTTTTATTGTATTTTAATTGTTGTAAGCTGCCCAGAGACCTCTGGGTAGAGTGGGAGGCATATAAGTTAAATAAATAAATAAATAACTATATCAAAGAAGACATTACTGGGCTTGGACTCCTTCCAAAGGGAAATGGACTCCAGGCAGGTTTAAGCTCAGAAAGTAGCTCTTTATTATGATCTGTTTCTGTTGTGCAATGATGCCAAGGTAATAGAAAAGGACTGTGAAGAGAAAACTGGCGCCTCTGAAATATTCTAAGTTTGAGCCCCAGTTTGTCAGCTTGAATTTTTCTGTAATGAAATCACAGTCTTTCAGATAAAGGCCTAAAGGAGGAGTGTGCAAGCCCCCAAATAAAGACTGCATAAGGCACAAGACGGTGCCACTGAACATCAGGAATGAGATAATAATACACATTCAACATACTTGGGTACCTGGTAATGTCCTTAAGGAAAGAAAAAAGGGCTGGGACAGGCAGTGAGGCCACTTTAAATAAGCAACCCATTCTGCTTATGGATTGCTTATTTAAACTGCCCTCACTGCCAGTATGGCGGAAGAAAAAGAGGTGGTCTTCAGCATCACTGAACTTATTTACAACACAAATCAAAGCTTAGAAAATTACTTTTGGGGATGACAACTCATAGAATCTGTTTGCTGTGCTGATTTGAGAGTTTGGAGAAATGTAGTCCCAGAAAAGTGACTTTTCAGGCTCTGAGAAGAGAGAGAGAGAGAGAGAGAGAGAGAGAGAGAGAGAGAGAGAGAAGGAAACAGGGTAGTCCTGCCAAGGACGTATAACATATCTGTATGAATGCTCCTAATTCAGTGCTATAGCTGAAAACTGAGCTTGTAAGATGCAGTTCCAATCTGAATTCTTGGTTTTTATGCAGTGACATTATTCCTATGGATGTGCTGTTGCTCCCTACCTTTTTTGTGTACTTAGAAACAATTCCAGCATAAACTAATCTGGCTTGACAAGAATATCAAGGACATGTCCTGAAGCAGGAAGAGAGTTCCAGATATTAAAAGTATTTCTAAACGTTGGATTTCCAAGACAGGAAGGTTAAAAAAAACACACACACAACCCCCCCCCCCAACAACATAAGAACTGGAAACTGGAATGTATAACCAGATCACAGCTTTGCCGACTGTAAGTCCTGGACAGGTCCTAAATCCATTTTTTAAATATCTTGGGGTGGTTAATGGGAACACAAGTCAAGAGTCTTGACTGGAGAAAAGATTATGTGCCTTGCTCATTCAGAAGGAAGAGCTGCCAGGAGAAATAACATAGTACTAAACGATATTGGCAGCCTCAAGGGCAGAAGTGGAAGAATCTTTGCCCAATCTAAGTATGTGGAGTTTTTTTCTCAGGAAAAATTCTTCCATGCCAAAACTGCTAGCACTGGGATTATTAAAACATCCATTTCTCATGTTATCGCTTCAGCTGCAGCTGGAGCACAATAGCCCTAAGTCATTTCATTAATCACCATTTCCTACATAGAAATTACTTTCCATGTAGGATAGAGTATATAAAACACAACACCAATCCTCTTTCTCAATACAAGGTGGCAGTTGAACTCCTTCCTTGTTGTCTTACATGGCAATGAAATGGTACATCAGAAAAGGTAAAGCATTAAACATCATATGCCATGTTCGTCCTGAACAACAGACCAGTTCTGGACCACCAGGGGCATTCTGCAGGAAAACCATTAATGCTCCAAGTACCACCACCTAGCACTAATATCCATGTTGAAGTTTTACAAAGCCTTCTTTCACATCTCCAACATAGAGTGCAACTACATGGGCAAATAATGTAGGAAATTCCTCTGGGATTGGAATAGTTTGATTCATATTATTTTCCAGTGACTACATGGCATCAATGTGAATCAGTTTGGAGTCCCCACCCCACCATAAATCTGTTCAGTTTTTTTTTTTAAGCTCCACTGCCTGGGCTTCTTCTTCTTCTAATTAAATGTGTTTACATCAGTTCAGGCAGTGTGACTGCTTGAAATGATGTAGAGGGGCTGTAGCCTTTCTATATAAAGTCTCCCAAGTCAGCTCCAGCAGCAGTAAGAGAGACGGGGCAGCAGGGAAACTGGCTGCTGTTTGAATCCTGGTGCCTGGGTCTGCTTATATTTTCCTTTTCCTTCCCCTTCCCCTTGTCTGTCTTTTAAAAGCTTGCTGTCCTAGTGCTAGAGTAGCTGGCCAACACCCCACCCCCAAAAGAGCAAGGAACTGCAAAGAGTGGAGGGAGTTTTAAGGTAGCTGAAGTGAATTAACCTGTGGAAACCTGACTTTCTGGGTGGAACATCACAGGAGGTCCATTTGTATTTTTTCTGCTGTGTAGCTGCACCTTTACTAGGAAAATCATCCAGCATAAAGAAGGAAAGAACTGGCAGGTAACCCATGAATTCACTAAACCCTTCCAAGCTGCCCCGAAATTTAGCCAAGATCAACTATTCATTAACAGCAAACTTTTATTCAGAGGGAGGTATTCAGCCTTTCTAAATCGCTTAAATCCTCTTTTCCTGCCATATGCATCATCAGGCAGACAAAAGAGCCAGTAAATAGTTTGAGGAAAATCAATACTCGTTCTGTAAGCCAATGGTTTTGTGAGGATGTTAAGGTGGTGGAAGGTGTGACAAATTTATTCATCCTTCTCTGCCGGCAGTGAACCACCTCTTGACACCCCCATTCTGGATGGTTTAGGAGGAACCCTTAAAATGGCTTTGACCTTCTCAGAGATAGAGATTTTGGACACCGCACTTCCAGAAGGATGCCAACAAATTGGAACTAGTTCAGAGAAGGACAACAAGGATAATCAGGGGACTGGAAGCCAAGCCCTATGAGAAAAGGCATGCTTAGCCTTGAGAAAAGAAGACCAAGGGGAGATGTGACAGCACTTTTCAAATACTTGAAAGGCTGTCATACAGAGGAGTGGCAGGATCTGTTCTCAAACCTGCCTGAGTACAGGACACACAACAATGGGCTCAATTTTCAGTTGAATATCAGGAAAAATATCCTAACTGTTAGAGCAGTACCGCATTGGAATCAATTACCTCAAGAAATGGTGAGTGCTCCAACATTGGAGGCATTCAAGAGAAATTTAGAAATGCGTCTGGCAGATATCCTTTGATTTGTATTCCTGCATTGAGCAGAGGGTTGGACTCGATGGCCTTATAGGCCCCTTTCAACTTAATGATCCTATGAGCTGGAAGATTGAGACCAGCAGTGAATGGTAATAGATGAGGTTGGGCAAAGAGCAAAGGGGGGGCAGTCTTGCTTATTGCAAAGAGTGGGGTGGGGAAATAGGAAGGACAGGTCAGCACAGAAAAAGGTAATTTCTCTACCTTTGCTGCCACTTCATCCTCTTCATCCTAATTTAAGAAGCCTAGCAGATTGAAAAACAAGGTAATTTGACTGTTATTCCCCCCCCCCCCCGGGCCAGCTCTACTGTTAGACAGAAGGTGGCAGGCACTCCAAATGGGGGAATCAGGCAGGAGAGAAAGAAACAGAAAGAGAGAGAGAGAGAGAGAGAGAGAGAGAGAGACTGGTCCAGCTCAGGCAGCAAAATGTTCTGGAGTGGTTCTGGAGCCATATCTAAAAGCCCTGGTCCTCAAAGTCATTCACGAAAAGTAGAGCCTTAATGTCACTTTTTAAATTGTATCTTTCCCGTTCAACTAGAAATACAGGTAGGCTCTACAACAGCTCAGGACATTTGAATGCCTGGGAAGGACTATCTAAAGCACCAATATATGTTCCGATGGAGTTGTGTGCTGCTCCTACAGTAATTCTTATGTAGGAGAGCTTCCTGGTGAACTCTGCCTGGTAGGTCACATGTACCTTCTGTTCTGTAGCACTGAAGGGCACATAAAAATGTTAGTCTGAGACATCCTGAGGTGAAATATTTAGCCTAAAGCCTTGTTATGTTTCCAGGGTCAGTCCTACCATTAGGCAGAGTAAGGGAACAGCTGCACGTTGCAGATGCTGGGGGGGGGCAGCAGTGGGAAGGTTATCTACTTCTCTTCTACCCTCTTCGTTATTCCCTTCGTTGACAGACATTTTAATGACTGAAACCATCTTGGGTCCTTTTTTTAAAGGAGAAAGACAGGGTAAAAATAATTTAAATAAATAAAATAAAATAAAGGACACACTGTCCTATAGCCAGCGCTGAAGTAAAATTCAGGCATCAGCCTTGTTCGTGTGAAGACCTACAAGTGTTTAGTAGAGATAATCTCTTTCCCACGTGTAGCATTTTCTCCTCTTTAAAATTCCATTTACAGTTCTGCTTTGTCTGCAAACACTCCACCCAAATTGAAGGAGTGCATCCCAATGATCAGCCTTGTAGGATCTCTGAGGGGGAAAAATATACCCACAGCAGACTTTGGAAACTTACTTTTTGAAAGCCATCCATTCCTATTATCCATTACAGTGTTCACAAAGTAAATTGTTATCACTAGACTTTATAAAAAGAATTTGTGGCATTGTTCATTGCTTTATTGCTTTATTCATTGCTTTCCCCTTATTTTCCTTCTTTTGTTTTTAAGGCAAAAACACTTTAGGAATGAGAAAGGAAATGTCACAATATGTAAAAACAAATCTTGTCAAAATGTTTCTAGAAATGTCTTAAAATTCTCTGAAACTTTGGAAAGTAACTAGAAAATAGAGATGTGCGCTGCATTCAGACAAAAGCAGAAATATGGACCAGCTCAGGGCGGTTTGTGCATTTCCAAGGCAACCACCAAGAGTCCAAGGTAAACTATGGGATGGAAAGATGCCTCCCACCAATTTATCTGAATCTGGACAAGGATCACGTTGGAGTTCCTCCAAAAGAGCCCAGGGAGAGAAGCCAAAATCTGGGTGCCTTTATTTGGACATGAACCAGGTTGGGGTCTCTACTAAATATATATACTGTATAAACCATGAAAAAGTAGCTTCATTCCTACTCCTTATGTCGCTTTTGAAATGCAAACAAAAACTTAGATATGAGATTGCTCTGACCCAAAGCAGCAGGCTGAGAGGAAATGCAAACTGAAACAGACCCGCCCTTCTTTCTATGGCTTCTTCCTTTCAGTTGGTGCTGAGTAACATGCACACAAAGCACAAACGCACTCCATACTCCAGGCAGAAGGAAACCTTGTCCAGCAGTCCAGGCCGACATGGCTGATCCCTCCCCAAGCTGATCTTTGAAGAACGAAGGACACTGGAGTTCTCTCTCTCTCTCTCCCTTCCCTGCAGTCATTCATTTTATACATCTGTCTGTAACATTAGTTTTAAGATGAATTAATGTTTGCCTCATTTGAAGCATTAGCAGAACATAAGGCACAGCGAGGAAAGTTATTAGTGCATTAAAATGGCCTCCTGGATTTAAGACACCTTTCACTTCATTGCTGCAATTTACACTGGGACAAAAAAAAATGGTGGGGAAAACGAATAGCACGAGGGCTCTGGGATAGCTATTACAACTGTCATGTGTGGGTGGCACTGTTTATTGCTCTGCAGCCCTCGTCTATACAAATGTCAATGTGCAGTCATATCCAGGCGTGATTCTATTTCTCTCTCCTCCAGTACAGAGAGATTCTTTGTATTCTGTGTTTCACAATAGTACATGCACATGCGCTTAACAGAAATGTCTGGCTGCAGCCATCAGAATGCTATGTCATTTTGGACAATGTCTCATTGGGGGTTCACATGGGAAGTTGATCCGGAAAAACCCTGTATAAACCCTGATGACTACCCATACAACATTACTTTAAAGGAGTTCTATGTGCACAAAGCTCCTCCATTTAATCAGGAATCTTGGCCAACCAGACTTTGCAGTTAGTTAGTTTTCTAATATGTACATGATTTCCCAACTTTCCTCCAATGAGGTTAAGGTGGCACACACAGCCTTCTTTCTCCACAACCTCCTCCCCATTTGACAACTGTACTCCAATTAAGATATAACACACACAGCTGTATGCATGCAAGGAGACTTTTTAAAAATGCCAAATCTGTAAGCTTTGGGAGAAATATAGCTACACTGCATAAAGGGCATAGCCAGCAGGAAGGAAATTTAAGGAGTTTGGGGCCCAGATAACCTTCTCAACCATCCTACCAGTACTCAAAAAAGGAACAGAAAGGGAAAGGAAAATAATCTGGGTGGCTACAAAGGCGGGGCCATCATGAAGGATTTGGATTTTGAGACTGTTGGCTACAATTCCTGGATGATGGACTGCTGGCAAGGGATGGGCTGCATTTACTGTAGATAAGAACTGGGAACAATATGTTTGGCCACAACATGAAGAATTCCATCAGGAGGGCTTTCAACTGAATTGGAAGGGGAAGGAAGATGCAAACTCAGAGGCAAAGATTGATGAAGGCTTCTGTACAGTAAGAGGAGCAGAGCAGGCAACTCTAATGGGGCCCAATAAAAGTCTCCATAAAATGCATGAAGGAAAGCAGGCCACAAATTATACAATCTCCAGTGTCTATCGGAAACGGGAAATGAATAACTGAGAGTCTTCGTTCAGGAGGGCAAATAAGACTTGATCACAATGGCTGGGATGGAACCCAAGACTAGCAACAGAAGGGAACAAATTGTTCAAAAACAATGTCAAAGATACATATCCCTGCACAGAAATACAAGAGGATAGATTGGCTTGCCACTATCAAAAGTATCTGGATAAATAACACTGGGGTGAAAAATAAAAGGAATCTGGTAGTTAGAGTTATGAAAGACTTCAACTCTCCGACTATTTGTTCAGAGACAAATTCTGACAAATTTGGCCCTCCTAAGAAATTCTTGGCTTGTGTTACTGATCATTTTCTTGTACAAAAAGTGGAGGAAGCAGCTAGAGGATTAGTTACGCTTAACTTGATTCTAACCAATAGATCTGGCACTAACTCCAGGGGAAAGTGACCATGTTTTACTTGAGCTCTTGATTTCAAAGGAAATAAAAGCGGACTGCACGTGTCCTAGATAGGTGGGGAGCATCTTAAAAAGTAAATTCTAAAGACACAGCTATGAACAATTCCAGCAAGAAAAGAAAAAAAGGTGGAAGACAGCCAAAAAGGACCAATGTGGCTTCATAAAAAGCTCAGAGGTGACCTGAAAACAAAAAAGAATACATGTAGGAAGTGAAAAGAAGGCCAGGCTACAAAGGAAAAGTACAGATGAGGCAGCAAAGAACTGCAGGGATGGCATTAGGAAGGCAAGTGCTGAGAATGAGCTGAGGATAGCAAGAGATGGTAAACTCAACAAAAAAAGGGGTATTTTTGGTACATGCATAACAAAAGACAAAGAAAAAAAAGACAGAGAAAAGAAATGGTGGCTCAGCAGAGAGTTGGACTTGATGGCCTTATAGGCTCTTTTCAGTTCTTTTATTGTATGATTCTACAATAGTTATTAATTTTTTGAATTTTAAATTAAACTTTCCTTCCTCTAAAGATTTAATGGCAGCATTCACAATCCCATGACTATTCCTTTTCCTTTTCCTTTCAAAAATGCTGTGACATAGGCTAGGCTGAAAGGCTGTGACTGACTGCAGGTCACTCAGTTAGGTCCGAATAAGGATTTGAATCCAGGTTTCAGTCTTATCTTCTTGAAATATACTGAACTAACACTCTAACCACATTATCAAAATAATTCTCGGAACACAGTCGTTCTTTAGAAAAAAAAGAGGAATGTGGGCGTTCTTCTAAACATGAGAGATAAAAGTGAAATTAAGTTCAAGATACCTATTCGTGGTACTAAATGACAGTTCAGAAGAAATAACAGAAAACTACTAGAATGCAGTTTGAAGTTTACTGAGGAAATGCTTCTCCATAAGAAAAAGAAAGGAGCAGAAGGGGAGATCCAGAAAACTGTAACTAGGAAGTGAGAAATATTCTCCCACCAGATGGTCTGGTTTTCCACATGCAAGGATATATATCTCTATCCTGATATATGTATATATGTGTACAAGTGTATACACACAAATAAACATACAAATATACCACCACATTTAACTCCCAGCTGCAGTCGATGCTTTAAAAAAGTTATTGTTTTCCTGAAAAGGTCCTCCTCTGAGTCATCTCTAAAACATCCATAAGGATCCTATGGAAGCATCAGCAACTGCAGACCCGACAGCTCAAAAGTCCCCACGACCAGGTGGTACCGAAACCCTGTCCCTTCTGTGAGCTTCGTTCTACAGGGTCCTTCAGTAAGATCTTGAGCAGACTGACCTCAGGAATTTCAGATTTTTAGCTGTAGAAGGAGCATGGCTTTATCAGCATTCTCCTGCTTTCCTACCTCTTCTGTTCTGTCCACAAACCACTAATTGTCTTTAATCGCTCAGACAAGGACAGTGCATTCTCCCAGCAACTTTCCCTGGATACAGGTGCTTCTGCTGTGAGATTATTCACTAAACCCTACTGCAACAACAAGGCATGAACCTGAGTATGGAAGACCACGGGCATACAGAAGCACATGTGTTTAGGGGACAAATCGGATTTCCTTTTCTTTTTAAAAAAGTTATAACGCAGGGGATTGGTGTTGAAAGTATTCCCAACTTGACGAAGAATGCTATATAGAACAATAGATCCTTACTGTTTGGAGGAGGGAACCAGGGGCATTTGGATCTGGGACAGCAGCACCAAAGACTGTTAAGTCTCTTAGGCATGAGGTCTGGTGATCCTAGAAAGCTACTTCATGCAATATAAAGCTCTCAGATCATTGGCAGTCCTTCACTCCCCCTGCTGCACTTCCTCTTTCTGTGGGAGGCTGCCAGGCAGACAAACGGATTCCTCTAGATACTTGCCAGCCCTCAGACCTTGGCATGTGATAGGTGCTCCATAGTCACACCAGGAGATATACTCCATGAGAGGAAGAAGTGCTGTATGGGTGCAAGACAACTAGACTGAAAACCCTAAGTAAAGGCAAGTAGTCACACAAGACATAAAATCCCCATGCCACTGACGTTTGAGCCTCTTACTCTTTCTGTTTCCTGATACCTTTCTGTGTCCCTGTGGACCAGAATGGCTGTCGTGAAACGAAAATCAAATCCAAAGAGGAGCCGGTTGCTTACCTGAAAATGCTGTTCTTTGAGTGATTATCTGTGCATGCACACGTATGGTTAGTTCTGCTCATGTGCAGACTTCTCAGAATCTTCTAGAGCAGTGATTCCTAACCTTAGGTGACCCAGGTGTTCTTGGAGTGTAACTCCCTGAAACCCTGGCCTAGAAATCTGGTGATATTCAAACAGGGGAATGAAACCTCATCGGGGGTGACGGGGAGGTGAAAAAGCTGGCACAACTACATCTTGTCCCCAGTGAAAGTGATTTGCTGAGTCCCCCAGATGGTGAGTCCTGGAGTTAAAAATAAGAGCTGTCGTCCAGCAGTTGTCCTCCAGAAGCTTACCAAGAATTGTTACTACTTTCACCTTGAGGTAGAAGGCCACGACCATTCACCCAAGCAGGTTTGCATCAGCGTGAATGTCATCAGCCAGAGAGATTAGGTTCTGGTCACTCATAAGGGTGTCAGGGGACGGGCAGGAGGGTGGTTGAGTGCCAGGGAAGAAGGCAAGATGCAGCCCTCTACCTCAGAGGATGCTGGAGCATCTGGAGCAGCATCCTGTGGTGCTGGAGAGAAAGGAAGGTTATGGTGGGCTGTCTGCATATATGCTGTTTGCAGCAACTTGGCCTGTGAGATCAAAGGGGCAATCAGCGCAGGTTGTGGCACTATGAGCTGTGCCTACTGAGAGCCAGTTAATGGAAGAGGAGCTTAAGCCTGGAAAAGAAGCAACTCCTACAGTTGTGAGTGACAACTCAAAGGGGAAATGAGTGCAACAGCATCAAGGGCCAATGTACAAATTCGGGTACAGGTATGGTGCATAAGTAATCAGATGTCCATACCAAGCATATAGGTCGTTAAATTCGTACTCTTATAATGAGTGGTAGTAAGAAGACAGCCGCAAACAAGATGAGGCTGGAGACTGAGGGTGAGCTTGGTGCTGAGGTGATTGGAATCAGGATCCAGTTTGCAGTTCTTAGGGTAGAAACTGGGGTACGCTTTTGGATGGCAATCGAGATTGATACCAAGGCAAGGACTGACGCTGAGATTTAAAACACGGATACCACAGAGGTGTAAGAGACCAAGGAGTAGGGGAGTGGGAATACAGTGGGTTGCTGGCAAGGAAAATATACGTATGAAGACTGCTTCAGTCCCAAGAGGTTGGTAAGCGACATGAAGCTCGCGAGACTAGTGTGGAGCAGGCGAACGAGCCTGCAATCAATGTTGAGTAAAAGTGGGATGTAGCTCATTTACGGCTAGGTCAGTGTCGTGCCTTCATTGCTGGTTTCAGTGGTGTCAGCGGAAAGAAAGAAGGCTGCTGATGTTAACAGCTGCAAAGTGCCAAGGAAACAGCACACAAACGGACGGTTGACTATGATGGTCTGGAGTAGATGGGAGCTGGAGCGTTCAGTGTTGGGCAACTTGCTCTGATGCCTGTAAGAGCTTTCTCCCTAGAGGAAACCCAGAGATGTAACTGCTGGCTTTGAACAGGTGATATAAAGAGGTTTTGACAATGACAACACCTCTCCATGAGGTGGCTTCTCCGAAGCAGAACAAGCACTTAGAATGGCAGCTGGTAGGCAGAGTCTTACCGCACTTTTGTTAGACCACCAAAATCTCAAAAATGAAGTCGCTTTTGAATCTTGCTGGGAATTGTGAGGGGTGAGGGAGAAACAGAAACTCCCTTGAATCATACTACAGTAGCTAGATAGTTAGACAAGAGTCAAGTAAAGTCCAAAAATGGATGCTGTAACCTTGTAGAATCAGCTTTGAGTGCCAGGGTTATGTAGATATCATTGATTTCCCCCACCTCCATAACCAAAAGACTGCTAGTCATTTAGCATTTTTCCCACTGTGTTATATTACAACACACAGCTTCTGTTTAGACAGGAACAGGAGTACCCTGAAACATGGACACCTTCCTATCTGAAAAGTTAAAGATTAAATTTAGTTTAGACAAGAGGCAAAGAAACAATCAATAGGAGCTAAGTTAAAAGTAAACAGAATTGTAAACTGTGATTACAGAAACAATGGTAGCTATGCAGGTCCACAAGCAAAAGGGGGGGAAAAGATGAAAATCAAAGTGTATTGCAACCAATCCAAGTACCCAAAATATATGCAAGCTTTCAAGTTCAGCTTCCCAATCATTCATCCAACTACATAGTACAAAAACTGGCTGGATGTTGCAGACAGGAGATTTGTGATTAAACTCAGCCCCAAAATGGAGAAGACAAACTGAGTGAATTACTGGTTGGGGAACAGCTATCATATAACATCTGGTCATGCCTGTTGGCAAGAGAAGGCAACGGTGGGTCCCTGTTCCTGAAAGTATAAGGCAGGTTGTAGCTCACGGGGCTGACATTTGCCACAAGCAGAACCCAATGGTTCCCAAGTCAGCATAGAGCCAAATGATGAACATTTTTACCCTGCTGGACCCACCTACTGTGTGGGGGATACAATGACCAAAATCCTGTCCTTTAGCACAGTAAGTCACACTGAAGCAGGCCTATTTAATCAGCAGGGATTTAGAGAGTTGACTCCTTCACAAGTGCCATTTATTCAACTAGACCTACTCTTGCAGTTACTTGTATTAGCATAAGAAGTCACATTTAAAATAGGCCTATTTGGATCAGTGGAACCTATAGAGAAGTTATTTCACTAATCCCTATTGATTCAATGTGCCTACTGTAGTATGACTTTCTATGCTAAGCAACAGAATTTTGGCCAGTATTTATACTGAATGGGTGGCCTTCCCAAGTTCAATGACATGTTATGTGCTTGATGTTTCAGTTCTGAATTTCTGGAAAAATTCCCTTTTGCTACACAGTAGAAATACAAAGACCCACAGAGAAGACTAGCTACAAGTTCCTCTGAGTCCACTCCTTTCCTCATTAACTGGCACTTAAAGTCTTGAAAACCTACTCTGAGACATTTGTAGGAGAGAGAATAAAAGCATTTCTTTATTTACAGTTGCTTGAGTATACTCCTTTTTTTTTCTGTGCACATACTTAGCAACCAACTGAATCGACAGCAAACAAATAATTGCCTCCAACAGACAAAAGAGAGGGAAAGAATCTCAGCAGAGAGGCAGGGCTCTCTTTGAATTCAAAGATTGGAAGGAATGATTGCTTAGTGATGGATAAATAGATAATCAATAGCATGCTAGGTTGCAAATAAAACCCGAACACTTGGCTGTTGTAACATCCCATCTTCCGGCCCCAGTTGTAAAAATATCAGGTGGCAACACTGGGAAAGACAGCTGCCTAAGATGATAGAAAGATGTGAGCAAGAAAAGCGCAGTTCTGAGAGCCCAATTTCTCAAAATTCTTACAACAATGAGAAGCCACAAGCAAAAGTACATTCAGAAATGAAACTTAAGTTGTAGGCAGAACTTAATTCGTGTTATAATTATGTTTCAAAACTGCAAGAGCATATATGCTAAAAAGGCAGGAGTTTATAGCCTAAAAAGGCACATTGAAAAACAGAGAATATTTCTCCATAACAGCAGTCCTTAAAAGTAAGAATATATAAAGTAAAATTCATTTCTTAGTCTTTTAGTATACCTAGACAATCTAACATTCTGACTCAGTGTAAGAAGAACAAGTCCACCCCCTGAATGAATATAAATGAACTGAAAAGAAAAAGAAAACGAATTATAGTCACTCACAATACATATACAAACATTATGCTGTATTGAAACAATGCTTGAAGTCATGCATGACAACAATGGAATGAAACATAAAAATATATACAGTATATCTCACAGGACACTTTGAGCATAAAGGTAGGTAAACATGAAATCAAGACAGGTTTTCAAAGGGCAGGACAATGTTTGTGTGTTTGGGGTTACACTGCTCCATGCAAAATAGCCAAAACAACCTAGTCAACTTACCGGCAACTTATGATAGATGAAAAATAGTAAAACCTTGCTATTAAATAAACCCTAGCTTCAGAGCTACCCTAAGAATTAAAAATGACTCACAAACTCTTTATGTAATTTATCTGCAGTCACCCAGAAAAATACATATTCGAACTGCATGTGACACTTTGCAATTCAATCCTATACAAGTCTACTAAGAAATAGCGCTCCCCCCCCCCCCGACTTTAACAGCTCCTCTCCTCTACCTAGAGGCCTTTCACATGCGATAGACTACAAATCTCATTATCTCCATGATGGCGTGGAAATTGTCATCCTACACATCTATGGAGCATAAGTCGGGTGGGGTGGAGGAGTCAAACTTCGCCTTTACTGACATAGTGCAATACACCTTGTCCCAATGAAAGCCAAGCTAAATCAACCGCCCCCCTCTCATTATATAAAAAAGTCCATCATATCTTTACACATAGACAGTGTGTTGTTGCAGTTCGTGTGCTATCTCTTCAGAGATACAGGATCAATTCCTCACAGAGTCATGAAATTTACTGTGTGACCCTGGATTCAGTGAGAAGACTACAATCCTTCAAAACTAGGGCAAAACCAGGCACTTTTCCAGCCAAATTTACCTCACAGAATTATTGTTGTAAGAATAAAGTGAAGGATAGCCATGTATGCTGTCCTGAAACCATCAGAGAAAAGGTAGGATATAAATGGTAATGACAAACAACAAACATTGGTTCCTCCATCCTCCTTTGTTTGGATATGTCGTCGTCGTCGTCATCGTCGTCGTCATCGTCGTCGTCGTCGTCATCATCATCATCATCATCATTTTAGAATCGCAGAGCTGGAAGGGACCCTGTGGATCATTGAGTCCAGCCCCTGTCAAGGTGGTGGATGACTCCATATAAAGCAGTTTAATATCTAGATGGATCATAGGAGATGAATTCTGGTTGACTGGCTATGGTGCCAATTATCGGTCAGAGGGAATGAGCAAGATTCAGATCCTGCCTCTTGTCCTTGCCAACTTTTTTGAGGTTGGTTAATATCTGGCCCACTCTGATTAACTGTGCCGGCACCAATGGGAATCTTATTAACCCTTAGCTGATCCAGCTCTGCAGCCTCTCTCCACAAGAGAGTGAGAAAAAAAAGAAACAACCGCCCACAAATGAACGCATCACTCTCTCAGTATTCAGCGAAGACTTGACACAAAAGATCCATGCCAAAGTCATCAAGATTCCATTTTAGAAAATAAACAAACGTTTTCGCAGGTACACAAAGAATAAGTTGTTGTTGTTGCTGTAGTCATTGTCATCATCGAACCATGATCACCATCATCAATAATTAAAAGCATCCTTCAAATTGTCCAGGCAAAATGACTCATAGTGTACATCTGGTACCCTTGATGCATTACTCCTGCTTCAATATGGTTTTCATTTTATTGCTGTGCATCCAGCACGGTACCAAACACTCTCAGCAAGCCAGAGTGATGGCTCATTGCTATGCTGCTGCTGGGCACAATAAAACCTTAATGGTAAATAGTTCTTTTTAATGAAGTTAATCATATTTTGGGAGGATCAAGCTGCTTGAGAATTATTCAGATCAAATAATATACAGAAATACTTGGAAGGAATGAAAACAATTGGATGCAAAGCAGAAGGCAAGCCGGTAGGTATTGGCATGGGTAAGGGTTATTCTAGTGAAGAGAACTGAGTTCCAAACCTCGCTTAGCTAATGAAGCCCACTGCATCATTTTGGGCCAGCTGCAATCTCACAGACCAAAACACAACAGTAACACAACGAGGGGAGGGGAGGAGACCATGTGTGCTATCTTGAAGTCCTTAAAGGAAAAGCATGGAAACCGTGGCCTGCAAGATATTAGACTATTGCTCCCATCACTCCTGAGTATTAGACATGCTGGGTGAGCCTGGGTAAAGAGTTGGAGTCCAACAACATTTGAAAAACCTTATGCTCTGCAGCCCTGCACTAAAACAAGTGAGATGATGATGATGATGATGATGATGATGATGATGATGATGATGATGATGATTACTACAAGATGAGTGGGAATGTGATTAAAGGAATAGCTATAACATCCTACAATACATATATATTAGGACAATTGGCACCAAATGATTCACAGGTGTGTCTTAGAAAAATGGGGGTGAAAACCAATTGCCCTCAAGATGTTTGTGGAGTGCCGTTTCTACCAGCTCTAGCCTGAACAGCCAATGATGAGGAATAACGGGAAAATGCAGTCCAACAGCAACTGAAGAATCACATGTTCTCCATCCCTGATTTAGAACTGTGGAATGTGGCAGAGAGTTAAGCAGAAAAAGAGCCCAGTTCCTCAGAGATTCAGAAAATGGGAGACTGATATGACACTGTCTTGAAATAAAGTTGGGAAACATTTCATACTAGCTTGACAGCTAGAAACTCATAATAGTGCTTCAGTTTAGTGTCTCAAATAAGTGTGCTTCATGGGATTTACTCTATAACCACAGCACGAATTTCAGCACAGAGCACCTTAAGTGAAACATGAAGCCAAATGCTGGTTTTGCATCAAAGCTGCATTGCACGAGCAGCACTGAAGGCTGCTGTTTATTTACATCACCACCTTCATCAACAACATATTCTTACTTCACAAAGAACCACTTGAAAGGACCTGCAGTGTAGAACAAATGCATGGAAGCAACAAAGGAAATCCCAGAATGTGGCATTCAGAAGATTAGTTGTCCGCTGACTATTGAGTTTTTGTGTCTTGCTGTTATGACTAGTACAGCAATGTGTGTAATCTTCGTTTTAAAGCCATCTAAGCCTCGCCCAGGTACCCAGTGTGGTGTGCTGGACAGAGTGACAGAGTAAGACTCTGGAGACCAGGGTTTGAATCCTGAAGGAAACTCTCTAAAGGAGTGGACTGGGTAAAACCACTCCTTATGTACTTCACTTGCCTTAAAAACCCTATTAGGGTCACTACAAGTCCATTCTGACTTTACGGCACGTAACTAACTAAGCCACATCCAGCCTCACATCTTGTGGCAATGAATTATGCCTTGTGTGAAGAAGTACTTCCATGTGTCCCAAGTCTACTGCCCATCAGCTTCATTAGAAGGTCTCTTGCAGAGACATTAGGATGGCCACTGTTGGAAACAGAGTGCTGGTTAGATGGGACCAAGGTCTAGCCGAGTTAAGCCATTCTAGTAAAGCCGTTCCTTGCCTCTGTTCTAAGGGATCTACACATATTGTGGTGCACAGCCCCATACAGTCCTGTCGTGCAACATCTAATTCTGTATGGCTGAACCCAAGAGAAATGACCACTATGTGCTCTCGGTCATGTTAGTATGAGTCTTAGCAGAACCATATGAGGTGTGCAGTTCTCGCTTACACCAGAAGCACCTCCTTATGTGGTCTGTTCTTCTGCAGCTTTACTTGCTATTATTCATCTACAATGGCTTTGTTATTGTTGTATTTGCTAGGAATTTGTAGCTACTAAGAAACGGCCTGCTGCTCTGCCTCATCTCTTACACTGGTGGAACATGGTGCAGTTACACAGGCCATAGTCCCACCTCATCCAGCACCGAAGTCTCAGGCACAGGAATTGTTGGAGCATTCTGGTTGTGACAGCAGCTGCCTTTGGAGGTGCAGCGGGTCTTCCTTGCTGTACTCACTTTTCCATGCACAGATCCCATTTACTTCTCTACAGCATCAGGCATGAATGGAGATTGCAGAAAGGTTGCTCCACACTCCTTCAGCATCCTGATCATGGTTCTCTTTGCCTTGCTTACTCTTCCAGAGAGGGAGAATGGTGCAGGAGACGCGAGCCACCTTTTCTGTCTTCTCTCCCCATTTCTGTACACAAACCAAAATTCACTACGATGCTTCAAATCTAAGCATTATAATGCCGCAATTTTAACAGAGAGTAGGGATGGAATTAGATGAGCATTTGTTAAGCAGTTTGGTCCAGGTTGAGGATGGTCTGGTCTCCTGCTTTTTCCAGCAAACACATGACACATGCTATTGTGATCCTGCCTGCCTGCCTGCCAGCCCCGATTGATACCCACCTGTACTTTTTGGGATCTCTACCAGTCTATACTTCCCCCCCCTTTTGGGGGGGGGGGTTGGGGTGCGGGCAGGATTGCTGCATTTTGGTTTGGTCCCAACATTTGTGAGATCACTAGGATTAAACCTGTTTGACTTTTTTCTAAAGCTCTTTCAAAGCACTGCTGGTGCGCTGTGGCAGTTAGCAACAATTAAAAAGAAATGGGAAACTTCCCCTCTCTTTCTCTCAGCAGGCAAGTGGAAAAGAAAGTTCCCATTTCTCAAGATCATTTAGCAGCTTAGACCAAGCACGGAGAAAGAGACAAGAAGGGGGATTTTTTTTCTGTTTTCTGTTTTTTCCCCTTGAAAGGGAAAAAGAAGACTGTTTTACATTGTGCTAAACAGGGTCACTTGATGTACAGTGTGGTCAATCCTTGCCCCAAATTGTACCTCAGAGCAACCCCGTTTAGCATGTTCTAGAGCAGTGGTGTCGAACTGTGGCCCTCCAGATGTTTTTGGACTACAACTCCCAGAAGCTTTCACCACCATCTCTCCTAGCCAGGATTTCTGGAAGTTGAAGTCCAAGAACATCTTGAGGCCCAAGGTTGGGGACCACTGTTCTAGAGAAATCTTGGCCAGTCTAGTATAATTGAGCCATCTAGCTGCCCCTTAAATTCTGCTGAATTTACTCAGTTCTTAACAAAAATGTTTAGCACTGTGATGATGGCTGGCAAAGTGTCAGGATCCCCCCTACCTAATACACGCTTCTCCCCTCAAAATGCCAGGATTTCCTTAGTGATTGATGAAATGCATCCTGTGCCAAAGTACGCTGGAAACCCCAGCAGCCAATCCGGGGAGGTTAGGAGGGGAAGATCAGAAACCTTGGAAGATACCCCTCAACTCTAGTGAGCACCTGGATAGCAGACTCAGCAGGGACACAGGTCACCTGGCCACAGTCATCTCCTCTCACATCAGATGTATTTTAATTCTGCTCAAACTGCAAAAACCATGTATCAATGGGCATCTGTACATTTAAGTAAGCCTATGCCATTCTATGCAAATAAAGCAGTGTCTTTTATCCTCCTTTTTTGGTGATGGATGTTATCTTGAGGAAACCCCCAGTCAGACAGAGGCTTTCATCAGGCAGCAGGCATACTCAAATCCAGACTGAAGATAGCACTGTCCAACCCACAGATCTGGAAGACAGTTGTATTGGGGCTGGTTGATAGAGGAAGCCGACACTACTGCTCTCTTAACAAGGCAAGGGATGAAAGTCAAGACTCCTAGTAACTATTCCAGACGTTGTTAATCCAGACATCAAGCAGTCACAAAGGCGGAACCCATACCATACTGCTCAAACTCATACTACCTTCTGGGCCTGAAAACAGTGCTGGGGCTTGAATACACGTTGTCCTTAGGTAGCTCACTAGGCTGGGTGGCTCCCAAAACCAAGCTGAAAAGACTTAGTCCAGATTTGGAGCAAGCCATTGACAACACAGGCTCTCCCCACACCAAGTTGCTTATACTTTTTCAGGAAAGAGCCCCATTCTCCCAGGCTTCTGGCAGCTGCAGGCCTTTCAAGAACTTCAGGAGGTTTTAAAAAGCTCCTTATCCCTTACCTTGTGGGACAGAGGTTATGGAACAGCAGTCAAGCCTCTGCTCATGAGCGGAGTTTAATCCTGAGAGGTTCAGATAACTGGCTCAAGGTTGACTGAGCCTTCCATCCTTCCGAGGTCCATAAAATCAGTACCCAGCTTGCTATGGGGCAAAGTGTTCCTTGCTAATTATGTTATAAACTGCCCAGGGAGTGCTTTAGCACTATGGTTGGTATATAACTCAAAACAACAACAATTCTGATTCTACTGAAGATACTGCTAAAAGAAGCTTGCAAGGCCAGACAGAGAACTCAAACAAGCAACATCGGTCCCATAGATCAGAGATTGCCTGTCCTGGTTTGGAGGTACTATAGTTTTCTGTTGTTGTTCTTGTTAACCACACAGATATCTCCCAATACAATAACTTTATGGTCTTATACTCTGGGAATACTCATTATACTCAGGGAAGGAGGATGAGAAATGCATCCTTAGCTGTGGCTGCTGCTTGGGCACAAAAGAGCATAGAGTCTGTAAAAGGTTTACATCTGTGGTTCAACAAAAAGCTATTTGTCATGTTCAAAGAGTCTTGTCACATTGTTCAAGAAGGTCAAGAAGCAGAGAACTTATTATCGGGACTTGAAGATATATTAATCACTGCTCTCTAGGGCAGCCTCTGAGGAAAACAATCCAGGTTTGCCCCACTTTCTTGTCTCCATTCAGTAAAGATAGTTGCACCCCAAACAGAACTAAGAGCTGAAGTGAGACTCAGACTCCTACAAAAGCAAGCAATTTTTTTTATAAAAAAAGTATAGTTCCATCATATCTTAAAACATCCCTGCTGCACTGTTCTGTTCTCCTGGCCCAGTTGAGAGAACCAACACCCTCAAGCTGCCTGAGCTGGCTTTCGTATTTAATTAAGACCCCTTGTCTGCCCTGTTTTGGGGGCAGCTTTGGGCAACATGACCTCTGTGATCTCACTTCTTTGCCACAGCATGGCTGACTGTTCACCTCTCCTCTCCCTTAGAGACCAATCTACACCCCTAACTAAACAGGAAGGCCACTGCTATTGCTTCGTGCTCTTTTTTTTTTTTTACTGCTCCCATCTTAGGAGACAGAGAGAAACAGACAGCAAGACTGTGGAAGAAAAGGAGAGTCAAAGGGCCCTAGAGATCTGGGTCCCCCTCCTTCAGTATGGGCGTTGATAGTTGCCCAAACATCCCAACAGCTGGTTTCAATGACGCTAGGGTTTTTTAGCTGGGGCACTGTAGTTCTGCAGCCATGTGAAAATGGAATTACAAGTATCACTCTATACAACACTTATTCCTATAATACTGTATTTCAGAGCCCAGAAAAGTTACTTTGCTGGATCACAATTTCCAGAGTAATTTTTGCAAGCTCTACTATACACTTCATTGAAAGCTTTCAATACCCACCACATGGCAAAAGCAAGCTACCATAATGGAGAAATGCATAATTCTGAGCATTTTTAGGAACACACTGATGCTGTCTCTGGATTGACTCCCCCGTGCTACCTCAATAGGGTTGGTTCCATTTCCTAAACTCTGCTTACAACCATCTTGAATTTTGCTGACATAATCAAAACGTACTCCTTTGAAACAATGCTGACAAGGGCACAGCTGATTAATACCTACTAAAGGCCTCTTGCCCTAATGAGCCTGTACTTCATGCATATTCATAGTGTTACTCCAGTTTCCAAACCCAATTTTTGTCCTCTAGAACAGCCAATCTCATCCCCCCCCCTTTTTTTGGCCACAGCCTTTGTAGGAGCTCTTCCAGGGCCCCCTGTCAAACAAGGATTCAACATGAACAAATACAAAAGCAGAATAGAAAAGGTTTCGCTCTGTGATCCCCTTCAAATGTACCTGGGGTGAAGATATGGCCCCTGTTAAGAAGGGCTGTTCTAGGAGAGAGATCCAAATCCCAGTAGGATTCACTTCTTCATATAAAGCTGTGATTAAATTGCCTTTTTGCTCACAGTAATTGCAAACCATCCTCAGAAGACTAAATGGGTGTTACAAGCTACAGCAACATTTTGTAATGCAGTTTAGAAAAAAAAGGTGCTTCCAAAAAGCCCCAGTTGCCTCCTCCAAACAATTGAAACAAACCACTGCTCACAACAATTGCTGACAAGATGGATGCACCTCAAATGTGTCTTCTTTGTATGACATTTTCACTGTCTGCTTCTGTTTTCTGAGCAGCACCTTGGGCCTCATTACCACAATTGCAGTTATCATAATGTTAACTTTGCTTAATGAGCCTGCAGCTTAAGTACAACAGTAAATGGTACTTGGCCAACAAACGTGCACTGAATTGCACCAGTGGGCAAATGAAGGAGCTTGTCTGTAATAGATTGTCTCAGAATAAGGCAGTACCTGGAACAGATCAGCCCTTCCTCTAGGGCTGTTGTCCACTTCTGACATTTTCATGTGCCTGCCAGGGCTCACTGGCATTGACACCTGCCCTGAGCTTCAGTTCACTCCTCTGCTTCTGCATTTGGATTTACTTAGCATTAGTGACAGGCAGCTGTGAGCCATACATCACTTTTAAGTTTTCTGTAAGGCCATAGAATGATGCTATGACTGAGAGTTGTTGATAAATACGTATAGGGGTGAGGGAATCTTAGCCCATCACCAATCATGGTGTAGTTTCTCCTGCTCACTCTTGACAATAAGCCCACTGAGGCCCCACATTGTCATCAGAGAATCTGCAGATACTAGAGGTAGCCCATTAGGGCCATTCCTGACCATTAGTCAAAGACAAGCAACTGCCTCAGATGCGAGGGGACATTGGTGGCAAACCATTGCTCCTCAGCCTTAGGATGCTAGAAGACAGAGTTGTATTCGACATACACCCTGTCCTCCATCCTATGTTCTAGCCTACTTGCTGCCTGTAAGGACTATGGAAAAAAGCACCCCATTGTCAGTGTTGACATAGTTTTAACTACCAGTTTGTCTGCTTCTGTACCTTCACTGGAGGTGAGGCATCACCTCAGGCAGAAACATTTCTTGACCCACTTCTGAGACCTTAAGGCAGCCTTTTACCCAACAGGCTCTCAAGCCTAGAGTCGGTTATGTCCTTGATACTTACCTTGTCAAAGGAAGGGTGTCAAACCTTCTGAATGTGCAAGGTACTGACTGGATCCTGTATCTGAATGAAGACCCTGTCTATTATGAAGACTCTGTCTTAAAGTTCACTACTTAGTCGGAACTCTACAGATTCCACATATTGGCTACTGTCGCTCTTCTCTGCATCTTGTCCAGGATCTGGCTTAGCAATAACCCAACAGCAGCACATCCAACACAGAGATGAAGATAAGTTTACTTTGTATTTAGTTATATGTGCAATAAATGGAAAAGCGTGAGAAAATAAGAAGCCATGGATATTGGCTTCCTTGGGCTTTCATCTGAGATGCTTTATTTAATCCACCACATAACAATTACACTAAATACAAAGCTCCTCTAAGGTGTGAGGAGGTGCAGGACAGTTGGTAGCAGGCAAAAGTGAAGGAGATGAAGTTCTGAGATGTAGTAGAAGTCTATGAGAGGGTGGAAAGTACGAAGGACAAAGCTCAGGGTATCTGAAGAGATGACAGTGGTGATTACTGTGACATGACAGCAATTATTAACATTTTATCCAACCCTTATTTCAAGGAGCTCTGATAATTTTTTTATCCTCACTACCACTATGCAAAATAGGTTAAGTTGAGAGATAATAACTAACCCCTGCAGTCATGCAGCAATCATAATGGCTGGATGGGGATTTGAACCCAGATCTCATGGAATCTCATGGGATCCAAGCATTCTTAGCACTATAGCCACATTGAGTGAAGCCATTTTAGTTGTAGAGGACACTGCTCCCAGCTAGAGCAGAGTTTGACTAGAGCATTGACAGGTTTACTGTGACAAAAGGATACCACACCAAACCATGGTTAAGAAAATGTAACTCTAGCTTGGTCAGATGTCTACATTTCCAACCCAAGCTTTGTGATTAGCCAGCATGAGAAATAAGAAACAAAATGAGAACCTGTGGTTAGAAGTGAGTTGGCAAGTCACAGTTTGCAACAGCTGAACAAACAATAACTATACTGTTACTTGTCTTTTCTTGTTCTTAGAAAAGCACTGAGCAGATAGAAAATGATTGCAGAGGACTAGGTTGTCTGAGTGTTGGAAAATTCAATGAATAGGAGTTTAAACCAATGTTTAAAACTAACCATGGTTTGGCACTATGTGCAGCTTGGTCTATGGTACAGAGCAGAGGTTCACAGCCTTTGGCCCTCCAAAAGTTTGGGATTTCAATTCCCAGAATCCCTGATCATTTGTCATAGTTTTCTAGGAATTGACTATAAATGTCTGCAAGAGAAAAGGTTGGGAATCACCGCTGGATTACATAATTATCTTTTGCAGAGTTAAATACTTAAGATGCCCTATAAAATAAATTTTAGTGGCCATCACAGCACAAAATAATGCAGCACACAAGTATGTGTATGCCTGCTAAAAGAATGATTTTTGATAGATAAACTGAGCAGAGAGCTATTTAGTTGCTGATCTTGCTACATTCCACAACATTTTATGAGGGAAGACAGATGGTCAAGATAATTGCCAGTGCATAAATGAAGCATTGGAATGAATATTTTTTATTCAGTGAACCTCATGCATTTGTAACTGTGGGTTTTCTGCAGATTCCGGAAGCTTTTTATCAGATAAATACATATTCCTGGGTTGCAACCTCTTCCAATGTTAGCTATCTACAAGAAAACTACAGTAATAGAACTCTGCTTATATGCCACTCCACAGACAGAACTTGAGTTCTCAAATACTACGGATATATCCATCAACCAAATCCATCACAGTTCTTCCCAGATTTTTGCAGATGCAAACAACTAAATTTGAGGCACAATCCCAAAAGTCCCTTTCCTTATTTGCTGCAATATTTCAACTCATGGTTTTGGGGTTTGTTTGTTTTTTGTCACCTTCCCAAAACTAGCACCTGCCCATCATAACAGAGATTTCATCTGTGTCATTAGGCAGCAAAATAAGTCAGAAATCATAATGCATATGTTATAGGCTTGCAACAGGCATATATAGAAAGACTGGATAGGGTTAACACCCCAAGACAGCAGTTTGTGATGTCAGTGGTGATGCCTCTAACAGCTTCCAGGTATCAGGTTGATTGAGGAACTTTTAAATTACCAGCAAGAGTATCCTTTGTCTCTCTCTCTTGGACCTTCCCCTCTCTGGTGAGCCTGAGACAGAGCTGGCTCCAGGACAATGAGAGGTGAGATAATACAAGATGCAGTGCAAACCTCATCAAGGTTGTGATGAGTTGGTCACCTCAGGGATTACGATTCCGTTTGGCTGTGTTGATTCTCCAGAAATGCCTACATGGGTTTGCTTCCTCCTTTTACCCTTTTTTTGCTTTGCTCACGTTTGTGCGCTCTTCTATTCTACCATGCCGTAAATTTGTTTGAATGTGTTGCACTCTTGCCTTTAAGATGGAATAAAGTTTAGCTGCTTCTTAGAAATATTCCATCCTGTCAACCGCCTTCTACTTGATTCATGTACCAGAGAATACCCTGTTCCTCTTGAATAGATGAAGGAGGGGCAAGTGGTGGCAGCTACTGTTTAAGGTGAGCCCCCTTATCAGTTTTGGATGGAGGATGGACAGGGAATAAGCTTTACACTGCCCAAGATGCATGAAAGCACTTTCCAAATCTGAAGTTTAGAGACAAAGTAGGCAGAGGAGAGGGGAAAGCAGGGAGGCTTTGTCCATGCAAGCTCGAAAAGGAGTGGGACTAATAATCAACTCAGATAAGTCTGACCTGTGGCTTCATCAGATAGAATCGGACTTTCCTTGTTAGAATAGTTACAGGATCATGAAGCCCCACATCAGGGCCTGAGAAAATGTCCTGCAGATAGGACTAGAGCTCCATAATGCACCACGATCAGCTCTCCTGGCTAGGACTAATGGGTATTGTGATTTAATACCCATTAGAAAGGCATATGTTTTCTAGACTTGATTTAAATAAAGTTTCTGGTACACAAGGCCAAATGTGTTGACATTTATGACTCACTCCAGTCTTTCTCACTAGCTTCTGTGCTTGTTCCTCTTTGCTACTGAGCATAAAACACTCACTTGCGCTAATAGTTTAGCTAAAAGACTGACAGCCAAACCTCCATGTTAGATTAATGACATAGCTAACAACTATCTTGTTAAAAGAAAAAAAATCCAGGTGTCTCCAACTTTTAAAGGTATATATAGATGTGGGGAAAACAAATGTAGTATTTTATATTTATTTATTTATATAACTTATATGCCACCCACACTACCCAAAGGTCTCTGGGCGGCTTACAACAATTTGAATTAAATAAAAAGATAAAAAGATAAAAACAATTAAAATAGAATTAAAAATACAGTGCTCTAAAAATTGCCATCAGCGCCCGCAGCTGATATTATTTCAATTAAAAACCTTCTGGAACAGGAAGGTTTTGACTTGGTGCAGAAACGCGTGTCGAAGCCAGACGAAACTCAATTGGGATGGCGTTCCATAGTCTGGAGGCAGCTGCCAAAAAGATCCTTTGTCTACAAACCATCCCTCCTACCTCCTTGAGGGACGGCTCTTTCAAAAGGGCCCCCTGGCTAGATCTTAACTGCCGGGTAGGTTCATATAGAAGGAGGCGGTCCTTCAGGTATCCAGGGCCCAAGCCGTTTAGGGCTTTATATGTCAAAACAAGCACTTTGAATTGGGCCCGGGCAGCAAATGGTAGCCAATGTAATTTAAACAGAATCTGCTTGATGTGTCCCCTAGCGGCCCCATCACTCACCAGTCACGCAGGTCGATTCTGAACCAGTTGCAGTCACCGGACCATCTTCAAAGACAGCTCCACCTACAGCGCATTGTAGTAATCTATACGGGATATTACCAGTGCATGCGTAACTGTCATGAGACTCTGCTCATCCAGGTAGGGCCGTAGCTGGTATAATTTCTGCAGCTGAAGGAAGGTGCTCCTGGCCACCAGGTCCACCTGGGCTTCCAGAGTTAGACCAGGGTCCAGGAGCACCACTAGGTTGCAGACCCTGTCCCTTAGGGGGAGTGTAACCCCATTCAGAGCAGGGAAATGGCCCTCTAGCCTGTCCAGCAAACCACCCACTAACAGCACTTCTGTCTTGTCTGGATTGAGTTTCAGTTTATTAACCCTCATCCAGTCCATTATCAGGTCCAGACATGAGTTCAGCACAGAAACTGCCTCACCTGGATAGGTGGAAAATGAGAGGCACAGCTGAGTGTCATCAGCATATTGCTGACTCCTCAGTCCAAACCTCCTGATGACCTCTCCCAGCGGTTTCATGTAGATGTTAAACAGCATGGGGGACAGTATTGAGCCCTGAGGAACCCCATGACATAAACACCATGGGGCAGAGCAGCTGTCCCCCAGCATCACCTTCTGGACATGGTCAGTCAGGAAGGAGCTGAACCACCGTAAAGTGATGCCCCCCAACTCCCAACCCAGCCAGCCTATCCAGAAGGACCCTATGGTCGATGATGTTGAAAGCTGCTGAGACGTCCAGGAGTATCAAAAGGATTACATTTCCCCTGTCTCTCTCTTAGCAAAAGTCACTGTACAGGGCGACCAAGGCAGTCTCCGAACCAAAGCCCAGCCTGAAACCCGAATGAAATGGATCCAGAAAATCCATTTCATCCAGCAGTGCCTGGAGGTGTCCGGCCACAGCCCACTTCAACACGTTGCCCAAATAAGGGAGGTTCGCCACTGGTCGCTAGTTAACCACCAGCCCTGGGTCCAGGTTGGGCTTTTTTAAGGAGTGGTCAAATCACCGCCTCTATCAAGGTGGTAGAGACCACTCCGTCTCTCAAAGAGGCATTCACAGCCAGGTGTGAACCCCCCCTGGCAGATCTTCCAATTAGCCAAGATGGGCTGTAATTGTGGCTTAGTATGATTTTAAAACAAGCAAAAAACAGAATATGCTGTACTCTTTTTCTACTTCAATAAAGCTTAAATCCTTCTTTAGATAATATCCAGCTGATCTGGTCTCTAATTTGCTTTTCAGGTAAAGCAGAGATCTCCCTGGCTACAAATAAGAAGGGAGGCTTTATGACTTGAGGTATTTATAGTCTCCCAAGCACAGGGAGGGAAAAAGATTTCCCGCAAAAGGAGTAGCCTCTTCTGGGGAAAGAGACAGAATAAAATATTTAAAAGTAGGGAAATGGGAATGATCATTGAATGAGTGGGGCCCTCCATTCCCTCGCAAAGAAAGGAAAACCCTTTAGTAAGACATCATTGGTTCAAAGTCTGAGAGCTTTCACTGAAATGCAGCAATTACCAGGAAAGTGAAATCAGAGAAACTCAGGTAGATTGAACCGAAGGAGCATGAGTCGGTATCAGGTGCTATAGTTAGAGAAGAACACCAAAACTGTATCTAACCCATCAGCCACCAACGAAAATAGCCCCTAGCAATTTAAGGGTCACTATTTCAGCAACAGGTAAGAAAATATCCAGTGTTAAGAATTGCATACACCTAAGTCACAATGAAATAGGAACAACCCATCCTGACTGTATTTGGGCTGGAAATCCTGCTCTGTTTCAACTATGGTTCAATTTGACTACCTGCGCATCCTTCTTGGTTTGTGA
Organism: Pogona vitticeps; assembly: GCF_051106095.1. Classification (NCBI taxonomy): domain Eukaryota; kingdom Metazoa; phylum Chordata; class Lepidosauria; order Squamata; family Agamidae; genus Pogona; species Pogona vitticeps. Next base: position 182,649,330 of record NC_135784.1, read on the forward strand.
TAAGTGCACTCTGATCAACCTAAGGTTTTTCTCTTTGCTGTACCGTAATCTACAAACAATGTAAACATCTTGGGATTCAACTGGCTTTGATTCTGGTTCTGGCTCTGGATTTTTCTTTTCTCCCCAAAGTCACATCATACGGTCTCATTAACATCAGTATACTCCTTGGCCTCTGTTTCTGATCTGTAGTATTGTGACAAGAATGCTGCCCTACATTACAGAGTTGTAAGCCTCTCCCACTTTGAAGAGACCCTTGTCCAGCAGGCTGAGGCAAAGAGGCAGTCCTGAAACCAGTAAAATCAGGGAGCTAGACAGTGGACAGATTGTATTTGTCTTCAGTGTGGAAGGGATTGTCAGTCTCAATTTGGCCTTCTCAGCCACACTAGACACTGTTCCAAGTCCTCTGTTCAGAGCACGTTACCATAATCTCTTGAGACTGAAGGATGCCTGCACCTTTCAGAATTGACACTGGACATAATATGATGGAATTTGTTGTAATGCATTTGTAAAAGAAATTCCAGCTCGCCTGTGCTTGCCTTTTCAAGAAAGCAGTTTACCTTGGATGGCTGGGTTCTGGGTAGAAACCAGAAACACAATATTCTCCATTATTTGAACCCAACATTGGGAAAGCCTTCATTCATGTGACCCTCCCTCTACTGCAGCGAACAACAGTGGATCTTGTGGTCCTTTAGAGATTAAACCTTTTTATTTGACATAAGATTTTGTGAATTAGAGATAATTCTTCAGATGTGCTATGCCCACAAATGCTTAGGGTAAATAAAAAATCATTAGTCCTAAGACTCCTTGTTTTTGCTATCACAGACTGCAGACTAATACAGTTACCCTTCTGAAAATTGGCCCATTAGAGTGACTAGCATTGGCTACAAGGCACCAAGCATGGAAGCTTTTAGCAGATGACAGAGCAATTCTCTATTTCTTACAGTGGAGCGCTCCGTTTTATGACAAAATCGCTTTACGTTTAAGGTTTTGCAATCGCAAAACTATGTTTCCTATGGGGGAATTTTGCTTTGCGATGACTGGTTCCCTGCTTCAGGAACCAATCATCGCAAAACGATGATTTTCAGCCAGCTGATCAGCGGTTTCAAAATGGCTGCCGGGTAAAAACATGGCTCCCCACTCTTTTCTGGGACGGATTCCTCGCTGCACAGGCAGCGAAAATGGCCACGCTATGGAGGAACTTCGCTGGACTGTGAATTTCAAGCCCCTAGGAACGCCTTAATCGGGTTTTAATGCGTTTCTATGGGCTTTTTAATTTTGCATTACGACGTTTTCATTCTACAGCGATTTTGCTGGAACGAATTCACGTCGTAATGTGAGGCACCACTGTATTTTTCTCTACCCCACAGCAGCCATGACTGTCCTGAATACGTGTCTCTAGGCAAAATAAGTAACAATTGACAAGTGTTAGTCATGACAAAGCAGCGGTGGTTAACTTCGGTGAGTATGAAAGCCGATTTTGCATCTCCAAGACCCTTGGGGGACCCCACATAGACAGCAATAGCACACACCAGGCACACACATGCATATAAATAAAACCAGAACTGGTGAGAATTCCAGTTCCAGTTTTGAAAAATGGGTATTTTGTTAAACGGTGTGGTGGGGCTGTGACCTCTTTAAAATGTCACTTGCCAGGAAAAGGAACTGCAGTTCCACTCCACCCCACTCTATTCAATCCCCTCCACCTTTTGAAAGCACAAACTTTCCCCTCCTTTTGGTGGGATACTAATCATCTTCATCCTTTTTCATGGGGGGGGGCTGCCCATGTCTCACTGTGGAATGGCTGGAGTTGATGCTGCTTGCCCAAGGTGCCAAAATTGCTAATCACAGCTAGACACTGTAGGGTTAACTTCAGCAAGGCTTTTTTTTCTGTACTGATGCCTGGCTGTTACTGAGTTGTTAAAGATGTGAAGAATTCTGCCCATAACACGGTGGCAGCTCTACTGGGACAGCGTTTTTGACAGTTTTGCTGAACAGGGCCTGATAAAGAAGTCTGTATTAAATCTCCTATGCTTTGCTTAAAGGGAAAAGGCCCTTGAAGGTGAGGGCATGAAATGCGCTAGCTAAAACCACAGATATGAACTTGTAAAACAGGTTCCTTCTCCCATTACTGAATCGAGCATTTTGGCTTTAAAAGGAATAGAACAAAGATCTTCTTTTCTCCTCTTTAATGGGGGGGGGTGTTCAAGCTTTGCAGCTCCAAGGGGAGCACAGAAGCCGCTGCAGCCAGCGACAAAATATTCAGAACAAAGGATCGACAAAATATTCAGAACAAAGGATCGTGAAACTTGAATAGCAGCTCGGAAAGGGGTGGGTTACCCAAGGTCATTTCTTTGTTGGAGGGAGGAGCTAACATTGAGAAGATTGTGTACCATTTTAGTTACACACACACACACACACACACACACACACACACACACACACACACACACACACACACACACACACACACACACACACACACACCTCAAAATCTAATATTGTGAGGCTGGGACAGCTGCAAAGAAAGCAACTAAAATTATTAAGGCATTAGAAGATCTTATCTACCAGGGAAGGCAAAAGGATTTGCTGTTTTTTGGTTTGGAAGAAGACGACAAATGGGGAGAGGTTAATAATAACATTACATACTGTATGCTGTAGTTTCGAGAGTCCCTTCTCCAATGGCGAAGCCCAGCTTTTGAGACAGAAGGCAAGCTGAGACATTGCCAGGTAGATTCATGCCTGAAACCCTGAACAGCACCGTTAGTGGCTGGGATAGATGAACCAATTATGTGATGGTCTATAAGATCACTTTGTATGTTTTCCTGTTCCTATGAGACGGTGGACAAACTTTCTCCCTTGTGCCTCACACTTGAACATTCTACTTTTTATGTTAGCCGTAGAGAAGGGGGTAGTCATATACGAATGCCCCCACACAGGTGGACATCACGAGGGTCCTGGGGCTGGACCGTCCACTCACCTTCTGCTGTTGCCATGAGCTCCAGGCTCCCTTCCCTATTGCTCTGGCGCTCACGGTCTGGGAAGGGAGCACGGAGCCCGCAGCAACAGCGGAAGGGGAGCGGACGGCCCAGCCCCAGACACTGCGCCATGAGGCTCAAGAGAAAGGAGGTATGTCTATTTGAACAATGCATGATTAGGTTGTAAAATTATTCACATTTCTCTCTGTGCGTCTTGGGTGAGGAACCTTCAGCCTCATCTTAATTAACAAAAACCTTTCCACGCAGCTCAATACTCTGTGCCAACGGTGATACGTTCCTCTTTCAGCTTGTGGCTGGGAAGTGGGGCTGGGAAGAGGAAGAGAGGATGGAGGAGGTGTCAGAGAGACAAAGAGAGTGAGAAGCCAATGCGAGCTGCACTGTCAGTTTGTGAAGATGGGAGCCTGAAAAATTGTTTTTCCAATCTCTGGAACTTGTGACGGCTCTCAGTGGAAGACGACGTCACCATTTTCCTTATGCATTTCGGTTCAGATGTATTAGGAAATTATTATTCTCTTTTTTAAAAACAAATCACTGAGATTTAATTAAACTAAATTAAGTAGCTTAAGATTTGAGCTTGCCTTCTCAAATAAAAGCACATGGCTGGCATAGGAGTAGCTGCAGGTGTGACCTAGGAAACTGCTAGTTTGAGTCTCCCCTCTGCTGCGAACTGATCAGGTGATCTTAGTCTCAGCAGGGAATAATAATACTTTACAGGGTTGTTGTAAGAATTATGAAGACAGTGTGCGTGAAGCAGTAATAGGAATTGTATGAATTATAATTGTGGACAGGAATTATAATTGTGATTACTGCAAGATCATGTTAAAAGGTCTTCAGCTCAATTCTGTGAATGCATGTACAAGTGTCCAAGAATCTGTCTACACATTTTCACAATTTGATCCTATTTTTGACTGACTATACTATGATGCCTTCTTTGATGACCACTGGAAGAAAAGCGTAACAAGGCCATTTTCCTTTGAAGCTCTTTGCACAGGTCAAAGGCGCATCTCCCTTTATGAGCCTTTGTGGGTGTTAAGATCATCAGGCTTTCTCTGGATCCCACCATCGTCATAGGTGCATTTGATGGGGACAGGAGAGAAGGCCTTCTCTGTTGCTGCTCCCAGACTTTGGAACTCCCACAAGACGCCAGGCTGAATGAAGGGGAATTAGTACTTCATTGTACGTGGAGACTATACTTATGTTAATACTGCCTAAAATAACATTTGCCTTCTTTGCAGCCACATCACACTTTTGGCTCATGTTCAACTTGTGATCTACAACAATTCCAAAATCCTTCTCACTCCTGGTATTACTGAGTCAAGTATCTCCTATCTTGTAACTGTGTCTTTGGCATTATTTCCCTAGGCATGGAACTTTTGCATTTATACCTATTAAATTTCACTCTGTTGTTTACAGCCCAGAACTCAAGCTTATCATGATCTGAAAAAATAAATAAATTCTGTCTCCCAGGGTATTAGTCTTTTTGAATTTCATTCCTATCTTCCAAGGTATTTGCTATTCCACCCAATTTTTTGTCATCCCCAGATCTGATAATCATTCCATGCACCCCCTCATTCAAGTCATTAATAAAAATGTTGAAGAGCACTGGGTCCAGGACTGAGCCTTGTGGTACCCCACTTGTTACCTCCTCCCAGTTTGAGAAGGAACCACTGATAAGCACTTACTGAGCATGACTCTGTAACCAGCTGTATAGCCACGTGACAGTTGTTCTATCCAGCCCATACTAGTTAGCTTGCTCATCAAAATATAATTGGGAACTTTGTAAAACATTTTGCTAAAGTCAAGATATATTATGTCTACAGCATTCCCATAGTCTAACAGGGAGGTTACCCAATCAAAACATGAGATAAGATTAATCTGGTAGGCTTTCTTCTTGACAAATGGCTTTTAGTTATTTCCGCATTGTTTTCAAGGTGCTCACATTTTATAATCTGCTCCAGAATTTTCCCTAGGATTGATATCAGACTGACTAGTCTTTAGTTCCTAAGTTCTTTCTTTTTCTCCTTTTTGAAGATGGATATGTTAGCCCTCCTCCAGTCATCCAGCGTTTCATCCAACATCCATGACCTGAAGAAAATAACAGACAGTGACTGTGACAATTCTTCAGCAAGTTTTTTTTCAATATTCTTGGATGAACTTCATCTGGCCTTGGAGATCTGAACCTATTAAAATAGTAAATTATTCCCAGAATATTTATTTACTAGTCTCAAGCTACAATCCTGTACCCTCCACTTGTACTTCACATTTGCCTGGAGGCATCATAAACCGTATTTTGGGAAAAGGCCAAGCGAAAGTAGAAAATGAGCACTTCTGCCTTTTCTTTGTTATCTGTTATCATTTCCTGTCCTCACTGTGTATCTGAGCCAATATTTATTATCACTGTCTTTTGCTATGCATGTACCTGAATGGTTGTTGTGGGTTTTTTGGGCTCTTTGGCCGTGTTCTGAAGATTGTTTTTCCTAACGTTTTGCCAGTCTCTGTGGCCGGCATCTTCAGAGCACAGGGTGCTGTCCTCTGAAGATGCCGGCCACAGAGACTGACGAAACGTTAGGAAGAACAACCTTCAGAACACGGCCAAAGAGCCCAAAAAACTCACAACAACCATTAGATCCCGGCCGTGTAACCTGAATATTGTGTTTTGTTGCTTTCACTATCTCTTGCTAACCTCAACTCATTCTCAGATTTTCCCTTCCTAATGCCATCTCTGCAAATTTTTGCTACCTGTCTGTAGCCTTTTTTTTTGTTTTTGTTTTTAGGTCATTTACGAGTTTTTTTCTGAAGCCACAGTGGTCTTTCATCTTTATTTTATTTTTGTTGGAGTTATTTGCGGTTGTGCCTTTAGAATTTCCTTTTAAAGAAATTCTCACCCTTCTTGAACTCCTTCTCCTGTTAGGATCTATTGCCATGGGATACCTATCATTGTTCTGAATGTATTAAAATTGGCTTTCCTAAATGCCAACATACCTGTGGTGGCAAAACTCTTGTTTTTGTTTCCTTTGAGATCAAGAACTTAAGAAGAAAACGGTCAGCTTCCTCCAGAGTTCTTACGGTCACTTCTTCCACCAACAGTCATTTTAGAAGAGGTAGCCATGTTTGTCTATGCTAGCATATCAGGTAAAATCAAAAGCAAAATAAACAAGGCAAAAACACTGTGGCACTTTAAAGACTTACTGCTATATTTTAATAGGAACTTTCATGGAGGAAGGCTGAGGATGTGGGCTTGTCCATGAAAGCTCACATTAAAATATAGCAGTGCCACAGTGTTTCTGCCTGCTTCATTTTTTAATTTTTTGTTTGTTTTATTCTACCGAGTCATCTCTATTGGTTAGAATCAAGTCAAGGATAGCTCATCCTCTAATTTTCCCACATCTTTTTGTAGAAGAAAATTATCAGCCACAGAAGGCAGGAATTTCTTGGAAGAGGCTTATTTTTCAGAATTTGCCTGCCAGCAGATATCAAAATAATGAAATCTTGCATTACTACTATATTGTATCTCTTTGAAATTCTTGCAATTTGTTTTTCAGAGGTTTCACTCACATTGTCTCCTTGATTAGGTGGCCAGTAGAAGACTCCAACTACCAGATTCCTTTTGGGATTTTGGGTTTTGTTTTGGGATGGGGGTTGCCCCAGTTGTATTAATTCAGATGCTCTCTCAATAGGACAGCCAAGTTCATCCTCCTTTATTCCTCCTGTGCAGGATTTTATATCTTGAGGGAAACCACATTATAAGGAGGAAAGGAAAGGCAATTTTGATTTAATTTAGTGCGCTTTAAGTGTAAGAGGGGGAAAATTACAGGGTTCCTGGAAGAGTTAGTTGCACTGACATAGTTCCAGCAGAGTCTCTCCAGCAATGCTTCCTTTGAATAGACACCTTGATTACAAAGCTGTCAAGCCTGATGGTGCCTAATGTTCCTGAGAGATGAGAGACTGATAACACTGCTTTTCTTGCCTGGCAGACTATTTTTCCCCCCTCTGAGGACTGGCTTAAAAAAAAAAAGCAACAAACGGCTGCAGTCTGGCTTCAAAGAGTCACAAATAGCGTACAAGCTATAACTGTGGGAAGAATTCAGGTTTGCAAGATCTAATTTGATTTCTTATTAGGACCCCGAGTGTCCCCCCGCCCCGCCCCGCTGTCATCCAGGTACAAAACTCAGGAAGGCCAGGGCTGACCCTCCCATTAATCAGAGAGAGACTGTTGCCTCAGGAGGCAGATTTGGGGGAAGCAAATTAACCTTGTTTGTAACTCTTTGATGATCCAATAAATTAGTCAACCCAGAACTCTGGTTCTACACATCAGTCACCTGGGTTCCCCCTCCTTACTTTCGGCTAGCTTTGGGTACTATTTCCCTGGTTTTAACAGGATACGGGATGGCACCATTTGCTGCTTTGTGTCAGGCAGCAGAGTCTGAGGAAGGCTATTTCTAAGATGTTTCTGTTCAGTCAAGGAATATGTTTTCAAGTTTCCAGAACTACAATTTGCCTGTAAATCCTTGCACAAGTCTGCTCGCCTGCTTCATTTCCAAACTTTCTTAATTTTATTGATGATGAAAGGCATTTCAGGCTATTGTTGAATGGTTGGAATTAAGACAGTTTCCCCAATCTACCACAAATTGTCTACATGTCTACGAGTCATCCTCCATCTACTTCATAGCAGGACTAGCAGAAAGCACAGGTAAATACAGATGGATAGTTTTCCTTGCAACATTTGGTGTGTCATCATGGGAAGGAGGGGGAAGTCAGCTGCTAAATGCTCTCCTTCTGAGCGTTTGAGCATGTGCAAATGTTGACTGAGGACCTGGGGACCTTTCTAATGGACCAGCATGCCCCCCTTTGCTTTCTAAGCACAGGAAGCTCCATATGTCTCACTGAGCCAGGCCACTGGTTTCTCGGCTCCCGTATTTTCTAGTCTGATTGCTAATGGCCATCCAGAGCCCCATGCAGAGCAGGGATGGATAATCTGCCACCTTCCAGATGTTGCTGAATTTCTGTTCAAATCAGTCCTAGGCAACCTGGCCTGTATGATTGGAGCAGTACTTCTTCAATGCCTGGAGGGCCCATTCTTGATATATTTGCCAGTCCTGCCTCCGCCTGCGATCTCTTCAGCAGCAAATATTAGGGTTTGAGTTTCAGGCTATATGCATGTGCTGTACCCACTAAGCTATGGTCACTCCTTTAAAATGAAACCACCACAAACCTTTCAAGACTTCTACCTGGAGACACAGTAAGTTATTCTACCTATGTTCTGTCTTGTGAATTAGGTGTTCATGTATAGTCTGAGTTGTATTGGCTCTTGCCTTTCCATTGGACTATTTCAGTGATGTGGAGAGGGGGAATTTGCTCCTTGGGTAACAGCCTATCCTCCATATTATTTTATCCAGGCTTTGTGCTCTGGAGAAGATACTCCAGCTTTGCATACAGCGTCGAAGTCCTCCATACAGAGCACATTACCATAGTTTCTCGAGACTGAAGGATGCCTAGTCTGAGATTTCTTAGGACTGTTTTATTCATCATGTTGCTCAAGCAGAGCTAAAAGCCTTTTCATGCACCACAGAGGTTGAACTGGAACTCATCATCCAGAGATATACTTCATACCAAACCATAGCTCATCCAGCAATGAGCATCCATCTGCGATAAGACCAGCTAATCTTCTTGGGGAAGAATGATTGTTTAGATCTGTTCTATTCTTTCGAACTCATTAGGGCCAGGTACCAAGCTGATTCTGGTGGATGCTCCACGTTAGGAAATGAAAAATAAGAATTGCAACTCTGCTGGCTCTCCTGGGCTTTTATTGGCTTTTGAGACATTGGTATTCCTTGGGGATGCTTCTTTGGACAGGGTGACGGGTATTACAGTGATCCTGATCCATCAGATACAACAAATTGCACTCAAAAGGATTTCTGTTCCATTTGTTAGCGATTGACATTCGGGAGGGGAAGAGGGCTCCAGAGTCCCATCATCTCCATCTACCCAGCCATCAATTTTTATAAGCCTGTTTCTTGTTAATCTTAAATTGTCTTACTGATCTACAGGCTCCGTGGCATTCCTAGGCTGTAACTATCGGTGGAATGCCTGGTGTCCCTGTGTATTGTATTATACTTATTTCATTCTCTGTTGCTATTTTTATACTCAGTATTTAAATTTTGTTGCTTTATCTTTTATGCATTGATATTTCTTCATTGTGAACTGACCAAAGAAGATTTCTTTTTGGGCAGCACAGAAGCACTGGAAAATAAACAAGAAATTTTTAAACACTTCATGGGAAACCCAGGAGAGGTCATCTGGTTATCGTGGCAACAGTTATCATCAGCCTGGGGGTGACTGCTTCTCATTTCCAGCTGTTAATTCTAGGGAGACACAGGAAATGTAGAAAAGGTATCTGATGGCAATTCAGTGATGGATGAGAGTTAACAGTCTAAAATGTAACTGAAAGACAAAATATAGTTTTGCTACCAATCGGGACAAGGATTTTGGATTGGCCAGTACTTTCTGTAAAAAGCCAAGAAGGACGTTCTTAGACCTGGCAGTATCCACAAAGGTAAAGATGTCTTTGGTGACCAGCGGAGCCCTTTATTATTTTAGTTCCCCAATCATACTATAAAGTAAAAGAGGCTTCAGTATCCTGGCTATATCCAGAGCTGTGATATGATTAATTAAAAATTAATCTATTACTCCTTAGGTCTATAGTTCATTTTTAAATGATTTTAAAATATGTTATTCCAATGCAGAATAGCAATAAGATGTTCAGTAATGATTCATAGCTCATGTTTGTAACTTTTAGGGAATACCGTATTTTTCGCACCATAAGACGCACTTTTCCCCCACAAAACAGGGGGGTGGAAAGTCTGTGCGTCTTATGGAGCAAAGAAAACAGATTATATTTTCCTGTTTTCTTCTCCTAAAAATTGGTGCGTCTTATGGAAAGGTGCGTCTTATGGAACAAAAAATACGGTAATTTTCTTTCTTTCTTTCCTTCTTTCTTTCCTTCTTTCTTTTTCTTTCTTCATTTTTCTTTCTTTCGGTGATTTACCTGTCCAGTCATTGCACTTTACCCTTCTCTCTGGCCTACAATTAAAAGATCAGGTTGGGAAACACAAAGGACAGGGTCTTTTTGGCAGCAGCCACTCAAATATGGAATTCTCTCCCTTTGAATCTGCACGTAGTCCTCTCTTTGGTTTCCTTCTCGTGAACTATAAGAAGCCATCTAACTCTGCCCTGCTTCTTAGTTAGGATTTCACTGCATTGTTAGGTTAGCTCCTGTTGTTTTTAACTTGTTCTCAGTTTCAAATTTCTTGATTCAAAATTATACTTATTCATTTTTTCCTTTAATCATTAAAGGTGGGATATAAATTCAGTGAATGGATAGAAAAATATTTCCAAATATTTGAATATTTCTTTCAAATAATTCATTCACATTTTACATTTTTGGATGCATATTTTCAAAATGTATATTTCTCCATGCATCTACAAGGGTTTAACTATTTCGAGGCACATGTCTCAATGTAATATGTGAAGAAACCCTCCAGCACTTATGCCCAGGAGGTTTACTCAGAAATTAAGTCCTGGTTTGATGTATTCGCGGAGTCCTGGTTTGTTTGTTTGTTTTTAATTAGATTCACTTGCAGGGAAATGTTCATAGGATTGCGGCCTTAATTTCCTGGGAATACACTTTTCTAAATTCATAAAGGCTTAAGTTTGAGCAGACTTATAGGATTGTACTATGAAAGAAGCTGGTACCCAGAAAACATTTCTCTAGTGCTGCAAATATGAACCTCTATCCCAGATCTTTTTTTCCCCAAGGATCATGATTAACACTAATCTCCTTAGGATACATCATGCTGCTTCAACTAATAGGGTTCCTGGGGACTAAAGAACTATTTATGAGTGCGCGCAAACACATACACATATAAAGGTCCTGCTAAAAATAAGGATGCTTTTAGCTAATACCCTTTTTTTGAGCACACCAGGAAGTGCTAATGGCATGATGTCATATTCTACATGCTGTAATTGCACAAAATTAAAGATACAAACTCTGTTGCCTTGCAGCTGGCTGGAATCCAAATGCACCCCACTATTCCCCTTGGCAATCTTCTCTGTGATGCCTCTACACTTCACAGCAAGAAATGACCCAAGAGACTTGAACTCTACTACAGTTTTACTGGCTAAACTGGAACAGTTTCATCTTGACAGATCAACCAAACTGGAAGGAGCAATGCTGGAAACAATGGGAGGGAAGCTGTCTTCCCTGCAGGAATGCCTCTCTGTACATTAAGGTAGTACACAGGACTTAACAGAACAGGGTACATCTCTAGTGCACCAGTGCACAGACATATGTTTGAGAATTCAGTTCTGTGTGGATTATAGACCTCCTCATGGAACTTTAGACTTTTAATAAAGGGGATAGCAGGTGGGAATGAGTGTGGGAAAGCTGCAGAAGCCTAGAAAAGGGGAGGGTCATCTTATTACACTCAGAACAAAATACAGGGCACTGACACACTTCCCAAATGACTGAACCAAAAGCTAAACATATTCCAAACTGTGACAGTCTGAAGCAAAGTCAAAGGTTCAAACTGTGCCTTTCTCATGATCTCACTAGTTGACGTTAGCCTGTTGGTTGTCTTCTCAGGGGCCACAGTCTCTCCATGTGCAGTTTACAACCTTTCAAAGTTCTTGCATGGTTACCTGTAACCATGTATATGAATTATTCCAAATGTTTTAAAATGCTGTTTAAATGCTAAATGTCATTGTTAAACTTTTCATAGGGAAAAAAAGGTTACCATGTGCTGCTCATTTCTCATAATAATAGAACAAATTGTCAAGATTTCTACAGAAGTTGGATGTAAATGGCATAACAATCAAAAGTCTGTTGACATCGTTAAGATTTATTTTAGCCTGGGTTTTTGTAAAAAGGTCTCCAAAACCAAGCAAACTTCAAAACTTCACAGATTTACTAACTACACTGCATACGAAGTAACGCCATTCCTGGAAGTCAAACTTGATTGTGTAAAAAAAACCAAAAAACCACATGAATTGTAATGCTGCAGTAACATGTGAAGCCCTTTGAACTGATCACAAGCCTTTGGTTGTGAATTGCTGTTGTTGTTGTTAAAATCATTGGGTGTCTCTGAGCTCAGAGTTCCCATAAGGCATGGCAAACAGGAGGAGATTATCTTCTAGAAGATCAATGTATGGGATTATGCTAGCCCCTCTGGCTTGGTTGTTTGAGAGGGAGTGAGGTTAAGGAGATAAAGGAGGTTTTAAAGGATATTTCTGCCACAAGGAAATGTATATCTCTGATCTGAAGAAGCTAGTTAACACAGATGGTATATGCTTGGGAAGTTCAGAGCCTGCTTTAATGATAAATCCCTTCGGATTAATCATAATAGTCTGGTTGTTTGCAGCAATGTAAACAGAAGCAGATGCAGAAAAGGCAAATATTCTAGTCAACCTCATTCTGTTAAGGGCACCCCATATATGAGTCTTTACAAATGCTTGCAGAAAGCATAGTTAATTATCCAGTAAAAACTGTGTCCAGTCCAGGTCCCATGTCTTCACCCAATCAGCCCCATTGGAGTGAGCACAGCATCCTTTTGTTGCCCTAAACGTGCTCTCAAAACAGTACCGGGCTCCTTTTAGGGCAGCTGCTCTTTGGAATTCCAAAAATTCCAGCACAATCTCCATCGACTCTTATGGGTAAAGATTAACACAATCATGTCTAGGCTTGCCAACTAATGAAACTAAAACCAGATACTACAAAAAGCCTAGAAACAAAATCCATTTGGTATGAATGGTGACCCTGTAGTAGGGAACAAAGATGGAAAAAAATCTTTCATTTTTACTTGCAGTTTCTGCATTCTGACTTTAAAAAACAACATTTCAAGCTCTTTTCATCCCAAATACAAAACAAAAAACAAAAAACAAAACCTGGCAGAATGTGGTAAATGTGCCGTACGTACTTGATCAGACATTTACACCAGCCACACCATTATGGAAAGTATTATGTTCTAGCAACCAGTCATACTAGTGGTTCAAGATGAGCCTCCCTGAGGGAGAAAAAAAAACTGGCAAAATTCAGCACCATGGACATGACTAACTATATACAGATTCAGATTTTTAAGAGGGAAGCCCTGGACCTAGATAGACAATTCTGGAGTGCAATTATACAGTGAGGGAAAAGCTGTTTTTTAAAAAAAGGTCTTGGGAGAGAAGTAAGTGATGGCGCTGCCTGTGTGTGTGTACAGGCATACACCTTGTTATGCCTTGTAAGGTGAAAGGCACTTTGTGTGTGCTCAGTTGCTCTTTTCTTTCTGCACTGGTTCCAGTGGTCACATACGTTAACCGAAATGACAGGATCTGTCTTTTTTAAAATCAGAAGGTGATAGGGAGGAAAAACTATGGATTGGGGCTATGGGACTCCTGGCTAATTTACATTTCCTGTTGCATCATGTGATCAACAGGGAAAAAGAAGAGAGGATCAGCCTGACAGTTTTAGACAGAGCCCAGGGAAGAAACAGGTTACTCCTCCAAGATTTTTACTGCAACGTTCTTCCTTGACCTGACACCCTTCAGCTGTACTATTGGTTTATAGCTTAAACAAACCAACAACAATAACAATGGCCTTATTATGAACTTTTCTGGTAGGCAAAAAAAAGGCAGGTCGCTTTTTTTTTCAGATCACTTGACAACTTTGCTAATGTCTCTCTTTTCTATTCAGGAGATTCTGGCAATACTCTAGTAATATGCAATGAATAAGTCCTTTAGAAACTCTACATAAAGATGTAGGTGCAATCTCTTATGTGCTAGGGCAAGAGACATTAAAAACAAATCATTAACTGAAAAGGACCGAACTAGTTTTCTAACAAGGGGAGGGGAAGAGAAAACCAAATACATTAGGCCCCATACTAAATAAGGAACATAATGCCGCCCCGAGTAGACATAGTCTAGAGGGGCAGGGTATTTATTTATTTATTTATTTATTTATTTATTTATTTATTTATTTATTTATTTATTTATTTAATAAATAAATAAATAAATAAATAAATAAATAAATAAATAAATAAATAAATAAATAAATAAATAAATAAATAAATAAATAAATAAATAAATAAATAAAATATAGGGTACATTTTTTGCCTGAATACAGACCTGTAGAATTCTGCTTTCCATCTCAAAGCTCCTCTTCCTGACAGATCAGATACCAGGGTCTGGACTTGAGAAACCCAAGTGCTTCTCATGTTTACAAGCATAGCACTAGAAGGGCCTCCAAGATCATCTTGTCCAATCTATCGTTATTGGACTATGCATTCCTGATACCTGGCCATCTAGGCTCCCTTGCACAGCCCTTTCAACAAAGAAGAGGCTGTTACTTTCTCAGGCAACCTCTCCCATTGCTGAATAGGCTGCAGACTCAGCACGTTAATCTTCATATTTAGTTGAGTATCTGCTTCTTGTCCTTCAAAGGTTTTGGTTTGGTGCTTCTCATGCTTGAGTCACTATTTACAACTTCCAGAATCCCTGAACATTGGTGATGCTGGCTAGGGATTATTGGAGCTAAAGCACAACATCTGGTGATCCAAAGTTTTGGGAATACTGCCTTGGAACAACTGAAAATAAAGATGCTTTATCCCATACATAACAACCTTTTCGATATCTGAAGGGCCTCCCTAGATGAGATGTCAATTCTGTAATTACAGGAAGTGCGCGTTTAGAGGAAAACACTGTATTCTAACAAGAGGTTGCTTCAGCCCACATGTGGCAACCTAACTGGCTTTTGTTTTGTATTTCATCAGTAACTAGAAGATAGCATGGCTTCTGCTGCAGTTCTGATTTTTCAGGCACTAAGTGCAGAAAGACTCTCATTGCCTAGAGATCTGAATTTGCAGCAGAAGAAAATACACTTCTACTGTAAGTGAGACCAGACTCTCATCCTGCCTCTTAACCATCTGATGTCCAGTCCTTCAGTTTGGTCTTCAGACCCTGCACTATATTTTGTCAGCCTCCTACAGACTGTCGCAGTTTGCTGGTATTCTTAAACTGGCATTTAATGTAGTATTTTAAGTGCAATCTGACCAAACCAGAGTAGAGGATTAGCACTGCTTCCTGGTGTTCTGGTCACAATAGTTCTGTTTCAGGAATGGGTACTTCCAATCTGCTCTTTGATATGCGCTGCCATAGAAGAAAAGGGCTCTTTTAACATGTCCAGTGCCAGAAGGGTAGCCTTGCCAATTGCAGTAAAATAAAGAGTCTTGCAGTATTTAAAAAACAAAACAGTTTTAGGGTGTTTTCACAGACTAGAATTCACTTTCTTTGAATGCACTGACTACCATCCTCAGCTGGCCAACATTACAGATGTAAACTATTTTTCTCTATATCGGGGCCAAACAATATGTAGATTCCTGAGCTATTGAAGGACTCCAACTCCCACCATCGTTTACTAATGATGAGGGATGATGGGAGTTGCAATTGAAGAAAAGTTCAAAAATTCTCCAGCATGCCTCTATTTGTCTGTACAGACAAAAAGTATGGATACACGTGTGTATATGCACAACAGCACTGGGGGGGAGCACAGTCAACATTAACTGGGTAAGAATCGTTTTGAATTCTGATTATTTACACTATCTATTTGCACCTACACATTGCCATGCAGCTTCCATTCCTCATCACATACAAAAGGATTACCGTGCAGAACAGAAGCAACAACTTGTTAGCTATCGGAGATCCACTGTTCCGATTCATGCCACTGCACTTACGCAGGAATAAATAAGCACCAGGATTCTGTCTACGATATGTACTTAAACACTTTTTACTGCTCCCTGGTCATTCTGTCACAGGGATAACGAGATTAACGTCTTCAGGCTTCCAGTAAACCTGTTATATGTCGGGTGATTTCAGTTCTCCTGGTGTTCTTAAAGTCTGGGCAGGCTTATAAAGAGAGATGTGGCTTGATTATTGTAAAGCACCCTATGTGGGGCTGCCTTTGGAAGGTGTTTGGAAATTCCAGGCGGTCCAAAATGTTGCAGCCAGACTGTTAACCAGGGCTGGCTACAGCGATCATATAACCCACCCACGCACCCCTACCCCCATTATAAGCTGCCAGTCCATTTCTAGACACAATTCAAAGTGCTGGTTTTAACCTATAAAGCTCTTAAATGGCTTGGGCCCAAACTATCTCAAGGACTGCATCTCCCTTTATGAGCCTACCCAGGTGTTAAGATCAAGAGGGGAGGCCTTTATCTTGGTCCAGCCACCCTTACATCTGTGTTTGGTGGGGAAACAGGAGAGGGCCTTCCCTCTTGCTGATCCCAGACTCTGGAACTCCCTCCCACTGAGTTGTTTGTTATCCTTCTGCAGGCAGGTGAAAGACTTTCTCTTCAGGCAGGCTTTCCCTGACTGGTTCTTTAAGAGTTTTTTTGTTTGTTTGTTTTAAATGGGACCATTGGGGTTTTGTTGCTTTTAATGTGTTTTAATTCTGTTTCTTTTTTAACACTGTCTTACATCCTATTTAGGGTTAAGGTTATTTAGGGTTAGGCTATTTACATACATACATACATACATACATACATACATACATACATACATACATACATACATACATACATACATACATACATACATACATACATACATACATACATACATACATACATACATAGTCCTCTATTAACTCATGTGGACTTGATATTAAAGGAAATCTCTTGTACTAAATTGAAGTGGGAAATGCTGGATTTTCTAAAGAGTTGCAAGCTTATAGTCTGGGTATAAATCAGCCTATTTTTTTCTTCTAGCATACGGATAAAGTAACAGTTTGTAACCTGAAACCTTTGAATACAATAAGCAGACAACTTACAGAATGTGTTTCAAGAATATTTTCTCATACCCCTCTAATTTTTTTACCACCTAGCCATACGAGTTGTTTTGAAGAAGTACAAAGCTTAAATACTTCTGTAGCATTGTTTCTTGGTCTTTTTTTTAAAAAAAAACCTACTAGGAATAGGGTAGGGAATACAAAAGGTAAAAGGGAGTGTAAGGGATGGAAAAAGGGTTTTGAGGATAGGAGAACACAGAGTATATAATCATCCAATCTATTCATATTATACATGCCTCTGAACTATTCATTTTTCAATACAAAAAAGAGCTTTGTATTTTCTTTTATATATCTATATACTGTTTGGTTATCCTCTAAATATCAGCTTATATCCATATTTTAATTTAAATCTAAGTTATTCCAACTCTATTAAGAAATCGAGACCAATTATAAAATACATCCCCTCTTTCAGTTTCCTTCTGCCTTGGACGTACATTCAGCCTGTCTGGAAAAATATCCATTGTTTTTTGGTCTTAATGCCTTGTCAAACAGCATTTGTTTTTTCTTTCTCATGGACTGTCATGGTTACCTTGGTTTTTAGAGCAAGTTTCCAAAAACCCTCCTTGGGATGGACCCTTTCACCTTCTCCAACAAACAGCTCATAACCAGAGCGGGGTGTGTGTGTGTGTCTCTTTTGAAATTCTGAGACCACAAGCTGGCCCTGGTCTCATCTCTCCTTCTCACTGGCTACAGAACAAACTCACCTTGCAGAAGCTTTTGGGCCAGCCTGCAGTTCATGGGAGACCCTCAGTAGGTCTCCGCAGCAACACAGAAACCAGAAATGCCTCCCATGTGGTACCCAGATGGGATGCCACAGACTACATACAGTGATGCTGGCAACAGAACCAGGTCTCGCAGATTATAGTGAGGATCTTTGGGAAGAATACTGTCCCAATGTCCTAATGAAGGGGGATACCACCACGGCAACAGGGAAATGGCCGCCTTTATCACAGCAATGAAGAACTACTCTTACATTGCCACACACCTCCGAAGTGAGACGTGGAGAAACTGCAGGGACTAACTTCAAGCTAGGAGGTGACTGGCCAGGAAATATCATTTTGAGAGGGCAGGCAAAGAGTGCGAGGGACAAAAGAAGAAAGCCAAGAGCCTCCCACTGCTGGCCCTGCCATTAAGCACTATCAGGTGGTCACTTCAGGCAGAAGATTTTAGGCCTCCTAAAAGGGCAGTTTGATATTACTGGGGTTTTTATTTTTCCCCCTGTCAATCTACAAAAGAGGCGCTTGTTTTGTTTTGATATTTTTTGTCTGCCTTGTCACATTAATTTCTGTGGCTTTAGACAACATGTGCCTTGAATTTGGGAGAATTTGGTGCTGTAGCTGAGGAAGCAAAATATCTTGAGCTGTCTCTCATTACAGCTTAAAACAGGGACTCCAGCAGCCTCCAAAGCAACCCTTATCAAACCCCTAATTTTCTGGCAAGAAAAAAAAGAGGGGGGGGCACCTCCAAAAGAAAAACTGCTGGTAGCATCCAGGGGCTGTGACTCTCCTTATGAGTAGAGAAATTGGCCATTGCTTTAGAACCACAGCTAGCACACAACATTTCATTTTAGTTTTCTGCTTATATTATTACAGTTGCTTTCCATCCTTATAGGAGTGCTTTTCACTGGAAACATCTACATGCTGTGGGCAACGGGGAGCTGGAAGGCTAACACCTGTCCTAACCCTATGCTAATTTCTTGCCAGAATATGAATACTGGAAATTAATTATGGCATAAGAATTAAAGCTTAGCACGAGGGAGCAGCTATGTTAAAATATATTTAGATAAAACAGGAATGACTGTGTCTTATCTAATTTCTATAGTAATAGCAAGAGATGTTCAAAGTTGGAGTCTGCTATAAGTCACCTTTCTTCCCACCGAATGCCAAAATTCTCTTGGCAGAAGGTCCAAGATCACACAATAATTGGTATTAAATAATAACCCAAGGAAATGATAATTATAAAATGCAAGCATTTTTTTCCCAGACAAAAATGTTGCACAACAAGAGGCTAGAAGAACCCCTTGTGTATGTGGGAGACAGATGATGCCCAACACATGTAAATGACCTTGGACTTGACCAGACAGCACCTTGAGCAAACAAGAAAACATCTTTATTATTATAATAACTCTCACTGCAGCAGGGGTCACCCAAGAAGCATATAAATCTATATACAATTCCTGTCAGAATAAATCAAATAAGCGCATTTCAGCAAAAACTATCTTTTCTCACTAAAATTTTCTGCAGTGGTCAACACCCCCCCCCCAGCCTGAAGGAAGAGCAGGAAGAACAAATTCTGGGTTGAGGGCTCAGCTTGGCCTCAGGGACAGAAAGGCAATAGAAGAGGATACTGTTCCAAAGCCTTCCTGATTGTTTCTAGAAAACACCCTCTGAACACTCCTGGTGGCTCTCTCTCTCTCTCTCTCTCTCTCTCTCTCTCTCTCTCTCTCTCTCTCTCTCTGGCTGGCTGAAAGGGAGGAAGCTCCTCCAGAAGGTGGTTATCCTGCCCTTGGCCAACATGAGTGTCAGCTGATATCTGAAGTCAAGGAGGCCTGAGTCTTGGCATCCTTTTGCTCTTTCTTAGCTGCAAACAGATACTTTTTTTTCTGATCTCCAGATGGTGGTATTTTGGCATAGCCAAGCCGGATATTACTGCTGCTGCCAACCATGCAATTGTCAAGCAATCTCGTACACTGACATTTCTATCATAATGTGGAGTTTCATTTCTAACCAGTATGAGCCTCTTCTATCTATTTGGAGACCCAAGGTTTTCTTATAAATTATAGTGTAAATCATAGTTGCTTGTGTGAACACTGAGTAATCAGAAACATGAATGAGACACCGGTCAAGGAGGGTGGATCAGTTTCCCAGCTCTGCAGCTTGACACTTGCCGTCTCCCTGAAGAGTCACTCCCATATATCTATGGTGTACACAATAGAGACAACACAACAAATAGCCAGAGCCTTGGAACATGAAATTTTTTTTGGACTACAACTCCCAGTGTCCCCCAGCCACTGCAACCAGAGGTCTGCTGGTTAGTGGAGTCAGGCACTGCAGCCCAAAAGTATATTTTCCAGGCTGTTCCACCCTCAAATCCCTCCCAGGGCCACAACTATGTGCTACCATCCCTTGTAGAACCACTCAAACCATCTCCTTCCCATCTGCCTGCTGATCAGCCCACTGCATTCCTTTGCCTTACCTGTTTGGGTCTGCGTGGGTGATAGAAATTCGAGGAGGGATTCTCAGGGGCAGAGTGGTTGGCCTTTGGACATTGTCTGGCTCCGGTGAGCGTGCTCTGTCTACGGGCTTCCATGGAGGGACCTGCAGACTGGAGGAGAGGCGCCTTCGTCCACGTCGCAGGTCAGCACCAAGCATGCTGGAGGAATTGTAAGAGCGGCTGCACCAGTTAGGATCCAAGGTGTCCTTGGGCTTCTGCAGAGCAAAAGAAAGAAAGATGGAGGGAATTAGGTTATTCTGTCCCACACAGTCTCAAATGCTCAAAGGAGTAAATGAGTGAACTTGAGATCTGGACAGTACTTAGAAATTTGATTCCTGAGCCCAGTTCTGTTCATGCTTCACTTGGGAAATAGTAAGATGTCCCTACTATGAGCAAGCAAAATCTGGGCACCATTAAACATGAGTGGACATTGCTAAGGAGACTTTAATGTCTTCTTTATTTATTCTTTTGTTTCATTTTCATCTAGCCCTTCTTGAAATGCAGCTCCAAAATCAATAGCAACAGCCTTTTGCCTATTGTAATGCCAAATTGTTAATGCATTCCAGAGAATGGTACCCTGTAGCAGCAAAACAATTAAGAGCCTTGTAAAAATCAGGAAAAGGCCACATGATTCCCAAAACAATACAAATGCAGGAATCGGTGACACCTTTATGGGACCACTAAAAAAATTAACAAAACAAAAAGTGACCTCGCAATGATAATTCATCTTCCTCAGGCTGTGCACCAAATTCTCATGGGTAGCTCCAAAATTATACAGTATGTTTTTGTTAAAGTCCCAACGTTTCATGGCCACTGTTGAGGACTAGGTATAGCACCTTAAAGACCAGCAATGTCTATTTCACTGGTTCTTAACCTTGGGTTACTCAGGAGTTTTGGACTGCAACTCCCAGAAGCCTTCACCACCAACTGTGCTGGCTGGGGTTTCTGGGAGTTGCAGTTCAAAAACATCCAAGTAACAAAGGTTAAGAACCACTGGTCTATTTGATATAAACGTTCATGGACTAGAGGGCACCAGCTCAGATGCATGAAATGTTATTCTTATCCTGAATAGGAAGGTTTGTGGGGCTTTGACAGCATTGCGGTACTACCAGGATGCACCAGGTGGCACTAACCAAAAGAACTTCCCTGAGAGATGAAGACGCCAAGCAATAAAGCAGTGTTGATAGCAGAATAGTTGTATTATTTACAGTATATATACATATATGTACAGCTTAGTCCTTGTTTCCAGTCCCGAAGTCATACACAGCAGTTTCCACAGAGTTCAATGCATAAATCAGAGTCAAAGTCCTTGTAAATTAGTTCAACAGTCAAATACCATATGGTCAGTCCAGTAGCCAGAGTTCTTCCTCCAATATACAGTACGAAGACACAGCTTCTTCTAGGATACTCCAGCACAGCAACACGACGACACCAACCCACAACACCACAAAGTGTGTGTGCTAGGTCTGCTAGCTTTATTCCAGGGTTAGCCAATCCTGGGATTGCTCTCTCAGCTGTTACTATTTAATCAGCTGGATAAATTCTAGCTTTGCTTGATTCTTTAACACTGATTCTTACAAATACTTATTTCATTGTACAAAACTGCATTTAACAATTCCTCCAGGATTATCTTAAACATGTCAGAGTTTATATACATATATAAGCACATGGGCACACAGAGTGAGTATAGAGAAGAAAACTGGAGGAAAAATGTGAACTTTGGCAATTAAATGCAAAAACTGAAGATGAAAACAGTCATTTTGGAATTGAAATGCGTGCAAAATAAGCACAGCCACCTCTCAAAGCAGCACTGCTCTACCAGGCAACTTTAGGATTGATCTTTGGATATACAGTTAATTTTTTATATTTATTCACTCATTCAAATAGATTTCGGCATAAAGATAGAAAATATTTATACCCCAATCCCTATGCATTTTTATTCAAAAGTAAGTTCCACCATTCTCAGTGAAGCTACACCCAAATAAATGCTGACAGGAACCTTCAGCCACCAAAAAAACCAAATAGGGATTCCGCTACAGTACTATTGTTTGACCCTGATGTAGGATATGTGCACGAGATGAGTTTTCTTAAGTAGGACTTTCCTCATCTTTTATATACCAGTACTGATCAAATGTTGAAGCGAGAGCTAATTACTAAATGGCATTACCATGGATTCTGACATTCTCAGAACAAAACAGTTACACAGAGTGCCTTCAAAAATTGTAAATGCCCATTTATAACTCCATGGTCTTGCCAGAGGATTAAAAAAAAACCCACACCACAAGATTCCAGTTTGAATAATCCTCAAAGGAAAAGAAACATTTGAAGGTGTCTAGTGAAGAACTTTGTTTATTTCAGCTCTGTGACTGGAAATATCTTGAATGTCTGAGCAACAATCTTCCTCCTTCTTGTGACACTTGAAAAGAAAGCATGTCTTTATATTTAACCTTAACCTTTACACAGGCTGGCTCCCTTTGCGGCTTCAGAAGAGGCTTTGTGTTTTTCTGTTTCCCTCCATTGGATTTTACTTAGGAGGGTTGCCTGAGGGACTGTCTATATCCAACACAGAGACATTTGCCCCTTTCCCCAGTGCAGCTGCCTGCCCTCCAGTGGTACTTTTTCATTATCTAGATTTTTAAATAAGAGGGGTAGTCATCTGCTCATATTTATGTACATTTGCTGATATGTTTCTCCAGCTAAAGGAGGCAGCAATGCCTCCACTGAACGGTGGTCAGAAGTAGGAACTGCAGAGAGGTCAGCCTGACTTAAAGGACAGTGGAAACATAAACATCTAGCAGGCCATAGCAAGTCATCCTACATGGTTAGAGGTGCCTATAAGAACCTGCAGGCTACAGTATGCTTGTGTAGGGTTACCAGACGTCAGGCAAAGATAAAAACCTTTAACATGTCAGGCTTTTGTATATTTTATGTTATAATTTTGGATGGGAGGGGGCGAAGTGGAAGGACCCCCCCCCCTCCCTCTGTCTTTCCCCGTGCCTGGTCGCCCGGCCGCACCCGTTACCTGCCGCCAGTGTCAGAGTGCAGTCCTTGTCCCCTCCTACTACGGCGCAGCTGCTCGGCAATCCGCCATGCCCGCTCAGCCCACGTGGAGCCCAGAAAGTCAGAGCGAGCAGAGCGCCACCCGCCAAGCCAGGAGCAAGCAGCACCCGAGCGCACTGATGGGAAGGTGAGCACCTGGACTCTGTGTGTGTTTCCAAGTCCCTTTCAGGGACTCCAAGTCCCACAGCCCACAGCCTTGAACTTATGACCCTCGGGGGGAGGGGAGGCTGCCCTGTTCGGCTTTGCCTGGCGTTGCTTTCCCCCTGCCTGTGCCGGAGCCTTGTTTGGATGTCCAGATTGGCAAGGTTGCCTCTAAGCCTGTGCAGAGTGTGAGCAGCCGGGGGATCCCGCAGCCGGGCCGGGGTGGATTTGGGTACAATTGGCTGTTTAAATAATGTCTTTTGGTATTTTGAAAAAAAAAAGCCTCCATTGAATTTATTTTTATTTTTTAACATGACTGTTTCTTATTCGGTTCACTAAGAGACATTTATTGGCAGCAATTGTATTGATTGCGGGTTTAATCCTGAACTATTCAAATGGAATATTCAATATGTCCTCCTCTGTCCTCTTTTTTTGTATTACTATGTCCTCCTTTTGATACCCATGAATCTGGCAACCCTATGCTTATCTTAGCAACACATTTTAAAGACAGAGAGAGACTTAGCACCCATCCACAACCTTCTCCACTCTCTGACTCATTGTTTAGCAAACCCTCATTCAAAACAGTGGCGTTCACACAGAGGAACATGCAGTAGGTTGTGATCAAGGCACTCTGCTATAGCTACTAGGACTATATAGGGGTGTACTAGGGCTATATAGGGGTGTGTCTTTAAAAAAAGAAATCCGACTCTCAGAATTCTCCAAGAATTCCCCAAGCAGAATTCTGGGAGTTCCTGCCCACAGACACTTTATACACATCCACATTTCACACTTGAAACAGGCCTTTGATCCAGACTGTTTCAGAATACTTCCTGTACAAAAAGGAACCTGCCCCAGTGCTTTCTGAGAGGACTAGGTTTTTGTGGGAAGTGTAGTCTCATTGTCCATTAGGCACTCTATGGGGCATCCCCAGACAACTGCACTTCCCACAAAGACCCGGGACTCCCAGGAAGCACTGGGACACTTTCCTTTTTGACACACACCTAAAAGCACATAGGTGTGTGCAGCGGTTTGGGGGCAAGAAGTACCAGAATTCCGACTGAGAAATCTCTAGAGAATTTTAGCAATGGGAGTCTTAAAAAACCGATTGGCACATCCATAGAATATACTTTCTTGGAGAAGGAAATCAATAGATATGTGCAGATTCGTGCGTTTGAGCTGCAGCTTCCAGAATTCCCCAGGCAGTATATCATCAACTCAGATGAACAATGGCTCTCCAGAAAGGATTTCAAAAATAATTATTTTCCCCCCAACATTTCAAGAAGTGAAATGTTTTGCAGCAATACCTAGTGATCTCTGGTCCTTCATCATGATCTGGCCATCCAGGTACTAATAAGCTTCAAAGTCAGATGAGAAATGGGCTCATGGCGCTATGGCGGAAACTACAGATTAGATCACTACATTTTAAAAGTAATTTGTTCTGGTTACTTATTGCAGTGTTTGAAACACAGCCCAATGCCATTACTTCTTGAAATGTTTTTGGGGGGGATCTCATTACATTGCTTGTTTCTTTGTTCATTACCAGTTACAGTGGTGCCTCGCTTAACAATGATAATCCGTTCCAGGAAAATCGCCGTTAAACGAAAACATCGTGAAACAAAATTAAAAACCCCACTGAAACGCATTGAAACCTGTTCAATGCATTCCAATGGGGTAAAAACT
Source organism: Pogona vitticeps (assembly GCF_051106095.1). NCBI lineage: Eukaryota > Metazoa > Chordata > Lepidosauria > Squamata > Agamidae > Pogona > Pogona vitticeps. The sequence continues at coordinate 182,674,299 of NC_135784.1, forward strand.
CACCGTCCAGCGAAGATCCTCCATATGGCGGCCATTTCTGCTACCTGTATAGCGAGGAATCCGTCCCTAAACACAGCGGGGAGCCATTTTAAGCACCCGGTGGCCATTTTGAAACCCATTTAGACCATCATTTTGCAATCGCAAAAGATTGTCGTATAGCGATTTCGTCGTAATGTGGGGCAATCGTTAAGCGAGGCACAACTGTATTACAAAAATACTATTTGTATTGTTTTACCTATGTTGTATTTTGTTAGTTACTTTGAGGGGGAGTGGAGACTTTTGAGTGATAAGGAAATGGTGTAAAACTTGAAAATCTCCTCAAAATGCTTCTAAAATGTTTTTTAAAGCATCTAAAAATGCTGTGTGTTGCACCAAAGTAGTAACAGTGATCTTGCTAGTTATACTACAGTACTACTGATATTGCTTTTACTAAGATAGAAGGTAATAACAGTACTGTGTGCAGTGAAGGCTGACCAGGATGGTAAAAGGCTTGGAGACCAAGCCTTACAAGGAACGTTTGAAGGAGCTAGGTATGTTTAGCCCAGAGAAGACATGAGGGAGAGCCAATATGATAGCTATCTTTGCCGATCACATGGAAGATGAACCAAGCTTGCTTTCTGTAGCTCCAGAGGGTAGAACTTGAAGTAATAGTTTCAAATTACAAGAAAGAAGATTTTGTCTAAACATGAGGAAGAATGTGGTGGAAAGAGTTATTTGACAGTGGAAGGGGCCTCAGGGGGAGGTGATCTCTCCTCTGCTGGAGGTTTTAAAACAGAGGTCAAATTGCCACTTGTTAAGTTTGCTTTAGCTATGCATTTCGAGAGAAGACTGAACTCAATGACTCTTGTGAACCTTATTCTAAGATTCTGCGATTCTGCTTCATAACCTAGCTGTGAAAAGTTACTGTTAGTATTTACTGGGAACTATGTTACTTGTAGTTTCCTCTGCTTTTTTATTAGATCTATTTCCAACATAACAGTGGTAGAGTGGTTATTACATGAGCAAGCTGCCGAAGATGCTACTTCTCTCCCCTTGGCAATTACTGTATAACACTTAACATGCTCTTAGATATCCTCCTTGCAAAATAGCTTCAGGAAAGAGGCTTCATTCTCCTTTCCCAGCAGAAGATTCTAAAGGTGTCCTTCATTTTGTGTTGGAGAAAGGCACCTGCCAGGTTGCAGTTGGCATATTGGCTGTTGCTCTGAAAATAGCACTGCCAGAGTTGACAGCTGTGTGAAAGAAACCACAGCTGAATCAGCTGTCTCCCATCCTGTTACGCCCTCCAGGTCTCTGGATGGTTTCAAATCTCCTGCATTGTTTTCTCCTTCTGAGCTGGGAGGAGTACCTGAAGAGCAGAGTCCTCCTCAGTGGAGCCGTGTGTTCCAGGAAATAATTTCCAAACAATAAATTGTACTACAGAGTAAAACAGTGTTAACTTCATTAAATGTCCCCGATATGATGCCATTTTAATTGGCCAATTAAAACTGATCAGTGCATGACAGCTAATCCAGTATAAAGACTTCGTGTAATTGGCAGGCTTGCTGCTCTGGATCCTGGCCCAGTTTTCTAACAGAAAAGTCATGTCATTATAGAATGAGATTCTTCTCCAAGATCAGCTTCTTTTATTTTAAGTAAACTTCCAGTGGTTTCCAGTAGGAAAGCCGGAATCTACAAGTCTCTCATACCTCAATCTAAGTTGGCTCACACCACTTTCACTAATTTTTGTATTGTAAAAAAGTGATTTGGGGCTTCATTTTTCCAGGTGAAGTTGAAGGCTGATGTTGAAGGTTCTGAAAAGGTTGAAAACTGACACCTGTGTTCTACTATTTACTCATTTTTATTTATTATAAAATTTCATAACAATGATATTTTGATGATTATGACTTTCTCAGTTTACAGACAAGAAAACTGAGGCAAAGAGATTGTGGCTCGCTTCAAACTATAACATGCCTTTGTGGAAGAAAAGTGGTTGTTCTCAGGGAGAAATGCCTTCTCCCAAACACTAGGATTCTGTAGACTAAAAGAGAAGGGAAGGACCTTGTAGGAGGTCTGGCTTCATTATAACATTACGACTACCTAGCTGTGGGGGGGCGTTGTCAAAATCACTTCTCCCTAAAGAGATAACTATCTCGGGGGAGGAGTCACTTTGGACGCAAAACCACCACTTTTATTACCTGAGGTAGGTCCTTTAGGCCTCAGAGGTTCATAGTTCCTGCTCCATGGACAAGCTTGACCTTAAAAGAAACCTTTGGATACTCTCAAAGCAAAACACCGTTGACTGTGTGCTTCCTTAGACAGCACAACAGACTGGCCAGGTGGGACCTTTCTATATTACAGTAGCAATTAGTGACCTTCTCAGATCTCCACTGGATTTAAATGCAAGTCCTGCTGTTCAAGATACAAGTCTTTCAATTAAGAATAATTGTTTTATTAAGAAAATAAAGTAGTTTCATTAGAATACAGTTGTAGCATTAAAAGGCATAAAACAATAAGCATACCCAGCAGTTACCATCATTAAATAAGCTTACTATTTCTAGGTAAAATAAGAACAACTAGAATTAAGTAATCATCTTTGCTCTCTCTCTACATATCAGCATCTAGAGAAGCTATTTATCCTCCCTCTTCTCCTGCAAAAGACAAACCTCTCACATTCCACAACATCCACTATTGCCATCATCTGTCACATTCATCAACAACCATTTTTCTACATGTCTCTGTACCACCTTCTTCATGACATTTCCAAGCTGCTAACCAATTAAGATCAAGTGGGTATAACACAGTCCACTCCCTTATTTCACATGAGAAGATCCAGGTGCTTTATCTCGAGCCAATTAACTGGCATGTGTTGTTTCGGCTTCCCCCGGTCTCCTCCTCCTTGCTTATTATCTCTGTGTCCGGCAGAGCAAACTCTGAATAACAATCTCATGAGAACATTTCAGTGCTTTTAAATCCATCTTACACAGAGCCTTACAGACTCTATTTTTGTATGACTACAAGTCCCAGTTTCCTCTTATTTCCTCACAGGCATGATCTCCAGAAGTAGGAGATTATTGATTTGGGCTGGGGATTGAGGAACAAACGACTGAAAGATTTCCTCAACATGCTGACTGCCAGTTGTCTTCTGCCTGTCCACTATATGCATCAGGCAGATGAATCATGCATATATACGAATCTTCTGTATGAAACATTTATACTGGGGCTAGTATGATGCAGTAGTTAGAAGGAAACAACTATCACTGGGGAGGTACGGGTTAAAATCCCTCCTCAATCATGAAACTCAACAGGTAAATCTAATCCAGGCATTCTCAGTGTAACCTATCTGATGGGCAGAACTTGGGAAATTATTTTTTAAAAAGAATTAATGACACCGACTTGTTACAGTGTTTAAAAAACAAATTGCTGTGTTGCTCATGGCACGGCTTATTCCTCTCTATTTCTTAAAAATATAAGATGTTAAAAAGTGAAAAAAGAATGACTTATACCTTGAAAAAATTCCTGTCAAAATGCAAAAAAGAGAGTCCTTTATAAGTAGCTTTGAAAGTAAACATGAAAATATTATACATTATACCAATAAAGTTACATCATTCCCATGAACTGGCTAAAATCCTGTTCGTGTAAGTTATACCATGTAAGGATGACGATGTCATTTGATGGATAAGTTTTTTTTTAATTAAACATTTCCTATTTCTGTCCCAAGGCACCCCCAGATCTTATGTAAACCCTGTGGAGCTCACGGGATGGCCACAGAAAGTCTTCCATTACCAAATATAGAGCAGATTTCAGCCATTATGTTACTTTTGAAATGTGATTTCCTTATGCCCCTGTTTGACAATAAGAAGAAAATAAGTAACTCATTACAAGTAATTGTATATTATTTATAGCTCATTCCTTCCAAGCCATATTAACACGATCACCATGAGGATAAATACAGATGGAGAAAGGGCAGTGTACATTGTGTGCTGCCTGGACGCTATGCTGGGGTGGATGAGGAATAATAGAGTGAGGCGGAACCCATACAAGATAGAGGTCCTGCAGGTGGGCACTCCTAGTGTCTGTAATTTGAGAGCTTCCTTCTCCTTTAGAGAGGGGTTCTCTCTCTGCTAAGGATAAGGTGCACAATTTGGGTGTACTTCTGGGCCCAGTACTGTCAACGGACACCCAGATAGCATCTGCAGTCTGTTCTGCCTATTTCCATCTCAGACAGATTGTCCAGCTGCATTCCTACCTTGACACTAGGTGTCTCACAATGCTGGTTCATGCACTGGTAGTCTTGAGATTAGACTACTGCAATGCTCTCTATGTGGAGCTGCCCATGAGGCTGCTATGGAAACTCCAGCAGGTCCAAAATATGGCAACCATACTGTTGCATGGGGTAAATAAATACCAGCACATCTCCCCTATCCTGGCTGCCTTATGTTGGTTATCTGTACATTTCCATATCAGCTTCAAGGTGATGGCGTTAACATAGAAGACCCCTGGATGGTATGGGATCTTAATACCTGGCAGAACACCTCTTCTCAATGGGAACTGTCTGTTCCACTCATTTGTCCCAAGCTGGGCAGTTGAGGACCCTGAGGCCAAGTGAGGCCCAGAAAGAGAAGACCAAGAATCAGGGCTTCTCAGCAGTTGTATCACATCTCTGGAATCAACTCCCACCCGATATCTGCCTGGCCCCTTCACTGACACCCTTTAAGAGACTTTTGAAAACACGGCTGTTCAGACAGGCCTTCCAAAATATCCCATCTACAGAACACAAAGGTCCTTCCAGAATTTAAGTCAATGATTCCTCCATCTTAAAGATTTTATTAAAGGTTTCTTACTGTGTATTTGTAAAGTATATGTTAAGTTTTAATTTCAATGTTTAGTATATGTTTATTGCTTATTTTCATAATATTGTGATGTCTATGTACTTATTGTTTAAGGTTGTTATTATTGTGTATTATTAGTCTTGGTGGGAACTGCCCAGAGTGGCCTTGTAGCCAGATGGGCAGTACAATTAATTAACTCTCACAGCACCCTTGTATAGGGCAAAATCAGCAAGATGTATGACTAATCACAAATCTTCGAAGCTGACATGACAACATCTGCCAATCCTTCTTGTTGCAGGATGGACAGCATAGAAAGTTGTTACGAGCCACAGTCCAACAGATGGGCCACATTTCCATTTCCTTCAAAGTCACCATGGTTCCAGCTGCCTGAAATTAAAGAGTATTTTTCCATTGATTATATTAAAGCATCAAAGAGTTTTGGAGCAACTTAAAGACCCACACATTTTATTTGGCACCATCTGTTATGAATTGTTGGGAACTGCAAAGAAACAACCTACAAATCAGTACTTCCCAAATTTGGGCAACCCAGATGTTCTTGGACTACAGTTCCCAGAAACATCAGCCAGCACAGCTGGTGGTGAAGGCTTCTGGGGAGTACAGTCCAAGAACACCTGAGTTATCCAAGGCTGGGAATCACTGGTCTAGATTAATCAATTCTTTATTTACAGTCCTTCGATCTAACCACTGGTCTAGATGTTGATGCCCCATATAAATCTTTAAGGTACTGCAGGGCCCTGTCATTTTTGCTGCAAACAGACTAAAACTCACAGGAAGTTTATTAAATCTTTGGCCAACTCAAATAACTCTGTGTTCGACATTTGAACCTCTGCCTTCCTGGTCTGCAAAGTTATTTGCATAACACCTATTTTAAATCAGACTACTAGTGCATCTAGTTGCTTGCACTCTGGAGCAGCACCTCATTTTCTAAGTCAGGAGCCCCCAGGGGTTGATTCCAACACCTTCTGAACATGTGTGCTGTAGCACCAAGCTATGGCCCATCCTTCATGATTTTAGGGTGTGTGTTGGGGAGGTGCAAGGAAGTAGGAGTGGTGGGCCTCTATAAGTTGTTCACCCTTCATTAGGAGCTACATTCCATTGATCTCAGTTCAGAATAAGGAAGTTTGTTTCATCCATTCTAGTCAACCTAACAGATTTCCAAGTAATTAATTTTTTAAAAACAAAATCTTTCCCCTTCTCCAGAACTGAGATTAACAAAGGTGAAGAAATGATAAAATATATAATCAGTATAGCCACAAATGCAATGTGAAGCTATCCATAAACATAAGCCATATGTTACAATGCACACTTGCTCTTAAGAGTTCCCATTATATACCCAGAAGAATACTGTAAATGCCATAAAGGCTTTGAGGGTTTTTAAAAAGTCTAATAATTATACTTTACCGTACACACCTGCTACGAATGTTTTGCTTGCTGTGTTATCAATTCTGAAACTGTAGAAAAATAATGAAGAAGGCTTTTGGATAATATGCTGACTTGCCTAAGCTATACAGAAACAAATTAAACTTGCAAAAAAAAAAATCATGGCTGATGATTAGGAGGAAAAGACTGGAGCAACACCTCCAGTAAAGGAGGCTGCCATAACCCCCATCCTTGTAAGAACCTTCATAATTTGTCTGCAGCAGTCTGAATCCACTTCAACTGCTATGGCTCCATCCTATGAAAAGTTGGGATGTGTTGTTTGGTAAGGAACCCAACATACATGCAATGTAAACATGCAATGTATCTACACTATATAGAGAGCATCTACTATATACATATAGTGTAGATACATTGCATGTTTTCCCGAACCCCCAGTGGGATGCAAACAGACTACAGATATTTTAAAGGGATAATGATTATTTCAGACATTTCTGGTATCTAGCAGGACATCACCTCTCTTAAAGGTGTTAGGCTAGGAAATGCAGTGAGGGCTGGTTCTACTAAGAGACAGAATGAACTGTGTATGTGGTCTGAGGGCTTTGCACAGTGCTGTCTCCAAAACTGTGGGGTCAGGCTCGGCTGAGAGGACATCAACATCTGGCTTTCTCCTTCCTACTTGGAATTTATCTTGAATGATTAAAACCTACAGGCATGTATAGCACTTAAAATTTCATAACAGTGTTTTTCAGTGTTTTTCAGAGGAAGAGATTTAATACAGGAGCATCTACCAGCAAACCATACTCTAGGGAAATGTAAACTGTGAAAGGCCCTCTGTGGCTCGTAGACCCCCTTGGTAAAGAAACTGCTTAGCCATTAATTGATGTTTTTAGAGGAAACAAGGGGGAAAATGACATTTATTCCCAAATACAGTGGCTCAGTATTGTGGTTCTTCTAGACTGTCTCCCTTGCTCCTAGTACATTTGACAAGGCCAATAAACATAGTCAGAGAGTGCTGGATTACAGGATAAAAGACATTTGAAAGGTAAATGGAAATGGTTTTGACAGCACATTTTTTTCAACTTTCAATTCAGGATGGAGTTCTTAACCCCGCTCTTATTCTAAACCTTTGCCATGGCCTTTTGCTCCTTCCTCTTAAGAATGTCAAGTAAGACTAATGAGGAGGTAGCCATACTGTTTCTCACAAGCAAAGCAAGGCAAGGTGGGAGGGGGGAGCCCACCTGTCTTTGCTGCCTGCTGAGTGATCACTGTTTCGTTTTCCTTGCATGACCTCCTCTTCACATTTACAGACAGGGAAAGTCAGGTTCTGACAGGCAGCTGTAAGACTCGACATGGTTTTGCACCACCCCTTTGGTCCCACCCAGACTCCGAAAACAGACTGAGCTGTCAAGAAAACACCTTTACCCCTGATACTTTAAATGCCCTTTGCTGATGGGCTGTTCTCTCTCCAGAAGGTTAAGCATCAAAGGGCAGCTGTCAATAGAGATTTCTGTCTTTAGTAACACAGCCGGGACAGATATGACTACATGGTTGGACCACACCAGAAGGAATCAACACCATGGTGGGCCCAGTATGGATTTTCCCAGTGCACAATGCTTTCCTTGCTCAGCACAAATCTCAGCAATTAAATACAAGGAAAATCAATGCACCACTGCCAGAGTTCTGTTCTAACCCACCACCTCCCTTGTACATCTCCGGTGTTACACAAGCACCATGGAGGTAACACAGCAACAGCAGGGCTATGCTTCCGTGTAGGGCTAAGACAACCACTCCCATGGAGTCGAGGCAAACTGACTCTAAGGAACAAACTGTCAGAGATGGCAACTCTAGTTTACAGAGAAAAGATATGCACTGTTTCAGGCAATATTGTCACTGTAACTTATTTATTTATTTTAAATATTTTCACTGTACTTTTCTTCTTAAAAAGGACGCAAGGCAGCTAATACCATTTAAAGTCAGTATTTAAAAGCTACAAACATTGTGCATACAAATATTTTAAAAGAGCTAAACACCAAATTAACAATTGTAAACAAAGTCAACAGCAAAAACAGATTCAAAGCAACAAGGCACAACACTCCATTTAAAAAAACCCCTCTCAAACAGCTGATCACAATGGGAAAGTCTGTCTGAAGAGAAAGGTTTGGGCCTGACTGCAGAAGGACAGCAAAAACGGGGCCAGCCTGGACTCCTCTGGGAGGAAATTCTGGAGTCTGGGTGCAACACCAGAGAAGGCCCTCTCCCGTGTGACCACTGAACAAACATCCCTGTGGATGGTGGTGGAACCTGCCCTCCTTTTTCCTCTTGAGGGCTGGTCAGAGGAAGTCTGCATCACAATGTACAAAGAGATTTTCTGGTAGCTGCTAGTTAAACGATGGCACTGATTGGCTGACATATTTGCGAGTCCGTATCTGCCTTTCCTCCAGTGAACTCAGAGCACTGCAGATAGCTCTTTATCCTCTCCCTCACATCAACCATCTTATGGAGCAGGTTGGGCTCAGAAAGAGGGACTAGTCAAGGTCATCCACAGAGCTACGTTCAGTGCTACCTGTATCTCCCCATCCATAGATCAGCATTACAACTACGATACAACACTGGAGACGAACATTTAGTTTTGAATAATGAGCTAAATCAGCAAGTGTGGGGCATTACATATTTGGATGCTTTCCTTCATTCCTAATGAATCCGGAAGCTATCTTTCTTAGCCTGTGTGTAGCAATCCCTTGCATGTCTCACCAAGTGGACTAGAGCAGTGGTTCTCAGACTCGGCTCCCCAGGCGTTCTTGGACTGCCAGTCCTAGAAATCCTGGCCAGCACAGCAACTGGTGAAAGCTTCTGGGAACTGCAGTCTAAGAACATCTGGGGGTTCTCAAACACCTGGTTTGAGAACCACTGACCTAAAGTCCATCTAAAGCTTTTGACTTCATAAACCCTGTTCATCTTTATGGCTTTTGTAGTAGTTTGCATTTAAAGCAGGAAACTGTACAGGGTAAAATAAAACCCTGCAGCCCAGGAGAACATGCAGATGTTAGTCCTTACCTTCCAGAACTCTGCAGCCAGGGATTTTGGGAATTGTAGTATTTTTAAAGTACTTTTTCTAAGCATTACCCAAGAGCAACTAACTTCTAGTGTCATTAATCCCAGATGCATTTAGGCATACATTCTTAAAACCCATACAACCTCTTCTCTATGTGACCCAGCTACGGAGTGATCACAAACACAAAGGACCCTAAAGAGTACAACACAGGGGGAAGAACAAATTAAATTTCCTTTTTAAAAAATGCATAATTTCTCATTGGTGAGGGAACATAAGGTGGCTCCACTATCTATCATGATCAGCTTCTAGGAAAGTGGTATATTAGTGGGGGGGGGGATTTCCAAAAAAGGCATCTGTAAAAAGACAGAGAGAGAGAAAGAAAATACAAAACCTGTATATATTTAAAGCATGCATCAGACTGTTTCTTTACACATATACCAACTCAATCTTTACTGGGTTGTTAGTTTACCAAAGAATTGTGATGGGCAGTGCAATGAAAGCTGAGACAAGATACAAGACCAATTTTTTTTTTAAAAAAAGGAAAATTCCATGCTAGGAATAACTGAGAATGAGACTGAAACCAGGACTACAAATACTGTTCTACAATGATACCATTGCTGGAATATTGTGCAGTTGTGGTTGTCACATCTCAGAAAGCACATTATTGAGTTGCGAAAGTGGGAAAAAACAGCAAGCAAATTGATTCATGGGCTGGATCAGTTCTGCCATGAAGAAAAGCTAAAAATGTTTGAAATTTTTGAAGTTGACGGTAGAGAAAGCTGCTAAGGAGATATATTATAGTTTATAAAATTATTCACATTGTGGATAAAGAGGACAGAGAAACATTTCACTTCCTTTTTTATAACACCTGAACTCCAGGTCATCCAATTAAATTGATTGGCATGAGACAGAGAAAAGGAACTATTCTTCACACAATGAGTAATTAATTTATGGAATTCTCTACCATAAGATGTGATGAGCTTAGGTGAGCACAAAATTGGATTATGGAAATTCACAGAGGATAACCTTATCAATGGGTATTAACAATAAAGTTGGTACATAACCTTCAGGTTTAGAGGCACCATGCCTCTGAAGATGAGTTGCAGGGAAACAAGATCACATTAACAGTTTTGCATCCCACATGCAGGCTTCCCAAAAGCACACAATTTTATTTTATTTTATTTATACCCCGTCCATCTGGCCTAAAAGACCGCTCTGGTTGCTTTGAGAAATAAGACAGACCATGTTCATAGAGTTCATATGTTCTAAATGTATTCTTGTTGTTGTCCTTCTTGTTAAGCTATACTTTAAATTTCTGCTAGGAAAAAATCAGGCTAAAAATCACAATCTTTCTGCAATATAAACAGATTAGTATTTTTCCAGAGCCTGGGAAAATGTCTTTTGCATAAAAAAGAGAGATAATTTTTCCAAGCTCTGACCTAAAACCTGGTTATCTTCATAAGCAAAAATGGGAGGTCTGAAGTTTCTGGCTCATTTGAGGGAATATTCTCCCCCCTTCCCACCCCGCCATGAAAAATATCTCTACATATGGAAACCGTGTATCCAGGGGTGATTTTGCTGCTTGAGGAAGAGTTGCAAATAATATCCTCATCTATCGAATCACAAGGTGCATGGTGCCTAAAGTCAGCCAGTTATATTGGCTTCAGGCAAATATGCAACCGGTTTCTCCCTCAATAGCTTGCAGGAAATAACAGCTATTGGGAAAGGTAGTATCAGTAGATACCACAAGGAGAGGCACATCTAAAGTGTTAATCTGATCTTCATACATTCTTCTAAGAGGTCTGCAACCCATGTACGAGCAGAGACCATCAAGCTTGCACAGCTAATTAAGTCCAGGTTATAAATCCGGGGTGCTAATATTTTTCAGGAATTAAACAGGCCTAGGTGGTTTCCTTTGACTTCTTTCCTGTGTATAAAGTAAGTGGGGCATAGCTGTATATCTTCTGCATCTTCGTATTCTGTTTTTGCAAAGTTTTCTCTGTGGACTCAGTAATGTAGATGCTCTCGCTAACAAGAGTAATAGGTTGAAGATCCAGGACTATCCCCCTGTATGATACCCAAAACCTTCCACCCTGACAGGACTGACTCATTTCACCTAAGGATAGGGTCAGCACTGAGGGCATCTTAGAAAGAAGTGTTATCTTCCTCTCTCATAGTTTGGTTTCTACAAGCTTGTATATTGGGGTTTGGGGTTTTTTGTTTTAAATGAGAAAGCATTCAATCATATATGTCCTCACTTGTAGTTTGCAGTAATTTACCCACACTTACTTCCTAATTTACTTTTTTGTGAGCAGGACGCCCATGTTCTTATGCCGTGTGTCACTATCAACATACAGTAATTAAGAGTACATTCTTACAATAGGTTCTGCTTATTTAACCATTGCCCCAAAAGACACGTTTGTATTATCCTTTGAGGAACAAGAGATATAAACAGCCAACATTTCTGCGTAAATTCATTTAGGATAAAGGTGGAAGTTTCACAACAAAGTCCAGTCAGCTTCCCTCCTGCTAAGCAACTTACATAAACTTATGACAATGAAAATATTAATGAGTTCTACTGCACTAGAACATGTTCCTTTATGCAAAGATTAGCAAATAATCAGAAGTTCAATCCACAAACTCTGCTTCTAATATTTTATATAGGAACCACGGTTTCCAATAAATCTTTTTTTGTGTACTTTTGCAGAACAAATACAGGTTTGGAGGTGTAGAGAGGGAGAAATGAAGCAAAGTTGCTCAGTGTTACTGTGGCAGCCACAGAGCTTGCAACTCAACATTTTAAAAGGAATTCCTTGTGTCAGTCTTTATTTCCTAGCAGAAACATTGCTATTATGTTGTTCTAACTGCACAAGCAATTCATGACATTGTGTATTAGTAACACATTGTGCTGTGATAACCAACAGGATTAAACAAAGCCAAAACCAAAATCACCCCAACAACTTCAAGTTCAGTCTAGTGTCCATTCTGATATCACACCTTGGGTATATTCATAAATTAAAACGAAAGATATTTCTTCCTCTGCCATTTGAGAGTGAGAAAGAGAATAGCATAAAACTTGAAATTCATGTCAAAGCCTCTAAAATGCCCTTAGGTGTAACTTTTGAAATTTGTTACTTGTTACACTAAGAAAATTAAGTGTTATTCCTCAAAAGTAATTATAATTACTAGCTACAGTTCCCCAAAAGTAATTAATTGCAATTAACCATATTATTTTAAAGTAGTTCCTTCTAAACTCTGGGAAGGCAGGTGAGTGAAAGCACTTCTTGCTTTTTTTCCCTCTGCATATGGCCTTTTCTTAATGTTGCTTCACAAGAAGTAGTCCAGGAATTTGTATTTGGCTCATTAGTTGCACCAGACTGAGTAAAGTACCAGAGCAGGACTATGGCTACCCAGGTTCAAATCTATAAAAAGGTAAAGGTAAGGTTCCCCTTGACATTTTTAGTCCAGTCATGTCCGACTCTAGGGGCGGTGCTCATCCCGCTTTTCAAGCCGTAGAGCCAGCGCTTGTCCGAAGACAAGTTTTTGCTGTCACGTGGCCAGCATGACTAGGGAAAGCCATTTTACTTTCCCACCGAGATGGTACCCATTTATCTACTCGCATTTACATGCTTTCGAACTGCTAGGTTGTCAAGGAGCTGGGACAAAGTGACAGGAGCTCTATATTCAGCCATAAAACTCACTGAGAGACCCTTGGGCTACCTCATACCTCTCAGCCTGACTTCGCTCACATGTCTGACTAAGCTAAATCTTTGCAAATCAAATCCTGAGCACTCTTCAGTTGTGTTGACATATGACATTCATATGTTACTCAACCAGCATTACTATTGTAGTTTAACACATCTGTTCAACCATTGTCATCTAGCACATCTGGAGGATCTCAGAATGATGCCCCCCTCTCTCTCAAACTCAGTACCCCATCTGCAAAAGCAGACAATACAGTATTGTCCCAGGGCCTGAAATGCCTAGAGGGATGTAGCAGAGAGGGGAGAGGGAGGCAGCAGACTCTAAGGTAAGTGAAAAGCTGGAGTGAGAGAAATACAGCTAATAGATATAGAAGAAATTCTTCAAGGGGTCTGAAGGAAGTCACAGACAGCTGGCAAAGAACAGTACAGTGAAAGCTACAGATATATAAATAATAGAGAGAATTTATTTCTGTTAATAGAAGAACTATTTGTTCCTAAAGAACCAGAGATCTGTGTGTAGGTCAGGCTGATGTGTGCATTAAACTAAGAGAGTGACTTAGGGATTAAGGACTTTACTGGAAGAGAGTTGGGGACTGGAAATGGATTGTAATCCTAATAATATGTAATAGGGATCAATGGTTTTCACCCTTTGGCCCTTTAGACATTTCAGGCAAAAACTCCCAGAATCCCCAGCCAGCATGAGGATTCCTGGGAAGTAAAATCCAACATCTGGAGAGATGAAGGCCAAGAACCAGTGGCATTGGTATTGCTTTTATTTAAATTATATTTCTCTACAGGCTGGAATGTGTTGCTGATTTTGCTAGCACGGATATACATACTGACTTCCAATTACTTATTATTTAAATTCTGTCCTGAGGTATGCATTCTGTTACTTACAATAAAAGGCTTTTACAAATGATAAAGAAAAATCAGTGTTTGTGCTTCCCGGCTTTCCCATTTAAGCTCTTGCCTAAGCCCTTGAAAATAAAACAGCAGTTTTAAAAAATGAAGAAAATACACCCGGATACAATGTATTTGCGAAGGCTTTCACGGCCAGGATGTAATGGTTGTTGTGGGTTTTTTGGGCTCTTTGGCCGTGTTCTGAAGGTTGTTCTTCCTTAAGTTTTACCAGTCTCTGTGGCCAGCATCTTCAGAGGACAGGAGTAGCACTCTGTGCTCTGGTGCAGTTTGTTTGGGAGTTCAGTATTTACAGCTGTGAGATCAGTTTTTGTCCTTTTCAGGAGATGGGTGATTATGGTGATCAGTGTGTTTCTGTTGTGGGTGTATTGTTGTGATAAGGAGGAGAGATTATCTGTCACTGTGAATGGCACAGGGAAGCCATTGAAATCCACAAACATCAGCAGAACTTCAACAAAAAAGAAGGAAGTTTGAAACTCAACAAAACTTGGCTCCCAGCACTGAAAAATACAGCGTGCAAAAGGTCAACGAACTCAACCAAGCCACAAGGACTGGTGATCACTACACACAAAAGACTAGCTAACAACACCCATCAATCACAGGGACAGATAATCTCTCCCCTAAGCATGTTTTACCAGAACTGACCACTAAAGGGAGCCTGCTGTCACTGCGGGAGGTAGGTGGAGGGGTGTGGAGCTGGCCCAGGCCATGTCTTTTGAGGGCAGCAACAACAGCGGGGGTGTTTACTAATATCCATGGTTTTCAGGATCCACTGGGAGCTTGGAATAAATCCCCTGCAGATATGTGGGTCCTAGTGTACATTCTTTAATATATTTTTAAAATTTTCTCCATTTTTGTTATATTTTCATTACGATTTATTCTGTTTTGCTATTCTTGCACAGGTAAGATGGAAAGAAAAGAGAAGAGTATTCTCATTTTTCAAGGGATCACAAAGCTAACATTTTATCTTCATTAGCAAGACATCATTATCTCCATAATAATTTGTGACACTGTTAATGCAAGTTCAGAGTTACTGTAATGATAGCACAGCAAGAGATTTTCCAAGTGTCATTGCTTTAAAAAAAAGTGCATTAAAAAGCCCAATAAAACTGTATAGTATTGGAATACAGCATTTAGCCATATGTTTCTTCTCATTATTTGCCAGCTGAGAGCCACTCTAGATTGCTGAAATTGGTTCTCAAATCATAATTGTATTTAGGCCAGTCTGGGGCTTGGACAGGAGAGGGTTCATCAGACCAGAAAGACAACAAAAGGACTTAAGAGTGAAGAAAAACCAAACTGCTACCATGACACCTTTTTTTAAAATAGGAAAATTATAGGTAAACAACTCAGAAAAATTAGAATATTGTTGAAGACAATGACTCATCCATATTCCGCCCCCAGCCTGAAGGAGAGGGCAGAGTTGGCATAGAAGAGGGGAAAGGAGGCGAGTTTTTAAGCATATCAGGCAAAAACAGAAGACAAATAATAAATGTTGTGGCACCTTAAAGACTAACTGCTATATTTAATGTGAGCTTGCATGGACCAGGCCACTTATACAGCAAAATTCAAAGTGGCTGGTGAGCCTGCATCAACTTGAGGCCTTCTCCCTGTTTTTTCAGTTGGCAAATAAGAACTCATCTCTTCACTGAAGACCTCAAAATCAGTGTGAAAACCCCATTTTGTGCTGGCAGCCACCCTGCTTGTGACAGATGTTCTCTTCTGCTGACAAGCCACCCAAGTAGCACATCATATCCCCAATCCCCTTTTCCTGAGTTGCACCATAGAAACAGCCACCCACCCACATCCTCCAGGGCATCTGTTGTTCTGTGAGAGGCAGAGTTCTCCGCCTCTTGCCTCTCCTGTGGGAAGGCCGGTTGCTTAGCAGAGTCTCCCTGGCAATGACAGTCTGGCTTTCAGGGGGCCTCTAAGGGCAAAACCTCCCTTTGTCTACAAGCAGGTGGGACCAAGGTGCTCTCACATGCCCTTTTGTGCGCCATGTGCCCTGTTAGTAGCCTAGCATTGACTGTGTACTGCAGTGTTTACATCCCTCAATGCCATTTGGAGGGAACAAATTACTTCTGGGATGGAGAACACATGGTCCTTCAGATAATGGATTGTAAACATTTACCACTGCTGACAACAGGAATTGTTGCAACCCAACGGACGTAGGCTAGCTTTTAAAGATGGATCTCTGCCATTACACCAGCTACATTTTGACTGAAGGTATCATGGAAGCATGTGCATCAGGGAAAGATTATTGTTTCCAGCTCCCTGTTAACTACATATGGAAAAGAAAAGATGCAGTGGGGAGCACATTCACTCAACATGCAGGCACACGGTTACTTTTATGGCAAAATTATAGAGGAGTCCATTATACAGTTGAATTCAATCATTCATCTGTCATTCTGGATATTATGTAATGTACTGCCCAGTCAGTTCTGACTTATGGTGACCCTCCCAGTGTTTTCTAGGTATAAAGTATTCAGAAGTGGTTTATCAGTCCCTTTTGGTGGTACTCTGGAACTATACAACTTGCCCAAGCTAGCACAAGTGTGAGGGCATATAATCCCACCAAGCCATACATACACCAGGTACATTTGGTTAGGGAATTTTTTTCTGCACAAACCTCACTGACATGCAAGCTAGTTAAGGAAGAACAGCACTGTGATCTGAAACAAAAAAAGATTTCAGGAAGAGCACTTGTTTGCTTCAGTTTCATTTCATTGGGATTTATGCAAAAGAATAGCATCATATATTGTATCCGTTGCTGATTGGCACAAGTGTCCTGATACCATGTATATTATCTACCTTGTGTATCAAAATGTCATGGTCCAATCCTAGTGGGGTGTGTCTGCATTTCTGGACCAATCTTGAAGGGGCATACTATGGGGATTGTCATGATTAGCACTTGCACTTCCAAATTTTGCACAATATTAATAGAGGTTAGTGTTGGGCTTGGATTGGAGAAGATGGAGTTTCCAGTGGCCACCAAGGGTTGAAATTCATAGGGTGATCGTAAGCCGGTCCTTTTCTTAGGCTGATCTACTGGACTGGGTAATTTTGAAGAGACCAATGTCTGCTGAGCTCATAGGGGAAAAGTGGGATATAAGGAATGAGTCTGCCTACATGTGGGTTTTTTTTACTGCTTTATAAAGCAATCCCTCCTACATTTGACCTGGAGGATGTTTTACATTTTCTTTTCTGCTTTCTCGACCCCTTCCCCAAACTGAAAAAGAAATGCAACAGAAACAAACATATTGGATATAGATATTGAAAGAGAAAGAGGTAAGCACAAAACATCCTTTCTAATTCCCTGTGCTTTACAGATTTCAAGCGATTTCAAACTAATAAAATACTCATCAGAGCCAGAATTAACTGTCCCAATTTAAACAGAGTCTGCAACTGAAGATGATCAGGGAACAACTTAATACCTGAAGCAAACTTTCATTTGGTTTCATTAGGAACTTGGTGACATCCTGGGGAGATCCCAGTTCCAGCAACAAATCCTGAGCCTAGCACCAAATAATGGTAGGCAGGCTTTGTATCATCAGCAAAGATTGTGTACTGTTTAAATTCACCTCATTTAATGGGCATGATTCCAGCAGCACAACAGCACAGCTTTGATGTTGGATAAAGTCTTGCCATTTGATCCCAGGCAAACAAAAACTCAGGGCAGAGATGCTGTTAAGTGAGTGGGGAGTTGGCTCTGTGGCAGGAAACTGTTTACCCTGCAAATATTCATAATAGACCAGGTTGAGTTATACACAGTATAGGCTCCATCTCACTGCTTCCAGGACCTTTGAATTCAAGTGCAAACCAGTTTGAAATCCATATGAAAAATTATACTCCCTCCCTTTTCTGGTAACTAATTAAAATGTAAAGGGCAATAGAAAGGTCTAATTAAGCCTTCCAGAGCCACTCCAAACCACTGCCTTTGAATCAGATAAAAAAACACTGCTCACAAATAAATGTCACAGAGTTCTGAGAAATCAACAAATACTTAAATCATTCATTTTGTGGGGTAGGACCAAAAACCTGCATACAGTATAGTCTTCTCTTTTTCCTCAGTGTGCCTATATTGGGCATTCTGGCTGCTACTGCTGTCAGCGTAGGTTTTAGTGCATAGGGCTGCTGAAGAAGCAGGTCTCTTTCTGCCTTTAAAACAGAGTGAGGTGACCACCTTCAGAAGCATATCCTAGGAGGCAGTGCAGGAAGTCTTCTGGCTTTTAATCTCAACAAAGATGATGTCCTGTCGTGGGTGCACGATTCCAAACGTTCAGCCCAAGCCACACCTTTGATATATGAACTCCCCAGCTGCTCCCCTCTGTGGAAAGCAAAGGCAGGAAACCACCTCAGACACAGGAGGGGGGGGGCAGAGGGAGTCTCCCAGTTCTACCTCTTGAACCTTGAGAATGCCCTCCTCTGATGGAGGACAGAGTTGTGTCACACAACTTGTCTAGGGTCC
Source organism: Pogona vitticeps (assembly GCF_051106095.1). Classification (NCBI taxonomy): domain Eukaryota; kingdom Metazoa; phylum Chordata; class Lepidosauria; order Squamata; family Agamidae; genus Pogona; species Pogona vitticeps. Next base: position 182,692,650 of record NC_135784.1, read on the forward strand.
CCGATGTCGCTTCCTGACTCTGATGGGACAGGCTTAGAGGATGTTACTCCTCTGCCAGGGGTTAATCAAGCTCCATCGGTCAATCCAGTTGGCCGTAGAAAATGTCCTGGACCGAAGAAGACATGCTGGTGCAAAATATCCCCACCTTCCTCACAAGTGATTATGACAAGGCATAACCCATCAGGAAGGTTGTCTTGCACACCTTGAAAGCAACAGAAAATGAGGAGGGACAGAACAGTCCTTCTGTTCTGCACTTGTTTATTTCAACAGGACTGGCTCAGGAAAGTTTCCCACTGGATTGTGGCCTGTAGGATGCTTGCTGCCCTTAACAGGGCCCAGGATCAGCCACGACAGGCAGACGCAGCTAAAATCCCCTAGTCCAGGAGGCGACGGACACGGCTGAGGAACTAGAATGAAAACAATTCCCTTCCCGCAGCTGCCTCTGCCCCTCAGGAGCCTTGCAGTTAGAACAATCATCACAACGCTCCTGGCTCCAGCTTTATTTTTCAGGCCTGACTACTTTAAATTAGAAAATGTAATTAAATGGCAGCAGAACCTGGAGAGGCAAATTAAGCGAAAAGTTAAATCATTAAAATGGGATGCGGAAGCGAGGAGGTGAGAGGATGTCGGTGGGGAGCACTGCCCTCTGCTGAAACAAAGCAGAACCGTGAAGATCTGGGGAGGTGGGAGAGGGAGGCTGACAACACGAGCTTCAGACCTAGAAAGAATCAATGTGGTTCTATTAACGTCTGTATTATTTGGCCATAATAATATTGGAATGGCAGATGCGAGTGCAAAGCTTTGAAATAAATGGTCACAAATAGCAAGTCACTTGTAATGAAGATTCCCCCCCCCCCAAGAAATGAAGTGTATCACAACTGAGGGATAGCTTCACTCCTTCTGTGGTGCAACTAGCTTCTTAGTTTACTATCACAGTTAGGAAGAGATGGCCTCATTCAATGGAGGAAGAAGATGACCATATGGTTCAAGGGATGCCTCTACTACGCATCCTATAAGGCAGTGGTTCCCAGCCTGAGGTAACCCAGGTGTTCTCGGACTACAATTCTGTGAAATTTTGGCCAGCACAGCTCAGAGAGGTCTGTCTGTCTGTAAAATATTTTACCACACCTTAAGAAGGGCCTAAGGTGGCGTACATGGTTAAAAGACAGTATTTAAAGCTAAAAACAGTAAGTATACAAAGACTAAAAAAGGAACAAATGAATACCACTCTGAGAAATGGTAAACATGGTAAAAACACATTCAAAGCAGTAATGTGTAACAATCCATTTAAAAATTCCACTCAGGTAGCCAGTCACTCAGGAAAAGCTTGCCTGAAGAGAAAAGTCTTTGCCTGCTTGTGGAAGGACAGCAAAGATGGGGTCAGTCTGGCCTTCTGTGGGAAGGAGTTCCAAAGTCTGGGAGCAGCAACACAGAAAACCCTTTCTGTGCCTCAACCACACGTACGTATGAAGATAGTGGGACTGAGAGGAAGGCTTCTTGTTCCCCACTGGACAGGCTCATAAAGGGAGATGCAGTCCTTGAGACAGCTTGGTCCCAAGCCATTTCGGGCTTTATGGGTTACAACCAGCACTTTGAATTTTGCAGTCCAAGAACATCAGGGCTACCCAAGGTCGGGAACCTCTGATGCAGGTTGACCACATGTCTTCTTTTAGGGGTGACAGTCCTCCATTTGAAAAGATGCAAGAAGACAATCCTTCTTTTAAAAGGACTCTCTGTGTGAATAGCTGCCCTGTCCCTTCAAAACAACAAACTGTAACCAGGGAGATCAGGAGCTGTGAATTTATTCAACCACATTTAGCAGCACCTGGACAGCTGACCCAGAAGACATACAAGCCGCTTAGCTGTTGCCATCCATCCCCATGAGAGCAGGGCTCTTTGTGTTTCTTCTTAAACAATAGAAATCATTTCTAATTTCAGATTTGTACATACATATTCAATAGTATGCAAGTCACTATCTCTTTTTGTTCTCTTTTCGTTGATTTGCAAGAAGCTATCCTAGCTGTCTGCTGTGTTATGGATGTACAAGTGACAAGAAGGAGAATGGGAGGAAAGCACATATATCCTACCATGGGCAACTGGCTGGCTTTGTAAAAGCACTCAGACATTGTTGTTTTAAGTAATCCCATAGCAATTATTTTAGTTACTTTTGGGAAAAAGAAAATGGACACAAAGAAATTCATTCCATTATGGCTGGAAAATGATTTTGGGGTGGCAGGATAGATCCTTCCTTACCCAACTGATGCTTGGCTAGCCTGATGATGGACGGGTCATGGTTTGTTTTTGTTTTTTATTTGCCCATTCACCTGTAGTTGCTTGGAGTTTTGCATTCACTAGGCAATTTCCACCCTACTGCTCGGGACAAATGAGTAGAAGGGGTTATGCCAGGTTTTATCTGTGGGAACTTTAGACCACAAACCAACAAAGTGTTGGCAGGGGGATTGTAAGAACACGCAGTTACCTCACAGCCCAAACAAGCAATAGGTTCATGCTACTGATACCAATCTCTTCCATTTTCATCATTAGAGTTGTCCTACTCTCATCATTTCTCTGATGGAATGTTTATGTAAAATTTCTCAAGGAACACGCACTTCTCCCAAAGGAATTCTGTCCTTTCCATCATTAGCTGTAGACAGTTTTGCCCCCTCTTGACCGGAGGGAGGTCTCAATCCCTGGGAAGATGTAAACGAAAGTGTTGTTTTGAGAGATTTGTATCCATGGGCTAAGTTACTTGCTTCTTGAAAGCTCTTTATTCTGACCTCCACTCTGGAGTGCCCCAAGGATAACTTGGAAAAGTTAGCTTTTGGATCAGATCTCCCAGAATTGTCCTCTAAAGACAGACAGACAGGTTTCCAAGGTCTGATCATGTAAATGTATATATATATAAGCCCTGATGGCTGTGCAGATTCAGACAGGGTGCATTGGAGTGTGAAGATTACTAAACCTTTTAGTGGCTTCTTCACTTCTTATTTCTCTCAAGCATTTTCCCTGTAGACTTCTAGACACTAGCCTCTGAAGCCTAACAAGCACTCTGCACCTGCAGGATGAAACCACCTTGCAGACAGCCACCTGAAACAGAAAAGTAGGACAGATATAGGACTGAGCATCCCCTTCTGCCCATTCTCTGCTGCAAAACACCTACCTATGGATGCTTTTCCATAGATTTGGCTATGTCCCCCCCATGAATATATAAGTTTATTTATTTATACATTTATTTCTTATATTTATGCCCTACTTTTTCTCCACTGATCTCAAGGTGAAGCAAAGGTTCTTTTCACCTCTTTAGCTTTTGTAACACCCCTGTGAGGTGTTAAGATTGACAGAGGATGACTGACCCAAGTTCACCCAGCAAATTTCCATAGCTCAGTTGAACCCAACCTGGGCTTGACTTCAACCTGGATTCCCAATCCAGCACTTAAACCATTAGGCACTAACCCCAATTTATCATGTACTGAGTGAAATTAACATTATCTGGATGTTGCTACTTGAAAGACCACCAGCATCACTTTTGGACTGTGTCCTGAAATTGATCAAAAGAAACACAGAGGCAGTTTTGGTCCTAGGCTTGCATTATACACCCTCAAAACCAGCCACTAACACCCTCATTCTCTTGATCACTGTGAAAGGATGATCAGGAGCCCAGAGGAAGGGTCAACCTTGACATTTTCTAAGACTCCTCAGAGCACCTGTCAAGGAAAGGGCTGCCCTTGGCATCTACCATCAGGCGCTACCCATGGAGAGCCCAGCCCAAGCTGGGAAGTATTTCAATGGCTATGCGGGAACAAAGAACCTTTAGGAAAGGAAGTGAAGGAAGCTATAAAAGGAGACGAATCTGGGAAAGTGGTTGTGGGGAAAGAGATTAGTGAAGAGGAGAAGACTGAGAACATATTAGGGTGGCCTGTGGTGCCCAGAGATCCTTTATTTTTGGCTACATAAGCCTTGTTGTAGAACACATCCAGGACCCAGGACCCAAAGAGTCTGTCAAGGCTGGGCAAGAGGACTCTTAGACTTTCCTGAAACTGAACAAATGGTTCTAGGTATTCTTCAACAGAGCACCACCCAACCCCACCTGCATCCACTCCAACCCCAAACCAGCCGTGTTTTCCCACCAAACCAGTGATGGGGGAAATTAAGTTAGACCAGAACCTCTGCGCCGAAGAAGAGTGAGAGAAAGGGCCTGGACATTTGTAAGTGGCCCCAGCTGCTGTATCCATGATGAGGCAGGAAGTACTGGTGATCTGTTAAGCTTTATTGGACTCAGCATACAAAGAAAAACAATGTCTCCGTAGTCCTTTGCAGGGTGGGGCCTCTAGCTCCCAAGCAGCAGGGATGGAATTGGTAGCTTCCTATCCTTCCAAAGCTGAGAGAATATTCTGTCCCAGCCTCCATCTCTGAAGGAGTTACTTCACTCCCGTGGCAGCTCGTCTTGGCTGAAAGGTCCAGGCTGTTAAAAAGTCTTTGCCAGCCGAGTCCCCCAGCACGGCGTCCAGCAAGCAGAGGAGGCTGTGCAGCACCAGCTGACCCTGGGAGATTCTGTCTTTCAGCTTTCAACTTGCCTTCAGATAAGCTAGCCATCCTCTGGAGATGCAATCCTCTTAGAAGGTCCTTTCAGCGTCTCCCCTGGCAGACTATATTCTCTCTTCTCCAAAGGTGACAAAAACTCTCAGGCATCCTCCCAAATGTCCAGTTCCTCCTCGTTCTCTCCTTGCTCACTCACCTCTCTATCTACCTCAGCTACAGCTGATTCTCTGGGGGTGGGCTTAGGGCCTCTACCCTCGTCTGCCTCAGGTGTTTCCTTCAAGGCCAACAACCCTTCTGCCATTGCTGAGGGGGCCTGCCCTCACTGGCACTTAGCTCCTTCCCCCCCCCCCCGGCTGTTGTTGGCTCATAATATTAAAGGTCTGGGGAGGCCTAAATCCATCCAGTAGATTTTGGACAGGGCTCTGAGGGGGTGAATGTGAACTGCCCTGGCAGGTAAGAAAGCACTGGGGGAGATAGAGATTCCTAAAAGATGAACATTCTGGCAAAGCCCAGTGGGTTGTCTGTATATTATTCTGCAATGAAATTTCTGTTGATTGCACTGGCAGCTCTCCTATTTAGTGATGACCAATCCCTCCCTCAGCATGGGGACCTCCATATGTATAACATACATACATACATACATACATACATACATACATACATACATACATACATACATACATACATACATACATACATACATACATACATACATACATCTTTCTCTTTATATATAAAGAGAAAGAGAGAGAGCAATTTAATGCAGGCAAAATGCCACATTGACCAGCCCTTATCTCCCACAGGGGATAAATGTAATGTAATTATAAAAAGCTAGAGACACACAGAGAGGCATATGTAATTAATGAGTGTTATTACTCCGGTCCCTCAAGAATTAGAAGCCCCTTTTCACTCTCCAGAGATTAGTTTTATCTACTGATGTGATGAATACAAAACCTGCCCTGACAACCCTCTGGGGAAGGATATTAGCACCTTATTAATGCCCTCCTACCTAGACATAATAGAATTAGCAGCAGGTAGCAGGAAGAGATCACACTCGCACTGCAGCCACACACTCTCGCTCGCTTGTTCATCAGTACACACATGCATAAAAGTCGAGAGAGCCAGCAGCATAGAAAAACAGAGTCTGGCAACTTGGGCTGCAACCCATCTGCTAAGCATTGCTGATGGTTGCAAAGGTGTCTTTACACATCTGGCACTGTGAATTGGAGACCGTATGACCTAAGGCTGTACCAAGGGAGAGAGGCAGGAGTGTAAAGTAAGGCCATCTTCCATTTCTTTACGCACACATTACACATGCATGCATGCATGTACACACACATTCTCAAAGTTTCTACCAGTCTGTGAGGGTCTGAGATACATGGAAAAACAGACCTTCCTTCTTACAACTAGAGGTCTCCTGGGGCCCTCGCATGTAACAGCTCTCAGAGGCTGATGCTCAGTTTGCAAGAGGGAGGAACTCTGTGTGAGCCCCTTCCCTCTGCCATGATAAAGCACCTTGCATGATTTTTTAAAAAATCCATGATAACACCTAATGAAGTGGCTACTGAAGTCATACAACCTGTCCATTTTGAAATGAAGCAAAGCAAACCAAAAACAGTACTGTACCTCCAGAAAAGCAGCTATGACAGTCTGTTTCAATAAAACCAGCAAAAAGAGTATTGTGGAATGTTAAAAACTGATAAATTTGAATTGGCACAAGCTTTTGCAGACTGCAGCACACTGAATCTGCAAAAGGCTACAGACTACACAAAAAATATATGCCAAATAAAGCATGTCAGTCTTAAAAGTGCCACAAGACTCTTTGCTTTAAAAACAAAACAAAACAAAAAACCCCAAACAGGGTACACGTTGCATGACGAGGAATTCCAACGGAGCATACCACTGGTATGGACAGAGACCTTTCCCACCAAGAAAAAGTACCAGAGGCCTCTCAGTACTGGAGAGAAAAGGGAAAACCAGAGAGCAATCTAAGGGGTTGTGAGGGAAGATTCTGGTGGTGGATATGCTACCACGCCTTACGGCCCACAGGATTTCTCCCAGGAGGACCAACAGCAAGAGGGAGCTACATTTCTCTTTCTCTCTTTCAACTCTACAGCAGCTACCCTTAACCTTTCACTTCCCATTTCTCTTAAAAGGAGGGAAAGTAACCACATAAAACTTTAATATGGCTATGTGGGCTGTGGGATTCTGGGTAGTACAAAAAAGTAGTTTTCTAATCTCTGATTACATTCCAAGAAAAGTAATTCACTATGTTGAGAGAGTTCCACTTTCTCCTATAGTCCTAACATTAGCCTGAATGAGAAAGCTGCCTAAGGTAGATTTTGGATAACATGAAAAGGAAGTAACTTTTTAGTTATTAATTCATTACTGCTGTTCTTTTCCTGCCAGGAAAGTAGAGAGGTGTTTGTGGGATCTTGTGCCTCAAGTGTCAAGATAATATTATCAGGCTGGGACACTATCCACCATGACTTTGCAGGGAGGGGCGCCATTTGCTGTTCTGCCTCAGGCAACAGAACATTTAAGGCTTCCTCAGTATGAGATGACTTCACACAAGCCGTACATTAATTAATGGGATTTGCTGCCATGAAAAAAGCTCTGCTAATTGCTGGCTTCACTCCAGCCAAAACCCTGGTGAGCTTCTATTCTCTGAGCGCTGATGAAGACAGAAAGCCATCGGTGCCTTAGCAGGCTTATTGTATAAATGATTGACGCAGATGGAGCAGCATGATGCAGCATAGCAAAAGGCACAGGAAGCTGCTCTGGGTCCAGCTGGATGAGTTCCACAAGGCCTGACATCACATGGGTGACTAGGTGATCAGGATCATAACAGAGGGGCTACTGTGAGCTGGACACCCCAAAGGGGTTTTATACTCTACCCTCTATATGTTGTAATTGGCAGGGAGGGCTGGAAGATGCTCTCTGTTACTACATGTTGAATGGCACAAACTCTTTCACTGACCAGGTCAGTATGTTATCGTCTTGAGAAGATAAGCTGCTCATAGAAGAAGAGGCGTGAAGATCAGAATGTGATGTGTGGCTTCTTTCTGTGTTCATGCCTCTCACTAAGCTGGTGGCATGACATTCATGAAGTAGCATAAAAATGTATTTTACATAGCAGATTTCAAACCCAGTCAAAAACAAGGATGATCACACGGTGAAAGGGATGGAAAGGGGAATTAAGTGCATTCACAGAGGAAGATAGGCCTAAGTGGCTGCAAGACATGAGGGCTGGCCAGATAGGACTTGCATCTTCAGATACACCCAAGAGCAGATGCCCCATAGCAATGGCAGGAAACAGCTCCTACTTTTATGACACAGCCTATGGACAGAACAGCCCTGTATTAGATAGACCTTTGGAATGACACAGAAGGGTACATGTTCTTACGTTTAGTGGCGAGGAGAGGCTTCACACAAAACCCTAAGGACTGAGAGAGTGTATGAAGCAGGACAGCCTTTCCCAAACTGGGTACAATTCCCAGAATCTACTGGATGGGGAATTCTGTGTGTTGCTGACCATCACCTTGGGAAAGGTAAGGCAAAGAAGAGTAGATTCCATCAAGGACAAAACCTGGAAGATGCTACTGAAGTAACCCTACAAAGTCAACCCTTACTGATAGAAAGACAGAGGTAACTGCCTAAAAATAGTAGATGTTGCTGCAGGGGACACAAGCAACAGTCTTCCCAGCTGCTCCTCCTGAGCCCACCCCCTCTAGCCCTTCTAGAAACAGAGCTTGGTGTACTACACAGCTTAGCCCGTGCCCCTGGAATTGTCGGATGTCCTCAGGTTTAATGGAGGTTGATAAATGTTCCCAGGGTCTGTCTGGGTTGATCTTCCTTTTTGTCCCAGCGCTGAAGCAAAATTTAACTGCCATGCCTCTTAGCTCCTAAACGTGGAATGGTGGGTGCCATCATGTTGTCTTTTGCTTCAGCTAACTGAGCACCCTGTGACAGGGAAGAGGTGAGAAGTGTCTCTTTCATCCATCATAGGCTCCATGAACTCCAGAGGGTCCGACAGAGCCTGCAGCAGGGAAGCAGGGTTCATAGGCATCCTGAGTGTCCCAATCCTGCATGGGCCCAGAGTTATCCTCAGACCCCAGTAAGTTCCATGCCCTCCATTACCCTTATTTGTCTGTTCACAGGAGGACTCAGTTCCATGCACTAGTCCCTCTGTTGTCCAATGTCTGTAGCTCGTTCCCAACAATGCCTCTCAGTAAGGGCCAGTAATGTCTGGCTGCTGTGGGTCTTCCCGATGAAGCAGCTCCTCTCCTTCCTGGGCCAAGCAGATGAGATATTGGTGTGGCTGATGGCACCTCTGATACCTCTTTTGCGTCAGTGTTGATTTTCTTACAAGACCTTCATGAGATGGTCACCATCATGATGGCAAAGGTGAGGGAAAGATGGGTGCTTCCCTTGCTCTGGCTCATCCTCGGGGCAAAACTGACCCACACTCCAGTTCAGGGGACTTAGAGAAGGAGTCGCCGGTTCTCCCCCAGGATGCAGAAGACCAGGTGTTGCTCAACCCCTTGCCTCTGATCACCCTTCTGACTCCAATGTCACCAAGTCTCCCTTCCTCTTCTTCTCCTGTCCCGTCTTTCTGCTGCTCAGCTCCACCTGTATCTGCTCCCTGTAGCTGGAGTTTCTGCTCCTTCTTGATCCTGTCCAAGTGTCCTGTCTTGCCATCTGTGCCTTCAGACACCCTTAGTGCCAGGGTCTCAGGGGAATCCTCCGCGGAGTGCAGGGAAGAGGTGAATAGCTTGCCATGGATGGCAGAGGCACCCCCTTTACAGTAATAATATGTTTTGGAGCAGTCCTGATAAAGGCCAGATAGGATTTGGGCAGGATCATCGAAGAGCAGAAGGGCAATGAACAGGCAAATAGAAACAGATAGGTTCTGTGTTCCTGGATGATCTGTGCAGTGCTAATCCTAGAAAAACAGGCAGGTACTAGTGGTCTACTCACTCTTCTTTTTACAGCAGCAAATATAAGGTAGGAGCCCAAGAACCAGAAAGATACAAATAGCTTTACGGAAGCTTGTAGTCAAGGGGCCGATGGCTCTAAGGAGGCAGTCCAAACATGTCCCCAGACCTCATGTAGCATAGGAGGAGGAAGGGAAGCTTCTAAGTCAATCACTTGGTTATCATTGTTTCACTAACCTTCTTTTTTAAAAAATAGAGCTCCAAGCACTCTCTTTGATTGCTTGTACTGACCTAAATATAATGGTTAATCCCATGCAGAGGAGACCCACTGAATTCATGGAATTTATGTAAGTGTGGATTTACAAAGCTCACCTTGATTCAATGGGGCTGTTCTATTAGAGAGACATAAGTGGATTTAGGCAACAGCTTAGCCATAGCTGGCCAGGTTTCCTATTTTATTTGCTTTTGAAAGATTCCCAGCTAAAGGTTTCCTTGGTGCATCATTTAAAAAAAAAAAAGGGGGGGGGACAATTTTAAACAAATGATTAAAAACATAACTATAAAATGTAAGTAAGAGGGCATAAAGAGAATAATAAAAGTAACATTTGAAAAAGCAATTAAAAAATAGAGCCAGAATCTAAAAGAATATAAGCCAGGAAGAAAATGAATATCTGTCTGGTGCAAAAAAAGCATTACAGTGAAGCATTACATTGCGAATGAAGCATCACGGAGAAGCACAAACTAATAAAAAACAAATGCAGACAATATTTTAAAAATGAATTAATATACCCTTAATTTTTTAGTTTGATGCCCCATTGTGCCTCATGTGAGTAGAGCCAGCCTATGTGGCCTTGGGCAAGCTGCATAGTCCCCAGGGTACACCCTCGGGAAGAAGGAAATGGTAAACCCCTTCTGAGTATTCTCTACCCAGAGAACTCTGAAAAGGGTTGTCATAAGTCAGTATTGACTTGATGGCACATCATCATCATCATCATGATTACCAGACACAGTCAATCAAAATTATAAAAACATTGACTAGTATTATATAACAGATTCAAGATTCAATCAAAAACCTAAATATCTGTTAAACATCATTGCAGTATGTATGCTGTTCCTAACATTCCCGTGTTTTTAGCTCTGTTGGTGTTATCTCTGAGATCTGCAACTGCTTATAATACCGCGTGAGATTTCTTGATATCGTTCCCAAAGCTCCGATGAGTACTGGGACTTCAAGGTGTTTATCAGAGACTTGGAAATCAAAATCTCACTTGTGGATGAAACACTCTTCGGTGGTCCCCGTAGTCATTGGGGCTTTGGGACAATGCCAAGACAGTTCACACAATATTATAAGCTGTTGCAGATCTCAGAAAAAACACCATTATTAGAAAATAAAACTATTACTAGGAATACAGTATTAGGAACAGCATAAATACTGCACCAATAGTTAAAGATACTTAAGTTTTTAGTTAAAATGTATATCTGTTTTATATAATGCCTGTCAATGTTTTTTATAATTTTGATTGACTGTGCCTGGTGTTTTTGAAGAAGAAGACGAATACCAAAACACATCCAAAGTACTGTAATAAGGCACAACCATCCATTTCAAACTTCACTCAGGTAGCCCAGTCACTAAGGAAAAGCTTGCTTGAAGAGAAAGGTCTTCACCTGCTTGCAGAAGGATAGCAAAGATGGGGCCACAACCTGGGAGCAACAACAGAGCAGGCCCTCTCCCATTAACCCTCCAAATTCACCTGTGATGGTGGCAGAACCAAGAGAAAGGCCTCTCCTGATGATCTTAATACTAAAGCAGATTCATAAAGGGAGATGCAGTCCTTGAGATAGCTTGGGTCCAAGCTGTTTAGAGCTTTATAGCTTGTTGTTGTTGTCATCATTGATGTTGTTGTTTTATTGGTTCTTGACCCCTCAAACTATGGTACTCAAAATTGATGCACGTTTATATCCTGCCTTTCTTCTGAGGATAAGGTGGTCACAAGGTTCTCCCTACTTACTGGACCACTCACCTTTTTTTATCATGACATACATCCTTAAACTGGAAGACACTTACTGGTGCAAGAATATCCAGCAAGCTTCATGAGAGAGAGGAGATTTGAACCTGGTCTGGCCCAGTCGTTGCCCAGCTGCCCAACCACTGCATGACACTGCTTCACTCAGAAGCAAGTCAACAGGATGTTCAACTGGACTTGTTCCCAGATACACATTAACTGGCTTGCAGCCTTCCTTATGAAAAGTTAATTAGGATTTTCTGATTGTCTTTTACAATATATTTCAACTTCTGCCTAAAAAAACAACCTGAAGTTGTTGATGCCTAAAAAAACAACCTGAACAGCTTTGAAGTCTTGTTAGCTACTGCCATCCTTCTGTTACAGCAGCAGAGGGCAGTCTTGGCTCATCTCCCTCTTTCTCCTCGCCACAAAAACCACGATTTAGGAGGAAAGTGACTGGCCTGTGAAAGAAAACTGCACAAAGAGACCATTTGGGTTTCAACTAGAGAGGTAGATTACTGCTTTTGTGCTGAGTAATACTATAAACACTATCTTTCCTCCACAGTATAGCCCTGAAGAAGAATTAACATTATGAGGAGAAAAATACCATCATGTAGATAATTTTGAAGTGGAAAAATGTAGGGAAATATTCTGAAAATCTTATCTTGAATAATACTACCAGAAACTGGTATCTGGATACCTGGAGGCGTGTGCGGGCAAAAATGCTCAAGAATAAGTGAAATGCTATCCCTAAGTGGTGGTGGTATCCTTTTTGCATTGTTTTTGTACACTGAGCACAATCACTGGTTGACCTTTAAACTTCTATGTTATGTTTTCACATATGTACTAATATAATATTTATTCCTTCCCTCTTGGAAACACATTCAGAAGCAGAGGCAACCTCTCATTCAAGTAGGTAGAAGCAACATTTGGAGTGAGCATTCCCAGCCATTTAGACAACAAGCTAATGATATTCAAAAGGAAACACCTTCTTCACTGCATCTCCAGAATGCCCAACATCCTATCTTTGGCTGGAGTCAGTTCTTGGCACCCTGAGGGAACCAACAGGAAAAAGCCTGGTTCAGTTCCCAAGCTCTGGTTCACACCTTTCATATATACTTGAACTGTAGAGCAATGAAGCTGCTCTGGATTCACCCCCTAAATTCAATTCAAATATTTTTATCTCTGCAAGTGAAAGGGTTGATTTCTATAGGTGGTATGTTCAGCAAGTTCACAGAGAAACCAGCTGTACTGACTATAGTGATGTAACATGAAATGCATCTCTTTCCAGTCCACAGAACAGGATCTTTTTAAAACTCCGAGTGGAAGCGAGCGAGCGAGAGTCTACTTGAAAAATATTAGTTAGATGACAACAGTTTTAAATGCAGAGCATTCTCTGAATTATTTTGTTCAAGGTCCACATGAACCAGGGTGAGCAGTCAGCCACACAGTCATCTGTCATTTCTGATAGAATACCGTTCTCACACTGGCACTGAAATAAATGATGCAAACTTTCTTTTTTCCTTTTAAGCCTGTTTTCACTCTAATTTCTACAAGAAGGCAATGTCTCACACTGAAGATCAAAATCCATTTGGGTAAGGAACAAGCACAGACACCCAACTCACCTCATCCGGAGTCACCGCAAGGACACTGCGGCTTTTTTTCATATTTCCCTCCAGCTTGTCTGTGTTTGGAGTCCTCTCCTCTAGGATCTTTTAGAGTTCACCAGGCAGCAGCCATGAAGGCTGGAGACCCTCTGGGTTGGGCTAAGGGACAGAGTAAAGAATGTCCCACTATCCAAGAGCTGAAAGAGAGAAAACCAGTGCAGGCTTGATTGACTGATTGGTTGGTTGGTTGGTTGATTGATCTGCCATCTTTCTCCTAAAGGACCCAAGGCAGCTTACAGTATTAAAAGAAACAAAGTTAAAAGCTAATTTTTTTAAAAAAACCAACAACCAATATTTTAAAAAGAATTAAACAGCTATATTAAAACTCATAAATAAGAGCAATATGAAAAGCACAAGTAAAATAACACAATACCACAATCCCTTAGTTTAAAGAATCCTCTTGGTCAATCACTCAAATAGGCCAGTTCATACATGCACAGCCATCACCTGATGGCTTTTTTAAAACATACAGGAGTGAATTCAAAGATAATCTTAACTTGCCTCAAAGCACATGTCTTTTCACTAGAGTCAATTCATGCATTCAGTTGTGAGTCATCAAGTGTTAGGAAATAATTAATGAAGTGCTGCCTGAATGAATATTCTCTTAAGAAAGGGTGCTTTCATGTGTGAAAACACTCTCCTCCTTCCAATTCATTCTGGTTTTTCACACTTTAATGTAATTAATTTCTCCTGCTGCCTGGAGGGACTGCTCCTCCTCTTTTATTCAAATTTTTCTTCTAGGAAAGAGATTTTCATGATTCTTAAGTGTACTTTGTGTCATCTTGCTTGAAATATATTTTGTGCCCTCTTGCTAGGGATCTCTCCTTCTTCCACGTCCCTACCCTGTCCTGCCTCAATAGCACATCTTTAACTAATTAACATATGGCACCTCTGTTGGTGTAAGATTTAGTGCACCTTCATCACAGAACATCTGTGAAGAGTGGTAGCAATGCTAAGGATCCCCTGTCTTTCCAAAGATGTTTTGTCTGCCTCAACAGGGGAAAACTGGGTGAAGTTACTTTTATACATGGCAGGCAGCATCTCACGACTGGCATCTCATGTTAGATGGGGTGATTCTGGCAGTTGTATTCCAAAAAGGTAGCTTTCCCAAGCTCTGGGAAAACAATTCCAGCTGACGATTTTATCCAAAGAATAATCCTCACCCTGGGCAACACCAGCAACCATTACATTAGACTGCACGGGGAAGCCATTGAAATCCACAAGCACCAGCAAAACTTCAACAGAAAAGAGGAAAGTGCGAAGCTCAACAAAACTTGGCACCCAGCAACAAGGACAGGGGATCACTACACACAAAAGACCAGCTAATGACACCCATCAACCACAGGAACAGATAATCTCTTCTTCTTAGCACAACAATACACCCAAAAGAGTACACACTAATCACCCATCTACAGGAAAAGACAAAGGCCTATCTCACAGCCATAAATAATGCACTCCCAAAGCCAACTACACCAGAGCATAGAGTGCTGTCCTCTGAAGATGCCGGCCACAGAGACTGGCGAAACGTTAGGAAGTACAACCTTCAGAACACGGTCAAAGAGTCCAAAAAACCCACAACAACCATTAGATCCCGGTCGTGAAAGCCTTCGCGAATATATCTCACCATTAGTCTTACAATTATTAGTATTAGTATTAGTATTAGTGTTAGTATTAGTATTAGTAGCATTAGCAGCATTAGCAGCAGCAGCAGCAGCAGCAGTAGTAGTACTGTAGTAGTATAAAACAACAGGTACAGTCAAAATTATAGAAACATTGACTGGTATTATATATCAGATACAAGTTTTAACCAAAAACCTAAGTATCTGTTAAATATCGACGCAGTATGTATGCTGTTGCTAATATTGCCATTTTTGTAGCTCTGATGGTGGTGTGATTTCTGAGATCTGCAACTGCTTATACTACTGTGTGAAAATTTCTTGATATTGTTCCCAAAGCCCCGATGACTACGGGGACCACTGAAGTGTGCTTCATCCACAAGCGAGATGTTCTGATTGCCAGGTTTCTGTACTTTGTTAGTTTTTCCAATTCTTTATTTTCAACACTGGCATCGCCTGGAATTGCAATGTCAGTGACCCAGACATTTCTTCATTCTAATGCTACCATGTTATATTTATTTATTTATTTATTTATTTATTTATTTATTTATTTATTTATTTATTTATTTATTTATTTATTTATTTATTTATTTATTTATTTATTTATTTATTTATTTAACTTTTAGGCCGCCCATTCTACCCAAAGGTCTCTGGGTGGCTTACAACAATTAAAATACAATAAAAATACAATAAAAATAAAACAAGGTGTCTATCCATTTGGATCCAGAAATCCCACAGGATCTTGATTTCCTCATTTTCTGACACCTACTCTACCTGATGTTCCCTTGGATTTTCGGAGGGTAGCAAGTTATATTTTTTTTGCATAATGACCACTGCACTGATTTTGCCACTCTGTCATATCTAATTTTGGAATCTGTTTGCACAATTTTTGGACACTCACAGATGAAGTGTGACATGGTTTCATGGCTCTTGTGATTTCATTCCTGGAATAGCCATTTGCCTGTAGGACCCAATCCAGATGGTTGAATTTGGTGCTGAAAAATTGAGCTTCATAGTTTCAATTTGCACAGTCTACCAGTATTTTGATTATGTCTCCAGAAAATACCTACCTATTGTGTAGGTACCGGTCTGTGTGGCTGGGTTTTCTGTAAAACAACACTGAACTGAAGAGAAAAAACAGCCACCCACAAATAAACTATTTCTGCCATACATCAAAGGGGTCATGGACCGCATAGGGAAACTGTTGGAAAAAACACAACCTACAAACAATATTCAGGCCCACCACAAAAATACAACAAATGTTATGATCAGCAAAGAACAAAAGAGATCCCCTCACCACTGCAGGAGTATACCGGATACCTTGCAGTTGTGACCAGGTATATATTGGGAACAGAAAACACAGCATCCAGACCAGAATCAAAGAACATGAAAGACACGCCAGACAAAAATAACAGGAAAAATAGGCAGTAGCTGAACATGCCCTGAAACAAGCTGGACATTAAATCCTATTTCAAAACACAGAAGTATTGGACAACAGCAGCAATCATTATGTTAGACTGCACATGGAAGCCACTGAAATCGACAAACACCAGGACAGCTTCAACAAAAAGAAGAAAGTCTAAAACTCAACAAAGCCTGGCTCCCAACAGTGAAAAATAAAGCCTGCAAAAAGATCAATGAACTCTACCCAGCCAATCATAGTGACAGATCATCTCCCTCCTTATCGCAACATCGATGTTGTTTAGTCATTAAGTCATGTCCAACTCTTCGTGACCCCATGGACCAGAGCATGCCAGGCCCTCCTATCTTCCACTGCCTCCCAGAGTTGGGTCAAATTCATGTTGGTTGCTTCGATGACACTGTCCACCCATCTCGTACCATGTCATCTACTTCTCTTGCCTTCACACTTTCCCAACATCAGGGTCTTTTCCAGGGAATCTTCTCTTCTCATGAGATGGCCAAAGTACTGGAGCCTCAGCTTCAGGATCTGTCCTTCCAGTGAACACTCAGGCTTGATTTCCTTCAAAATGGATAGGTTTGTTCTCTTTGCAGTCCAGGGAACTCTCAAGAGCCTCCACCACCACCACAATTCAAAAACATCAATTCTTCAGCAGTCAGCCTTCTTTATGGTCCAGCTATCACTTCCGTACATTGCTGATGGAAAAACCATAGCGTTGACTATGCGGTCTGTCTCTGGTGGTGTCTCTGCTTTTTAAGATGCTGTCTAGGTTTGTCATCGCTTTCCTCCCAAGAAGCAGGTGTCTTTTAATTTTGTGGCTGCTGTCTCCATCTGCAGTGATCATGTAGCTCAAGAAAGTATAATCTGTCAGTTCCTCCATATCTTCCCCTTCTATTTGCCAGGAGGTGATGGGACCAGTGGCCATGATCTTAGTTTTTTTGATGTTGAGCTTCAGACCATTTTTGGCGCTCTCCTCTTTCACCCTCATTAAGAGGTTCTTTAATTCCTCCTCACTTTCTGCTATCAGAGTGGTATCATCTGCATATCGGAGGTTGTTGATATTTCCAGCTTGGGATTCCTCCAGTCCGGCCTTTTGCATGATGTATTCTGCATACAAGTTAAAAAAACAGTGAGACAATATACAGCCTTGTCATACTCCTTTCCCCAATTTTGAACCAACCAGTTGTTCCATATCCAGTTCTAACTATTGCTTCCTGTCCCACATATAGATTTCTCAGGAGGTAGATAAGCTGGTCAGGCACTCCCATTTCTTTAAGAACTTGCCATATTTTGCTGTGGTCCACACAGTCAAAGGCTTTTGCATAGTCAATAAAGCAGAAGTAGATGTTTTTCTCGAACTCTCTGGCTTTCTCCTTAATCCAGCGCATTTTAGCAATTGGGTCTCAAGTTCCTCTGCCCCTTCGAAATCCAGCTTGTACTTCTGGGAGTTCTCGGTCCACATACTGCTGAAGCCTACCTTGTGGGATTTTGAGCATAACCTTGCTAGCGTGTGAAATGAGTGCAATTGTACGGTAGTTGGAGCATTCTTTGGCACTGCCTTTCTTTGGGATTGGGATGTAGACTGATCTTTTCCAATCCTCTGGCCACTGTTGAGTTTTCCAAACTTGCTGGCATATTGAATGTAGCACCTTAACAGCATCATCTTTTAAGATTTTAAATAGTTCAACTGGAATGCCATCACCTCCACTGGCCTTGTTGTTAGCCAGGCTTTCTAAGGCCCACTTGACTTCGCTCTCCAGGATGTCTGGCTCAAGGTCAGCAACTGTATTGTCTGGGTTGTCCGGGATATCCAACTCTTTCTGATATAATTCCTCTGTGTATTCTTGCCACCTCTTCTTGATGTTTTCTGCTTCTGTTAGGTCCCTCTCATTTTTGTCCTTTATCATGTTCATCTTTGCACAAAATGTTCCTCTAATATCTCCAATTTTCCTGAACAGATCTCTGGTTTTTCCTTTCTGTTATTATCCTCTATTTCTTTGCATTGTTCATTTAAGAAGGCCCTCTTGTCTCTCCTTGCTGTTCTTTGGAAGTCTGCATTCAATTTTCTGTAACTTTCCCTATCTCCTCTGCATACAAACCTCCATCCATAGTTCTTCAGGCACTCTGTCCACCAAATCAAGTTCCTTAAATCTGTTCTTCACTTCCAATGTGTATTCATAAGGGATTTGGTTTAGAACACTGGTTCTTAACCTTGGGTTACTCAGGAGTTTTGGACTGCAACTCCCAGAAGCCTTCACCACCAGCTGTCCTGACTGGGGTTTCTGGGAGTTGCAGTTCAAAAGCATCCGAGTAACAAAGGTTAAGAACCACTGGTTTAGAAGATTATACCTGACTAGCCCAGTGGTTTTTCCTACTTTCTTCTGTTTAAGCTTGAGTTTTGCTATAAGAAGCTGATGATCAGAGCCACAATCAGCTCCAGGTATTGTTTTTGATGACTGTATAGAGCTTCTCCATCTTTGGCTGCAGACAACATAATCAACTGATTTCGGTATTGCTCATCGATTTCCATGTGTAGAGTCGCCTCTTGTGTTGTTGGAAAAGAGTGTTTGTGATGACCAGCTTGTTCTCTTGACAAAACTCTATTAGCTTTTGCCCTGCTTCGTTTTGAACTCCAAGGCCAAACTTCCCTGTTGTTCCTTTTATCTCTTGACTCCCTAACTTTAGCATTCAAGTCCCCTATAATGAGAAGGACATTTTTCATTGGTGTCAGCTCTAGAAGGTGTTGTAAGTCTTCATAGAATTGGTCAGTTTCAGTCTCCTCAGCATTGGTGGTTGGTGCATAAACTTGGATTACTGTGATGCTGAAAGGTCTGCCTTGGATTCGTACTGAAATCATTCTATCATTTTTGAGATTGTATCCCATTACAGCTTTTCCCACTGTTTTGTTGACTATGAGAGCTACTCCATTTCTTCTACGGAATTCTTGCCCACAATAGTAGATATGATAATCAACTGAATTGAGTTCACTGATTCCCGTACATTTTAGTTCACTGATGCCCAGGATGTCGATGTTTATTCTTCCCATCTCCTGTCTGACCACCTACAACTTACCAAGGTTCATAGATCGTACATTCCAGGTTCCTATGCAGTATTTTTGTTTGCAGCATCGGAGTTTCCTTTCAATTCCATGCACATCTGCAGCTGAGCGTCCTTTTGACTTTGGCTCATCCACCTCATTAGCTCTGGAGCTACTTGTCCTTGTCCTCCACTTTTCCTCAGTAGCATGTTGGATGCCTTCCGACCTGAGGGTCCCATATTCCAGCATCATATCTTTTAGCCTTTGGTTTCTGTACATGGAGTTTTCTTGGCAGGGATACTGGAGTGGCCTGCCAGTTCCTGCTCCAGGTGGATCGTGCTTAGTTAGAACTCTCCACTATGACCTGTCCATCTTGGGTGGTCCTGCACGGCATAACCCATAGCTTCACTGAATTACTCAAGCCACTTAGCCACAACAATCACTGATCCACAAATGTGATCCACTATGTTGATCACAACATAACCCATGACAAAAAACACCCTGATCACCATAATCACCCAATCTCCTGAAAAGAACAAAACCTGACCCACAGCTACAAATACTCAACAATCCCACACACTACACCAGAACACAGAGTTCTAGCTCCTGTCCTCTGAAGATGCCGGCCACAGAGACTGGCAAAACACTGGGAAGAAAAACCTCCAGAACACAGCTAAACAGCCCAATAACCCTACAACAACCACCAGATGCCAGCCATGAAAGCCTTTGAGAATACACTGAAATAATAAGTGTTATTAGCTTTGTGAGGTGTGTTCCCAAATTCACTGTATGAATCATAGTAGATGTGGTTAGCCATTTGAATTTATGTCAAATCGAAGAGAAAACCAAACAATCTGCTAACTCCCATGTTGTTCAGCCACTGCCTCTTCATGGCCCATCCTACCATGAATAACACTTGAAGTGCCCATTTAGGTGGGCCTTCCTTCAGCACTCTTGAGTGGGACAGAAGGAACACAGAAATGGGAGAAAGTAGAAATAAGCATGAAGTTTTCCCTACCAGGTCACCAGAAATGTCTGCTGGCCCAAAGGATATTTTTAAAAGGAGCTAATTATCATTACAGTAAGCCTGTTTACTAAGCTATTTCTCAAAACTAAGTACAATAGTTCATTTCAGTTGCATTTTTAAAATACACCTGAATGCTTCAAATGACCAGCGACACACCACATCTTGTGTTTGCCTAATTTATTTATTTGTTATGAGTTACTTTCAGTCTCTGGTTTGGTTGTATCATTAGGCAGAAGGAGGCAGATATTTCAGGCAGCAGATAAGGGATAACACACAAAAAAGCAACCGACTGTTATCAATTAATTTTGTTATAACTGTATTTTTACTGCCAGGAAGACATTTTGAGATTTTCTCCCTCATATGCCAAAGTAACTTTGTCATCTTTGGGTGCTATGTACCTTGACTTGGCTGGGTAGAGGAGAAAGTTTGCTGCAATGCCTCAGGTCTTGGGTCAGCTCTGAGAAGAGGTGACCCTGCAAGCTCCCTGAATGCAATGCAGAATACCTCTGTGTGTTCTTTTTACCTACCTTCAGAATTGCTGAGGAGTGTTATCATGACCCCAGTATCCAAGGTACAACATCACTCCAGAGCAAATAAAGCACCCCTTCATGGATCCTCCAGGCCACAGACTAGGCCTTTCTTCCCACTTTTACTCTACAATTGATCCTTCCTAGTCTTTCCTTCCCCTTCAGCCATGAAAAACCTAAAACCACATAAAGGATGGTGGACCTTTTAACAGAGCAGGAGCAGAGCTTCTGAGGGGTCTGAACTAACCAGTTCTCTTAAGCCCTCAATTACTTGACACTTCTTCCTGGGACAACAGCTCATTTCCAGAAGACTCTGTATGCTCTAGCCACACAGAGGCCTGTGAAACTCTGTCCAGGGTACTGAAAAGTTGCATTGCTGTGCTTTAAGAGGTTCTCGGCTAGCCAGTCAATCACTTGTTGGGTCGACCGTGCCTTATCTCATCAAATCTGACTTACTTCCTCATCCAGCTATTGCACAGTCCTGTCAAAACAGAGGTGAGTGCCCAAGGAACCTATGGCTCCCTTGGGGGTCTCTCTTGAGCTCACATGAAGGTACATCTAGCCTGGTGTTGTCTTCTTTACTGGGCATTGCTCTCCATGGCCTCCAGAAGGTTCCCTCCTGCTTTGCCTCTTGAGTTGTTGTTGTTGTTGTTTAAAAAAAAAACTCAGAATGCCAGGGTTTGAACCTTGATGCACAATATATTTCCATCATGGTCTCAGATTCATTCTCTTTTAATTAGCTCTGGACAGGACTCTAAATTAATTCTGGGTAGAGATAATGGGGCAGGATTTTAAAAGGAATGTCAGACAATCTGCTGCAATGGGAGACATAAAACCTTTTCAGACTCCAGATATTTCTGTTTATGTCATGATGGGGCCAGAAGGTGGAGTTCCAGCCTGCCTCCTCATCAGTTCAGTGCTGTGTTGAAAGGAATTTAAGTTTTGTTCCTAGCAGGCCAGAACATTAATATTCCCTGCAGAACAGCAGTCAGAATTTGCAAAGCTTCTGCAGCTGGCAAGGGCAAGAAAAGGCACCAGCAGATCATAAAAAACTGGAGGGCAATACAGATTCAGGGGAAAGAGACAGCAGGTTCACAAAAAATGAGGCAAATTAAGCAGACCAGTATCATCCTGAGAGCTATAAAGCAGCACAATTGGGTAGAGCACAAAAGGAGGCTGAAGAGGAATGGTATAGCACACGGAAGTAATTAGAAACTTACCAAATACTATCAGACTTATGTCTACAGCCAGAGAGCAACAGAGCCCCATTAGAGATTCTACCAGGTGCCCTTCCTTGAACTGCCAACCTCTCAAAGGAGCCAGGGATCTCAGCAGAAAAGAGATGGCAAAGAGAGAGTGAAACACATTCAATTGAACTGGCTGAGCGCTGACTTCAGGATTCAGCCAGCTGTCAAAGCACTTAACAAGAGGATCTAGAGTCATTCTTTCTTCCCTTCCCCATCTGAGAGGAGCAAATCTAGCAACCCAGTCAAAGTGTCAGCTAGAAAAATCTTCATTTAGAGAGCCAGCAGAGTTAAGGGGGATGGCAAGACCCCCCCAATACACAGGCTTGCAAGGGGGTACAGCCTGCTTCCCCCCACAACTGATTGTCTACTCCTCTTCTACAGTCCGTAACAGAACAGAAGATTCACCCCTGGGTGGATATGTGAGAGGCAGCCACCAACAGAATGTAAGGATGTGTCTAGCCCTGCTGGGTCTGGCAAAAGGGAAACAAAGAATGAGAGACATGACATGAAGGGAAGAGACATAGCTTGTGCCACTAGAAACAAGTGTTAGAAAAAGAAGGTGAAAGTTTTCTTTCTTTGTGCTACAACTCCCAAAGGCCATGCTAGCTGGTGGATTTTTAAAAAAAACATTTTATTGGCTTTTCATTCTATCAACATTCAGTTCATGCTTATTGAACATCGTGTTACATGGGTTGCTTATAATTATTTGGGGGGTTGTATTGCATCTTGGTGTCTTCTTAGTTGTCCCTTCAAAATCTTTACATTTTTTAAGCATTTGAACCAATCATATGTGTATTTTAGTGTACAATATTGGTATTATCATAATATTACTCTCTTCTTATACAATGTTTCTCAAAATCCTCTAATAGGATACCTCATAAAAGCAATTCTGGTTTCAAATCTATATAATTTCAAGGTAATTTAACCAACCAACTTTGTATTTTTTTAATTAATGATAACTAAATAGATTCCTAACACATAATAAATGATTTACCCATTTCTATCTCCACTATTACTATGTATTACCATGGATGACACTGAGTTCAAGTGCTATGAGTTAGCAGGAAGACTTTTACTCATTCTGTACCACAACATGCATAACTTTGCAGTTTTCTATCCCATCTATCCCAATTTCTAATTACTTCCATGTGCTATACCATTCCTCTTCAGTGGAATAGAAAGTGAGGAAAGTGAGGAGGAATTAAAGAACCTTATAATGAGGGTGAAAGAGGAGAGTGCAAAAAATGGTCTGAAGCTCAACATCAAAAAAACTAAGATCATGGCCACTGGTCCCATCACGTCCTGGGAAATAGAAGGGGAAGATATGGAGGCAGTGAGAGAGTTTACTTTCTTGGGCTCCATGATCACTGCAGATGGTGACAGCAGCCACGAAATTAAAAGACACCTGCTTCTTGGGAGGAAAGCGATGACAAACCTAGACAACATCTTTAAAAGAAGAGACATCACCTTGCCAACAAAAGTCAGCATAGTCAAAACTATGGTTTTTCCAATCGCGATGTATGGAAGTGAGAGCTCGACCATAAAGAAGGGTAACCACCAAAGAATTGATGCTTTTGAATTGTGGTGCTGGAGGGGACTCTTGAGAGTCCCCTGGACTTCAAAGAGAACAAACCTGTCCATTCTGAAGGAAAACGACCCTGAGTGCTCACTGGAAGGACAGATCCTGAAGCTGAGGCTCCAATAATTTGGCCATCTCATGAGAAGACTCCCTGGAAAAGACCCTGATGTTGGGAAAGTGTGAGGGCAAGAGGAGAAGGGGACAACAGAGGACGAGATGGTTGGACAGTGTTACCGAAGCTACCAACATGAATTTGACTCAACTCTGGGAGGCAGTGGAAATCAGGAGGGCCTGGTGTGCTCTGGTCCATGGGGTCATGAAAAGTCGGACACGACTTAAGGACTAAACAAGAACAAAATCCCATCTTATAATATTTTAGTCATTCTTTTCTAAACTAAAAAGTTCCAATACCCATTAACTTTTTCTAATTTCAAACATCATCATTTGAGGCTGTAATCCTATACAGCCATATTTTTTTCAGTAGAAATTAGTTCTCTGCAGATAATATAAGCTTGCCCAGAGTGTATTGTACTACATTGTCATAGCAATTTAATATTGCTTTAACTGCCCTGGTTCCATCTTCAGGATTTCTGGCATTTGCAGTTTTGGTGAAGGAATCAGAATTCTCTGCTGTAGTTGAGGGAAGCATACGAGAGTTCTCTAACAGAGATTTAAAGTCCCTCACCAAACTATAAATTCCAGCATTAATAATGATGGAACCTCAGTAGTAAAAGTGCTATTGAACTGATATACCTGTGTAGATATCATCTTAATTGTCCTTTCAGTGAGCAGTTAGAATATGCTTTACTGAACCAAAGTGGGCTGTGCGTTCATGACAGCTCATGCCATAATAATTTTTTTAAAAAAATTTAAAGTCACATGTTTTTGTTATTTTAATTTTAAGTCAGGAGCCATGGTTTAGTTCAAGCTTGCTTTCACTCATACCTAGCACTTTAATGAGCAATACATGGTCACCATGCACACGCACACAAGGTTTTGAATCCCCACCCCCACCTGTTCACCCCTCCATTGTCCTGTTCCAAAATTGCTGCCAATGTGGTTGTAAGACAAGTTTCTCTTTAAAACAAGATGTGCTGTTAATTTACGTTGTTTTCAAGCTTCCTAATAGCAACAGCCTGGCTTATAAGCAAGTTGTGCTCTGTCCACCTCAAAAAAGGGGTTTCTATATGTCATCACTGCAAACTGAGTACTGTAGTATTGTGGCAATGGGGTACCATGTGATCCTGAAGGATTCAAAAGGAACAGCTGCCTCCATTCTCTACTCCACAAGTGATCTGAATAAAGAAAGACTCTTATAGTAGGACAGGATTTTAATTCCTTTAAGAGCATAAGGTTTAAGAATTTAGGTGCAATAATGCTCACTGGGGGCAGAGGTTGTTGCTGATGCAATATGAGGAAGTATCCATATTTGATGAAGCTCCTGAGGACCAGAAAAATAAGAATCTCAGGGACCAGATGTGGCTGATGGGATAGTAGCTGGCCATCCCTACTTGACACAAAGATTATAACACCTGCAACTATGAATCTACATCAAATTCTTCACTAGAATGTTGCAGGAACAAAGTAATGAAAACTTAAGAGAGGTATGATAGCATCCAAAATGAAACATTAGGAGAGCAGAAACTAAGCCTTTTACACTTTGGTATTTATGAAAATTATTATGGGTTGATACAACAAGGATTTAATTCCAATTAATGGACTCCACTGGCTAGACAGCACAGTTAATTTAGTATCTGGCTTCAGAGCTAGAGATCAGGGGTTTGATTCCCCGCTGTGCCTCTTGGGGGAAGAGACAGCATGTGTAGTCCTGGGCAAGCTGCCCAGTCCCATAACGTCACCACTCTAAAACTTGACTGTGTGCTGCTATTATGATTATGATTATAAAGACTTTCCAGCCTCCCTTTTTAGGCATTCTCTTCCTAATTGTGTGACACAATCTTTTCCCCCCACAAGATGCGTTTACGTCTGAAGGCAAAATCTGGCTTAGGTCTTGGTCCAGTAGGGTGAGGTTTCTCATATCTCAGTGTGCCTGATAGTAGTAGTAGTAGTATCAATGAAGGCCAGTTCTATCTTCCCACTCAACAAGGAGAATGACTTTTTGTCTGCGACCCACCTCCTAAACCATGAATGTGGCCATTGTGCTGTTATGGAAAAGCAAACACAGGGACTTAACAGCCATACTACTAAACTGCATAGGCAACTTGCTGTTCATTACCCAGAGCCAGGTACTGTAACTGGTCATCCCAATCTGAGGACATGACACCATTGGTAACTTCCCCCTTTTGGTCAGATGTTGCCTGTGGTTTTCTTGTTAAGGTTTTCCTTGCTTTAGCCTTTGCAGAATTTGTCACCAAGGCAGCATGAGCAGCACTCAGCCAGCAGCAGTGCTTTCACACCACCCCTAGTGCCATCACTGGGGCAATTTGGCTTTTAAAGGCTACATTCTTTCCAAGGACTACACTTCTAGCACTGCCATCTCTGTTCGGGACAGCTTAACAATTCCATATATTGTTGCTGTTGGCCTTCCTATCTGACCCTGTTCCCCTTATCCTTCACCCACGGGCCTGTCCTGTAGCTGAGGCCTGTTCTAGGTTGCTGCTGTTGTTTTTGTTGTCGTTAATTCCAGAAGAGGTGAAAAGGATGGTTCTCTCTACAGTTGCATCCAGAATGCATGCCTATTACAGAACAGACCACTGCAAAATTCACTTCAGATCAAGGAGTCAGCTGCAAGTCAGCTGAAATCTGCAGCAACCGTTTTCAGCTGTATCTCAATATATAGGAAGCTTCTACTTCATTCCATACATGCATCTTTCTGAACTTGCTTTCCATCCTGAATTTGCAGGTCCAACAAACATTCTTATTTAAAGAAAGTAAGTGAAAAGACATTGAACTGCTATAACAGATAAGACACCTGTGTCTTAGATTAATAACAAGTGTGATGCATAGTGGTTTGGACTAGAACGAAATGTGTACAGTACTCAGATTTCCAGTTGGCCATAAAAATCATGGCACACCCTCTCAGCCTAACCTATGTCACAGGGTTATTGTGAGGAGGAACTGTAGGGAAAAGGAGTATTATGTGTAGTACCTTGAACTCAACTGAGGAAAAATAACAAAGAATAAAATAAGCATCACACATGAAACAGAAAAGCAAAAGCCCTCATCAATTCACTGGTAACAAAAAAGAACTGAATGGAACCTTAAAAGCAAAACTAGATTTGATATCAATTGCATGACAGCAATTAACATGCCCTTTTTTCTTATATGAGCATCATCCCTGAAGAAGCCTAGCCAGCATCTTCTTTTTGCCATGCATTTTACAATTGTACAGACTACATTCCAACTCAGCATAGAATCATATCCATATGTAAATTAAATGTGTATGTTGCTTTTCTAGCAAAAATTGCACTCAAGTCAGCTAATAATATTATCCAAAAGAAAGGTAAATACAATAAAATACTGCAGGAGGTTAAAAACAGAGCTAAGAGCAGATGGATACAAACACCACAGTAGGGAGACCATATGCTGTTCCATCAGGGCTGTGACTTTGCCACTTGTATTGTTCCTTTGTTGCTAGGACTTGGTGACTAATGTCAGAACTGAGCTACGGCTGGCAGGATAGGACAAGTTAAAAGGGAAGAGGAATCAGGATAGAAGGACCAAGCAGAAAACAGACAAGATGAGGTAATGGGTGATGGGTCCGAAGAGAAGAGCACCAGGAGAAAAAACAAAGACATATCACAGTTCGCGTAAACCATGTTCAAGTAAGGCACGGTTCCAACAGGAAGCTGCCCTTTATTCTTCCTCCTGCCTAGAATAATGCAGTGGAAAGCCTGTGTGAGCAAAGACAGCAGGGAAGGCCAAATATATTTTGTTCCCTTAGCTAACAGACAAGATCTTGGAAGACCTTTCCCATCTTGGAAGATGTACAGGAGATAAGCTGTGCAAGCAACTGGATCTTACTTCAACAGGACAAGTAGGACCCCATCCACAGCACACTCTAAGGGTAGCAGGGCCATTTAGGACAGGGTAATTTATCACCTCCAACACAGGGGGGACAGCTGAAGGCTGTATGAAGAAATAGCTAGAAAGCTGCCATCACCACCCATGGCATTACCTGCCGAAAGTGGACTTATCACAGTGCATTCTCTTAACTCAACTGTATTTAAAGACAATCATTTGTTTAACATATTATCTATATCCATATCCATATCCAGAAACAGACACACAAACACACCTTTCCACATTTTTCTCCACAATCCTTATCCTGGGCTTTTCTTTATACTTTTCCTAAAAATACAAGTGAAAGCCAACATTCCCCAAAATACACTAAATAAAAAGATTCCATACAGAACTTTCCCACACATGAAGTGAAAACTGATGCCCTTCAGGTGAGCTGACTAGATAAGACCTGCCGTGTCAAGAGACAAAATGGAAGGGAATGTGAAAGTGAAGGTAATATTGCACTAATGCCCTTTTTTGTGGATTTCTTATAGGCATCTGGTTGGTCAGTGTGAAAATGGAGAGTTTGGAAAAGTTATAGACCCTAGTTCCCAGAACCTTGTAGCTAGCATAATGTGAACCAGCCTTCCTATTTAGAAATCCTGTAGGCATCTTTCAGTCTCGAGAGACTATGGTAATGAGGTTTTGGAACAGCATCTAGTGTCGCTGAGAAGGCCAATTCGAGAGTGACAATCCCTTCCGCACTGAAGACAAATATAATCTGTCCCCTGTCCAGCTCCCTGATTTTGCAGGTTTTGGGACTATCCCTTTGGCTTGGTCTGCTGAACAAGGGTCTCTTCAAATTGGGAGAGACCATGCTGCACTGCCTGCCTCCAGGCTGAATGCTCAGCTGTCAAAGTTTCCCATCTGCTGAGGTCCATTCCTAAAGCCTTCAGATCCTGCTTGCAGATATCCTTGTATCGCAGCTGTGGTCTCCCTCTGGGGTGCTTTCCCTGTACTAATTCTCCATACAGAAGATCTTTTGGAATCTGATCGTCAGCCATTCTCGCAACATGCCGAAGCCAGCATAGACATCGCTGTTTCAGTAATGTATACATGCTAAAATTCCAGCTCATTCTTGGACTACTCTATTTGGAACTTTGTCCTGCCTAGTGATACCAAAAATGCGTTGGAGACAGCGCATATGGAACGTGTTCAGCTTGCTCTCCTGCCGTGCACAAAGGGTCCAGGACTCACTGCAGTACAGGAGTGTGCTCAGGATACAGGCTCTATAGACCTGGATCTTGGTATATGTCGGCAGTTTCTTATTGAGCCATACTCTCTTTGTGATTCTAGAGAACATGGTAGCTGCTTTTCCAATGCGTTTATCCAGCTTGACATCTAGAGAGTGTCAGAGATCGTTGAGCCAAGGTACACAATTTTGTGTACCTTAGAAATCCAGACAAACAAGGTTTCCATGCTCTGCCTCTTGTCTGATCCATCAGGGCTATTTCTATATTCTGACCCACCCTTTGCATTGCCTCTGTAGGACAGCCTGCTCTGAAAACCAGATTCCTCTTGCTTCCTTTTGGCAGTACATTTTTCCCCCAGCAGCATTGGATTATCATGCTCTGACACTTTTTATCTACCTTCCAGGCATAGCAAATCTCTCTCTCTCTCCCTCTCTCTCTCTCTCTCACACACACACACACATTTTCTTTTCACATTCTGAAGTAGTACTTTTCAAAATTTTGTCTGTGGGTGTTGAATGAAGAGTGGAGGAGATCTGCATTGGTGGGCAGTTCCCTGCATTAGCTTCTTAGGCACAGCCTGGTAACAACATTCAGCTTCTTATAGACCAGCATCCAAGTGAATGAACTCTCTTCCATGGGGGTGTAGAATACTGGAATTCATTGGGGTCGGCAAATATTAGTGTTCATAGTCACGGATAAGGTGAACTATGAAGCCTCCCTCCTAATCACATATATCTCCTCCAAACTTATGTCAAAATCATGTGCTAGTATGGTGCTATTTGCGACAGCAAAACCCAGGTTATGTTTCACCAAAGAAACAGTCACTGCTGATGTGTGGTTGCTGACCAATGCCAAAACTCAGCTGCACCTTCTTGTTATAAGTGGCTCCTGGTCAGAGAAACGGGGTATCCCCTCAAATGTTGGGATGAAGTGCCCCCTCTGTCCCAGTCCACAAGCCATCCCTGCCACTTGCTGCTTACCAATTGCAACAGGCTACAGTATCAATGCAGCATTGATTGCCCCAAACAACAGAGAACTAAGGGTTTTGACACAATTTTGTTAGGAATATGAGACAGGATGGGGTGAGACTGTAGCTAATGCACCCATTTAGGTCTCCACAGCTTTTGCTGTTAAAGTACCTGTAATGGGAGCTAGTATGTAATGTGGAGGGTGGAGTGTGTCAGGAGATCTTTGTATTCACTTAAGACAGCCATATATTTCCTGAACCTATTAATTTGATAATTTAATAAGTTTTCTAATATTTCTTTTATTATTTGGTCATTATCATCATGGTAATGCTATTACAAGAGCTCTGGCCGACATACTTTAGTCATCCTTATTATTATTATTCAAGGGAACATATGACTGAAATAATATATCTGGAAGTAGGTAAAATTCATCTTGGCCTATATATCTGGCCCCAAACCTAGGTCGATGCCAACTTCTGTTCTAGGCGTCTCTGATCAAACTGCATTTTTATTCCAAGTCACAGAGGCTGTTTGTGGTCACACAGGTAGAGGCTTTTCAACCAGCCTTCCTATCTCGTATTTTGGGCCCATCTGTATGCAAAATATATGCTGAACTGTTGAGTTATGACTCAGGAAAGGGGGAGCCAACCCACCGCTACGGAAACCACCTCTCTACCATCTTTGAGCAGACCTCTGACCATGCAGGAGCACAGAGAAGCTTTAAAATTCAGAGCTTGTCACTGATTCAAATTTCCTGAGAACATCAGCATTTTAAAAACAATTGCTTGTTCCCAACAGTTGCAAAAATATACGGTACTTCTCATAACACAGTTCTCAAAATTAATTTTCATAATGTATGAAGTAAATAGAATTCCTTCTTTTTTTCTTTTTCTTTTTTTATTAGGCCCAACAACCTCCCCTCCCATTTAGCAATGTACAACGGAAGCAATGCACTTTTTTAAAAAAAGCATGTGTTCAAGGACCAGGCCTTGAGGAGAATCACACTTCCTGGAGATTTCACTAGGAGAGAAGCCAGTTGCTAGCCACCATTCTGTTTGGGGTCAAAAATACATTTCACACACAGCAAAATTGGGGTTTGGCCAATTTATTTATTTTATGGAGTTTTGCTTCCACCCCTGTATAAAATGATGCGGCCGGGGGGGTTGGGTTGGGTTGGTGAATCCCACAAAATCAGTACACCTGCTCGCAGCCAATCTGCTGGCCACATTTAGTCTATACTTGCAAATGCCACCTTTGTGGCCTCAAACAGCACAGAATGAGTACAATATTATGACTTGGTTTCAGAGGGGATAGAAGACTAGGGGTTTATAACTAATGCACTTACTAGGGCTCCCTAGCTTTTCCTTTTGAAGTGGTTAAGATGAAAGGGAGGGTTTATTAGGATATCTTAATGCCATCTTTGGATTCACTTAATAGGGTTTTACATACTAAACAAAGGGGCCAACTGATTATTTATACGCTTTAATCATATAACTAATACTCTGCATACTTTGCAATATCTTCATTTATTATTTTCCCATTGCTTTCAAAGGAGTCACACTATGCAATGGCTTCAACTGGCACACTTTAAGCACCAATAATTATTCAATTATTCCACTGTTATTCCTCTGTATTTTATATAATATTTATTTTAATAATATTGGGTGGACATAGCCAATTATTTATTAAGCTCCTTCATTCTTCCTGACTTGCCAGCCAGTCCTGAACAGGGTTGCAGAGTTCCTGGACCCCAGATCTGCTGAAGTGAACAAGTCCAGGGCCCAACATCCATCTTAGACGCAGCAGGGTTTAAAGAGGATGCACAGGTCAGTTATGACCACTGCCACCAGCAGTCTGCAAATGGGGAGTGAGGGGGCAGAAAACATGAATGAAAGCTAAGCTGGTGCTGGAGTTACAAGGGCTGTTTCTAAAATGAAGAAATCAGTTCTGCCTTTTGATGGCTTTTTATCAGGCCATCACCCTGTCTCATTCACTGCATTTTATGGGGAGGGTCACATGATCTTGTCCTCCACCCATAATCTCCCCTTGTTTTTCAAAGGCTCCTTCCACCTTTTTATCTAATAAGGAAACACAATTAAGAAAAGGGAGGGAACCATAATAGCTGCCAAATGCTTTTTTATGGTAAGTATGAGGAATCCTTCATCCAGAAATTGCTTAAATCATGGGCAGACAAAATGTGGCCCTCTGGGGGCCCTAGTCAGTGTAGTCTATGATAGGGGATGCTGGGAGGTGAAATCCAACAACATTTGGCAGGCTACACTGTCTATGCCCCACTCTAAATATAACACACTATAGACAATAATTTAAGATGGAACTGGTGTCTACGAGAGATGGCACCCATACAGACTCATTTCATACAGCTTCATCTTTAATTCATGCAGAGAAGCTTCCTCCGTGTCACTTTCCTGACTAGGCTGCACAAGAGATGAGAGACTACAGCCACATACCAAAACACTTCCTAGCATCCTGTGCCAGGGGAGAAACAAAATCATTAAAATTTATGAAACAAAACCAAATGCTTTCATGTGTACAAGCCAATGCCATGTGTACCAGTCATAAGCATGCCATCAATTTTTAAAAAGAAAAGAAAATCAACTCTTTAAAAAAAAAAAACCCAAACACCGTAATCTGCTTTAGGCTGAAACCTTATGTTTCTTGGATTGCCATCCCAGATGCTAACAGAGAGACTAGAAGTCCCATTCCACTCATGGGTGATGAGTGGGATGTCCTCTCATTACAGGAGGACTTGTACCCACCTGGGAGTTCCATCCAGCGCCAGAGCAGATTGGAAGGAGGGGGAGGGGGGATCGCTGTGACTTATAAGAATGACATCAGCATCAGCAGGTCCTCCGCACTGGTGAGCCCAGGTCTAGAGCAGTGGTTCTTAACGTGGGCAATAATGCCCCCCAGGGGGCGATTTCATTTTTCAGGGGGGCGTTAGAACGAAAAGGGGCGGCGTGGGGGCGCTGGAGCAGAAGGGGGCGGTAGGGGGGCGCTAGAGCAAGCCAAACCTGTGAAGATGGCTGCAGCCTTTTTACAATGTGCATGAATATATATTTTCCTCTAATCTTAATTTAGTTTCAGAGTATTCGTTTTGAAATTTTCAGTTTCTGCACTGCGGTTTGTTTTTATGCCCTTTTTATATTTCTTTTTGCGTCTTAAAATTCGCTTGCAACTAAATCATTAAATGTTACTTTTGGGGGGCATTTCATTTTCTTGGAATTGAATTTTGTTTTCAGGGGTCATTGGATTTAAGTGTCATAAATAAATAAATAAATAAATAAATAAATAAATAAGATATCATCACCGCGGGGAGGGGGGCGATAATAACTTCCTCAATGGCTCAAGGGGGCGTTTCTTTCAAAAAGGTTAAGAACCACTGGTCTAGAGTGCCTTCATTTGACAGTGCGGCAGAGGATAGATTTGGGTTAGCAATGGTGTTAGAACTGCTTTCTCTACAGCTCTAACCCTACAGTTTCCCAATGATTTCCCTACCAGGGCTGTCAGAATTTCCGCAGTGATGTCGAGGTCTCCTCCACTATTGTTGTTGAGGGACTTTAACGGCCATGCCAAGACTGAGCTCTGTGGGGCGGCCTTAGAGTTCATGGACTCCATGACATCCACGGATCTATCTCAATATGTGACTGTCGTTTCCCCCCCACACACACACACACAGGCAAATTGAGATCTGAGAGTGATTGACATGTGTTCCTCTCCATTGTCAGAGTTGGATAATTTCCTGCTGGAATTCAACCTAGCCTTAAGCCACCCCCCAAACTCCATGGGGAAATTGGACCTATGAAAATGGTCTGCCTTCAGAGGCTTTTCAAGCTGAATGGTTTTCAGGAGGCCTTGGGAGAGTGTCCAATGGATCGGGCCGGCGAGCTTGTCGAAACCCATGTCAGTAGGTGGTACACCGAAGTGGCCCAGGCAGTGGACACAAATATCTCTCCCAAATGACCTCTCTGCTCCACAGAGGAACTGCGGGCTATGAAGTTGGTTACAAGACAGCTAAAGAGAAGACGAAAGAAAGAGCAGCTGAAAAATCATCTAGTTGCAGGAAGGAATCTGACCAGGAGATATGCCAATGCAATAAATTTGGCAAAAAAAAAGGCATTTAATATCAAGCTAATCAGTGAGGCAAATGAACCAGTTAGTAAAACTATGTTGGGTGGTCTGCAGCCTCACTGACCCTGGTCAGCAAAAAAGGCCTCAGTCTGGCAAGTTTAACAGCAAACATTTTGCAGCTTATTTTAGATCTAAAATTGAGGCTATCCGGTAGAATCTGGATTCTGTGGGTCAGGTTGAGAGTACCAGTGCACTGTCTTCTCTGACCCATTTGGATCTTAGAACCTAGAACTTCAGAGATGGAGGGAACCCCATGGATCATCAAGTCCAGCCTCTGTCAAGGAGGCATAGTGGGGAATCAAACTCCCAACCTCTGGCTCCTCAACCAGTTGCCTAAACCTGTAACATCAGAGGATATCACCAGGAGGCATGTACATGGTAAATCCACCACCAGGGGGCTTGACCCTTGCCCCCTCCTGGCTGCTGAAAGCGGCCAATGGGGTGACAGTAGATTGGGCATAAATATTATAAATGCTTTCCTGAGGGCTGTGTGTTTGTATGCCCCTCAGGGTAAAAGAAACCATCATCCTAAAACAATCTAATTTAGTAACAGACAATCTGAACAACTATAGGCCTGTAACTAATATTCCCTTCATAGGCACATTGATTGAGCAGGTGGTGGTTAAGCAACACCAGGTGTTCCTGGAGTATGAAAATTGCCTGGATGCATTCCTCCCAGGTTGTTGTATAGTATGTGAGTTGGGTTAATGTTCTTTTTTCTTCCTCTGATTGCCTGGCACTAAGTCAGGCAGTATATGAGCATTTTAAACAAACAAACAAACAAACAAATTGCAGCTTCAACTGCTTGTCCCCTTTACAAAGACACATCTTAGGCCAAAGGCCAATGGTGGGGAAAGCATATCTCAGAATCTCCCAACTAGCATGGCCACAGGAAGTATTCAGAGAAAGCAAGGGTTCCAAACTCTAGTTCAGTGTTCATTCTTTATAAATGGACCACATTTACATGGGCAGACCATGTCACTCCCTATGCCAAACGAGACACTACTACCTTGGTATAAACTGGCTGTCCAGAATTCTAAAAGTCTTAATGTATTCTGGCCTGATCCACGGTACCATTTACTATGTGTTTGTTTTTAATACCTGTGTCATGTTGGGTACTTTAAAAAAAGACTCCTTGAGGGATATTTTGTACTCCTAAATAGGCCTTACTCAGGCTAGACTGTTTTATTTGTTCTAGGTAGTTCAAAGCTTTGAGATAATGGTTCAAAATTCTGTTTCTCTAAACAAGGCAAGTTAAAAATTATGAAAAACCATGGGGATAAAATAAAGAGAAATGTATCTGCTTTATTCATGAGTGGGTGTATTCCTGGGACCAATTAATTATGACAAACAAGGTTGATGCTATCATTTAGCAAACTGAGTCAACTGCCTTTGGCTGCATTTGCACTGTTATTCCTCCCAGGTTTCAGTTGCCTTTCACTTGCCTCTCTTTGGGGACCAATTTTCCTCTGTTAACTGTAGTAAGGGTTCAATCAGATGGGCATCTGTCCCACTGTCTGGTTCACTGTGGGGGTGAATTGGTTTGCTCTTTTTTCTGGTGATCACACAACATAATTGCTGAGATGAACCAAACCATCTTCAAAGCAGCTCTGTCATGGGCGTCTACGTTTTGTAGATAAGTTCACTCTGGTTTAGTCTATTTCCAGCATGTGGTCCAAAAAAGAGGCTTCCTGGCTATCAAGGCTCCTTCCGGGTTGAATTTCTGATACTGTACAGTATTGTGAAGTGGCTTAATAAGCAAGCCACATCAGGATATTGGCAAACTGAACACTTCCTCTGCTCTTCAGCAGAGGGGCAGGGGAAATTCATGTTTTGTAAAAGATACCTCAGTAGACTATCACTGAGGTGCTGCATCATTTAAAAAAGTAGTTTCTTTGGTTTCTCTTAAAGGACTGGTGAAGAAATCCCCTTCAGACAAATCAAAGAAAATATATGTGTGTGTTTTTTTTTTAACTGATGCAGCACCTCAATGATAGTCTGCCAGAGTTTTTTTAAAAAATTTTTATTTCCCCTGCTCCTCTGCCAAGGAGCAGAGGAAGCATTCAATTTGCCAGTATCCTGAAGTGGATCACTTCTTAAGCCACTTCACGATATTAGAAGGAGCTGGACCAAACAGGATCAGTTGATTTCCAATATGTTATTTGGATACAATGATCACACAAATAGCATACTATACCTCCACCTAGCCCCAAGCAACCCTGTTTAGCCCATACCAGCCCACTCCAAAATTGATTGATGGATTGGATTTGATTTGATTTGATTTGATTTGTACCCTGCCCATCTAGTCTATAAGACCACTCTAGGCGGCTTCCGATATTACATAGAACAGTAAAATACAGGTAACACAAAAAATTACATAAATCATACAATAACAAATACAATACAAAGATAGAATAAGAAATGAATAAAAGAAAAATGAAAAGAAAAATCAGAAAAGAAAAGAAAAATGAAAAGAGCCAGTGTAGATGTGCTTTGTTTCCTTTTACTTATCCCCAGCTCTCCCGAGCTCTGAACCACGCTGTCACATTCTTCAACATTAAATATGTCAACCAAAACCAAACTGAACTTCTCTGTGTACATAAGAGCATTACAGGAAGTGCCTGCCACAATTTCTGGATCACCAGTGGCACAGCCAGTAACATAAACAATTTCTTAACCAGAGCATGCTATGTGGTATGGGATGGGCAGTCAAAAAAACTGATCACATCACTTATGTGATTGCTGTTTAATTCCATAAAGGAACACCTGTTTATCCATTATATATAGTAATGGAACCAGCACATTCTTCCATAAAAGCTTCTTGTCTGCCAGGCCCTGATCTGTTTTCCATGACAGATTTGTGACTGTTTGGCAGTATGCCTAGTACACTACAGCTAAAGAAAATGGTCAATAGGGATAATGGACAGGGCAGGGAAAGAAACAAATGAAAATAGTAATTTAACAAATTATGTGTGTTCAGTTCACATACACCAGTTACATTTATTACCACTTTCTGAAATAGCAGTGACTTGCTGCTAATGTGCCATCAAATCATTTCAACTCATGGTGACCTTTATGAAGTTATAAAGCCTCCAAAGGCCTTCTCCTTAATGGCCTTGCAAACTCAAGGCCTCGGCTTTCTTTCTTGAATCAGTGCATTTTATGGTAAGTATTCCCTCTTTCTCACTACCTTCCACCTTCCCGTCATTATTTTCTTTTCCAGTGATTCTTCTCTTCTCTTGGTATGTCCAAAGTACAATAGACACAGATCAGTCATTTTTGCTTCTTGTTGTAGTTTATACTGCCACTGTGAAGATACAGGAGATAGTTCACCCACCAAGATCACATTCAGCTAGTTTTCACCAAGCTGGTAAAATTTACTGTGTCCCTAAAGCCTGGTGATATAAATCCTCACTTGTTTCATCCTTGTACGTGAACTGCAAAATCATTCTCCTGTGAGCTATTTTGTGATCTCAACAAGAGAACGGTATTTTGTCTAAATTAACCAAATTTGTGCAAATAATGCAAAATAGCTACTGCTTTGTTGTATGGACATTTAAAAGTTGAGAAACATCAAAGGGATTGATTTTGTCGTTAAAAACACCAATTACTAAATCAGGATGAGACTACAGTGGTGCCTCGACTTATGACCATAATCCGTTCCAGAAGATGGACATAACTTGAAATGGTCTTAAGTTGAGGCACCATTTCCCATAGGAATACACTGAAATGCAATTAATTCATTCCAGCCAAAGAAAAAATCATTAAAAAAATATAAATCAAATGCAAGACTCATTGGAAACGCGATTAATCCCTTCCGGCCGAAGGGGGGGGAAGCAATCAAGCATGGAAGACCCATTGGAAATGCACAGAAAACAAATGGAGCAGATCGGAAACGCACAGAGAACAAAGGGGGCAGGTCAGAAATGCAAAGAAAACAAAGGAAAAAGCAAGGGAAGCATGCAGGACCCATCGGAAATGGGGGGGAACACCAAAAGCAACTAAACCTCCCAAGACCCATCAGAAATGGGGAACCCCTCAAAAGCAACCAAACCCCCAAGACCCATCGGAAATGGAGGAAAAACCCCAAAAAGCAACCAAACCTCCCAAGACCCATCAGAAATGGGAAAAAAACAAAAAACAAACCCCCCCAAGACCCATCACAGCACAGAAACATAACCTCCCCAGATCTAAACCACGCTGCAAAAACACCCAGAACAGTTATTTAAAAGCAGAAAACAGCACCTTGCCATACAAGGCAGCCTGAAGCCTCCCTGCAAACACACACACACACTCACTCAAAAGCAGAAGGAGGCATTCCCAAGCCTCCTCTGATGCACACTCTCTAACTGCTGAAAGGGGTGAAAGAGCTGCAAAGAAGCAGCCTCATCGCCACCTACAGCTAGAAATCTGAATTTCCTGCCTTTCCCCCCTGCCTTTTTCTGTTCGTAAGTGGAAGCTCCGGTCGCAAATAGAAGCAAAATTTTGCAGCTGGAGCTGGTCGTAACTTGAAATTGTTGTAAGTAGGGACGTTCGTAAGTCGAGGCACCACTGTACACAGCAAGGGAAATGCAAATAAATTCACATTCTCTCACCGTGAAGTTGCACTGGAGAATTTGGTACTCTTCAATTTCAGTGGCTACACAAGCAGGGGAGAAAAAAAGTCTTCTAATTGCAGTTTCCCTTGAAGAGTCTGTAGGTGGTGTAGTTCAAAAGAACTGTTTAAGGGCAAATGAGAAAATGATCCCTTGTTTCCTCCTCTTGCTGCCAGCAGAATTCCTTAAACTGTAAAAAATAATAAGCAAACAGAAGCTGTACCCAAGAGAAGGTTTTAAAAAGAAGTGTATTGGGAGAGAGGCTTTGCAGAGAGTGGTGAGTACTAGCACTGCTTGTGGGGGGGGGGGCACAGGGGAAGATGCTTTGCCAAAGCACCACTTTGTGTATGTGTGTGTGCATATGCTGGTTGGTCTTTCCTTTCTGCATTAGTTCCAAGTGATCATCACACACTTTCAATTGAAGTGGAAAGGATTCAAGTTGTAAAAAGCAGAAGGTTCTCTAGTGGGGATGAAAAACTATGGATTGGGGCTCTGAAACTCCAGGTTGGTTCACATTCTCTCTTACATCATGTGGTCAATTTGAAAAATATTAATCAGCCCACCCCAAACTCAAAGAATTTCCCATTTCTTTCTTTCTTTTTGCTGCATGATCAGGCTCTCATTTTGTTCTTACTGCACATATTTGCTTTATTCCTCAAATAGAAAGTATCCTAGTTTTATGCAGAGACACCTGCATATATTTAAATGTAATTGATAAGGAAAAATAGTATTCCTTGTGTCATTCTCAGCTGGGCTGAACATTTCTTATTAAAGTCTTGAGACACCTTCACACATGAGAACCAGTACTGCATACTGAAGGTAGAAAATGCTCATATTGTTTTTAAGGTGTGTTTACATGTGTGTGAGAGAGTTTTTGTGTGTGTACTTTACAAGACTCAAGGAGACTTGCAACTTAAACCACGAAGTTGTCCAGAAACTTAAATTTTAAAACAGATAAAGCTCCCAAACAGGGTATATTACAGTATTAAAGCACTATTGACTGGATAATCACATTAAAATATATCTGAAGTCCCGTTTACTCCAATAAGTTAAAAAGCAAAGGGATGGACTTCTGCTTGTTAGAGGAAGAAGGAAAAGTGTAACCTCTTTCTCAGGCATCCTGGAGTGATTTCTTGAGAAATGAAGCTTAAAGACACTCTGCCACCAAGGGTAGTGGGGGCAGAACACTCCGTGTTTCCTGATTGGGGTTTCCCTGGGTTTCCTAAGGAAGAGGGCTGGGAAGAGAGCAAAACCAGTAAATGACAACTGTCTGTACCAATGAAAGCTAGAAGGAGCTGCAAATACCAGAAGATATTTTTTCATATTGTTCTTTTCAGTTGGAAGGTGGGCACGGCTGTTTATAAATTCCCTGAGCATTTGCTGTTAGAATACGCTCTGGTGCAAGCCTGCTCTGCAACAGTTTTCTCTGTTCTTTTCTGAACCCTTCATTTACATTTATATTCTCTACAGCTCATGATATACCATCTGTTTAATATAGTTTGGAATAAGATTTAGGATTAATACGTTCATAGATTAATACTTTATATTATCGTCGTCGTCCTAGAGCTACAGGGTTGGAAGAAAAGTAAAAGATCACTCAATCCAGCCCCTGTCAGGGAGGCACAGTGGGGAATCAGACTTATAACCTCATACTTAAACCACTAAGTTATCCAGAAGTTTTAAATCAACAGGGAAATGTTATATTAGATTTTATACCCCTTTGGGTTATATCAGGCAAGAAAATAAAATTTTGTTATATATTGACTATGTTAATTGATGTGTTGTCCCTGTGTGTGAATGTGTGGTTTTCATTGAAGGTTTTGTGTTCTCCTGTAGCAAAACCAGATACTGTTCTTCTTTGGGCAGTCTGCAGGCAGTGTGAAATGTGGGTGTGGTAAAAGAAGGGAGCATTTGAGGAAGGCTGCAGGAAAGCTGCTTGCACCCACTACAGCTGCTCTAGTGAGTACAGTGGGAGAGGGAGAGGATGAGATAGCCTACAACTCCTACTATGAGCCTCCCAAACAAATACTGTCCCCCAGATGCATTGTTCAACACTGACACTATAAAAGAGCAGCAGGCAGCATCACAGCATATATGTGTCTCTGCCAAGGAGGTGGCAAAGAATTGTGGGACAGATATGAATGAACCTCAGGCAAGTTGCAGCTATATCTTTGTGCAATCCAGCCAAGGCAGTAAGGAAAGGGGCCAAAACAGGTTGGTGAAGAAGGCACTTTTCTCCCCAAGAGCCAATGTGTCAGAGAAGGACACAGATGGCATCAGCACTCAAACTGACCCAAGTCTGGGACTCCCAATTTAAATTGTTTAAACACTGGGAAAACATTTAATTTTTTCCCCCTCTTTATAATTTTTTAAGGTGGAAATAATGATTATGTGGTATTCATATTGACTGTAGCAGAGTTCTGGATATCTAGAAATTCCAATTTTTTAACATTCCAAATTATGAATCTAAAGGGTTGTAAGTCCAAATTCTGAATCTGAACTTTGGTGGTAGTGCACATCTATAACAGATAGTGTCACCAGTAGTGAGCCTCTCCAGCAAGCAGAATCTCACCCTCTATTACGGATCCTGTTTGCTTTACAAGGCACACCACTCTGTAGTTCCCTGAACCAAACAAGCAATTTAATTAGTAGATGACCTTGGAGAGAGCAGAGTGACAAGAGGGTTCAGGTCTTAATTGTCACCAGCAGCATTTTTATGAAGCTGTGCATGTGTCTCTCAGGAAAGCCTCACATGCAGAAGGCACCCGCTGGTTCTGGAATAATACACAGCTCGAAGGGTGATTAACACTTTCATTTCCAAGGCACAAGCCAAAGAATTAGCAGCAAGACAAATGTTCAAGGAAAACCAACAGACTTGTATCTTATGCCAGCTGTGCCTGATTAAAATAAATCTGTAAATATTTTAAAATTTAAATACTTCCAGATTGCCTGTGTTGTTCCTCCACCCTTAGCTGCAGGGATCTTAGAGGTTTAGCAAGTAGCTACTGTGTTTTGTCAGCACAGATATAGTTTGAAGTAATCTCATCATCACAAACTCAAGCTTGCAAAAACTACTTCAGATCATGATCTTGTATTCTGTTTTCCTAATGTGAATGGTCTGCACAAACAGACAGGCAATACATTTGGTGCCTGTTTCTGAGGACTGCATGTGCCAATGTGCATCTGAGTTATAGCAAGGCTATTTCATTACAAAACTGTTCCAGAACTGTCAGATAGATAGGCTTTGCATCCCTAGGTACTTTCCACACACAAAGGAGGGAGGGAGGGGAAAAAAGGAAGAAAGACTT
This sequence comes from Pogona vitticeps, assembly GCF_051106095.1. Lineage (NCBI taxonomy): Eukaryota > Metazoa > Chordata > Lepidosauria > Squamata > Agamidae > Pogona > Pogona vitticeps. Next base: position 182,734,485 of record NC_135784.1, read on the forward strand.
AGCTAGCAAATGAGAATACTAGGCAACAAAATTCAATCTGGCATTTTGTATGTGGACTTGCACAGAAGCAATCTATGATACTGATGGTTGTTTTGGGTTTTTCGGGCTCTTTGGCCGTGTTCTGAAGGTTGTTCTTCCTGACATTTTGCCAGTCTCTGTGGCCGGCACCTTCAGAGGACTGGAGTAGGAACTCTGTCCATGCTGAATCTGGCATGGACAGAGTTCCTACTCCAGTCCTCTGAAGATGCTGGCCACAGAGACTGGCGAAACGTCAGGAAGAACAACCTTTAGAACACTGCCAAAGAGCCCGAAAAACCCACAACAACCATTAGATCCCGGCCATGAAAGCCTTCGCGAATACAATCTAGGATACTCATAGAATAATGGAGTTGGAAATGACCTCTAAAGCCATTGGGTTGAACCTCCTGCTCAGTGCAGGAATCCAAACCAAAATATATCTGACAGATGGCTGTCTAACTCTCTCTTGAATGCCTCCAGTGTCAGAGAACTCCCCACCTCCCAAGATACAGTGGTGCCTCGCTTAACAGGCGCTCCGTTTAGTGACGAAACCACATAGCGATGAAGATCTTGCGATCGCAAAAGCGATCGCATTGCGATGTTTTAAATGGGGTTTTTTCACTTTGCTTACCGATCATCGCAAAGCGATGATTTTTTAACAGCTGATCGGCAGTTCCAAAATGGCTGCTGGGTAAAAAAATGGCCACCTGCTGTGTCTAGGGATGGATTCCTTGCTTAAGAGGCAGCGAAAATGGCCGCCGTATGGAGGATCTTCGCTTTAAGGTCAGTTTTTTGCCCAGAGGAACGCATTAAACAGGTTTTAATGCGTTTCTATGGGCTTTTTAAAATCGCATAGAGACGAAATCGCTTAGCAGCGATTTTTGCTGCACGGATTAATGTCACTATGCAAGGCACCACTGTAATTGGTTCCATTGTCATACTGATCTAACAGTTAAGAAGTTTTTCCTGACTTTCAGCTGAAATCTTGTTTCAGGTACCTTCAGCCTACATCTCCTGTACTCTGGAATGACTGAGAACAGATCCTTTCCCTCCTCTGTATGACAATCTTTCAAGCGGGAGTCCCAAGCATAGGAGGCTAAAATGGTACAGTAAAATGGTACAAGGGAAGTTCTTAGTTCTTACAGATCACTTGTTTTTGTAAGATATAGCTGAAAAAAAGATAATGAAAGGTGAAAGATATTTGTAGAGTGTGTACTACAGCAGTGGCTTTGAAACAGTGGTGCTACTGGTGGGACACAGAAGCAATCTAGGTGAGAGGCAGGGTTTTCAAAGGCACTACTAAAATTTACTCTCCCTCAACCCCAGGTCCTCCTGCAATTATGGCATTTTTTGCCGTTGTTCATATGCCCCATCAACTTTGTTCCAAATTATGGTAAGGTGGTAACTTAACAGACTTCTGAGGCACATAATATGACAGCGATAGGAGACTTGTTTGAGAATATAGTACATTGTGGTGGTATTGTCTATGGCTATTTGGACCATCTTGCTTTTATTACTGTTAAGAGTTCTAGCTCACTGATATAGAGCATCCTTTCTCTTTGCAACCACTGGGCATGGATTTGTAGGGATCGGCAGTGGGCACTGGTGAGGTTGGCATCTGTGGTAACCTGGATTTGTGGATGGGGTTGTTGAAAAGGTTGTCCCATCATCAAGTTCTGAGTGGAGCACCACCATGAAAGCTGGGAGGCAAGTTCTGGGGTGGCTCGCAGCAGAGTACGTGGCGGGTCTGTCAGTGGCTTGAACAAGGCCAGGAACCACACTTGAAGTGATCTCATTTTGAGGTGGACATGCTGGACCGCGGAGGTCATCGAGGCCATAGTGCCTAAGACACAATGGACTAACAAAGACACAAGTACGTGAGGAGTGAAGGCATGGAGCAAAGAAATTGAATTGAGACGTTTGTCTGTTGGAAGAAACACTCAAGCATGTTTGGAGTTTATAACTGCTCCTATATAATGAATTAGTCTTGTAGGCGTTAACTTGGATTTTTGCAGATTTACTGCAAGGCCGAGACCTTGGAGGAGAGACAAAGTGAACTGAATATCTCACTGTGCTTTGCGATGGGAGTGCACTACAAGAAGCCAGTCGTCAGTCTATGGAAAGATGTGAATCTTGTGAAGTCTGAGGTATGCTGCCACCAGGGCCATGCACTTGGTGAATACCCGGGGAACCGTTGCGAGTTCATACAGAAACTTTTTGAATTGGTAGGCCTGGGTTCCGAGTTGGAAGCACAGGCAAGGCTTGTGAGATGGATGGATAGAGACATGGAAGTAAGTGTGAACCAGTCTCTCTCTCTCTCTCTCTCTCTCTCTCTCTCTCTCTCTCTCTCTCTCTCTTTTTGCAGCATAGTGGGAGGATGGACTCGAGGGGAGCCATGCAGAATTTGGTGGTAGTGATCTAGTATTGGTTTAGTTCTCTGAGATCGAGGATAGGGCAGAGGCCTCTGTCTTTTTTGGGAACGGTGAAATAACAAGAGAGAAAAACTTTGACTGTATGATATAGTGGCATTGGTTCTATGGCGTCTTTAAGTAACGACGACTGTATTTCGTCCTGCAGGGTTTGCAATGGAGGTGTGTCTGTGTGTGATGGTGGAGGAAGCTGGTGGAATTCTATGCGGTACCTCTGTCGTATGATGGAGAGGCCCCGGGCATCTGTGGTGATGTCGTTCCATGCAGGTAAGTGCTTCCAGAGGACAGGAGGAGATGTGAGAGGTTGTGTTGGGATCTTGGCAGGTTGGACGTCAAACCTGATGTTTAGGTTTGCGGTCATTGTGCCTGGTTGTGGTTTGCTGTTGAGGTTTGGCTCAGTAAGGCTGTTGTTTATAGTAAGACGCATAGGATGTTTGCCTCTGAGGTTCTTGTTGGAACTTTTGATAAGAGGTGTAAGGGCGGTGCCATTGAGTGCGCTGAGGGCATTGTTGGGGAGACGCCCCAATGCCTGCCAGCTGTTCTCTTTTTTTGGACATTCTCGAGAATGTCATCTGTCTCAGCATTGAAGAGGCCAACTCCATCAAAGGGATGGTCTTCGATCCACGCACGGGCATCCTCTGCGAGACTAGCAGTTCGAAGCCAAGAAAATCAACAAAGTGCTACAGAGGTAGCCATAGATTTTGATGTGGCATCAACGGTCTGTCCAGCAGATAGCATCTACTGTTTAGCTACCGAGAGACCTTCTTGTTGGAAGGTTTAGGCTAAGACCCTTTTGTCTTCAGGAAGTGCATCAATAAAGGTAGACATGTTGTCCCAAAGAAAGCATTGGTAGGTGCCCATAGCTCCTTGATAGTTGGCGACCCTCATAATAAAAGCAGAAGAATATAGCCATCTGTCCATAGAGTCAATGCGCCTGCTATCTTTATTGGGTGGTATTAGAACCTGTTGATGTTGACAGTGGGACTGTGAAGCTTTGACAAAGATGGAATTAGGAGCAGGCTTTTTTTGCAAAAAGACAGCATCAGGGTCATGCACTCAATAGAGGTTGTCAATGTGCTTCGACACTGAGTATGATGAGGCTGGTTTGGTCCAGGAACCTCTAGCTGTGCTAAGGAGAGATGGGAGCATGCAGATATGAACTGGTGTAGTAGTGTCCTTACAGAATGGATCATAAAGATGATCTGCTGGCTCAGTAGTAGGCCTGTGGATTTGCAGGTCGAGGGATTTAGCCATACGAACCATTAGCTGAGCATAGGTTTGAAAATCTTCTGCCATTGATGGAGGGTCTGTGTCTGCTAGGTTGGAGTCTAGTGATGTTAAAGGTACCAATGGTGTTTGAGGTCTGGAACCGTGGTCAGATGGTTCAGTGTTGTGCCATCAGTCAATCGACTATCAATTGACATCGATGTCGAAAGGCTGGTCTTCAAGGTATTGCTGTCGATGTCAAGCTGTTGATGTCAAAGGTGCATCGGTTGACAGCAGTTGATATCGAGAGTCGTCAACTGCTGTTGACATCGAAGGTGTGTCAGACAATAGCGGTCGATATCGAGGGTCATTAACATCGATGGAATCATTATGGAGCTGGTGTCAATACATGCTATTTTGCAGGCTGTCCATCGCATGATCAGTGATGCTCTAGTTGCACAATAGATCACATGTGCAGCTACATAACAGAGAGCTCAAAAGATACTAAAACTATTTGCACAATTGCCTTTGTATGTACAGGAACTATGAACTGGATTCGTGTTGTTCCTAATTCCCCATCCATGCCATCCTTCACCTTACTATAAATTAAAAAATATTACAGGTGTGCAGAGTTGAGTTTTTGGACAAAATTACAGTACCAAAATTGCACATTTTTAATAAATAATGTAACTGTACACCTTCACAAAATTGGCTTATACACTTCAGAATCATCCTGTGTGGTTTCCTCTCTAGTATTGGGTCTTTCCAGGCAGATCTTGGCTCCTGTTGTACCTCAGCAGCATGTCTGTTCAATGCTCGAGTCACACTTCATGTAGGTATAGTAGCAGAATTACCAGCCCTCGCACAGGCTGTCCATTATGTACCTGCATGAGTTGCTGAGTCATTCCTTTCAATCAGGAGAAACATCCCAAACAGTGACTCATGCAGAAAGATAGCAGATGGAGTTTGGAAGCATGCCTTGTGACAAGTCAGACCATGTTAGTTCACAGCTGTCTATCCTGATCTGGCAGGGGGATCTTCAGCTTTCTTTTGCAACCTCTGTTCCAGGCGTTGACATTATAAATCTTCTGCATGTGAAGCATGGTACTACAGCCTATCCTTTGAAAGCACATAAATCTTGCATGCCAAGAAGCCAGCTATTTATGGTACATGGTAAGGTAAAGGTAAAGGTTCCCCTTGACAATTTGTCCAGTCGTGTCTGACTCTAAGCGGCAGTGCTCATCTTCGTTTCCAACCCATAGAGTTTGTCAAAAGACAATCCTATAATCCTCCGTGGCCACGTGACCAGTGTGACTAGACACAAACACCATTTACCTTGCTACCAAGGTGGTACCTATTTATGTACTCACATTTTTGCATTTTGAATGCTTTCGAACCACTAGGTTGGCAGGAGCTGGGACAAGCGACGGGGGCTCAGTCCGTTGAGTGGATCGATCTTACGATTGCAGGTCTTCTGACCTTGCAGCACAGAGGCTTCTCCATTTTAACCCGCAGTGCCACCACTGTTGTGGCTATGGTACATGACTGATGTATAATTCTGTTCTTCTGCAAAACAGCAGTGAGCAGCTATGGGCTTCCAGATGTTTTCTGGCTTACAACTCCAGTGATCCGTCATCATTGGTCAGATTGGTTAGGGCAGCAGGACATTGCAGTCTAACAGCTAGAGGTAGGTAGTTACTCATCTCTGTTCTAAGAGCAGTGTGGTGTATATACTAGAAATCTAGGAAACAAGGGGTGGGGCAAACTTTTCCTAGCTCATCTGTCTTCCTAGGAAATGAGAGACAGACCTAGATGGGTCTCTAAATGCTAGGACAGAACCTGACATCTTAAAATATTGCCATTTCTGGAACACATTTTTCTAAGTCTACAAATGACTATGCCTCCAAGCACATGCAAAGTTTCTGCTTGTTATACAATCAAGACTCAGTGTCTTTTACCCTGCCACATCTATACAAACAACCAAAGACTGTGAGCACATTTCAGCTGCACCAGAAACCTAGCTACAATACATCATGCAGTGACCATGACATTTGTGCTTTGGAATGAAGAACCATTCAACAACGAAGCACACTTTATTACTGCGGCGTTAAACCCAGGTCCAATTCACGGCACCTCCAAGTAAAACATTCTCAGGAAGCAGAGCTAGGAAAAAATTTGATGTTTGAGAGCCACTATCAGCAGTATAGAGTGAAATGGATAAATGGTCTGACTCAGATAAATATTTCATATGCATATATCGCTTCATCCAGCAACAAACTCAGAAGTGGTACAGTACTAAACCAAGACTGATAAGTAAGGAAGAGATATCTGCCAAATTCTGAGGAACCCCTAGGTGCACAGAGCACAAAAAACCTGAGCAGCTAGAGATGCAAGTAGCAATTTTGGTGCCCAGAGATTTGCTGCCATATTGATTAAGCCCAGGTACATGAGGAAATGTGATTTCCAGTGTGGTGTAGTAGACAGATTGATGGATTAGGACTCCGGAGAACAGGGTTCAAATCCCCACTTGGCCATGGAAACTCACTGGGGGGATGGAACTGGTAATAACACTCCTTAAACATCTCGCTTATCACGAAAGCCCTGTGAAGGTCACTATTAAGTCAGTTGTGACTTAACAGTACAGAACAAGAAACACATGAGGGAATGCTGGAACAATAAGAAGGCACACCTGGTTATAAGTATGCAACAACTGTATTGGCTCTATACCAAGGTTGCTTGTTTGGTTTCCTTCTGCCAAGGGAGACGTGGCTGGGGATGTTTGGGAGAACAGCTCCATCTGCCAGGAAAAAAAAAAGTTTTCTAATATGACTTCCTACTTCAACCCTGCTGTTATATCACCTCCTACCTGGTACCCAGTGTGGTATAGTGGGCAGGATGACAGACTTGGCCCTGGAAACTCGCTGGGAGATGGAACTGGTAAAACCATTTCTTAAATATCTCACTTACCTTGAAAACCCTGTTAGGGTTGCTGTGAGTCGGTTCCAACTTGACAGCACACACCAACACCACCTAGCTTGAACAAAAAAAAACTCAGGGGAAGAGCACCTAAACTTGGCAGGGATCACTGGCATCCCCTCCTTTTTTAACAACTTCAACCGGATTCCTCTCTTTAATGTGCCAACCGACCAAAAGGGTTAGGGAGAGTTCAGTGTTGCTGCCGCTGAATAACTGAGCACCCAGTGGCCTTGAACATTCTTAGAATTCATTTTAGTTTTGTTTGTTTTTTTAATTCAGAAAGCAAAAGAGAGAATGAGAAAGCACCAGGACAACACGAGCAGCTCCTTGGGGAACCTCTCAGAATAGTACAGCAATTAAAAGCAGTACAGGCTGCAGCCTTCAGACCTGGCTGCCAGGAGACGCACCGTCCATTCACGTCAGAGCACTCAAGTGAATGTCTTTCTCTTCTGCAGCCTACAGACTGGTTGGTAGTAGGAAAGGGTTGCTTTAAAAATCATACTGCCAGCCACCTGTAGGAAGATATCATCTCAAGCAACCTAAAAAGAAAAAGCAGAATGAGGCAAGGGGAAAAGAAAGAGAGAATCATAACCAGGATGGCAAGTGTTTAGGTGGCAGCCACCCCTGAAGCCGTGGGAAGCTGCCTTCTACTACCAATTAAGACAGGAGATAATCCTGCCACTCCATCTGGCCCTTACCACTCTCTCCTCTACCCGGGTCGAAACAGAAGGCAGGCAAGCTGTGTGAATATCAGTGTTAGCCACAAAAACCCTTTGGTGCTGCCTTTCATAGAGCCAGGCAGGCAGAAATGCCCTTAAAGCAGTGGCTCCCAACCTTGGATCCCCAGATGATCTTGGACTAAAACTCCCAGAAGCCACAACCACTAGCTGTGCAGGCCAGGATTTCTGGGAGTCCAAGAACATCTGGGGACCCATGGTTGGGAAACACTCCCTTTAGGGCCAGGCATTTGGGACATGGATGGTTTCTGAGAACCCTATGTTGGCCATTTCAGTCAGCATGATGAGCGTTCTCCCAAGAGCAGGGTGCAATTCACTAGCCCCTCATTCTGCCACCTTGCCTAGTGGGAGGGACAGCCTTTTCTTGAATTGGGCAAACAATTTAGCAGATACTGTACAACTAAGGCCACTGAGACGTAGCCCCTCGCCTTGAAATGCTAATCATTGGAGCAGCTTAAGAAATTTTAAGGCCTAAGGAAGAACACCTAAGCAACCCACTGGTAACCCATACATGTGTACACAGGTTAGAGATAGAAAACAGGTTGCCTCCCCTCTCCACACTTCTCTTCAAAAAGCTGGGGGGGGGGGGCTGAATGGAAGTGGTATCACTGGCCAGCATCTGTAGCTCATCACCTGCCTGTAGTAAACTTGCAAATCCTATTTATCAAGGATGAAAGGGTGTGTGCCAGGGTTTGCAAGATCTACTTTGTTTCTAACAAGAACCCAAGGTCTATCCATCACAGCCTGGTGCACAACAGTTATTGTGGCAGACATCTGGTTAAGATGCAAGAGCAGGTGCCACCTTAGTATAAGCTCAGACAAAGGATTTATCTTCTGTGACAAAACTGTGTCCATAATCTTTTCAAACATGAATCCTTTCCTGCTTGCTCCCCTTAGCAGTTTTGACCTATGAAAAGAACACAGAAAGAGGTGGTGTCAGGTATGAACAATGGTGAATTCTGGATTAAATTGCGGAACAGCAGCATGTAAGAAATCGTTACTGATCTATGCAGTCACCCACAGATCTATCAGCAGGTTTCCATCTGCCCATTTCCAGGTGGAGACAATAAGAAGGCAAGCTGTTTTATTTACTGGGCACATTTATATCCTTATTTTCTTCCAATGAATTCAAGGCTTCAGGGGGCACATAACTGGAGCAAAGTGGCATCAACCTTTGGAAATGTTGGGATGAGCCTCCCCTGGTCAATTGGCCATCCTTGCTCAAGGTAGCCCCCTGTTCTCTTCCTTCATCTTTTATCCTCCCTCTCTATTTGAACTTCCTAACATCCCTCTAAAGAAAATCCAAGTGAAATAATGATTTCCTGTGACTGCCCAGGCTGCGACTACATAGCAGAGAAAATACAGTATGATCCACTGTCTATTTGCAGTTTATCATGTTGGGACTTCCCTGGATGAAATTGCTGTCACTGTCCAGATGACAGTTTTCAAGAGTCAGCAGGGCAGAGGCAGAGAGCTCTGTTCGAATTGAAGTCCAAGAGCATAAACTGCCTTAAGGTGCTAATTGGCAATTTCTATTTTTTTTTATTTAGTTAGTTCTCCTAAGTGCCCAAGCAAAGTTCTGCCCAAGTGCTGAGCTGAAATCTTTTAATTCATCTGTGCCCAGTCTGACATAAATTGCAGACTAAATGGCCAACCCTGAGTGAGTTTCTTGGCTATGTCAGAACTAGGACAGGTTGCTTTCTTGTGGTCTCCACCAGAGATGGGTGGGCAAATCATAGATGGAGATCTGCTGCTGGATCTGTGGATGATAGTGTAGATCTAATATTATATTACACTAGCTCTACCAACCCACTATCAAATTGTTATTCCTCTACATCTCTAAAGCTAATCTACATGCAGCATGACTTACTAGAAAAATATTCTAATGTAAGCTTTATATCAAAACAGATATAAAAGGAAACATGTGTTTCCTCTGAAATCACCTATTCTCCTGTGTACTGTATGATTTCCCCAAAGATATGTGCCTTGGCAATTGAACTTGCAAATTAAATCTGTGTCTACCTTCCAGTGACCTTTCACATAACAAAGCACACAAAATGTGAGATACAGTATATGGTTGGAAAAAAAATAATGTAGTATGTCAAACAGACTGTTGGATAGCTTAGTGGTTTAGGTATCCGGCTGTGGAGCCTGGGGTGAGGGGTTTGATTTCCCCCTCTCTATGCGTCCTCCCCCCTCTCTATGTGTCCTTGATAGGGGCTGCATTTGATAAACCAAGGGGTCCCTTCCAGCTCTGCAGTTCTAAGAGAACAGATTATAAATGTCTTCCACCACCTGAGAGAGCACCTCTTCCAAATACTGTAGATTCTAAGTATATTGTCCAGTTGGCTCTACACCTAACATTGCATCCTCCTAATGATAAATGAGCTGGCAATGACATCCACATTTCTAAGCAGCCTTTATTGAGAGATTCCATTTCTCTGTCTGTATATGATCAAAAATGTCTTGAGCTCTAACTCTGTTAACTATCTGTTCCAAAATTTGATAACCTCTCAAAAGATGTAATATTTCAGTGAAAGCTGTTGAGGTCACAAAGATATTCACATGTGAATGTTCCAAAATCGAATGCTTTGTTTTGTTTTTGGCTTCTCCTCATTGTTTTAAATCAGAATAGTAAACATAAAATATATTAAGCTGTCAAACATTATACTGACCATCAGAGATGAGTGTAGTTACCCCTTTTAAAGGCCTACCTCAGACATTTCTGAGACATATGCTGTTGTTAACATACAGAAAGGGAAGCTGCCTCAGTGCTTCCTGGGACATCTAGGTCTTCATGGGAGGTGTTCTTTCACTGCCTGTTAGGTCTATATAGGGCAACTCCCAAAAGACTACAACTATCAAAAAGACCCAGGGATCCCAGGAAGCACAAGGAAGGTTTCATTTTTTGACATTAATAAAAGAAAACACAGGCCTGGGAGCCAGAATTTTAAAAAACACCCCACAAAATAACCCCTAAAAACAAACTAAAAACATGGTTGTTGTGGGTTTGGCCGTGTTCTGGAGGTTTTTCTTCATAACATTTCACCAGTCTATGTGGCCAGCATCTTCGGAGGACAGGAGCTAGAACTCTGTCTGTGTTCTGGTGTAATGTGGGGGATGTTGAGTATTCCACAGCTACAAATACTCAACAACGCCAGATGCTACACCAGAACACAGACAGAGTTCTAGCTCCTGTCCTCTGAGGATGCCAGACACAGAGACTGGTGAAACATTAAGAAGAAAAACTTCCAGAACATCGCCAAACAGCCCGAAAAACCCACAACAACCATCGGATCCCAGCCGTGAAAGCCTTCGAGAATACAAATCATTAAAACAGTTATCCAAACGGCACATCCCTATATGGATCATATTTCAACTGGCCATGCAGGCTGGGGGAGTCTGCCCTAGAGCTGAAAACACAAAAGCTTCCACAAAGATTTGTGATTTCCCTGACTGACTGACTGGATATATCTCGATTGGCCATGCTGGCTGGGAGATTCTGGGAACTGTAGTTCAAAATTAACATTTTTAAAAAAAATTCCTTAGATACTGAGTTGAGTAGTGAAGGAAATAAAAGAAGACCAGTATGGGAGGGGGAGCTATATTAAGGGGACGGTAGAAAAGAGACCACCAGGCTGGGAAAAAATGCTTCTGGATTACTAACTCTGGAAAAGCCAGGTTTATTTTCTGGTATTAAATATTCCACACATAAAAAAATTCATAAATGAGCACTCCAAGAATTTTTTTAAAAAAACCCCAAATCATCCGTGTACTGTGCTACCTCAGGGAAGACGTGTCATTTTTCTAACACAGTGCTGGCTTGGGGTTTGATTTTAACTCAGGCTTATGATGTAAGCTGCTGACACACAGTCCTGAGGCTGGACCCTTGCCACAATCAGCATCATCTCCCTGGAGGGACAGGCCTGTCAGATGTACCATTACACCAGAATGATGGCAGGTGTGCGGAGCCAGATTTGACTGACAACTGCTCATTGTTTAGGGACCTTTACAGACCTGGCAAAACCTTTCATTTGAAAGAAGGCCACGGCTGAGCCCTGCAATCTGCTTGAATTCCCTCAGGTTGTGCACAGGAGGCAAAACTGTGCTTACCCTGCCATCACCCTTTGACAACTGGCACTGAAGTCCTGCTGTCTGGGGTGATGGTGTATGCATCAGAGGCTGGGTGTCGGAACAATGCCTCCAGCGGGTTGATGAGGCATGATGGAACAGAGTGCCTTTTCATTTATGACTCACATAAGAAGAAATAGGAGAACTGAATGGTCAAGAGTTCGAAAAGCTCAACCCTTAGAGCCTGGTGGTCAGCATGAAATGGGGGGAAGGCAGTGGTGGAAAGGATCAGGCTCCCGAGGACATAACTGCCCATGCCTTAGGAGCCCAGGAGGCTGGGAAAGGGGGGGGGGGAGGATGACTCTCATTCTATAGTTAATTACATGCTATCTAGCAGCTTATTCTGACTTATGGAGAGTCTATTCAGGTACAGAATATCTGTACTTTCTCGGTACAGAGTATCATTCCTTTCTTCTAGGGATACCTCGGGACTGTGCAGCTCGCCAAAGGTTACACATCAAACTCCTAAATGTGCCATCTTTTTTTTCTTTTTCTTTTGATTCCAAAACCCAGAATTAGCTATTCTTGAGGGAGTTCCGTCTGAACTCATACCTAAATTGTGCTCACTTGAAGAAAGGTTGGATTGGAAGGCTTCAAAGCCTAAGAAAGGTTGAACTGCTTGTCCTGGTGTTTTCTGGGAGTTCCATGACAACTTCCTTCTCAAACAGGAAGACAACAAGACTTAAGTCCTTGGTTCCCCACTGCCAGAGACTCTGAGCTTTGAACCAAGGGTTTGAGAGCCTCTCAGCATAAAGCCAAGCCAAATGAGCTACATGCAACAGTTTGTGCCCAGGCCTCAGAGTTATCTTCAAGCAGAGAAGGAAGCAAAGGCCGGCAGCATCTCCAGGTGTGAAAGGCAAACACTATAGAGCCTCTGGACATGTCACAGCTGTCAGGCTTTGCCTCAAAAGATATCCTCTGTGAGTAGAATGGTGCTAAATTTGGAAGTACAGGTGGGTAGGTAGCTTGATCAGTACATAGCCACAAATGAGGAGCAGGTCTTTTGCAAAAAAATGATAGCCTCCGATTGCCATTCCATACAAAACACCCCAAGCGACTTCATATTATAACAGGGATAGCTTGCAACTGTCAAGATCTGGGCGGCAGCAGAGCTTCCTCTGCACAAGTGGCCTGCCAGCTGCAGGGTTGGGGCCAGCTTGGTTCCCAGGAAGAGCCCAGCATTTGCAAGATCAAGCTCTGCCAGGGCAGCAGGTGACAGGGCTTTCATGAGGTTCATCTGGGAGTCATGAGGGAAGGCCTACTTAAGGAATGACTTTCCCTCCCAAAAGCTGCCTCAGCAACATAGGCTTTCAGTTGTGCTGTGGTGCCGTGCTCCGGCTCTAAACTCTAGTATTCCTGGCCCTGCATTCCTGTTCTGGTTCAGTGTTCCCACTCCTGTGGCCCTGTTCTAGTCCCGGCGCTCCGGTTTCTGCTCCTGTGCTCCTATCCTGGCTAGTTGGTCCATGCGTAAGTTTGGGCTTGGTCCTATGTGCTGTGGACTGGGTCCTGGTGCCCTTGCCTCCACTCTTGAAGGCAACTGTGCACAACCCAGACCCTGACAGTAACAATATACTGTATTTTTTTGTTGTTTATAAGGCACCCCGATGTATAAGACGACCCCCACTTTTCTAATCCCAAATTAGAAAATTTGACTGCTGCTTTCCCTGCCACTTCCTAAACCCAGGGCTTAGCAAAAGGAGGGGGAAAGCAGCAAGCAAAGGGCTGCAGGATCGCTTTGATCCATTCCCCCCTCCACTTGTTTTTGTTCTCTCCTCAGCTCACTTCCGTGTATAAGACAACCCTCAATTTTTAGTCTAAAGATTTTAGACAAAAGTATCGTCTTACACATGGAAAAATGCGATAGTTGTTCCTGCACCACTACTGTGGAGATTGCAACTAAACTGAAAAGGAAATTTTGAGAGTGGTGGCAGATTACATCACAGTCCCTGTTATTAAAAAAAAAAAGCCCCAAGGCTTCAACCCTATGAGCCTTAGATCCACTACACCACTGCTCTCCACTCTATTCTATGTACAGCAACCTCTTTCTTGCAAGCGCTGAAATAAAAGTTGAATCTTACTTCAATATTGGCAAAGGGACAGGATTCTCTACCGCACTTCAGGGAAGCAGGTTCAGTTAGAGGGTACAGCAAGACACACACCCAGTGGGGCCTCTACCATTCCATCCTCTAATGGAGGAGAATGGATCTGAGAGCAGCCCCTGTTTGCCCCTAGAATCTGCTACTTAAGGCAGTTATCTCATGTTGTCTAATGGTAGAACCGTTCCTCCTGACGGCTTCTTAAAAGCTGTTGCTCACCGGCAGCAATGACAAGGAACAAAGAGCGGCTTTGATCTTAGAAACTGAGCCTGTGAAGAGAGGCGAAATGCTTTCTCTGAGCCATGGAGACAGACAGCAAAGGAATCAGGAAGGAGGAACTCAGCCTCCCCTTCCAACTACCCACACAATAAGCTCAAAGAAGGGGCATTTTAATTAAGAGGAAATCTACTACAAGATTTACAGCAAGCTGCAGAAATTGCAAACTCTCCGCCTAAAGCATGCTTTCCTGGAAGGCAGCCAAGCCAGGGGACTCCCCGAATGACGCACATATGCCAGAGCTAAGGAAGATGGGCAGGGCTGGGCGTGGGGGAAGGAGAGAGGAAGACGAAAAGGAGCTCTTCAGCAGCTTCCAAGAGACTTGACAGGCAAAAAAAAAATGCTCTTACTACAGCCACCAGCGGCAGCAACCTTTCCCTGCCAGATTAGCAAATCCAAGATGTTTTAGCACTGCCCCAGAAATTAAGACAGTTTACATATAGAAATAATGTGGTCTTCTCCTCCTCCAGGGCAGACAATCTAGGTATAGGCAATTAGTAGAAAATGAGTATGGTGATCGAGCTGTCCTCTGAAAGCAAGAATGCAGCCAACCACCTACCTCTATTTTCACTCCTAATTCAAAAACAAACAGGAGCTGAAAGCAGCAATTGCAGGAATCGGGTGCAGACAGCAGATGAGACAGAAATTCAAAGGCACTCAGCAAGTTCATTCATATGTTCACCATGGTCAATGCCCCACACCAAACAAAATAGATACTGGACCTTCACTGGTAGTTAGGGGTGAACCATCAGAAGGCAGCTACCCCTGAAAATGGGTAGGTCCTACTTGAGCAGCGCCGCTGAACACTGTAATGGACTTCACAGGACTCTCCGCTCAGAGACGAAGCAAGCACTACAGTACATGCAAAGAAGTCAAAGGTCACATCCCTGGCATTTCCACAGACTGCTGAGAAACAGTCTTATTCAGGCCCCCTCAAAAGGCACTGTCCATACTGAGTTGCATGCAGTGACAGATGGCAGTTTCACGTATTCCACCTACCCATGATTCAAATTCCTCCTCTTCCTCTTTTTCCCAGCATCAAGGATAGTACGTGATAATGGTGGTGTGGTGACTACTTTGGGGCAAGGGAGTCCTGCCTGGACTACTGTTTACTCCTCACATGCGTGTCATGGTAAACTGAAGGATATCCCTTGGCAAGTCTTCTTCTGCCTATATTCATAGGGGGCAAGGGGCGAATGACTTCCCTGCACCTCCAGAAATAAAATATCCAGGGATGATGGGATTTGTAATTCATCACCTTTGCTCTCAAGCAGAATGAAAAACGACAACCTCAAGAAACTGCAAGTCTCTGCTTCAGTTGTCAAATGTCTGTCCCCATTTTATCCAAACCAGGAACCTGATCTCAGAAAATTTGTGTTTTTGAACTACCAGAATCCTCTAGGTAGACATTCCAGCACTTGATGACTTTTTTTTATCTCCCAACAATCTAATGTTATGGTTGTAAACCACTGCTTATGTGTTGTGGTGCATTCTAGTCATCTGGCTTCATTCTTCTCTCTGCTGGAAATTATTAAACCACAAATTGTTGTTTTTATCACACTGTATTCTATTGTAATTCATCATTTTATGTGTGTGAACCACCCAGAAAATATTATTATGAGGACTTAGCTGCACATAGTAAATAAATAAGCAAGGGAACAGAATGTAGATTGGGTTGTTTTATTGCTCTGTATGTTGCTTGGAGCAACCATTTCAGAAAGCATAAAGTGACTTACACGTTTTATAAATAATCCTCAACCCTCTGCCAGTTCAGTGTATAATTTTGTTCAACAAGTTTGTTTGCCATCCCCCACTGGAGTAAAGAGCAGTTTGGTATATAAAAGTCAATCACCATACTTGTGAATATTTATTCTGAAGTGCCATTTCACTGCAATTAAAATAAAAATAAAAGTAAAGTATTTTAAAGCATTTTCTAACAAAACAAAGCTTTTAAAATGAATACAAAGCAACTTTTGGAACATTCTCAGGACAGTACTGAAAGACCTTTGCAAAAATAAAGAGAAACGTATACTGCTGTTTATGTTTCTACTGTTTAATAATCATTTTCAGCATTTAAGTGCTGTAAGGCAAGGATTACAGAAATAATGCCAATGACCCTTTAAGATAGATCAAAATTAGTACCTTCAGTTGTAAGACAAGTTTGACACCGAAGCAGTGGCTGCCTGAGGAGTGGCACATGGTGCACTCCATGACCAAGGGAAACAATGACATTTCTACCCCTTTTCCAGTCACCAGTTATAAAGTCACAGTGGCTGCACTCATTTACAAAGCACTCACTTACATCCACCCACACACCATGTACAAGGGAACTCCAGACTTCCCATGTACATGGCAGCCATGATCACATCCTATTGCCCTACCCTTCACTGGTCTTCTATATGAGAAGATCTAAAGCTTTGAGGCAATTCTTAAGTATGTCTACAACTGATCAGAGTAACTGCTGAAGCACATATTTGTGGGACCCATCTTTCCAACTTCCCATGGTACATGCAATCCTTTCACTAACATCTCAAGAAAGAGAGCTAACATCCTGGGGAATTTAAAAGCTTAGCTTTTATTCATTGTTATTTGTATTTCTCTCCCCATGGGAGTTCAGCTTCAGAGGCATGTTTACAAGTGATGACTTTGCTCCTTCTCAGCCATCCCTGCCTTTGTGACATGCATCGTCCACAGGGCAGCACGGAACGCTTTTATCCACTCTGCCATCCTTCTTCTCTGTCCATGTTATCATGGCCTTCTCCTTTCCGGCACAAGTCCCAGTTTGTTTGTGCCTCAAACCACAGATCAAAGGACTTTGTCTTCTTCCCCAACCCACCCAGCCACTCTGGGTAAGAATCTTTTCCCTCCAGCAACTGCAAGGAAGCAGGTGAAGCAAGAGAGCTTTCAAAAACAAGGCAATGTTTCACCTTTTTGAAATATCTGAGGTTCAAAGAAACAAGGAGAAAGGAATAGAGGGCAGTTAGGTTTATGTTAGAAAATGAATGTTCAAGAGAAACCATCTCCCACCCCCCCAATACACACACCCACATATCTCCAACCCATGCAACTATAGATAGATTTGTACCTTGGGCAAGAGATGGCAGTGAGCTATCCTTCTCCAAATCAGTTTCCCATGCATTATGCAAAGGATTAAGAAGTTATTTTGTGAATAATTAATTGTTTAAGTTGCAGGAGGAAAGCAAAAAAAAAAAAAAATACCAAAACTAAAACAAAACATTTTCATAATGGTGCTTTGCTGAACAAGCTTGTTTTCCACAAGGCAAAAGAGTCAACCTGTGAAAGGTGAGAGATAATTTTTGTCTCGGTCCTGCACACATCTCAGCCATGCCAGAGTTCAGCTGTTGCTTTTACTGCCCATGTAAATGTACAAGAGATGGCTACCTTCACACCATAACCAGGAGAGGGCCCAAGATGGTAAGAGGTCTGAAACTTAATGCACACACCTAGCCTTAATAGGAGATGGCTGGGAGGTAACATGATAGCCATCTTCAAATATCTGAAGGCTTATGACAGAGGAGATGGAGCAAGCTTGCTTTCTATAACTCCAGGGAGGAAAACTTAAACCAATGGATTAAAATTACAAGAAAGCAGATCCTGACTAAACACTAGGAAAATAGACAAACAGCCTCTTTCTTCCCTCCTCCTATTAACCCCTCTCTCCTCCTCCTCCTCGTTCTGCTGTTCTAGAACAAGTAGACTGCACCTGCCAGAAGTAACTGCTTCCAGAGGCTTTTGCAATTAGACCACAGGCAGTATATGACCTTAGGGCACAGGTTATTCTTCTCTGCCATAAAGAAATGGTTAAGAGGAGACATAATTCATGATGGGATTAGGAGATCAGAGCATCCCACAGGCTCCAGCATTCCTTGCTCCTTATCAGGGTTTGCTTTAATGCGGTTTGAGCTCTAGGAACCTCAAGAGGAAGGGCATTCTGCAGACAAGCAGCAAAGAGTATCAGAACATAAATGAGCAACAGAAGAAACATGCTGAAAGTATATACCTTTGTAATCGGGGTTTGCAGTCCACTACAAACTCTGACTAAGAGGGGAAACCTGCTGCTCATTGTTAGCTGTGGTTCACTCCAAAGCTGAAAACTAGACAAGCCATCACATTAAATATAGGACATAGGAAAAGCCCACAATATGTCCCTAGATTACCGTTCTGCTTTTCTTACATTCTTCTTTCTCTCACATGTCCAATTTATACAATTTGGGTGTCTACGCTCCTATCTGTTATTTTTCCTTTGTACTGACTTAGATTAGCCTTCCCCAATCTAGTATGTTGGACCACCACTCCTATTCTTCAGGCTAGGAATAATGTGGGTTGTAATTTAAAGATTATAATAATCTAAGGGATGTGGTGGCGCTGCGGGTTAAACCACAGAAGCCTCTGTGCTGCAAGGTCAGAAGACCAGCAGTCGTCAGATCAATCCATGCAACAGAGTGAGTCCCAGTTGCCTGTCCCAGCTCCTGCAAACCTAGCGGTTCAAAAGCATGTGAAAATGCGAGTAGATCAATAGGGACCACCACGGTGGGAAGGTAACAGCGTTCTGTGTCTAGTCGCACTGGCCACGTGACCATGGAAACTGTCTATGGACAAACACTGGCTCTATGGCTTGGAAACTGGGATGAGCACCACCCCCTAGAGTCAGACACGACTGAAATAAATGTCAAGGGGAACCTTTATCTAATAACTACATGCCACCAAGTCAACTCTGCAGAACATGACAGAGTGTGCACATGCCGTCATGCAAGCCAAGTATTCAAAGCTATTTATCGGCTTTGCAAATATTTGTGCCACATTTCTTTTAATGCTACATCAATTTTTAACCTTATTGTTCTCAGTTACATCATAAAACTTGCCTTTTTTTAAAAAAGTACCTTTTCTGTTTGGGTCAAACTCACTTATATGATGGCTTCCTCCACAACTGAACCCAAAGTCCTCTTGAATGCCTAGGTAGCTTATTGTCCAACCTGGGAGGAGGGTAGGAAATACTTCGTTCTGAAATTTTGGGGTGAGGCCTTTCTCAGACCATAAGCCATCTCTGCAGGAATGTTTTGTTTGGAGAGTGTAGTGGTGCTGAATTTCTTGGCAACTAACTATCATAACTGGGGCCAAGAACTGAAATTCCCAGTGGTCAATACTGCTACACACCTACTACCCTTACATGCCTAAATATGGCATCAGTGGTTCTTATCTGACAGAAATGCTCCAAAAACCTTCTGCAGCTAATCTCACTGACTCACTAAAATACTGGGGGAAGGAGGCATTGGCCGTGGCAAGGGCTGTGATTTGAATCTAAGTTATACTTAATCCCCACTGAAATCAATGGAACTTCCATCTTCAGCAATGTGCCTAACTAGCCTAAATACAAGTAACTTGTCTTGGAGTCAGTCCAACATGCTAAAATGAACTGGATGCATTCCAGTAAAGCTGTACAGTGGACCCTTGACTTACAGACGGCTTGACTTACAGACTTTTTGAGTTACAGACTTCTCTGGCCGCAAAATTTAGGTTTGACTTGCAAATTGAGATTTGACTTACAGACCAGAAAAAACCCAAAATGGAACAAAAACGGCCTGTTATGGGATTCATCGGTTTTCAATGCACTGTAGGTCAATGGAGACTTGACTTACAGACTTTTTGACTTGAGAACCGCCTTCCAATACGGATTAAGTTCTCAAGTTAAGACCCCACTGTATTCTATTTCTGAGCACTACTTTTCAGACATCCTTTGCAGATGTGTGTTCTCTTCTGTTCTTCCTCTCTCTCCCTGTGTTCCCCACTTGCCAATGCCTGGGGCAAATGGAATCCAACTACCTCCACCCTCGATAAAGACCATTTGCTGATCCTAACTGCATTCATGGCAGTAAATGCACTGTAGCAACCTGCTCCATCACTGTAATGTCTTTAACGAAGGCAGAAGTTTTTTTTTAAAAAAAGCTTCTACTTCTTCACTCTTGCTTGTCTCTGCAGATGAGTTTGGGAGGCAAGATGAGAAATCTTGTATAATTTCTCTGCACTCTCGTACAGTCCTTCCAAGAGAGGAGGCAGGCATAACACTGTAATAGAGAATGTGCCTCAAGCTGAAACCATATGGTGGAAAATGAGGAAACAACAACAAAACCTTCTGATCACCACACCAGAAAGCCACTGCCCTTTAGAATTGTCAGTGCAGTGTAAAACAGACAGTCTGGCTCAGCATACAATATTTACCTGTTCATCTTCTAAAGACAGGGACGTGGTGGCGCTGTGGGCTAAACTGCAGAAGCCTGTGCTGCAGGGTCAGAAGACCAAGCAGTCGTAAGATCGAATCCACGCGACGGAGTGAGCGCCCGTCGCTTGTCCCAGCTCCTGCCAACCTAGCGGTTCGAAAGCATGCAAATGCAAGTAGATAAATAGGGACCACTTCGGTGGGAAGGTAACAGCATTACGTGTCTAAGTCGCACTGGCCATATGACCACGGAAGATTGTCTTCGGACAAAACGCTGGCTCTATGGCTTGGAAACGGGGATGAGCACCGCCCCCTAGAGTCGAACACGACTGGACAAAAATTGTCAAGGGGAACCTTTACCTTTACCTTTTAAAGACAGATTTACTGCCTGTTCAACTCCACCTAGCACCTACATAGCACCCATCTGGGGGCTCCATCGCAGTGGAAAAAAAACCCTGCTGTTGTACAGGGTTCACCTATTGAAAAACAGTTACAACTTTAGCATACACACAAGGGTACATGCATGGGCACAGCACTGTGGAAGGGGAGGACATTTTTCTGCTCCCTTGTCAGAGGTCCATTTATTTGGGGGCAGATGTAGAATTGATTCATAGGAATTGATATATGTGAACGTCTTATCCATTTAAAAAAAATTCCTGCTAGCAGATAGCTGGAATTAAAACAAAAAAAAGTGCTGGGCTTGCCAAAAAAGCTAATGCTTGGCCACTCCTCATCGCTTCCTGGCGTCCCCACCTGCCCAATGCCCCCTGCCCACCCAGTCACTCCCCCTCTCACCTGCCCCTCCCCGCCCCTCAATCACCCAGTCATCCATCCCTTTCCATTCTTTCTGCACCCTCCCACCTTCACCTCTTGCCTCTTTTCCTCCTACAGTTTCATTTCTGTTCTCCCAGTTGCACCCACTTGATAGGAGATGAAGGGGCCAGTGGATAGCAAGGAACCTGAGGTGGCAGCAGCAGCAGAGTGAGGCACACACTGCCACAAAAGTTTTGGATTCAGGCTAAAGTCCATGTGACTTTAGCCTGGATCAAAAAACTTCAATTCTTCTGCCAGATTATTTTGGTAGCTAGACCAGGCCCTATATCCACAGAACTGCACTGAAGAATCTCTGCACATTTACTTTGGAATAGGCAGTAAGTGCAAGGTTGAAGGTGTAAACAGCATAAATTTAGAAGATAGAAGAGGTGAAATATAGAAAGCTTCAGAATTATTGCACTAAGGGAAAGGACGACTATGACCATTTGTTGGCAGTATTCATTGCTGGCTGTCAGCACGAACAGCTGTAAACAGCACCGCATATGATTTGTAGAAGGCTGCAGACAAAAGGGGGGGGAATTAAATATCCTCAGATGACACAGAGGGCACACAGTATTCACAAAATTCCCCTAATTACCAAATCAGGAGGAAACCTATCTGATAGTCCAGGGTATTTCTTAGAACATATTATGAAGCATAATAAGTTGGCACAGTTGCCTCTGTTTGAACTCCAGCTGGGTTTAGAATAATAGAATAATGGAGTTGGAAGCAGTCTATAAGGCCATAGAGTCCAAACCCCTGCTTAATGCAGGAATCCAATCAAAGCAGATCTGACAGATGGTTGTCCAATTTTCTCTTGAATGCCTCCAGCACTAGAGCACCCTCCACCTCCCAAGGTAATTGGTTCCATTGTTGTACTGTTCTAACAGGATTTTTTTTGGATATTCATCCAAAATCTGACTTCCTGTAACTTGAGCCCATTATTATGTGTCCTGCACTCTGAGATGATTGAGAACAGATTCTGCTGCTCCTCTATAGGACAATCTTTCAAGTATTTGAAGAGTGCTACCCTATCACCCCTCAGTCTCCTTTTCTCAAGGCTAAACATGTCCAGTTCTTTCAGTATTTCATCACAGGGCTTGGTTTCCTGTCCTCGGATCATCCTTATTGCAAGTTCTGAACTTGTTCCAGTTTATTAACATCATTCTTAAAATGTGGAGTCCAGAATTGGACACAGTACTCAAGATGAGGCCTAACCAGTGCTGAATAGAGGAGAACTAGTATTTCATGAGATTTGGAGACTATATTTATCATAATGCAGCCTAAAATAGCATTTCCTTTTTTTGCAACCACATCATACTGTTGCCTCATATTCAGCTTGTGATCTACAACAATTCCAGGATCCTTGTCACTCATAGTATTATTAAGCCAAGTATCCACCATTCTGTAACTGTGCATTTAGTTCTTTTCCCTAGGTGTAGAACTACGCACTTATTCCTTATTTGTTCTTTTATTTTGTTTTGACCTCTAATTTTTCCACCACATTACCCCTATTAGTAGTAATCAAATCAAAGATAGCTAATCCTCTAGTTTCTTTCTCCACTTATTGTAGGAGAAAATTTTCAGCAACACAAGACAGGAATTTCTTGAAAGGGCAATATTTGGCAGAATTTCCCTCCCAACAGCTATCCGGATAACTGGAATTTTGCATTACTACATTGTGTCTCTTTGAAATGCTTGCAGTTTGGTTTTCAAAGGTTTCATCCGCATCCCTGCAGGCACATAACTAGGTACAACTTCCCTAGTTAGTTAACTGCATGGCTTGCCCGGCTGGGTAAGAACTGATCCCCTTGCCCTGTATGAGTTCTGAAAAGAAACAGACCAAACAAACCAGCAGAGAACACAAGCTACATACCACTCTTTTCAGTTCTGAGCTGTTTCTCTTGCAAACAAACCCATATTTCTTCCATTCCTTTGCCACAAAATGAAATCAGTTTCTAGTTCTTCAGGCTGCTTGAAACAACACATCTCCTCTTTGCCAACGTCTGCAGGATTCAAATTACAGAAGAAAAGGTAGCAAATGGCTCGACATTGATAAGCCCCCACACCTAACTCCATCTAGATTTAGCCAAATGATAACACACACCCCACATGGTCTCTACTACAGTCTAAAATTGTTAGTAAACAAAAAAAATAGTGAGAGAATTGTCTCTAAATCTATCAACACAGTGTTCCTCTTATGGAGTTTTGCTCTTTAAGAAGTCTGATCTCATTTTTTTTCTCTTTCTTTTCCAGAAGGCGGCATGAAATTATGCTGAGGCCACAAGACATTATTAGGATGAGGCAAGGCAAGGGCAGCAGATGCAAAGTCCACGTTAAGTGTGACCCAGCAGTTTCTTTCTCAGGGTGCTATGGCTTGTAAGAGAGGAAAAATTAAAACACATTCAGCTCCCTTCATCTTACCTGTACTCTGGCTGCTTTGCCATCTTTGGCAGTAAGCCATGCCAATAGTGTGGAGTGGGGGATTCACCCAGACAATCAACAAACACCAGGTACCCATTCTGAAGTGTGCTGTCACCCCTCAACTGATCCAGTTGCATTCCCTCTCCATCCTTCCAACCAACAAGACAGAGAGCCATTACTGCTTCCCTGTAAATCTAGCACATATCTAAATATTTATACTGCAAAAGAAGTTATGAATTGCTGGCTTGTGAAGTGCAGCCAATCTTCATTCTAGCACAGACGTGGGGGGGAGGAGGACAAAGAAGCCTGTTTGTGCACAAGCCTCTAAAGTGTGCTGCTGTTGTCCTTGACACAGCTCCACATCTCAATGCAGATACTGTATGATAAATGCATATGCCTGCAGGTAGTGGGGGAGGCACTATTACATTTACCACCATAATCATGCCTTCCGAGCTTCTAATACCCACATGTTAATGATTCCCCAGGGACCTATGTGTGTCTATCCCAACTCAAATTATGCAAGTCACATGCTAATACTTTTGCTGTAGAAAGATTTTCAGATTCTGACATAGAGATCAGACCTTGGAAATGTTACCATTTTTGGACAGCAATTTTCAAAATTCCCCATTTAGCATGACAGCTAGCCCAGTTGGCTGGGAACACTATGGGGAGAGGTAGTCCAAAGAAGCAACCTCTTCTGAACTCTGATTGAGATGGAGATAATAAGAGGAGAGAGGAGAGATTCACTGCCCGGGATGCAACTCAGTTTTTTAATCAGTCAGTTTTTTAATCTAGACTAAGCAAGAGACAGGGGCATTCCATGCATATATTGGTCACAACTGTGCTGCATAGTGCAGAACAAATGGTAACTTTCCATTAATTTCTTCCACTGAACAAATCACTCCTGCAGCAAATTTAAGAAGGACATGTGCACACTGGCTTGGTCCATCTGTGTACGTGCCCTGAGAATTGTAGTGGGGATATTTTGTTTATTAGGCAGGAACAGAGTGGAAGTTATGATTTACCTTATGCTAAGCAATAAGATTTTAGTCAGTGTGTTGCAATTTCCTCAACCACATCAGATCCAAAAGGGTCTTGCATGTTCCCCCATCTCAAACAAATCCAGAGCTGTGTCCCTTAATTCATGCCCACTACAGTCTCATTATTCTTCAGTCAGATTTGTCTTTGAGACGCCCACAGGCTCAAGAAGAACAGCAGCAGAGTTGGCACCACCCCAACATTAACAGAGACAAAATGAAGTTTATACTGCTCAGATGTCTAGAGTGTTTCATCTAAAGAACATAACCGGGAAGGAACTCTACGTCAATGGCTTTCAAATTCTATTCCAGCAGAACTCTAGGGTTCCTTGGAAGTTTATCCTTGCATTGCTAAGAATGAGAACACCAGCAGTGACAGGCAGGTTTTTCTGAAAAAGGCTGCTTCGCCAATATCCACCATTATGTTCCCCACATCACTCAACCTCTGGAAGATTGGTGGGGGGAAATACCCAAGAAGCACAGGCTGGTATATTGTACCCTTTAATAGTGGTTCTTCAATTCTGGCCCTCCATGCAGTCAGAATTTCAGTTCCTAGGATCCTTCTCTCATATGATATACTGGTGTCAAAAAATCCCTTTGTCTTGTCACTTGACTATTTAGGAATGGTCTCTTTAAATAACCATAGGAATAAATGTGTTTTCTTTAATCATCTTCACTCTCTTCCTGTTTTGCTACCACAAACCTTTCATTGCCCCCCATACGTGTATACTTTCCTCTTCACTTAGTCCTTCATAACATTGTCCACATACCCATCCCGCAGATACTGAACTCCACACCATTCTGCTTGTATTAGTTTAATGACTGTACTGTATTAAAATAGCAGTGTTTTAAATTCATTCAATGCAGTTCTACATTCTCTCCTTCACCTCTCACCCCCTCAAATTCCCATCTCTTTCAATAAAAACCACCTTCAACTTGACCATATGGCTCTAAAAACCTAACCTCTCCCCCTCACATACTTAAAAAAACCAAAGCATTTCAAAACTATACACTTACCATTACCAACAATGCACTGAAACATAACCAGACACCACATGAGAGGAAAAGAAAGCCTTTCTCTTAGCTATAGTTTCCTACGATAAAGTGTCTTTCCTCAACCCACATACTTTGCCTAGCCAAAGAGACTCACAGCTATCCATTACACACCAGCTTGGTCTCTCCATACATCGTGGATGTAAGACAGCAAGTGACTTAACCCAAACATCCTCCTACCGTGGAGGAGACAGTCATCCTAACAACATGAGATGCTCCTTGCAGCAAGCCACTTCTTCTTAAGAATGAATTACTCTCCAAAAAGAGAAAGAGATAGCTTGGTTTGAAAGGTGGCTTCATGGTCCAGGAAAGCATTCCCAAAGCTGAGATAGCCCACAGAGTAGGCATGAGAAGACTTTAATTGAAATCACATACCTCGACAGGAAGGCCTAAATGACATGCTACTCAAACATGCACAACCAAACATTGGCAGCCATTTGACATTTGTGGGGATGGTGTCACATTCTCGGGGGTTACAACAGCAGAGTCCAATAAGCCAGTCCTATATCAGAAATTCAGAGAATGCAGAGCTGATATCCAAATACCAATGCCAACTTACACAACATAGTCCAGGGTCAGAGTCCAAAGCCAAGGGTCCAGAGAACAAGGTAAAAGATAGGAGTGTGGATGGAAGCCAGAGGTTTGATTTGTTGCTTCCATGGGCCTTTCAGTCCTCTGAGAGTTGTTTATATAGTAAAACAGCCCCTTGAACTGCTGGAAGCCTTTTCATCCTGTCAGAACTCAGGGCTAGTTGATTGGATGTTTCTGCGGGCAGCCTTCAAGCGATCCTCTGACCTTTTCGTCATAAGTCTTCCCCTCAGCCTATCTACTGTGGGAGGAGAATCTGGAGGCAATTCAGCTGTCTGTGTTTCTAATCACTCAGCATTCTCCTCAGCTACAGTTAACCTTTCAGGTTCTGGATCTTCAGCGGCACTCATGACAGGTGGGGAGTGGGGAACCACTTTTGAGAAAAGCACTTCTTGCAGGCTTAGAGATGGATGTGGGATTTTCCTTGAGCCTTGGACTTGGGAACTCAGAAGAAGGCAGTTTAAACCAGAGAAGTAGTGAGGGAAAGAAAATGTGTTCAACCTTTTCCTTGTGTTTCTCACGTGATCTGCTTCTTCCTCCCGCTTTGACTGTCTCTTTTTCTGCTTCCAGACAGCATACATTTGTGTGTGTATGTGTGTGCATGCACATGCATGCAGACCTTGCCAGGTAGTGATCTGAGGAGGTGTTTGAGCAGACCATATGATCCAGTTATTGGTGCTTGGACTGGTAATCAGGCACTGCATTTGAAGAAGGCCTAAGAATTTTGGGAGTGGACTTAATATCCAGGCAATGTCTGCATCTGCCCCCAATCGTATCTGATCTCAAGGCCAAGAACATCATGTGGGATCTCAGAAATACTTAGAAATAGTGTCACTACTGCTTTTGGGTGTCTACAAATCCATTTCCAAGAGCCTCCACCCTTCTCATGGGCTTAGAGAAGGGTGTGGGCTTTTCCTTGAGACTTGAGTTTGGGGACCTAGAAAAGCTGTTTTCTGGGTGCCACAAAAATCCAGACTGATGTCAGATGGGAAAACCCACACTTATTTCACCACACCAAAAATATGTGCTAGACAGACCACTGTGCCTTCTTTCCTTCCTTCCTTTCCCCCTCCCTGCACCCCCAAAGAACAGGCAATAAAAAAAGCAGCTAGTAGTTGCCTAGCAACAAATATAAACATACAGGCCGCCTTTTCCTTTACTAAAGAACTGTTAAGTGTTTTGTTGGCCTACTCAAAGCTGGCCAAAAAATGGGAAGGGGGGGATGAGAGCGGCAGCAAAAACCACTATGAGAGCATTTGGGATCAGAGGCTCACACTTTTTTTTCTAATAGGAATCTTGTGCCAGAAAAGCTTCAGGGTAGGGCTGAAACAACAGAAGCATCCTCTTTTCCAGGGAAAGCTGCACCTGTTGAATTTCTATCCAGCATTCAGCTGCTTAAGATGGGAGAGCTTCACCAACCCAGAAAAGCAAGTGGGAACTATCTTGGATCTTTTGCCACTTGCTAGCCCATGTGTCAGATTATCTGAGAATTGAGGAAAAGTTGACAGGAGAAAACGTAATTTCGTAACTGAAGCAAAATGGGCACAGAAGCGATAACATCCATCCTCCTCCTGTGGGTGGCCTGGTTGTCTCCGGCTTTTCTTCTTTGTGACTAAAGATTCAGTAACAAATCCCAAAGGAACTGCTGTCGGCACACGGATATCATATACAACACACAGCAGGGCTTCTCAGCCGAGGATAATTTGACTTTAAAAATCATAAGCCATCACACAGCACCCTGAGCATGATGCAAATGTGTACTGTGACAAACTCAATCATAGTATACAGTAGGGATAATTATAGCAGGATCCTTTAACATCTCTAGCAGACCCAAGGAAATGTAATTGCCTTATAAAGGCTTTGGCAGCCCTGTCCTTTTGGGGGCTCCTTGCAAGGGGGCTGGCTGGCTGGCTGCTCTGCCAGGTTCTTGATTCTTGACTATGGAACTGCAAGGATTAGTGTAAAAATCACTCCCAATATCTGATCTTTCCCAGTTCAGACAGAGGAACGGGCCAGAGGAAGAAATGTTCCTGTTCTGAATGCTTGAAGGAGAGGGACAAGCCTTTCCCTGGCCATTCTAGTTTACTGCTGTCACGGTGCCAGTGGACGAAAATGCATTCCCACTATTGATCCAGAGAAGTTAACTAGAACTATTTATCCATCTGCTCCTTTTAAAACATCTTACTCTTTTATTGTATTTTTATTGTCACTACTAGCTGTCTTGGGTGCTATATGCAGAGTTGCAGAATGGAAAGTGGAAACAACATAAAAAAATTGAGAAATCAAAAAAGAGATGCGAGCTGTTCCTTGTTTTTCATCTTCCTACCCTTCCATATCTCCAAATGGACATCATCTTAGAAATTCATCCACCAAACTATGGAAATCCTCACCATGTACAAGTGTCAGAGCAATTTTATAAAACTGCTATGGGGTAAGTTCTTCGTCAAAACATGTAGCTACATTTATGTAAACTTGTAGATCCATCCCCTTCATGTTAATTCAGTGGTCCCATTGGATTTGTGAGAACTTTCCTCCGGGTAAAATGTTGCTAAATCTGCATCTTAATTAATTTTATAGAACTCTCTTTGTTATGAATCAAGAGTTTCATAAGAAAAGATAGTCAAATCTTTTTGTCAACATCAATGTCAACATCAATCTTGAGAAGGTGGAACAGAGTAAGGTCAGGGTCAAACAGTAAAGTTAACACAAGATACAAAGCAGCTATACAGAACAAGTATTTGCTTCAGATTAGGAAAAAGAAGGGATTTGGCCAAAGAAAGCTTAACAGACTACAGTACCTGAAACAGAAAAGGCAGGTCAACCAGTGATGTACATTCTCCGTATCACATTCACCACAACAAAAAAACTCTCTGCAAAAGAGAATTGCTACAGAAAGCAACTACATGGGTAGATAGGGTCTGCACAGTCCCCTAGTGACAGCCTGATGTAAAATAAGTTTTTATTGTTTAAGAGTCACCAGTGATGTAAAGCATCCCCAAGTGTAAAAGGGATCTAGATTAGAAAGTAGCAATTCCTATCTTCCTGTACAAGGATCATTGACCTGGATCCTTACAAACTGTTTACATACACAAAGAGAAAGAAAGAGAGAGAGAGGCACACAAGTAAATATCAAATTAGGCATATAACAAATTCATTGGCATTATTCCTTGAACATCCCTGGACATGATGTCAGCTGCGGTGGGGAGACACTGTAATATAATCAGAGAAGGCATGCTCACTGCTCAGTCCACAAAATGAGAACAGACCATCTACTGTTCTATATATCTCACATGAGAAAAAGGTACTGCCCATCTCATTCATAAACTTTTTCTTCGGCCTTTGAAGTCAGATCTTGCCACATATCACATGTTACTTTTATTAGTCAGAAAGTGCATTTCTGGTAATCAGCAAGTTATGGTTCAAATGCTTTTCAGTCTAGCCACATGCTCCTGGAAGCTGTTGTGTATATATCTGACCTTTTATTCCTGCACCCAATGCAAGAAATAGTAACACTGAAAGCAGCTCCAACCAGTTCTTCATAATTATACAATGAGTTGGACCTAAGGGAGAGGATAGCTGGCTGAGCATTTGGGCTGACCTACCAAAGACTCTGAAAGGCTTGTGCGTTCAGTTCTGGAAACTCACACTTAACAGCTGCACTGGTATATCAGTGGAATGGAATACTTGATTTTTGCAGAACCACTTCTCCTGTGCATAACCTCCTGCATCTATAACACAGAACAGGATTGCACAAGGGTATTAGACAGAGCCACGTCCCACACCAGTACCTATAGATTATTTCTCTGCTTGCGCCAGAAGTGCTTGTGCCAGGTCAACAGCTTCCTAGTCCATGAGATTCCAAGACAAAAGCTGCAGCCATGGAGTGAGGCATTGTCACAGAAGCTGGGCTTCTGGATAACAACTGCAAAATTTTATGTGTCCCTCTGTGCATGATAACATTAGATAGATAATGCACTACTTTATCAACAAATATAAGCATCAAAAACTTTTCTGCTGAAACACTGGATCCTGGCACCATTGGGCATGGGACAGAGATGAGTACCAAGGCACTGAAGCCAGGTCCCCCTTGTTTGTCTTTCTGGCAGTCCAGGGTATCCACAAAGCTCTCTTCCAGCACCACTGCACTTTACCAGCATTACTGAGAACTTCCCAGTGAATAAAACCAAATGGAATGAAACTGAGGAAGTATGATGGCAATATGAATTTCATGTCAGTCAAGAGCCAAACATTTGCTATAATAACCCAAGGCCAAGGAACTTATTGGCCTCCAGATGTTTTGAAGTCTGATTCTCAGAAGTCCCAGGCAGTTTGGTTAATGGTAGAAGATTGAAGGGATGTGGTGGCGCTGTGGGCTAAACCGCAGAAGCCTTTGTGTGCTGCAGGGTCAGAAGATCAGCAGTCGTAAGATCGAATCCATGTGATGGAGTGAGCTCCCGTCACTTTGTCCCAGCTCCTCGCCAACCTAGCAGTACGAAAGGATGTAAATGCGGGTAGATAAATAGGTACCACCTTGGTGGGAAGGTAAACAGTGTTCCATGTATAGCCGCGCTGGCCACGTGACAACGGAAACTGTCTTCGGACAAACGCTGGCTCTATGGCTTGGAAACGGGGATGAGCACCGCCCCCTAGAGTCAAACACGACTGACTAAAATGTCAAGGGGAACCTTTACCTTTACTAGAAGATTATACGAACCATTGACCAAAGTATTTGGAGGACCAGAAGTTCACCTACACTGGCGTTAACTGGAGATAACATGTAACTTGTCATATTCCTGTGTCTGGGTGTATCGGAAATATTTTCCCTCATATCTATCAAAGAGATCCAGGGGGAAAATATCAACTCCCAAACATTGTTTATACTGATGCACAGTGCCACCTTGGGTCCCTGAACTGGAAGAGAGGTAGGGTATAAAATAAATAAAATGACTAAATATTAAATCATTTTAAACTGTGGACATTAACGTGTTTATGCATAATATTAAGATTTGCACTAATTCTTAGAATCTTAATCTGATGTTTAGAATATAATGCAAACATATTAATAATGAAAAGAAAAGTTGGGGAATAGGGTGGAGGAGAAGAAGGAAGCAAAGAGCAATCCTTTGGGAAAGGGGACAGAAAATCAGTCTTTCTTTTATCTGAAACCAATGTTTAGCAAAAAAATGAATGAACTCGTTCCTTTTCTTCTTCCAAACAGGGTACAGTACTTGGAACAATGAGATATCTCATCCCCCCCCCCAGTAAATTCCCCAAAGGTCCACAGTTCACAGAAAAGGTGAACTTTATCCGTCTGCTCTTACCACACAGATTACCAGAAGGAAAACTGAGGAACAACAGGGGCAAGCAGCTAAGTTTGCATTGATGCATCAGTTCAGACAGCTGTTATTTTTTCTATCAATTTTGGCAGTAAATATTCGTGGCAGCCTGTTAACTTTCCCCTCCTTTGACTTGAAATGACTCCTATTATGTTCGGAGTAATTACTGTTTCCACAAAGCTCAGTGCATGAGCCACAAGACAATGCGTTTTGAATTCTAGTAAGGAGGAAAGAGCTCTCTCTCCCCATTCTGTTTCTTTAGCTGCCAAGATCTCTGGCCAAGGTGAGGGCACTCAGGAAAAAATGAGCAGCTCCAAAGTGAGCAGGTGGGAAGTTGGAGGCTGATCTCCTGGCAGTGACAGTCTAGTCCCAAGTTCCCACTTGGCCAGGAAGTCTGTATTGGTTTGTGTGACAACAACACTGCTGAACATCCCATTCCCTTACTAATATGTGATATTTCTGCCTTTTTTCACTTTGCTAAGTAAAGTTTCCAAGCTAGCTTCTGAAATACATATCCCAGCAAAGGCAACACATGTGTGTGCGCATGTGCATGCACGCACACAAACACACACACACATACACAAACACATGGGGGATGATAGGAAAGGGAGAATAGCTTTGAATTTGCATCACTAAAATAGGAAAACATAATGAGAAGCTAGTGCTGGAGGAGCTGCTTTCCCTCCTCGGGCTTGTTGTGCAAAAGCCTCCACTTGGGCTTCCAGTGTTTGCAATGCAGCACACGCTCTCCCCTCTCTCATTTTCTGGGAAAGCAGGGTAGTCCTGCTTTGCAGATGATGTTCCTCCCATCTCCGGCCGCCTGCTCTCAACTGCTAGGGAGAAAAACAAGTGGATTTCCTCCACTCAGACGCAATAAGCAATTCTACCACACTGGCACTGAGCAAGTGGAAAGCAGAGTTGGCTCAAAACACTGATATCCCTAAGATTAACAACCCTAGCCACAGATCTCTTTGGGGGGTGGTGGTGTCAGGATCTCCCTCCCTCCAAAACATGGCATGAATGGGAGCTATATTCTCAACTTGTTTTGCTGAGGGTTACATAAAGAAACATTCCCATAGGTCTCCTCGTCTCTCAGTCTTGTATCATTAGTAGCACCCCACCTGAAGCAACCTTCCTGTTAAGGCTGCGTCTGCAAGGAAGCATGTTTGAGGATTTTAGAAGAAGACAAAAGTTCATGAACCCATACCAGCTCTGAGAGCACGGGGAAACAGAATGAATCCAACAGCAATGAGTGAATAAACAAAAAAGGCAACTTGTGACTCTTCCAGATGAAAGGCTCCTACAAATCACATGAAATTGTGTGACTATTCTGTATTTTTCCTCTCAAGGCATGAATGGGGAATGTGTGGCCCTCCAGATATAGCTGGAGTGCAACTTCCATCATTGCTCACCAATGGCTATGGTGATGATAGGCCACAAAGTGCCCAGCCATACCTCCCTCCCTCCCTTCTTCCTCTTTTCCTTTGGAGGAAGAACATAACTGAAGAAGCCATGAGGAAACATGAAGGGTTACCAGTAGAACATTACAACATTTAGACCTATGTCAAGTTTAATGAATAAGCGAGATGATTCACAATGAAAGTCATCTGGCTTAAAACCTTGCTCAGAAGAACGGGAGTGAACTCAGAAGCAAGGAAGGGAAGGGAAGTCCTTGTCAAAGCCCAGACCATAACGCCAGGAGTCTGTAGGAGTCCATAGGAAGGGCAGTGGCAGTCCATGTGCCTCTTCTTGTTGGTGGGCTGTAAGGCCCAGCAGCCAACAGGAATAAGTAGATCTTGAAGCAAATGTGGGTATTTACGCATGCACACTCATGCAGACAAGTGAGCAAGAGAGCTTCATACATACACATATCTAAAGAAGCAGCAAGGCATTCACTCAAGACATTGCTTTACCCTTATCCGCAATAATAAGGGTACCCAGTGTGGTGTAGTGGGCAGAGGCACAGACTAGAACTCAAGAAGCCTCAGGTTCAAATCCCCATTTGGCCATGGAAACTCACTGGGGGTGTGGAACTGATAAAACCACTCCTTAAATATTTGACTTGCCTTGAAGGCCCTATTAGGATCCCATCACCTCCTGGGAAATAGAAGGGGAAGATATGGAGGCAGTGACAGATTTTACCTTCTTGGGCTCCATAATCACTGCAGATGGAGACAGCAGCCACGAAATTAAAAGACGCCTTCTTCTTGGGAGGAAAGCAATGACAAACCTTGACAGCATCTTAAAAAGCAGAGACATCACATTGCCAACAAAAGTCCGAATAGTCAAAGCTATGGTTTTTCCTGTTATGATGTATGGAAGTGAGAGCTGGACCATAAAGAAAGCTGACCGCCAAAGAATTGATGCCTTTGAATTGTGGTGCTGGAGGAGGCTCTTGAGAGTCCCCTGGACTGCAAGGAGAACAAACCTATCAATTCTAAAGGAAATCAACCCTGAGTGCTCCCTGGAAGGACAGATCCTGAAGCTGAGGCTCCAGTACTTTGGCCATCTCATGAGAAGAGAAGACTCCCTGGAAAAGACCTTAATGTTGGGAAAGTGTGAAGGCAAGAGGAGAAGGGGACGACAGAGGATGAGATGGTTGGACAGTGTCACCGAAGCAACCAACATGAATCTGACCCAACTCCGGGAGGCAGTGGAAGACAGGAGGGTCTGGCGTGCTCTGGTCCATGGGGTCACGAAGAGTCAGACACGACTAAACGACTAAACGAAAAACGAAAGTCAGTTCTGACTTGATGGCATGTAATAACAAACCCCAATAATCAACCACTGAACAGCTCAAGAAGAGAAAAATGCCCCACCCCAATTAGAAATGTTCTTAATATTTTGGGGGGGGGAGTCTGAGGTGGGGCAGGCAGGACCTCCTTTGTCTTAAAGGACTACTCCAAAGGATGGACTTATCACCTAGCTGCCTGGATGGTTGGGAACATTGGCCTGAGTGCCCCCACTCCAGCCTGACTAAAATATCTGTGGCCAGATTTTTCCACAGGGTACATCTAGGAAACCTGACTTGCTAGAAACCACATGTCCCAAAAATATGCACTTGGGGTGTTTTAGATACCCACACACCCCACAACTAGGTGCCTCTCTACTGGGTGCAGCAACCAGCCCAGAGAGCATCTGCCTGGCTTCCTTAGAGCAGTATCCAGACTCCACTCCACATGTGTGACAAACAGGGAAGCCACAAGGTCTCTAGGTGCCGCTCTGCATACTCAAGCAGCCCCGGATTCCTCACCAATGTTTTCTGGCATTCCCACACAAAACTCCACTTAGGCAGGCCGTCAAATGCTCAAACAGGCACCCTGAGGAGGAGGAGGAAATCCCCGTCTCTTCTATCCAACAGATTTGTGAGATTCCAGAAAACAAATAATCCACATCGCCTAGATTTGACTCGAGGCACCACGACCTGACACGTGTGTGTGGGGGAGATTTTTTACAGACGTCCGAGGTACACGCACGCACAAACCAAGAGGCCGATCCTTTCCGGCCTCCCAGCTTGCGAACACCTCAGCCAAGGGATCGCGCTTCAAAGCGCGGGGAAAGTCCGGTCCGCGCTGAAATGTTCAGAGAAGGGTGCTCAGTCCTCGGCCACGGCGCTGCAACGCCTGTACACTGTCAACGGAACAGCCCTGGACGCGAATAGTCACTCATGTACATTCACACGCTCGCAGGGGGGCGGCGGCGGAGAACATCGCTCGCGTACACACATCCACACGCGAACGCGTGGTGAGGACAGCAGGCAGCGCCAGCCCAGCAATCCCGCAGAGGCCAGAGTCCCTGCAGCAATATTCGCCTGGCGGGAAAAAAAAAGGCAGCATACTCCCTTGGAAAACCCCATAAAGACAGGGGTAAACAAATCATGATCGATCGCGTTTCCACGAGCTGGCGTTTTGGTGCAGGAACGGTACGGGCACCGAACCATCGGATCCATTTCCCACTCACCCCCACCCATCCCCATCCACTTTCCGGGTGCGGGTCGTGGAGTCCTGGAGCAAATGAGAGTGTGGGGAGGGACAAGAGAGCCGGCGGGCAGGCGGAGGCGGGGGAAGCCACCCAGAGAGTCAAGCTTCCCAAACACATCGCGGCAGATGCTCTCTGCAGCAAGCCCGCGTCCCAGCGAGGCTGCTTCGCCTCTGCAGCCAGAGGGGGTGGGGGTGGGGGACATGGGCAGCGAGCGAGCGAGCGAGAGACGCCTTGCGGTGCCTTACCTTGCGGGACGCCCGAGGATCCCCCGCGACGCTGGGCGCAAACCAGGGCTGTCCGGGTCCCTCTTCCGCCGAGCGTGCCTTTGGAGCGCGCCAGCCAGAGGCCCCCATTCGTTGGCGAGGCCGACGCCTTTTGTTGTTGTTGTTTTTTTCTGGCGTCGTGTGGACGCGACTCGAGGCGGCAGCGGCGGCTCTGACGGCTCTCCCGCGGGCGTAAGAAGTGGGGGAGCCCCGCCCCGCCCCCGCCGAGTGGCTTCGCGGACGGGCGTGACGGGGAGGGGAGCGAAAGAAGCGGCGGCGGCGATGGGGGGGGAGAGAGAGAGAAGTCTGGCGGTCGCCGCGTGTGCGCGCCTTTGTGGTTCTCTCACGCTGCAGTCAAAAGGCTGAGCTTCGGGGTAGCAGGGGTGCTCGCAGCTCCGGGGAGGCGACGCGGGAGTAAGTGCCGGGCTCGGTTTCACTTTCCGGCGCCTCCAAGGGAGAAGCGCAATCCCGGTCGAAGGTGGCAGGGCTGGCCGGCGCGGAAGAACGCCTGGCCGCGCACCTGGAGCGGAGGTTCGCGCGAGGAAGGCGCACGGATTGGTCTGCGGGCAAAGGGAGAGAGCCTTTCGTCCCGCTTTTCCTGAGGGCGATTCATTCGGGGATTTCAGCTCACAGGGAGAACGCCTCAGCCTCTGGGCATGTGGAAAGTGACTTCCTCTGAGGGAAGGAGCTGTATTTCGACATGTATCTACACGCGTGTTTTTAATACGCCTCATCCAGACGTTCAAGAAGGGAAGCCAGCAGTGCCCCCACAGTTACAGCGGCCTTGAACAGGGCCAGCGTTACCATTAGGCCACCGCCTCAGGCAGCACATGCTTCGGGGCAGCAGGGGAAACCCCCTGGCAGAGTGTGTGCCACGTGACTTGACTCCCCCCCCCCCCCCGCCTGGCTTTCCTTTCTCCCCAAGGGAGGATCCGATCCATGTTGCAAGTCCTGAGGGAAGGTTTCCCCCTTTACTCTAATGCATTTTTTAATTTCCAAAACAAATAGGAGAATACAAAATGCTTACTAATGCAATCTAAAATACAGTGCACCCACAGGACTCTTTGAAGCAATACTTTTATGACGAACCTCCCTTCCAAAATTGTATTGATTGTTGCTTAGAGGCTTTCCCCTTTCCTTTCACTAATACAAATTCAATAAATCTACCCCAAATAGCATAAAAATATTAAAACTTAATTCCCCTTTTTTCATCTTAAGTTCAGTAGTCAATTTATCATTTATCATACTCTAGTTTCTCTTCAGTTCATATAAATCTTTTGCCTTTTATTCCAATGCATTTTGTGTGGGATAAGGGCGAGGGAGCCTCAGGGTTCCAGCACTTGGTGAACCAGGATGGACAAAACAGATACATGCTCTCTAACTCAATTCTAAAAATGGGCACCTTTCTCCCCTCATAACCACACTACAGACTGTGCTCCTGACAGACCATAAGCAGTTCAAAATGGGGTGGCTCTGCCTGCAGTGACTGTGTGTACTTAATTAGGTCACTGTGT
Source organism: Pogona vitticeps (assembly GCF_051106095.1). Lineage (NCBI taxonomy): Eukaryota > Metazoa > Chordata > Lepidosauria > Squamata > Agamidae > Pogona > Pogona vitticeps. Next base: position 182,771,598 of record NC_135784.1, read on the forward strand.
ATCACTAGCAAAGGGGCCATAAGTGCTGTGTGAATGGGCTCACTGGGTTTTGAGGGGAGCAACAGAAGATGCGTGTTGAAAGGGGGTGGAAATAGTATTGGAGGCAAATGCAGTGCCACAAAGCACATCTGTCTGTGGAATTTGTCACCACCATAGCATATTTTCAATAAACCGAGGAGCTGGTCCTTTGAACCTGGCACATAGCGGCTGGATGTTAGTACTAAACACTTCCAGGTCAGGGCCAGCAAAGCCATAGGTGGGGATGCAGGATCTGGTAGGAGCCTGGACATCAAGGAGATTCTAGGCTCCTTCCCTGAGTTAGCAACTTCACAATTTTTGTGTTTTTTTCAAGTCAGAAATCCATTGTACGTCGTTTGGAGATGTACAGAAATTGGTGCAGGCAATATTTAATCCCTCAGAGTTAAACTAGACATGACATTAAGCATGTGATTGGCCCTGAGTGCTTGTTTTGTTTACTTACCGGGTTGTGATGTAATGAATGGACAGTCTTTGGGACAAGGATGGCTTGGGGCAAGCCACTTTAATGTTGACGTTCAAGGATTTTTTTTTTGGACGATCACATTGCCTGAGTCAGGGACTTCGTCTCTCTTTTGTAGGTCTTGTGATTGACCAAGTACAGTACAGTATGATGCTGAAGTTGTGATTTGAGCCAGGCTGTCTGGGCACTGATACAATATAAATACTGTGCTGATGTAATAATGCTCTATTTCAAAAAGTGAACTGGTAAAAGGGAAAGTCCAACCACAGGACAAGTGTATGATTCCTGTACTTCTAACCCCCCCCCGCAAACAAATTACACTCAGTATGCGCAGGCTCAAGACCACATTAAAAAAACATGCACTCACTTTCTTAACCCCACATTGATGGGCAGCAGTGATAGCATGCTCACACGTGGTCCCTGCCTTGGGGCTCTCGTTGTTGTTGTTGTTATGGCAAATATAAGTGGATCCCATGAATATAAAAATTCCCACTTTCTGTTCCCTCCTGAGCATGTCTCTCCTTGTCGACTTCTTGCCTGATTCCACTCCCGACACCAACACTCTTCTTATTGACTTCCACCTACATTTAAGAAGCCCTGCTATCCACTAACCTTCCACTGTTCTCACAATTCAGCTCTGTTCCAATGCGATGACCACCAACTATCACACCAACTGGCCGAATTTGATGGTGCCCCACTTTCTTTGGTTTGGGGTTCTCCACCACACCTGCAAGGATCAACCAATGCAGAGAAAGAACAGAGCTGTAGAACACTCCTCTCACTAGGGTCCACCCAATCCATAACCTTGTGCAGCTTCAAAATTGCCACTCCCCCACTCTGGGATGTTCTGACTGGTTGCTAAAAGCAGCCTTCACAAGACTATTGTATTAAAGGTTCCCTGGGTGATTTGACAGACAAAGGGTGAAAGAGTAAAGAAATGCCAAATAAAAGAGGAAAATAAAAGATAACATGAAATGTCCACATTTCCCTCCTCCATTAACACAAACCCTTCATGTTTCAGAGGCTACCAGGAATGGATGAAAGAAAGCCAAAATGAAATTTGATTGATTGATTAATTATTTCAGTTTGTATACCACTCCATAGTGCACTTACTTTCGGAGTGGTTCACAATGCATTAGAACGCATTAAAAGCACATTATAATAAATGAAACCAAGTACCTAGCAATAAATAACCATCAAATAGAATAAAACTGTGTCCCTAGCTAAAATCTGTCTGAAATAAATTAAACAAATTAAACAGACTTGAGCATATCAGGTAATAAATCGCTAATAAAATCACTATTTTGTGGTTTTTCTTATTTGTGTTAACATGAAAGCCGTATCCCTACCCAGAATTTCTTCAGCCAACATGCCCAGAGGCTATGCTGTTTGAGGGCCTCTGAGAACTACCGGTATGTGAAAAAAATAAACTATTCCAAGATTTGCTCTATACAAAACTTCCTGGGGGAAAATAAAATGTGGTGGCAATTGTATGCACTGTCCAGAGCACTCTACCTATGCAGGAATGCAGACCTCTTCCCATGCACACAGAGAGAATTGTGACAACTCCCTGGGTGGAAGAGGTTTAGGTCGGATTAAGGGATCGGATAACGTATGTTAATAGGGAGCTCTTGTTATGACACATGCGTGGAGAAGATAATGCAGAATTTAAGTACAGACAACATGTAAGGAAACAAGACAAAAGTAGCTCCTATTTTGCAAAATTGCTGGTGAGGAAACATACAAAATAAAAAAATATATCCATTATCTACATGCCTGCTCATGCTTTCAGATTACTCCAAGGTGTTGCTGAATTCCCTTTGCAGACTCCATGCCCTGCTGAATTTTCATGAGCAAGGCTGGTTGCTCAGTGGACTAAGTCTGATTGATCTTCAGTCAGTATTTTACCATTTTAGTTGGAACAGAGCAATACATTTGGCAATGTAATTTCCTGGATCACTATTACATCAGCTATTTTCTAATCTTTTGGCAAGAAGGCCAATTTCCTTCTTCCAAATATAGACAAATTCCATATTTTTGTTAGAAGATAAACAATTACACATATGGGTCCTTTAAAAACTCCTGGACATGTGTAATCAAGGTGCTATGGTTCTTTCTTTAATCTGGTAAGTCATAGAACTTCCGCCAGGTTTGACTGACTCTCTCTCTCTCTCTCTCTCTCTTTTCCCATGTCTTCTCTTTACACATTGATCCAGTAGCATCTTCTGCCTGGAAGGAATCCAGGCAGCTTCTCCGTCATCTGCCTGCAAGCAGTCCTTTCAGTCTCTTGTTGCCAAATAGTACAACTGCCCCTTGGCCACTTTCTTGCTTCTGCTATGCTTAAAAAAGGTTTCATTGTTGACCTTCGTACTTGAAGCAATTCATATTATTTACTGTTGCTCTGTTTTTCTTACAATAAACTCACACTTGTTTTTCCCAGAGTTTGTGCTTTTATTTTTGTTCTTATTTAACTTCCATTTTCTGAAGGAAGTTCCTCCTTCCAATACCTTCCTTGATTCTTCTCATTAAACATGCTGACATCATGCTAGACATTTTGGCACTTGTTCTAGTCAACCCAGCTGAGATTCTATTCTTGTCGTTTTAAATAACTTCAAAATGCCTTGGGAGACTTGACCTTTTGGTCTCTCCCTTTGAACTTCCTTTTAATGAATCAGAGTCGAGGAAGAAGAGCAGAGAGTTATTTGGGTAGAATTATTAGGGGGGGAGGTCTAAACTGTTGTTAGGTAACATAAGTTGTAGTATTGTGTAACATGAGCTTGTGTCTTCAGACAGTATATTATTGTGGCAGGTAGTTTCAGTAGCATTGATGGCTTCTGACCAAAACTGGTAGCACTCCACCTGCAGTATCAGAGAGGTGCCCATTTACTCAGATCACAAACTGCCACAGTCCAGGTGTGTGCATGCAATTATTGTCTAATGTGCAGTGATGGACAGAGGATGTGCATTTGTGTACAAATGATAAGTGGCTGAAAGTTAGGATGGAGTTGGAGGGACATAAAGCTTGTGTTAGAGGGACCCGGCTCTGTGCCCAGTCTGGACCTTTTTGATCCAATGGTAGGATCAAAGCAGGTAAAGCTGATCTGTTTTGGAGCTGAACTGGAACAATTCCTGTAAGCCCAGGAGAGTCGTTTTAAGAGAGATCACTCCCAGCAAAGCGACCCTTTCCAGTGTGACCAGATGCAGTCCTTCATTGATGTCTGATCACACCCTTAGAAAGAGAGGCACTATTTGGTATCTGATTGAGTAGGGTGGAAAAGGTGGGGGCTGGAATGTTTGGGACGAGAGACCTGTGAGGAGTATTGGGGAAATAAAGGGATATTTCCTTGGGAGATAAATCTGTAGTATAGTATTATCGACAAAACTCTGTTTAAATGATTAGTAACTGTAATGTGATGAGGGTCTGCATATAAATATGTAATACCCCAGATCTTTAATTAACACAATGATCTTGGTTGCCATTGATAATATCACCTACTGGTTCATTATTGTCATAAGAAATATTCAAGTAAAGAATCATAGAATCACAGAGCTGGAAGAGACCACAAGAGCCATCGAGTCCAACCCCCTTGCATGCAGGAACTTCATCAAAGCACTCCCGACAGGTGGCTATCCAGCCTCTGCTTAAAAACCTCCAAAGAAGGAGACTCCACCATAAGTAGAGCTTATGCACCATATGTTGTTGTTGCTTTGTCATTGTGTCCGACTCTTCGTGACCCCATGGACCAGAGCACGCCAGGCCCTCCTACAGTATCTTCCACTGCCTCCCAGAGTTGGGTCAAATTCACGTTGGTAGCTTCGGTGATGGTGCCCAACCATCTCGTCCTCTGTCGTCCCCTTCTCCTCTTGCCTTCACACTTTCCCAGCCTCAGGGTCTTTTCCAGGGAGTCTTCTCTTCTCATGAGATGGCCAAAGTATTGGAGCCTCAACTTCAGGATCTGTCCTTCCAGTGAGCACTCAGGGTTGATTTCCTTCAAAATGGATATGTTTGTTCTCTTTGCAGTCCAGGGGACTCTCAAGAGTCTCCTCCAGCACCACAATTCAAAAGCATCAATTCTTTGGCAGTCTGCTTTCTTTATGGTCGAGCTCTCACTTCCATACATCACTACCGGAAAAAACCATATCTTTGACTATGCGGACCTTCATCGGCAAGGTGATGATGCACCATATACACTGGTAATAATGAGAATTAGGTTTTTTTAAGATCCTGGTGGCAGGATAAGTCAGGCTGAAAACAGACATTAGAGATAGCCTATCGTTAAAAGATGAAAAATGTTACTTAACTAAAGCATCTGAGTGCCATGATAGCAACTCTCTCTCCTCTTGGATTATGGAAATTAGCTAACTTTACTTGATTATTGGTATTCAGATCTCAAGCAAATATTTCTTTGAAGTTTGATTTTGCAGTCCTGAAAACTGCTTCAACCACCTTTTTTCAATTTTTTGTTCATGATTTTTTTGTCCTGAACAGTGATACTTGGTAAAATCACCACGAGGAAATGCTATGGTGGTCTTTTGGTGATTTGCTGTATGGGAGTGCCTGTATCTTCCACAAGGTCTTACTTGTATAGTTCTGTAGGAGTCCAATATTAGGAAGATGCTCTAAATCTGGAATGCACTCATTCAAAGGATACCAGGGCTGCAATTCTATATACAGTTGCTAGCCATATGTCCCATTAAACTCACTAGGGCCTACTTTTGCATAGACATTTGTAGGATTTCACTTTCAGTATTGTAGCATTGTCACTTCTCACTTGACTGACCAGATGCCAAGGAGGACAGGTATTTCTGTATCTTTAATACTGTATGAAATAGGGACCTGCGTCGGGTATAGCTTGTATCACACCTAGTGAAAAGTCCTGTTTTATGTAAGCATTAACTGATGTGGAAGCCTTCTCTTATTTTACATCTTTCTGGCTATTGAAAAAGGAGAGTCCTAATTCAGAAATCCTGGCCAGAACAGTTGATGGTGAAGGCTTCTGGGAGTTGTAGTCCAAGAACATCTGGAGGCCCAAGGTTGGGGACCACTGCTTTAGGCAACATAGTCACTGGCCATATTGGCCATATTGGATTCTGTTCTGAGAACTACCATCCAGTGAGAGGATTTTGCTTGGCTTTAAGTTTCTGTCTGATTGCCATGGTCTCCTGAGTCTCCTCTTTTTTACTTCTCACTTGGCTTACTGCTCTCCTGCTGTCAATCTCTTTTCCTCTGTCCTGAGTCACAGAAGTCTTGATAGTGCATTCTTTCCACCTTTGGGTGCCTCCAGTTCCTGCATAGCCATTGAAGTACTTCCCAGCAAAAGCTTGTCCTTCCACAGGGAGAGCCCTGATGATAGATGCCAATCATAGCCCTCTCTGACAGATACTCTGAGGGGCTGTGGAAGACTTTGAGGTCAACTCATTGGTCACCCTCTCATAAAGAGCTTCCTTGATGTGCACTCTTGAGTTTCTTCTTCTTTGACTAACCAGCATCGTTTAGTCATGGCCGACTCTTCGTGACCCCATGGACCAGAGCACGCCAGGCCCTCCCGTCTTCCACTGCCTCTCGGAGTTGTGTCAAATTCATTCTGGTAGCTTCGATGACACTGTCCAACCATCTCGTCCTCTGTCGTCCCCTTCTCCTCTTGCCTTCACACTTTCCCAACATTAAGGTCTTTTCCAGGGAGTCCTCTCTTCTCATGAGATGGCCAAAGTATTGGAGCCTCAGCTTCAGGATCTGTCCTTCCAGTGAGCACTCACAGCTGATTTCCTTCAGAATTGATAGGTTTGTTCTCCTTGCAGTCCAGGGGACTCTCAAGAGTCTCCTCCAACACCACAATTCAAAGGCATCAATTTTTTGGCAGTCAGCTTTCTTTATGGTCCAGCTCTCACGTCCATACATCACTACAGAGAAAACCATAGCTTTGACTATGCAGATTTTAGTTGGCAAGGTGATGTCTCTGCTTTTTAGGATGCTGTCAAGGTTTGTCATCACTTTCCTCCCAAGAAGCAGGCATCTTTCAATTTCGTGGCTGTTGTCTCATCTGCAGTGATCATGGAGCCCAAGAAAGTAAAATCTGTCACTGCCTCCATATCTTCCCCTTCTATTTGCCAGGAGGTGATGGGACCAGTGGCCATGATCTTAGTTTTTTTAATGTTGAGCTTCAGACCGTTTTTTGCACTCTCCTCTTTCGGCCTCATTACAAGGTTCCTTAATTCCTCCTCACTTTCTGCCATCAGAGTGGTATCATCTGCATATCGGAGGTTGTTGATGTTTCTTCCAGCAATCTTAATTCCAGCTTGGGATTCCTCCAGTCCAGCCTTTTGCATGATGTATTCTGCATATAAGTTGAAGAAGCAGGGGGACAATATACAGCCTTGTCATACTCCTTTCCCAATTTTGAACCAATCAGTTGTTCCATATCCAGTTCTAACTGTTGCTTCCTGTCCCATATATAGATTTCCAGGAGACAGACAAGGTGGTCAGGCACTCCCATTTCTTTAAGGACTAGCCATAGTTTGCTGTGGTCCACACAGTCAAAGATTTTTGCATAGTCAATGAAGCAGAAGTAGATGTTTTTCTGCAACTCTCTCGCTTTCTCTATAATCCAGTGCATGTTAGCAATTTGGTCTCGAGTTCCTCTGCCCCTTCGGAATCCCGCTTGTACTTCTGGGAGTTCTCGGTCCACATACTGCTGAAGCTGACCTTGGAGGATTTTGAGCATAATCTTGCTAGCGTGTGAAATGAGTGCAATTGTATGATAGTTGGAGCATTCTTTGGCACTGCCTTTCTTTGGGATTGGGATGTAGACGTATCTTTTCCAGTCCTCTGGCCACTTTTGAGTTTTCCAAACTTGCTGGCATATTGAATGTAGCACCTTAACAGCAGCGTCATCTTTTAAGATCTTAAATAGTTCAACTGGAATGCCATCACCTCCACTGGCCTTGTTGTTAGCCAACCTTTCTAAGGCCCACTTGACTTCACTCTCCAGAATGTCTGGTTCAAGGTCAGCAACCACACTATCTGGGTTATCCAGGACCTCCAGATCTTTCTGGTATAATTCCTCTGTGTATTCTTGCCACCTCTTCTTGATGTCTTCTGCTTCTGAAATATCCCTACTATTTTTGTCCTTTATCTTATCCATCTTTGTACAGAATGTTCCTTTAATATCTCCAATTTTCTTGCACAGATCTCTGGTTTTTCCCTTTCTATTATTTTCTTCTATATCTTTGCACTGTTCATTTAAGAAGGCCCTCTTGTCTCTCCTTGCTGTTCTTTGGAAGTATGCATTCAATGTTCTGTAACTTTCCCTATCTCCCTTGCATTTTGTTTCCCTTCTCCTCTCTGCTATTTCTAAGGCCTCATTGGACAGCCACTTTGCTTTTTTGCATTTCCTTTTCTTTGGGATGGTTTTTGTTGCTGTTTCCTGTACAATGTTACGAGCCTCTAACCATAGTTCTTCCGGCACTCTGTCCACCAAATCTAATTCCTCAAATCTGTTCTTCAGTTCCACTGTACATTCATAAGGGATTTGGTTTAGATTATATCTGACTAGCCCGGCAGTTTTTCCTACTTCCTTCAGTTTAAGCTTGTGTTTTGCTATAAGAAGCTGATGATCAGAGCTACAATCAGCTCCAGGTCTTGTTTTTGCTGACTGCATAGAGCTTCTCCATCTATGGCTACAGAGAACATAATCAATCTGATTTCGGTATTGCCCATCTGGTGATGTCCATGTGTAGAGTCACCTCTTGTTTTGTTGGAAAAGACTATTTGTGATGACCAGCTTGTTCTCTTGACAAAACTCCATTAGCCTTTGCCCTGCTTCGTTTTGAACTCCAAAGTCAAACTTCCCTGTTGTTCCTTTTATCTCTTGACTCCCTACTTTAGCATTCCAGTCCCCTAGAATGAGAAGAACATCTTTCTTTGGTGTCAGTTCTAGAAGGTGTTGTAAGTCTTCATAGAACTGGTCAATTTCAGTCTCCTCGGCATTGGTGGTTGGTGCATAAACTTGGATTATTGTGATGTTGAAAGGTCTGCCTTGGATTCGTATTGACATCATTCTATCATTTTTGAGATTGTATCCCATTACAGCTTTTCCCACTCTTTTGTTGACTATGAGAGCTACTCCATTCCTTCTACGGGATTCTTGCCCACAATAGTAGATATGATAATCATCTGAGCTTAATTCGCCCATTCCTGTCCATTTTAGTTCGCCGATGCCCAGGTTGTCGATGTTTATTCTTGCTATCTCCTGTTTGACCACTTCCAGCTTCCCAACGTTCATAGATCTTACATTCCAGGTTCCTATGCAGTATTTTTCTTTGCAGCATTGGACTTTGGCCATCTTATGAGAAGAGAAGACTCCTTGGAAAAGACCTTGATGTTAGGAAAGTGTGATGGCAAGAGGAGAAGGGGACGACAGAGGATGAGATGGTTGGACAGTGTCTGTGAAGCAACGAACATGAAATTGACAGAACTCCGGGAGGCAGTGGAAGATAGGAGGGCCTGGCGTGCTCTGGTCCATGGGGTCATGAAGAGTCAGACACGACTAAACAACGAACAATGCAGCAAGGATGGGAGTGAGAGGAAGAGAACAAGAGGTGCTTGCTCCCTTTGTATGAGATATATAAAACCTTGTGACTTACATGTACTTCCGCCAATCTCATTCTAAGGTTCAGTAAGTGGCAACTGAGGGGATGATGCAATCAACGTGTAGAGTTCCATGAGGAAATTTCTCAGTGTCAGCAGGGATGGAACAACATACATTTGATCTTAAGTCAGGAGTGACTTGTTTGCTGTGCATCTGCGAAGCTTGTCCTGCCCCAACACATGATGCTAAATGTGAGAAGGGTTTTTACTACAGAGTGGACTATGTCTAGATGGGCGGCATATAAATGCAATAAATAAATAAATAGATAAATAGATAAATAGATAAAAGATAAATAGATAAATAAACAAATAAACAAACAAGCAAACAAACAAACAAACAAACAAACTTCTCAGTTGATGGAGGATCGTCCTTCGTAGGGGGTGTGGAAACACCCCTTTCCTTGAGCCCTCCTTTGTGAATGATTATGTAACTGGCACCATCCAATCATGTGGATTAAGACAATGCTCAACATGTAAATCAGGCATTAATGAAGGGATATTTCATGGATACTCAAAGTGGAATGACTCCAGTCAGAGTACATATATGCTCACACCAGAACAGTCTGCATGGTAACAAAGGTATATCATAGCAATATGTGGTTGCAGGGAAAATCCAGCTCTGCTGTACATACTATGATGGCTGCAGTGAAGGTTAAAAGGAGTGATTTCAGGAGGATGGGTGGCAGGTGCCGTTATTGTCTTTGCCAATGAAAAAAATTAAGAATCTTGATAAGTGCAAGTTCACACTCCATCATACTCAATATATCCTGGATCTTCATCCTTTGGACATCTGGCTCCACTGTAACCCAGAAGTCCCAGTTTGTCATCCTTGTGAGCCCTGTATCCAGTACATGGGGGGTGCGTGGGTCCGGGGACTTGTTTGCCATCCTTTTGTGCTCTGATACAGGGCCTGAAACCCAGCTTGCTTAATTATCAGCACTGATATCACACACACTCCTAAATACAAAATATGACAAGCAGCATGATATGAAAAGAAACTTAAGAAAGAGCAATTACATGATGAAACAAGACATGGAAAGTGTTTGGACTACAGCACCCAGATTCGGGCAGCCCATTCTCTGCACTCCAAGAAACAAACATGTCCCAATTCTGAGTGAAAGCAACTGTGCTTGTTCCAGGCCACTGCTGGAAGAAGAGGATGTTCTTCACTGGATTTGCTTGTTTGCACAATCTCTGTACATCATTCCCTGGACTCCTTTGGAAGCAAAATCAAGTTGAAGCCCAGCAGGTGGAACTTTCAGTAATTGCATTTCTGCTCAGTGGTGAACAAACTCATAAACTGTTTCCTAAAGGCAGGAAGGTGCAACTGGAGCCATTTAATAGCTATGGAAACAACAAATGAGTTAAAGGAAATTAAAAGTAGGCAGGGAGCTGCCTCCTGTTGCAAATGGTACAAAGACTGGAGGATGCTACTAAGGGGAGCATGTTTCATTGAGGAACCGAAGAAACTGTTTCAGGAAAAATTCAGAGACAAACTGAAAGAGCTACCTCAAGGGTCTTGTGGTTAGACTGAGAGTGGGCTATGCATTAAAAATACATATTATTAATTATTATAATGGATCGCTGTAGTTAAAAGGCAAGCCACAGAGATTGCCACTCATTGAAGCTTCTGAACTGTCTTCAAGAGAACTGTACGTGAATCTTGCAAATAATTCCCACCCTGGCTGAATTGTGGTGCCTCTCAACTTCTGTGCTCTTGTGCGTCCACTGTTTATTTCAGTGGGGTTTGTGCTGCAGAATGATCTGGGTCATTTCTCCTTGTGCACAGCATCTGTTTGTTTTCCAGTGTGCCAGACATTATGGTGTCCCAAAGCCAAGGCTAGTCTGAGACATGTTGCAGCCTGAGGCAGAGCAGTAAATGGTTCCTTTGATCTACACATCAAGGTATACATTACCATAAAGATAGAAATGGTTTGTAAAATGCAGACAGCAAATCCCACAAACAGTAAGAATAAAATAAATGTTTGTTCCTCTTTAATGCCTCACTCTGCCTAGTGGTAAGGCTCGGCCTATCCATATCCTCTTTTGCCTTCTGGCTACCTTGAACCATGGTCAGGATGGTTCATGCTCTCCTTCTTTCATTCAGCATTCATGATTCATTCACTCACTCATTCATTCATTCATTCAATGTGCATCCCACTTTTCTTCCATTAAAGAGATTCAATGCAGATTGCAACATATTTAAGAGAAAATGCAGCTAGAATAATAATAAATTACAGTGTTTAAAAAAAGCAATTAAACAATAATTGAACTTTAAAATACTGAGCATGATTTAAAAGCACACCTTTTAAAGGGAAAAATCCAACATTTGTCCATTACTTTCCTTCTGTGTGATACAAAATGCCAAGCTTGTGTGTGCCCTTAGAGATGCTCCACTCTTTCTCTGCATGCAGCAGCAACTTAGCAGCAACCCACAAAGATTACAGAGTGAATGAAACAAACATCTGGGGATGGATAGGAGGCACAACTGAGGGTGAACCTGTATGACCAGCCTCCCAAACATGTCTTGCAAGCAGAAGTGAAGGAACCTTGGCCCTCCAACTCTCATCAGTCTCACTGATTTATTTATTTATTTATTTATTTATTTATTTATTTATTTATTTATTTATTTATTTATTTATATGCCGCCCACTCTACCCAGAGGTCTCTGGGCGGCTTACAATAATTAAAATTCAATACAATAAAAATAAAATGATTAAAATACAATTAAAATACAATTAAAATTGCCATAATCAGGACCCACAGTTGATGTTATTTCAGTTAAAAGCCTTCTGGAACAGGAAGGTTTTGACCTGGCACGGAAATGTCATCAGCGTCGGTGCCACACGAATTTCAGTCGTGAGGGCGTTCCATAGTCTGGGGGCATCTGCCGAGGCGGCCCTTTGTCTACAAGCCCTCCCTCTTACCTCCTTGAGGGATGGCTCTTTCAAAAGGCCCACCTGGCTAGATCTTAACTGCCGGGTAGGCTCATATGGAAGGAGGCGGTCCTTCAGGTACCCAGTGCCCAAGCCGTTTAGGGCTTTATATGTCAAAACAATAATAAGGAATAGTTCAAATGGTAGCTCAAAGCCTCCAGAGAGCCAAAGGTCCCTCCACTCCTCAGCTTTAAAAGCTTAAAAGGTCTACAATTAGGATGTATATAGATATCTTCCAGCTTTTTATCCCTTGAGTCCTGGGAGAGATCAGGAGAGGTGGTCTATTGGGGAAAGTAAAGCAGAGGTTTGTGGCCTACCTTTTCCTTCCAGCGCCCCCAAAGACAATTTGAACGAATCCCCTCTGGATCAACTACGGTTACCACTGGTTGTCAAACAGAAATGGTAAAGATTAGCTCTAGCTAAAACACTGAGTTTTTGTGAGCACTTTATAGACTAACAACGTGTGCTTGGCACAAGCTCTTGTTGACTGTAGCCTTCTTCTTTAGATATGCATTCTTACGTGATTTCATTACGTTCCTTAGATGTAATGAAACATGAATCTAGGGCTAGACTTACAGGCAGTAGAGGTCCTGACAGCAGCACATCAGATTTGGAGGGAGAGACATGACAGTTCACCAAGCCCCAGGTCATTGGGTGGGTTATCTTTCAAACAGCATTGACAGAGAAAAATGGGTCCCCTGTAGCAAAGGCTACCAGCACCTTGGACAGCTCCACAGGGTTGCCCTCTCTCCAGAGCCCTTGACGTTACTGAAAGGAAAAAGCCATCTGAATCAGAAATCATTTTATCTCTTAGCAGAACCTTATTTCTCTCAAAGCCCTTTGGAGAAGCTACCCATAGTTTAAAAGAAGCATGTTCTTTGGCTTATGGGCTGGTCTCAAAACGGAGTCCCTTCCCGTGACAGGGTGGACCTTCTAGAGCAGGAAGTGCCAGCTTTTTCAGAAAACAGCATTCACTTTCAGACCCAAATTTTGGTGTGGAGCCAGTATCCTTTAACCAAACCAAGCCAGTATGTTGCAGTGTCTCTCCTCCTCCTTTTTTTAAAAAAAAACAGTGAGCAGATGCAAAGGAAGGCAGAGCGTTTTCATTGCTTCACAGAAGATTAAAACAATTTCTTCTATAGAACGGCTTCGTCTGGTTTCATCCAATGCTTTCTCATCAGTCTGATTCTCTTGGTCCTTCTCCCAATGTCTTACCTTTTCTTGATTGGTGACATTTACTAGTTGCACTTCTATCCCACCTTTCCTGCAAGGAGCATACACGGCTTTTCTCCCTCCACCCACCCATTTTATCTTCACAACAACGCTGTGAGGTGAGTCAGGCAGAGAGAGAGACAGCGGCGAACCCAACGGCTAAGCAGGGACCTGAACCCAGAGCTCCCAAATCTGAGTGCAACTCTTTAACCACCACACCTCCCTGCCTGTCCTGAACAAATAAATGAATTAAAAAAAATTAGTGGTGATACAGCTGGCACAGCCTTTGATCAGGGCACACTGATTCATAGTAGACTGATCTTATAGAGCAATAATTCCCAACATCCTGAAGTTCAGGACTTCAACTCCCAAGAGAAAAACCAGCACAGCAAATAGTCAGCGATTCTGGCAGATGAGGTCCAAAGCCTCTGGAGGCTCAAAGGTCAAGAACCACTGCTCTAAAATAGGGATGGGCACACTACTGGGTTGTAGTGTTGTTGTTTTTGAAACAGAAACCCAGGAGCCCATCAGCTGGAACCAGGTATAAACCAGTCATCTTCTTTCTGGTTTGTGTGCATTGAAAAGTGTTCCCTTGAAAGGTGGTTCTATTTTTGTTTTAAGTAAACTGATAGTATGCACGGATAAACAATTTAATAGTTGTAAAAGGAACGGCCCATCAGAGGACTTCTCCAAGACCAAGTATCCAGAGCAGTCCAAAGGAAAAGACGATCAACACTTCCTAGAGGTCATGGAGAGGGATGCGGAGGAATGGCAGTCCCAAGAGAAGGGCATCAGGATAGCTGGCGATTGGAAAGAGCAGATAGGACCAGTTGAGAGGGGGAAAGAAAGGAGGAAAAGGAGGAGGACTGCCTAGTGGCACTGAGGGAGTAACTGCCAGAGTTCTGTGCCTTGGTGGAAGAGAAGGTGGATGAACCCTTTGTATCCAAGGACCCCTGGACTTGTGCATGCATGACCTTTACTTGAGACTGGGAGCTAGGGAGCTAGGCGATGCACCTTGCTATGCTGGGACTAGCCAATAAGACAGTCAGGATGCTTCTCCACACCGCGACAGGGGCATCCCAACCCCAGCCAAATGTAACGATGGAGGTGACTCCGCCAGTACCAGTGCTTGGAACAGCCAGCTCTGGAGAGGGAGGAGAAGCTGCAGTTGAAAAGGGCCAGTTTCCATCTGTGTGTATCAGATGTTAAGAAAGGTCTGGCCACTGGGGCTAGTGGCTTCAGCTCAGCCCCAGCTGTGGACTGTTAAGGACTTGGGTCTGTTGAATCTAAGAGTGCAATTTTCTTCCAAGAGAAAGTGAATCGAGAAGGCAGCTCAAGTAAAGGGGAGTGAACCAAAGTGGACCAGGGTGGGGGTGGGGGCAGGCAGGAATGTAATTGATCAAGTTGTTAAGGCAAGAAAGCCCAATCTTACTTCCCACAAAAGGAGTCTTTAATCAGCCGGCTTACTGCCTAAACTAGCAATCGATAATACAATTAAACCATTAATAACACCATTACAGGGGCTTTCTGAAGCGTGCAGGGAGCCAAAGGACTGAGTTGCTCCAACCGTTCCCTGTGGATATTAATTAAAATGTACAGCTCACTTATGTTTCACTTAACTTTACTCCCTTCTGTTATTCATACCTTCAGTAACTCTGTGATATATGCTGTCAGACACCCTTATCTGAGCCATGGCAAAGACCCAATTTTACAGGCTTGTTTAAAAGCCAAAAGACAATTGCAAAATACTATATGTGTAAGGGAGATTGTGCAAGTGATTTTTTCACAATTTTTTTTCTGGCTGTCTTGTCATGCATTTGAGCCACCTGACCTGATATGCAACTGAGAACATGACTGGAGTGTGTCAGAGCACGTGAGAGAAAGCCAGTATGATTGCACATATTGGTTACATTATTTTCTGGCTTACACTGGACAACTACAATAGGATTATTTTTCTTCCTCAGTGGGTTTAGTACCCCTAGGCCCAAGCATTACTGTTGACATTACTTAAGGGATGCTAATGAGTACAGACCTTTGGGTAGTGTGGGCGGCATATAAATTAAATAAATAAATAAATTTCCAGTGCAAACAAAGTGAAAAAGTGTCAAATCAGGATTGCAGTTGATTATGAAGAACACAACAATCATTACTACAGAAGAAGTATATAACTGTAATGTCCACAATTTTGAAGTTGTTGAAGACTTTGTATAGCTTGGTTCAATCGTCAATCTAAAGGGAGACTGCAGCCAAGAAATCAAAAGAAAGCTGAGACTCAGGACAGCAGCAATGAAGGAATTAGAAAAGATATTGTATTGTATTCCTGATCACTATACATGAGTGTGAAAACTGGACAGTGAAGAAGGCTGACAGGATAAAAATTGATTCGTTTAAAATATGGTGCTGGATGAGAGCTTTGTGGATACCTTAGAGTGCCAGAATAACAAACAAGTGGGTTCTACATGAAATTAAGCCTGAACAATCTCTGGAGGCAAACATGATGAAACTAAGGTTGTCCTGTTTTGGGCACATAATGAGAACGCATGGCTCTCTTAAAAAGACAACAATGCTAGTAAAATTTGAAGGCAGCAGGAAAAGAGGAAGACCAGATACAAAATGGATTGAGTTCAGACTTGAGTTTACAAGAGCTGAGCAGGGCTCAGGACATTTGAGGACAGGACATTCTGGAGATCACTCATTCGTGAGGTAACCATAAGTCATAGGCAACTTGATGGTATGTAACAACTAGAAACATAGAGATGGGATTTTCAACATTCTAGGACTTCTAGTCCCAAAAGTCACTCAGAATCTCCTAGACAGGCTTCCATGACTTGGGAGAGGAGAAAGCAGAAGGCAAAAGTGGTATCTTTCTACTGCCATAGTCTGAATCATTCCACATGCATCAGCTGGGAAGTAGTAAGAACACCCAGTCAGTCCCACTGCTTGCTGGGAATTGCCCTAGTGCACCATGGGGAGGATTCGGTGAGAGGCTCCCCCTATAATGGATAGAGAGACTAACCTCTCCATAATGAATTAGAGTGATTCCCAGCAAGCACTGGGAGTGAGGGGGTGTTTCTTTCCCCCAGTCAATGCCTGTGGAATGAAGCAGGCAATTGCAACAAAATGGCCTCTCTTTTACCTTCTTCTTTCTATTTTCCTTGTCCCCAAAGTCTGCCAGGATGATTCTAGGTGACCTTCAGGACTGGAAGTCCAGGAATTCCAAAATTCTGATCCCTGCCTGGGTGGTCTAGACACAGACAGAGCCCGAGAAAACAATGGAAGAGGCCCTGGCCCAAATCCCAACCCTAAATGGCAAGTCCTTAGCTGACCAGGCCTCCATTCCCCATAACACTCTTTGTGCTTCTTAGGCCTGATCCCGTCCTGGGATAGTCTGCCCTACTCCAGGAGCCCCATGTCACTGGGAGTTTTTGTGCCGGTGCCAGCGGTGTGCCTGCCAAGAGCTCCTGGATAGGTAACAAAAGGGCCAGGCCTGAGGAGACAGTACTCTCCTTTTCAGGCTCCCTGCTGGGTGGGAGGGGGTGGCGCTTGAAGGAAGTAGTCCCAGGCTGGGCATATTGACAACAAGTATCGTTCCGCTCCAGCCCTTGTTGGACCCAGGCATTCAGCAGGAGTGATTCTTGGACTTGTAATTTCTTGTTGCCTGGCAGTCTGTTGTCTGAGAGGAACATTGGTGCATGCTCTGTATAGGCCTCCTCCGGAGGGATTTTCATAAATTATGCTGTGTAGGCACTCCTTGTTTCCTTCCCTGTGTTGTGCTCAGAAGTGGCCCTCGTGAGCACCACAAAGGAATTTAGTTAAATTGAAGTTGTCCCCTAGGGTAAAAAAAGAGTTTCTTCATCTTGGTCTGAAGGAAAGGCTGGGGACCTACAGTAATGGGGTTGCTATGTGATTATCACAAACCAAATTTGAAAATGCCTCTCACACCCTGCTTTTCTGTCATTATTACAATGGCCATAGACAGGCTCTTCCTTCTTTTCTCCTAAATTCCTTGCCGATAGATCACCTCAGTGACTGACAACCTAATTTCTCAAAGACAAAGATTCCTCTATCATTAAAACAATGGTCATGATCTTCTCATGTTGGCAAGTCCATAAAATGGGGTGAAGGAAGGAAGGAAGGAAGGAAGGAAGGAAGGAAGGAAGGAAGGAAGGAAGGAAGGAAGGAAGGAAGGAAGCCCAATGTTATTCGAGCAATAGTCTGACATGATATAGGGTTTTCTTGTAAACTGATGTTGTTACGTGTTGCAACATCACCTCCAACCCATGGCAACCGCATGACTGAGTGACCTCCAAAATGTCCTGTCATCAAGAATCCTGATCTGCTTGACTTGAACTTGATTATACCAGTATTCTTCAGTATACATACATTTTAATAATAATAATAATAATAATAATAATAATAATAATAATAATAATAATAATAATAATAATAATAATTTATTGTCATTGTAAGTATATACACATACAACGAAATTCACAGACACCCAGAGACCAGACACATTGTAATGGAATCATATTTATACCCTAATATATGTTGTCCTGGATTGCTTATCTGGTTTATGCACAGTGATAAATTCTTGGTTGACTGACTGTGGTCTATGCCATGGGATCTCATAAAGTAGGGAGCTTTCCTGGGGCCATGGGACCTGAAATCTTGCTCAGTTTGTACATGGGTGGCATATGGATGAGATTGCTGGCACAGTCTTAATTTGGCAAATAACTGGTCCATCTAATTCAGTGCTCAAATCTGATTAGAAGCAGGTCTCCAGGCAGGATACAGTACTTTCCTAGCCCTACCTGGAGATCACTAACATTCCCCATGTAGTCTCCAATCCAGATGCTTATCATCTGAAGTCAGGCAAGATCTAGTGTGTTCAGAATGGCACGGTGATGGTCCTAATATAATTCTTCTCTTCCTCTCTTGAGTCTGAGTGGGTATGGAATATAACTGATGTGGTGGCTATGGATAGACTTTTTCAGCCAGTGCTGCATTTAAAGCAAAGAAAAGCCCAAGGCTTCATTTATACAGTATAACTTCCATCTCCTACCTGAAGGATCTCCAGCTGAGCTTCTATCTACTTGTCTAGTGAAAGCTTTCAGGATCTTTACGCTAATAAGATATTTTTCTTTCGACAAGTCTTTTGCCTTGCGGCATGCTTTTACAGTGCTTAGCAGGAGTCAAAATGAACTGGCCTATATAAACACTTCTCTGCGGATCTATGTATTCAAAAATCAGCTGGGTATTCCATACCTGATACTCCATTTGCAGTCCAATTCAGAAATAAGCAGACTGAGAACCCACTGAGATAAAATGGATTCAGAGTGCTTTAACTCACTTGGTTGCTTTTTCTCTATATTTGATATCCAGCAGAATTAGATATTTGACAGGCAACATGTTCAATTTCTGACATGAGTAGCAGGTGGGGATCCACTTTGAACAACAAATATTCTGGTCCAGCATTGATATGTCTGTGGACAGCAAGTCTGTGAGTGACTCTGACTGTTGGTCTGACTTCAGCAGTGAATGGCCTCATATTACTTATCGTTGAAATGGGATGGTTGATAAGCATTGCTGAATTTTGTGAAACCCGAAAATTTATATTTTCCCACTTTTAAGACATGCATAAGTGAATGATAGCAATTATATTTCAATGACTGTAATTATTAATTTGTATTACATGTTTGTGAATGTTGACATATTTCCAATGGCTGTGAACAATAACTGGTGATATCTCAGAAATTTTGAACATTCACACATTTTTCTGTTTCACAGTCTGTAGATTTTGGACATTTACTGCAACACACATAGAAACTAATTCTCAGCTGATCCAATTTGAACATTTCTCGGGAAATCTGATAAGACAAACCTATTGTCAGGATCTGGCCTGTACTGCCCTGGGAACTGCAGGATCAGGGCCAACCTGAGCCAGGAGTGGCCTGGTGTTTGCAGACTCAGGCCCTGGCCTGTGTTGCAGCTGCTGAGCCACTCATGAGGCTCACCTGGAAACCTGGAGGAAAAGCCTATTTAAGGAGTGGTTCTCCCTCTCAGAGCTTGGCTCAGCAACAAAGGTCTTTTGGCTACTTTGTTGTTTCAGAGGTCTGGTGTTGTTTGCCCCCTACATCTTGGCATCTGGTTCCTTCTCTGTGTGCTCAGCATTGTGCCCCTGCCTCCATTTAGTCACAACCAACTGCACAGTGAGTGCCATTGGACTTGATACTCTGTGTGGAGAACTAGGTGCTGGTGTCCTTGCTCCTGGTTTGGGGCTGCCTGGGATACTCTGGACTGGGACACCTGTGTTGTTAACCATCAGTTTCCCTTTAGTGCTGCTCCTAGTCTGATTTCTAGGTACTGTAGTATGTTTTACTGCTGTTTCTAAATATTGCTTTTTTTAAGGCTAACACTAAGGAGTGCAATACCATCAACTCATAAGCAATTATAATAGAGGGCACAAAAGAAAGGGAATGTGTTTAGCTTCCAAATGATACACACCAATTTACCCCTTTGTCTCCTCTTGCATAAATGCCAGTTATTCACTCCTGTGGGGAAAAATAATTAAAATGGGGTCATGCTAATTGACAAAGTCTAAGAGTTGTAGTCCAAAACAGTAATGTTTTAAACTTGTTGATAGGAAATAAATCGCAGAAGCATGAAGCTGGAAAGGACACCAAGGGTCATCAAGTCTAACTGTATCAATTTTGAGCCTTGCTATTAGATGTGAGTAGTGTCCAATTTGATTCATATCCAAATATTTGCTGTAGAGATTGGGTTCATCCCAATTGTCCCTGGTTTGGAGGCAGCATGAGGGACAGTGAACAGGGAAGACAAAGGGCTGTGATCTTGGACGAGGGGGGGCATGCTCATCAGCTTTGGAAATGTGGTAAATCTTCAGAATATAGGCAAAGATCCTACCAGCTTCCTTCCTTCCATTCCCCAGGTAGCTGGCACCCTATTTCGTGAATCTGACCTTCAATCCCTTAGCCTTCCACAAATCTACCCTGCATCAGCACCATTAAACATTAGGAGATACAAGAAAGTAGGAGACAATGGTGATTGTTGTTGTAGAGCAGTCCATTACTTTGAGTTATCCAGTCAAAGCCTGCATGAGGAAGTCATTCATTCAGGGAATGACAGGGGCATAAAGGAGACATTTTCTGTGCCAGGCTAGCATCTCTGCAATGAGTGAGATTAGCAAAAGGGCCTGTGAAAAATGGGTCTGTGGGTTCTTAAAACAAGATGTCATTCTGTAAACTGAGATGAACATTTTGTTGTTGTTGTGTCACAGGTTTAAAAGGTCAAAAGGTTTAAAAGACAAGGGCTATAAAGGGGTCATGGGTTTTAAAAGGCAGAGAAGCACTCCTTTAGATCCTTAGTAACTGGTGCCAAATATAAATGCTATCTGGCCACTATTAAATGAAGACAGAGGAGCAGGGAATAGAAATGCCTCTGAAATGGGATTTTTAAAATAATTTCCATTTTTCACAAGCAAATCCTGCGAAGAGTCTCCTGGTAGATTGATATGATTTACAACAGGATTCTTTGTATTGCTGTTCCTCATGTCTGATTCATGTCCATTAATTCTTTAACGTACAGATGGGCCTGTTTGTCCTATGAGGGGCATTGTTGGCAAAAGAAGGCATAGATCACATTAGCAGAAGAACTAGTAAAAGTGCCCTTGATGTTTTATGTGCCATTGTTGTGTCTTGTTATGTTGCTGGAGTAAATGTGAGGCAGATCTAGCATCTGGGTTTGTACCAAGGTACTGTATACTCCCCATCCCTGTATCCATGTTCTGTAACTCGTTGTGTGTCAATAGTTGCCTATGATTGTGGGGTTGTCTGTACAGGCCTGCCACCAAGTGCTTGGGAGAGTGAATTATCCTTCTCAAGGATGGATTGGAGATCATTTATGATGCCTATGAATGGTCTCAGTTGTGAGCCAAAGCAACAACCAGTAGTGCTTGGCTGTTTTCTGGGTCTGTCTTGGAGAAGCTTGCTTCTTGGTATTCATCTTGTTCTATTAATTTGTTCTTCAACCATATTGGATGGATCTTGTAGTCTGAGAAATGTGTTTTGAAGATCCTTGAGTTTGGAGTCTTTATCTTGTGGATCTGAGCAGATGCAATTGTACCTGAGGGCTTGGTTGTAAACAATGTATTTTGTCATGGGTTTGGGATAAAATCCTGGAGGCATGCAGGTAGGTATATTGATCAGTGGGTGTTTGATACAATGTGGTGCTAAGATGTCCATGTTGTAGCTTCACACTGGTGTTGAAAAGTGCACCTCTTGTGTTAATTGGTCTAGGATGATATTGATGTTCAGATGAAAGTTGTTGAAATCCTGGTGGAATTTCTTTAGGATTTCTCTTTCTGTGGGACACTTTTTAATGTGGCAGATTCGATTTCTGTTGTTTTTTTTTCAAGGTGAGTTCCAAAAACAAAATCAGTTAAGGGAAGATGAAAAGCAGTCTTAGCTTAAATCCTTAATGTAGGAACCAAAATAAATGTAAATACTCTCAGGTTTATTTATTTGGCAGAACAGATTCTTTACTTCGGTGGTAAATGCCACAGCTTTACTAGAACACAACGTTGAAAAATTCTCTCCCAGTTTCCTACAAAATCAAGAGGACTCTCCCTCCAACACCCCCACCCCTTTTACAGGAATGATTCTAAGGAATATCAAAATGCAGTTGGTGCCCCTTCCAAGTATTTCTTATTTTTGCAGCTTTCACTCCTGGTTATTCAGTCTACATATAGTAAAACCTTTGATTGTTTAATAATGGTCTTTACTGTTATTTTGCCTTTTCTATTTTTTCCCATCCTTTTCACATTATTTTGACTTTACCTTTCACGTCCACAAAATAGATTTCCCACTTTGGAACTGCCTTTTGAGAAAATAATACCTTGTGTATCTAAATAAAATTCCTCCTATTCAGAATTTTGGGGACAAGTTTTTCCCCCTGAAATGGTTGATTGAGGATTGCTATTTGGTCCACAGAACCTTGCTTAACCTGGATAATTTTGAGTAAGAACAAATTTGCTGTAGGAATTAGTTAAGTCCGGATTTTGAGCTACAAAGTAAGATATTATTCTCTCAGCCTTAGTGCCTTCATATATGCATGAGGGCAAGGACATAGGCCTACCTCACAGAATTCTCACAAGGGACACTGTACCCATTTTTTTTTCATACAGTTGTTCAACACAACTTTCTGAGTACCTCCTTATAGAGAGGGGCTCAGAGTAGTACAAGAGAAGAGGGTCTTTGTATTTGTGGCTTCCAGTCAATGAATGCTATCCCTAGCAAGTTCTGCTTGGTCTTGAAATTACCATATTTTTCTGCCAGGTAGACATTCCCTTTAATTATTGGCATTTGATGAGAGGCTAGTGGTCAACTTTAAAATATTGGCCTTAAACAAAATAAAGATTATGCCTGATGTTTTATATAATTTTGGGGGGACACATCTAATTTTATGAGATAATAGAGCTAAATTTGAAGGCAGCGTGTTAGCTGAGGTGGCATAGGGCAGGTGGTTTATGTGGCTTTGTCTTCTATTTATTTTATTTATTTATTTATTCGATTTTTACCCCGCCCCTCTAGACAACGTCTACTCGGGGCGGCTTACATCAGTTAAAGCAAGTTAAAAAACATATAAAATGCATTTATACCCTGGTGTCTCCTCACACCTTCTGCCACTTGATTCTCAATTTACTTAATTGTAGAACTGACTCAAACAGCTTTCTTTTGGAGTCATTACATCTGTATAGAAACCTACCTTCTACAGAATGCAATAGTCAATAGCTGTTAGTTGACCTGAGAACCATTAACTTGTTTGACAATGTTGCTTTGTGTTTTTTTTTTAATTTTATTTTTTAATGCTATTTAAAGTGGTAGCCATTGTGACATCTTATGGTAGTGGGTTCCAGAAATTAGAGGAGGTATGGGATATTTTCTTCACCTGGTGCCTGCCAGTTTCCTCACAGTGCATGCAGTGTTCCAAAATCACTAGATCATGGTCAGGTGACCGCCTGTCTGTGTGAAATTGCTATTCCTTGATGAATCAGATCATGGCATGATCTTCTAGCCCCATGCTCCTACCAGCTTAGCTCTATTATGAGAACAGTGAGGTAGTACCTTCAGATTTGCCAAAAAGGCTTCTCGGGTCTGAAACAAAGCACTAGTTTGTAGTACTTATGAGGAGAATTGTGCCCTTAACATTTTGATCAATATGTTATGAGGGAGGAGCCCTGGGCAACTCCCAGAGCTGTACAGAAGGCCTTGGTAGTTCACAGGCAGCTTTTAGGCGCCACAGTTTCCACTCTTTCTGTCTATACAGTATGCTGATCTGTGAGGGAAGCAAGGTGAATTGTTTGGAGGGTTGCTTTTTAATTGCTTGCTTCTATACTGTGTTTTAGTTCACATTTGATTTTTTAGTTCTCTATGCCATTATTGCTAACTGCATTGAAAGCCTTTTGTGTGTGTGTGTGTTTCTGGCAGGAATGTAAAGGCATTAATTACTTATTAAATAAAATATGAAATGACCCAATCATTTGACTTCACAGAGCTGTTGCTAGAACGTTGTTTTCCCAAATTGTGTGTGTGTTAACTTCTCTCTGAGGCTGTAAAAAATTCCAGCAGGGCATTAGATTATGTGAAATTGGATTTGAATTAAAATGCTCACTGTCCACTTTTCCAAATGGCGCATTTGTTCTCAGAAAAGCACGCAGTTTGTCAGTTACTACTGTATTAGGATTTTTTCCAGCCTTCTAAATAACATAAGTTATGACTCAATATTTTCAGTGACAAAACCCATGACTTTGAGAGTTATTTTGTTCCCTCGTGAAGGCATGGTTTGTTATGAGGTGTTCCAGATGGCAGGGGATTGTCTTTTAAACGTAACTGTAAAGCTAAATGAGAAGTTCTTCCTCATTTCTCACACATACCCAGGCAGCCTACTCACCCTGTTTCTATGCATTTCTCCCTCACTATGATAGTGAAGGTTGATACCTGGCTGAAGAAACTGCAGCTGTTGCTCCTGCTGCTACAACCATCTGCTTTCCCTTAGCCTTAGCTCTTAGCTGCTCTCATATTCTAGAAGAACATCTCTAAACATCATAGGCATTGTGAAGGCTCTGAAGCAGGATCCTTTAGGTGTTCATTTGAACAACCTTTGGATCTCCAGCATGATCAGGAAAGCCAGCTGTTCAAGATTCCAATCATTCACAGGATTTTAAGTGGATATTTATTTATTTACTTACTTATTATATTTGCCTTTCTAGCAATACCACATTTACTAAAATATTATGAGGCTTTCTAAATGGTTAAAGATAAATATGCACAATTTAAGCAATGGAAAGAGAGAGGAATATATAGAATAAGAGACTTGTTTATACGTACAAGGAAAACCTATTACAATCGGACAGCTCTAGGAGAAAACTAGGCATATAGTAACTAATTAGTTACTATAATTAGTTAATAGTAATAATCCAAATTAGAAATTTGGCAACTCGGCTACATAAAACACCAGATTCAAATAGACCATTAACATAAATAAATATTGTATAGAGATAGGGAATAAAAGGAAAACTGGGTTAATTTCAGTAATTTTTAAAAGTATTATAGATAAGCAACTTGGAGACAATATGAGATCCAAGATAGTTTGGGAGACAAATTTAAAAACTGAGATACAGTATTAGAAAACACATGGAAAAGAATATGGACCTCCCAACCTTATAAATCAGTATCATCTCAAGCTAAAGAAACAGTGTTAAAAGTAACAAAAAAAAAATCAAAACTCTGCAACAATTTGTTCATACAACATCTCTGGACTACAATGTCACAGTCCCTGATTGTTGGATGTAAAAGGTGGGATTGCTACAAGATGTAAACCCAAAGACCTGGAGAAGCAGTGCCCTATGTTTTTTCTTACGATCACTGCAATTCCATAGTGGTGCTCTGCGTCACTCCTGCCTAAACAAATATAGGCCATCTGTAGCATACTCACTATCTAACTGTATTAAGTTGGATTCTAGCCAATAAACTTCACTTACTCCAAGGAGCTGAATGTTTATTCTTTTCTTTCAATGTTTCACACCTACTCTGCAACCCCCTAATACCTCACCCGAGAGATTATTGGCATAATTTCCCCCCCTTAGTGTTTTCAGAAGCCAGCTTTCATATCTAATCACAGGGAACAAGAATACCGTTTTATGGAATGGATGATCATAGTATGGATGCTAAGGGTGTACCTTATTAAATAAAACTCATACATTTCATTCTACTTTCGTAAGGTGCATTGTCTCATATGTTGATTGTTTGTTAAAACAACACTACAAGGTATTATTTCCACTGTACAAACAAGGAATTGTGATGAGCTGTGAAATGTCTAAGGTTACCAAGAGAGTCTAATGTTGAGGTGAAATTTAAATCCTGCTCTGTAAAACACACCCCTAGAATGGAGGAGAAAGGTAAAGAGTCCAGAGACCATGTTTTGAGCTTAGCTAGCCTCGGTAGCACTACATGAAGCAAAACCTTCTCATGTAGCATTGTTGCATGCTCCATTTCAGGGTTCTTAGGATGCATTTCTAAGTAACATGCTCCTTGGAATACTGTACATTGGTCTGCATGAACCCTGCTTGTACATTTCAGCAAGACAAATGCCATTCCCAGCCTGTTGATGGGGGTTGGCTACAAGTATCCCCAAACCTCCTTGTTACAACAGCTTCACTGGCTACCAGTTGTGACAGGGTTCTTGTTTTACTCCCTTTTTTTTTTTTTACAAATGAGGCATCAAACAACACATGCAAGGAACTTTATTAAACGGAGGTTTCTACACAACAACTTCAGTGCTCTCACAGGTCCATCAACTTGGGTAAACACAACTAATCATCTATTATCAACCCTTCTATAGCTTCTCCTAATACCACGGGGTCCCATCCAATCTCTCTCAATCTCTAGGTTTGTGGAGTGGTGTACTTCTGCTGGCACGTGGTGTCCCACAACATGAGTGCTGAGCTCACTCTCCCTTGACCAGCTTCTCAGGACCCAGGGTCTTGGTGGTGGTGGGTATGCCATTCTTCCAGGGACCGCCCTTCTTGGGGTACACTAACACTGACCAATCTATTCCCTCCAGTTCTGCCAGCTGAATGGTAACTCATTCCTCACTCCCTCACGCCAGTAAGAGGGCTTAGGGGGTGGTTTTGCTCCTCTGTCTCCTTTCTATCCCTTCTAGAGGAAGCTTCATGCAGACCCTTTCCTTAGTCCATGGATCCTCCAACTCTATCCATCCCCACCCAAAAAAAGTAATTCATCTGACTTGTTCTCCTCTCTTCGTACTCCTCCACCTTCTCTGCATCTTCTCTCCAGTCAACACCTTCTTTTACCTCCTTCTCTTTTTCCACCATGAAGAAACCCCCTATGCTTGGCATTCCACCCCATCTTCACTTCTTTTCTGCTCACCATCATTGCTCTTATCATATCACTTCTCTTTGGTCCTCCCTCTCTCCCATCCATGCCCCCTGTATGTGTTGTGTCAGTTGCATCTCCTGCATGGGAACAGGACACTAAACAGGTCCATATCCTTCCTCCACAGCGGCTTGAGGTGTTGGCACACTCTTGGAGCTAGCTGCCTCTGGCGCCACGTTCTCATACCAGTACAATTAAAAGTGCAGGTTAAGACCAAATAACTTCAATCTCAGCTATCCAAAGGAACCACAGGCTTTGCGATCTTCAAAGGAAGCCCTTCTCTGAGTTTGGCCATCTTCCTAGTCCTGGCTCCAGGTCCGAAGTCCGAGTCCAAATCTTTCATATGAAGTATCAAATCTTTGGTACCAGGTTCTGAGTCCCAAGCCCCACGTCCAAGTCCCTATTAAAAACATTTATTTTCCCCCAGAAAAAAGGGAAGGGTGACTGTATTCCGAATTGCAAGTCTGAGTCATTAAAAAACAAACCCAAGTCCAGGTTGAGTGACAGGTGCGGCTTAAATGTGACTTGACAATGAGTCTCATAACTGAGGTCCCAGTCCCTGCTAGGAGGTTTTTTCAGTGGCTGCTGCAAGGCTGTTGAATGTCCTGCCCAGGGAGGCTAGGCTACCCGCTCCCTAGTCTCTTTCTGCTGGTGGGCTTTTAGCAATTGGCTGACTGATTTTAAAAGAGAATGGTGGACTCCCCCCACCTCTAAAAAGCAATCTGCCTTTCAAAGTGCATTTAATTCAACTTGGTTTTAGTGTTATAATTTAATTTAACTGTGTTCTAACATTATAACTTACTGGTCAGAATCCAGTTGAATATTTATGTTGGTCTAAATGCAGTGGTGTAACTTGGAGCAGTAAATAGCCACTAATCAATGAGTCCTTGATTGAATTCTGCTTATTTGCCAGTAATGTGACTTGGTGGACAGCTAGAAATTCTGGCAGTGACTTGTTAATTGGCAACTATTAGCTGCTGAGAGTATGTCCTCCCGGATTGTTGTGGACTGCCCTAAGTTATAACAATGGGGAAAAGCTGTGATATAAACCAAATCAATAAATAGATACTGTATGTTATTTATATTGCTGTTGAAACTGCAATAAACAAACCTGTGTGCTATGTGCCATGAAATTGCTTCCAACTTAAGGTGAACCTAAAGGGGTTTTCAAGACAAATAATATGTTTAAGGAGTAGTTTAGCATTGCCATGCTTCAATGAGTTTCCTTAGCTGAGGAAGGGATTACAACCCAGGCTTACTGAGTCCTAATTCAGAAAAATTGTGATTTGTTTTGATTCATGATGCATCAAGGTTGATGAATCATGAATTATACATTTATATTTTTTTTCCTAATGCATGGCTTGTTTGGTGTGGAAGAAACTACCATTAGAACAGAATATGGAAAGACAGAATGATTTCCTATAGGCAAAGGTGTCAGATAAGGGTGCATTTATCACTTTGTCTGTTAAATCTGTATGCAGAACATATCATATGGAAAGCCCCACTAGATTCAGATGGAGAAGTGAATATTGGTGGAAGAAAATCACTAATTTAAGATATAAAGATGACACCATCTTACTCATAGGAAGCAATGACTTGGAATAATTTTTAGTGAAAGTGAAAAAAGAAAAATTGGTCCTGCTCAATGGAACTATTGGCATGGTAGACTTTTCAGGTTTTACTTTATGCATGGGATTTTTAAAAAGACACTTTACTGAGTCCGAAATTTCTAGCATTTTAATGCTGCATATAAATAGCCAGTTGCCGACCCAAATAAAAATGGAACAAGTATCACAGTGAGTAATGTAGAGATAAACTTTTGGAACATGTAGCATTAGCTCCAACAATTATGTCTAGGATGGATGGCTTTGTAACAGGTTACATAGTGAAGCAACATTTCCAAAGTTCTGGTGGTTGGTTACTTAAAGTCCTCTTCAGATGTTTTTCTCTTGCATGAATGTGCATGTGCATACACACACACACACAAACACACACACACCTCCTTGAAGCTGAAGGTCTACCAGGAGAGTTGTCACACAATGGTCAGAATGGTAAGATCACCACCACCACCATCATCATATTAGAACTGCAGGGCCTCTTTAGATTATCGAGTCCAGCCACTATCAAGAAGGCTGCACAGTGGGGGAATCAAACTCCCAACCTCTGTCTCTGCAGCCAAATACCTAAACCACTGAGCTATCTATCCAGTGGTTCACTCATCAGGAGAGGTCCTTTTCTCGGTCCCACCACCTCCACAGGTTGATCTGGTGAGGACATAAGAAAGGGCTTTTTCAGTGTCCACTCCTAGTCTATGGAAGGCCCTTCTTGTGAGGTTTGTTTGGCCCTCGTTTTTGCTATTCATAAATGTTTATTTATATTATTTATATACTGTACTGCCTTTCTCCCTATGTAGCACTTGGGAGTGCTAACCACATACCGTGTTTCCCCGAAAATAAGACAGGGTCTTAATTAGTTTTTGCTCCAAAAATGCATCAGTGCTAATTTTCAGGGGATGTTTTATTTTTTTCAGGTACAACCATCTACCTTTATTCAAATAGTCATGTCATCTTCTTGCTGCACAATGGTGGTGGGGTTTTGCTTAAGTGGGGCTTATTTTGGGGGTACGGCTTATATTACAAGCATCCTGAAAAGCATATTAGGACTTATTTTCGGGAAAACAGGGTATCTTCCAGAGTTCTTCATATTCTTACACTTGCTCCAATACATGTCTGATATTCCTTTATTTATTCTATTTAATTTTACCAGGTATAAGTACCCTCTGTGCACTAGCTGTGCAGGAATTCAAAGAGAGAAACAACTTCAACTTTTCTGGAGTAGACAACCCCTTTTCTTATTAACTGGCACTTAGTCTAAATAACTCACTTTTAGATATTAATAGAAAGAATAAGAACGGATCAACAGCAAAACCAACAAACATAACTGCCTGCAGCAACATACTCCAACAGACTCTAGAGAGAGAGAAAGCTCAAAAGCAGAGAATTGGGGCTCTCTTTGAATTCAGAGGCAGGGAAGGAATGACTGTTTAGTAGTCCAAGGTAGATACACCCCAGCCCGGAAAGGTCCCTCCCAGCAAAATCCACTAAAGGCAGCCTGCGGGCTTGCAAAAACCCGGAAACAAATGTTCCCCTCCCCTGAATTACCTACAAAAATCTGGGAAACTAAGAGTGTGGTGTAAGCAACGTGTAATAGTTACAAAGTTATGCCAGGCATGTGATACTGAGAAAAAAAAGGTTCCCAGCATCTTATTGTAAATCCATCTAATTTTAAAATAAAATTAATTAAATGCTTTTAACCATTCCCTTATTTGTTTTCAGGTTTCTCGCGCTCACTGCCAGCTGCTGAACTCCTCTGTTAAACAACCAAACAAAAAAAACCCCGCAAACCCTCTTTCTGCAACCAACGAGACCGCAAAAACAAACTACACGCGTATAAAACAATCACGAAGGTGACGCCGTTGCATTCCATGGAAAACTCGCTGTTCTTTCTCCTCGCGCATGGAACGTTCCAGGAAGAGTGAACCGGAAGTAGCGGCTCTGTGGACCTCTTCTGTTTTCGTAGCTCTTCTCCCGATCAGGCGGCGTTTCAGAGATAGGAAGCTTTCCCGAAGCGGGCAAGCGAAGGTGGCGACGACGGAAGTGACGTCTGAGAAGGAAAGCGGATGTACTAGAGGGCGAAGAGGGGGTGGAACCGACGGGTTCGTGAGGCAGCAACGTCATCGCCATGGTGGATTACAGCGTCTGGGACCACATCGAGGTGTCGGACGATGAAGATGAGACTCACCCCAACATTGACACGCCCAGCCTCTTCCGATGGCGGCACCAGGTGAGGACAGAGCGGTTCGAGCCCCTTCCCCGGAAGGAAGCGAGGCCCCCGCGCCCCCTCCTCCCATAAAGCGGGTGAGCCTCCCGGATCTCCCCACTTCTGTGGGAGCTCCATCGTGGGTTGGGTGAAAACAGGGAGACTTTGCTGGGAGGCAGCTTCCTGGCACAGCCCCCTGGGAAGGCTGGGCGTGGGTGCGCTCCTCTACTCGCCTGTGTGGTGGTCATTTCCAGCCTTAGCGATGGGGAACGTGTGGGCCTCCGGATGGCCTTGGACTACACATTCCATCATCCCCAGCCACCAGAGTGAGTGGTGAGGGATCGTAGATGTTGTAGTCCTTTTGGAAAAGTAGGGGTAGTTCACCCAAATCAAAAGTTGCTTTCTCAGTCTTGCAAATTCCTCCTCCTGAAATTTACTTCTTCCCAGCATCCGGCTTTGGAAGGACCTTTTTACTCTTTACGAAAAATCAGTCGGGGTGCTCTAAACATGCGAACACCTATTTATTTATTTATTTATTTATTTATTTATTTATTTATTTATTTATTTATTTATTTATTTATTTATTTGATTCGTATCCCGCCCATCTAGACTACGTCTACTCTAGGCGGCTTAAATCAAAAATATGAAAAACAACATGTAAACAATTAAAATGACAATTTACATCAATCATATTAATATTATTAGTGGCGTTCAAGATGGAAAAGCAAAATGGGAGTTAGGATAGACAAGAAAATCAAATAATAACTGGAGGGAAGGCCTGCCTAAAGAGCCAGGTCTTAAGTTGGCTCTTAAAAACACCCAGCGAGGATGCCAGGTGAATTTCCGATGGGAGTTTGTTCCAAAGTTGAGGGGCCACTGCCGAGAAGGCCTGGTTTCTTATTTTTTCTTCCAGTCCTCCCTATGTTTTATAAATGAATTATAACTGAGTAGTATTTCTCTTCAACTATTGAAACATAGTTAAAAGGCAAGGTTTTGAGTCCTTTAGAAGCACTTCATCAGGCACGTTGATGCACTTGCTTTTTTGGAGTCATTGGCAATGGCAACACCACAAATTTGCTATCACCAAAGGATGAAGACTAAACATCTATATTTGACTGGCCAAGAAAAGGCATGTATCTGAAATCCTGGAGAGCTCTAGCTGTTCAGAGTAAACAGTAGCAAAGTAGTTTAGACCACTGGGCTAATTTAGTACAAAACCCATTCATGAGTTTGTGAATATTCAGCTGAATAAGGTTTTTAATATTTAATTTCTGTTCAGATTTTAGATCTTAAAATAGCAGCTGGAGAACCAAAGATCTGAAGAAAAATGGTTGCAGATGGCTTAAGATTTGTTCTGTCCTGTATATGTATGGTGTTGATCAATAATGCCAAAGTGTATTTAAATCTAGGGAAGTTACTGCGTTTATTAGTATGACTAGTAATTTTCCATAATGCACATCTGTCAAGAACATAACTTTAAAGGATATGGTAAATGTTGCCACACTTCCTTTAGAGTGGTAGGACAATGAACCAATTACCTCTGGAGGAGGTGAGTGTTCTGACACTGGAGCCATTCAAGAGAAAGTTAGACAGCTGTCTGTCAGATATGCTCTGATTTGAATTCCTGCATTGAGGAGAGGATTGGATTTGATGGACTTAGAGCTCCCTTCCGACACCCTTATTCTGTGATTTGATAGTTTGTACTGGGAAAATTTGAGGCCGAGATAAGGAAGGACAGCTGCTAAAAGCTAGTCTACATATTGTGTAGTAGCAGGATGTGAAGTAAAGTTGTCTGTATAACAAAGTTCTGACTATTTTTAACTCTCTGAGATTTGTGTGAAACATGTCCCCCAAAACATTATTGAAAGTTTCCATGGATATGTGATGCTCTGTGCTAAACTTAGAAAAGTAGATTTGGAAAGTCCAAATATAGATTTAAGCATCTGTTATTTTTTTAAGTGGAGGCAATAGTTTTGTGTGGAGGGTAGGATAACCATGAGTTTATCTCTTTGGGGGAAATTGAGCCTGTGGCTCATTTGCATATCTTTATTTTCAGCTTTGAACTTAAGTGTGCATCCCCCCAAAATTAACATGTGAATAGAGCATGAGTCCTTAAAGTGTTTTATGCAGTGGATCAGCCTTCCTCAACTTGGCAATCTTTAGTCATTTTGGACTTGAGTTCCCACAGTCTGTTTAGCGTTTGAAAGGAGATGCAATATAAAATGGACACCTAGATGCAAAAGTCTGCAATGGATGACTCTTGAGAAATTAGGTTCTGCTACATTTGAGGAACAGTTAGTTTGCATTTAAGATCTGAACTACTGTATATGCAGAGTTGTCAGTTCCAAGTAAAAACTTTATCTATTCAGTATATTCCCAAACACTTTGCCCCCCTTGTTTCTCTCCTTTGGACACATTCCTAGCTTCTCAGTGCTCTTCTTGAAGTATGATGCCCCAAACTGGACACATTATTCCAGGTGATATTTGACCAATGAGTAACAGCTTCCAGTTCCCATATGCTATTCAGTATGATGTTTCTGATACTGATATAAGACATAGGCAAGCAGAAACTTAGAGGCATTTTAATAAAACTGGTTTGACATGACTGGTCTTTTGCCAGCTTTCAAATACTGTATTGGATAAGAAAACAAAACAAAACACACTTCATCAGAAGCCCTGTGCAGAAGGCATTCTGCTTCCTTTCCTTTATGAACAACATGGATGGCTTCTAGCCAAGTAAGGGATTGAAAACCAACTTGTCCTACATTCATTGGCATCTATCCCAAATCTTATGGATTTTTGGTCATCCTATTCTGAATTTTTTTAAAAAAAGTTACATGTTTTGGTTTTGCACTTTGGGGAGGTGGGGCGATGAATGAATCAGTGTATTTCCTAAAAATGCCATTTGTTAAACAATGGTCTGTGCTTTCTAGTAGATACATGCAGACACAAATACAAAACACCAAGAAAGAACATTCCTCATATGTTTAGTCACTTGATCTCTGCTCTAGTTTTTTCTCGCAGCTTTAGAAGAAGAGCAGCCTTGCCTATATTATGATTCATATTTGTTTGCCAGTTACTAAAAATTAATCTGAGGAAGTTAAAAAACAAAAGTGAAACACAGTTGAAAAGGCAATGTCGTGCCGGACATGCTTAGATTCTCTCTTAAACTAGTCATAGCTCATGAGGTCACAAGATATGATAGTCCCTCTTACCTCATGGTATGTAGGCTGGGGAATTGAGCTTAATGGGATTAAAACATATTGCCTGCTGGACACAGGAGCTTCCATCTAAAGAGTTGCTAATGTGGACTTAATATAAAAAGCAGACATTGTGGAAGGACACATCAAGGCAAGATGACTTATAGTAAACTCTCTGATGAATATTTTATACCTCTTTGCTACACCTACAGCTATTTGCTCAAAATTTAATTATTTCAGCTTTAGTTTAGAAAATATTTCTTTTGTAAATACCCTACATTATTCCTTCTTTTGAATGCTTATCAGAATGTACATCTTGTGTTTCATCATGATAGTCGTTCAATGAATGTTTATGGTTTTGTTACTATAGTGTTTGATATGTTTTGTTTCTTTTACTTTTCTTCTTTGGAAAAAGGCAAGTTTAAAAACACACACTCTTCCTTACCCCATTGGAAGGTACCAGATAGTTGTATCTTTATATAGGCAACTTGGTGTGACTCTTTATGAGTCTTTCTATGATGTGACATAGAAAGGCTGATATGATTTCTGCTATTCAAGAGCCGTTGTTGGGCTATATTGATTTAATGGACTCTGTTTTCAAGGCCCGAGTTGAGAGGATGGAACAGTTCAACAAGGAGAAAGAAGATGTAGACAAAGGATGCCGGGAATGCAAGCGGAAGTTAGCTGAGTGCCAGAAGAAGATGAAGGAACTAGAACTAGCCAACACAGAGGACAGTAGAAGTGAGTTGCAGAGGCTGCAGGCTGAGGCCCAGCAGCTGAAGAAAGAAGAGAAGACCTGGGTGGAGAAGATGGAGGAGCTTAAGAAAAAGGAAAAGAACATGCCATGGAATGTGGACACTCTTAGCAAGGATGGTTTCAGTAAGGTGGGTTGAATTGTTTACATTAGACTGATTCATTTTATATCTTGCTTGATGGCTGTGCTATTTACAGCTTTATTTTATTTTTTTATTCTGCCTTTCTCACATAGTGAGGAGAACCTGAACATGGTTGATGGAAAGTAGATAGCTATATGAGCACCACATTTGGCAGCAAGGAAATACAGTAATCCATGATATTTGGGAAGAGTGGGAAGGAAGCAGTGGCATCAGTAGGTGTCCTAGAAAAGGAATTTGGAACTTGGCCCTCCAACTTTTAGGGGTAATGAAGCTGGTGCTCTGGATGTTTTAGAGTACAGTTCCAACAACCTCCACTTTCAGTGAGGAGCATGAAGTGGCTTTCCCCTGCTCTAAGGCTTTAGTGAAGGCAACTATTATCTTCAGTTTGACTCCCTCACTATCTGGTGGATGGCAATGGAATTTGCCAATGTGCAACCCACAGATTTGCTACCTATTATGTTCTGAGATAATATCTCAATTCTTAGGTCTCATTTCCTGATAGCTAACATGATGGAAGCAAAGATGAAGGATGGGTTCTGTTTTGGAATGAATGGAGAAGGAAGACTGAAAAGGTTTCTTTAGAGTTGTTCAGGTTCATAACATTTTTGGGTGATAAAACTATAGCTAGAGTGGGCAACATTTGCATTTCAAGCCTCAAGATATTTTATTTTTATTATTATACTTTTTTTGATGTACAGTTAAAAAAATTCCTTATGCCCTCTAGCGGTGTTGTCCCCCTCAGCACCTATGGTCTCCCTTCACCCATGCAGTTTTAAAAAAACATTTTCAGCCCTTGGAGGGCAAAAGAGTTCTTTTCCAGTTTAAGAAAACCCTTCTAGCACAAGAAAGTGTGTGTGCGTGCACGCTGCTAGTCTCCTCGCCAGTAGAGCTGGAGTTCTCTGTTGGGCTCCAGTTCAGCTTCTTGACTCAAATCAGTTTTTATTAGAGTTACAGCAGCAGTTCCCTCTGCCTTTTATTCCATAGTCCCAGAGGGTCAAGTTACAATTTCCAAACTACTTGTCAGCTTGGGGGTCCAATTAGTTTCACTGGAATTCTCCCAGAGCCCAGGTTCTGGAAGGAAGGGAGAGCTTAGAGTCAGGACACACCGCATTGAGAGAAGGCCTGTAAATGAGCACAAGGACTTGGTCTCTGCAGCTCATATTTCATCGTCCCTTCCCTCGCCTCTCCAGAACTGCTGCATCATCCAGGATAATGTAGCCTTGTCCAAGCGCATACCTGGCTCTTGTTGCAAGCCATTAAACCTGGCAAAGGTGGACAGCTTCTGCCATTCTTCCACATATCCTGCTCTTCCAAGATCGGTGATGTCCCCTTGCCTTCCCAATTCTGCTCTTTTATTCTCCTTTACCTGGCTTCCTTCAGTTGCCTCTCTTCTATTCACTGCCTCTCCTTCAACTGCAAGGACTCCCTTCAACCAGCCTCATACTGAGGCAACTCTCCCTCCTCCTGGCTACTTGCTACCTATGGGCTGGAGCCAGGCAGCTTGCTCTTGCATCCTCTCACAGGGAGTCATGGGTGCAGGATCAGCCTCTGCTGTCCAGGGATAGAGGTGATCTACAGAAGCAGCTTTACTGGCGTCATTATATGAAATTACTGTAGCCTCCTGTCCGATAGCTATCTCGAGGAGAAGCATTTGTTCAGTTATTGATTGTTTTGTCGCTGCTTTAACTCTTCCTCCTTTTGCTGGAGCGATTCTTTCTTGTTTGTTTGGTCTTGAAATAAATCAGCCGCTCCTGAGTGTTCTCTTGCCAACTTAACTTACAGGGAGGTAATAGGAGAGGTGTTTAACCAGAGCTTCCTTTACTACTATAGAGTGTCTTCAATGTCCGACCTGAGCAGCCAGAGGAAGAATCTGAAGAACAGAAAGAAAAGAAGCACAAAACATTTGTGGAGAAGTATGAAAAGCAAATCAAACACTTTGGTAAGCTATACACTTCCGCATGTGTTTTTTTTTCTGATCCCATTACGGTTTCAAAAATGTATTAGGCTTCTGTTACAAAGGAAACTTGCAAGTGAAAAAAAATGCTATTGATCAGAGTTTATTATGCATTAGCACAAATTTTGTGTCTCTGGCCAAGAGCACTTGGGTTCCTTGACCTCCAGTTGCATATACAGCTTTTATGGATGATGTTAATTTATAAATGAATAGACTTGGTGTGACTGACCCCCTCCCCATGGTGTCTATTTGTGCAGGCATAACACTTCGTGTATATATTTTCAGGCAGCATTCATTGCACTAGGGCAGTGGTTGCCAGCCTTGGGAAATTAGGTGTTTTTGGACTGCAACTCCAAAAAACCCTGTCTAGCATAGCTCTTGGTAAAGGCTTCTGGGAGTTGTAGTCCAAGAACACCTGGGTTACCCAAGGGGATATTTGTTGACAGCTTTTACACATTAAAGAAATATATCTAGAAGAACAAATATGGGGGAACATAACGTTCCATGAGTTTTAGAGCTTCATGAAGTTATAACAATAATAATCTTAGAACTGTAGAGCTGGAAGGGGCTCTGCGGATTGAGTCCAGTCCCTGTCAAGGAGGCACAGTGGGGAATCGAACTCCCAACTTCTGGCTCCACAGCCAGATACCTATACTACTGAGCTAACCAATCTGCTAAAAGATGTTAGGATATTAAAGGCTTAATCTCCTAACAATATATTGGATACACTTGTGAGAGAGCATCTGAATTGTCCTTTCACAAGTTCTTCTGGATCTGGTGAAAATGAGGTGTGGGCAACTTCTGTAGTATTTACTAGCCCAGTGGTTACCTTCCATCATGAGTTACAAAGTCCAAAAGAGAGCTGTTTTGATAGACTGCAAAGGGCTTTGTTTGAGAGGCTGTTCTTGAGTAAATGAATTACAACATCTGTTTGTAGTGGCCTGAGTCATATATCACCTCCATCTCAATACCTTGTTTGACTCCCTGGTGCTTGTCTTTAACAGGATCTCCATACAGAACCTGGCAGGGGTGGGTGACTAGAGTCCTTCAGATTTCATTGGCTTGCCCTAGGTAGCATTTCTTGCGATGGAACATGATTGCTGTTGAGTACTATCTGAAAGGCCACAAATACTCATTCCATCCTTAAACTTTCTCCAGCCCTGGTCCTTGTCAATGTTTTGAGTTACAACTTGCATCAGTCCAGGCAGCATAATCAGAGGCTGGGAACTGTGGGAGTTAAACTCAGACTCCTGGAGAGAACCTGGTTGAAGATACTGCCCTAAATCCTACATTTATCTGGTTTCATACATATGGAAATTCAGTTACAGTGGTGCCTCGCTTAGCGAATGCTTCGTTTAACGATGAATTCGCATAGCGAGGGGGTTTCTGGGGGAAACTACTGCCTCGTATAGTGAGGCAGTCTATGGAGGAAACTCGCATAGCGATGTTTCCCCCATAGGCCCCCGGCGGGCGCTTCGGAGCGGCCGCGGGGAGACCTCTCCCACGGCCGCTCCAAAGCGCCTGCCCTGAGAATGCCGGCTGGCTGGCCGGCGCTTTGGAGCAGCCGCGGGAGAGGTCTCCCCGCAGCCGCTCTGAATCGCCGGCCAGCCTGCAGGCATTCTCCGGGCGGGCGCTTTGGAGCGGCCGCAGGGAGACCTCTCCCGCGGCCGCTCCGAAGCGCCTGCCCTGAGAATGCCGGCTGGCTGGCCGGCGCTTCGTAGCAGCCGCGGGAGAGGTCTCCCCGCAGCCGCTCTGAATCGCCGGCCAGCCTGCAGGCATTCTCCGGGCGGGCGATTCAGAGCGGCTGCGGGGAGACCTCTCCCGCGGCTGCTACGAAGCGCCGGCCAGCCAGCCGGCATTCTCAGGGCAGGCGCTTCGGAGCGGCCGCGGGAGAGGTCTCCCCGCAGCCGCTCTGAATCGCCCGCCCGGAGAATGCCTGCAGGCTGGCCGGCGATTCAGAGCGGCTGCGGGGAGACCTCTCCCGCGGCTGCTACGAAGCGCCGGCCAGCCAGCCGGCATTCTCAGGGCAGGCGCTTCGGAGCGGCCGCGGGAGAGGTCTCCCCGCAGCCGCTCTGAATCGCCGGCCAGCCTGCAGGCATTCTCCGGGCGGGCGCTTTGGAGCGGCTGCGGGGAGACCTCTCCCGCGGCTGCTCCGAAGCGCCTGCCCTGAGAATGCCGGCTGGCTGGCCGGCGCTTTGGAGCAGCTGCGGGAGAGGTCTCCCCGCAGCCGCTCTGAATCGCCGGCCAGCCTGCAGGCATTCTCCGGGCGGGCGCTTTGGAGCGGCCGCGGGGAGACCTCTCCCGCGGCTGCTCCGAAGCGCCTGCCCCGAGAATGCCGGCCGGTTGGCCGGCGCTTCGGAGGGGCCGCGGGGAGGCC
This sequence comes from Pogona vitticeps, assembly GCF_051106095.1. Classification (NCBI taxonomy): domain Eukaryota; kingdom Metazoa; phylum Chordata; class Lepidosauria; order Squamata; family Agamidae; genus Pogona; species Pogona vitticeps. Next base: position 182,810,613 of record NC_135784.1, read on the forward strand.
TCTCCCCGCGGCTCCTCCGAAGCGTCAGCCAGCCCCAGCTGGTAGCCTGCCCGGGCCGCCTACCCGAGCCGTTCTCGGACGCCTGGACGTCCGAGAACGGCTGGGGTAGGCGGCCCGGGCAGGCTACCAGCAGCGGGGACAGAGGGGGGGGTATCCGGAAGGTTTCCAGGTGAAAGCCTGGAAACCTTCCGGACACACCCCCCCCCACCCTGCAGCCGCCGCTTGAAGCCTGCCCGGGCCGCCTACCCGAGCCGTTCTCGGACGCCTGGACGTCCGAGAATGGCTGGGGAAAGCAGCGCGGGGAGGCTTCAAGCGGCGGCTGCAGGGTGGGGGGGTGTCCGCTCCCAGCGACCCCCCACGGCTTGGATCCAAGCTGTGGGGGCAGGCTGAGAGGGTGGTGGGATTGGGATGCCTTTCAGGCATCCCGGGTTTGGATCCCACCCGCCGCCGGTTACCCTAACCGGCGGCGGGTGGGATCCAAGCCCGGGATGCCTGAAAGGCATTCCAATCCCACCACCCTCCCCCCGCGGCTTGGATCCGAGCCACGGCGGCTACCCCAGCCATGGCCGGACTCTAGGGAGTCAAGCCATGGCTGAGTTAGCCGCCGTGGGTCAGATCCAAGCCACGGGGGGAGGGAAAAAACCGGATAATCCATTCCTATTGGAACGGATTAACCGGTTTCCAATGCATTCCTATGGGAAATGGTGCTTCACATAACGATGTTTTCACATAACGATGTTTTGTTTGGAACCAATTAACATCGTTATGTGAGGCACCACTGTATTTTAGAATTAAAGTCACTGGGCAGGGAAGTTGGGGAGGAGGGGACTATGTGACCATGATGTGTAGCCAGCTTGCTAAATGCAGTGCTAAACTACAAACTAGTATTGCATCTGAGCTTGTTTTCTGTTTGGCAAGCAACAAACCATACCATCCTTCCACCAAGGACTGTGATCACACAAAGGCACACCATTCTGTAAATTGTCTGGTTTCTACTGTCGTGGAGTAAATTTTGTACATATTAGAACAGAAAACCAATCCTGTTGCATCAAAAGCACGTTGAGGCCCCTTTGCCTGCAGCCCTCTTTGTAAGCTGAAGGTTCAGATTACGTAAATCCATCTTTAGAAACCAGAGACCTTGGCCTATTTGTCATTAGCAATCAGGGTTGTCTTCTGCTTAATTATTTTAATGCTCTCATCACTGTATGGCTTGACCTTTGATATTTCAAGCCCCTTCATCACTACCCTGGTTGTCTTAATTGCCTCTCCTGCTGAATTCACATTACTGTCTTACAGGTTACACTGCCGCAAAATGCCAGCAGTTCCTTACAGTACTGTCAGTAGTGTATCAAATTCTGGGTCCAAAAGCCTGGTAGGGAAAATTGCCCTTTGTAGCCTGCAGGAACAGTCTGATTTGATGCTGCTCCTCTCCTGTTCCAAAGGAATGCTGCGGCGCTGGGATGACAGCCAGAAATATCTGTCTGATAACCCACATCTTGTGTGTGAGGAGACAGCCAATTACTTAGTCATCTGGTGCATCGATCTGGAAGTAGAAGAGGTGAGTGTGGCTGATGCCGTTTCTTCAGAAAAGCCAGGATACTAGTCTATTATCAGTTTGCAGGGCAACAGTGGGTGCTGTGCTGGAGATTCCTTGTGTTGGGGGTACAGTGGTGCCCCGCATAGCGACATTAATCCGTTCCAGGATTAACGTTGCTATCCGGATTCGTCGCTATGCGGGGGGAAACCCCATAGGAACCCCATGCGTTCCTATTGGGGAAAAACTCACCAGTAAGCGAAGATTCCCACATCCGGCCGCCATTTTCGCTGCCCGGTAAACGAGGGCAGGGCGCGAAAACGCTGTGGGCGGCCATTATGCTGATCTGGCGGCCATTTTGGAACCGCCAATCAGCTGTTTTCTAAACATCGCGATGCGAAGATCGGTAAGCGAAACGCTTACCGATCATTGCAATGCGATGTTTAGCCTATCTAAACATTGCAATGCGATCGCATTAGCGATCGCAAAAAACGCGTCGCTATGCGGATTCATTGTTAAACGGTGCGCTGGTTAAGCGAGGCACCACTGTATTTGTGATTGACAGTGTTGGACAACTGTGTGTCTTGAAAAAGTTTAGTAGGGTTGACTTATGGCTGCCTTATCCCAAAATGTCATGGGTGGGCCTACTTGCCTATGAACTAACTATGGTGGCAAGGCAGGTTCTTAAGAGGATTCCCTGCATTTATTTGCAATATTATGATTAAAGCGCCAGGTAATGGTGTTTGAACATTTAACTTGGGCTGGCATTGCTTGGATACAAGTAGTTGTTAGCAGCTTATTTCACTGAAATTGCAACAGTCTCTTTTACAGTGTGATAATTGGCTGCCTCTCCTAAACAACCAGTGTGATGTTTCTGTGATGAATGAAGTGCCTGGTTCTGCTTTAACTGGATGATTTCTCCTGTTTAAAACTACCTCAGCTGTCCTTCTGTGTCTGATACTGTAGTGATTAGTCTTGCTGAGTCAGTCACTGCTGTCTTGTGGCCAGCTGCATGTTCAAAAGCAGACTCTGGCATTGGAAATGGTCTCGCTAGAGATCTGCTGAAAGGCAATGCTGAAACATGATTCCAAATGGTGGGAAGTGAAAGGGGGACAGGATGGTGAAGAAAACAGCATTCCGTAAACCTGATAGGCATAACTTTGGGCCAGCTGATAACCCTGTGGAGTAAAAGGCAGGACACAACAATAACAAAAACAGTTACTATCGTTCTCATAATCATTATTAACTACTAACTGTAATTAACTAGGAGAATGTTTGGCCAAGTTCAACATGGCAAGCTGATTGAGCTCGTAAACAAAGAGGTTGATTGAAAAGTTTGTGGTGATTAGTAAAAAGCAACCAAGCAGTGCAGTTTAAACCCCAGAAGAAAAGTGTAGAGCATGTTGGCAAATTGAAATTTGGATTAAGGTTTAAAAAACAATATGATCTTAGCCATGCAAATAAATAAATAAATAAATAAATAAATAAATAAATAAATAAATAAATAAATAAATAAATAAATAAATAAATAAATAAATAAATAAATAAATAAATAAATAAATAAATAAATAAATGGAATACTTTAAAAAATCTAATTGTCTTTGAGAATGTGCATTATATGACACTGTATTCTTCGTTATGCTGTATGGTTGAGAACTGGATTTGTGCTACCGTGAGAAGCATAGATGCAGTTTAAATATGGATTTATTTTATTATGCTAAGAATTTCTTGGATCAGAAGGGTGGTCAACAAGAACTACTAGAACAGGTGAAAAAATACTGAAAGATCAAACACACAAAATACAGAAAGCTAGACTAAAATTGAGAAACCTTGAGTCATGAGAAATAGAAAGTACTGATTGTTACAGCTGATTATTCAAGATAAAATTTAGTCGGGGAAACTCAGGAAGAACTTCTCAGCTGAAAAAAACCTGGAGCAACAACAGTATTTAGAACTGTAAATCCCGAGTCGGTGATATCCAGTCTTTCATGGGAGAAAAACAAGATAAATTAAAAATATTTAATCTCAATTTTGATCAAAACAGGTATCCAAAACAGTGTACAAAGAGAAACAAACATTAAACTAGAGAAGGTAAGTAAGGTAGTGTTCAGCACTTCCCTGGCCCACCACTTCTGGGTGCTGCCTTTGAGTAGGTGGGGCTGGGAAGCACCGAACACCTGTTCATCCAAAGGGCAAACCAACACAAACTGCCAAATTGGCAGTTCATTCCATCTCTAAAATAAAATGAAAGCAATGAACGAAATTAACAGCAGAGTAGTCTTTAAAACCACAGATCAGAATCACCCATATTAAGAACACTGGCAGAAATCCAGTACTAAGTTGCAAACAGAGTAAACGCTTTTAATTAGTGGTACTTGGAGGTGTTGACTCACCAAATCTTCACTGATTCAGTTGGCCTAGTCTAGTTACAACCTATTACTGCATTTCAACCAGTAACAGCCAGAGGGAACAAAAAAATATTTACCCCGTCAAACTGAGTAAAGCAGGGGGCAGGAGCCTCAGTATTGTACTTTGAGAGTGTTAGTTGTACAGCAGGGACGCTACCAGAGAGGAAGCTCTGCCCCACATTTTCAGCAACCTAGTTCACCAGCTTCTTACAGGTATAATAAAGTGCGAACAAATATGGTTCTCTTGCCTGACTTGGACAAAGGTGGTGTGGGAAAAGGATGTGCATTTGAGACCACTTCTGTATCTTTTCTTAGAAACATGCCCTGATGGAGCAGGTGGCCCACCAGACTATTGTGATGCAGTTCATTCTGGAGTTGGCTAAGAGCCTGAAGGTTGATCCTCGAGCTTGTTTCCGGCAGTTCTTTGCCAAGATCAAGGTAAACCTACTGCTTAGATAATGGGAGGAAAGCCTTTCCTTGAATGTACCTTAGTGGTTTTTTGTTTTTCACTCTGCAGAGTGAAACTAGGCTTCTCTTTCGTCACAGGAACAGTGGTCTCCCCACTGATGATTTCCTGTGGTGGAAGTCCACAATGCTAGTTCTTCATGTTGTCCAGATTTGCTAAACAACGCAGCATAGTCTGTGGCTGCGACTAAGAAATCTAGTTCCTGTTTGTTCAGTTCTTTTTACTCCCACTATGACATTTGTTCTGTCCCATTTCTGTGTTAATGTGTGGAGTTTGTAAAGTTTGCAATCGAAATAATGGATTTCTTCATCTAGGACACTTTGCATGCAGTTTTCCAAAATGCACGCATGAGGTTAAGTGTAAACATTTGTCTCTATATGATAAAAATGATCTCCTGCACACATCCTCTAATGTGTGTGCGTTGGGCATGCCTTTTTTACACATGCCCTTTCTGTGCCTTTTTTTAAAAAAGACTGAACATGGCATTCAAGAAAGTCCTCCTGATTTCAGGTTACAACCATGTTACACTGGATGCTTTGGTTTGGGGAGTCTGAAAAGGGCTTTCCATATGAAAATGGAAATAAAATAGAATCTCCCTTTTCTCTAGCAGTGTCCTAAGTCTCAACAGTTAACAGTCCTGGTTGTGGATCTCCATGGCTTTAAAGGGATGGGCAACTTCCATAGATTGGGGCCACTTTTCCAGTGGACCTACTGTTCAAGGCTGCACACTCAAAAGATGTGCATGGCTTATGTAGAAGGGAAGGAACACTGTGGATTTTTTATTATATTTAATAAAAAATACTACCCATATACACACATGCATATATGCTTTAAAATTTAATTTAAATCAAGATTACATTGAACTTACAAAATACATTTATTAATAGTTGAATGATTTACAATCAGTTGAGGGAACCATAGATTTTAATTTTGCTTAACATCAACTGCCTGCTTGAGTAACAACAGTTTTTAAAAGGCTGTCAAATAACTAAGACAGGTTTTAAGTAATTAAAAGATGGCTGTTAAGGCTTATAATTAAAAGTATTATGTGACTTAATTGTTTTGCCCCCATATAGTTCTTTCCCTTCTCCCACGTCTCTCTTGTCTGACGCATTCGTAAATTCCATCTAGACTGCTGATCAACAGTACATGGAGGGTTTCAACGATGAGCTGGAATCTTTCAAAGAGCGGGTACGAGGCCGTGCCAAGGATCGCATTGAGAGAGCCATGAAAGAATATGAAGAAGAAGAGCGACAGAAAAGGCTGGGTCCTGGTGGCCTTGATCCTGTGGAAGTGTATGAATCACTCCCATCTGTGAGTAACTTTGCTGAGCTGCTGATAACATCTAATAATAGCAACAACACAAAACTTGTTGCATACAACTGATCTGTATGTACATTGTGGGTGTGGTTGACTTCTATACCTCTGAAAGTAGGGGAGGCATATGTTATGTAATGTTCTCCTTCAAGAGGTTAGGTTGGCCCTCTGCTTTATCATCACCATCATAATTAAACTGCAGAGCTAGAAGGGACTGGCAGTTGAAGACCCACCTCTTCAGGCAGGCTTTTAACAATCTTAACTGAGTCCCTGAATGCTGTTTTTTAAGATCAGTTTAACATGTTTTTAATCATTCAATGTATTTTAATTAGTTTAATTGTCTTTAATAGAGAATTTGTTGTGTTTTTAAATCAACATTTTTAACACTGTAAGCCACCCTGAGTCCTCTTGTCGGGATAAGGCACTCTGTGTGTGTGTGTGTGTGTGTGTGTGTGTGTCCCCTGGCTCTTCAATGGATTTATGTAAGTAAACCATTAGCATTGAGCCTCCTGACTTCCTTGCCATTCTACTGCAAAACCCTTTACTCTAAGCAGTCCCATCCAGTGCACTTGATTCTTGTTGGCCATTCTTTGGTGAAGCTTTAAAGTTTCCAGGCACTGGGATCTGTATATGCTTGCAAACCATAGGGTTGCTTGTTGGGCTTTGGTCAGCCTCTGCTGCTTACGCAGTGCAAGGCGGTGGTGGTACAAGGTTGTTTTTTTCCCCCTTTCTTCCTTTCCTTGCTCTTTTCATAGCATTGTGCAGATCCCTACACAATTCACGTCCTCTGAATAACTCTCCTTGACTTCACTTTCATACCATCCTGAATTTGTAGCTGAGTGAAGAAGTAGCATTTGGAGTGAATAGCTCATTTAAGATTTCCCCACCTGCTAACCATATATGATTTGTTTTTCACAGGAACTCCAGAAATGTTTTGATGTGAAGGATGTGCAGATGCTTCAAGATACTATCAGCAAAATGGATCCTACAGTGAGTATCCTTAGAGCTGGATTACAACTGAATCATGGAACTGTGTTTCCAGATATAGTGGAACCTCTACTTAAGAACGCCCCTACTTAAGAACGATCCAATTTAAGAACAGCTCCATTCGCTAAATTTTGCTTCTACTTGAGAACAGAGCTCCAAGATAAGAACAGGAAAAAAAATTCCTGCCCCCTTTTTTAACCTTAGGTCATCTTAGGTTTTTAAAAAAATCTCCTAGTGGTAGAATACGGATTAACTGTCTTTGCATTAGTTCCTATGGGAACTAATCCTTCAACGTACGAATGCGCCTCTACATAAGAACAAAAAACAGCCGGAACGGATTAATCTGTTTTCAGTGCATTCCTATGGGAAATTTTGCTTCAACTTAAGAACGTTTCAACTTAAGAACACCATTCCAATACGGATTAAGTTCTTGTAGCTTCAAGATATGTTATTTCCTGTTTTTGTGGATGTACATGCATACACATTCTTGTCTGCTCTCTCCACCCATTGGTCTCCTCAGTCTAGTGGTTGGAGACCTTGGACACATTGAGCAAAATCCCACTGGTGTGAAGCTACACTGGGCAAATTGAATCCAGTACTAGTGATATTTAATTTAAATTAATTGAAAGCTTCTCAAACGCCCCTTTCCAGGTTCCAGTGGGCTCCCTTTTGCCCTTTTGGGGGTCTCAAGACTGAGGTGGGGCGGATGGGGAATCTTTAATAGTAAAAAACCACAACCAAATTCCTGCGGTTCAGATCAGAGCCACTGATAGCGATCCAGTGCTGATATTTAACTATTAACCCCTCACCCCTCCCAAGGCTCCCAAAGACTTTTTGGGCAGAAAAGGCGCTCTACGGAGCCTTGGAATCTGAAAGAGTGGGGTGGATTAATTCATTTAAACAAAGTACTTCTGACAGTGGATGTGATTTTCATGGCAAATTTTTATTCAAAAAGATTTTGCTCATTGTCATAGCCATTAGTTATGTAGCTCCCTTTTTGCCTGGGAATTAAGAATATGCAAGTTTCTTTTCTTGCCAGCTGTCCTGTCCCCACCTACCCACAGTGAGAAATTCCACTATGGACCCAAACCAGTACCCTGTAGTATTCTGGCCTGCAGAGATTCTATAGCCATGAATCATCCTCTCTGTGGGCATTCAAAAAAGATTGTTGACTTCGGAGCAGTTCAGTCTCAGTTTATATTAGCTCGTGCCTGCTTGGCATCATCAGAACATAAGCTGTATTGAATTGCTTCCTTGGAATGGCTACTCAGTAAGGCTGAAATACACCCCCAGTTGTTTCTCTCTCCAGCATTATATTTTGTGAGTAGAAGACACATTTCCATACAGTACTTCATGATGCAGCTTGGTGTGCTTTAAGAATTCTTTGGAGCTTTTTGTTTATTATATAATTTAATTGTCATGGTTTAAAACTACAAAGTAGGAAATTAAAAGTATCATCTAAAATGCAGTAAGGTCACAGCCCTGAAGTAGTCTGTGTCTTGTGTTCCTTTCTAGGAAGCAAAATACCACATGCAGCGATGTATCGATTCTGGCCTTTGGGTGCCAAATGCACGATCAGGTGATGGAACAGAGAAAGGTGACAAACCAGAAGGTGTATATGAGGAGCTTAAGAAACAGAATGGCAAGGAGGGCAAAGGAACCGCCTGAAACCTGGGCCAGAGGTTTTCAAAGCAGATTACACCTCTCAACCTTTGTCTTTTCTTTCTTTCTTACCAAACTGTTCAGCAATGATGTGCTTTATACACTTAGACACTTCATGAATTGTATGAGATGCTTCTTACTGGCTCTCTTGCTCACCATAATAGCTCCCTGCCCCAAATTTTGCAACCTTGCCACCTGTTGGAAGCCAGTTTTTTTAAGGGAAGTCATGAAACACAGTGCAGCGTTTACAGGGGCTTGGCATAGCGATTCTGCCTTCTGTCTTGCTGTGGTAATGCCAGTCAGTGTCCTAGATATAATTGTGCTGTTATATCTATCTGTTTGTTGGCAACCAGTTAAGCCTACTTGAGCAAATAAAAAGATTAAAATAGCTGTAGCTGGAACAGTGTCCATCCTTGCAAGCTGTCTCTTCGTTGGGCAAGCAATCTATTAATTCTGTTGTCTAGTTCTTGTTCTTCTGTGGAAACATGTGTAGTCCCTTGGGAAAGAACATGTGGGTTCTGCTACAGTTTTTGGCAACAGATAAAAATATTTTGATTTGGAAGGATGATAAAAGACCACTTCTTGCAACCTTGTGAGGTGGAGTTCTGCCTGCTGCCTCCTCTAACCTGATGTTAATATTTATAGAAGAGGACCAATGAATTCCTGCTCAGCATAACTGATGGAAATGGCCAAGGAGAAGGGCCAAGATTCATGTGGTGTATGAGCACTTCCTTTGAATGCAGAAGGCCCCTTTGTTTAGTCCCTGTCACTGCTGAGTAGAGTTGGAAAAACAAACTACTGCTGGTCAGTAGAGAATAAAACCTTGGACCTACATCAGGGGTGCAAATGTGATGGTCACCTCTAAAATGCTGTTTTGTCTAGTTGTCTCACACTGGCTGTTGTGAGATAGATGGGAGCTGGAGACGGCACTGGCTATAGTTTCTGTTAACTGAGATTGCCTCTAAATCAGGCTGAGGTCCTGCAGATGTTGCTGAACTACAATGTATATTAGTAGTCTATGAAGCCAGTGACCAAGAATAGATTAGATTAGGCATCCTTCAGTCTCAAGAGACTGTGGTAACATGCTCTGAATAGAGGACTTGGAACAGCATCTAGTGTGGCTGAGAAGGCCAATTCGAGAGTGACAATCCCTTCCATGCTGAAGACAAATACAATCTGTCCCCTGTCCAGCTCCCTGATATTGCTGGTTTCGGGACTGCCTCTGCCTCTGCCTGCTGAACAAGTGTCTGTTCAAATTGGGAGAGGCCGTGATGCACCGCCTGCCTCCAGGCTGACACTCAGGTGTCAAGGTTTCCCATCTGTTGAGGTCCATTCCTAAGGCCTTCGAATCCCGTTTGCAGAAATCCTTGTATCATAGTTGTGGTCTCCCTCTGGGGCGTTTTCCCTGCCCTAATTTTCCATACAGGAAATCTTTTGGAATCTGACCATTAGCTATTCTGATGACATGCCCAAGCCAACATAGACATCGCTGTTTTAGTAATGTAGACATGCTAAAAATTCCAGCTCATTCTAGGATTACTCTATTTGGAACTTTGTCCTACCAGGTGATATCAAAAATGTGTCTGAGACAACACATATGGAACGTGTTCAGCTTCCTCTCCTGCCATGCACAAAGGGTCCAGGACTCACTGCAGTACAGAAGTGTACTTGGGACACAGGCTCTATAGACCTGGATCTTGGCATATACCGTCAGCTTCTTAAGTCCTACTCTCTTTGTGAGTCTAGAGACCATGGTAGCTGCTTTGCCAATGCATTTATCCAGCTCATCATCTAAAGAGTGAGTGTCAGAGATTGTTGAGCCAAGGTTCACAAAATCATGAACAACCTCCAATTCTTGTGTAGATACGGTAACAGAGGGAAGTGAGTCCACGCCTGGCCCATGACTTGTGTTGTCTTCAGGCTGTTTGTTAATCCAAGGTCTTGGCAGGCCTTGCTAAAACAATTCATGAGTTGTTGGAGGTCTTCAGCAGAATGGGCAACAACAGCTGCATCATCAGTGAAGAGGAAGTCCCGCATGCATTTCAGATGGACTTTGGTCTTCACTCTCAGTCTAGAAAGATTAAAGAGCTTTCCGTCTGATTTAATCTGGAGATAAACACCTGCTGCTGCAGATCCAAAGGCATGCTTCAGCATGACAGCAAAAAAGATCCCAAAAAGGGTTGGCGTGAGGACACAGCCCTGTTTCACTCTGCTTCAGATGTCAAAGGGATCTGATGGTGAGCCATCAAAAACTACAGTTCCCGTCATTTCTTTATGAAAGGACCTGATGATATTGAGGAGTCGAGGTGGACATTTATTTATTTATTCATTCATTCATTAATTCATTCCATTCATTCATTCATTCATTCATTCATTCGATTTTTACCCCGCCCCTCTAGACAATGTCTACTCTGGGCGGCTTACCTAGGTTAAAACACAAGAAGATAACATATAAAATACCATTATTACAATTAATTTTAAATTTTTAAACAATACATTTCCAAGATGGCAAGACTCAAAAAAGGAAGAAAAAAGAAAACACTTAATTGACTGGAGGGAAGGCCTGTTTAAATAACCAAGTTTTCAACTGGTTTTTGAAAACATCTAGCGAGGGTGCTAGCCGAATTTCAGTAGGGAGAGTGTTCCACAGCCGAGGGGCCACCGCCGAGAAGGCCCAGTTTCTTGTTTTTTCCTTCCGGGCCTCTCTCGGCATCAGGCCCTCAGCTGTCCCTGCTGGCTGTGTCAGGTGATTTGGGTAGATCTGGGTGGGAGAAGACGATCTGCCAAATATTGAGGTCCCAAACCGTTTAGGGATTTATATGTAATCATTAACACTTTGAAGTCAATGCGGAAACGGATGGGCAACCAGTGCAAGGCAGCCAGAGTGGGGGAGATGTGCTGGTATTTTCTCACCCCACTAAGAAGCCTGGCTGCCACATTCTGGACCACCTGAAGTTTCCGCATCAGCCTCAAAGGCAGCCCGACATAGAGTGCATTACAGTGGTCTAAAATCAAGATTACAAGCGCATGGACTAGAGTAGTGAGGGCCCCCCCCCCCATCAAGATACGGTTGCAGCTGGGCAATCCGCCATAGATGAAAATAGGCAGAGTGGACCATGGATGCCACCTGGGTTTCTATGGTCCAGATGTATCCCCAAGCTGCGAACCTCTTTCTTTGCGGCAAGGGTCGTCCCCCCAAAAGAGAGGGAGTTACCTATGCTGCTAATGGAAGGTCCGCCCACCCTCAAGACCTCCGTCTTGTCCGGGTTCAGCCCCAACCCATTCAGCTGCAACCGTTGCAGTACAGTCTCCAGGCAGCGCTGAAGGGACAGAGCAGCATCCACTGAACCATACAACTCCTAGATGTATGTATGTGTCTCCTGAGAGACACTCTGTATGCCAATTTGAGAATCTTTTATAAACTATTAGTACTAAAATTGCCAGTGTTATTTACCTCGGCAGAATGTAACGTGCCCAGACGACCCCACGATAAAACATGTGCTGCTTATGGACTCTCCCATAGCACCTAAGCAGTTTACAATTTGATTATGTAGGCTACAAATCCTTTCCCCCATAAGCTTGGATACTCAATTTACTGACCTCAGAAGGATGGGAGGCCGAGTCAACCCTGAGCAGGAGACCTGAATCCATCGGGATCAGACTTGGGTCATGAATGGAGTCTTGACTGAAGTTTAACCACTTGTGTTCTCTATATCAGTGGACCTCAACCTTGGGCCTCCAGATGTTCTTGGACTTCAACTCCCAGAAATCCTGGCCAGCAGAGGTGGTGGTGAAGGCTTCTGGGAGTTGTAGTCCAAGAACATCTGGAGGCCCAAGGTTGAGGACCACTGCTCTATATAATATATAGTAACAACTCTTGCTTCCCTTATCTTTGGAATTCCTTGCAGTTTGGCCGTATGCTTAATGGCCCTCTCTTGGAGCAGTGTCCTCCTCTTAGTCTGGCCAGGCAACAAGTTCTCATTTAGGCTGTAGTAAGATGATTCAGCTGTGTGGGTTTGTAGTCCTTTTCCTGAGTTTTCTTTGTTTCAGTTTTGAGTCTTTTGGTTTACTGTCGTCTTAGTTAAGTGCTCACTCACTTCAATATGTAGTTTTGACAAAGGTTGTCATGCAAATACCCTACTACGCTATTCTCCCAAGGCTCCTTTACCACCCACGTGCATTGTGAGACACAGATGTTTCAGGAGCCATCTGACAAATGAAAAAAAAATAGAATTTTATGTAATTATAACAAATACTCATTGGAACAATTGGCAAATTCTTTGTGAAAAGAAGAAGACAATGTATTCGCAAAGGCTTTCACGGCCTGGATCTAATGGTTATTGTAGGTTTTTTGGGCTCTTTGGCCATGTTTTGAAGGTTGTTCTTCCTGACGTTTTGCCAGTCTCTGTGGCCAGCATCTTCAGAGGACAACCACAAGAGTAAGACAGATCAAAACATGGTTCCACAGCACTTGATCAGGCTAAAAACCTCAGATACATGTTGGGATCTGTCCTTCCAGTGAGCACTGGAAGGACAGATCCTGAAGCTGAGGCTCCAGTACTTTGGCCATCTCATGAGAAGAAAAGAGTCCTTGGAAAAAACCTTGATGTTAGGAAGATGTGATGGCAAGAGGAGAAGGGGACGACCGAGGATGAGATGGCTGGACAGTGTCTGCGAAGCAACCAACATGAACCTGACACAACTCCGGGAGGCAGTAGAAGACAGGAGGGCCTGGCGTGCTCTGGTCCATGGGGTCACGAAGAGTCGGACACGACTAAACGACTAAACACACACGTGTTGGGGGCTCATGTAGTAGGAGCATGAGCTGTAAGCAAAAAAACATTTCAAGTTCACTCTTGCTCCTACTAGAACTAGATCTTAAGTAGGCCAATATCTATTATCCACAATTTTGTTTTTTAAAAATATTTTGAGGGGGGTTTATTTTCATAGTTTTTGCAAAGCTGTCCCAGGGCTTCTGTTTATTTTCATAAGTTGTATTTTTCCCAACTTAGATTGGAATTCCTAGATTGAAATAAAAGGTGTGTAGCAGGGATGAGGACAAATAAAAGAGAGAGCTATCAATGCTCTTCTTAATTGTGATAACTACAACTCTCATCAGCCCTAGCCAGCACAGCCCATGGTAAAGGATGGAGTGTAAATTGTAGTCCCTCTGGAGAGCTACAAGTTGCCAACCCTTCTACACCAAGCAACACTCTGTAAGTTTATAGGAATAGTTGTAGCACTTTGTGTGAACCTGTGTTAAAACTTACTACAGTACTGTGTTTCCCCGAAAATAAGACAGGGTTTTATATTAATTTTTGCTCCAAAAAACACATTAGGGCTTATTTTCAGGGGATGTTTTATTTTTTATTTTTCATGTACAACAATCTACATTTATTCAAATACAGTCATGTCATCTTCTTTGCTGCACAATGGTGGAGGGCAGGGTTTCACTGAACCGGTGCTTATTTTTGGGGTAGGTCTTATATGACGAACATCCTGAAAAATCATAAGGGCTTATTTTCGGGGAAACAAGGTATGTTTTAATACATTAATTGAATAAGGCTTAAAACGTAGCAATAATGCTATGCCTATATGTACATGTGTGTAGACAATAGATACAGTGAAAGTAAGTAATCATAAACCAGAAGTTCTCATGCAAATTACTTTGGGTAACCCACGTGTTCTTGGACCGCAACTCCTAGAAACCCCGGACAGCAGAGCTGATGGTGAAGGCTTCTGGTACAGTATTGCAGTTCAAGAACACATGGGTTACCCTAGGTAGGGAATCAGTGGTGGTGTAAACTATAGTGTGACGCTTTGCTCAATCAAGCACAGTTCTTGTGTGAAGAAATGCACTTTGATCGACAGACGCTCGCACTGAAATAAATCTGTTAGGTCTTCAAAGTGCTACAATATTCTGTCCCCCTCCCCTTCCTCCCTTCGCCAACATGCGGAGTCAGACTTTTACATGGCTAATGAAGTGGAAAATGTTCTTGTCCAAACGTGAGTCTAGGTCTTGCTGGGCTGTGACTGAAGATTGCATTCCATGTAGGCATCCTTCAGTCTCAAGAAACTATGGTAACATGCTCTGAATAGAGGAATTGGAACAGCGTCTAGTGTGTCTGAGAAGGCCAATTCGAGAGTGACAATCCCTTCTGCATTGAAGACAAATACAATCTGTCCCCTGTCCAGCTCCCTGATTTTGCTGGTTTCAGGACTGCCTCTTTGCCTCAGCCTGCTAAACAAGGGTCTCTTCAAACTGGGAGAAATGGCGCTGGACTGCCTGCTTCCTGGCTGAATGGTCAGATGTCAGGGTTTCCCATCTGTTGAGGTCCATTCCTAAGGCCTTCAGATCCTGCTTGCAGATGTCCTTGTATCGCAGCTGTGGTCTCCCTCTGGGGCGATTTCCCTGCACTAATTGTTCATACAGGAGATCCTTTGGAATCCGACCATCAGCCATTCTCACGACATGCCCAAGCCAACGTAGACGTCGCTGTTTCAGTAATGTATACATGCTAACAATTCCAGCTCCTTCCAGGACTACTCTACAGTGGACCCTTGACTTACAGACAGCTTGACTTACAGACGTTTTGAGTTAGACTTCTCTGGCCACAAAATTTAGGTTTGACTTGCAGCCTGAGAATTGACTTACAGACCAGAAAAAAACCAAAATGGAACAAAAACGGCCTGTTACGGGATTAATCGGTTTTCAATGCACTGTAGGTCAATGGAGACTTGACCTACAGACTTTTTGACTTGAGGACCGCCTTCCAATACGGATTAAGTTCTCAAGTCAAGACCCCACTGTATTTGGAACTTTGTCCTGCCAGGTGATACGGAAAATGTGTTGGAGACAACACATATGGAACGTGTTCGTCTTCCTCTCCTGCCATGCACAAAGGGTCCAGGACTCACTGCAGTACAGGAGTGTGCTCAGGACACAGGCTCTATAGACCTGGATCTTGCTATATGCCCTCAGCTTCTTGTTAAACCCTAGTCTCTTTGTAAGCCTAGACAACATGGTAGCTGCTTTGCAAATGCGTCTATCCAGCTCGACATCTAAGGAGAGAGTGAGAGATCGTTGAGCCAAGGTTGCATCAAAGACAATCCATTTATTCTAAGACAAAGCCCAGGGGCGCTTGTGCCATAGTAGCCGAAGAGCGCCGGGCAGAAGACGTCAACAGTAAGCAACAGCCCTACGTGCCAAGACCGGAGCACAACCACCAAGCGCCCCGTCGCTCTTCCAGGCTGTGGTTGAGCACAGCAGCCAGAGGCCAGGTTTTTTTTTTTCTCGTGCCCAATGAGAAGCCGCGCGCTCCTTCAGCCAGTAAGGTAGAAGAAAAAGTGGAGCAAGGAGTTTGAAGGGCGGGGAGGTCTGAAAGCGCAAGAAGAAGAGCAGCGTGAACCAATAGGAGGAGGCGTCTCATAGAGCCAATAGCGAGCGGTGTATCAGCCTGCTCGTTGAGGAGAAGGACCGGGGAGGTGGGGGAGGCCTCCCGGGAAATCAGGCGCTTCGCTTCGTGTCACCTGAAGGCGTTCTGCCAGCGGCGCGCGGGGGGGGGGGCGCAGGCTTCGAGGGGGGGAGGGTCGTCCCTCCCCTCGTCTCTGAGGTGAGACATTGTGGAAGGGGGGGGCGACGCCATAGGTAGAAAGGCGGGAAGTGAGGAGGAAATGTCCGGCGGCTGCGGCGGAAATGGCGCCCCGAAGGCGAGGGAAGAGAGAAACTGAGGGAGCTGAGGCTTTAAAAGAGTAAGGAGCCGCGGCGCGGGTGGTGGAAAATTTGGGTAACGTGGGTGAAAAAAAGAGATTTTTTAAACCGAACTTGTGGAGGAAACGGGGGAGGGGGAGGGAAGAGTCTGCTGGGTTTGCCATTTGCCCTCAGAACCTCCATGTACAGATGCAGTGATCCTCTGGAGTCAGAAAGACAGATGGCGGGGGCAAAGAGCAGAGAAGCATCCCCAGATAAATGGCTAAAGGGGTGGTGGTGGTAAGACGTGGTAGAAAATATGACCACTTCAAATATTTCTATCAGGTGCGGTGGTGACCTGGATGGTTTTGCTTGGCATTATGGTGCATCTCAGGGAATAATATTGGCGAAGAAAGTCCTTGAAATTATACATTGATGCTATAAACTGCACTCATTACTTAATGCTTTGTATCTCTTATCTGTATGGTAGTCTAGCTAAGAGAACTGTAAAGTGTAATGTGACTTGCTCTTTGACAAAATACTAAGAATATCAAAAATAGATTGCACACATTTGTTCTTTTAAGCAAAGAGAGGAGTTGTATGTGGAAAAATACTAAGGTGAGTAATGTGAACAGTGGACGATGAGATAGTTGGTTTGTGATCCTGGTGTTTGAAAGTAGAGGACACTCAACCTATGTATGTAACAGCAAACCTAATTCCCTTCAACTTCCAGGATAGGGGCTTGGTTGTGCAGTTAAAATGGGATATTCTGGTAGAGCGTTTGTGCCAGTGGCACAGTAGTGTACACATGCTTTCCTGTACCTATGTGGAGGTGGATATGATGGACGAATTTTATCTTATACGTAGTATAGCGTGATGGCTAAAGTGGAGGCCTAGGACCTGGGAGAGAGTTGGGCTGAAATTTGCACACAGTGATGAAACTCACAGGGTAGCCTTAGGCTAGTCACTCACTTTCTTAGCTTACCCTGGGAGAAGAAAGAAAGGGAGAGGAGAACCATGTATGCATCCTTAAGTTCATTGGAGGAAAGGTAGGATTAATGTAGCCAATAATTAAATAAATGCTGAGTTCCTTGGAGAATCAGACTGAAGGTACAACTCCCAAAATATTTTTGAGCCAGCTATCTCCTATTCAGGTCTTCATCTAGCCAAAGATGTGACTTGTGCCACTGGAAGGAGCAACAAACAGCTCTTTGAAATTGCTGGGAGATCTGGGGTCCTGTGTTTGTGCAGTACAACACTTGCAAAGGAACAGATCTAGGTTGTCTGCATCCAGGTGACCCCTATCCCCTGCATTTTGATAAACAACAATTCTGCTTGGATTGGTACACTGGTGCTGAATAGATATTTTAGCTGACAGGTACTGTTCATTCTCTCTCTCTGGCCTCTGTACTATGCAGATTTATCTGAAATATAGAATTGCCGGAGGTTGAGACTAAGACAGAGGGGTGAGAATATGGTAGCTCGGTTTTAAGCCTGTGAGCATCAGGCTCAGTGTTGCAGCAAGAAAGGAGTTAGAAACTTTATCCAGGGCACTTTTGTTGGTTGGTAAGAATGGCATGGTAAGAATGAGGTGGTGAGGTGTCTGATCTCCTAGTTTCATGGTTATCCATGTTACAGAGTACTTGAAGCTGTTGCTTTAGCTGCAGATAAGTGAAATTGGTTTGTCAGTAGTAGCTTTTATTGCCAAACTGTATTGTTGGGGATTTAGGTAGATTAATAATGTCTGAATGTTGTCAATATCTGGGACATTTAATTTAACTCATCTACTCAATAATTCAGCTAAGATTTTTATGCTACCTGATTTGTTGTGCAGATTTGAAAGAATGGTTATTTTTTGAAGTAGGTTTTGCCTGACCTCAGATTTCCTGTTTTTTTTTTTTGTTTTGTTTACTAATGAGGCTTCTTGGATAAAAAGGATGTTAAGAACAAATTTTGATCTATCCTATAGAAACATGACAGAGGTGCATAAGTGGGCATTCTCATAAAAACTATAAATATATTGTGCAGTCATGTTTGTGAAAAGCTGTTCAAAGAACAGCATTGATTTGAACTTCCACATGAGTGCCTGTAGGAGCAAAGAGCTGACTTTCGAAATCTCAGTGGCAGGGACATGTTCTGAAAGGGTGATCTGCTCAGTGGTTATATTGCTAATCTGACTATTGAAGCTTTTTGAGACTAAGAGATGTAGTTGAGCCTATGCTAAGAGGCAAATCTGGCAAAACATGTCATTCACTTTGGAAATAGTGGAACCTATTGTAAATGGTCTAGGGCAGTGGTTGGCAACCTTTTTCGAATCATGGCTGTTATAAATATTAAAATAAAATTAATTTAGATTCTTTGTTTCCCTGGCAAGGTCCTGGAAGAGAAGAGAATTGGAGAGAACCCACATAATTCATTTGCAAATATTTATTTTTATTTATTTATTTATTTATTGTATTTATACCCCGCCTATCTAGTCATTTCGACCACTCTAGGCGGTCTATCTATCTATCTCTATCCCCAAATAGGAGATAAGGGTTATTTAAAAGAGCGAGGCTTGCAAGATGGATCGCTTTGGTCAAAGACCACAAATAAAAGCACCTC
Source organism: Pogona vitticeps (assembly GCF_051106095.1). NCBI lineage: Eukaryota > Metazoa > Chordata > Lepidosauria > Squamata > Agamidae > Pogona > Pogona vitticeps. The sequence continues at coordinate 182,829,281 of NC_135784.1, forward strand.
AGTTTGATACAGAAAAGCATACCTTCTATATAGGGTTCTCCCCAAAACAAAGCTGATCATGTAATGCAGGTGATAGCAGAACAAGTCCCAATTTTCTGTAAGCAATTCTGACCTAGAGTTACATATGTTCTCTGATGTTGTTACTGTTTTTACATTTGAGGCCCCGGGAATATGACCTTGTAACACCTCTTACTGACATACTGTGAGTGTGATAACCCCATATTCACATATTACATTTGATGTAATTTATTAAAATGCTGACACTGCCTGTTATCTTAGAATTGGTACTGCCCCTGGTCCTTCACTATGTTATCTCCCCTCGCGTGGGTGAAGGAGACAATTTCCCCAGCTATAATGAACTTTCAGAGAACGCTGATTCTGAGTTTCTGAAGCTAAAAGGGCCTTTTAGAGAAATTCAGTATTGAAAAAGAAAAGGGGGTCAATATTTTCTAATTTCCATAACATGACCCCCTTTTGTAATAGCCATGTAACTTGCAACTCCCCACTGCATTTGCATAAAAAGGCATTTTTAATAGGGCAACGTCATCCTTTCTCAGAAAGCAAAGGCTTCTTTCTTACCCAAAGTTCCTGTTTCTCATACTTATGCATACATGCTAAATGTAATATTGCTCTCCAAAAGGTCAAGCAAGGAATTAACAGGGACTACAACACATATAAGCCAACCCCTAGAAAACACTTTGTGACCCTCTTGGGAGATCACAATCCCCAGGTGTAAGGGTTGAGAAGATCTTGGGTGGTTATGGTACAGAGCAGAATTCCTATTCATATTATGCAGTGCCTCATCAAGGCAGATTTCCCCCTCAGTTGATACAGCACTGTAGTAATCAACTACATTTGGGAATGGTTGAGGTAAAATAGGAACCTAAAGTAAGTGGCTTATATTTTAACTTCCTGTTGATAAACTTGAACAGCCTGTAAGGGTCTTTCAGAATGTCTTCCATCATCAACAGGCATGATTTGGGGAATGTTGTTGCTATTCTTTTGCTTTGTCAGGATCCACCAGCATGATAATCTTCCAAAGCAGGTGCAACAGTCTGACCTGTTTCCACAGTTATGTCTCTTGGAGGAAGAGAATGCCTGGAGCATAAGACTGCTCAGTGTTTAAAGGTGCCTTTTTAAGCCAAACCTCTCCGGTTGTGGTGCTGTTTTCCACCAACCTGGATCCATTACCAGCCATACTTGCATCTTGCAGAAAAAGTAAATGTGACAAGAAAGTCAGTTGCGGGTTTGTTTGATTTGAAAAACGGGTGGCATCCTTGGTCCTTGCTTTGAATATGCAGTTAGGTACTGAAATAATTGGACACTGACAGAATTTTCACAATTCTGGCTTTGTGTGCCACTATAATGGATTTGAACTGAAACATATGAGATGCAATTGAAGTGCAGACTTTAAATCTTTAATTCAAGGGGCTGAACAAAAATACTGTATGAAACATTTAGGAATTGCAACTATTTTCATTCACCGTCCTCTCATTTCATTCACCGTCCTCTCATTTCAAGGGCTCAAATGTAAGTGGACAAATTAACACAATCCTAAATAAAATGTTTATCTTTAATACTCTTTTGAGAATCCTTGGCGGGCAATGATTGTTTAAAGTCTGGAACGCATGGACATTACCAAACGCTGGATTTTCTCCTTTGTGATACTTTGACAGGCCTTTACTGCAGCTGGCTTCAGTTGTTTGTTTGTGGCGCAGTGGTTAAAACACTGTACTGCAGTTAAAACGGTGCTCACGACCTGGGGTTCAAATCCCAGGTGGCCGGCTCAAGGTTGACTCAGCCTTCCATCCTTCCGAGGTCGGTAAAATGAGTACCCAGCTTGCTGGGGGGTCAATGTGTAGCCTGTATAATTAAAAATTGTAAACCGCCCGGCGAGTGCTTGTAGTGCTATGGGGCGGTATATAAGTCCAATAAATAAATAAATAAATAAATAAATAAATAAATAAATAAATAAATAAATAAATAAATAAATAAATAAATAAATAAATAAATAAATTCCTTAAGTTTTGTCTTCAGCAAGTGAAGTGCTTGCTTGATCTGGTTGAATTGACTCAGCCATTGCATAATATTCAACTTCTTTGCCTGAAAAACTCATGGGTTGTTTTTTCAGTATGTTTTGGGTCATTGTCCATCTGTAAAGTGAAGTGCCATCCAATCAGCTTCACTGAATTTGGCTGAATCTGCGCAGACAGTATATCCCTCCCTAAACACTTCGGAATTTATCTGGCTGCTTCTGTCATATCATCAATAAACACTAGTGAACCATTCGAAGCCATGCATGCCAGTGTCTACACACTGTCTCTATCATGTTTTACAAATGATGTGGTATGCTTCGGATCATGAGCCATTCCAAGCTTTCTTCGTACTTTCTTCTTCCCATCATTCTGGTACAGGTTGATCTTCATTTCATCTGTCCAAAGAATGCTGTTCCAGAACTGGGCTGGCTTTTAAATATTTTTTTTGGCAAAATCTAATCTTGCCTTTCTATTCTTGAGGCTTATGAATGGTTTGCACCTTGTGGTGAACCCTCTGTATTTGCTCTCGTGAAGTCTTCTTCTCTTCATGGTAGACTTGGATAATTATATGCCTATCAGAGAGTGTTCTTCACTTGACTAGATGTTGTGAAGCGGTTTTTCTTTACTGTGGAAAGGATGCTACAATCATCCACCACTGTTGTCTTCCATGGATGTCCAGACCTTTCTGTCTTACAAAGTTCACCAGTGTGTTCTTTTTTTCTGAGAATATACCAGTCTGTTGATTTGGCCACTCCCAATGTTCCTGCTATCTCTTCAATGGATGGATTCCTTTCTTTTTCAAGCCTAAGGACAGCCTGTTTCATTTGCACTGAGAGCTCCTTTGAACGCATGTTGTGGATTCACAGCAACAGCTTCCAAATGCAAATGCCACACCTGGAATCAACTTTTTACCTGCTTAACTGATGATCAAGTAACACAGGAATATCACATCTCGATCCATGAAACAACTTTTGAGTCAATTACTGTATCCAATTACTTTTGGTCCCTTGAAAAAGAAGGGGTTACATCAGACCTGGGCAAAGTGTGGCCCCAGGGCCACGTATGGCCCACGAGCCACTTCTGTCCGGCCCACGTACAGTTTTGAACATCAAAACCATTTATAGTTTTTTGTCTAAAGTTGATCAGTTGCTTATCTTTAACATACCGCAAAAAAAAACCCTCTTTAGTATTTGTGAAGATTAACAAGTTTAAAATAAAAACAATCATAACATCACTGTTTCATTTTATTTTTAAGTAAAGTTGGTTCGGCCCCCGAACACAGTTCAGATTTTTCATGTGGCCCCCCTATAGAAATTAATTGCCCACCCCGGGCTACATATTAAAGAGTGTTAATTCCTAAACCGTTCCTCCGATTTGCACGTGAATACCCTCAAAATAAAACTGACAGATTACACTTGAAGCCCATATTCACTATTTAACTATAACTTGAATTTTTTTGGTAAACAGACAAAATAACAAAACTTGTACCTATGTCCAATTATTTCCAGACCTAACTGGTAATATACATTTGTGCTGTATTGTATTGACACTATGCTGCATTATACTAACCAGTACTGCTCAAGGGAGGGAGAATTTTAGCTTAGACCTTATAGGCAGAGCTTTTAGCTCAGACCAGTTGGCTAGACCTTGAGGAAGCCAGGACCTGATCTCTGCAGGGTCTCAGATTGCTAACTCCTGTGTCCTTCAACTTCTTACCTTCTCAGAAGCTGGGAAACCCAAGACTAGTGAAGATTTTGTTTTGACTAAGAGAATGAAGAAAGAAACATGCTTTGTTTTTGTGGAGTGCTGCAAAACAATGGAACTGATGGCAGGCGAACGTCTTTAGGATAGCAGAAAGATAAAGTGTGGCACTGGTGGCCAGCAGTGGATTTAACATAAAGCTGGGTGAGAAAATGTTTTTTTTTGCATGTGCTCATGTCATGCATAGAGCTAAATCATGCTTTTACTTTGTATATTTTTTACTTTTAAACTTTAAACACTTTTTAGGCCTGTCGCTGAAAGTTATAAGGCTTTTGCTTTTTACAGTTTTATTTCTAAGGACTTTGAATTGTTCTAGAGGTGTGTTCTCTGCCGTTGTGGTCTATGAGCTCCTGTGTTTTAATGTTTCTGTATTTTATATTCAAACATGGTTTAAATTTTGCCTATAATGTAAGCTTCGATACCTGTATCTTGTTACAAGTTGCAAGGATATATTTTAAGTAAGCCTACAGTTTTGCGTAATGGTATGAATTTTGAATTTAAGCATATGCCCTACATTTTTTCCCTCACAACTATAATACTGAATTTTTTTGGATTTGCTATTTTTAAGTATGGAACCTAGAAATGATGTAAATAAATTAAACTTTTAGTGGTAAGTTTTGGAATTGCCTAGAATTATTGCAAAAAAGGAAAGTTTTATAATCAGATACCCAGATGAGTTTGGAAAAGCTTGTAAGTGATTGCCTGGATGCAATCTGGGTTAACTCTTTACTAGGATAATGTCAGCTATGATAAATCCTAGACTTCTGTTCTTTGTCTGGGGGAGTCAAGTATCTTTATCAGGTTCTGACATCACCTTAGCAACTGCTGTCATTGTGGGATATTACATTTGTGCTGGAACAAGATATTGTGCTGTATGTGATGCTGAAGGATTTCATAAACCACAATGGGCTTGATTTAAATCAGATCAGTTTAAATCATAATTTAATTCATAATTTAAATTTTTTTTAAATTGCTTTTTTGGCGATTTCCATTTTTAAAATTGTTTTTTAAATTTAATTTTAAAAATCAATTTTTAAAATTTAAGTCAAGATTTAAAAAAAACATTGAATTTTATTCACTCTGTAAAGAAGACATTGTCCTGGAGACCTGGCTATAAGATTTGCAGGTGTATAGAGCTTATTGTACTTGCAGGGACATAAATACAATTCTTTTTGCAGGCTGCTTTTGCAGCTGTGTTGCATGAAAAGAGCTGAGGACTAGTTACCAATGCATGGTTAGTGGCTGGAAGGCTGCGGTATTTCTCCCCACGATCTGTTATCTGTTTAAGGAACAATTGTTGCTCCTCCTGGCTCCAGCTTTCTTCCAAGGTGAACTTGATTTATGTAAAATTGATTAAAATCACAATTTAAATTTTTAAAAAAATCCAATTTCTTTGATGATTCAAATCAACAATGACTTTCTTAAAATTTAAATAATTATTTAAATCAATCTGATTTTTTAAAAATAGATTTTTAAAATCCACTTTGCTTTCTTCCCATCATTTTCCACAGATGTAGGTAGGAATAGAGGCTGAAAATTGGCATGCTATGGAGTAGGGTGGACGTCTCCAGATGTTATTGGCCCACAACTCCTGTAGAGCCAGTCAGCATGTTACTATGGAGAAAAATCTTGTTTCCCAAGTTTATGCCAGTCTTTCCCTTCCTAAAAAGAAGGAAGGATGTACTGTACAAGCAAGCAGTAGAGCTCACCCCTTTCTGTTAGGGCCTAGAGTGGTGAACGATTCCTCTTAGTTATTGTTAGGTCAATTCTATGTGCCCTTATATATCAGCTTGCAATGAGTATAGACAGGTTTGCAGCTGTGTATCCTAGTAGTTCCTGGTTGCTGATCTCTAGTGCAGACTGGCTGAAAGTGTAACAGATTTTCCTGTACTTGGTTTGAAGGAAACCAGGTTTTCCAGAGAAAAAGTGACTGCTATCTCTCTTGTCTCTTGTGCTTTATAAAACCTTAAGGGAAGATGAGAAGGTTAAGAATTGGGGATTTGCTAAGGCTGACCTTCAGATGTGTGCTGGAAATCAATGAAGTGAAGACAGTGTTCTCCAAATACGCCTCACAACCCAATACCCGCCTCTACGCAGCCTTCTTAGACCTAAAAGGGGCCTTCGACTCCATCAATAGAGATATCTTATGGCTAAAGCTCGCTAGGCTGGGTATGGATAGGAGGCTCCTATTTCTAATTCAAAAATTGCATGCAGGCTCCACATGCCGTATAAAATTTTCGTCGAAAGGGGCTCTTTCCAACCCCATTCTCGCCAACAGAGGAGTGAAGCAAGGCTGCGTCCTGGCCCCCACCCTGTTCAATTTATTCATCAATGACCTCGCCCCACTTCTATGCAATATCATCGGACACAGCCCCAAACTAGGCCATCTACAGATACCGATCCTACTGTACGCGGACGACATGGTCCTTCTTTCCCGTACAAGGGTCGGCCTAAAGCGGCTCATTACCTGCTGCCTTGACTACTTATCACACAATAACCTTCAATTAAACTTCGAGAAAACCAAATCATAGTCTTCGGCAAGGCTTGGAAATCTTTCCCATGGTCCTTCCATGGGAAATCTATCCAGCAGGTCAGAGAGTTCAAGTATTTGGGCGTTTTCTTTCACTACCGTCACTCCTGGACAACTCACCAACGGGCAGCAACTAAGTCTGCCAAGCTCTCGGCACAAGCCATCCTACGTTTCCACCACACCTGGGGCCATGGCTACATCCCCGCTGCCCTGCAGATCTTCAACTCGAAATCAGTCTCACAGCTCTTATACGGCGTCCCCATCTGGATGTCCTCACTACACAGCTCTGTGGAGAGAGTCCAATCTGTATTTCTATACAAAATCTTAGGCCTTCCCCACTGTGTTCCATATGCTGCCCTATGTCTTGAATGCGGTCAACAGAGAATTGAAACTAGGGCCTGGCTCAGTTTCCTAAAATACTGGGTCAAAATCTGTTTTCTCTCTCCTAAGGACACCCTGCTTCAAGCCCTGCTTGCTGACAGTTTGTTACCCAAAGGCCTGGCCCTATTCTTAAAGAAAATCAAGACCCTAGGGCTGTCACCAGACCTAATGGGCTCAATACCCCCCTCTAGGGTCTTCCAAACCATCAAAAACAGGGTCTTGGACATAGAAGGACAAACGCTGTTTAGCGCGGCCCTGAAAGTCTGCTCTCCGCTATACTTCCAGCTACCTCTCACCCTCGGACGCAGACCCAACTACCTTCATCTTCTAGAACAGCCACAAGACCGCTGGGCATTCACCCTCGCTAGATGTAACATATTACCATCAAGTCTAGCGCAGGGCAGGTATAGGGGCTTACCAACAGAATTGAGAATCTGCCCATGCGGGCAGGGAAAGACTGAATCCCTGCAGCACATGCTATTTTATTGTACACTCTACAAGGATATCCGCCTGTCACATCAGATGGTCTTTCTCCCCCTTCATTCCGGATGGGCAGACCTGAGGAAAATACAATACCTTCTAGGTGACCTTAGCAAGGAAGTCACTCTATCAACCGCCAAATACGTCCAGGCCATTATCCAGAGACGCCGCAACATGTTCCCCCAAAACGAGGGGCCCCAACTTTGATGTTCTGGTTCCTCCTCCCCCCAGTAATGAATCTTTCCCCGGTATTTTATTGTTTTATCGTTTTATTTATGCAGCATGCCAATAAAGGTTTCTGTACTGTACTGTACTATAAAACCTTAAGGGAAGATGAGAAGGTTAAGAATTGGGGATTTGCTAAGGCTGACCTTCAGATGTGTGCTGGAAATCAATGAAGTGAAGACAGTGTTGTACATCTTGTTGTGCTTGGGGTTTTTTTTTAAGCAGTTAGTCATAGGATGGATTATTTCTTGTTCTCTCCCTGGTTGTTTGGACTGAAAGCATTTCTTGTTTTATACTTCTCCTCCCCTTAAAGCAAATAGAACTTGATTTGCCCACAGGCCATAGGGCAGCTATTTTTTTGAGTCAATAAGGAGAAGAGTTTGATCTAAATCATCTTTTTGTTTAACTATTCTCCCAAGTGAATATCCAGATGTTATTTAGTACAGCAGCCAGACATGTGGAAGGTGATCTGTTACTGTAGTGCTTGTAGTTCAGTCTGTGCTCAAAGGGCATAGAGAGTGATGACAAATATGCTTGCGATCCTCTGTTCCACAACAAATAATTTGTGTTTCTGACATTAGCAAGTAGCACATGATGGCTGAGATCCTGTTGGTGTAACTGCGCCCACATAAGGCTAATGACATTTTCAACAGGGGGGCATTTTCAGAAATTAAACGCTGTCTACTTCTGTGCCTTAGCATCCATGGCTCCTGTGTAATCTCTTTCCTTGTATAGAAACCAGGAGTCTTTAACTAGTGAAAATCATTGCTGCTGGTAGTGTCCAGTGTTTCCTAATTTTGACCAGGTTATCTAGATTCACTTACGGATGTTTCTTTGGTTTGTTTTCTAAACAGAAGTGTGAGTGTTTATCTCACAGGAGTGTCTCCTCTTGAGGGCATGGGCAGTGAGTAGCTCTCAAGATGTTGTTACAGTAGATTGCAACTGTTACCATCCCTCTCCTCTAGCTGTTCTTGTTAGGGTTCATGAGAGTTTCAGGTCTGCTACATGTGGAGGACTAATCCATGCTGGATTAAATTTTTGTTGTGGTTTAGAATGGCTTATGCAAGGCAGTCCTTTGTGTTTTAAGGCAGTCTTTTGTAAGTCCTTATGTAAGGCTGTCCTTTATGGTTAAGACACAATGAGTAAAGGTGGACTGGGTGTTTCAATATGTACATAAACAGAATCTAACAATTTTCGCATAATGTCAGGATTGGCATTTTGTGTACCTCATCCTCTAAGCCATGTATTTCCATTGTCCATCATTTGTGCATATCTCTTCTCTTTTGACACCACCAAAAGAGTGGTGGCTTTTTGATCAATGAAGTGTTAAATATAGAATTCTAGATTTACAAAACAAGTAAGATTTACTCCAATTTACAAGTACTAATGTGTAATTGTGAGTGCAGAACTTATTGAACTGTATTGGGGTTGAACTCCCTTTGCTTCAGTACAAAACTGTGTGCAGGCAGCATAATGCTCCTCTTGTTACATTATGAGTTCTACAAAGGGTTCTTTATAATGCCTTTAATGTGTAAACATCATCCAGTAATGTTATTAATATTCATGATTTTACCTGGTTCTAAAGTCTAAAGTGGTTTGGCATCTTGTGAAGCTTTTGTGAAACAGGACAAGGTCTTCTGAAGCTCTACTTTCTTTCCTTGCAAATCAGAGGAATGCTCCTGCAGTCATTACGTTTTTGCTTTGTCTTTCTTCCTGGAAAGCCAAAGGAGAAGTAAAGGGAGCTGGCTGAAGGAATGTTCATCCAACCTGTGCTGCAGGTGGTTTCACCCACTTTTGTCTTCCCTGACCAGAAGAGGCTAGAATGGAATGAAACAGAGATACCAGCTGGAAAATCAGACCTGCAATCAGTGATACTAGTTCTGTTGTCTTTCCTTTGCTCTCCCCCTTCTCAGATGGACCAGTGCTGCCTGGCAGATCAATACCCCCATAGGAGATTAGATGGGGAGATCTGACAGAGGAAGATGGTTTGCAGACTGAAGGTTCTCTAAAGCATCATGAAAGCTAGTGGGAACATTGCTTTTTTGGTCAATAAATGGCCAAGGAATTTCTGGAAGTTGTAATCTCAATGATACCTTTCTAAGCTCTGTTACACACAGGAAAGTTCTCAAACTCAGCCTCAAGAGACAGTGGTTAACTATCAGTCAAAATGTATAGATTCTGGCTTTGAGCTTCCTTTCTTCTAAAAGCAGAACTGTGAGCTTTTTTCCTCTTGTTGATTTCAGGTGCTTGGAGGGGGTTTCTCTTGATAGCTTCAAAAGACAATAAGTGTACATGTAAGAGTCTCCAAAACATGCACTTGCTGAAGGTCATATTTTACCCCTGTTTTTCTCTTTCCTTCCAGCGAGAGCCTTGGGATCATTGGCATAATGCCACTGTGCCACTGTGCAGTGAAACACAGTGAATCAGACATGGAAGGGTGCCGCTTTTCACCTGCTGGAGGCCTGAGGGTGTATCTCTACTGGAAGAGGGAAGAAGGAGAACCATGCCAAACTTACATGGAAGGGACCATTTGTGCTGAAGAAATCTGCATTGACATTGCACAGAAGATTGGTCAGTAGCTTGTATGGTCCTTGTTTGCCTAGATTTTGCACATTTATTTCATACGTGTTTTAAGCCACTCATGTACAATTTGTTAAAAATATGAAATATCTTTTTTAAAAAAACCCACAATAGTAATATAGTAAAACAGTGTAATGAAACATGAGGAAATCTTGTTATGATCTTCCACAGCGATTAGTCCAGTGTCTCCTTTCCAGACTGAAATGGGCAGACCAGATCTGTACTTTTGGTGAGCTGGATTAGGCCTGCACCTGGAGGTCTCTCTACCCAGCCAAAAGAGCTTGTCCTTCCTTACCCCAAAGGAGCAGTGGCCACAAGATATTGTCTGAAGCACAGTTCTGTTTCTACAAATCCTTCTTAAATTCCACAGCACTAGGGAAAGCTGGGTGTCACTGATGCACAGAGTTCAATGGATAATGAATTTGACTGTTTTGTGGGACTTGTATAAATCAGCGAGATGCTTTATTGTGAACTGAGAATTGCTTTCCTTTCTTCTTCCATGCTGTGCCTAGTACAGGAAGAGTCCTGCAGGCAGTGGCTTCTTATCATTTTTTTGGTGTGTGTGTTTGTGTAAAAATCAGGAAATTTTAAAATGTTTTATATAAAAAAATCACAGTGCTCAATTTTTGCTGACATCTCACTGAGAAGTTTCATATTATTTGCTTCTATTTCTTCAGTGAGTTCCAGAGCAGTAGGCATTTGCTACTAAAAATAAAAATAAAAAGTGTAAGAGACAGACATGGGGAATTCTGGGCACTAGAATAGATGCAGTGGATTCAACAGAGAACTTGTGTGTTTCTTCAGCTGATATTCCAGATCATTGCTAGCATAGTCTCTCTCTCTCTCTCTCTCTCTCTGTCAGATTACATTGATGAAATAAAAAGAGCACGTTGTCATATATGTACCTTATAAGGTGCGTGCATATATTAACACATTTGCCACGGTTGCTGCCTTAATTTGTGGGTTCAGATGACTTGAGTAATTAGGAAACTTCTTAAAAAGGGAAGTTAAAGGGGAAGTCATGTTAAGGGGGTTGAATCTCTCCAGAATGTCTGGGAGTTATTAAAAAGCACAATAATGTAAGCTTAACTACAATGGATAACATGGAGTAGGAGAGGCACTGTACATTGCAAGTGGGTTTTGTTGATGAGCAATGTCAATTAATCTTAGAAAAAAGTTGTCCTTCAGGAAATGGAAACATTTTCTAACTCAGAAGAAAGAGAAACAGATGAGGATGAGGAAGAAGTAATAAAGGATGCGAAATGAACATTTCAGAAGTATCTGTTAAATACAATTAGAAGCAGAGAATTGGCTACTGAGGCCCTTTGACTGTTGGATGACAAGATTATTAAAGTTGTGCTCAAATATGGACAGTATGGAGAAGGGGAATAGAGCCTTTGTTGCCTTTCTCATAGCAGTTGTTAAATGGTGGCATTTGCTATCACTAATACAGTATGTAGTGATGACTGCGAACTGTAGCAATTGGAAAAAGAAGATTAAACAAACTAATAGAGAACAAGGCTATCAGTGGCAGATTAGTCATGATAGTTACATTTTAGAACGGTTGGATAGCTCAGTGGCTTAGATCTCTAGCTGCAGAACCAGAGGTTGGGAGTTTGATTCCCTGGTGTGACTTCTTGATAGAGGCTGGACTCAGTGATCCACAAGGTGCCTTCCAATTCTTCTGTTCCAGTACCTTTAAGAGAAATTAATTTACTTGCGTAGGTTGATATATCTGAATAGGATAGACCTGAGCTTTAAAATAATGGATGGAAGGAAAGAAGAACACATTAGAAAGTGATATTGCTTCTTACATTTATCCCCAGACCAAAAAAAATCATTTATAAAGGCTTAAATAATGATTTTTCATTCAGATTAAATACACTGACCGCTAATTGCCAATATCTCACTTACTTGAAAAGATTAATTAGGCAGATCCTAGTCAGTTAAACAGATCAAACTTACTGCATAGTTAGATATTATTGAGACAAAGTTGCAGACTTCAATAGATGAAAAGTAATTACACAGTGTAAAAGTAATTACACAGGGCTCAGATATGTAAATTAAGACCAATTGCACAAACCACTGTTTATTGCACTCAAACATCAATTGATTTTACAATTTTAAAGATTAATAGCAGCTATATCTTGAATGACTGATCTTGCTCCGTATTGTCCCTCCATTCAGTTCATTCAATTCAACAATTCTTATACAAAAGAAAGATCTACAGTATATATTACTTTCAGGACCAGAAGCTGTCTTACTGTATCTGTCTTTGCACAAGCCGGCAAACACCTTTCTTGTCAGGCAAGAAAGTAACTGGCTGCCTAAAAGAAGGATCTCAGAAACTGGGTGCAGTGTTTTTTTTGTTGTAATATTTTTGTGTTAGTTTTGTAAGATGCTTTGAAGCCTCTTGAGGAAAAAAGTGGGAATGCATGAATGCCTACCTTGGAGTTGCAACATGCCCTGTTTGGGCTTCTCTGGGCCTCTGGTTGGCTAATGTGGGAAACAGAACACTGGAATAGGTAAATTTCTGCTCAGAACCACCACAGCTATTTTTACATTCTGAGGAAATTATTTTTCAGGATCTGTCTGATATTATTTTAAATAGGTATGAACAAGAAAAATCTAATCTTTCACATTTTTGTGTAACCTTGTTTGCTACAGGGATCACACCAATATGCTACAGCTTGTTTGCACTGTATGATCCACAGGCCAAAATATGGTTCCCTCCCAACCATGTGTTTGAGGTTGATAGTGGGATGAAGTTGACCCTGCATTTTCGCATGAGGTAAGAACATCCCATGGCAGTCTAAAGGTTCCCCTGTTTCTCTTCTTTCAGTTTTGAGGTTACTCGAAAGAGAGGTGTTAGTACATGAGTATTGGGAAATCTGTGTCATCAGAATGTCCTGGCTATGAACTGACTTGATAATCAGTAGATCTTAAGTGGATGGTACCTACTCCTAACTAAGCAGCAACAGCAGGGTGACTCTTCCTGCTCTGTGGTTTTGTTTCTGTGGTGAGTTCAGACAGCATATTAGTATGCACATTAGTACACATTCTTTTGTATGTAAAACACACACACCAACAACCAGCTGGTGCCTGACACAGAGTTCAGTGTCATCCTCTGTTATGTCTCTACCTGTATTAGCTGCAGTGTTTCTGTTTGCAGGGGTCACATTACTTGCCTTTTCATTCTCAGCTGGAAAAAAACTATGCCAGCTACAGGACCTTTGCTACCTTTCCGCTTAGTTTGGGAGTGGAATGCTGGAATAGGGAGGCTCAGTGTCCTACAGATTCACTCACAGCCTCTTTTAGAAAGTGAAGTAACCATATCCCATTTTGCCTTTACAAACACCATCAAATGTATGGCATCAGATATAAGTGCTTCAGAGGCTCCTGTAGGGGTTGTGTTTGGGTGTCTCTCTCCATTGAGTGACCTCATCTTGCTGTCCTTGGAATTAGAGATCATAAGATTGCATCCAAAATTGTGCATGTATTTTATATCAGTTCTTGGTTTCCAAACTATAATCCAAACATTTATTATTTTCTTCATTTCTAAACTTGTAGTATTTTAGAACGGTTGGATAGGTCAGTGGCTTAGATCTCTAGCTGCAGAACCAGAGGTTGGGAGTTTGATTCCCCGGTGTGACTCCTTGATAGAGGCTGGACTCAATGATCCACAGGGTCCCTTCCAGTTCTTCTGTTCCAATATCATTAAGAGAAATTAATTTACTTGCGTAGGTTGATATAACTGAATAGGATAGAACTGAGCTTTAAAATAATGGATGGAAGGAAAAAAGAACACATTAGAAAGTGATGTTGCTTCTTGCATTTATCCCCAGACCAAAAAAAAATCATTTATAAAGGCTTAAATAAAGATTTTTCATTCAGATTAAATACACTGACCGCTAATTGCCAATATCTCACTTGCTTGAAAAGATTAATTAGGCAGATCCTAGTCAGTTAAACAGATCAAACTTACTGCATAGACCTCATTTAGTTAGATATTATTGAGACAAAGCTGCAGACTTCAGTAGGTGAAAAATAATTACACAGTGTAAATAATTACATAGGGCTCAGATATGTAAATTAAGACCAATTGCACAAACCACTGTTGATTGCACTCAAATATCAATTATATTTACAATTTTAAAGATTAATAGCAGCTATATTTCTTGAATGACTGATCTTGCTTCGTATTGTCCCTCCATTCAGTTCATTCAATTCAACAATTCTTATACAAAAGAAAGATCTATATTCCAAATTGAGCAGTGTTTCTTGCCTTTACTTTGCTGGTTGTTATATTGTTTGTTCTCTGTAGTAAGTGTTGTAAATGTCCAGAGTAGTGCCTTGGCCTTAATGGGAGTGGGATAGAAATTAAATATATAAGTAAATAAATAAAATGCAGTGGTGCCCCGCATAGCGAGGTTAATCCGTTCCGGATTAACCTTCGCTATGGGAAAACATCGTAAAACGTATCAAAAACCCCAATTGGGGTTCCAAATGGGCCCAAAACTCACCGTTCTCCAATGTTTTCCCTTGTTCCGGCGGCCATCTTGGGTGTACGGGCAGCCATTTTGAGCGTCCCGGCAGCCATTTTGGGTGTACCGGTGCCCATTTTTTGTGTTCTGGTGGCCATCTTGGGTGTACCAGTGGCCATTTTTTTGTTCTGGTGGCCATCTTGGGTGTACCGGTGGCCATTTTTTGTTCCGGTGGCCATCTTGGGTGTTCCGGTGGCCATTTTTTTGTTCTGGCGGCCATCTTGGGTGTACCGGCACCTATTTTTTGTGTTCCGGCAGCCATTTTGGAGCCGCAGAGCAGCTGTTCCCCCATCGTAATGCGAGCGTGCCCTCGCATTAGCGATGGGGAAATCCGCATCACAATGCGGATTCATCGTTCAGTGGTGCACTCGTTATACGAGGCACCACTGTATGTGTGCTTCAGAAGTGATGCTGCGTTCTCAAAATGTGGCCTGGGTGATTTGACGCATTCTTGCATTGATATATCACCCAAACTGATCCTGCCAGAAACTCATAAATGAGGCATGCTACCTGGCCACACTTGGGGAAGGGGTGAAAGAAAACTCACGAGGAGTCCAACAACATGCCCCAAAGACTGCCCTCTCTGTTCTCTCATCTCTGCCACAACTACTCCCTTTGTCCTATGAGAGGTTAGGTTCCATTTGCAAATTGCCCCGTGTGTGGTTTAGTCTGATAGGGGTGTGGTGGCATTTTCAGCATGCCGTGCTGTTTGAGACAACTGTTAATTCTGTTAGGATAATGATTAAATGGGAGTCTTGGATAAGAAAACCAGGCTTCTGCATTTCCTTGTATTTTAAGTCTAATTCCCAGACATGTTTTTCCAGTAATAATACAGCAAGATGGTTGTTATATTTCTTTCAGTTTGGGTTCAGCAGCAAGGGCTGTGCTCTCTGAATTGCACACTGTGCTGTTTATCTAGGAGACTGAGAGGGGCTTTGATCTTGATTGTCCCTTTTTATGGCTCTCCTGTGACCAAGTCTACTATACAAACATTGTCATTTGTTTAGAGCACGTTTTAAGTTCGAAACAGTTTTATTTATAGGACTATAACTTCACATACTTTTTGCATGTTAAGTAATGGGAAACTTAATCTAGCAAAGTTAATCTGAAACTGAAGCTGGTAATGGCCAAGATGAAAAATAAACAGGGCCCTGGGCACACCCTCCCTTTCTTTGCATCGCATGCATACACACATTCACGAGCTGTTTCCCATACATGCACAGAGAGACCATGCCACTTTTTCTCTTTTTATGCCACACTGCATAAAATTAGGTTGAAGGTCACAGGTTCCCCATTCCAGTGTTAAACAATAGATACTGCTTGACAGATAAGTGCATTCTGATAGGGGGATTTTTAAAACTAGTAACAATGGCTTTTTATATTAGCCACTTTTAAAAGACAGTAACAAAAATAATGATGACATGAATAAACTGCAGACATTACAGTGATGCATTAGTTCTGCATTAAGAGCATACATTTGAAGACTGATGTGTCAAGTTTGTAAACCAGCAACCTGCATGAATCTCTGAAGTGAAGAAGCAATATTCCTGAGTGTTCAGAACTGAGATATATTAATAATTTTGTCATTCTGTAGGCAATGATAATGAAACTACAGATTTACAGATAGCACATGGTTAGTCCTACTGGTAAAGATACAGTAATCGGAACTCCATTGAGTTCAGATTGGAGTTAAAAGTTCTCAAAGGGATCTTGACCATTTGTCTTTGCTATTGTCCTCTAAATGCTGGGGATCCCTGCGTTGAGCTTTGTGGATTTGATTTGGTCTGACTTGTATGTATTCTGTATCTGAAGTCTGAAGGCCTCCCTTTGACTGTATCGTGATATTGAAAGTTAAGGTTTGTGTAAGGCAGAGGCATGAGAAATGGTTTGATCCTGAGTAGCAAATTGAATCCTGTAAAGACTCTGAGAAATAAAAGTGCATTTTAATTTGAATTTATGGTAGGGTGTCTTTAAGCTGAAATACTTGAAACCTGATGTAACATCATTAATTATACTCAAATGAAACCTGAGATTACATTTTTGCCTTTCAATGTAACTGCTCTTATGGTTATACTATCCAATGATTAAACAGAGGCCCCGTAGGTTTTTAAAAAAAGCCAGGAAGCTGGTTTAGTTTCATAGGGTTTAGGTGTGGTGAGTCAGACATTTCCTCTTGAGATGAAAGCGAGATCATTGTTTCTCCAGGGAAATGGTGTTTAGTGAAGCAAATTAACTTTGAGCACTTAGTCAAAGTTAATTTAATACCAAGAGAATAAAGGTATGACATGTACATGTTTTGCTCTGCTCAGGTTCTGATCACCTGGGATTTGGAGCTGTGAGGTCAGAGATTTGTCATGGTGAGATCATCATCACATTATGATGATGGGAGTGGACTGAGCCATGATGATGATTTGCTCTTGGACACTTAGGGTTTCTGGTGTGCTTTCCAAGAGATCCAGACAAACTTTGTCAAGGCCTTATTTCACAGCGAATTGTGTGGTTAATGAGAATGATTTAGACTCTTGTCCTCTTGGAGGATCATGGGGCAGCAGACCATGAAACGAGAAAAGAGACCCCAATCACAGGTGGTGGGAGATGTTTGCCCAGATTAGCAAGGCATGAAATACAGCTCCTTTGCCAGCTTAGGAAGTGGTACTGGTGCTGGATGCAACAGAGATTCTTTTTCTCTTTGCCACTGCTGTTACCAGTTGTATCATGTTGAGTTTTTTCAGGCTAACAGGGCCGCCCACCAAATGTAGTGTCTGCTACTGTTGTACCTACAGGGAAACCCATCCCTATCTTTTGCTCAGCAGGATTTATGTGGAATGCCTTGTGTTCTGTCACTGTGTTATGTCAGGTTGCTCTACACAGAAAGAGCTTGGTGTTGTTGGCTCTCTAGAATGGTCTGCTGGAGGAACTTCACTGACCATTCATGTGGTGCATTTAGAAAGGATTGGAGGGCTTTCATATTCAAAAAGTCTTTGGAAAGTCAAGTACCTGATCAGCCGTGGAAACTCACTGGGTGAGTGGAACTGGTAAAGCCACACTTATCTTGAAAGCCCTTTTAGGGTTGATATACAGTGGTGCCTCGCACAACGAGTGCCTCACACAACGATGAATTCACACAACGATGCCTTTTTCTGTCAAATTTGCTGCCTCACAGCGATGTTTCCTATGGGGGATTTTCACACAACGATCTCCCTTTTCGCTCCTGTAAAAGTGTCTTACAATGTTTGGAAGCTGTTTTAAATGATTGCAATGGTTAGTCCACCTCCTGAAACCTATGCAAACTGATTTTGGTGTTGTTCTGACACTTCGTTAATTTATGATGATTTTTTGAATGTTCTCCATTGGAAACCATTGGATGGTCTGCCTAATGGTTTCCAATGGAAAAAACAAAAAATCATCATAAATTAACGAAGTGTCAGAACAACACCAAAATCAGTTTGCATAGGTTTCAGGAGGTGGACTAACCATTGCAATCATTTAAAACAGCTTCCAAACATTGTAAGACACTTTTACAGGAGCGAAAAGGGAGATCGGGAAGAACTTTAAAAGGCAAACGGAGATCAAAGAGCCCTTTCCCAAAAAAAGTTTATGAAGTCTTTTAGATAACTTGCAGTAGGTTAAGCTAGTGTTGCTTTATTTACCATTTTATTAGCTAAATGAGTATAATATTGTTCTTAGTATTAAGTTTGCATTTGTACAACACCACGTGTATTCACAGTATTAGATGGTTTGCGTGTTTTGTGCGGCAAGTTATGGTATATAAGCAATTGGACTGAATCAATAGCATTTCCTTGTTCCAGAGTGCATTTAGTGTGTGCTTCTTTGTCAGTATAATGTCTCCCACTTTGAATTATGTCTAAAAATGATATTTTAAATGAAGTTAAGGCATGTATTGGCACAGGACCAACATTTCCTTTTAAGCTGCACAGGTGCGTGGGTGCATGATGCTGCATCAGGAACACACAGCTGACCCAGTGTTTCAACCCATTTGCTTCCGATTGTAGCCATAACTTGTTGCACCGTTTTGGAAAATTAGAGAGAACGTTGTATAGGGCAGAATATATTAGTTTTTATGAAGGAAAATACTTAGCAAAAGTGCTCTTGTTGCTGGTCCTCTTATCAGGAAAAATAATAGTTTTTATTATAAAAATTATTAAATCATTAATTTTTAAATTATAATAATTTTATTATAAAATAATAAATAAAAATAAATAAGAAGATAGTATTTCTTTGCCTCTGAGCAGATTTTTCCCCCCTGTTAGTTGTATGCATAGATATGGCTCTGTCAGGCCATATGTTTAGACAGAGTTGGCTGCTTCTGTGCTGGAAATCATTGCATAGATACAGAAATAACATTCTACCAGGTATTCTAAAGCAGAGCTGTGGTGGTTGCAAATACAGAGACAGAGACTGCACACTGGCCTTACTTTGACATGCCCCATACCTGATTTTCATGATACAGTGGACCCTGTACTTAAGGAATTAATCCGTATTGGAATGGTGGCTGCAAGTCGAAAAGTCTGTAAGTCGAATCTCCATTGACCTACAATGCACTGAAAACCGATTAATCCCATAACCAGTGGTTTTTATTCTATTTTTATTCCATTTTGGTTTTTTTCTGGTCTGTAAGTCGATTCTCTGGCTGCAAGTCGAATCTAAATTTTGCAGCCAGAGAAGTCTGTAACTCGAAAAGTCTGTAAGTCGAGCCGTATGTAAGTCGAGGGTCCACTGTATTCTGGTGTGGCTGAGGACCCTTTGGGTTGCAGAAACAGTTACAGTATAGTAAAGTATAGGACAGATGCTAACATAGCATCCATTTCTTCTCCCTTCTCATGCTATCAACACTATAATCCTGAATGTGTTTAATCACAATAAGTATCATTAAGTTCAAATTACCATGAATTCTTTGGACACTTACTTGTGACTAAGCCAATAGTCAAAGCTCAGCCCAGAATTTATGACCAAGTGCCAAACTGAAATGAGTTTTCTCCTTTGATTATGAAATAATTAGGTCAGGTTTTTGGAATTACAGGGAACCTGTTTCAGTCTAGTGTTTGGTAATGCATTCTGGACTGAGCTTTGACCATTGGCTTAGTTATATCACAGCCAAATTACGAATAAACTCATCTAGCTTGGAACATATCATTTCTGACTGGCTATTTCTGTACTGTGTGGGATCATTTTGATGAAGTCTGGAAAATAAGTTTTCTAAATAAAGTATTTATTAATTTCCATTCTTCTTTATTTGTGTTTGGTTGCTGTACCTTTAGCTCTGCTACTATCAGGGACAGTTAATTAGACTTACTGTTTAAACATGGGGTGACAGTACAATTAGGATTTGAGACATTGCAAGTGCTGCAGAGAATATAGAAAACTGAGTCATTGTACCACAGCAGGGCTTCCTATATCAGATTGAGGCCCCCAGAGTGACTTTTCAGGCAAGGATGTAATGGTGCACTTGATGGATCACTCAGCGTCATTAACTCCTCTTGCCTTTGGCAGCTACTGCTGAGCAGCCATGGGAAGGAGATGCTACAGCCTCCTACTAACCTCTTAAGTGTCATTGGCCAGCTATAAATTTCTCAAAAGGAACAGATATTTGGCAGTCTTTCCTGCTAATGAGGTGCTAATAAGTACTTATTTCATGATGTTGCCTTCTGTTATATGGAAATGTGGCTTTAGGCCAAAAAGAAATTTTCATCTTACCTACAGACCACAGCTCGAGACTTTTGTCAGAGGGAATATCATTCTCCCTGTGCCCATTGGGATCATACATCAAGGCAGGCCACTGCAGTTGCTACAGAATCAGGGAAACCAACTGACAGGTGGGCTCCTTCTGATGAAGGGAATCAGCTAGGCAAAAATCAATAGTTGGCGTTTTGCCCTCTATTCCACAGTTATTGCTGAATCCAAAAAAAGAATGATGGCTATGTAGAAAGCTTGTTTCTCAGGACCTGTTAGCTGACCAACATGCATCTGCACATATTTGTAAAGTCAGCATGGATATTTTTCTTTTGGACACTCCTGCTTGGTGCCTTAGGGATTGTTCAAATAGACAAAAGTGCTACTGCAAGTGAGCACAGTTTTTCCCAAAGAGGGTGGGGGCTTACTGATGTTGTTGTCTGTAAAAGCCAGGTGGTCCAAAATTATTTCTCCAGGCTTCCCAGGAAGAATTATTTACAGTGGTGCCTCGCTTAGCGATTGCCTCGTTTAACGATGTATTCGCTTAGCGATGAGGTTTTAGGAGCGATCTTGCGCTCTGTTTAGCGATGTTTCCAATGGGGGAATTTTGCATAGCGATGTTCGGGACCATGCCTCGCATAGCGATGACAGTTTGGGTCCCCCTGTTTCGCTTAGCGATGTCCGTTTTCGCTATTTTTAAAGTGTCTTAAAATGTTCAAAAACTGTTTAAAATGCTTGGAATTGTTAGTGCACCCTGTAAAACCTTTGCAAACTTAATTTGGCTTTGTTCTGAGTCTTCGTTAATTTTTGGTGAATTTTTCCCCCCATTGGAATGCATTGAACTGTAGGTTCAATGCAGGAAAGGGAAGGAAAAAGACACTGATCTCAGCAAATTCAACATTGTTTCATTTGATGAGCAGGAAAAATAACTGAAAGCAAGAACAAGGTACTTTTGCTTCCATGTGGACAAGTACTTGTTTAATCTCTTGGAAATACATCCCTATGTTTCTATAGGGCATGTGCAACTTGACTTGTGTGTTCTGATAAGCATAGCTTTGATCAGAACTGTGGGTCTTAATGTCAGCTAAACTGATCTGGCTGAGGCTTAATGCTGTTTATTGCAAGTAGTTAAAACAATGTTATATCTGTAACAGTTTTTAAAAAAAAATCAAAGTAGCAGTGTTATCTGTGAGGAAATGTTCTGGGTTACGTAAATCCTTTATTGGATGATGACATAACAAACAAAGTGAATTTAGGAATCCTTCAGAACTTTTCAGGTAGATTTTATAAAACAGGAGAAAGAGGAAGAAGCAGGCACCTTCCCACATCCTAGCTAAATTTTACGGCTGTTCTTGGAGGCAGATTGCAAGATGAGGTTGCAAAGTCAGTTTGAAACAATGGTTTCAGGTTATCAGTTTACAGCCTTTCTGCTTTCGTAGACAAATGCCTGGCTGTCCTCTGTAAATCCATCAGTAATAGCACTTTAAACAGCATCACTTTCCAAATACGTCACTGGCGTTATCTCCATAATCCTTACAACAGCTGTGTCATGTAGGCCTCCCATTATTGGAGGTGTGGTTGTAACTCTGAGAAGGACCTGCCTAAAGTTTCCCAGTGAGTTCATGGCCATGTTAACCCCTCTTTTTTATACAGTGGACCCTCGACTTACATACGGCTCGACTTACAGACTTTTCGAGTTACAGACTTCTCTGGCCACAAAATTTAGATTCAACTTGCAGCCGGAGAATCGACCTACAGACCAGAAATTAACCAAAATGGAACAAAAATAGAATACAAACTGCAAGTTATGGGATTAATTGGTTTTCAATGCATTGTAGGTCAATGGAGATTTGACCTACAGACTTTTCGACTTGCAGCCACTGTTCCAATACGGATTAATTCCGTAAGTAGAGGGTCCACTGTATCACTCATTTGAATCAACTGTCCTGAGATTCTTTTAAAGTCATTACGTACAGAGTATTAGCCATAGATGATAGGTTTAAATGGTAAAAGCCTTTTCGTACTTAGTGCCTGCATCTTCCAAAACTGGAAGAGAATGTTGCTCCTGTGCATTTCAAGAGTTGTCTGGAGAGACTAGACAGCTTGGAAGAGTGTTTCCTCTCAGTCCCAGCTACTGTTCCAGGGTGGGCTTGTGCACACTCAACATGTCTGCTTTCTGTTCCTTGTATTCAAT
Organism: Pogona vitticeps; assembly: GCF_051106095.1. Classification (NCBI taxonomy): domain Eukaryota; kingdom Metazoa; phylum Chordata; class Lepidosauria; order Squamata; family Agamidae; genus Pogona; species Pogona vitticeps. The sequence continues at coordinate 182,851,703 of NC_135784.1, forward strand.
TTAGTTTACTTTAGTTTAATAAATGTATGTCCTGCCTTTCAGCCAAAAACGGCACATGAGACAGCTAACAGTAATTAATGTACAAACAAATGCAATTAAAATGCAAAAACAGATCAGTCAAAAACACATCAACAAACAGATGGTAGCACCTAACTGATGGACTTCCTCTTTCCAGGTGCAGTCGAGCATAAATGGCAGAGGTCTGTCTGAAGAGAAACTTTTTGCCTTTTGCTGGCAAGCAAACAGAGTAGCCTCCTTTGACAGGTTATTCTAGAGTTCCACTAAGTTTAAAGTCTGCCAAGTACTGATCTGTCCATGACAATGGAACTGCAGATTGCTCCCCTGTCCCTGGGTCACAATCACACAGCTCTTCTTCAGCATCCTTCAGTCTCAAAAGACCATGGTAACGCGCTCTGTATGAGTGTCCTCTCCAGAGCACTAAGCCTGGGTAGAATAATATAGAGGACAGACTGTTACCCAAGCAACAAATCCCCCCTCTCCACGTCACTGAACTAGTCCAATGGAAAGGCAAGAGCCAATACAACTGGTTCCAGCGACGTCGCAGGAGTTGTCAGAACAACACAAACTGCCTTCAGGACTCCGGCTCCGGATTTTGCCTTGAGGTTAACTCCTGAAGCCTTTTCCATCAGTGGATATAGCCACAAAGCAGTGGAGGTTTGAAATCAGAGTTTTCCTTCTCCTAGATGGGCTGCCTTCCATGGCTGACAAGCCCCACCTACCCGGTCCAGGTGGATCGCGCTTACTCAGAACTCTCCACTATGACCTGTCCATCTTGGGTGTCCCTTGTGACACATTTCAGTTTTAATTTCTTTGAGAGCATGTTCAGAGAATACACATCCACAGTTCCAAAGAAAGCAAAACCGATGCCTTCCGTTCATTTCCAACCCAACTACAGGGCAAATAAAATGGGCACTCTGGATGTCATCATATTTGTCCCCTTTTGTATTCCCCCTTGTGAGATTCAATTAAATGACATTCTTAATACTCTTGGTGTGGGATGCAGCCTCCACAAGGACTTTATCAGAAGATTTATCGAGCAAAAATTCAATGACTGCATCTTTGTTATATAACATGAATAGGCACTCAGTAGGTTTCAGGTTGATACAAAAGGAAAAATAGTAAAAATAAGGTTTGTCTCCTTCAGCCCACATGGCTGGGAGGATCTCTGGGGTTCAGAGATCCTGCCTGGAAGTCTAGCATCTTGCAAGGCGAAAACAAATGACAATACAGCAATTTTTTAAAACCTTAAAACATAACTGCTTAGTCTTACAAAGCAAGTGTCACCTTAGTTAAGAACAGTGCTTACAAAGCAAATAAGTATGTAGAAGTTACTAGTCCTCACATTTTTTGTTAGTCCACCTGAGCACATGCCTCTCTTAGGCTTCTGACTATATGCTATAAAAAGGGCCTGTGATCCATCTGGAATCTATAAAGACAAATTTGTATGAAAAAAAACCTTGTGGTGTACTCTCCTGATCAACAATACACAACAGGAATTGGATGTTCTGGTCTCACTGCAACTGGAAACTTTGGCTTCCTGTTACATGAACAAACTTACAGTAAAAGTCTAAATAATAAATAAATAAATAAATAAATAATATTTGGATGCATTTCTCTCCTTTATATTGCATGTTGTGCCTCCAGTCAACATTCTTTGTTTCAAAAAGACAAATAACTGGGTTCTAAATCAAATCCAGGTCACTAGAAGTTCACATGATTAAGGTAAGGGTACTATATTTTAGACATATGAGAAGACTTTGTAGAACAGACAGTAGCATGTTAACTCAAAAAGGAAGCCAGGGTTCTTCATTTGTGAGACCCAAGTGGGGCTGCTAATGATAGGACCTTTTGGAGTAATTAATTTTCTAGGATTGCTAAACTGAAAGGACTAGATGGCCATAACACATACAAATGCTGCTCTAAAGTATTATTCTTTTGCATTTCAACATCTGTTTCAGTGATTCAAAATCAGTTTGTTACACACACACACACACAGACACACACACACACACGGATCTGGAGTGGACTTTGAGAGATGAATGGAGTTTGGTATCATTCACAACAGACCCATGATAGCTGTGGAATTCTGATTCACTTCCAGTATGTTGGCTTCAGTGTTTATGTTAAAGTTTCCCAGCCAAATAAACCAGCAGGAGCTCTAACATCACCCCTGAGGCCAACCTAGCTAGCCCAGGAGGGAAGCCTGTTGGGAAATAGGGTGGACAGTACAGGACCACCTTCTGTCCTGGTTACCTGCCTTCAGATATATACATTCAAACAAGAAGACTGGGATAGTGAGGTGATATCATGATGACAGACCACTGCAATTCTGCGTCGTCATTCCCTCAATCTCACCTGCCATTGCATAGAGAAACCAGGTGGGCAAAGCTGGATGGGTTTCCCATCTAGTAACTTACGAAGCCAGGTCTGTGTCACACAGTCCAGGTCAGTATAATTAGCCAGGTCTGAGTCCTAAATGGTAGTTTCTTCATGCTATATATTTACCTCTGTTTCAAGTCAATACTAGTGACGGGTCACACAGTACTTTTCTCAGGTTTACCTTTTCACTGAATCAGTCACCCTTTTGTGCTCATTGTTTGCACCAGCAATCTAGCTATCTATCCGGCTTCTCAGTGTTGGAACCCTGAAAAATTATTTTACCCCAGCTCTTGTGTATTCATTTCCGTCAATTAAAAACAAAGCTCTAGCAGTTGTTAAGAGGGAACATTTTCTGTTCTGGAAAATGTATCAGAGAGGTTTTTGTCCCTTGATGACTTTTTTCCCCATAAAGCAGCTTTCTTCCTGAACCCAGGATGTGTCGCTACATTTTAATGGTTGTCAGTCCTGCTCGAAAACAGCAGTATTCTGTCAGCGTATCTCACGTATGCAGTTTCAATGCTATAAATGCATTTCAAGTTAGAGAATTTTGTCACAGTCCTTGAATCTGCTGCTGTCTAAAATCTCTTCCCTTAAGAGTTGTCTGTGACATTTGCAGGCAATTGTTAGCTTGCAACAACAATTACTTTCTTGATGAATTAGAAGCCAGTTGCTTTGGGCTTCTCAAAGAACCACTTTATTAATTCTATTATTACAGGTTTTATTTCCGAAACTGGCATGGGATGAATGACAAGGAGCCAGCAGTCTGTCGCAACATCCCTCGCTTGAATGATTCAGAGGACAAATCACAGAGGGGAGAGCAAGGCAGTGCCTTGCTGGATAAATCATCATTTGAGTATCTCTTTGAGCAAGTATGAAGTTTTGTTGATCTTTGTTGAGATTAAACCAGCTGGTACCCCATATTCCTTGGCCTTTATCTCTGTCTCTGAACTAAGTATCTTTAGGATCCTGTAGCTATGTGTACCAAACTTAAAATAGCTCTTGGACTGAGATCTCAATCCTCAGAGGCCCAACTTCACATTGTAAAGCACTGCAGTTTGTCTCAGCTCTCCTTCCACCAGCTTGATCACAATATGTTGCAAGCATATGGAAGATGTATGCTGTTGTGAAGGGTCCTCAGAAGAAATAGGTGCAGCTGTCAAGCGCTAGGAGCCTAAGTACCAAATCAGACTGGGTCATAAACAGTAGATCAGGAGGGTGAAAGTGACAGACAGGCACTTAGAGATGTGGGAAGCAGGAATAGATAATTGTGGAGCTGATGAGTTCCAAAGAAAATAAGCCAGAAGAATGAAAGTATTGAAGCAATGTAGCATAGCCAGAGAGAGCTGGAGGATGGTTCAATTATAATAATCAGCTACTCGTAAGTTATAGGTCAGGTTGCCTTCCCTGACTAAGACCATGTGGAACATATAGCCAGATTCCTGCATCCTGTATCTCTGTCTCCCAAGAGCTCTGTGTCAAGTGGTCCTTCTGAGCAACATTCTACAGGGGAAGTAGAAGTCCTTTCTCTAAGTTAGTAGGCCACTTAATCATCCCCTTCCTTGCCTGCTTTCCTCAGATGTCATATTCATTCACACTTTGAACCCTAAATGAGAACAAAAGAAAAAGAGACTCTCTATTTTGGAAAAGTACTTTCTTTAAAGCTACCTATTCTTGCTGTTTTTCCAGGGGAAATATGACTTCATTAATGATGTGGCCTCTCTAAAAGATATACGGACTGAGCAGGAGATACACCAGTTTAAAAATGAGAGTCTGGGGATGGCTGTCCTCCACCTCTGTCACATTGCCCTCAAGAAAGGCATCTCTCTTGAAGAAGCAGCAGAGAGAACCAGGTGATTGCTGTAACTGTGGGAGTTAAAATGGTTTTACCGGAATGCTTCCCAGCCCTGTAAGCCCAAACTCCTTTTAGGAAGGTTGCAACTGTTAACTGTTGAACCCATTGCTGAAGCACCATTGCAAGCACTGGGCTCTTTCACACCCCTTCCCTTAATTTCCCACTGTGTGCCCTAGGGGAAGAGCCAGTCTCTGCTGCTTTGAGCAAGGTGTATAGTCCCAGGGTCAGGAAAATGGTAAACCATGTCTTAGTATTCTATAGCTAGAATACTCTGAAGAGGACCACCATAGGTCAGAACTGACTTGACAGTGCGTAATTATTATTGTTAGTGGCCAAAGGGAGGAGCAGAGCACAAATTCTGCGTGCAAAAAATCTTATTCTGATTTGAATTCCTGGCATGAAATAAAGTATCTTGGATAATCAAGAGAATAGGTCTCCATCTGTAACCTGGGTGAGATATTGCTACTACTGCTATTCAGGGATGTATGTACAGACCCTGGGCAGGGGAATGCCACTCAGATGGTAGATTAAAAGAGGGGTTGCTCAATGACTATTTCCATTCATTGCAGCTTTAAGGAGTGCATCCCTTGCTCCTTCTGCCGTCAGATTCAGCAGAATAATTACCTGACAAAGTTCCGCATGAGGCATGTTTTCAGGAAGTTCTTGCAGCGCTTCCAGCGGCATACAATGAGCACTGGCAAACTGACAGAGCAGGACATTATGCACAAGTACCTGTCCACTTTGGAGAACCTAGCCCCACGCTTCGGGAGTGAACTGTTCACAGTCCTTTCACTGGAAACCATTTCGGAGGGCGAGAAGGTGCCTCTTTACATCAATGGGGGGAATACTCATCTGGAAAACTCCCACGCCTCTCCTCCCAGCGACAGTTCTGCCACCCATGAGGTTCTAGTCACAGGCACGGACGGCATTCGGTGGCGGCCCATCTCTGCTGAGGTAGGATTATGTTTGCATTCATCACCAACTTTTTCTGGGAGTCATTACAAAAACTTTCAGCCTCTTGGCATGGGGACTTTATTTATTTGTTCGTTCATTCATTTATTTATTAATTCATACGTTACCTTTCTCCTGAAGGCTCCAAGGCAGCTTACAGTATGAAAAGAAAGTCAAAAGCTAAAATAATAAATTATTACAATATAAAATTTTTTAAAAAGAAACATCTGATTAAAGCTTATAAATAAAAGCAATATTTTTTAAAAAATGAATAAAACAGCAGTATATAATAATCCCTTTAAAAAAATCCCCTTGGTCAACCAATCATTTTTTAAAAATCTGTCTGGAGAGAAAGGTCTTCATCTGCTTGCAAAATGACAGTAAAGATGGGGCCAGCCTGACTTCCTGTGGGAAGGAGTTCCAAAGTCTGGGAACAGTGTGAGACGGGGCCTTCTCTTCTGTCCCCACCAAAGGCACCTGTGAAGGTGGCGGGACCGAGAGAAAGGCCATCCTGATGACCTTAACACTCAAGCAGGCTTGTAAAGGGAGCCTGCAGTCCTTGAGATAGCTTTGGGCCAAGGCTGCTCAGGGCTTCAAAGGTTAGAACCAGCACTTTGAATTTTGCCTGGAAACGGATTGGTAGCCAGGGGAGCTGCTATAACAAGGGAATTATATTTTCTTTTTTAGGAGAATTGCCTAGCAGTGCATTGTAGGAATGTTGTCCTAACCTGGATTGGGAATCTATAATGGGTGCATAATATTGTTCTGCACAAGATATTTATTTTGTTTGTTTTTGTCTATAAATTTATATCAGACAATAATATACCCGGTATGGTGTAGTGGATAGAGTGATGGACCAGGACTCGGCAGGGCTGGGTTCAAATCCCTGCTCAGCCAATGGGAATTAGTTGGGAGTGTGGAACTTTTAAAACCATGCCTTAAATATCTCACTTACCTTGAAAACTTTATTAGGGTCAATATAAGTTGGTTCCAACTTGACAGTACTTTACATCAAATAATATATTGACTTAATTACTGTTTTGAATGATTAAAACAATAAGGCAAGGGGCTAGACAAACCCTATTTGAATCCTTTTCCTGAATTAGAATAGAATTATTTAAAAATATGTAGGTTATCTCTGAAAAATGGGGAGTACACTGAAGAAAATGTAACATGGAAATACATGCAGTGGCTGTAGAGGTAGCATATTTTTGTTTGTTTTTATTAACCTGTCTTTTGGGGCTTGAAGTTGATAGATCTTGAAGGTCTTTAGTGTGGATATACAGTTTTGATTGGCACTGCTAATGAGGCAAAAAAATTTTTTTTTGGTCATCAACTGTGCCCTTCTTGATTTTGGCAGGGAAGACTGCCTCATCCGTGGCCTGGCATTGAACTTCAGTGATGCTTGGAAAACAGCCTGATGACTTCATACTGAGTTTCTGGGCTCATATTTAAAAATGATCTGGTCTGTGGCAAGGCCGTACCTTGTACTTGACTTTAGAGAAAAATGGCTTGATGATGTGACTGTGGTCGACTGCTCTGGGATAATAATCAGAAGCTTGAGTCTTCCTATTTTGAATCTGTTTCTATCTATCTGGCAGGAGTAATCCTGGTTTCTTGGAGCAGTGAGAAAAAATGTCTTAGCAAGAAAATCGTCCAGTGATGGGCGGGCAGTCAGTGGTATTAACCTGGCATGCCATTCTGGTTGCCTTTGTAATTGTGACAGCACACAATAAATCTCAAGGCACTCCAGGTCATCTGAGAGAGAGTATTTAAATACAAAGATAGAGGCATGTCTCTTGAGTATGCTGGCCTAAGTTACTTAGGTTGCCAGTAATTGCTAACATTGTATTGAGAATAGTAAGCAGTCAAGAGCCACTGAAGATGCTGAAGTACTACTGCAGTTCTCCACTCATAACAGAGGTCAGAGAGGACAATACAATTTATAGCCGGTGAAACGTTGTCATCAAGGGCAGTCAGAGATAAAGCTCATTTCAACTAGGAGTAGCTAGTGATAGGAAAGTGTTTCCAGCTATTGCATCTACTATGTAAAGGTCCTAGAAAAGTCACTGGGGGACACTGGAGTGTTTGACTAGGAGGCTGGCTAAACATGGGTAAACACCTTACCCTAGTGCAGGTTCCAGAGTCCTCACTCAGAGATGTTGGAGTCTTCCCCACTGTTGTCAGTTGAATCTTCGGATGAAACCAGTGTAGATCAGTTGATTTTGTTAGTCTTCTGTCATTAGCCTGTGAACTGAAGGAGAACCTGTAGCAAAATCTTTTGGGCTTCTATCCTGCTGAAGAATTGGGGATGAGGGCCAGTCTGAGTGGCCCTAACTGGCCTCCTCCCACCATGAGAGCAGGAAATCACAGGTGAGAAGGAATTCCTGTCCCTCCATGCAACAGCTAGTGCTCTCTTTTACACCACTGCTATATCTTTGCCAGAGCTAAGATTTCACACTGCCCTTGAAAAGTAAGAATGTTCTTGGTGAAACACAGCAAATTTTGACCTACTTTAACGAGATTACAAAAACCTTGTGTTAGAGCATGGAGCAGTAGTATATATGGATATAATACTGTATATTGTGACTGATATATATACAGTATATAATATATCAAATAATAAGCAGGGTTTGTAAACCAGAAAGAGTGTATACTCCTTCTCTCTTGAGCCGCACTTAACAGCTCTGCTGGAATGGGCATGGTGGAGCCTTCACTCCTGGTTGCTACTTGTCTCTTGGCACATCTTTTAAGGAAGTCCAGTGTCAAGATTTCTTCCCCGGCAGGATCCCCAGGAATCAGGGAGACTGGAGATGTCATTATCTGGAAAGCCCTCCCCCCCCCGCACTTTTCCCACTGTTGGAGTTCCAGCCAGGCTGCTCTGTTCCTTCTGCCAGCTTACTGTCATTCGTGGTGTTATCACTGGAGCTTGTTCCATTTGGCCACTTGGAAGGGGAGTTTGGAAAGGAATGTGCTTGCTGCAAGGCTGGGGCTGCTGCACTGTAAAGAACCCTTTGTGGGATCTTTATTGGGTGCCAAAGGTGGGCAGCTGCCCGGGTGCTGGCAGTTCTGCAGAACTGGTGATGGTCCAAGACTTTATTTAAATGTATGGAGATCCTGAGGAACTATTGGGGTGGTCCTGTGGACTGCTGGCTGTTGTGGTCTTTGGTGCATTGTTGTGCAAGAACAGGAGACAGAAAAAGAGAATGATGGCCCTGAATGGGTTTGGTGCAGAGCACCAGTGGCTCCTCTGCTCTTTGTCTGGGGTGAGATTCTAGGTGTGAGCTGTGGGCTGCCTGTTTCTTTTTGCTTTCTTCTTTTTCCTAGATTTTTCTCCTCGATCTCCTGCCTCCTCCAGTGGGAGACTCTGGAGCTTGTCTTGAACCCCAGAGTGGTAACTTCCCCCACATTCAGCCAGCCTCTTGCCCCACTCCATAGAGAACTAGATTCAAATTCTTGCTCAGTCATGAAGTTCACTGAATAATTGGCATGAGGTCACACTCTTTCTAATCTACTTCAGAGTGTTATTGCGAGAAGAGAAAAAACAAGGCACATTGCCCTGAATGTTAAAATAAAAGGTGTATATTTTAAAACACAATCTGTGCTACATATCAGTGTGATACAGAGTTACATTAGTGGGCACATGAAGTACAAGTGGTGCCTCGCTTAACGATTGCCTTGTTTAGCGATTAATTCGCATAACGATGTGTTTTTTTAGAAAATAATATGCACTGTATAACGATGTTTCCTATGGGCGATTTTCGCTTAGCGAAGTTTGGGACCATGCTTCGCATAACGAATGCGATTTTAGGTCCCCTGCTTCACTTAACGATGTTTTTTTTTCAATTAAAAAAGTGTCTTAGAAGGGTCAAAAACGGTTCTAAATGCTTGGATTTGTTAGAGGACCCCCTAAGTCATGTGCAAACCTGATTTGGCTTTGATCTAACTTTTCGTTAATTTATGGTTAATTTTTTTTCCGGCCCATAGGAACCAATGGACCTGTCAAAATCTGACAGCTCCATGCTTTCCTATGGGGGAGAAAACAATTCGCCATAAATTAACGAAAGTTCAGATCAAAGCCAAATCAGGTTTGCACACGACTTAGGGGGTCCTCTAACGAACCCAAGAATTTAGAACAGTTGCTGAGTCTTCATTAATTTTTTGTGAATTTTTTCTTCCCCCATAGGAAATAATGGAGCTGTCAGATTTTGACAGCTGTCAAAAGTTGGGGGAAAAAATCACCATTAATTAACGAAAAGTCAGATCAAAGCCAAATTAACTTTTGCATCCGTTTTAGAGGGTGCAGAAGCTAATCCAAGCATTTAAAACCATTTTTGACCCTTTTATGACACACTTAATTTTGCAAAAATTGACTTCGCAAAGCCATTGAAATGTATTGAGTCAGCTACAATACATTCCAATGGAGGAAACATTGTATCGTTTAACGATGTTTCCTATGGGTTTTTTCGCTTAAGGACGGCAATCCGTGCCTATTGGAACGGATTAACCGGTTTCCAATGCATTCCTATGGAAAATGGTGTTTCGCATAACGATGTTTCACATAACGTTTTTTTTTGAACCAATTAAAATCATTATGCGAGGCACCACTGTATCTTTAGCGCTGCCAGCTTTCGAAAAGAGGGGGGAAATCCTGAAGAAACATGATAGAGAGTATTACAAGCTGGAGAGAATAGATATTATAGAAAAAACAATTATTGATAAAAATGTCCATACAATTTGCTTGTTTGTGTTTATTTATTTAAAATATTTTTAATCTGCCTTTCTCCTTAAAAAGAATCCAAAGCCTTTTACAGATTTTTGGAGCAGGAGGGTTTTCATCATACCCAGAAATACCTTTCTTTCCTTTTTCTGGTTTCCTGGCTCTTTTGGTTAATATGTACCTTGAAGAATATTGGCACACTCTAAGATTAGTTCACTGGCACTTCTCAGTTGATCTTAAAAGGTTGCTATTTTTGCTTTGGTCTTCCACAGTTCCAGTGGACCCACGTGGCTACCTACCTTTTGGATGTTTATCTCGTAAGGGCAGAATCTTTCGTATTGGTCCACTTGACTCAAAGACTCAGAAAAAAAATCTGCTTCTGGAGAAAGCAGGTCATGCACACTTTGGGTCTTTGTACCCAAACTAATCCTGAAATTCTGAAAGTGAAAAGTCCTCCGTCACTTTCACTCAAACTTATAAATGGTATCATTCAGGGTTGTTTTTTTTCTCTCACGAATCCTGAAGCTGTTCTTGGAGGATAGAAAGTTATCTGTCTCTTGACCGATGGGGAGGATGGCTCAAGGACATGCTCTTATTACAGCTAGGTTGTAGTAGTGGAGTCCCTACTGCTGTGAAAACTCCAAAATTCAGGCACTGCCTTTTTATCTTTTCCTTGCAGAGATTGCAGAGCTATCCTCATAGAAGTTATCTGGGAAGGAAAATGAAGACTAAAGACTACAAGTCCAAGCGGACCTATTTGTCAGGGGAACAGTGTGAACTCAAATGGGTGCACTTCTGTGACTTCCAGGAGATCACGCACATTGTTGTCAAGGACTACAAAGTCAGCATCCACCGTCAAGATAATAAGTGCCTGGTAGGCGGGAGTCATTCTTCACCAAATGTAGCGATATCAGTGTACATGGTGAGGGATGGAGATGGGTTTAAGAGCAATACATGCAGACACATTAAGGTTAGTTTTGTGTGAAAGAGTATAGTATTAATGTGGTAACAAAAGAAGCATCTGTGAGGAACTGCAAGAAGACCTGGTAGATGGATATAAGAGCAGTACAGATCTTCAGAATGTATTTTCTCAGGGGTCTTCAATCCAGCACTGTGGTTCAGGCCTAACAGCTATGTGTTTACATTTTTCTATGCAGGAGCTGACTCTTACCTCCCATAAAGTTGCATTATCATTAGTTTCACTGGTAGATGGTTATTTCAGATTGACAGCTGACTCTAGCCATTACCTGTGTCATGAAGTAGCCCCACCACGACTGGTCATGAGCATCCAGAATGGTATCCATGGACCCATGCAGTAAGTAGCTTCTACTTAAGCAAGCCAGGGCTTTCTGTGTAGCAGGATCTCAGTTGGAGAACCCTTTTCCTGGGGAAGTCAAGCTAGCGCTATCCCAGCTGAGCATCTAGAAAGCAGGCCAAAATGTATTTTTGTGAAAGACCTTTGGTCTTCTGGATTAATTTGAACATTGGCCTTTAGAGAATGTTTTAAATTTGCTTTTAAGTCTTTTGAATTTGTTTCTAATCCTTCTAATCTGTTGTACATCATTTCTAAAAACCTGGTGGACAGGAAACTGATCATGACATGAAAATGTAAGAAAATAAAAATGCTGCCAGATATTCTCTTCTTACATCTGACTTGGAACCCAGAATCCTCACAGGTTGTATCTGAAAACTTTTTTTCCCCAGGGAGGAGTTCATTTTGGTTAAACTGAGGCGGGAGGAACAGGAGGATGGGCTGTACGTCCTCCGCTGGAGTGTCCTTGACTTCAATAGGTTGATCTTGTCAGTACAGAGGAAAAGCCAGGTGAGATTTGGTGGTGTGGCAATGGTTATACTGATTCTGTAGATTCTTCTCCAAGCATGTTTTGCTCCTGTTGCTGTACAGGGGAGCCTCTGTACTGAGAGCCTCTTCCCAGTGTGAGCATGCAACTTTTGATTTTAGGCAATGTGGCTAAAGGCTGCATGGACCTTTTCTTTTAAATTTGTGCCGGCCTTTTGTCACCACGTTGTCCAACTCATTTCCCATAGAGATAAAGAGAATGGAAAACTGACCTCAACCCTTGGGAAGAAGGGTTGAGGTCTGGAGTGCATCTGTCGGTATGCATCAACATTGCCTTAACAATGAGCTAAAATAGAGCACTAGTCCTGCCTAGAGTAGACCCAGTGAAATCAATATGATTTAAGCTATTTATGACAAAGAACTTTTTAATATCTTAAAGGTAGGACTCTAATTGAACTTAGTCCTATGTTTACACTGTAAAGGGCACAATTTTAGAAAATGAGAAAGGAATGGGGGTGGATGAGAAGCAGATTGACATGCCAGTTTGTACAATTGCTACATTCTGAAATGGCTAGCTGGGACAGAAATAATTCAGGGAGGGGAGGAACGAACAAGAGTCAATGTCTCAGTAGAGTTGAGGGAGTGTTTGTTTCCTGCTTCCTTTATTCCTTCAGCCTGGCAAAATGGCTGCTGTTCAGTGACAGTGTGGAAGGGGAAAAAGCAAAAGGCAGCTGATCTCTCAGAGGAGTCACTGAAATGGCCCTGCTCCCCCATCTCTCCTTCTTCTGGGGAGCATCATTATACGCCATGATTCTACTGTGAAGACAGTTGTGGCATTGAAACCTGAGTGTTAAGCATATGGAAAACAAAAGCAAACAAGCAGTTCTTAACATGGCTTTTTTGTTGTATAGCTGGTAGACCAAACTGCCATTTGGTGTAATGTCTGAACTGACTCTGAGAATTCACTGTAGAATTGTGTTAATAAATTACTATAATTAAAATTACTAGCCCACTTTCCCATATGGTCTGTTCCTGTGTCCAGCATACAGGCCATAGAAGGTTAGACATGGTCATCGTGGTGTGTGGCATCACATTTCAAGTAGGGTTTAAGAATCTTGAATTAAGCAAACATGGCAATCCATGATAAACAGTGTTCTTTCTCACTAAAATGAGACCTGTTCATTATCTGTGATAGAATCCTGTTTTCTGCTTTAAAAATAAATAAAGCCAGTTGGTAAATGAATCCATACTTCCTTGTTTTGTTATTAGATCAGAGGTGGGGAACCTTAGGCCCTGAGGCTCAATGATTCTTTGGTCTCCTGCCCGAAGCCCCTGAACTTCTCTGGAAATGAGCATGACCTTCTATTGAAGGATCTAGTAAACCAGGCATTACCAGCGCAGAAACCACTACCAGAATATAGCATGTTATACCTCTTCCTCAGATGCTGTATAAAGGACCAGTTCTCTAAGAAGCAACACCACAACACTTGAAATATACACTTCCTGCTCTTGGCTGGGTCATGGCTGGAAATAAGATGCTAGATGGAGCTCTGGTCTGATCTAGCAAGGTTCATTTTTGTCATGAAAAGGGAAGAAGAAAGCATGAACGTGTTGTCTTTTGACTTGCTTGTGATCAGCAGGACAAATAAGAAAACTATTTGGAATGCCTCTTGCAGCTTAGTTTAGTGGCAGGCCTGTCCCTCTAGTGTGCAATTTGCAGGCAATGCTTTTGACTGCCTTTGCAGGCAGGTGTCCATTTCTTACTCTTGCTAAATCTATTCCTTCCTGCTTGTGTTCACCAGAGCTCTCAGGTCCAAGACGCCACAAGCTACAAGCAATTCCGGATCCAGAAGAAAGGAAATTCCTTTGTGCTGGAAGGTTGGCAGCAGGAGTTCCCTAGTGTCCAAGAACTCATCAATGCTCTCAAAGGCTGCACTCTGAGATCTGGAAATGAGATTTTCATTTTGAAGAGGTGCTGTCTCCCAAAGCCAGGAGGTACATACATATCAGATCACAATTTAAAGAAACAGACTGTTCTTATGATGTATGTTGATAGGAATTTTTTCCCAGGGAAGGAGGAAGTGGGCAGGCAACAGATACACAATGTAAGGAGGGAAGATTTTCGTCTGCCACACAAAACATGGGCTCTGTTCCAGCCACAAAGCTGGTAACTATTTAGCATGGAGTGCTGTATATCCAAAGACCATGGATTCAAATCAGAGATTGATGGATCTGAAACTATAACTTACTACATTCAGAAGCCCTGTTCAGGCATTGTAAACCTCACACAAATTGTGTTAATTGTCCCCACCGCCTCCATTGCATGACTTTGTAGCTGTGTTAGAAGCAAGGGGTCTGCCCCTGCACAGTCAGCTTACATATGTTGTGTAGAAGAGGTTCCCTAGTGCAAATATTTGTCCATATGAAGGTAGGGTAGCAGGTACAGTAAGTGGTGAAGGGATGAGGCCAGCAAAGGTAACTCTGTTTTCTTAGCTGACAGATAGCTAGAATACCTGGACTGAGATAATGATTGGGCTGGTCATATTATAAGACCAGGGATGGGCAAAATGTAGTGTGGCCTCCAAAACCTTGTATGGCACCCTTGAAAATTGCACCCCATGAATTTTCATTTAGGAGGATATTCTTTTTCCCAGGCATTTTGGGTTTCAAAGATGCAGCCTTGCAAGATCTGTGAAAGTCTCCCAAACCATTGAAAGTTACACACCTCTACACTGGGCAGAGTGATCTAACAAAGAGCTTCAGAGAGCAGTTGTTTGGTGCTTTGATTTAGAAGCAGATTTTTTGTTCAGTTTTTATTTTACTGCAGAGAGAAAGGAAGGGTGTTGGCAAAATTTTCCATCAAAATACTTTGGCTGGCTCCACTTTAGGCAGGAGAATACTAGGTGCTGGACCTGGCTAGTATCAGACTTAGTCTGAATACAGTATATATTAGCTGCAAACATGATGGAGTCTGCTTAATGGTTTGCAATTGAACAAATCTATAAATGCACTTTTTGAGAAACAGTAGCGACCCTTTTCCCCCCAAAATAAGACCTAACCTGAAAATAAGCCCCAATATGATTTTTCAGGATGGTCGTAATATAAGCCCTACCCCTAAAATAAGCCCCAGTGAAACGAAATCCCACCCTCCAACATTGTGCAGCATTGTGCAGCAACCAGACAATGATATGATTGTTTGAATATATGTAGATTGTTGTACATGGAAAAAAATAAGACATCCCCTGAAAATAAGCCCTAATGTGGTTTTTGGAGCAAAAATTAATATGACCCTGTCTTATTTTCGGGCAAACATGGTATGGACTGCTGTCGTCATCGTCGTTTAGTTGTGTCCGACTCTTCATGACCCCATGAACCAGAGCACGCCAGGCCCTCCTATCCTCCACTGCCTCCCGTAGTTGTGTCAATTTCATGTTGGTTGCTTCGCAGACACTGTCCAGCCATCTCATTCTCTGTCGTCCCCTTCTCCTCTTGCCGTCACACTTTCTTACATCAAGGTCTTTTCCAAGGAGTCTTCTCTTCTCATGAGATGGCCAAAGTACTGGAGCCTCAGCTTCAGGATCTGTCCTTCCAGTGAGCACTCAGGGTTGATTTCCTTTAGAATTGATAGGTTTGTTCTCCTTGCAGTCCAGGGGACTCTCAAGAGCCTCCTCCAGCACCACAATTCAAAGACATCAATTCTTCGGCGGTCTGCTTTCTTTATGGTCCAGCTCTTACTTCCATATGTCACTACAGGAAAAACCATAGCTTTGACTATTCGGACTTTTGTTGGCAAGGGGATATCTCTGTTCTTTAAGATGCTATCAAGGTTTGCCATCGCTTTCCTCCCAAGAAGTAGGCGTCTTTTAATTTCGTGGCTGCTGTCTCCATCTGCAGTGATCATGGAGCCCAAAAAAGTAAAATCTGTCACTGCCTCCATATCTTCCCCTTCTATTTCCCAGGAGGTGATGGGACCAGTGGCCATGATCTTAGTTTTTTTGATGTTGAGCTTCAGACCATTTTTTGCACTCTCCTCTTTCACCCTCATTACAAGGTTCCTTAATTCCTCCTCACTTTCTGCCAGCAGAGTGGTATCATCTGCATATCGGAGGTTGTTGATATTTCTTCCTGCAATCTTAATTCCGACTTGGGATTCCTCCAGCCCAGCCTTCCACATGATGTATTCTGCATATAAGTTAAATAAGCCGGGGGACAATATACAGTCTTGTCGTGCTCCTTTCCCTATTTTGAACCAATCAGTTGTTCCATATCCAGTTCTAACTGTTGCTTCCTGTCCCACATATAGGTTTCTCAGGAGATAGACAAGGTGGTCAGGCACTCCCATTTCTTTAAGGACTTGCCATAGTTTGTTGTGGTCCACACAGTCAAAGGCTTTTGCATAGTCAATGAAGCAGAAGTAGATATTTTTCTGGAACTCTCTGGCTTTTTCCATAATCCAGCGCACGTTAGCAATTTGGTCTCTAGTTCCTCTGCCCCTTCGGAATCCAGTTTGTACTTCTGGGAGTTCTCGGTCCACATACTGCTGAAGCCTACCTTGGAGGATTTTGAGCATAACCTTGCTAGCGTGTGAAATGAGTGCAATTGTACGGTAGTTGGAGCATTCTTTGGCACTGCCTTTCTTTGGGATTGGGATGTATACTGATCTTTTCCAGTCCTCTGGCCACTGTTGAGTTTTCCAAACTTGCTGGCATATTGAATGTAGCACCTTAACAGCATCATATTTTAAGATTTTAAATAGTTCAACTGGAATGTCATCACCCCCACTGGCCTTGTTGTTAGCCAGGCTTTCTAAGGCCCACTTGACTTCACTCTCCAGGATGTCTGGCTCAAGGTCAGCAACTATATTGTCTGGGTTGTCCGGGATATCCAAATCTTTCTGGTATAATTTCTCTGTGTATTCTTGCCACCTCGTCTTGATGTCTTCTGCTTCTGTTAGGTCCCTCCCATTTTTGTCCTTTATCATGTTCATCTTTGCACAAAATGTTCTTCTAATATCTCCAATTTTCCTGAACAGATCTCTGGTTTTTCCTTTTCTGTTATTTTCCTCTATTTACAGTGGTGCCTCGCATAGCGAGGTTAATCCGTTCCGGATTAACCTTCGCTATAGCGAAACATCGCTAAACGGAATAAAAAAAAAGCCATAGAAACGCATTGAACTTTGTTCAATGCGTTCCTATGGCTTGAAAACTTACCGTTAAGCGAGGTTCTGCCATAGCGACGCCATTTTCGCGCCCTCAGTAAGCGAGGGCAGGGCGCGAAAATGCGGCGCGGACCTTCCGGCGGCCATTTTGGAACCGCCAATCAGCTGTTCTCCCCCGCTTCGTTATGCGATATTCGCTAAGCGAATCGCTTAGTGAATATCGCAAAGCGAAAAATCCCCATAGGGGCCATCGCTGAGCGAATGCTCCAGCGATGACCCAGAGCGCCTCGTTAAGCGATTTCATCGCTCAGCGAGGCGCTCGTTAAGCGAGGCACCACTGTACTTACATTGTTCATTTAAGAAGGCCCTCTTGTCTCTCCTTGCTATTCTTTGGAAGTCTGCATTCAGTTTTCTGTAGCTTTTCCTATCTCCCTTGCATTTTGTTTCCCTTCTCCTCTCTGCTATTTCTAAGGCCTGGTTGGACAGCCACTTTGCTTTCTTGCATTTCCTTTTCTTTGGGATGTTTTTTGTTGCTGCCTCCTGTACAATTTTACGAGCCTCTATCCAAAGTTCTTCAGGCACTCTGTCCACCAAATTGAGTTCCTTAAATCTGTTCTTTACTTCCACTGTGTATTCATAAGGGATCTGGTTTAGATTATACCTGAGTAGCCCAGTGGTTTTTCCTACTCTCCTCAATTTAAGCTTGAATTTTGCTATGAGAAGCTGATGATCAGAGCCGCAGTCAGCTCCAGGTCTTGTTTTTGCTGACTGTATAGAGCTTCACCATCTTTGGCTGCAGAGAATATAATCAATCTGATTTCGATATTCGATATTATGGTGATTTCCATGTGTAGAGTCGCCTCTTGTGTTGTTGGAAAAGAGTGTTTGTGATGACCAGCTTGTTCTCTTGACAAAACTCTGTTAGCCTTTGCCCTGCTTCGTTCTGAACGCCAAGGCCAAACTTCCCTGTTGTTCCTTTTATCTCTTGGCTCCCTACTTTAGCATTCCAGTCCCCTAGAATGAGAAGAACATCTTTCTTTGGTGTCAGTTCTAGAAGGTGTTGTAAATCTTCATAAAATTGTTCAGTTTCAGTCTCCTCAGCAATGGTGGTTGGTGCATAAACTTGGATTACTGTGATGTTGAAAGGTCTGCCTTGGATTCGTATTGACATCATTCTATCATTTTTGAGATTGTATCCCATTACAGCTTTTCCCACTCTTTTCTTGACTATGAAGGCTACTCCATTCCTTCTATGGGATTCTTGCCCACAATAATAGATATGATAATCATCTGAGCTGAATTCGCCCATTCCTGTCCATTTTAGTACACTGATGCCCAGGATATTGATGTTTATTCTTGCCATTTCCTGTTTGACCACCTCCAGCTTCCCAAGGTTCATAGATCTTACATTCCAGGTTCCTATGCAGTATTTTTCTTTGCAGCATCGGACTTTCCTTTCGCTTCCAGGCACGTCCACAGCTGAGCGTCCTTTCGGCTTTGGCCCAACCACTTCATTAGCTCTGGAGCTACTTGTACTTGTCCTCCGCTCTTCCTCAGTCGCATGTTGGACGCCTTTCGACCTGAGGGGCCCATCTTCCAGCATCATATCTTTTAGCCTTTTGTTTCTGATCATGGGGCGTTCTTGGCAAAGATACTGCAGTGGCATTGCCATTTCCTACTCCAGGTGGTTTGCGTTTAGTCGGAACTCTCCACTACAGTGGGGTCTCGACTTACGAACTTAATCCGTATTGGAAGGCAGTTCTCAGGTCGAAAAGTTCTTAAGTTGAATCTGCATTTCCCATAGGAATGCATTGAAAACCATTTAATCCGTATCTGCTCTTTTTGTCCATATAAACTAATGGGAAGCTGCTATTCCGCCTTCTGCCACTAGAGGGGGATATTTTTTTCCTTTTTTCCTTTTAACCTAAGATGACTTAGCTTTAAAAAAAGAAAAAAAGAGTTCGTAACTGGAATCTAAGTTCATAAGTCGAGTCCATATATTCCTATGAGAGCGTTCGTAAGTCGACACCCCACTGTATGTCCTGTCCGTCTTGGGTGTCCCTGCACGGCATAGCCCATAGCTTCTCTGAGTTACTCAAGCCCCTTCGCCACGACAAGGCAGCAATCCATGAAGGGGTAAAAATTAATATAAGACCCTGTCTTATTTTCGGGCAAACATGGTATGGGCTGCTGACCTTATGGTAAATTAGGTATAAATCAAAACCATTAGTTTCTCCACATACTGTCTAAAATTGTCTTCCACATTATTCTGACATAATGCCAGTAGTCTTAAGTTTTAGAGGAAAATTAACCATAGACATAATCTGTTGCATACTGAATTGCATGACTTGGAGCATAGTTGATGTCTGTGGTGATTTCTTAATTTAGCATAATTTGCTTCCAAAATTTTCACAGTTAGAGGTATGTTGGTAAAATTATACAAGATTATTTTGGCCAGCGATAGACCATGACTTGTCATTATTTTCTATGTGAGTGGAAGAGATCTAAAGTTTGTTTAAAATGCACTTTCTCTTCTTACCCCAATACAGGGTAATAGTGAGTTGTACAGACTACAGTTAAGAAACTAGGATATCAAACCATGGTTTCTTAACTATAGTTTGCATAAGCCATAGTACTGTTACATTGAGATGAAACCATGTTTTCTTGCCTCTGAATTGAGAGTACAGTGAAAATTGCCTTTATTCATGGAAATAAAACAACTGTGTCTTTGTCTTAGCATCTCTTCCAAGGTGTTGTGTCTTTGCTAGAAGAATTTTTAAGCATTTCATTTTCTGCATCAATAACTAATCTCCCTTCCCCCCCCCACCCTTAAGAAATACACATGCCTTTCATTTCTTTAAAAATGTGTGCTTCTGCTGAGGTCTATGAAACAAACAGCTAGCCAAAGGGTGGTCCCAGGTGGTGTGCTACATGGAAATGCAGGTTCCTCAGCCAAAGAAGTGTCTTGGAACAAGATGTAGATGGAGAAACTGTCTTCAGTGAAGACTGCTGTTGCATTCTTTTGTGGAACACTTTTAAAAAGTTTATTTAATAAGCTTTTAAACTTCATCAGCTTGCTTAATCAAATGCAGTTTCCGTGTCTAAACAAAATATTTTCTTACAAATAGTATCTTTAGTGCTATCTTTATAGTATGATTTCCTAGACTGATGTTTTGGGCTAATCTGTGTTCTGCAGAGATTTCTGACCTGTTGATCACAAAAAAAGTGAAGGACAGTACTCGCCAAATTCTGAACATGACCCAACTGAGCTTCCATCAAATCCGAAAGGATGAGATCACCCAGGTCAGCATAGTTATTTTTTACCTATTAGGAGATGAAATTAGCATTCAAAAGGCATATTTGGCCTTATAATGATGTAATAATCTCTTTCCATGTGATTTAATTTTAATTTTTTAAAATTAAATTCTATTTTAATAATATAATAAGTTCCATTTTGTTTTTACATTTATAACTTTATAGTACTTTAATTTTATGCATTACTCCATGTGACGTTTCCCCCATGGCCCTGCTTGTTTCTCCAACAACAGAGCTTACCCTACCCTTTATCATGCTGCCATCAATTCCTCTCTTAACAGCTATTTTTCCTATGAAAGACTGAGGTCCATTCGGTACTTAACTTTGAAATAAGAACAGGTTTATTGGTTACAAGTTGTTTCAGGAATAGTTCTTAAGCACATTCTTAAAGTTACACAAAGCTTCAGTATTTTCCTTTAACCTCTTTTATCTGAACTAATACAGATAACACTCTGACTATTCACTCTTTAAACACTCCCTCTGCCTCAATACCCAAACTATCTACCTTTCCCTTCAAACCTTTCTTCCCTATCTGCTCTCAAAACTCTCTTTCTCACACACATTCTGCTGCAGCCCCCCTTCTATCTAACTGGCTCCATCTCCCAACAACTCCCTATTGATTCATGCAAATACACTGCTGAATATGCATAACAGGGTGATCACTACATTTCATTTTAAACTTCTGTGGGTACCAGTACTGGGAGAAAGATGGCATTAAAATGAAATGAAATAAAATAAGCAAGACTAGATCTTAGAATCCCATATACCGTATTTTTCGCACCATAAGACGCACCTTTTCCCCACAAAACAGGGGGGTGGAAAGTCTGTGCATCTTATGGAGCGAAGAAAACAGATTATATTTTCCTGTTTTCTTCTCCTAAAAAATTGGTGCGTCTTATGGAAATGTGCGTCTTATGGAGCCAGTTTCAGATACAGTGGTACCTCGCAAAACAACGAATCTGCATGACGATGAGGTTTTGTGATCGCCATTGCGCTTCAAAACACAGTGTTTTCTATGGATGATTTTCACTGGACGATGTTTCAGTTCGTGGTTCGCAAGACGGTTCCCCCCCCCGGGACCAATGCTTCGGAAGATGACGATTTTAACAGCTGATCAGCAGCTTCGCAAAATGGCTTCCTATGGGCAGTCTTCGCAAAATGGGTGTTTTCGGGACCGATGCTTCACAAGACAGCGATTTAAACAGCTCATTGGCATTTCGCAAAATGGCTTCCCTATGGGACGACTATTTTCCCCATTGGAACGCATTAAACGGATTTCAATGCATTCTGATGGGGAAACATTTTTCACAAGATGATGTTTTCGCTAAACAGCAATTTCAGTGGAACAGATTAACATTGTCTTGTGGGGCACCACTGTATAATGTGACAATATGGCTTAGAAGCTACTGTTATGCATGGTTACCCAGTTTGAGTTCTGTGCATCTCAAAGACCTAGAAGTAGAATTCATTGGATAAAAATAAGTGCCTGGCAAGGAGGATTACTATTATCTTTTTCCAATTTTATTGCACAAAAATAAGATTTATTCATAGAAGAGCAACAAACCTCCTATTCTTACTTCTGAGTGGAACTAAAAATATACAGGGGAACCAAACTGTGTGTGCTTGTGGTGAGGGCATGATTTCAAAGAAACAAATGCTGTAGCTGACTTGGTGCCTGCCTTATGTCTTCCAGAAAGCACATTTGGGACAAGGGACACGTACAAACATTTACGATGGTGTGTTGCGTTTGTGTGGAACAAGTAATGCTGATGATGAGACTGAGTACTTCTCTACCGAGCAAAACAACAACTGCCGTGAAATACATGTGGTGCTCAAGATGCTGGACCCTAGCCACAGAGACATTGCTCTGGTAAGCAAGCCTGTAGAACAGCAGAAAGTGGGATCAGTAAGGGTTCTGCTTTTGGAGATTGCTCATTCATAGGGTCGCCATAAGTCAAAGGTGAGTCAACAGTATGTAACAACAGTAACGTCTAGAGAGAGAGAGAGAATTACTTTGAAGGCTTTCCTTAAGGTTGCTTCACCCAAAACATTTTCTTGGATCCACAATCTCCATGAAAGGGAAAACACATAGAAGATACTTTTTGGGGGGTTATATTTGTGTTAAAATAGACACTGACTTGTTCTTTGAATATGCCAATATATTTCATTTTTGGCCATAATCCACAGATGACAATTTTGGGGGGGAAATATGTCTTCCATAAATGTGCTAAGTCATTGCTTTCCTTTTATTATTTGATCATAAAACAAAAGTATTATTTTCCACCCTGTCTTGCCTAAATGAATAGATACTGTACATGCATATATGCATCCATACTCAGAGTAGAACAAGATGCTTCACTAATTATGTTAGAAAAGTGAAAATGAACAAGAATATATACTCAGCTGTTAAAAATATTTGTAAAGCTCACTTATCTAAAATCATTTGAACGCTTATCCACCTAAAATGTGGAAGGAAAGGTAAAGGTAGATGAGAAATTTGGTGTTTTTTTGTTGTTGTTGTTGTTCTTATAATGTGCCACCAAGTCACCCATGATTTATGGTGGCCCTGTGAATCTCCAAAATGTCCTGTCCTCAAAAGCCCTGCTCAGCTCTTGTAGACTCAAGCCTGTGGCTTTTGGTTTTATAAAATGTATATAGAAGGTAGCAACAGCCTTACAGTAGAATTCCTATTCCATTATCACTGGAAAGATAAGCTTGATTTAAGTTTATGAAGCTGTGCCACTCTGGATAATTGCCCTTGAATGATTATTTTTCCTCTTTTCTCTTCAGGCATTCTTTGAAACAGCCAGCCTGATGAGCCAGGTCTCCCACATCCATTTGGCCTTTGTTCATGGGGTTTGTGTACGGGGTTCAGAGAGTGAGTATTAGCCACATCTGTTGAATAACTCTGCAGTATAATTGTCCTCCCTTTTTAGTTGCTCCACAAGCTTTTATAGCATATCATTACAATTCTGTAATATTTTATTCTATGATCAGTGCCATTTGTCTCATTTTATAGCTTGCACAATAGTAAAAATGGTACCCTAACATAATATTTAATCAGGTCTCCACTGATTTCAGTGATGGGGGATTCCTTTCCAATCCCAGTCAGCGTGGTTGTCTTGGATTGGGATGAGCAACTTGTGGATTTCAAGACACTGCTGCACTTCAGTTCCTGTAAACCCTCATCACTGGTATACTGTTTAGGATTGATGGGAATTGTGGTAATATTATCTAGAGGAACATAAGTTGCTTGCCCTATCTTGGATCTATTAGAGAAGCCAGTCTGCTTCTCTGCTCCTGTAGAGGAAAGAAGCTATGCCTCTTATGCCTTCAGGATTCTCACCTCTCTTCCTCCTCCTCCTTTGTCCTAAGATATAATGGTGGAAGAGTATATTGAACATGGCCCCCTGGACGTCTTCTTGAGAAAAAACAAAGGACGAATAACAGTGGGCTGGAAATTCACGGTTGCTGCACAGTTAGCCAGTGCCTTGAGCTACTTGGTAAGTGTCCTTGGACAAGCTTGGAGCAGAGCTCTTAGAAGCATTTGGATGTCATTTAGGTCTAGATCTTCTCCTTTTTAAATATATTTTTTTTCATTCCACTTTTATTGCACAACTTCCCTCAAACACCCTCTTTGGAATGGTAGTTTGTGGCTATTGACCAGAGGCCCTTCATTGTTTCATGGAATTACATCTCTCAAGGATAAGTAGTCAGGGAAGCCATTCAAATAATTTCTTTTAAATTCGGCAAGGGGGTGGGGTGGGGTAGAGTCATGCCATGGCACCACTGAGTCCAATAACCAGATAGATGAGAATCACAAAAATAAAGATGGTTCTTCATCCTGAAGGAACAAAGACTCATAGAATAGTGAAGTTGGAAGGGGCCTATAAGGCCATCAGGTCCAACCCCCTGCTTGATGCAGTAATACAAATCAAAGGATGGGACATGATGACCCTGCTTTGAAGTGCAGAATTAAACTTCTGTGTCTTTTGAACTTCTCTGAGGCCATTATCCTTAGGGTTGCCTCTTATTGAATAGGGTTGCTTTCCCTGATACTGTACTATATAAAAGTGGAGCTGAGTTATGAACAGTAAACTGTTGTTATGTACTGTCAAGGCACTTCCAACTTAGGGCAATCTATTAATTAGGTAAAGGTAAAGGTTCCCCTTGACAATTTTTGTCCAGTCGTGTCCGACTCTAGGGGGCGGTGCACATCCCCGTTTCCAAGCCATAGAGCCAGCGTTTGTCTGAAGACAATCTTCCGTGGTCACATGGCCAGTGCGACTTAGACACGGAACGCTGTTACCTTCCCACTGAGGTGGTCCCTATTGATCTACTCGCATTTGCAGGCTTTCGAACCGCTAGGTTGGCGGGAGCTGGGACAGGCGACGGGCGCTCACTCCGTTGCGTGGATTCGATCTTACGACTGCTGGTCTTCTGACCCTGCAGCACAGGCTTCTGCGGTTTAGCCCGCAGCGCCACCACGTCCCACTAATCTATTAATTAGTGACCTCCAAAAGGTCTTGTCATTAACAGCACTGCTTAGGTCTTGCAATCTAAAGGTTGTGGCTTCCTTTACTGGGTCAATCCATCTCATGTGAGGTCTTCCTCTTTTCCGAGCATCATTGCTCTTCTCCCAATGTGTCCAAAATACAGTAGCCTCAGTTCAGTGATTTTAGCTTCTAGTGGGAGTTTGGGCTTGGCTTGATCTTCTTTATTATATATTTTTCTAGTGGTTCTAAGATGGAAAAGTCATAGGGAATGTGTAGAATGGTAAGGAGTTCCCATTGTGTTCTTTAATTTCTGAACCAGTAAACTTTCTCCTGGGTGCTTAACTATCCCCATGAAGAAAACAGAAACACAATGGAACAATTACGGAGTTTGTCATACAGAACGGGAGAGGGAAGCTCTTTCTGTTTCCTGCTGTTGAATAGACATTTTCCTTCTGGCAGGTGTTAGACCAAAAGAGATGGCATTTTCACAGCCTGCTTCTATGTGTTTCTTTAAATAGGAAGGAAAAAACCTGGTGCATGGTAATGTATGTGCCAAGAACATCCTGTTGGCCAGGAAAGGCTTAGACGATGGATTGCTTCCCTTCATCAAGCTCAGTGATCCTGGAGTCAGCTTTACTGTGCTTTCTTGTGAAGGTAAGCTGTTCCTGTCAATATCGGAGGCTTTCCCTGTATATATTTCTTTTTGTTGAAGTTAACAGGAGAAGATTCATTTGAATACAATATATCAATCTGTTAAGTGTAGATAGATTTTGTTCCGTTTCAAGATTCCCCAAGAGATCTTGGAAATCCCTGAAGAAATATTTTTCTGCATTGGACGCTACTCCTGAAATGTGACACGTGTGTGTGTTTGTGGGAACAAGGGGGCTTCATTGCACAGGTGTTTTTAATGGAGAATCTTGCCCTGTACCTCTATTGTGCAGTCATGCCACAAACAAAGCTGAGCATTGACAGGATGCATCCTTTGTTCTATAGCATCTTTAGAGAAATAGGAAACCTTGGGTTCTTTCATAGGACTGATGCCATATCCTGTTACTGTTGTAAAGCTGGGCAACAGTGGTCACAGCTGCACACAGAACATCTGCTTTGTTATACCGGATCAAAAGTATGCTTATTTCTAACAGCGAATGAACAAGGAGAGAACAAAGAAACCTCAGAATGCCAGAATTGGTTTTTTTATTCTGTTGGGCTAAATGCATTTTGGTCCTCTATTGATTTGGGGGCCTATCTCAGGGGAGTTATAGAAGTTCAACAAAACATCAGAAATTAATGACTGAGGAAATTTGATATATAAATTTTGTTGGACTTTTTACACTCCTCTGAGGAAGGCCCTTAAAATTAATAAATGTGTTGGGCTCAATAAAATAAAATAGATTTAGTCTATTGTTCTGAGATACATTTTTCCTCTGTTTTCTTTTTGGCTTGTGGGGGTGAATGCTTGCCATTTCTGATTTTTCTCAAACAGTGACTGGCCAGGTTCCCCTGAGAAGCACGCAAACTGGGCGTGGTGAAGAAGCCCTGTCCCCTATGGCCCCCAATGTTCAGAAGTATTTCCCCCAGAAATGATGTTAACAGGAGATGAATGAGGATTTATCTGCCCTGTTTCTATATAAAATGGGCATGAGTAGAGAAGAGGATCTAATTTTTATGATAAAATACATGCAAGAATGGAGCTGAACTCTTTCGAGTCCCACCTGTAGTTCCTATTATGTTTGCTGCTTCAGGCACTTCCTTCCCCAGCCGAGCCTGCCTGCAATATCGAACTGAACTGTTGGTTAGGGCACTGGTTCTTAACCTTTATTACTCAGATGTTTTTGGACTGCAACTCCCAGAGGCCTTCACCTTCAGCTCTGCTGGCTGAGGTTTCTGGGAGTTGCAGTTCAAAAAACACCTGAGTAACAAAAGAACCACTGGGTTAGGGGACTGCCTGGGAAGTGAATTCATGTACTGATTGCTTTGCAGAAAATGGTTGTGGCTGTGAAGTAGCTATTGCTATTCACAACCAGTCCAGCAGACATAGAGAAATTGCAGCCTCCCGACGTTGTCAGATGATAACACCCAGCAGCCCAAGCCCGTATAACTAATACTGTAGTGGGGAATGCTGGACGTTCAGCAAGATCTACGGAGCTGTACTTTGCCCACTTCCACAGAGTGACTCGGCATCCCCTCTCCAGAATCCTTAAAGGAACCTGAGTTTGCTGGATGATGTAAAAGAGCGAGCAGCTGATCACTTGTGGCTTGCTTCATTTGGAAGCACTTTGAGGGTTAAGCAGCAATAGATAAACTGTTTGGGCCCATTCATTTGATGTATAAAACCTCTATGTCGTTTTAATTAAAAGACCCTTAAGTGATAATTCAAATGGAATGACAACATATACCACATAAAAGCCACCAGCTGCACAACTTTCTTTAAACCCAGTTCACTCTAATTAGCAAGGCTACTTATATATGAATGCTCCATGTGTTCTGTTTTAATTATTTGATTTTACAGCTCCTTCCTCTGCAGTTTCCTGAGGAACAGCTTTCAACCCCATGTCTTCTGTGGGAAAAGCTTCACTGTGATTTTTATAGGAATTGCATGCCCAGCTTTGTTAAATCTAAGATCTTACAACAACCATCCTGTGTATTCATCTAAGAGTCTTACTTGGGCAGCTGTCATGATTGCAAGGTGAAAGAGCAAGTGTGTCTCCTACTGTCAGATGAAGAAGCTCCAAGCACTAGTGGCTGGCCCGTGCAGGCAATGGCCTAACTGAAGTATGACTTGATTTGTGCAGTTCCTCATATTTTTGAGCACAAAGAACTTTATGGCTCAAGTACCTGCATGGACAGGTATTTACATGTAGTGTTCTCCATTTGGGGATTATCTTTACCTAGCTAAGTTTTGAACTTCCCATTTCATTCATTTTCCGGTGAAACCTATATTCTACATGCCAGGTGCCACTTGCAGTTTTATATTCATCTGTATGTTCTCTGCCAAACAGCCACTAATTCTTGATTTCTTTTTCTCCTTTACCAAGAACGGGTAGATCGGATCCCATGGATTGCTCCAGAGTGTGTCAAAGATGTAAGCAACCTCAGCACAGCAGCTGACAAGTGGAGCTTTGGCACCACCCTACTGGAGATATGCTTTGATGCAAATGTTCCATTAAAAGAACGCACTCCCTCTGAGGTAACATCAGACTCTTCTCTCTCCCCGCCCCCCGCCTCCAATTTTTAGCTGATGTACTTTTTGCTACATATTTTGTTGCAGGGCTTATAACAGGCAGGAAACAGTTGATGTTACTGGTAACCTAGTCAAGTTTTGGGATGTATCTTCAAGAAGGAGGCAGTTGGCTTAATATACCAGGACAATGAACTAGGAAGGTCTCCAAGGTGGAAGTGGCTAGGAGGCCTTAGACAAGTTCTTCTTTATGGTCTCTGCGAATTCACACATACGGGTTCTTTTTGCACTGGCATGAATAACCTCAGAACCTTCCAGAGCCTAAGGAAAGTGTTGAGGCATGCCCTCTCCACTACACATGCTCCCCATCCCACATCAGGCCCTCAGTTCCCTTTTTGCCACCACTCAGAGAATACCTAGGAGCTTTCTCAGCCTTCATGTTTTTCCTCAGTTTGCTATGTTTGTATATAGTTCTTAACTTTCAATCCCTTGCACTCTCCTTGTTCTTAAAAAAAGGGGGGTAGAGACTTTTTCTTGCATTTGGTTAGTAGTTGTGGTCTCTGGATGTCTCCATGGCATAAGTCTTTTACGTGACCAGAACAAGGGACTTCAGGAAGTTCTCCAGACTTTTTGTTAGCTACCAGGGGTCAAAGAAGGGTGAACCTATTGCACCTCGAAGACTGTCTAAATTGATAGCATACTCAGCTTGCGTTACCAGCTAGCAAAGAGTCCACTGCCCAATCCTTTGAAGGGGCACTCTACTAGAGCAGTTGCTGCATCTACAGTGCTTCTTAGAGGAGTTAAACTGAGAGACATTTGCAAGGCAGAGACCTGGTGACAGCCCTCAATGTTCATCAGACATTACATATCAGATGTCAGGACCAAGCTTGATGCTGCATTTGGTAGAGCTGTGATCTCCTAGCATGATGTCCCACCAGTTGGTAAGTGAACTTGCCAGTCATCCGTATGTGGGATTTCACAGAGACTATGAAGAAGGAGGAAAGGTTGCTTACCTGTAACTCTTAGAGTGGTCATCTGTAAATTTATGCAAACCACCCAACTTCCCCTCAGTCTGCCACGTAACTCCTGCACGTAACCAGGGGAAAACTAGGGGAACTGAAGCCCCCTGCCAGTGTGAGGGAATATACTTAGTGGAGAGAGCATGTCTTAACAGTTGCCTTAGGCTCTGAGGTAGTTTGTGCAGGAACCCATATGTGTGAGTTCACTCAATAGCGAATGACCACTCAAAGAAGTATAGTTAGAGGTAAGCAACCTGTCCTTTCTATTGATTATTTCAAGCTCATCTATGGTAGTGGGTGGATTGATTATACTACTCACCCTTACAATATTATTGTAAGGATTGGTGAAGCTGAATCATTTCGTGGGTCTATTCTTGTACTGTCACTCTAATAATGTGAGAAGAGACATGTCTGTTCAGAAGCAGTTCCCACTGAACTCAGTGGAATACATTCCCAGGTGAGTAAGTACAGGATAGCAATGTAATGAACTTTTAAATGCTTAATAATTAATTGGTCACAAGTACAGTGGGGTCTTGACTTGAGAACTTAATCCGTATTGGAAGGCGGTTCTCAAGTCAAAAAGTTTTCAGATCCCATAGGAATGCATTGAAAACCATTTGATCCGTATCTGCTCTTTTCCGTCCATAGAAACTAATGGGAAGCTGCTATTCTGCCTTCGACCACTAGAGGGGGATATTTTGTTTCTTTTTTTCTTAGGTCAATAAAGGTTCAGGGAAGGCAGGGAAAATACAGTCCAGGCAGTATAGTACCAGGCAGTCTGAAGACTGTCTCCCAATCCACTCTCTAAACACTGGGAGGAGTGAGGAAGCAGACAGGCACCCTTTTCACTGGCCAACAGTTAACTGAAAGTTCACATTTTGCACTTTCCCTGCCTCCCACGTGGTTTTTTTTCAGTTCTTAACTCAAATCTAAGTATGTAAGTCAAGTCAATATTTTCCTGTGAGAGTGGTTCTTAAGTCAAAATGTTTTTAACTCGAGCCGTTCTTAAGTCAAGACCCCACTGTATAAAATTGCTTAACGTGAATCCTGATTTTAATTGGAATTTTAATTTAGACCCTTTTTTAAACAGTGCATTACGATTTTTTCATAGTACAGTGGTGCCTCGCTTAACGATTTTAATTGGTTCAAAAAAATTCATCGCTATGGGAAAACATCGCTAAGTGAAACGTGTTTTCCCATAGAGATGCATTGAAAACCGGATAATCCGTTCCAATGGGAACGGATTGCCGTCCTTAAGCGAAAATCGCCATAGGAAACATTGCTAAGTGAAACGCGGTTCCCCCATTGGAATGCATTGAAACCTTTTCAATGCATTTCAATGGGGGGAGAAAAAAAATCACCAAAAATTCAAAAAGAGTCAGAACGAAGCCAAATTTAGTTAACAAAGGGTTTATTAAGTGCACTAACAATTTCAAGCACTCTAAACCCTTTTTAAACAGTTTAACACCTTTAAAAAATATCAAAAACGGAGCTGTCAAAAACATCGCTAAGCGAAACGGGGACCTAAACTTTCATTGCTAAGCGAAGCAAGGTCCTGAACATCGCTATGTGAAATTCCCCCATTGGAAACATTGCTAAACGGAGCGCAAGATCGCTCCTAAAACCTCATCGCTAAGCGAATGCATCGTTAAACGAGGCAATCACTAAGCGAGGCACCACTGTATGGGGATTTTGGCTGGGGCCTAGAATGAGGGAGAGGGAAGGAGGACTTAGGATGACTGAAATGGGCAAGAGGGAGATTTTTGTGGTCCCAGAAGGCCAGTCTTTGAGACTTAGCAGTGACCTTGAGTGTTGGATCTATGTGTCCCATTTTAGAGCTTGGTGATATATTGGAGAAGGTGAGTGAAAATTAATAAAATCCATGCCTGCAAATTCTCCACTTTTGCCTGACTTCAGTTGGCAGTGTACACCTTTGCCCACTTCTTTCTTTTTCCTGCAGAAAGAGCGTTTCTATGAGAAAAAACATCGCCTTCCAGAGCCATCCTTCAAAGAACTTGCTACCTTAATCAGCCAGTGCATGAACTATGCTCCTGGAGAACGACCTTCTTTCCGAACCATTTTACGGGATCTTACTCAGCTGCAGCCACATAGTAAGAATCTCAGAGAGCTGCAGGGCACTGATAGAAGCACAACCTATGAAATGGTGCCCTTGCTCCCTTTTTCTCCCTCGCCTCTCCACTCCCAGTTGTACAAGTTTATCCAGGGAGTAGACTCGAAACCAGACCTAGATAAGGCATGAGAAAGATGAACAGCACTCAGCTGGTAGTGTATCAAAGTTCTATCAGTTAGGATGCTAATGAAAAGTGGAACTGTAAAAAAATCACCATGTAAAACATTAATACAATTTAAGTAATAAGAGGTTGAATATACAGTATTTTAATTCAAGATAAGGAAAAGTAAGAATTAAAAACTATATGGAACAACACTGACTGACCAAGAAATGCAATGTAAGGTAGTACACAGAAAGTTAAAAGGAGTATAGAAAAGTTGTGAGGCTACCAAAATGCAGTCTTGCTCCAATATTAGATCTCAGTAAGAATTAACACATGGCCTGGATGGTACTGTACAATGCCATTATCTTTTCCTTCTGCCATCTATTTTTAGGCCTCCTGAGGTTATGTACTGTGGTTTGCTGTTCGAGTCTGTTCTTCTCTAGCTCTTACACATATTGTTGAATGTTTCTTAACTCTTAACTTTGTCTTCTTTCCTAGATCCTCTTGACATTACCTCTGTGAACCCTGAATTCCCTGTATCTGACCCAACTGTCTTTCAGAAGCGCTACTTGAAGAAGATCCGAGATCTGGGTGAGGTAAATTGCCTTTTTTCAGAGTGAAGCACTACTCATTTTCTTCCTGCCATCCATGCCAAGTAAGAGTTGGAACAACAGGTTTTCATTATTTATCTGTTCCTGTGTGGTATCATTTCCTTCTGCAAGTTGAGGATAAAATCTCTACAATTTTCTCCATCTTTGTACTTCTAAAATTGGGATGTTAGGGGAAAACTAATATACAGTGGTGCCTTGCAAGACGATGTTAATTTGTTCCGTGAAAATCGCTATCTTATGAAAACATTGTCTTGCAGCCACTCATTTGCATTTTGGCTTGCATCGGCACTCTGAAATCCTGTTCCCCTCTCACCCTGTCACTGCATAGTGTGTGTACATGTGTGCCTAAATACCTCTGTAATGAAAGGGAAAATCAACATTTTGCAATACTGGTGCTTATTTCAGACATCACACTAAACCATGGTCTTAGAATCAAACTATGGTTTTAAGTTCTCAGCAAGCAGTCATACCATGGGTTAGAGCTACTCAGATGCCTGGATTTTCTGTCTAGCTCATTATTCTCACCTGTTGAGTCAGTAGTCTGCAGAGGCAGTGCAGCAAGTGAGCATATAGTTTGACTATATTTTATGCCAAACCATGATTCACTGTCCCTGATTTTTCCTGCCTGCTGGCATATTTCAAATCACAATTTTGTCAGTTTGGACATCACACAAAACCCTGATCTACAACCATTATTTAACGTAAGTGAAATGTTATTTCATTTCTTTCTGTTTTAACATCAGAAACAGCCTTGCAAATAATAGGTGCACAACATTCCCTTCCAGGTGTTTTTCCTGTCTCTCAGTCTAGCCTCTGTAGTGTCATTTATTTGGTAAACTAAGCTCATCTGGTTTGATTAGCCCATTGGTTGCATGGGCTATGTATTAAAATAAGCTAAGTGAGTTATGAAATGAAATCATAAAGTCAATTTTATCTGTAAAATCTGTAGATACAGTTCCTAAAAA
Source organism: Pogona vitticeps (assembly GCF_051106095.1). Taxonomy (NCBI): domain Eukaryota; kingdom Metazoa; phylum Chordata; class Lepidosauria; order Squamata; family Agamidae; genus Pogona; species Pogona vitticeps. The sequence continues at coordinate 182,884,400 of NC_135784.1, forward strand.
TTTTTGAGGAATGATTTTAGCAAAATAAATGTATATAAAAACAGTACACTCAGTGCTAATATTGTAATTATTGTTTTATATGATTTATCTAATCATAATAAAATTATGTATTCAAATTCTTTATGTATCCAGATTCCTTAAAGCAATTTACTCAGTAATTTGGTAAATTCTATCTGCTTGTGCAGTAGTCTCTTTTTGTTCTTGTTCTCGCCATGAATAGATCTTGGAAGTATTCCCAGCTCAGACTCAGTAGGAAATCCAATATTTGGCTTACGCTGATATGTCTGCAGAGTTGACTGGGATCCTAGACAGTGGTGATCTTGTCTTGAGATTAATTTCTTTAGATTAATTCCTGTACGGCTCGGGGACATGAAATTGTTCTCCTGTGACAATTCTTGAGATCAGGTTTCCCTTTATAAAACTACAGACACTGAGCAAGTTTAGACACTTGTCACAAAAGAGATAATGATGGGATGTATGTCTTTTGAAACATCTAATTCCTGCTCAGTCTCTTTCTTTTTCCTCCCGTTAGGGTCACTTTGGCAAAGTGAGCCTATACTGCTATGACCCTACCAATGATGGAACGGGTGAGATGGTAGCAGTGAAGTCACTGAAGTCAGGCTGCAGTCAGCAGCTGCTAACCAGCTGGAAAAAGGAAATTGAGATTTTGAAGACACTCTACCATGAGAACATTGTCAAATACAAGGGCTGCTGCAGTGAACAAGGTAGGAAGCCTGTTGGGTTGGTATGGCTGGATGTCACATTGGGGCATGTTGGGGATGGGTGTAATATCTAGGAAACTATGAAGGGGTCACATTCTCTCTGGCACTCCTTTTGCACAGTTATTTCCAGGAGTCACATAGCTGAGACAACATCTCCTTTCCCCCAGACCCTCAATAGCTTTTTTTCTTCCGAATGATCTGCTTTGATATTCAGGACTTGAGAAACAACTGTTCAAGAAGTCTCTAGGAAGTGTGCAAAATGATTTGGAGAATTAGGATGACAAAGTTCCTTTATTCTTGCCTACCTAAGGAGGGAAGATGTGGAGTCACCCTCAGGAGGGTGACTAGAAGAACCATTTCCTGTTAAACTAATCAGGATGGATTGATTATAATGGAGCCATTTTTGCCTGGAGTTTCAGGTGGTTGAGGATGCAAAGCCTCTCAAAGCTGTATTTCCTCACCCTTGTTGCCCGTTGTATTTTATCATGCAGCTGCCTCTGCCATTTCTGTGTGATCTACTTAACAAGCTGGAATGAGAGCCTTTGTTAAGGGCAAGTGAAGACATCTACTGTATAGTAGTAGACATAAATGTTTGAATTTTTCCATTGTAGGAGACAAGATTGTGCAGCTTATCATGGAATATGTGCCTTTGGGGAGCCTGAGGGATTATCTACCCAAGCACAATGTCAGCTTGGCCCACATTCTCCTCTTTGCCCAGCAGATTTGTGAGGTAATGTCAGTATGCTTTGGATGTAAAAGAAGAAACTAGAAGGGTATATCCAGGGACAATAGTTCCTGTTGGCTTTCTGAGCACTCCTCTCACCAATGGAATATATGACTTGCATGACACAGTAAACCCTGTATTTATTCTTTGCAGGGAATGGCTTATCTCCACTCCTTACACTATGTCCATAGGGATTTGGCAGCCAGGAATGTTCTCCTGGAGAATGAGAATGTTGTGAAGATTGGGGACTTCGGACTCGCCAAAGCCATCCCCGAAGGACATGAATATTACCGTGTGTGTGAAGATGGAGATAGCCCTGTCTTTTGGTGAGCAAGCAATCACAGAATGTCAGATGTTTGAAAAATATGATGCCTGCATTGTAACCCTTTCCTGTAGACAATGCACTATTTGAGGCATAGTGTGATAATAGATTCTACTTTTGGGAAGGATCAGGATGAAGAGGCAAAATGTTGCCTTAGATAACATCTCAATCTACAACACTAATGCGTGAAACATACTGTAGGTTACAAAATCAGGTGCTCTTCTATTCTGTTATTGCTTCTTCTGACTGAATGTTGCCAACTTTTGCTGAAATAATAGATCTTCTGGAGCGAGTGACAACAGTTACTTACATCTGCAGCTTATTTAAAGGAATACCAACAGAGGGCCCTGGAAAAAATTTTATCTCAAATTTAATATCATACCATAGTAGTTCAGATTCATCTGCCTTGTTCGTGAGTTTTCGATGACATCTGGCTTGGCTGTTTTCAGGAGACTAAAGGCCAGGCTAGGTGGGATTTAGTCCAGCTCAATAAGACAACCTTTATGTTTTATTAGCTGTGATATCTCTGTGGACTGTTTCTGTTCAAGGCATGGTATACTCTACTGGTGTATCTCGCTGGGGACAAATAAAAAGCCATCAAAACCACACCCTGCTTGTAAGACTTTTTAGAAGCTTTTTACTCAATATTGTTTGGATGCTGGATTAGAAGGCCTTTGCTCACCAGGCAGCTTTTGTTGCTTTTTATTTGCTATTCAAATATTTATTTACCAGTTCTTGTTTTCTTGTCTTTCTGTGTGCTGCAGGTATGCTGTGGAGTGCCTAAAGGACTGTAAATTCTACTATGCCTCTGATGTCTGGTCTTTTGGGGTCACTTTATATGAACTGTTGACACGCTGTGATTCTAGTCAGAGTCCTCCAGCGGTGAGTATAAACACAACCGGTTCAAGATAAGTCGCAACAGTAATCTTCATTGTGTCTAAAAGGTTTTCTTGAGTATCTGCTAGGTTTTTGGACCCCTTCAGATGGCTTTCTGCCAGAGGATGGCTGCATTGGTTTAGTTGTTATTTAATTGTCTGGTGGTAGTTGGCTAACACTGGCACTGTGCTGTGACAGGTACAGAAAGAATGCATGGGCTGTACAACCCCCACAATGTGCTCAGGGTTGTTCAAGGATTAGGAAAAAAATGCCTGCCTGATCTTCAGATGTCTCCACTCCTGACTTGAATACTCCAGTGCTGCAGCACAAATATGAACAGGTGCTGGTAATTGTGCACCTAGAGGTTTTCTTTAGGTCAGCTGCTGCCTATGAAAAGGAAGGCACTTGTCCTATACATTTTGAAGTCTTTTGAAGAGCACATAACGTGTGGTTCCTTCCTGCTTCCCTGCCAAACCATTTACAATAATTTCTCCATCTTGCTGTAGAAATTCATTGAGATGATTGGAACAATTCATGGTCAGATGACAGTGCTGAGGCTTATAGAGCTGCTGGACAGAGGGAAGAGGCTGCCTAGCCCAAAGGACTGTCCTTGTGAGGTGAGTAGGATTTTTACTAGCCTCTTTGCTGGTTTATTTCTGAACTCTTAATTCGGAGATCTAGACCTTTGGTTGCTTTCATGCTGCAGCTTTTGTGGAAGTAGGATGGATTGGGTCTTGGGTATCTTTTAAAGAGTGTGTTTTGAACCTTCATGGATTTTCCTAAAATTACAGAAAATAAAAGGGCTTATAGAAATGGTTAGGAGATGATGTCTATACAAAAGTACTCCTAGTGTGTCCCTGTAACCTCAATACAGTGGTGCCCCGCATAGCGACGATAATCCGTTCCAAAAAAATTGTCGCTATACGGATTCATCGCTATGCGGGGCAAAAAAGCCCATAGGAACGAATTGAAACCCCTTCAATGTGTTCCTGTGGTCAAAAAACTCACCGTTCTGTGGAAATCCTCCATGCGGCCGCCATTTTCGCTTCCCGGTATGCAAGGAAAGGGCGCGAAAACACTGCGGGTGCCCATTTTCCCCCCCCCGGCGGCCAGTTTGGAACCGCCGATCAGCTGTTTTAAAAACATCATTATGCAATAATCGGTAAGCGAAACGATTACCAATCATCACAAAGCAATGTTTTCCCATTGAAAACATTGTTATGCAATCGCTTTTGCGATCGCAAAACCTCATCACTATGCAGATTCGTCATTAAACGAATTGCTTGTTATGCGGGGCACACTGTACCTCTGTTTTCAATTTCATCAGCTGTTTGCTTAGTTTTACAAGACAAACTATAAAGAAAATTGCTACCAGCGCTTCTGCTTGAAATGTTTGCAAAGGCGAATGGATTAATTCAACTTTTCAGCATTTCATTCCATGTAATTTTATATTTATCTACCTTGTAGACTGACTATAATCTTCACCCTTTCCTAAAAAGCAAGTGAATGTGACTGAAATGCCAACCAACATGCTTTTTAAATGGAATCTCAATTCCTGGACTACCGTACATTCTACTTACAGTCAGAATTAATAAACATTTCATTTAAACATTGCTGAAACATTAACTTGTGTCTTGCGGCAATTTATTCTCTGGGTAGGGAAGCAGGATTAGAGGGGCAGGATTCTCCATCCCTAACAGCAGAGGAGGCTAGTAAAAGAGGGATGGATGCACGTAACTAGTGCCTTCACAGGATGGGTTGAACAGGGCAAACAAAGTAAGATTCTTGCCAAACGGTTCTTCTACCCTAGTTCAGCAGACCTGCTTGTATAGTGCCATCAAGCATCTAAAGATCCTGGAATGCTTAGAATTAGGCTACTCTTTCTCCTTTTCCCAAGGGCAAAGATAGAGGACTATAACTCTCCTAAAATTTTGTCTCAGTGTGAAAGCTCTTTGCACCTTTCCTGTGATGGTTGCTCCTGAAAGGCATACATTTGGAATCTGCAGCAGCAAATAAAAGCTGTGTGGTGTCTTGGAAGGTCCATCTGTGTTGCAGAGTCCACATAGGCAAGGCAAGAGGCTACTTTATCTGAAGTAATGGCTTTTGCCCTTGACTGCTCTTGTCAGAACCTCTTTATTCTCAAGGAACCTGCAACACTATCATACTGCAATCTTAATGCATCCTATTAAAAAACGAATCAGCTGCGCCCGTTCCTTGAGATGTCAGATCTGGCTACAGTGACACATGCCTTAGTTACATCTCGTTTGGATTACTGTAACACACTCTATGTGAGGCTGCCTTTGAAGACGATTTGGAAATGTCAGCTGGTGCAAAACTCTGCAGCCAGACTACTGACTGGGGCCAGCTACAGGGAGCCTATAACATACCTGTTTCAAGAACTGCACTGGCTACCAGTCTGCTTTCAGGCCCAGTTCAAAGTGCTGGTCATTACCTATAAAGCCCTACGCAGCTTGGGTCCAGGCTACCCGAAGGACTGTATCTCCCTATATGCACCTTCTTGGCGATTAAGATCAGCAGAGGAGATTCTCCTCTCGGTCCCATTGCCAGCACAAACACAGCTGATGGGGACACGGAAGAGGGCCTTCTCTGTGGCAGCTCCCAGGCTATGATATGCTCTCCCTCGGGAGATCAGGATGGCCCCTTCCCTTTTATCCTTCTGAAAGAAGCTCAAGACCCATCTCTTCAGCAAGGCTTTTAACAACTACAACTGAATCCCTGAACCCCATTTCAGCTGATATTTTAATCTTTTTTATGTTTTCAAGTTTTAATCTTTTAATTGTATTTTAAATCATATATTGTTTAATTTATCTTTTAATATTTAACTTATTGTGTTTTTAAATTGTGTGAATTTTAATGTTGTGAGCCACTTTGGGTCTCTTGTTGAGAGAAATGTGGCATATAAATAAAACTGCTACTACTACTACTACTACTAACCTTCTGAGTAGAGATTGGCATGAACCACGGTTTGGCCCAGCACCTGTACAGTTGTTCCATGGGCACTGCATGCTTCCTTCCCCTGTTTCCTCTGCTCAATCGCCTACTCACCTGCAGCAGTGCAAGCTTTCCACCTCCTCTGGCAGGTTCCGATTTAGATGAGGCGGGGCAGGGAGGCCTCCGCCACTGCCAGTCAGAGCACGATCACACAGAAAAGGCAAAGGAGGGAAATGCCCAGCACCCATGGACTTATTCATATTTCTGAACAAACTAGAAGAGAGTATAACTCTTTAGGCTTTCAGTGCATTAAAATGTTGGAATAGCCATATTATGTTAGCATGTGTATGATTCATGTCATGCATTCTAGCCTGTTCTATAGGCATGAACAAAAAGTGCTAAAAATGACAGCTAGATAAGAACCAGGGCCTGGATATTAATCATATATTCTCTAGTTTGCTGTGATAGTAATTTGACTGCACAAGGTAATCACTAGCCATAAGGAGTTTTATGTCCTGAAATAATTAACACTATGGAGGTCCTGAACCTCTGAGCGATTCTGATGAGGTTATGATAAGAGAATTACTGCAGCTTCCAATTGCTGTTCTGTTCCATATGATGGGCCTTAGGATAAGAGTCAGGGAACCTATGGCATGTCCTGTTGGCCTTTATTCACCTCCTACATATTTCAATTTTACTAACTTGGATGTGCAGCTCTCCATCCTTCCTGTAGCTGTGAATGACAGGATGAGAGTGGCTCAGCTTTTCAGCAGCAGAATTGTGTCATGGGCATTCAGACCATCCTCTCTGTGCTAACTTTCTTTTATTTTATCCTGTATACTCGTCTGTTCTAAATCTGTGCTTTCTCCCCACAGATCTATCGCTTGATGAAAAACTGCTGGGAATCAGAATCTTCATTTCGCCCTACTTTCACTAATCTTGTGCCCATTCTCAAAGCCTTCCATGACAAATACAGGGCCCAGGCACCCTCAGTTTTCAGCATGTGTTGAATAAGATACAGAGATCCTCAGCCAAAAATGACACTCTAATCTGCCGTCTGTGCCCTGATGCTGTCCCTGTGTGCCTAGAAAGCCACAGTGCCACGGAAGCTGCTTCCATGTCTTGCCATGCCTTCAGACTACGACATCTGCCATTTTGTTGCTCAAAACTAGCACAGAGTGCTCCTGCCTTGTCAAGCCCCCATATACCAAATGCGATGCCGCTGGTGGCAAAAGTCACATAGAGTCTCTGTGCTGAAAAGAGGTAGCAGCGGCTTATGAAAGTTTCTGTTACTGTGCCCATCCATGGCCTGAATAGCCTGCAAAGCTATGCAACTTGGTCTGAGAATGGAACTCATAGGTACAGGAAAGTAAGTGAACGGGTTGACTTCTTCAGTATTTATTTCTGCCCTAGTGCAGACAGTGTTATGTGGCTTGGATTAAAAAGCCATTGGGACTGAAGCCTGGACATTTTAAGTGCAATGCTCAGGCTTTCCATTGGAAATGCCAGACTTGGACTGTGGCTGTAGCATGTTACATCTGCTCTACAAAGGGGAGCCACCTGGCCCTTTACTTGCAGTACATTTTGAAGGAAATGTGATTTTTCTGAGACTTGTCTTTGGCCTTTTCTTCACAACAAACACTTTGGATTCCCAAAGATATATGCACTGGCTTTTGTTCCCATTTACTTAATTCTGGGGTATTTCCAAACTGATGGGGCTCTCGTTTTTCTTGGAAGCTACTATCCTGCACGATACCATAGCCATCTTTGCATTTCTCCTTTGGAGCACACCCTCATCTCTCCATTAGATGTCTGTTACGAAGCCAGATGCACCCTCAGTTGATTGGATACTACAAAGGTGAATATCTGTAACTTTTACTTCCATCTGGTTTGCTTGTGCTCCTAAAGAGGTGCCCTTCATGTCTCCCCAAAAGGACGAAAAAATATTCTAATTTGTCCAGAAATACAGTTCGACTGATAAGAATTCAGTGCACGCAGCAGTCCATAAACTTCCTCAGAACCCATTTAGGTACTACGTAGACCTGGCTTTTTTGTAGTACCAAAATATTCTCAAAAGCTGTTGTTGGTTTGGAACCACCAAACCAAAACCTCTCCAGCACCCTCTCATATTCTGCTATTGTCACTTACAAACTTGCTAGATATGTGTCTTTTGAGTCTGAAGGGAATGAATTATCACATATGTTCCAAACTATATTGAAACTGAAGAAATTAGTTACTAATTTGCCTGCTGTTGCCTAATAACCAAACTTTATGTAGCAAAATGACTGATTCCTACTTGCAAGACCACATCCTAAGAAAAATCAGCTGACAATATACACTCAGAGGGAGCACAATGTCTGTGCACTGTTCTGCTTCTTACATAAATATCTTCAATGGGCCTCATGGCACAGTGTTTAAACTGTTGTCCTGCAGCCAAAACTGCTCACGACCTGGGGTTCAATCCCAGGTAGCCAGCTCAAGGTTGACTCAGCCTTCCATCCTTTCGAGATTGGTAAAATTGAGTACCCAGCTCGCTGGGGTGGGGAAGGCAATGTGTAGCCTGCATAATTAACTTGTCAACTGTCCAGAGACTGCTTTAGTGTTATGGGGCGGTATATAAGCAGCACACTTTGCTTTTTGGTTCATAAGTCAAATGAGCTATTATTTCCATTCCAAGTTTTTAGGTTCATTCCCTGTCCTAACCAGATCTTCTCTGAGTACAACCAGCTCCATTTTTATAAGAGGGATCTCAAATCCCACTGGAGAATTGTGATAGGCTTTATGTTACATTTATTTTCCTGTGGACTGTGTCACAAAACCAGTAGGCTAGGTCCCTTGAGCTCTGATCACTGCCTTGCTAGCCTACATGCTTGTATGCCTGGGTTTTCTTAGTATCTGTGGACAGATGTTGACTTCTTTTTGCAGAGTTGAGCCTATCCGAGCCATTTCTCCATAGAGAAACAAAAAGAATGGGTATAGCAGCTATTGCCAAATCTGCATTGTGTGGTTCTTTTTATCAATAAAGAATGCTTTAAGAATTACAGTGGTGCCCCGCATAGCGACGATAATCCGTGCAGCCAAAATCGTCGCTATACGGATTCGTCGCTATGCGAAAAAAAAGCCCATAGGAATGCATAAAAACCCGTTTAATGCGTTCCTATGGGCAAAAAACTCACCGTTATGTGAAAATCCTCCATACGGCCGCCAGTTTCGCTGCCCAGTAAGCGAGGAATGGGCGTGAAAACACAGCGGGCGGCCAATTTTTTTACCCGGCAGCCATTTTGGAACCACCGATCAGCTGTTGGGAAAACATTGTTATGCGAAAATCGGTAAGCGAAACAGCTTACCGATCATCGCAAAGCAATTTTTCCCATTCAAAACATCATTCTGCGATCGCAAAAACGATCACAAAAAATTCTTTGCTATGCGGATTCGCGTTAAACGGGGCGCCCGTTATGCGAGGCACCACTGTAATTGTTTCAGGAGTTTTTCTGTTTGTATTTTTCTGGGATGGTGGAAATGTATGAGGCCAGTATAAAAGCATGCCAAATGCAGGTAGTTAAAACTTATTTATGCACAAACACTGCTGTGGAAGCCAGTCAGATGCTTGGAGCTGTAAGAGGGGTAACAGCCTATCTTGCAGTATTTCCCTATTATTCCAGTTTTCGAGTTGCCAGAAACAATCCCTGCCTTGTTTCTAAATGGCCACCTGATTGGAGGGACACAACATGAGGATACTGATAAAGAGTATCCAGAAGCCTCCTTGGGCTTCCATTTTTAAAATAAGCACTTTAAGCCCTTGAACTCTTTGGTTGGTTTCTATGTTAATACACAGCTCTGGGTCTAAAACTTCTAAAATTGGAGGTGCAGTATTTGTCTTTATTTTCTGGGGCTTTAACCAGTGCATTGCCTACTACCAATGAACACGAGAACACATGTGCATAAATGAGTACTATTTGCATTGAGGCGGACAGATGGCAACTGTAAAGCCATCAGAAATGCTGATTAACCGGGGAGGGGAGGGAACACCTCAAACTGGCTTCTGCTAGATTTCTTGACTCTTCTTTCCAACTGCTTAGGCTGAAGGGTCAAACTACTCGTAACTACTTGTTAGAGTTGTTAAGAGACTAGTCCAGACTATTTTGAATACTTAGCAAAGGGTGCCTTTTTGGCCAGGGCTTTTTTTAATTTTCAATTTTAGACCTAAGTAATGGAACAGTTGTACCCATCTCCCACAATAAAACTAAGAATGGTTCTAATTCTGTACTGTCCTATTCCTGGCAGACATGAATCAGAATCCAGGGTGTTGTGAAAACCAGTTCTATCAAGCCAAGGAGCTCTCTTTATTTTGACTCAATTTTAAATGTAGCATGAAGAGGTGCGATATAGAATTGCAGTCCAAGTGCAAAGTAAAAAAAGCTGCATTTTAATTGTGAAGTCTATGGGACAAGTTAGTATTTTACAAAAGCTAGAGTGTTTGCTTACTTCATAGTATTAATCACTTTTATTCTTTTGGAGGACTGCATGCATAACTGTTGGTAATGTTATGTTGCTGGCCTTAAAACTAGTCTTATCTCCCTCTTCCCTGTACATTTTCTTTTCGGGTACAGAATTGCATCATGAGCCTGCACTACCAATCTGTGGAGTGTGGACCAGTGCCACCTGTCTCAGCTGGCAAGTTATCTCTACAGAGTTAAGCTGGAAAACTCCACTGCATTGTGCCTTTTTGCATCTGGATCTGCACTGAAGATTTGAAGCAAGAATTCCTCCTCTACAGAAGCATGGGCAAGCTTTAGCTCAGCCTCCCTTGCTTGTTCTGTGTCCAAAGCTGCTCTGTGTGTGTACAGAAAGTGAGCGTGTATGTGACAGAAAGATTGATAGAAACTATGTGAGAAGCAATCATGTATTAAAAACTTTGCTGTAATGTGAATGTACTCTGCCCTCATCTAGCAGCAGCTGGAATCATTGACTACATGTAATATGGTAGTATCTTGTAAATTTTCTTCAAATAAACATCACTTGACTTTTTATGGCTCTATTGAATCGGGGATATACGTACACTGTTTTTATCAAATATCCTGGAGCTAGGAAATTGCTAGCTGGGAGGCTCAGCCAAGCATGGATTTCAAGAGCTTGTGACTGCTTTTGATGTCAAACTGCATAAACATTTTTGAGGCTCATTAAAGTCAAGAAAATTTATTATGTAATAAGTGGTAAAGAACTAGATTTTCATTTCAAAAGGCCCAAGTGAGGTGGACTATAGTCTGTGAAATCTTATGCTATAATAGAACTGCCACTCTTTAAAATGTTGGAAGATTTGGTTGATTAGGTAGGCTTGATCAACTGTCTGAGCCTTTCTGTGCAATCAGTGCCCTTGACATAAATATACTAAGAATTCTGCAGTTTTCTTGTACAACATCTCTTATTCTTAGCTGCAGTAATGTTTCTTAGCATCCTGCTAAATAGCAAACGTTGTAGATGAAACAGAGATGGATTTCCAGATGTTGGACTGCTGCTATTATTTATTTCCACTGGCTGTGTTGGCTAGGGCTTATTAAAGCTGGAGTCAAACAGCTGGAAGGCATGCCTTCCAGTACAGAATGAAAAATGGGCTGGGAAGAGAGCACAACAAGGAGAAAATCATGCAAGGATTAAAAAATGATAGAAATGATAAGAGAACAACAACAGGATGGGAAGGGAAGGTTGTTATGGACAGTGCATCAGCTGAGGATGAGAAGAAAGGGGGAAATGACTTAAATTTTGAAGCATGGGAAGATTTGGCTGTTTTGTTTCTCTTGAGCATTCGTGTTATGGGATAGAAGGGGACTTTAATCGAAAACATGAGCATGATGAATCAATAAGGAACAGCAAGCATCCTAATAAAGGAAGCATATGTTAAATTAAAGTTACACGGGCTTGGTAAATGATTTTTATAACATCCTAAAACAACAACCCTGCTGAACAATGTTTAAATAAAGAAAAAGAGGCATATGGCTTCCATCCTGTAAGCACTCCTTGGAGAGGAAAAGTCATTCAGTTCAAGTCACTACAGACAGAGCAGGCATTGTATGGGATTGCGATATCCCCGTCTCTTGTCACGCATGCGGGGGGGGGGGCATTAAAGGGTCCAAAAGGCTTTCAAACGCAGGAGGCGGCAGAGGGCTGAGCCCATCACTCTCTCTCAACAAGAGCCCAAGTACATACACACAATGCCTGCAACGTCTTCCTAAGGCACCTGTAGGTACCCTTTCTAGTTAGAATGAATGATCTTGTGGCACTGTTGAAACGAACAAGCTTTATTGGGCATCGCTCTCTTGGGTGCAGAATTTGCCACATCCTCTTTCCTTCCGTTGCCCGTTTGTAACCCAAACAAAAAGCCCATGTACGCGGAAGCCTTTCTCTTCAACACTGCACTCCCTCCAGCTCAAGAAGCGGGCTTTGCCCCTACAGGATTTCAGGCCAAATAAACCTCGTACGTAAGCGATCCCTTCGGGCCCCTTAACCGCTCGGCTCTTCAGGAAGTGATGTTAATTATAAGCTGGACATGAAAGAGGCCAGAGTGGAACCGCCAGCTTGCTTGCTTACTTGAAAGTTCACTCCTCCACCAACCGACCCAACAGGGCTGACTCGACGCCACGACTGCCGCCCGAGCCCGACCGTCGGCCTTCTCGACCACCGCCTCCCCTCCTCCCTCTTGCTAAGATTTGAAGCGGCGTCTAAGCAGCGGCGGAGAAAGAGTTAATTCGTGCCCACGAGAGTCTCATTGGACGATGCAACTAACGGCCGTCCGGGAGGTGGGCGGGGCCCTTCGGCACCAATGAGTCGCCGAAGTGGCTCCCCCGCCGCTCTTTCCCGCCTCTCCCTCTCGCTGGTTTAGCTTGAGGGGGGGGGGAGGGGGAGGGCAGCTGGTCCCAAGATGGCGGCAGGAGCGG